>NC_050077.1:8003571-9253571 GCF_009764565.3 Dermochelys coriacea | reverse complement strand
AATCTCCAGCCCCATTTTAACACAAATTCCTCAGCTCCCGAAGCAGGGTGGTGCATACTTTTAGGGTCTGTTGTCATCATAGTTAACCCAGGCTCTCTCTCAGGTGTTGCCCCAACTGTCCTCCCATTCACAAACAAAAATCTCTCACCCAAGTTTGGTGGTTCCTTCAACCTGGGCTAGCTGGCCTGCTGGGGTATAATTCAAGCCTGAGTGAGGTTTATACTCAGGCAGGTAACCTGCCCTATTAGCAGCAAGGACACAGGCTAGGCAGGCGTTTGAGTGCCAGTCGTTCTCCACTGCCTTCCCACAATTCCTCCAGTATGCACAGGAAGACAAACGCTCCCAGAAATCACCATGAAAGAATCAGAGTGGCTCAGCTTACTGCAGATGTCCTAGTGACACACATACACACAGGAATACACCACCAGTGAGGACTTTGCAGAGTCGACATACTCCCGAGCTAGGCTAACCAATCAAAGTCAACTCTGCGGTGAAGGTGTAGAAGCTAAACACTAGTGAGACATGTTAGCATGACCATATCCTGCCTAATAACGGCTTGTCTACATACCATCTTGCCCCAGAGTGGTTAAATCAGTTTTAATTAATACCTTCAATGGTTTCAGAGAATGTGTGGGCGTGGAAACTTGGTCTGGAATAAAACGGTCCAACTGTGATTTGCCACAAGTCAATTAAGAGTAAAAAGAGAAAGGAAAAGACCACATGTATTTCACACTTCATCCCAGCCTATGATTAGTGCAGTCTCAGCATCAATATGGTTGGGAGGGGCTCATCTCAACATAAGTTAGACAGGAAGAGAAATCTGCAATGCCTTTTACAGTATTGTGAAATCCATAGAAAAAGAGAAGAAAAGGAGTACTTGTGGCAACTTAGAGACTAACAAGTACTCCTTTTCTTTTTGAGAATACAGACTAACATGGCTACTACTCTGAAACATATAGAAAAAGAGAGTTTCCTTTTTGTTGCAACACATTCCACTGTTAAAAAAACAAAAACAAAAACCCCAAACACTTCCCTCGTCCCCTTTGCTGAGCCGTAGCCCCAAAGAGCTTACATTATGCCGACTACTAGATCGTTTATATTGTTACTGGCATAAGGACTGCTTTCTGTGTTAATGTTCTTCCACCTTTCATTAAAACCCCCCAAATAAACCAGAATACCTAGACTCCAGAAAATTTGTTTGAGAAGGCAGCAGTAATTTCTAAGTAGCAATAGTAATTTCTGCTAATGCCTAACCACAGCAAGGAAATAAACCAGAACATTTTAAAATTATACCACTTATTTTAAGGTAGTTCAGTTCAGGGTTAAAAGCTCTAGTTCATGCAGCAGAAGGGATCTGAAGACCTCTTGTCTTCTCAGGGAATGGGGAAAATAGCCAGCATCTTCCAAAAATTGGCCAGAGAGAGAGAGAGAGAGACATGGAGATTTTTACTATTGCAAGGACTGGTGCTTGTTTTGACATCATTGCAGATTGAGAACTGCTTTACTCATTTGGCACCAGTATCAGGGAGTTTACTACAACCAGAAATCATGTTAAGATTTACTCATTCTTCCTGTGTCAAACATTTACCAGCCCCAAATTCCTCTTGCAAGAACAGGGACAGACAGGGATGCACACAGCCCCAACTTCAATTCACATTTTCAGCATTCTCCTAGCACTGGGCTAAGCATCCAAACACAACAGTCAATTTATACTTTACCACTTAAAAGTGGTCTTTGGCTTGCAAAGAGCTCCAATTTCCAGCCTGCAGGGACATTCTAGCCTGGTAAAGCCTATTTTAGATAAGAGCACCTTACCACCAAGTATAATAATTAGATACCTATTTAGAGTACAAGCCCCTTGGGGTAGGGGCTGTTTTCACAGTAACCAGCACAATGGAGCCCCAGACACCATCACACCAATAATTTTAATAATCTTTTCTCAAAGAGAAATAGAATGGGTTACACACAAAGATGTAAAATGATTGCTGGGAGAATAAAGTTGTCCTGCAGCTATTCTAGTCCAAAGCCTCTTGATCAGATGCCACCAGTCATGCCAAGTTGTGTATTATTTATTGTGGGGTAGGAAAGCACACACTAGAAACTTATGTAGTAGCAAAACTTTTGTTTAAATCCTCACTATACCACCCCAGTGCGATGCTTCAGCCAGCCCTTTCCAGTGTTTTTCTGTGAAAACCCCTTTGCGTTTGTCAACTGTTTGACAGGTTACAATTCAAGCTCAGGCACAGAACCTCAAAAAATTGTGATGTTTCTCATGAAGACTTTTTTTTTTTAAAATGCACTTCAAGCAGCATGTGCGTTAATAGTTTTCAGCTTGCCGGTAAGGGAGGAGTCAAGTTAGGGCTGCCATCAAAATACCAACTGGCTGGTTTTAGTATCTCAGTTGACATCCCTTGTGTGGTCTACTCTGCAGAATTAGTCAGGCAGCAAGCCCACAGGTGGTAGGTATTTACATTCAGGAAGACATAAGGCCTAGGATATCCTAACTGGGGAAAGTAAGGCAACAAAAATGCATGAATGACTGACAGCCAAGTGGATAAATGCAACAAGTCTATTGGGATGCTATTTTGACAACCCAATCCTCCTCAACACCATAGGAATAGTTTGCCTCCTAGCTTACAGACTGTGTGCACCTTTGCCAATTCCAGTAAGTTTTCTAGACGTCTTTATAACAAAGGTACCACTCAACTACAAAGATTTAAGGGGAATAGCAAAACAGAGAACGTAGCATGACAGACTCATTAAATCACTGATAAAGGATGTTTCAGAGCAGCAGCCGTGTTAGTCTGTATTCGCAAAAAGAAAAGGAGTACTTGTGGCACCTTAGAGACTAACAAATTTATTAGAGCATAAGCTTTCGTGAGCTACAGCTCACTATGAAGTGAGCTGTAGCTCACGAAAGCTTATGCTCTAATAAATTTGTTAGTCTCTAAGGTGCCACAAGTACTCCTTTTCTTTTTGCGGATACAGACTAACACGGCTGCTGCTCTGAAAGCGTAAACATCTAGTGCTGAGCTTAAACATCTAGTAATTTAAACGGCTTGCCAATCTACAACTGCACTGAATTAATGAAATACTTGCTTCAGATCGTAACAGGGGCTACAGGGTTTTTTTTGGTTAGGAAGAGACAAATCACATCAAAGATTCTCCTAAATACAGAGTTACCCTCTGCTTTAATTAACACTATCTTCTGCTAGTTACCTAGGTGAGCATCACCTGTTCAGTAGTCCTTGAGTGAAACCAGTGCCAGCTCAGAAACATAAGCATCCCCTTACCTAGTATATGAAAGGGCTCATAGGAATTGATGAAGGAAACTATTCTGGATGAGATAGCAGCCTTTTGTGGATATATCTGACACTGTTAACATGTCAAATTAATTTTTTAAATAGGGGGCGGTGTCTTCATGTGTTTATAAATTCAGCAGTGTTGGTTCAGAGGAAAGCCATCCTTGCCCAGACCTGTTCCAGTTTAAGTTTTCTTTTCACCCTTGGAAAATATAGATGGTCAAAGCTGCTACTGGCTATTTTAAGCAATAGGCTTAAAAACAACCTCAAAACCCAACAATAATCAGCACCTTTAGGGAGATGTTGCAATTCTGCTTTTTTAAACTGGAATTTACTATGTTGCAAATTACCTCCCCACCCCTTCCAGCCTTCTGTGTGAACAAGCCCCTTCCTCCCAACTGAGCAAGTCTCAGTTTCACTTCCAACCTGTGCTTTGAGTGTAAGGGGAAATCAGCACTGCTCACCATAAAAGGAAAAGAAGCCATCTGATGCATTTCTACAGAGAGGAGGCAAGTGGTATCAAGAACAAGGAACTCCAGTGACTTCCTTAAAATGCAGGAAGCATCACAGACCAGTCACCACTCTCACCGGGACACTGTCCAATTTTATTAAGGGATGCAGATGTTCTACAAGATGCTACAAGAAGATGTCGGTCTGCAGAATAATACAGATGTCTTGTGGGGTTTTTTTGTTTTTTTATTAAAGAGACAGCAGCAAACTGGTGGTCAAAAGCAGACTGTTTTTACACAGTTACCTTCTTTCTGGGCAGCTACACTTGCTGTATGTAGTGTCCCAAACATTTCCATAGCACAGATTTGAACCAGAGCCCTCCGGCTTCAATAGCAGCAGCTGCTCTGCTAGGTGAGATATAAACAGAAGCTCCTTCTACTGCTACTAAGTGGCCAGGTTTTTTTAAAAATCTGAAAAAAATACGTAAATACTCGCCACTTAGTCACCTACTCCATACTCTATGTATGGACACATTTATGTTTACTTAATCTTCAGATTCCATCTTTGTATACTCAGGGTGGTGACACTTTTTAAAGAGTTGTTAGAAGGGGCTTTTTTAAAAGCACATAGCTTAAACCAGATGTGTCCATGTTACTGCAGAATATCAAAACTAAATGAATTAAAACAGTTTACTGGTCACCATTAGTGCAGTTTAATCTTTGCATTTTACTCATTTTCAACAGCGAAAACTGCCTAGCTAATTTCAGTTTGTTTAGAGTGGTATTCATTTTTTGGTTCATGCAGTAGGGCAAGGACACAATGCTTGGATGGCAAATACTGCTTGGGAATGTTAAAATATTCCAGAAGTAAAAGTTACATTGATCTTTAGTTTTGTAAAACCAAGATTTTACAAAACCTAACATATCGGGTTTAAAACGGACCACTCAAACAGTGCAGCAACAGATTTTTGCTTTAACAAAAAAGTCTACCTAGTATAGAATCTTCTCTTTTGTACAGTGCAAGATTAACCTCCACCAAGGACAAAGTATGACAGGAATCAAAAAACAGTTATACAAATATGCACATTGCACTAACTATGAAGTTACTAGCAACTTATTGTTCTGTCAGATGATGGAATACCATCCCTGGAAGCTTATAAAGCTGTGTGACTGTCTGATTGGATTTATTAGAATTTGTGCTAACAAAAAAAAAAAAAAAGTTTCCTCTGTGGCAGAGAATCACCTGAGAATGGATGCTTTAATTAAAGAATATGTGGTTCCTTGATCCAGATCCAAAACTCCGCTGTGGGTGTTAGAATGGGTCCATCTGCCATTGTTAGCATTCCTTTCTCTTCAAGGGAAGCTGCACTAAAAAAAGTTAACTGTCCAACTCAAAACTTGAGAGGTTCCTGACAGAGTTGTCCCCATCTATTTCCCAGTCCCATTACACAAAGGCTGCATCTTTGTCAATACAACAGCGAGACAAAACAAACTTTGATTCCTCTGAAATGATATTTTTAATTTAAAAGCAACATCACATCAATTTCATAGTTCAGAACATACAAGTCTCTCTCTTATGTTGTTCCCACATGCATATTTGCACAATACATCAGAACCGTCCCTAATACATAACACCAGGAGTCACCTGATTAAATGAATAGACTACAGGTTTAACAAACAAACAAAAAGTACTTCTTCACACAACACACAGTCAATCTGTGGAACTTGTTGTCATGGATTGTTGTGAAGGCCAAGAGCATAACTGGGTTCAAAAAAGAATTAGATAAGTTCATGGAGGATAGTTCCATCAATAGCTATTAGCCCAGATGTCAGGGATGCTACCCTATGCTCTGGGTGCCCCGAAACCTCCAACTGAACGATAGCGAATGGATCATTCAAAATTGCCCTGTTCTGTTTATTCCCTCCGAAGCATCTGGCACTGGCCACTGTCAGAAGACAGGTTTCAGAGTAGCAGCCGTGTTAGTCTGTATGGCAAAAAGAAAAGGAGTACTTGTGGCACCTTAGAGACTAACAAATTATTGAGCATTTATTTAAAAATAAATTTGTTAGTCTCTAAGGTGCCACAAGTACTCCTTTTCTTTTTGTCAGAAGACAGGATACTGGGATAGAAAGACCACTGTCTCACCCAGTATGGTCGTTCTCATGGATAACAGCAACCTGTCTAATTAAACTAAATTTCCTAAAGAGGAAGAAGCCAGGAGCACTAAATAGCCAGTACCCTTTTTGCAATATACTGTCAACAGGAACAGAATCAAGTACTTCTCCCTTCCACTCCAGCCCTTACAAATTTACTTTGAAGCATTCATGGCTGAGCTTGTGACTCATGAAGAGCTGCTGGAAGTGTGTCTTTCACCTCCAGCATTTCCCCAAGATAAGTTGAATGCTGCTTGTGCCACCTGACGAGGATAATCTAATCTTTACCAACACACATTGCATTATACAGTTTGGGGCAGTGGTTTAGATTCTCTGTGGTGGCAGTATTGAGCAGCTGTAGAGGCTATTATATTTGAGTCATTTATAATAAACACTATTTGACTTCCCAAGAGTGCAGAGAGGATGTGCTATATAAAAGCCCCACAAAAATTAATTTCCGGTTATTGTCAACCTGTCTGGACGCACCAATTTCAAAGTGCAACCTTCGGCATGAACATGGCAAATAAACAGTCACCCTTATTGTAGATTCTCATCACAGAGCTGTCAAAAAGGAAAAAATAAGCCTCACTAGCGCACAGCACAATATCAGAGTTATTAAAAATAGAACAGCTGTCTGCCACATGACTTCAGTTTGCAAGATCTCCTTGGCTGTATTGTTCAGTGTGTTATTTTTAAGGCTGACCTTCAATATCCATGAGCTGTACGTATATTTCTGACCACCTGCATGTCCATTAGCATATGCTCAGCTATTGAGCCAAGTGCTATGCATCCTCCAAAAGATCAGCTGTATTCGCCTCTGTAATCCTCAGTTTCGAGTGGGGAAAGGAATAGGCAAGGTACTTTGGGGATTTAGGACACTCCCTGCATTCCATCCCTCAAAAAGAGGGGCAGACAGAAACCAACACCTCATTCTATTATTTTCAGATTCAGACAAAGGCATGTCATTATTCTGACAAGTGGGTATTAAATAAATCACCCGTAACGTTCTGTGAATATAAACAAGTAGGAGGAATCTTAGGATTGCTTCTAATTATCCTTGTCCTTTTCTGATATTTCTATTAGCACTTGTAAAAAAAGACACGACAGGGATGTCTTTACTATACAAAAGTCATGAATCTCAAATTATGAGCCTAATCAGTAAATTTAATCTCCCCTAGCGAGCAAATGTAGGAGAATAAAGGCCCTAGGATTGCTTTACTGCATTCTAGGTAGTTTGCTTTGTAAAGGGCCAAGTTTTAATAAGGTTTCAGACAGAGAGAGAAGTGCGCAATTGAAAATACGGACTACACTTAAAGTAAAGTTAGTCAGCCTCTGTAGATGATTCATATACTAAATTGGAAGGCTCCTTCAGTTCAAATGCAATGTAAGTAGTTCCTAAAAATGGGATTCCACCAATCCATAAGGCTTAAATGTTATGTTTATAGTACGACAAGCTCTTCATATTTCTAGCCCCCCAATCCCGACATTTACCTCTCGCCAAATGATGTCAAACTGGATGTAGGGAACAGGGGTCACAAGGATGTCCTTAGGGTGAAGGCATCAGACTAGCAATCAGAAGTTGGGTTTTATTCCCCGCCTAGTCACTACACCTTCTTTCCCGACACTTGTAAATCTGAGCTAATACTTCATTACCCTACTGGTAAACTATGCAGCTGTAACTATTCATTGTTGTTAGCTACTTTTGATACTGCAGCAATGAGCAGCACAGTTAATAGGATCTATGAACTGGAATTTTTGGGGGAGGCTGGCGGTTAGCATTGACTAACAAGCTGTGTGGGAATTCAGCACTGCAATGGCTGGGGGATGCACAAAGTGTTGCCTGGGAAGCTTGCAAGGTGCTTCTGTACAGGATGCCCGACTCCTAGCCAGCATCAGGACACTCTTTCCCCTCCATCCCCACCTCTCTCCTGGGAGAAACATGTTTTGGGTTAAACTATCTACTGTGCTTGCACCATTTTGGCCATGTTTTACTCAAGTGCCTGCTTGTTACATAGCAAAGTTTTGATAAGATTTCTACCTTATCAGCTACTTGACAGTACTCCGGTATTTTACAGTGATTTTGTTCTAAAGAAGAGTAATCTACTGTGAGCCGTATTAATTATTTATGTTTGTGTAGCAACTCAGAAGCCCCAGTCAGAAGCAGGGCTCCACTGTGCTAGGCACGATACAAATACACATACTTGCATTTAACATGCAGATGAATGGCTCCTCACAAGCTTATCTCAAGTCTTGAGTACTACAGTATAGTTAAAGCGGTGCCTTCCCCCCTGACAGGCCTGGATGCAGTTATACCACTATTGCTTATTCCGCTTCCTGTTTAGAAATAAGCTATATCAGTATAGCCAATTTTATACTGATAAGGCAGCTTTATACTGGTATAACTATATTGTCCCCCCTCCTTAGTCATACCGGTACAAGAACGGTTGAGACCAGTCCCAAAACAGCCATCTCCGGAGACAGCCTGGGTGAGATTTATAACGGAGGAGGAAGCATAAGGACCACTGGACAAAGGGGGAAGCATTCAAGAGTGGGACTCTGGGGCCCTCTTATGGCTGTTTGTTATCTAAACCTTACAAAGTGTAAAAACCGAAGACGCTCTCGCCTATGCAATGGCGCCTTCAGCTAAAAAGGAAGGAGCACTGCTAAGATAACGAAGAGGGGAAAGGGCCCTTTGAAGCTTTATTTGGCTGAGTTCTGGCTTTAACAGCATGAACTTAAGCTACAGCTACTTCATCGTTCATAGCTATGCGCGGAGAGGTCCACATTATGAAAGCAAGGAAGAACAATGTTGTGGGGCTACTCCCCTCCAGAACTTGTGTTATGCTACTATAATGTCACTCTTGCACATCTCCTAGCACTAAGGGACTTCCTGAAGTTTAATGTACACCTAATAGACAGTCAAAAGGCATTTATGCCGCTCAGTCCTCTGCAGGGCCATCCTGGAGATCTAATCTAATTTTGTCTAAGCCCTTGTGTCTTCCGCAGGCCAGGAAAGGTTTGGCGTACAGAGCTACATACTTTGGGTTTAAATGGGTCAAACCCTGCAACCAGTTCACTAGCAATGCTAACTGGCCCCAAAGAAGGCATTCCTCGTTATGGTAGTAAGGCAAGAGGCAGGCACTGTGTATAGGTAAGGAAGATGGCTCCTATAGGAATTTAGAGGATTCCACAGGGAAACAAAAATACTTATGAAGGCAAAAATGCTAGTTGTGTATATTTCCCAGTCCAAAGTCAGTGATTTCCATTTCTCTGCTGCAAAGACTCATGCACTGACTTAACTATTATGTGCAGTTGAATTATGCTGAGAACAGCTATCCCAGCCTCATTTGTTCCCTTTGGCATCTTAGGTCTACTGTAGATCAGAATTGGATGCTTCAGGAAGCCAGTGAGAAAGGCTGAAGAAGAGAAGTTGTCAAGAGTTTGGCAGTAGGTCTCATTTCCTTTTCTGGCAAAAGAGAATTTAGCCACTGCATCCTGAAGGCACCTTACATGAAGTTTGATTCCGGAGAAGAGCATGGTTTAAGCACAGCACGGGAAGCTAGGATCTGCTAATTTCTAATGCCAGATTCCACTGCTGTGGCTCTGGGAATTCATGCACCATGCTGACTCCGTTTCCCCATTTTGTAAAAAAGGGGACAATACCTACCTACCTACCCACCCACCAGGGTAGGGTAAATATTAGTGCATGTTAAGTGCTCTGAAATGAGACTGCTATAATCATTAACAATTATTAAAATGAGGACTAACGGAACTGGCTACAGCCAGGCGTAAGTCTCCTTTCCTTCCCCCAACTCCAACCTGGAGTGAATTGGAACATCCACTGTTTTCTACCCTGGGGCTTCTCTCCAGTGAGACTTCCAGTTTTGCAGTGTTTAATTCAGGGGCCAAGTATCTGCTTCAATGAGAGTAAGGAGTTTAGTCCGTCTGCTCCAGCCTCTTAAAACTGGGTTTGGAGAGTTGGACTCTTGCTCACCAAGGCACTAACCATGCTAATCTGAGTGAAAGATGCCCACCCCGCCACATCCCTCCCGCCAAACCTGCGCCTATTCAACTCACATGATCACATCTTCACTCCCTCCTTCCGCAGTCTGAATCAACTTCGTCTGCAACCAGTTCTATCCCCCTTAAACAAAAAAAAGGTTACATCCCAGTTAAAGCTGGGGAACCCCTCAAATCAATACTGCCCTTCCAATAGCTAAAGACTGGACATTACCTCTTTGCAAGGCTCCTGTACTGCATGCTGAAGGGCCTCTCGTATCCAGCTCATCATCTTACACCAGGCTCTGTTCTCTGCTCCCCCATCCCTACTCTTAAAATAGCACCAGCTCAGAGGCGATTTTGCTCCCTCCTTCTCCCCTTGAGAAAGGTATCTGCGGGAGCTGCCCTGTTCCCCCAGGGCTCAGAACACCAAGAGTGCTCTGTCCCTGCAGTCACTTTCCCGCTTGATAAAAGAGCAGCTGAACATGAGCCAGTCTGTTACTCTCCCCTACTTCCCTCTGGACTGGACAGCAGCAGCTCACTGATCCTACTCAGCCTGCAGAATTCCGATTTCCTCTGAGTCCACGGATTTTCCATGCCCTGTTTAAGCAGCGTATCTACCCCACTTTACAATCTAAGGTGTGGTCTACAGCTAAAACATAGGTTGACCCAGCTCTGTCATGGGAATGTGAAAAAGTCACACTCCAGAGAGATGTAGTTAAGCTGACCTAAGCCCCAGTGTAAACACCACTAGGTCGATGGAAGAATTCTTCTGCCAATCTAGCTACTGGCTCTCGAGGGGGTGGATTTACTCCAGTGATGGAAAAACCCCTTCCATTGCTGTAACAAGCACCTACGCTACCGCACCACAGTTGTGCTGTTGGAGCGCTCGTAACATAGACGCACCCTTGGCTTAATACAAGGCTTGAAGGGACTAGGTTATAAATGTTCGTCAGGATCATTATGGTGGTATTACACATTTCTTAGCATTATTAAAATTTATGTTAACTTTGGTTTTAGATTCGATGGATTGGAATGCTTGACTGTTTCTGAAATACGACAGCTTTTTCTTGGTATTTTATTGATGCAGCTGCTTTGGTGCATTGGACTAATCCACATGAAAAATAGCTACAAGGAAGAAAAGCTTCTTAACGTATGAAGCGTGGGGTGGGCCACTGTGAGGAAGTCCCAGCTCATTTTGGTACCACACTCTATTGTCCATTTGCATTAATATCTTAAGTGGAAAGAACAACTAGAGCCCTGCTCGGATACAACATTTATATCTGCGGATATCCACGGATATAAAGCGGACCTCCGTGGAGCTGCAGGGCTTTATCAGAAACCACAGTGGCCAAAGCAGCCTCATGTCAGGCAGCCACAAGCAGGAGCAATCGCTCAGCCCAGGCAGCTCCTTCGGCGTGACTGTACCACCCCCAGCCCTGCCCACTAGGTCAGGCACCAGGTTCACTGGCAGCTGTCAATGGGCGCTTCCTGTCTGTGAATTTGCGAGCCGCTTGCACACACTAACGAGACCAGGGACAGCAGTGGGCAAGCCTGGTGCTCGCACTAGTGGGCAGGGCTGGGGGCGGTACAGCCACGTGGGAGAAGCTGCCTTGGCTAGGTGCTGGCTCCTGTTGTGGTTGTGGTTCTGCCACTGTGGTTCCTGGTAGAGCTCTGCAGATATCCGCTTTATATTTATGGATATAAATTTTGTAACTGCGCAGGGCTCTAAGAATAACCACAAATGGAAGCACACACCAATACAACAGTTAAAGGCTTCGACTAACATAGCTCTCTAGGAATTAACTCACCGTAATTCAAGTTTATGTTGTGCCTTTTCACAGAAAGCTCCCAAAACATTTAAAAAATAGGGATCATGTCACACACTACTGAAACACAGCCGCTTCTGGCACAAAACAGCAGCTGTTTAGCATAAATAGAACATACACCACGCCTAAGTGAAGAATAACTTATAAAATTAAATCCACAGTGGGAAATTTAGGTAAGGCAATTACCCAAATTGCAATCTAGCTAATGCCTACAGCACTTACCATATGGATCTTTATAGACCACAACTGGAGCCAGGATATCAGAGACAAGAAGGGTGAGGTAATACCTGTTATTGGACCAACTTCTGTTGGTGAGACACACAATCTTTTGAGCCAGGATATCAAGTTTGTGTTTCCTTGTCAAGACACCACCTCCACCAGCAGTGCCTGTTAATGTGCTGTGTATTGCAAGGGAAGAGCACTACCTACCGAATCAACACTATCACTTCCTACAGTGCCTAGATTCCTTGGCAGTCTCCCATCCAAGTCTATTCAGACCCCACCTTACTTAACTTGTGAGATTTAGCAGGATCACAGCTTGAAGCGATATGGCCATAGACCATAATGAAGTTACAAGGCAGCAGATTTCAAATGGGTAAGAGGAAATACATTTAATAGATTTTCAAGGCCGAGAGGAACCAGTAGGGTCCTCTATCCTGATCTCCTGAGTAACACAGGCCATAGAATGGAACTCGGTAATTCCTGCATCAAGCCCATGACTTCCAGTTGAGCTACTGCATCTCCTTTAGAAACACACCCAGTTTTAACAACGAGGAGTCCTTGTCGCACCTTAGAGACCAACAAATTTATTTGGTTCTAGCCCACAAAAGCTTATGCCCAAATAAATTTGTCAGTCTCTAAGGTGCCACAAGGACTCCTCGTTGTTTTTACTGATACAGACTAACATGGCTACCAGTCTGAAACATCCAGTTTTGATTTAAATGCTTCAAGTGATGGAGAATCCTCCAAATCCTTAGATAAATTGTTCCAATGGTTAAATCAACCTCACTGCAAAAGATCTGCTTCTTATTTCTAGTCTGAGTTTGTCTAGCTTCAGCTTCCAGCCATTGCATCCTGTTGTGTCTTTGTCTGTTACACTGTAGAGTCCGGTAACATCAGAAGTCTTCTCTAAATGGGGGTATTATAGATTGATGAAATCACTTCTCTACCTTTTATTGGAAAAACTAGCTTTAGCCTCTCACTGTAAAGGCAAGTTTTCCAGATCTCAAATCTTGTAGCTCTTTTCTGAATCTTTTTTTGACATCATTCTTTAACTGAGCACAGGGTATCGCTAATGCCAAGGTACATTGGTAATAGGTCATCCCTAATCCTACTCTAAAATTCCCTGGTTTATAAAACCCAAGGATTGTGTTATCTTTTTTAGCCTCTGCATTGCACTGGGAGCTCATGTTCTATTGGTTCTCCACAATGACACTATGTCCCTTTCATAGAACTGTCCAATCCAGAATACACTCTCCTATTTTATAACCGGGACCTAGGCAGTATGAGCTTGCATTTGATACAGTGCTCCTTCAATCCATAGAACTCTGCTGCACGAGATTGTTGAAGCAAACAGCAAGGTTTAAAATAGCATTAGATACTTGTGTAAGAGTAGCGTCCACAATTAAACTATTAAAGAGAAATAATACGGGGCCATTAGCGCTCATGTAGAGAGGCACAAACAGATCAGCAGTTGGGTTAGGAAAAAGTACTGGGCAACCAAGTATATTCTATAGATTTTATACTTTCCTCTGAAGCATCTGGAATGAACCCACATTGGAAACAGGTTAGATGGCCCTAGATCTTTTCTGGTATAGCCACAGCTGTGTTCTTGAGGTAAGCACACAACCACCAGGGACAAGTTTAACATAGTGATGTTAATCGCTGTGTGTTGAATAGACACCTGCTAGTCCTATAGGATGGGGTGCACATCAAGGAAGGGCAATGCGACCCCCCACAAGACTGCCTTTCAAAGCGTGTGCTGCATATACAAAGGGACTGAAGCACCGACCCCAACTAGAGCAGTTTTACCACAGCTTTTGTCTGTTTACACTAAATTGAGAATCATTAGGAAAGGGAGAGATAAGATAGAGAATATCATATTGCCTCTATATAAATCCATGGTATGCCCACATCTTGGATACTGCGTGCAGATGTGGTTGCCCCATCTCAAAAAAAAAGACAGATATACTGGAATTGGAAAAGGTACAGAAAAGGGCAACAAAAATTATTAGAAGCATGGAACAGCTCCCATCTGAAGAGAGATTAATAAGATTGGGACCTTTCAGCTTGAAAAAGAGACGACTAAGGGGGGATATGATAGTGGTCTATAAAATCATGACTGATGGAAATAAGGAAGTGTTATTTACTTCTCATTACCAAGAACTAGGGGTCACCAAATTAAAATGAATAGGCAGCAGGTTTAAAACAAGAGGAAGTATTTCTTCACACATCGCACAGTCAACCTGTGGAACTCTTTGCTAGAGGATGTTGTGAAGAACAAGACTATAATAGGGTTCAAAAAAGAATGAGATACATGCATGGAGGAAGGTCCATCAATGGTTACTAGTCAGGATGGGTTGGGATAGCGTCCCTAGCCTCTGTTTGCCCGAAGCTAGGAATAGGCAACAGGAGATGGATCACTGGATGATTACCAGTCCTGTTCATTCCCTCTGGGGCACCTGGCATTGGCCACTGTTGGAAGACAGGATACTGGGCTAGATGGACCTTTGGTCTGACCCAGTATGGCCATTCTTATGGCATGAGAAAGGTGATAGTAATAGTTACGGCAATACAGTAAAGAGTCCAAGCTGCAGACAGTGGGTCTGACCTGCGTGCTGTTGAGTACCCAGAGCTCCACTTCAGTCCTCAGTTCTCAAGTGGTGTTCAACAACTATAAGGATTATGTGCCTTAATATCCCCTTTATTTACCCCCATTTTCATGCAATGAACTCATCCCATGCTTGTGCCGAGATAAGTGATGAACTTAAAATAATACTTCCTTACTTAAAGTAACTATGGCAGAAGGAGACACTTCATCCTGGACACCACTGAGCTGTCCTTGAACAACTTGCATACAGACCAGGGTTCAGTTTGGCAAAATGAGATGCTACATAAAACCGGGTTCTTCTGTCACCTTCACATTCACCCACCGGACAGTGCAGGTAGAGGGAGGGAGAGAGTCAGCAATGCTATTTAATGCTCATGGTGATGGCACAATGCCAATATCTAGGTAGATTTAACAGTCTTAATCCCAGAAGACAGAAAGGACGTTACTCAATTTAGTAACAGCAGCCTTGTAACCACTGAAGTGAACATGGTTTGGGTCCTGGCTAACCGATAGATCACTTTTCTCCTAGTGTGATACCTTGCCAGTTGCCAATCACCTCCCTGGTCTAAAAAGGGGGTTAGTAACAGGCCACACTCAGGACATATCTGCATGAGATTACACCAGTATAAACTAAGGCGTGAATTTAAACCAATAGTTATACCAGCATAACCTTGTTTGCACAGTAATGCCTAGTTTTTACACAGCTTTTTATCAGTAGATCTTTAAGTGCTTTACAAAAGGGAGGCATCATTATACCCATTTTACAAAGGGGGAAACTGAGGCACAGGGGGTGAAGCGACTTGCCCATGGTCCCCTCATCAGGCCAGTGGCGAAGTCAATAAGAATGCTTTTTTTGGTTTAGCCTGTGTCACCTGGGAAGGTTTAAGCAGAAAAACAACCCAAAAAGCCATGTTTGTAGCAGAAGAAGAGTGTCCACACGAGACTTTTCCACATAGACAATGCTTCTGTGACCCAGGTCCTTGGCTATTGTCTCATTTGGGGGGTGGCACCTCCACCACTCTAAAAGCACATGAGTATTGCAGTTTAAGCAATAAGTATGAAGCTAAGCCAATGTTGGGACTGTACCTCAAGACCTAGCACAGAGGCGCGTGTCCTCCTGACTGATCCACAGTGACACAGAAAAGGGGAAGTCAAATAGAAGTCTCTGCTGAAAAAAATGTAAGAGCCATTAAAAGACAACCCTTTCCAGCCAACTTCATAGGAGATGAATCGTTGAACAAATGTGGCCATCTTTATTTTGTTGGCAACAGTAAATATAGGCTCAAACTTTCAAAGAAACGTGTGGGAGGTAAGCTAGGTTTGGATGGCTGACTTCTTATCTCCAAAATGCTGCTCTTTAATTTTAGAGAATGAGCTTCTTTGTTTTTAAGTTACATGATCTCTAAACAGCGCTGAGTTTGCTTCATTTCCTGCCTCCCACACCATTCCTGGATTTCATGATAGCTCCATAGCAAAGTCACTGTAGAAATACCACTGATTTTATTTCGCCATGAAGACAATTTGTTTAATAGAAAAATGTGATGCTTTTTTCTCTACCATATCCCACAAAGACTGACAGACAGTCAAAGAGACACCACAAGTACTCAGTGAATCCAAGGGAAGAACCCTGCCTTGGTCAAATGGAGGTGAACTGTTTCCAGATCCCTCTATTACAGCCCACACTTTCCCCTTTAAAGTCAAACACCAACATGAAAAATAAATACATACTGAAAAAAGCAGCCACTGAATAGCTAATGGCCAGATATGCTGGTGGCTGGAAGATATAAAATCAGCTATGTCTGTTCAGTATTTTGGCACTGATTTATGACAAGCGTACTTGTGTTTCCATTAGCTGAGGCTTTCCCAGATGACCCCTTGGTTTGAAAAGGCAGACTCAACATTAAACTCCCATCAGATTTTAGTACTGCTGAGCTCATTCTGAAAACTTGTAGCAATGTTTTACATCAGCTTAGGCCAACACATTCCATTAAATGTTCCTCTTGACTCCTGGAAACATCTGCTTTGTTTACACTAATAGCAATGTAGAGGCCACTTAACAATTACCTCTGCTCCACTATCTGTGTCTAAGACAGAAACCACCTTGAGCCACACATCCTGTCCACACATGTGCCAGCCTCTGTCCCTCACTATCCTCAGCACTAGGACTTAAGGGTTCAATGCCTGGCATCGCAGAGGAGGTGTCACTTGAAGCATGGGATGGCATAAAAGGTGTCCAGATAATGCCACTTAAAAAAAAAGGAAAAAAAAAAAAAAGAAAGTAGAAATTATCAAGAGATTCATCTAAACAACCAAAAATAGAAGGCAAGGGTTAAATATGTTACAAAAAGGAAATAGAAGAGGCTAAAGTTTAAAGAGGTAGGTTAATGTTTTATGTAGTTAGGCAAAGGTTAGCTAGAAAATGGGAAAGGCTAAACAAGAAACACAAGGTTAGGGTTAATATAAAAGAGAGAAAGAGCTAGGTATGGGGGCTCATATCAAACAGAGGAATTCAGCATGGGTCATTGTTTTTAATTTAATTATAATAAAACTAGTCTTGTTTCCATCACTCTGGTCTCACTGCTTTGCAGGTACATAGCTTCCCTTCCTCTTTTCATATATTTTGTCTTTCTAGAGAATGCTCGTCAGGTAAGGAGCTATCTTCTTCCATGAGCTTATGCAGTGGCTAGCACAACAGTGCCCTGATCCTGACTGGGGCCATTGGTGATACACTAGCTACCTAAAAACCCATGCAAGTAGAGAGTCTGTTTCTTGCATGGTGCATGCTTCAGACCACTGCTAAACATTCAAATTAATTAGCCTCTTACAGTTTGTAAGGCAACTTCCACCTTCTCTGTATGTATACATATCTATATCTATATCTATATATCTTCATCTTCTTACTATATGTTCCATTCAATGCATCCGATGAAGTGGGCTGTAGCCCAAAAAAGCTTATGCTCTAATAAATTTGTTAGTCTCTAAGGTGCCACAAGTACTCCTGTTCTTTTTGAGGATGCAGACAAACACGGCTGCTACTCTGAAACCTGCTAAATATGAAGATCTGACTTGATTTGGACCTTTGTCTTTTTACAGTTTAACCTACTCAGTGTTGAATCCCAAAGACACCTACTCCAACTTGATGGTCCGTAGGAGGCTATGGACAAGCGACATTCAAACAGTGAAGGATTTAGCTGTGCTCCATCTTACTTTCACCTTTCCAGTGCTTTCTGCCTGCTGAACAGTTCACAGCTTAGCTAATTTCCTCAAAATAAAAAGCTAAAAATTGTCCCTTAAAATGTGTTTTCACCTAATCCTCTTTCCACCGAAGAGCTTCAAGATGAAAAATTAGGAGAGAGAGAAAGCTGGCACTTGTGTTATAATTTAGAAAGACCCCTTCTAGTTTCTGAATCCATATAATAATACAGCTACGGCTGGCAATTTTATTCTCAGGAACATTTAAATAAAATTAATTTCAACGTAAGAAGCCTTGAACAGTCAAAGCTCCATTAATCCCGATGCCTTTAATTAAAAATGCACATGTAACATTTTTGACCTACAGGTAGCATTTTCTTGAACACAGACACCTGACTTCAGTTGCAAATCAGTACTTTAGAATATGAAGTTGTAAACTGTTTAGACCCTTTAACTCCACATTTACAAATACTCAACTAAAAAAATAAAAAGCAAGTATTGCCCAGCTTCCATTTGAAGAATGCATGCCTGGTCAAACGGACAATGTTACTCTCCCTCAAGAACTTTGGCTACACTATAGAAATGTTCTGTTTTAGGATTACTTTTATGAATAATAGGGCAGCCCTGGCCACCCTGTAGTTAATGTGGGAGCTGGGCTCAACTTTAAGAGCCTCATTGATCTAAACACAAATGCAAACTAAGACCTGGTCTACACTACAAACTTACGTTGGTATAATTGCACTGTTCAGAGACGTGGAAAATCTACACCTGAGCGATGCAGTTATACTGACCTAACTCCTTGTGTAGACACTGCTATGTCAACGGGACAAACCCACCACACCTACTGCCTCTTGGAGATGTGGAGTATCTACACTGACATAAGAAGCTTCTGCTGTCGGTGCAGGTAACATCTTTAACAAACACTACAGCGGCACCGCTGTAAATGTAGACAAGCCCTAAGACTGACTTGAAAATCAGTTGAGCCAGAGAATTAAACTTGACTGACTTTACCCTGGATAAACAACTCAGGGAAGAGGGCAACAGATTAGACTAATCAGTCCTTTCTTTGAAGGCTTGCTCATCATAACAAAAGATCCAAGAAGAGAGAAGTAAAGGTAGGGGCCCAAGACAACTGTTGACTGAGTTAGGTTTACAGAGGATTGTAATATTTCAAGGACATTGTCACGGCTGGCTGGCCTAAAATCCACCTGCATGTGAAAATATTTGGAGACTATCCTTCCAACTCCTGATTGAATCCTGCTGCTCAAGTTTTAGACCTATCTGCCTTATTGAGAATACAAGTGAAACGTCTATCTTGATAGAGAACTAATGCTCTTCAACCAGTCAGGTAAGGAGATTAGATACCCCCAATTATTTTGATACATTCCTGTGGGCCTCCAGCAACCATGCCATCTAGTTGTTGCACACATGCAGCTACTTTGCTCCAGAAAGTCTAATATGAAGGAGGCTAATCCCCCACCAGCGCTACTCCACTGATGGCAGAATTAGCACAGAGCATGTACCAGCCTTCACACAACTGTTGTCTAGACTTGCTCTGAACAGGATTAGATCACATAGTGGCCAGACAGGCCTGTGCGCGGTCTTACTAGACCTTCTACCAGTTGAGGATTTCCTTTGGGGGGGGGGGGAAGGATGGCTAATCTAGACAGCCACATGGAGTCAGGATGAAGCCACGCATTCATATGGCTTCTTCTGACTCACATTCCAGCGTGCTTTAACCAGCCAACTCCTGCCCCCATCCCCCTGCTCTATTAATATGTTAAAATTAAAATTCTAGTGTGGACAAAGCATGTTGTAACACATTACCAATAGCCTTCTTCCTAGTGTAGACATGGTCACAACATAGGGATTTAATAATTTTATTAAGATGATGTTGAAGTAAAAAGAAAGTGGTACAGAGTTTAAGCACAGAAATTTCTGGTTATCAGGAAATAAGGTACAGATTATCAAGGACTGTGAAATTTGGTTTAGGAATGGATGGCGTAAGGAATACATAATCTGCAATCTCCCCGATTGGGGGTAAAAGTTTAACGGGTCAAAGTACAGACACTGAGATATGGGGGTATGTTGTTCATATAATGGCTATGTTCAGGTGTGGAGTATAATGAACGGATACGATGATGAGGATGGATTTAGTACTGTTCCTACTTGCACCCAAAGTGCTTTCTCTACCATGAAGGGGGGGTGGGGGAAGTGTGTGTATGTGTGGTTTTTTTCCCCAAGTGAGATAACTTGAGGTTTACCCTGATCAGCTAGATCGAGGCAGATCTACCCTGTGCCTTTTCTCTGCTAGGATTTCTAAATTTAGCTATCCTGTAAAGGACACACCATTCTTCCAAGTGAAGACACAAGACTTACAATGAAGTGGAAAGAGCTTCAGAATAACTCTACTGGGATACTTAAGGGAAGAGACCCAGAAAGTCATGCTAGCAGTTCACCTTCTAAGCTTTTTAGGAAAGGCACTTTCTTTATTTCTACATATTTGCCATTTTCTATATTTGCATATTTTTTTCTACTAATCCAAGTATTTTAACCATTCCAGATGGCCTCTCTTCAAAAGATAGACAAATGCTCTTGCTGCTGTGGAAGTGATTGCTTTCTGTTAACTGTCACTTATCGTAACAGTCAATACGTTTTGCAATGAGTGACATTTCCCTGTTCACACTTGCATCTCATTCAAGAAACAAGCATGCATAAGAGTGTAACTGTTCACAGTAAGGGCCCAGAGGGACGCCAGACTCCAGAGGGAATGCTTTGCCAACTGAGTGAAAAGGAGCAGCTACATTAAAAAGAGTAGGGGAGACAGACTGCCTTATATTCAAAATAGCCCAGCATTCACAGGTTAATAATTTTATTAAGATAATGTTGAAGTAAAAAGAAAACGGTACAGAGTTTAGGCATAGAAGTTTCTGGTTATCAGGGAATAAGGTACAGATTATCAAGGGGTGCAAAATTCAGTTTAGGAGAGGGTGGTGTAAGGAATACATAATCTGCAATCTTCCCGATTGGGGGTAAAAGTATAATGAGTCAAAGTACAGACATTGAGCTATGGGGGTATGTTGTCCATATAATGGCTATGTTCAGGTGTGGAGTATAATGAGCGGATACGATGATGAGGATGGATCTACCCTCATTTGGTAGGATTTAATGTTCAGTGAGTTTATGGTTCCAGTTCACATGGATGCACGATGTCGTACCGGCTCACACCTCCTGGTACTGTCGGTGGCCGGTGATGTGTTCGATGTAGATGTCCCTGGACCATCAGATGGTGTCCGAGACCATGAGGTGCCGCATGAGCTGTGCGTAGCATCAACCGATCCCACAGGTCTGCAGCACACGCTCATTGCAGGGGTCCCAAGTGCCCAGGCTCCAACGATGAGGGCATCCATCTGCACCTCGTAGCCCTTCGCTCTAAGGGTGTTGGCCAGGGGAGTGTATTTTTCCAGCTTACAAGCTCGGGTGTCACGGAAGGCCGGGGTCCTGTTTTCGAAGGAGACCGTGATGTCGACGAGGATGATCTTTTATTGGGCCTTGTCGGTTACTACCACGTCAGGTCACAACTGGCTGTCAGTACCGGGGATGGCGCAGTTCACGGCGACCTCCCCCAGGCGCGGTGCGATGGCTTTCACCAGGCGGTTCTGGATGGAGTTGTGGCGCAGCTGCCAGGCTCTGGAGTGGGGCTTGCAGTTGCACAGGACGTGGGGCAGGGTCTCGTTGGAGTAGCCGCACTTCCTGCAACGCTTGTCTCTGTTCCCGTGGCGGATGGCTCCGTTGAGCGGGACGCAGTTGAGCCGGGCGTGGTGATGAACCGCCAGTCAACGAAACAGGTGAAGCCGCCCCCGGCGAGGAAGTGGTTGCTGGCATCCCACTTGCTGGACAGTTCGAAGGCTTTACCCTGGTCCGGTTTACGCTTCAGGGTTTCCATGCACAGCGAGTGGATGGCTGCCTTGAGGGTCCTCTCCAGCATGCCCCTGGCGCTAGGGGTGATAACGGTGTTGTCGTTGGACCTGATCTGCGGCACCAGGACTCCAGCTCCTGGCGCTCCTTGCACCACTCCCAGCGGCAGCTGACGCGCTTCCCCAGGCAACGCGTGGCATTGCAAGCGCGGGACCACAGTAAAGCGATGTCGCCACCGTCCCATCCAAATTCGCCATCCAGGGAACCGCTCAGGAAGCTGGCAGTGTCTTGGTTGGAGGGGGCTCTGCCGATCCACCTCTTTGTTACGTCATGGAGGACGTTTGCTGCGATGTTCCTTACCATGGCGTCGGGACACATTAGCAGGCGGAAGGCGTAGGTGATCACCGCGATGTCACACAGGTCATCCATGCGGGGGATATTGGCACCGCCATGCCTGTGGATGATATAGACCAGCTCGTTGCTGGCTCTCTGGGGAAGGAACAGCCACTTCTTCACCAGCTGATCTTGTCTGCCTCGTTGAGGGGTACCTTCGCCACAGCGGATCCTCTTAGGATGAACGAGATGCGGGGGATCAGGAAGGTGTTCAGGGCGTTTATCTTCTGCCACGGTGCTAGCAGGGAAGCGTCGATCTTGGCAACATCCTGCAAGATCTCCTGGATGGTGTCCTCGGGTGTCTGCCGGACACGGAAACCCGTCGGCATGCCAAGGTGCTGGTACGCCTGCCCTTCTGCCAGAGGGATCATAGGCTCGCCCTGGACCTGGAACTCTGTCGTCTGCACCAAGTCCCTTTTGCTGCCATCGATGTGGAGAGATGCGCATTCTTTGGATGGGGCTCTGCTTCAATGCAATCGGCAGCTCGACTGGTGGCATCGAGCATACGTTGAAGGTTCTCTGGGTCGTCCGTGGTCAGGACCAGGTCATCTGCGTAAGCCAGGATGCTCACCCTCTCACGGTGGAGGTTGAAGCCATCTGCACCATTGGAGATCGCTCGCAGCAACGGCTCCATGGCGAGGTTAAGGATGATGGGGCTGAGGGAACAGCCCTGCTTAACTCCGCTCTGGATCTATTACAACCCAAAACTATATTCTAAATTTACTGTGAAATTAGCTGCACAGAAAAATTTTATTCCTCTCCTTCACTAATGTCAAGCACAGAATTGCACATGGGCAGCTGCTTTCTGCTATAGCATGCCCTTATGCGAGCAATGGCAGTTTCAGTGCATTAAGTGTGGCAAGCTCTGAATACAGAGCTAACCCGGCCATCTATGCTCCCCTTCCTTTCACTGACATTCAGAGAAGGGATTTCATTCTGCAATATGAAGGTTCAAAGAGCACAAGTTTTTAGGATGCTCTTAGTAGTATTAGAAAGAACAGCACTCTATTCAATTTCTCAATCTCACTAGAGACAAAGCCCAGGGGATTTATACCGTTAGCCATTCTGGCTGTGCAGCATTGCCATCTGACCTGCACACCCACAAACACACTCCACTGCAATAAAAAAATCTCACACAAGTGGTTCTGCTGGGCAGTTCTGGTAGCAATACTTTACCATGAGACTGCTTCCTGACCCAGTTTCTACCTTGCTCTTCACGCCTCTGTTACAAGTAGTAATCAGTCATGTCAGCATTCTGGATGGATTGCTACAGCCCCATTAATAATGCAACAACAGTAACAGGATGAATGCATAAGAATGCAGAACCTTGAAGGGTAAAAGCAGTAATAGAGAAAGTTTACTGGGATGCAGAGATTTTAAGCTGTGAACTTCAAAGCAATGCATCCCAGCTGTAGCTCACGAAAACTTATGCTCAAACAAATCTGTTAGTCTCTAAGGTGCCACAAGTACTCCTGTTCTTTTTTCAGGTGGGTGACTCACTTTCAGGGCTAACATACACTCCCAAACCACCCCTCCGTGGTTTTTACTAAACTGAAAAGCACAATTACACTTTCAACGTGGAGACTACTGTTACTGCCTGTCGGCGGTCAGTACTGTATATTTTGCATTTGACAGTTCTAGCATATTGAATGGAGGACAGTTGTAGCTATTCAGTCGGCACACTACTAGTACATTAGCTTTCACACCACAAAGATTTCTACAGAGATGGGCTATATCTGGCTTCTGTTTCACGCCCACATTCATAATCTCTTAACGGTGTACCCTAAAGCAGTGTTGCACTGGTAAACCATATGGTATAAATGATGTGCACTCTGCACCCACAATAGAAGCAGAGGAATTCAGAGATTTGGGTGTGTACTCCTGCATCTCAAACTTCCGAAAGGCGAGAGATCTTCTCTTCTAATCCCTGCAGGGTCTCAAACATAAGGCTTCCTCCTCCCAGCAAGGATTGCAAGAGCATTGTCTCTCCCTGCACAAGGCACAGCAATATAAAGGCAATACAACTCTTGTTGAAAGAGTTGCCTGTGGTACAACCTAGGTCAGATTCACCTGGAAAACCATTTTTTCCCCTGAGAAGTACAGCCTATGAATCAAAAATGAAGCTACAGGCTAGTTACTGATTCTTCAGCTGTTTGTCTCCACATTTGCTTCCAGGTGAGACAATGATCACCCTTACACATTCTATTGCTACATTTCTAATATAGGATTGTTAGTTTGAGTGATGTAACAGCTCTGGCTTCCCACTTCAACCCAAAAACGCCGGGAGTTTAATAGAACTCAAAATGACTGTTAGTAAGTTTTTCCTTCTGCATTCCAGCAATCAATAGCAATTTGGCTGTGATTTATTTATTTATTTTGGGGGTGGGGGGAGATGGAAGATCAGCCCTGTTTTATAGAGGGTCACAGGTGCCCGTTCTCACTACTTACTTGCTTACTTATTTTTATAGGCTCTTCAGCTCACACATTGTCCCTTGCCAGTCACACTGCTTCGCTTTTGATGCTGATGAAATAAAAAAATCCAACGTCTCATAAGGAGATCAGGTAAGTCATTAACCCCCCTTCTTTGCCATACACACACAAAAAAATGCAAATGCTCAAAATTGCTTATAAAAGTACCTACAAAACAAATAAAAATGCAGGTGAATGTGCTTGGCTTTTTTAAAACCTTTCTTTAATAACTTTCTCCCTTTTCATGAGAAGAGGGATAATTTTCAAAACTCTTCTTGCATTAAAAGTTCAAATGACTATCCATATGGGATTCTCAACCAATAAGATCATTAAGATTAGCTCCTGAGCATTCAGAAAGGACAGTAAAGGAATGAGTAGGGGGAAAGATGATGGGGGTCATTAGCATAGATTCTAGGTTAGCTGCTTTTTTTTTAAGCTGCAGAGATCTGAGGAAGTGTCACTTCCTCTATGGAGAGGAAGTGAGATGAACTGTAGGTTCTCTGATGTGAACAGTTTCCCCTCCACCACAATGATATAAAAAGGACAAGTGCTTTTTAAAAAAAAAAAAAAAAAAAAAATTAAGCAAGCCAACCCCAAGCATGCTGTGACCAAATTAGGAAACAAACTCCACCATCAGCCTCAGAGACAGACATTAGACACAGTGGCTTTGAATTAGTCCAGGAACCCTGATGGCTGTCTCATATGCAGAAACCTGTTTACACTAGTACAAAATGGGGAAGCTAAACACATCTTTGTGCTACATATCCAAGGATATGCCACCCTGATGCACTTTTCTGAAGAAGGTAAATGAGCTACCATGATAGTAAGACTCCACCCAAATCTCTTTTTTCACACCCCCCCTCAAATATTCAGAATTACCTTTTCAAGAGCATGACTAGTTAGTGCAAATCAAGGCGTGTCCTGAAAGTCATTCTGTCCTCCCATAAGTTTTATGGCTCTCTAGTGGGCAAAACTGAGGTAACACAGCAGTGATGGTTTTGATAGGGATCTCAGTGTGGGAGAGGGAAAGAGGAGATTTAGTTTCTTGAATAAGGTCAGTATAATGTTTTAAAATTGGCCTGGGAACACTTATAGTCTTTTCCACCTCAGGACCAAGCCTAAGAACACTCCCATCAGCAGAGCACCAGAGAAGTGTGCTGGGGCAGGTCTGGGGTTTAATCAATCACTCATACTCACTCACTGGCCCATCTCTAATCTTTACTCACCGGTTCAAGAGAGTGACTCATGGCCTTTCCTTTTCAGAAGTCATCGGATTTTAATGTCTGAAGTGGGGAGTGGTTCTCAAGTCTGTGAGCAAACATTAAATGCCTGTTCACCTCACTGTCTGCTCCCAGAACAAATGCAAACTGTGAATAGGGAATCTGCAACATTGAGGGGAAATTTTAATAAATTCAATGAGTAAATAACTTTGGTTTGTACAGAGGTTCAGGGTTGCCTCCATGAGCCTTCTAAAACATTGCAGTGATCACATTAAACTATCCCCTCCCTTTGTTCCTTATCATTGAACAGAAGAAACCAAGCATGGCAACACTCCCCCTTTATCTTTGTGAGGGTGTCTCAGGGAAGGTGGGCTGAATTTAAGACAAATCTCAGGCTGCAGAAGATCCTCAGACTTGCCTCTGGGCAATCCTTCCCCCACCCAGTGAGTCAAAACAGTCACACACCCCACCTCTGTCAGTGGCAGTAGTTATAGTCCGGTTAAAAGATGCATGGAATGCACTTTCCATAGGTTGTCATACAGAGGCAACCACCCAGCTTTTCCGGTCCGGCATCACCTGGCCAGAACACTCTTGCAACATAAAATAGTGATCTTGGGAATCCACCAGCTGATCAATAACTAGTGTTCAGGGCAATTTTGCACTGAGACACCAACAAGACATGTAGAAACAGAGTAATTCTCAAGATAGCCAGACTATCTTCACCACCACCACATGATTCTGGGCTCAATCTAGCCACAATTTAAGGGGAAGGAATGGATTGCCTCAACTCTATTACTCGCATACCAAGTTTCCATCCCACATGAAGTCAGATGCATCTTATTGCCTCTGCTCAGTAGAGGCCCAAAGGACTGAGCTATAAAGGGAAGACAGCACTACCTCTTATGGACCTGAAAAGAGGTATCCTTTGGTCAGTGGTAGAAGAGTGTTACAATCATCTTTTCACTGAATGGATATTGCTATATATGGTAGAAACCAAGTACAGGAATAAATTGTGTTGCACTTAATTGCATCGACTTACATGGGCTATTTTTATATAGCCTGGTTGAAAGTTCTTGTTTTAGGAGGCTTTGGGTTAGATACACAACAGAGACTCACTATTTCACTGATCTCTGTCATCAGGTCAGTTTTTAAAACTATGTTTTACTTTCCCGCATATCTCGAGTGTACACCTTTCCTTTAAAAGCATTTCATACACGTATGTGTAAAGGGCCTTGATCTTGCAAGGTGCTGAGCAAACTTGACTCTCAGCAATTTCCCTGGAGTTGGACATTAAGCACCTTGAAGGACAGGTCACGTGATTTGGTGCACACATTGTATTCATAGGTGGGATCTATTCCTTTAATTAGACTTTGCTATTCCATGTGTGCTTTCTTCCCACACTAGCCTACCTTGCTTGTCACCATGAAAGGTTTTCCTCCCCCCCCCGCTGCTGGTGATGGCTTATCTTAAGTGATCACTTTCCTTACATTGTTTCATGTTCTCTGTGTGTGTATATAAATCTCTCCTCTGTTTTTTCCACCAAATGCATCCGATGAAGTGAGCTGTAGCTCACGAAAGCTTATGCTCTAATAAATTTGTTAGTCTCTAAGGTGCCACAAGTACTCCTTTTCTTTTTGCGAATACAGACTAACACGGCTGCTACTCTGAAACCTGTCTTCCCACACTGTTATCTACCTTGCTTTGGCACTTCATCACAAAGTCTAAAGGGACGTTATCTGCAGAGAATACACTCCCATTCTCCCCCCCCACACCCTCCTCTGGCCTTGATCCCTCCCACAGTCCCTTTGAGGAGCAGATACTGAAATTCCAAAGTTTCTGCTGTAATATTGCTGCTGCCGATAGCATCTCCCCTTGTCCTGCCTTCTGACTGCACTGCAGAGAGCACCAAGGCTACAGACAAGTTTCATTGCCCTTTTATGGTAGAAAAATGAATCGCCTGCCCAGCAGCAGAGTGCCTTAGAGCTGAGCGTAGACGACAGATGGAAACTTGCCATTTGTTGTGGTTTTGGCAGCAATATAATGGAGCGTGTTCCCATCTACACCACTCAGCTAGAAGGGTGCACAAAAGGCATTAATCTGAAGGGAAAAAAAGCAAATCCCTGGAGTACAGAGACATACATCCACTGAACCCCAGGGAACTGCAACAGAGGGTGGGCAGGGTCATTAGCAAAGAGAACAGATAGCCTCAAAATGGTTCTACTGGACAAGGCACAAGTGAGCAGCAGGTTTCCCCATGAGAATGCGCAGATGCATGTGCAAGCGGACTCAAATTCTAGACTACAGAACACATTCATACTAAACCCCATCAGTATGGAAAGGAGCAAGATCTGCTGCATCACATTTCCATTCCTTCCCCCATCCCAGCAAATACTATTCAAACAGGGTGAGGGAATTTAAAAAATTAAACTGGGACTGGAGGTCACCACCACCACCACCACCACCAGGCAGGAAGTGGCAATATCCATTTCCAGCCTTGCCCCCACACCCCAAAAAGCAGAGAGGCAAAATAAAAGTGGCAACTAAATCCAAATAAATACTCTCAGTGAAACACACAGAGTCCAGGCATATGAACTGATGAATAGGGAGTGACACATAAGAGCATGGGACCTTCGAAATGTTTGCACTGCTGTCAGGAAGCTGAATGAGACACAGCAGACTCCGCAGCTGGGAAAAACATGTTGCAAAACAAGAAGCATTAAGCAATACTCCATATGCACATCCAACTCAGAGGCATTTTGGAGAAGCTTAATTTCTTTAACTGGAAGAATTTCTTTCCACATTGTTTGTGCAGATAGTGACAGAGTCCCTGATGCAGTTTAAGTCTTAGGGCCATATAGGCATTTAAAGCTTAACTGCCCAAATCTATGAAAAGCAAATGAAGAATATTGTTGGGTAGCATGTATTTGTTTCTAAAATTACATGCTCAGAGGAGGAAAAAAAAGTCTACTATGGAATGTGATGTCACCTTGTGTTAACTCTCTCCTGGTAGGTCCTTTGTTTACACACATTTTCCTCCAGTACAGAAACCGTCAGTTGTAAGGTGCAACCAAGACATATGTAGCTTGGGTGGCGTAACTGCTCTGTAGCAGATAGAGCAGTTTCCTACAGTAGGCCAGCATACCTCTGTACAGACCCCAATTTGAGGAGCAAAGCCCACTGATTGCCTTTGTAACTTTAAAGCTTGCTGATCATGTAACGCCCTCTGTACAATGCGGTTCACGCCTATTAACACAGACCAGGGCTGCACGGTTCACACCCCGCTAGAAAGGGCCATGCTCAAATAGAGCTCACTAGCAAAAGCTCTGTACAAGCTTAGTCTGAGGGTTTGAGTTCAACAGGAAATGAAGGTTCAAAGCAACTGGATGAGCTTGTTCTTAGTCACTACCTTCAACTCAATCTTGGGAAGTCAGCTCCAACAGCAGCTTTAAAAACTTAGCCCTTCATAATAAAAGAACATCCAATAGTTGCCTTGCTGTAGCAAAGGGAACAATACTGAAGATCTAAAGGCAAAGTGGTAGAAGGGTTTCCCACTAATGCAGGTATCTCAGAATCACCCTTTTTTCAGCAGGATAGCAGCGAGTACTCAGCGGGCACATTCGTTTCCTAATCACAGCCTCATTTAAAGGAGACACTACCCTGTGAAGAACAAGAGCCTGGAAGCTATCTAGTCAGAGGGCCATTCAGCTCAGACGCAGTGAGAGTTTCTGCACTCTAGGAGGCACCACCCTCTAAACGAGGAAGGCAACCCAGCTTGTCAGGGGAGAGAGAAGCTCCTCAGCGACATAGGGGAGTTCAGAAAGTGAATCTAGAAAATGCAAGAGGCTACCATGCAGCAGAAGGTTCCACTGTGGCTTTGAAATTATTCTGCTTGGTGTTCTGAGCTCCCCAGCACCCAGAGGGACAGTGCTGCTTCATGCATGTGTTATTACCATGGCAACATCTTTCACCTTCTCATCTTTTAGCTGGCTGGAAGCCCTGCAATGCTTTGTGCTGAGACTGCAAAGAGGGGTGACAATCTCCCCCACCCACAATACAAAGAGTCTGATACCTGCAAGCACACCATATAACACAACAGATTCCACTGCCTGCACACTCAGGGGTTTATGCAAGCTGATCATGGGGGCCACTCTGGGGGAGAAGAGGTTCTCTTTTCGGAGAGGAAGAGTATTTCCCTTGTGGATGAGTGCCTGCCCTTTTAGTTTTTGAAGTCATGAGAGAAATGCTGTTTGGTATTTTCATCAAGGGGCTTGGCAGCTTCAGTTTGGAAAACTGCAAAGACCTCAGCATGTCAAAACGCATGGGAAAGTAACATGCGTCATTAGAGGCTGGAAGGTTCAAATGCCGTGGTTGCACAGAAGTCTGCTTTGATGTGAGGCAGCACAGAGGTGGTGTAATGCATCATCAGCATGGGCTAGTCCCACTCACATTCGGCAAGTCGGAGTGCTGCTGCAAACCAGACACCACTGTGTACAGCCTCTTCCTACACAGATCATGTACATGGCTCACTACAGAATGGATCAAATACCTTGAAGTCGAGGTGGTTTAGCTTCAGCCAGCAGAGAACTGTATGATGTGCGTTAGCAGCTCCACAAAGTTAACTCCCTATAACCCAATACGAAACACCGACAAGCTCAATGCTTAAAATACAAGAGGACGTTCATGTAACACACGCAGACCACATTAAACGTGTACAAGCATCTTTTCTTTACTTGCAGAGTTGCTTGAGCTATGTTTCTCTTCAGTGAATTAAACTTTATTATACGCCCTCCACCCAGCAGGTGACATTAAGACGCAAGGTCTGGACAGCTCACTAAGAGCCAAACTTCACATATCACAGCTGGAGCTGCAATGGCACTGACAGATGGTATAGACTCATTATCAGGGATACTAGAAATCTATTTGCCATGGAAAAATGTGGTATGGGGGGGGTGAGGGGGAGTTATTTTTTCACAAAATGTAAAAACTAAAAGGTTCTCTGTTTAAAAAAAAAACAAATTTACTAAATTTTACCGAAAGTGCCAGTGTCACTTATTCAATGCACACAACCTCCCACTCTTGTGGTTGATTTTTGAATGCGCTTTAAATATACATAGCTAAACATACTCCAATAAGCTGCTTCTGGCATATAGCGGTTACTCAATGGCGTATAGGGGGTCGTGAATTAATGCATCTCAAATTTCATTTCAGCCTCCAGATATGAGTAATTAAAGTTATGTAAAGATGCCAAAAAACTTTAAAAATCACCCCTAAAGACCGTGTCACTGAGTTTAGAAAGGACAAATTTCATATTGATAAGTAACTTGCTATTCTGTACTGTACGCAGGAAGGCTGTAGATTATGTTCAAAGGCAGCCAACTGTACAACACGTGGAAAGCACCACACAAATGGAATGAAAACGAGGCTGAAACAGCAGAGTCACTGACAACAGTAAAGAGACAACGCATTGCGACTGAATCATTCTATTAATTTTATTTTATTATAATGATTGATGGCAGTGGTAGCTTCAAACATGCTTAAAAAGATATCAAGAAAACATTGTGTTTAACTGATACCTATATATTGTGACCGGGGAAACTAAAGTTCAGCATTTCATTTTAATCAAGGGAAAACGCTGATTTTTGTGTTTTTTTTTAAAACCACAGAATTTTGTTATCACAGAGAACTGAGATCCCTGCTCATTACATGCTCTTCACATGCCTATTCAGTAGTTACTGTAGGCGACCAGCAATGCCTCCCGCTTACTGGCAATTCCGCCCAATGCTGATGTTAAGACTGGTTATGTCTCAGCCACTAAGAGGACTGATCATGTGCAAGCGATGCACAAGCAGTAGCCCAGCAGAGTGCCTGGCATGATGCCTGCATGCCTCAGGCTGGATGAAGCACATGGCCAAGAGCTAATGGTTTCCACTCTTCAAGGAGTGCAGATTTACTTTTGGCCCAGACTTGAACCAACCACCACTCTAAAAGATTTTAGGGGAAGTTTTGGGAGAAGCCGAACAACATCAGTGTGAACCCTGGAACTGAGACCAGAGAGGCTGAGAGAGAGTATGAAAACAGTACGGGACCACTGGTACTCCACTCCTTACCCCCTCACAAGGATCTTGTGTCCCCTCTGCTGAAACCACAAGGCTCTCATTTCATCCCTACCACTTCACTTTATACTTCCCTCACTTTATGTTCTGCAATGCAGCCAAAGTCCTTCCAGCCAAGGAGGGGTTCCTTCCAGAGCCAGCTATCGTGAACCACTGTTGAGTCTCTGCAGCCCTTCTGATATCGAACATCCACTGCACTCCTGCATCACCCCACATTCCCATGCTAAGTATTTATGCTCCTCACAAAAAAAAAAAAAAAAAAAAAAGCTTCCTGCAAATGGGCATGTTAACTGGTAAAATCCCCATCATGGAAAGATACAAGATAAATGGAACTTGGGGAAATCATTGCAAGCACAGCTACAAAGCAAGGACAAGTCCTTCCATTTCAAGAATTCTTCCTATTAGGCCCAAAATTGTTTCTTTTGGAAGTAATCTTCTAAAAATCCTGATCACCCCTACAGACCTCTGGCTAATGCACCAATACAAGCTGTTGATATCGAGGAAATCCAGTCCCTGTTTCAAGTACTGGCAAGTTAGCCTGAAATACTGTGATATCAGAAGAGCCAGCCAATCAAAAGGATAGTACATTTGGAGCACTGATCAACCTGAACCCTCTGCCAGACCTTCATGCCATAACATTCTGAAACGAATATCTGTAATTTTAGAAAACTGTAATATTCTTCAAACTCTGAATTCTGCTTACTTGCTGTTATCGGTGGGGTTGACCTGTATGGTTCACTTAAAAAAAAAAAAAAGAAGAGTGTTCTATTCTTTTATCATGCAGTTTTAAAAATTGGTTGATTGTGCAAGTCATTGGTGCCATCTAGTGGTTCGCAGCCTTTCTTAGCCCACACGTAAGGATGCTGTAGTTTTCACTTGGGCTAGCAGTACAATTTCTCAAACGTTAACCGGTTGACATTAGTTCAGTGGGTCTGTAGCTCCAGAATCCAAAAAGCAACTGCTGATCCTTCATCAGGCTAGTCTTGCTCTCAGCTTCACAATGCTGACAATAATGTAATATCTATTCTTAGCAATACAAGTTTCTCCAAAAAAAAACAAAATTAGACTTAGAGTACAAGACAATTAGTTCTCATCATAGTAGGCAAATGGCCACATAAAATGTAGAATTAAGAATTCTCAGTGGCTACAGTAGCTACAAGCGTGAGCACAATTCATTTAAGATAGGAGCTTCTGTGATACAGACCATCCCATAAGAATCCCCAATACTGTGGCTTAAGTTGAGCAAGACTCATTAGGTATTAGAGCTTGGATACAGACACTATGTAGGTCTTAATTCACTGGCAACAGTGAGTTAGGAGGCACTCTGAGAAAAAATTAAGTCCTACCATCAAGATTCTACATGCATTTAGCACTCAAAGTCTCTGGAAGAAACTAAATCCTATTTCTCTACAGAGCAGATGCAGCACAAGCTGTGGCAGTTCAGGGTTTCCCCATTCTGCTCTGCCAGTGTACTTCTCTTCTGACCTGGTGAGACTACCTCCATGGCTCATTCTCCATGACCCATTCAGTGGCTAAGCCCTCTGCTGAGATGGCAACAAGGGTGCTGTTTAACGGGTTTTGTGAGGAGTATGTAATTTCAAGTCCCGTGAGTGGACAGTTTTCATATAAACCCTTCAGATGGTGACTTTCTGGCACTAACAAAGTCTGGATCCAGAGTGGTGACATGCAGCAACAATAGAAAGTGTCATTCTATTAGGGAATTTGATTTTGGTTTCCCTAGTTCTCTTAAAGTTTCATTAGTTAGAATGGTCATAAAAACCAAATGACATTTTAAAAAGACCCTATTACCACTCCATTTTAAACTCATGCTTAAGTATCTTGAGAGACATTACTGTGCAACCATCTCCTAAGCGGAACGCACAGAGCAGAATTTAACCATGTCTGTATTAACAGTACCCTGAAATGCAGCCCTGCCTTTAGTCACGTGCCTTAACAGAAGACCAACAGCCACCCTGGCAAGAATTCTATCCCTCCACCACATCCATGTCACATGCACATTTCATACCGCTAGCAAAACAGAGCAGCCCTCAAGCGCTATACCTCAAAACTCTGAAAGAAACGACCAGGTAAATATCAGCCCTTTACCTTCCTGCAGCGAGGGTTGGGACAGCTGAACCGCTTCACATCGTTGTCCAGGAGCGCCGGGAAGTTACAGAAAGGACACCTACAGCACAAGAGAAGATAACATTAACATCCTATATTGAGTAACTCTGTTGTAACAACTCAACATGCCCATTAACAAGGTAGTCAGCTATGGCCTGTCTATCAAAATAAATAAATAAATAAAAAAAAAATAAATTCAATGACCTCAGCACTGCGTCTTTTCTTCCTACAGTTCTCCGATTGCAACCCCTCTTTGTGTCCTAAAGGTCATGTGGTTAGTGCTGCTTCTAGACTATTTCACACAAAGGATTAGCGCAGAGCTGATAAACCACAAGGGATGCAACGCTCTATTGATTCTGATCTGTTTCTACCGACCAAAGAAAGCTAGCGTCTATTAATAAAAATATTCAGGGGGTAAGAAACCTTAGTTACAGACAGCCTTTAAAAAAAATCCAGCTGCCTTGTGTTACCAAGTCAGCTAATGTTTTGGGCTATAGAACCAGAATCTACTGGAACACTAGGTGTCAAACTACCACTTGTTCATCCATTTCACCGCATTAACCCACTTTGACACACTGGGAACTCACCTGACTAGCTCATCCGCACAGGCAGCAGCCACCTCTTCCTCAGCTTTCCGCTCATAGTATTTACACAGGATGTTCTCTGGGAGTACCTTCTCCAGCTCACTGGTTGGGAATGAACATGTGCAGCTCCCTTCCATGCAGCTGAGCTCTGACTACATTGGTGAAGGAAGAGACGAAGAGACAATGAAAGTTCATAAAACATAAGGCACCACTCAATTCTACTGAATCATGATTGATTCAACAGAACTGAGTGGTCTAAGACAATGGAAATGTTGGTATTGAAACTGACATTTCCAGATGTGACCACAGCAGATGACTGCATCAGTGCAGAGGTGGAAGGGGAACAGATAATATATCAGACAAGTGCCATATACCATGTAAACACTCAGCTATCAAACATTTTCTGCACTGGCAATTTTCCCACAGAAGGTAGATCATTAATGGCAGAATTCACCCTTTTCCAATATTTTGAAATATTTCTCCCTTATGAACAGAACAGTGACATTGTTTTATAAGATAAAGCCTGCTAAGTGTATACTTTTGTTGTCGCATCCAAATCACAACCCCGTGTGAACTTATTTTAAAAGTCACAGACATTCAACTATGCATTAGTGTTGCTACACCACCACACTGCAGTTCCTCCACTTCAAGCTGCATCACAAGACATGGTACACACTAATATCTATGAACGTATAGATATTTAAAAGCTAAACAAAAAAATGGAATTGGAACACTACACAGGAGAATCCCCCGAGTCTTCACTCCCTGCATACCTCAGAGTACCGGTTTTCAAACTTTTTGAGCTGATCCACACTTTGAATTACAATTTTTGGTTGCACTCCCCCAACCCAGACAAAAAAAAAAGGTGAGTCGTGGGTGGAGGCATCACTTCCTACCCGAGCACTGAAGCCTGAGCCCCGCTGCAGGGGCCGAAGTCTGAGCCACCTGGCATTGCAGCTCGCCCCCTCCCCCCCACAAAGGTTCCTCCATGCCCCCTTAGGAGAGCGAACCCCCTAGTTTGAAAACCTCTGCCTCAGAGTTCAAATCTTGAGTCTCAGCCACCAACCTACCCCACTGTGCAAAACTAGGTTACGGCTGTGGTTTGGAAGCAAAGACATAGGAAGAAAGTGAAAACACTGTCTTTCTTTTACTCGCCCCATTGAGCCTGGCTACTGATACGGGCAACTGCACACTTCTGGGAAAAATGTTGCTTGAGAACCTTAATTCCGCTCGCTTAACTATTTAACCTTAATCATACATTAACAATTTTTGTGCATTTAGCACTGTTAAGGAGAGTTTCAATTCAATGACAAAGATCCCAGTATGTGGTTTGTTAGCTATCTGCAGGAAGGCAAGACAAATTTGGTTTTTTGCTACTGAAGTCTAAGTGTGTTCCACGCGATGGAACACTACATAAGAAGTGCAGTCATACCAAGTTCACAAATTCCTCCAGCATAACTACATACTTCACATTATTGATTACATGAACCTATACACGATGCCTCCATCCACCTTTCATTCTCGTGTTGGGACATGCTTACCTTCCCAGAGCCAAAGACTGCCTCCTGAGCATATTTGATGAGGCACTCCTTGCAGAACAAGTGACCATCTGCACACTGCGTCAGTTCCTCAAACGCGAATTCCCCATAGCAACAACGACACTCGATCATCTGACCATCCTGCAACCCATTAAAAAGATTAATTCCCCCACCATCCAACCCAAATAGCAACAGCAATAGGCTACTGGAAATATATAAATGAGACACCCATAAAATTAGCATGTGCGGTTGAGACACAACCGTACCACCCTGTCTGAGACGCCCAATAAGCTGAAAGTGGCATGAGCATTTCTAACAAGAGTAGCTACAGTTTGTAACAGTCAAATAGTTGCTTTGTTTAGAGTTTAAATTCCCCAAGAAAGTTAAAAAACGGAAGTTCAAACCACTCTCTAACAGACTACGATATAGGACAAACCATCGCTGTAGCCAATTACCAAACCCATGCACGCTTTGGTGTATTTGCTAGTCTGCCTAAGTGCTAAGAATGAGGGGATTTGAATGACAGAAGAATAAAAGTATCACTAGAGGGGAGGAAGGGAACAGAATGCACCATTCACATTTGGAGACTAGAATTCAAGTTTAGTGGCCTGCAACTATCCCAAAGGATATTTATCCATATCACAGGCCAGGAATATGGTGCATTGGCAGCAATGTTGTAGAGGAAGGGAAGCTTGCACAGTTCCTGTCTGTGATAAGATGGCACTGATGGAATTAGGCACGGTCCCTTCCTTGTAAAGGCCAATATGCACTCCAAAGCTTAAAGGTAATGGATATTGAAAGGAAAAAAGGTAATTCATGGCAGCTGAATAGAAGTCCAACTATCATCTCTCTCAACTGAAATGGGAAGGCTTAAGTTTTCAAATTTCTAACAAGCCCCGGTAGCAAATGGAAGAGAAGCCTCTCCAAGAATAGCACATCTGTTTTAAATTGCCATAATGTGCATAGCAATGGCAACCCTGATTACTAATCTACTGGAGTGCTGGCAGTGGCCAATCAAGTTATTAGCAGCAACCAAATGAGTTACTACAGATCATTACATGCATCAATACTGCTTTCCTGAACTCAGCTGTTGGTAATCTTTTCTAAAAGCCAGGCAAAACACATATACACACACGGGGTTTTGCCAGCTCAGCAAAAGCAATCCTATAGCAAATGAATGGAGTATGTGAGGAGACAAACAAGTCAGCTTAGAAATAAGGGAATAAATGCAAATACTTATTACAAAAATCAGGTGGCAGAGCTACTGACCTTCTGATACTGCTCCTCGTTCATCTGCAGGGCAAGAAGGAAGTCTGCATGCTGACAAAGACATGTGCATTTGTAATTATAGGACTAATAATGCTCCATTCCAGACACTAAATACTTTTATGTAATCTTAAGGTTTAAGGAGCAGAAGTATGTTACACAGGACAGGCTGCCCACAAACTGCTCAACCTACCATTCCAATTCCAGTTATCTATCAAGCTATTTAAGACTCTGCTCTTAAACCCCCACTGCTATGAACCAGATTCCAGACAGTCAGCAAATTCAGGCTCTTGCAGACCCAATAGGCAGAGCAGATACCAGAATGAAGGGCTTTTACAGAGATGATTGAGAGCTTCTGCCTTGTTTTTGAAGGAACACCATCAATTTATATAAAGTTTTTAACGCAACTCTTTCCCCAACAAGTCAGTGTTAAGCTATAAACTCAGTCTTTTCCTAGAATATGAGAAACAGAGGCAGTTTGTAGTAACGGGTGGCATAGACTTGGGTTCGAGTTCTGCTTTTAGTTTCAATGTAGGTAGACAGAGGAGTTCTACAGATAGCATGCCTAGCCTCCAGAAGGTGCAGTGAGTAGACAGATTGCCTTGTAGGCACAACAGGGACCATGCTTGCTAATTATAGAGCTGTATTCACAAACTCCAAAGGAAGTCTTACCATTGGGATTGTGATGAAAGAAGGGACGTTACTGCCAAACGGAGGAGGTTTAAAGCTTACTAGGACAGAAAATGAGCAGTCCTAGAACTCAAGGAGCAAAATCCAACCGCACCTCTCCCCTGGATTAAGGAAGGTCCAGAATGGCATTTTAACTTCAGCTCAGCATCCCAAATCAAGTGAAAATGTGAGCTGTGAGATTTCTCTAGGCAGAAATGGTAGTTAGCTGCCTACGCATGTAGTAAGCTCTGAATAGGTTGCAAGCTTGGCTATTCCCAAGGCACCAAACCACAGCTCATTTCTAAAAGTCATGAATGGGAACTGGGAGGAGGGAGAATTGATATTCAGTGGTTTATTCAGGAATGTGTATTTCTGCAGGAGACAGACAGACTACGAGGGCAATTCATGACAGTCTCACCTCTGCCATCTCTTTAATTTTCTGTTCATAGAACTCCTGCTCCAGTTGCACGGGTGGGAGAAGCGAGAGTCTGTCGTAGGACCTATAGTGCCGTCTCTTGTTCTCCAAGAAGAACATCCGCTTCTCAATTTTCACGTCACCTAAAGCAGGATAAGAAGCAGGATGAGAATGGACTGGGCAGTGAGAACAAAGCTCAGGGTGTTTCCTTATCTATACCTGTGACACGACAGACCACTACTCATTATACAACTTCAGAGCTCAGAAGCAATACTGTATCAAAAAGACATGTTATTTATTCATGAAGAATACCATATCTTCACATCTATACTAGATAGCTGCAGAAAACGTAGAGGTTTCAGGGTTAGAGCACCTAACAACGGTACCTTCTGTGGTGGGTAAGCTCTGCTTGCAAGATGCACACAAACTGCCATAAACACCATCTGCTGCTTACCTTGCTCAAATTTGAAATCAATGTAGGAAAACTGGTTCATTTCTTTCCTCCTTTTTCGCTTCCCACTGTTTTCAGGAGACAGCTCCTGCCATTTTTTGAGGGCATCAGAAAAGGCCTAAAAAAAAAGGAAACAAGGAAAGAGGGACGTTAACACAAACACTCCAGATAAGTCTCTACTACTCTTTGCAAGAAAACAAGAACTGTGTGTGTCCACTAAAGCGCTACAAATTGACAGGGCCTTCAAGTCTGACTTGAAGCAAAAGCCTCAGAAATAAGTCTGCTTCTCCATCCTTCACTCATCCTATCACCTAAGAGACATGGGGAGATCACATTGTGTTGGAAACAGAGTGCTTTATTGTTCAGGCACAGTGGAATGATATACAACAACCCCTAAAGTGCTATCTATAATGCTGCAATGCCAGTATCCAGAAAGTAGTGGGTACAGTCTGTAATACATTCTGAAGAATGTTTTTGCGGGTAAATCTGTGAAGGTTTTAGGGCCATATCATGCTCTCTCTGAACTCAACTAGGAGCAAAACTTTTCTACTAAGCATTAAGCTAGTCTGAGGGGTGAGGTGGTTAGTCTTATTTCAATGTTGTGGTATTAGATGGGGGAGGGGGGGAGGACTAACAGTTTCAGAAAAAACTGGTCACTAGCCAGCAACGACTTAGACTAGGCTAAAATAAATGCATTGCCCATTGAACTCACTTTCTTTGAGTTGTTCTGCAATTCTGCTACACGGATATTCTTCTAAAAGAAAACTACCATGCAAGCTAAATCTAAGGGGGCCAGAATGGCTCAGTAGCCCAGTAGCCTCAACCAATTCTTTATAACCCAAGTGATTAGAAAAAGAATGAGTGAGGAGAGAGGGATCTCACACATCAGCTGCAAGTTACACAAGAGTCTGATCACATCTGATTGTTACTCATCTAATTTAGGAGGTGACACTCCGTTATGTTTAAAGTTGTGTTTGTATACAACTGACATGTTTGTCTTAAGATTTGGTTAGCATAGGCTCTACTGGCAATTACACCTCCTTTAGGCCATGAGGCCTAGAATATTCCTCGGGACAGGCTATGTTGTATCACCACTAACTAGCCAGCATGCCCAATAACTCTGTATTCTGGGAGAAGCATAACAGCATCAGCAGCCGGATGGTATACTTCAGAAATTTCACAAAATCAGCCATTTCCTACCAGCCAGTGATCTGAAGATCAATTGCACTCCAAGTAAAGGAGCATTTTTAATACTAGCCGATGGTGCAAACAAAGGCACCATGCTTCCCCCTTCCAGTGCCAGGGATAGGCAGCCTTGGAAAGAAAAACAGAATCTGACTGAAGAACCTTTCGTGTGATTGCATAGTGTCCCTTGAGTTCATGTAGTGCCCACTTGATGTCCTGACTGCTTAGCATTTTGAAGTCGGCCATAAGGAGGTCAGCTGCTTGGATAAAGCATCGTTGATCAAGTGGGGCGAGTTTGGAAAAGTCAAAGTAGTCCACTTTAGGCACCTGGAGAGAACATTAAAACAGGAGTTAACGCAAGCCTGACCTTTTAAAAATAAAAAGGCTTTCCTCTTTCAGCAGTGATGAGCGAACATTGGCAAGATCACACAGAACTAAACTGACTGTTCTGAGTGTGTGCACAGTGTGTGTAGAATTAGGTTATTCTAATGATCAGTGGGTTCATCTGAGTAGGATTAAGATTTGCTCTGTTCTCAGAAAATGAGACTTAATCTCTATGCCGACTAGCCCATGTATAACCATTTGAGATCTACTTAAATAAAAGGAAAGTAGCCAATGGGGAGACAAAGAACCTTTCCAGTTACTTTTGATGGAAATAAAGTGGGGAAATACACTGAAGCAGCTAGCCAGTCTAGTGGCTGAATGGCAGTGCTCCAATGCCACACGAGAAGATGACGATTAGAATTTAAGTCTACTTCATACTCCAAGAGCTAGGTATGCAGAAGCACTCCATATTACTATCAATCATCTACTGAAGAGGACTGAAGGGGTTAGGGTGCTTTCCATTTCTCCTTGATGAAAGGAGATTGTGTGTGGTGCAGTCTTGTACGGTACATTTGAAGTGATAAACTGGTAAGAACTAGGAATGCCCAATAACCAATGGAAGAAAGCCCTTTGGAAGTCATTTTACCAGCATGCTTTGGATAGAATTACTTGTATTACAGATATACCAAAGGACCCCCAATCAGGGATCAGGGCCCCATTGCACAAACATACTGAAAGGAAAAGCTTTTACTGAAAGCAGCCCAAATCGAATGTGTTTGCTGGGATGCATATTAGATACGAAGACACTTCTCACTTGCCTTTGTCTCATCTTGGCTGGCGAGCAGGCTGCTATTGGGATTTAAAACCACTCTGCCTTCCTTCTTTGGATAATCTGGATTTTCCAGAAGAAAATTACAAAGTCTGCAAAGATAAGTGTAGTTACTTGTGGGTTTGTGAGCCCACATCCCTGCATACATTCTTAAATTTTAGAATGAAGTGGGTTTTTTACCCACAAAAGCTTATGCCCAAATAAATCTTAGTCAGTCTTTATGGTGCCATCGGACTCCTTGTTGTTTTTGTGCAGACAGACTGACACGGCTACCCACTGATTTTCAAATTTAGCTTCTTCAAATTAAGAAGTCCTATGGATATGCTACAGCTGGGCACCACAGGCTAAAAGGCGGCATTTCAGGTTAGAATAAACTACCGCCAGGATGGTTTGAAAGACAAATCCACTTGCTTTTATTTATTGTTCAAACATTTGAACATTCTTTTACTTGACCCTGAAGTTCAGTTCACACAGATGAGTTAACATCATAATTATTTCCATATCAGAAAGGAGATGGCAAATATGACTTACTTCATTACATTTAAAGGCAGCTATGGTCAGAAAAGTGGCCATGTTAAATTAGACACCTTCTTTGGGTGCATTTCAAATCACTGTTTTTTATTTGAAATCAACATTTACTACTCTGTAATTTGTGCTTCATTGTAGAACTAACAGCACAGAGATTGAATAGGGAAGAGTAACAGTCATCATGCATGCAGCACGAGCTCAAACCCAATGGTTGCTGTTTCAGCTAGTACAAAAACACCTTTTGAAAGTTTTGTTTTAAGATCAAAGAAATCCAAGAGCACAAAGGGGTGTTGCTCTGGCCCTGCACCAGCCTTTCCAAGCCGGAGATCTGTTTCAAATCTTAGTTAAATCCTTCGACCTCCATCTATCCTCACACAGAAACAGAGAAGAAACCATGTTTAAACTTGGTTTGAACGTAGGGTACACGCTCTGTATATGGGTTTCAGTGCAATAAGGTTTAAGTCACACAGGCACTGTCTAGACCATGTTAGGAACTGGTTTAGCTACAACTGTTTAAGCCATATTTACATTTTTTTGTTTTAAAAATAAACTACATACTTCACTCCAAGTCCAACGCAGCAGAGGTTCTACTACTAGCGATCACGAATTTGGCAGATGCAAAAGTTTCAGTTTAGCTTAACTAAAAGCTTTTGCTCAGAAAAGGCCACGGCAAACAGCTCATCAGGTCATGTACGCTGCCAGAACTGTGAGCAGATGATTTTAGAACCTATATCTACAGAGGAAATGGGTTGTAGTGATCAGAGTAAAGGACTGTGAATCAGAACTCAATGACATATTGCCCCCTCTGTTACTGAGGTTATGACTATACTGTGGCAAAAGACCCATAGCAAGGCTGTGGCCGGCCCAGGCCAGCTGACTTGGGCTTGCAAGACTGAGGCTGCAGCGCTATAAAACTGCAGTGTGGATGTTCAGGCTCAGGCTGGAGCCTGGCCTCTGAGATTAGGGTAACCAGACAGCAAGTGTGAAAAACGGGACGGGACGGGGTATAATAGGTGCCTATATAAGACAAAGCCCCAGATATTGGGACCGTCCCTATAAAATCGGGACATCAGGTCACCCTATCTGAGATGCTCCCACTCCTCATGGGGTCTCAGAGCTCAGGCTCCAGACCAAGCTCAATCATCGGTGCTGCAATTTATAATCCCGCAGCCAGAGCCAGCTGACGTGGGCTCTGAGACTCGGTGCCGCAAGTTTATCGCAGTGTAGACACACTTGCCAAAACTAGCATGGCCAGTCAGGGCTACACAAATAGTTCCTTAGTCTCTCCATCCCCACAATGGGATAAAACCTATCTCAGAGGTGCTAGGAGGAACAGTTAATGTTTGTAAAGCACAGAAATTTTTCAATGAAAGGTGCTAGATAACAGCCTTAGCATTCTTCCTACCACCAGCCAATGCTAACAACTCATGTTTGCAATCAGAAGAGGGTTTTTGGTTTTTTTTTGTTTTTTTTAAAAAAAGCCAGTTCAAATGCAACACTTTCCCACCCTCACAACACTGTTATTTTAGTCCAACTCTCACACTCAAAGCGAGGAGTTATATTAGGCACTGACATATTGACCCAGAAAATAAGCTCAGTCAATCAAAAGCGTCCGCAAATGAAAATTTAAGATATATGGTACCCTGCTAAGTGGGATGTTTACATTTTATCTTGCATGTCAGAGGACATTTTTTAAGATATCTATCTTAGAAAACAGCTTCATGCCACAGCATTGTATACATTTGACAGCACTTGCCATTTTTTAAAAACTGCTGATGTCCAGTGAAATAGAAATTTCACAGAGCTCCAGTCAGAGCAGCTGAAATGTAACAGTTTTAATTGTGGAACAATCAATTTACATTTTAATTATTCTGTATATGGTCATTTAGGTGCCTAGAATTTTCAGGGAAGTTAACCTTCAATATGCCTAACAATTAGTTAATTGGGCCCCTCGATGCAGTAAGCATGCTGTAGTGCACCTGCACCAGAGGACATCAAGCCCGTGAAGAGCCTTGTCACAGTCCAAATCTGGCCCCTCTTATTTGTTACATTTCAGCTTGACATGCCATTGAGATGAAAGTGCTCTTGCAAGTAAGGCTGATCAGTGCTCTGACCTGCTTAAAAGATGCACAACACAAAAGATGTGATGACAACCCAAAAGATAGCTTATTAAAAGGAATAAAAATACAGGCAAGAAGCCTTTATTGACCTGTCAGTCACCCATGCACTACAGAGCAGATATTTTAGAGTGCTTACTGGATCAACACCCACTCACCTCATTTGTCCTAGATCAATAGGGTCCTAGAAGCTAAAATTGGAGTTTAACTTTATTGAACCCTTGCAGGATAATATGGGTAATTTGATGCAATGATAGGAGACTGATGGGGAAAGGATGCTTCAAAGCATGGATAGGAAAGTGAGAAATTAGTGGCTTCTGTTAGGGAAATCGAAGTCCCAAACTCTTGTCTCTGGTGGAGAGATCTTAAAGCACAAACAGCTATTGTAGCAGACTTGGAATTCTAGGACCATTATGTATTAAACATCCTAGGTTCATTGCTGACTGTCCTAATTATGGTGCAACACAACTTGTAGACTCATGCATCCTGATATTGTTCAATTAAATTCTCTTGTTTAGCCAGGCAAGAACTATCCTCTTATAAAAGATTGTGAACACTCCAGCCACTGACTGTTATTTTCAATTTTTGTTTTGCTTACTAATCAGTTTTAACATGTTTTAGACTGTGAAAGGGCATCTTCAGGCCATACCGATAGGCTCTACGCTACAGACCCATGCTGATGAAGCAAAATACTTGGAGCCACTTCCTCTTGTTTCAAAATCCTGCAACTTACCCAGTTCTGCCGATACCAAGACATTAGACTCCTCAACTGCCTAGTTGTCAAGATTTCAGCAAGGAAATGAGGAAGAGGGTGGTGCTGCATTAATGAAGTACATTGTTCTTTACTCAGTGTTCAGTGGCATTTTGATCCTAGGGTGATCAAGAGAGATCTCAAATACAGTGTTTAACAGAATAATTTTTCTGGAGCCACCAACGCAACTGGCAAAATAATTTAACAATCCCCAGACTGGTTTTACTTGCTAAAGTTTTGCTCAAGTTCTAGGCTACCAGCAACTGATATTTATAAAGTTAACGCTATCAACCCAGGACATGTTAGTTTTGTCACGTATATAGAAAATATTTAGAGAAAAATCTAATAGGACATGCCACTGCAGCGTTACGGAAAACCACATCAAAACATCAGGAGGCGAGTCCAGGACATAGTGTCAGCTTTATAAGGAGTACACGCCCAGTTTGTCACAAGCTGGAGTGCAGGAACAAACAGGAAACTCTTTTTAAATCAGATAGGCAAAGGAAAGTCAAGCCCATCCACCGACTTTTTTAAAGCAACAGGGGGAGGAAAGCTAGTAAAACATCAGGACAGTCTGTAAATATTAAGGGTATAAACATGAAGGATGGAAAGAATCCATCTAAATGTCTATTTAGAAGCAATGGAATATATTTAAGGAACTACCAGCTTGAGGGAATGTAACAAAATATCTTCCTGAATGTGACATCCTGTAGGCTGCAGAGTATCTCCCAAGGGAAGGAATGGAAACCTCTGTGCCAGGACATTCAAAACCAGGCTGAATAATGTCCTAGAAAAATATTTTGCAGAGCACAATCCTGCATGACCTAATAAGAACATTCCAAAAGTGAGAAGATACAAGGTACCAACATACTACTTAATTTTGCCAAGAAACCAGGAAAGTATTATTTTAAGCGCTATTTGTACCTGAAGGGGTATTTCTAACGTAGCAAGAGAGCTTTAGCCGTTCTGGAATAATTCAGTCTCCTTTGAGCAATGCTTTACAAAAAAAAGTCATCTCTGTGCTTTACTGCAGCCTAGACACCTACTGGCATTTTTCTAGAAGTTTGTTAGTAATTACAACTCTAGCTGTGACACAAAGATTTGAATGAATAAAAAAGCTGAAGGCAAAATATTTTCCATATTATCAAGAATAAGGTTGGTGGAGTTAGAACGTAACGGTAGCCGGTTTTGCTGAGCAAGGACAATGCCAGGAGTGCGGGGGGGACCTTTGTTTTCAAGAAGCGTTCTGTTACGATTAAGGAAGGATCTGTGCTTCTATACACTCATGGCAATGCAGACTTCCTCCCCGGCACATTTTGAAGCAATATGACTAGGGTCAGGACAACGAATCTGTGACTGTAGCCAACTTGTTTGTTATTTCATGAACATACAGTTCCATTAACCAATTTACTGCTATGTGAGAAGCTCGGACTCTCCACTCTGTACTTACACATTTAGGTCATAACAGTTCTTGATGTGAATTAATTCCTCAACATACTCTTTCCTCACATCTGGGAATCTTGCTTCCTATGGTGGGAAAAGCAAAAGATTTGTTATATTGGAAATTAAAGTAATAGAAAAAACCTAGCAGCAATATCAGTAGGAACAGAACATATATAACTTAGCTAGCATGTCCCCTCCTTCAGGTGTCAGAGCATCTTCTATGAGAAAATTTAAGCTTAACCAGCCTGGAGAGTGGCAACTATAGAGTTTAGGTTCCCTCATTCACTATCTACTCACCACACCCACCCACCCCTTTGCACAAGAAGTTAGGCCAGCTACCCTTGGACACACTGGGGGGTGGTACTGAAGGAAGGCTCTATGAAGCAAGTGTAGCTATCGTTCAATAGTTTCCTGTCCTAAGTAGTTTAATCTTTTCTGCTAAGACACGCAACACTCTGAAACACAATCAGTAAAAGGAGTGCACTCCAAGCACCCAGGTGTCTGTCAATGCTAAGATAAACCAGAATTGAGAAGACCGAACATTTCTTATAGTTTTTGTACAAAGTTTTTCCAGCATTCTTCTTACAAAAGGCACCACCCTATCCCTTGAGGGATAGGGAGAGCAAACCTGATCATGTACAGCATTTTGACTTGCAAGACTGTAAAAAACCATAGTAGTTCAAAAATAAAAGTCAACTTTATGTCATGTCCAAAGTTAAGCCCAAAGCGATCTGTGAAGAAGCACAAAGGGATCTCACAAAAGTGTGTGACTGGGCAACAAAATGGAAGAAGAAATTCAATGTTGATAAATGTAAAGTAATGCACATGGAAAAACATAATCCCAACTATACATACAAAAAATGATGGGGTTTAAATTAGCCGTTACAACTCAAGATAGATCTTGAGGTCATTGTGAATAGTTCTCTGAAACTCAATGTGAAGCAGCAGTTAAAAAAAGTTAACAATGTTAGAAACTATTAGGAAATGGATAGATAAGACAGATAATATCATAATGCCACTATATAAATCCATGGTACACTCAGATCCTGAGTACTGCATGCAGTTCTGGTTTTCCGGAAGCTGGGAATGGGCGACAGGGGATGGACTGCTTGATGATTACCTGTTCTGTTCATTCCCTCTAGGGCACCTGGCATTGGCCACTGTCGGAAGACAGTATATTGGGCTAGATGGACCTTCTGTCTGACCCAGTGTGGCCGTTCTGATGTTCACCTCGTCTCAATAAAGATATATTAGAATTGGAAACGGTACAGAGAAGGGCAACAAAAGTGATTAAGGTTACAGAACAGCCTCGATATGAGGAGAGATTAAAATATGCCAGGGGATAAGGAGTATTTCTGCCTCCAAATTGTAGCACAATCTGTTATTGTTGCAGAGCTTAGATGACTGCTCCATTCCACTAGGCATTACACACATGGAGTAGAAGACCATAACTGTCCTGAAGGGCTTATAATCATAGAAGACAACACAGAAAAAGGGTGGGGGAAGGAATATAAAGCTATAAGCAAAGAATGGTTTTCCAGTATCAAGTTAGGGTCACGATTTTATGTTCTTATTATAGGCAGTCCTACCAGCCCCACCTTTTCCTAAAGTTACCTGACACTTCCCATTGTATGACCCTGTTTTCAATTGCTTATGAAACTTTGTAAAACTGTTTGTGATGAAATTTACATGCCAGGCATCTGCCTCTGGCTGAGCATTTTGGAAAATTTCAGACAGAATGGTTCAGCGTCCCCAAGAATGAGGCTAGGGAAAAACATGTTTTGTCCATGTTAAAAGATTTCTGGCGACATTTTGTTTCAAAAGCCCTAGAACCTCCATGCTTTGGAGCAGGAAACTGAAATCTGGCCGGGGATGACCTTTGTGCCTTTTTCCATCCCCATGAAAATCCATCCAAATTTGGCCAAATTATAAACTTTTTGGAGGGTTGGGAGAATTAGGAGGAGGAGGAGTCAGTTTGCACATGCTCATTAGGGACTTGCTAAAGCTTCACAGGTAAAATTCCCGAAGAGTCTGTCTGCACTAGGAATGCTCCAGTTTGTATGTGGGCAGGACTTCCCCTGCAATTGCAGATCTGGGGGGCTGCAGGCTGGGCCAGGGTGAGGCACCAGAAATGAGCACAGGGAGCCTGTATCTCCTATGCTCTGAATGACACCCTCACCCCTCCAGCTTAGCCTACGCAGGATGGAGGAGAAAGTTGCCTAATTTGAATGCAGAGGAGACAGGAGCTGGATGTGGCAGGGGATGGGGAGGGAAATCTGGAAACAGTTGTGCAAGGAGACTGGGAGTGGGATGGGAAGTCTGGAGAGGTGAGACTAGGATTGGCTGGGCAAGGAGATTGGGATAAGAAGGCAGGACTAGGACAGGGCAAAGAGGATGAGGGAGAAGGAAGGGAGTCCAACTTGAGGGAAATGAGCAGGAGAATCTGTGCTCACTAGAGAACACACTCCTTCAGAACTGGGAACAGAACCCAAGATTCCCAAGTCTCATCATTCCTCTGCTGTCAGACATCTGTGAAAGATACTGGCAAAGAGTCCCATCTACTTCTAGTGCTGGTCCACACAGAGGATGACAACCTTCTACTGCTATCATTTACTCTTTTGGCTCAAGTGAGATGGATCTAAAGGTGCCAATCCTGCTGATGACCCATGTGAATGTCAATATGATGCCACGATGGAATTTGTTTTTCGGATGGCTTTTTAAAAAATTTAGGAAGTTACACTCAACAACTCTATATTAAAAAGAAAAGTATTAAGGATGCAAACTCAGGCACTCAGAAGTTAGGAAATGCTGGAATTAAGGTTGCCCAGGCAACCTTAATTCAGCCCCTTTGTTTTTATGCATTATAATGCAGTCTATAATTACAGGATCACATACTATTATTTTCACAGGACCTCTGCTTCATTCAGTGCACAGAATGAAACTGCTCTGAAGATGAATCAGGGCTGTGTAGTAAAGGAGACATGTCTTTAGGACCCTGGATTCATTTGTTGCTGAAGTCAGAAAACGTGTAGTGAACGAGGCAGGAGGGTCTCGTGGTAAGGATAGATGAATGCTACCCTGGAGAACTGAATTCAATCCCTGCCACTGCCACAGAGTTCCTGCGAGATGTATTCAGTTTAAATGACTTTTGCCTAACTTTTCACAAGTGGTCACTAATTGTGTGTTCATTTTCTGGGTGCCCAACTTGAGACTCTGGGGTCTGATCTGACAAGGTAACAGGCACTCACAGTTGCAACCGAAGCCAATGGGAGCTGTGCTTTGAACTCGTAAAGTGCTGTATTAGGACATGTTCTGTCAAAAACCCCAATCATTTTTAAAGGCTATAAATGCACAGTGTGGGCAAGCAAATGTGGTGACTTCCTCAGCTAACACAGCACACAGAATACTTACTGTTTCTTTGATGAGCAGGGCAGTGAGGTCTTCGTCCTGCCCAGCAGCTCCTTGCTCTGGAACGTTACCAGAGCCAGGCTCATGTGATCCCTGTGCAGGGAAGGCTGGGCCTGGCTGTTCATTGTCTATTGCTGCCCACTGGCCTCTCATTTCCTCTGGTGGATGAGCTGGTTGAGGAGAAGCTGGGCCTGGAATCCCATCCTGTTGTGGTTCAGGTCTGGGAAAGGCTGGCCCAGGGTTCTCCTCCCGGTATGCCCTTAGCAAAGATCCCAGTTCTGCTTCAGGCTGCCCTTGCTGCGGAGCACAACAGCTTGCTAAAGTACGTGGCTCATTGTCTACAGGCTGGAAATAAGGATGATCCAACCGACGGTTGTCTCTGGTGGCCTGTCTGCTTGCTGCTGCTGCTGCAGCAGCAATTGCTCCTCTGAGGTTTTGTAAGAGGTCTTGATCCAAGTCTTCATCCTCCTGGTCCTGTACTTCCAGATTTTCCTCCCATTTAGGTAGGAAGCCAGCTTCCTCCAGGTTGATTATTTCCCTTTCACCACTGGGACTTGGACTTGTCTTTATTGCTTGAACCACACTTGGCCCAGGCTCTGAATCACCCCCTCTTTCAACCCTGTGCCTACAGTGTTCAGAAGGTCCAGGCAGCTGTGAGGCATGGTTTCCATTCTTGTCTCTGCTTGGCCCCGCACCATTCTCCCCCATGTGGTTACAACGGGCTCTCTGGCACACCACAAAAGGCCGAATCCCCTCTTGCAGATGTAAGCTCTTCAATGCCATGTCACCCTTAGATACTTCTCCCAGCTGGTTCACACCTTGCCACTTAGCAGCGGATCTGATGACATTGGGACGCAGAATCTGCTGTTTTGGGGTCTAAAAAAAAAGAAAAGAAAACTGAACAGTGGGAGCGCTCCATTTTGCATACATCATGGAGTAGTCTGTCTAGATGACCTGTGCATCCAGCTAAACTTCTGGCCTGAGGCAGGGGAAGTAAGTTGTTTAGCAAGCAGTATGATAAGGGCTCAAATACTCATTACAAGGCAACTTGCCCTACCTTATATTTCACGGTTTTCTCGTAATACAGTTCAACTGTATTTTAACTCTGACCAAAACCAATAGTAAAAGATTTCTGGGCAAACTAAGTACACATGATTTGAATGGACTCCTATCACTCTGCGCCGCCCACCCATTAAAATAAGAAGTGGGAACTCTGACCAGTTTGATACCCACACCTCAGTTCACCAATTCACTTAACAGGCAGCAGGAACCAGAATTCATGTGCTAATCCCAGCCACTGTTTCTGCTTCTGGCCAACTGAGGTTTGTATCCCATGAATCAAGGCTGAAGAGCCATTCCTATGTTTTTCAGACACTGGAATGGAATGGTCACTCTGTTAAGAAATCGGTTTTGCTAGACACCTGTAGTTGCTTTAATGGGAAAAAAATTGGACAACTTATAGGATTTTTTAAAATAGCTTGAAGGTGAAATATGCTTTTTAAGAACAATCTAAGTAAGTTGCACTTTTTGAACTTGTTCTGTATGACGACATGTGCAGGTGAGAAATAATGTTATAAGGTAGAATATGCTTTGCCTGAATATCACGTGTGTATTTCTGCAGCTTTAAAAAAATGTAAATAAAATCCGAGAATGTATTATGCACCAGATAATCAAAAAGCATATTTAGAAGTATTTTTAGATAAACCAAAAGGCTTTGTAACCCATTAGAACCCAGGCTCTAGCAGTCTGGTTCAAGTCCTGTGTTTTCTTGCAACATTAACTGTCAAAAACAGTGTAGGGAACTGATGTCTGCCTCTGAGGACTCTAAGTCTTACAGGGATAGAACTCCAAAAATCAGGTAATGGCACCATGTGCCATAAGTGTGTCTTGCATTTTAGAGATTTGAGACAAGTTCCATATCCCAGGGAACTTGTGCATATTTAGGATACAAAACATTATGAGGGAAGGTGACAGACAGACAAGAGTTACAGCACCAGGGTAATGTTAATGCCCACTCAATGGTTACACTCTTTCCTACACTAACATTACATTCAGTGGAAAAGTACAGTTCATAAGCCCTTCACAGAAGAGACTTAAGAAATTTGAAGAACAGGGTTTGCGTGGCACCAAGAGCCAGATGCATGTGTTAGGGGCCAGTGGAGGAATGTACTCAGACGCAAGTGGGAGGAGGCAGGAAGTGGTTAATTTTTCACCCTGGGCAGAGTAAACTGACAAGGATCGGAGGAAAGAGAAACAGAAGAGTAGGAAGAGTGATACTGAGAGAGATCTATACATATTCTGTTAAGGATTAGAGGGTAAGGTATTTAAGTCATTTTAGTTCACTTAAAATCCAGATCTCAGGATCCAATTTAAGAGTACAACAAGGTAAAAAGTTTGGCCACACAGCTGCTTTGGTTAACTGTAAAACTGTTTACATTGTCTTCAAGTATTATGCTTCTGTTTTATTTAGAGAAAAACAATGAACATACCATGATACACTAAGTATCCAATCATCTCAAGAGATCCACTTACAACTTAGTTGTCCCATCTGACATGGAGAAAGCATGGATCCTTTTTGTGGTACACCTGGCACCCTGTGTCCCTAAACTGTACCAAACCCTTGGGTTGCTTAGTTCAGGAGAATTCAGGGTGACAATGCTCTTGGACTTCACCTTTCCCCAGCAACAGTACTGAGAGCAACCTCAGAGATATTTTTGTATTGACCCTCGCCCCCAAGGAAAGATAACCACCTCCAAGAAATTAGAGAGAAAATGTTGGCAAGCTGGTGTGGCAGAAGTGGAGCTGGTAAGCAATAAACTACAATAATTTTATTAAACACTGTGTGAGACCAGGTCAGCAAGGGGAGACTGTGTGTTCTGGGTTATAAGGCTTTCCCATGTGAATACACTCCTCTAACTTAACTTCAGAGATATCATATCTTGTCTCCAACTGTAAACCTTGTTTTGGGACCTACCAGCTCAAAGGATTCAAACGTTTAAAAGTGGATTCCTGTGAAGGTAAGGGCACTTGTCAGGAGGTGTCTAGGGAGACAGGCTGGCGAAAAAGAGACAGGCTCCATGGAGGAATCTAAGGAATTGGGCCTTCCCAGATCCAGGGAGTGCTAAGCAAGAATTATGTTTAGGCTGATTTACTGTTTTTAAGATGTTTCTCTTAAACGTTTTTGTTCTAAATAAAAAAATATACCTTGATCACTAATCACCACTGTGGTTGCCCCAGAGGAACTAGAATTGCAGAGTCTGAGTCTAGATGAGACCTGCTAAAGCAATCATGGTTAACACACTGGCGACTGCATCCCAAATGCAGTCAGAGTGAAAAAAATGCTCCTTTCCATCCCAAGAAAGAGGTGCCGGCCCAAGTCCCAAAGCAGTGCATGTGGAGAGGAGAGGAAAGGTGTTAGAGGAAAGCAGTAGTCAATAGCCCCACAATTGCATACAAAACTGAAGTCAAGAATGCAATGCATTCAACATTGTGCCAGGAACGTATGCGCCCAAAGTATAATATGTAGGCTTCGAACCAGGGCACTGGTATACTACACGGAAATGGTTATATTTAAGACTGTATGGCATTGTTTGATCCTTTTCATGTTAAAAATTAAAGCCAAAAACAGTCATTGCACACTTACTTTACAGTGCTTTGCTCTTAAGGAGGCTGGAAACACAGTCAGTTTACCACAGGTTCCTTTATGTGTCAGTGGTCAGGAAATTCTGGTTCTTAATACTCAGATTTGATCACTGAGACATGCCATATGCCTAAGGGATTGGATGGCTAAATACTCAAATATATCCCCACTTCCCTAAATGCAAGTCCAGAAGTTTACTGGAAGCAGTGGGCAAGAATTCTGTGCTCTTGACTGCAGAAGTGGCTGACACGCCCATAAGTCAAGCAAAGTCCATGACCACCCTCATTTTAAATATGGAGCAGCCCTAGGGGACTACATATCCCAGTATACAGTGCTCCATCTTCTTGGATTAAGAGAAAATCATTATATGCTGGGAGCTGCAATCTTTATTGGCTACACCACCTGTCTTAAGCAGCATGGTTTGCTTAACCTGACCTTACCCAAATAAGATGGAGGAGTTGAGATCCCAACAAGTTGCCAATGCAGCCATCAGCTAACACTAAGCTCAGGTGCTCCTGCTGAATAAGCTACCGCAGTGGTCACTGTGAGCTCTGAAGGAGCATGTTATTCACCTGCACAATAGATTATTCAGAGAGGCAAAGAATAATGTGGTAACATGTACAACATATGAAAATCACCTCCATCAGGATGACTACATCGTCGTCGTCGTCGTCGTCGTCTTCTGCCTGCCGCTGCTGAACTGGCGTATCTAGCAACAAAGGCAATTCTTCATCTGAGGAGTCTGATATGGTGATAAGTCCTTCATCTCTCCTGTTTATCCACTCTGCAGTAAGGCAGATAACTAAAGGTTGCTAAAGGTTTGCAGCAGCTCAAATATTTAGATCCTACAATTTCAATCTTAAAATAAAAATAAAAAGTCCTAAAGTTTGCAATGCAATAATGGGGAAAGGATTTCAAAGGCACTAGTGCCAGTGCACTTCATTGTTAGAATCCTTACCAGTCACAGCATACTAACATAAGGAAATCTGTACAAGTGCAGACAACAGCAGAAGACACCTCAAACAGAAGCGTATGTAAAAAATAAGTTTATTTTTTAGTGCTGTGCAAATCGTCATCTCCGATTCCAGCAGGAGTTGGTTTAGGAATGGTATAGCAGCCCAGGCTGCTGCAAGTGCTAATAGATACTCTAGTCTCAGTGCTCAGATTCTTCAAATTCATTTCCACAAGGAATGGGATAGAAGGCACTGCATACAGGAGGCTCCAGCACTGTCAACATCTTAAAGGCTGTTCATTTGATTGATCATTTGAGCAGGTGCTGGAGGAGGGAAAGGGATCCAAGTGCCATTCATTCGCTTATGAAAGCAAAGAATGACCTAGCAGGAGTCTGAGTGAATGAGGAAGGATCACTGGCTTTAGGAAATCTACTACTCCAGACAAAAGTGTATTCTGCCAGGATGTGGTTTCCCTATCTTAAAAGGCTCTTTGCAAGAATGAAATAAGAACACAGAAAATAAACAGAATTACTGGAACCTTGAACAAACTTTTCATCCAGAGATTTATGGTTTCTCTTATCCCAGAGGCAAAGCATGGATTTGATACTCAAGATTTTGGTTCAACCTTCAGTAATGCAATACAACAAAAACTTGCCATGACATCCCATCATTTGCCTACAGAGAAAAGATTTATCCATTTATCTCCAAATACACAAAGACACCGGTATTTTAAACTCCATTTGTGAAGGAACAAATGCCAATTTACATAGTCCTATTAGGACATGAATGCAAAGCCAGCCTCCATGCCAGAAGACCCTTAAAAGGTGGGCTGCACTACCAGCCCCTCAAAGATTTGTGAAAGTAGCTCTATTCTGAGTGGCTATTTCCAGGAGTTTAGCAAACTGCCTGAAGAAAGTGGAATGGGAGAAGAAGGAGAAGGAGAAATTCACACTTCTTGGCAACCAATTGAGTATGTGATTTGGTGCAGCAGAGCATGCTAACATCTTAGGTATTACTCTCTCAGCTTTCAGAGGTTTACTGCTTGCAAGCACTAGTGTTCTATCTAGGGACTTTGCAAGTGCATGTGAAGTTACTTACCTTTCCCACTGTGGCTACGGAAACTGTTCAAGTGAATTACCTCTTCGTTGCCACCTCCCTCTGCCATTTTAAACAGCTGTGCATATGAGCATCAATACCTGAGCATGGCAATCACAACCTCAGAACCTGAAAAACAAGACAGAAATGGAAGTGAACACACAGATGGTCCAATCTTGTTTCAGAGTAACAGCCGTGTTAGTCTGTATTCACAAAAAAGAAAAGGAGGACTTGTGGCACCTTAGAGACTAACAAATTTATTTGAGCATAAGCTTTCGTGATCTACAGCTCACTTCATCGGATGCATTCAGCGAAAGCTTATGCTCAAATAAATTTGTTAGTCTCTAAGGTCCCATCTTGTTCTCTCTTCAGAGCCCACACCACACATGGACTAATTTCAGTTCAGGAAGGATTGCGTTCCAAGACCCTACTGCGACTGTGCTTAGTTGGATTTTTTCAATTGCAGGTTCTAGAAATGCAGAATTACTTCAGGAAAAGCCAAGCACACACATTTTAAGGGAGCTAAGCCTGTGACACGGTGATCATATTAAGCAAAGAGAAAACGAGCCACTTGAGGTGCATAGGTGATTTTTTTGGAAGCTACTAGAGTCAAGCAAACAGTACAGGTGGCCCTTCACTGGAGAGAATCAGAGTTTGATATTTACTGTACTAGTCAGAACTAAGACAGGTAGTATCTCTGGCCATTTTAAAGGCAGACCTCACCAAATTTTGAAACAGCCGCATCTACGATCCTTAATTCACTGATGGAATCTGCTTCTCAGATGTATTGTTTCTACCACTGGACTAAGAGGGCCATTCTTGAAGCCAAAGGCCTAGCTATTTTAAATGTCATCCAAAGAAATGAATCATTTAAACTTGGTTTTATTTTAGTGTTCTGGCAAACAAGCCAGGAAACTCAGATAACAATTAAATCTCTCCTTTATTCCTAGTTTTCAGCCAAGATCACAAGTCATTCAACAGATGGGATGCCTATTCCAGTATAGAAAGACTTGATAGGAAAGAAAACTAGACAGTAAGAAGTTGCCACTCTTCTGACCTGGAAAAGAACAATGGGGAAGTAGGATTTCAAACACCACCACCCATCAGCAAAACAAAGGACAGGAGAAATCACAGAAAATAGCTCCCTCAGAGCCTCATCCGATGAAGTGAGCTGTAGCTCACGAAAGCTTATGCTCTAATAAATTTGCTAGTCTCTAAGGTGCCACAAGTACTCCTTTTCTTTTTGCGAATACAGACTAACACGGCTGCTACTCTGAAACCTCTCTAGGGAGTGAATGTGTTACACCACTGAATCTGTTCTAGGAGTTTGCAAAGATGTTCACATGGGTGCATTATAGATAAGGCTATGTTTATGTCATGGAGGTCATGGAAATCACTGAATCCATGACTTCGAGACTTCCGTGACATTCTCTGTTTCAGCCCCAGGAACTGTGGGACTCAAGCTGGCAGGCAGCGGGGCCCTGGCAGGGTTCCACCAACAGGTGACAGTCTCCTGAAGGGGCTCCCCCTCAGGGTTCCAGAGATGGGAAACAGCCTCCGGGGGGGGAGGGAGTAGAGGGGGACTCCTCACGGAGTGGCTGAGGTCTCCCTTTTTCTCTTTGGGAAATATGGTTACCCCACAGCTCCCAGCTGCCCTGGGCAGAGGGGGGGCCCCACAGCTGCCAGCCACCACGGTGACAGAGGAAATCATGGAGCAGCAAGAGTCACAAACAGGTCACGGCTTGCGTGAATTTTTGTTTATTGCCTGTGACCCATCTGTGACTTTTACTAAAAGTAACCAAAACAAAGTCTTAGCCTTAATTATAGATGCAGAGTAGAAGCGCACACATGCTTCACAGAGAAGGAATCGGACGTAGAGGACAAAGTCTTCATACGCTTATCTGAATAGCCCTTCCCGATACAGACTAAGCACCTCTGGGGTCCTCCAGGCCCTGCTTGGCCAACCCTCCCACGTGCACACCCACACCCAGTCTTTGGCAGAAAATTCTCAATGCTCCTCAAAACAGGACATGGTCCAGTTTTCTTTTATTCTGAGGAATAGGCTAAAGTGACTGAAAGGAGACGAGACCAAGGAGGCATGAGATGCTATGGAGAAAGTGACAAACTGGCTTTAAACTACCAAAGCCTGGTGGGAGAGATGGGTAGCTCATTTAAGGATCCCTAAAGGAAAAACTCTAAACTTACACTACCAGAAATGACACACTCAGTCTTCAGAGGTAAACCAAAGAATGACACAGACTATCAGGTGGGGTGTTCTGCTGCCATCTGCTGGTAGAAGACACTATTTGTGTAGGCTGGTAACTGGACAAAACTGTAGCAATTGAAATAATGGCACTGTGTTATCAGTTGATAAACCCCATCACCACTATCCTTACGTTATGAAGCAAGCCATATCACAGCTGAACTCAGGAGCAATTTTATCTACTGGTAGAACAATTTTTCCATCTTGATTTTCTATGAATCTTTAAGCTGTTTGAGAACACACAATGAAATCCCAAACTCCAACAGGTGTTGACAAGATGAGAGAGAAGAACCTGAGTGTTAAGAGACATTTTGCCACTCATTTCCATTAACGTAACTGCTCTACACTTCATTCATCTCATTGGAGCTTTCAGGTATGTATCACGGTACTGTGCACTATGCTTTCCCTGGCAGTGAACATACAGAATGCAAATACGTATTATTTCCCTGTCCATGGCATACCCACACCAACACTGCAAACAGACAAGTGAAGGAATCCCGGGAACTAGTTGTCTTTCACAGACTTTGTTCTTAACACCTGGCAAATGCCCTCAGATCATGCTTTACTCTCCACAAGAGATCAGATTCCTTTAAAGGGCAGACTATTTTGGCTTGGATTAGTTTCTCACCCTGATGAAGTTTCTCACATCTGAACATGAGAAATGTGCAAGATGGCACCCATCTGACTATTCTAGCACAAAGGAGAATCTGGACTATGAACTCAAAGAAAGATTCCAGAAGCCATTCCAGCATAAATAATAGATTTCCATCTTAGAGAAACAAGATGGATAAGGTGGTAATTTTTACTGAATCAACTAAAGAAGAGATCTGGTTAACTCAACAGAAGCTGTTTCAATACGAGATTGCCTCACCCACACAGTCTCTCTAATATCCTAGGACCAACGATGCTACCACACCATGACAGAGATTTCCGTCTTGTTTTTTGTGATAGTCCATGGCTATTTCAGTTGTGGGAGGGAGAGGAAAAGTCGAAGACAAGGTGGCAGGCAAGCAAACCAAATCACCTGAGAGCAATGGCACTCAACCTTTCCAGACGACTGTACCCCTTTCAGGAGTTTGTTTTGTCTTGCGTATCCCCAAGTTTCACCTCACTTAATTCCTTGCTTACAAAATCAGACATAAAAATACAAAAAAGTGTCACAGCACATTAGTACTGAAAAATTGTTCAGTCATTTTTGTCATATTTATAGAATAAATCAATTGGAATATAAATATTATATTTACATTTCAGCATATAGTGTTGTATAAACAAGTCGTCTGTAGGAAATTTTAATTTGTACTGACTTCACTAGTGCTTTTTATGTAGCCTGTTGTAAAACTAGGCAAATATCTAGATGAGTTGGTGTACCCCCTGGCAGATCTCTGTGTACTTCAAGGGGTACATGTACCCTTGCTGAGAACCACTGCCTTAGAGTCCAAGTTATGTGATTACACATAGTGGGGCAAGGAGGTGGTGGTGGGCTGGTGCTTTTTTTTTTTTTTTTTTTTTTTAAAACCACAAGTCTGAAATACCTTGCTTTGAAGAGTTCAAACTTGTCATAGGAGAAGTTTATGATGTTTAGACACATTTAATTAAGTTAATTCCTGACAGAGAGGGCCTGTAAGAGTACAAATTAGAACAGCTCTTCTGCACAGGAACCACCCAAGACACTCTAGGTCTCTAGGTGCTGTGAAAGTCACATGTGCATGTGTCTACTCCCATCATGCACCAGTACAAACAGATGCTCCCCCCACACCTCAAAACCCCATCACCAGAATGAACAGAAGATGGCACACTGCAAGTCTGTATTTTACATACCAGACAATAGCGGGGTTATCACACCACCTAACAACTCCTGTCCTTCCCACTCCCAGTTCCCCAAACTCCCAACTTCAAATACGTATGTTTTAATATGAGCTTGGAGCCCGAAGTTGTCCGGTAGGTAAAAAGGGTTCCTTTTTGATGTAAGAGTTAATTGCTCACTGTGAGAATGGAAAAGTGATCTATATTACAGACATGAAGTATTCATTCTTACGCAGGGCAGAAGGAACACAGCTGAGAACTTGCTATACAAAGACCCTATCTGCCAGTCATTTGAAATGTGGTACATTTCAGTCCCTAGGATTCTACTTTACTACTGTAACGGCAGCAGCTACAGAAAGAGGAAGGAAACAGTTAAAGTATATCCAAACAGCTAGTCACCTTTAGCACCTGCATAAGAAATACAGAGGCAAAACGAAGAATTAACTGCACAAAAAGTCTAAAGCACATATTGAATCTCAGCACTAGAGACTCTGCTAACTCCCAGCTAGGAAAAAAAGCTACAGGGCAGTGTGCAAAAACGCAGCTGCAAAGCCCATGACTGTAGACAAATAAGCATGACTGAGTGTTGAAAGCAGTGTTTTCAGATCAGTAGAGCAAGGATCTTGCTCAATACAAATTTAACAGCTCCAGCAGTGTGAGTCAATGCTCTAAGAAAATAGAGCAGTTTTTCCTTACTGGCACAGTCAACCACACCCAGACCCACTACACCAGGCAGAACACCCCAGTTTAAGTAATTGAGCCCAAAATCAAATAAAGAAAATTAATAGTTCTCTTTGCAACATGCAAGAGTTAATGTTGCACACAGGGCATAATTAATAACCTACTGAGGAGGACTCCGAAACTAACTGCTGGCACTACTGGGAAAGGAAAATAGCCCTTACTGTGACGATTATCTTTTTAACAAAGACAGCATTGTGTCACTCTTTGTAGACAGGGCCTAAAATTAACCAGCCCCTGGGATGCCAGTGGTCAATATTTAGTATAAATATTCTCGTGTTTAAGGTCTTGTCTACATTACAAAAAAAAACGGGAGTACCTGTGGCACCTTAGCGACTAACGCATTTATTAGAGCATAAGCTTTCGTGGGCTACAGCCCGTTTCATCAGCTGCATAGAATGGAATATATAGTAAGAAGATATTTTTATTTATATGTATTATACACACACACACAGTGGAAGTTGCCGTACAAACTGTAAGAGACTAATTAATTAAGATGAGCTATTGTCAGCATTACATTACAAGTTGCTTCATTTCACCTTGCACCGATGCAACTGATTAAAGCAAGTTGCAACAATGTAGTGCATCTATTCTAGCTAGAGAGGCACATAGTGTAAGAAGGCCCTTGACAGTATTCCCTGCTAGCAATGCAGGGCCCATGGATTGTTGCAATTACCCAACCTTGGCTGCTTTCAGAACCTGCATGCAGCTAACACAAAAGTGGCTTGCAGGTGACAGCCCATGCTCAAGCTGTCAAAACTGTCACCAAAAGGTGGACAGGAGAATTTTGGGACAGCATAGGGAATACTAATTGCACCATTGTCATTGCCTCATTGGCATTTGCTATCTACATAATCACTGCAAAAAAGCCCCCACTGACACTGCACTGAGTAATGCATGTCACAGTAATCAGTTTTGCTCAGAGGAAGGGCAAACGACTGCAAGCGCCTGTGTGGTGTTTTACAGGTATGCTAGGGGTTGCAACAGTATTGGCAATACGCTTTAGTGCATAAGAGTTTTCAGAGAACTCCTCCTCCCAAACCCCATCCAAATTGGTCCATAACAATTTAACTAGTCCTGGTCCCACCTCTGCAACATGACTCGTCATGCTGGGAACTAGAACATTGGTGTCCACATCAGAAAGTTACTGCTCAAGGCAAAAAACTAAGAAACCAGGATTTTATTCTCCATAACCAGCTGTTTCACCCAGAGGGAAAACTCTTCCAATTACTTCACAAGAAAAAAAAAAAAAAAACACTTAGAGTGGACAAGTTTTTAACATCCTGAGGAGTAACGGCAAGCAGCTACACAGACAGATCATATCTCAAGCAAATTTAAAGGAGACAAACCTGCCCTCCCCTACAGTAGAACAACATTCACCCAGAAAATGAAGGAGCTTTGATAAAAAATGTAATGGATGGCATTCTGAATTTGACTGCCATGTACCATCAAAACAACTTCATGAGTAAAGGCCAGACTCAGTGCAGTGCCAACTCTTTCCATCTTACCACTTTCTTTTCATGAAGGGCAGTGATCAAAAAGCCAAAGGTGAATCACTCTAAAAAAAGGTAAAAACAGACTTTCACCCAGAACAAGACATTCATTAATATCCTAATAAGGGTTCATTTCAAGAACCTACAAGCATGGACAAGTTCCACCAAGTGGCATGAATAAGAAATTGATACGAGTTTGTAGTGCCAGGCTGGCAACAATTCGATAGGCAACAAAGATCAAAGAACCCTACAGTTTTACACTGAATGAACATGGTCTTTCACTGCATGAATAGTAAAGAAAATGAGCAAAAAAAGATGAAAAAAAAGTTACACTACATCCTCATTTGCAGGACTTTAGTTACAAGGGAAGTATAAACCTACTTATAACCAGACTAATCACCACCACCACAATTCCAATATGGTCCATTCAAAGGATACTAACAAAAGGATTAAACCTGTCCAAAAAATGGAGAAGAAATACACAGAAACATGGCAGACAAGCTATTCTGTCCCTGTACTCCAACCAACACAGGAGAAGATTGAACTGGGATTTATATTTCACTCCCTTTAGGGCAACAACCTTTGAGAGGATGATGCACAGCTTGTACTACGATTTTGTAGCCTCTGTGAGCAGCTTACAGTATATTAAAGGAACACCATAAACAAGAAGAAATGGAATCACATTGAAGCTCCCCTCCCTTCTTACTTAACCCAAGATGAGATTAAAGAGTTATTTCTCTCTATTTCTTCTTGTTTACTCTGCCTCTTTGACAGCAATGTATAGTCAGCATCCACTCTTCTGTATGTGGGTCTTTCACACTGCAATAAGGGAGAGAAATTAATAGAACAGTGTGATTGTAAAACCACGAAGACTGGTAGGGCACTTAAACAGGTGTAGTACCTAAAACTACTTTTAATTTTTTGTACCTACTAGACTTCAAGTTGGCAGTGTCCCTCTACTTACTTCTAGACTCATAGGTGTACTTTCCAGTCATGGTCCATGCCTAAGGACATCATGATCTGCAAAGCTTCCTGCCGTCCCAATTGCAGCTAAGAGCTGAAGAAGCTACTCTCATGTACTGAATATGTTGAGATCATTGATGTACTGGAACTTCTGAGGACTATCAAAAACCCTTATGAAAAATACCATGGATTTGCAGAGGTGACTTAAGTTGAATTTTTTAAAAAAAATGGAAATTCCAAGAATTACAACACAAAGAAATTCTGCATGCAAGGGACAGAACTCAAAGTGTCCTCCCCAAGTACTTCTCGGCCTCCCCTTGTTTGTGTTGGGATGGATATGTTCAGATGGCAAAAGAATTTAGAGGGGAACTCTGCTTAGTTTTTTTTATAATAGTTGTCTTTAAAAGTGTCATTTAACGTTCTGTTTTTATGCAGTTTGGAGCTTAATGTTGCTTGGACAGATCTGTTTTAGTCCTTTTCATGTTCTGGCTCTAGCACAAAGTTGCAATGTTTGGGTTGCAAATATTGAAGGGGAAGATGGGGAATGTTGAACTCCTAAGTGTGTTGAAGAGACACCAAGCTCCTCACACAACAATTTGAGCCTAAGCTACCCAACAATATAGCTCCCTTATATCTTCAGAAAAGTGTCAGGTCCCACCTTTTCCCTGCAGGCAGCTAACTTGTTTTCTGTTGTAAAGCTAGCTGAATTTTTGGCTGATTTCAAACTGTTAAAACAAAAAGAAGCTACTTAAATAATGCTTAAATTTTGACTAGAGGCACAAGAGGCAAGAGTCACTCCATAAAAAACGGGTTTCAGAGTAGCAGCCGTGTTAGTCTGTATTCGCAAAAAGAAAAGGAGTACCCGTGGCACCTTAGAGACTAACAAATTTATTAGAGCATAAGCTTTCGTGAGCTACAGCTCCACCAAATGCATCCGATGAAGTGAGCTGTAGCTCACGAAAGCTTATGCCCTAATAAATTTGTTAGTCTCTAAGGTGCCACGGGTACTCCTTTTCTTTTTCCATAAAAAACAGAACCGTAGCACTTAAACAAAAACAAATCATGATGCACTAAACTAGCCTGGCTTAATGTTGTACGTTTTAGATTGAAATTTCTTTGCAGATTTCATTACATCGAGCAGCACCTACCAGAACTCAATTGCTGAACAGAGCTAGGTAGAGATTAATGAAAGTTCTCCAGGTTAAATGATAGCTTCACAGGCAAAGGGTCTGACAATATCGGCTGCTCATCTGGAACTGCTGGATTACACCTTTCAAAAGAGTAAAGCCAAAGTTTACAATTTATACCTGCAACACCGTTTCTGTTGGAATACACTTGCGCCAAGGTCAAAGGACAGCAGACGCACTGGGGGGGAAATACGATGAGAACACTGGCTCCAGTCGAGTAAATACTGTCCTGTCCTCTAGAACAGTGGTCTCCACAAAGTGGGGTGCACAAGACGATCCCTGGGGGTGCGCGGCAGGAGGAGCGCCGCCGGCACGCCTGCGGCAGCCCTTCCACCTTTTTTTCCCTGGGGGCGCGCGATCAAAAACATTTGGAAACCACTGCTCTAGAACAGTGTCTCTCAACCTTTCCAGACTACTGTACCCCTTTCAGGAGTCTGATTTGTCTTGTGTAACCCCAAGTTTCACCTCACTTAAAAACTATTTACTTACAAAATCAGACATAAAAATACAAAAAAGTGTCTCAGCACACGATTACTGAAAAATCTCACTCTCATTTTTACCATAAAATTATAAATCAATTGGAATATAAATATTGTACTTACTTGTCAGTGTATACTTTATAGAGCTGTATAAACAAGTCACTGTATGAAATTTTAGTTTGTACTGACTTCACTAGTTCTTTTTATGTAGCCTGTTGTAAAAGTAGGCAAATATCTAGCTGAGTTGATGTACCCCATGGAAGACCTCTACATACCCCTGGTTGAGAACCACGGCTCTAGAAGTTATGAATGCATGGACAAAGACTTTCGCTGGCGAGGCCACTTTGTTTCCAGCTACAGCATAGCTTACTGCTCTTAAAATAATAAATAATAAATAATAATAATAATAGACAGTGCTATCATAGTTTATACCCTTTTTACCACTAAAACAATGCTTCTTTTATGACCACCATCATTTAACCGTATTTCTCCAGGGTGTTCTCTCCATTCACTTTTGTTACTAGTAACATCTATGACCACTATAGTTTAAAGATTAGCAAAAAAGTAAACTGAACGTTCCTCAGAGAGCACTATGAATAGCCAATTTTACTGGATTTTCCTGGAGAGACACTTTTTGCTATTTGTGTGGGGGTTTCCACATATCAATGGGGGTGGGGGGAGGAGAAGAGAGAGACTTTAAAAAGTTGGAAAGTAATTATCAAGTCACAAATATTGGCAAGAGGACTCAGAGGCAGGTGTATCTAATACTACTTTTAACTCATTTTGAAACCATCTAGATTTCAAAGTTGACTGTGCCTTTAAAGTTACTTCCTCTGTTACCACTTGTCAAATTCAAGTACTAGAAGTTTCATAAGAAGGGCCAAACTGGGTCAGACCAATGGTCGAGCTAGCCCAGTATCCTGTCGTCTGACAGCGGCCAGTGCTAGCTGCTTCAGAGAGCACGAACAGAAGAGGGCAATTATAAAGGGATCAATCCCATCATCCGGTCCTAGCTTCTATCCGTTAGGGACACCTGGAGCATGGGGTTGCGTCCCTGACCATTCTGGCTAGTAATCACTGATGGACCTACCCTCAAACAAAGGCTTTCCAAACAAGCTGAGTCAAATCAGACTAATGCCCTTGTGGTGAGGTTCTGTATTGTCTTGTTACTCTGGCCAGTTGAAGAGGAGAGTGCTATGTTGGAAAAGCAGTATGCTCAGCTCCAAGGATGAGGGAACCTTGGTCTCTCAGCCAATAATGCCACAGTGAGCCCTGAAAGAGGACTGGATAGAGGAACGGTTACTGCAATTTGAGGCCTTGTTTTTGTTTGAGAGTGAAGTGAAGAACCCCAAAGTTTTGCAAGTGAAGGGATAACTCAGCATTGAGATACTGTACAGAACATTAATCTGTAACAGCGGTTCTCAAGCCATGGCCCAACCAGCACACAGCTACAGCACATGTGAGGTCCTCATGGCCATACAGGTAGTGTGCGCATGTATATATAGTGTGGATGCAGCCACCAAAAAAGAAAAAAAAAAAAAGCCACCACAGAGAACTGCATATGCGGCTCACAATGGTAGACTGAGAATCACTGCCCCAAGATAATTTTAACTTGCAACTTCCTTGCCTGAGATAGAGCAACAGAATCTCAACCATTCAAACCCTTTGGACCACACCAAATATGCTGGGATAATCAAAAATCATGCTGGCAGTTCACTAGAGGGATGGTTCAGTTATTAGAAATACAACTGTACTGAAATACAGGAGTAACACACACACACACACACACACACACACGGTGGTTCAAATGGCTTCCGAAACAGTTCACAATTCATCTTTCAAACAGCTGTTCTAAGAAGCTATTTTGTCCTGAGGGTGAGGACCAAAGAAATGCCATGTAAAACCAGGTGATCTGCTGTTTCAACACACTCCATTATAACAGCCATCAGTTTTTCTTCTAGTTTTCACTCTTGTAGTTTAGCTGCGACTTCTACTGAAATGAGAGGCTGTCTGCCTATCTTCTTCCTGATTCCGAGGAACACAATTAACTTGAAGTTACTTTAAAACTGTTCTTTGAAACTTGAGGAGGCTTCGGGTGCTGCTCCTGCCTGTCAGTGCCACTGACAACCTATTATTTGACTTTGCTTTCTTATTTTTAATACGTTTCTCGTTTCCTCGTTGTGCAAAAGGCACACACAGAGCAGGAGAAACAGACTGGCTGCCTGCAGAAGGGACACAATGAGACTACTAGTATATAAAGTACTAAAATACATAAAGTAAAAATAGTGCAGAGTCTTTCCTCTTATTTGTCTCATCAGTTTCAGGAATCTTCAGTGTTACTTGTAACAAGAATAGATACAAAAATCCAGCCATAAATGTGATTTTTAATCTGCTGTTTAACACCTTGGATGCACATCTTCAAGGGCCCTTAAAGCTGCTTCTTCAGCTTCCAACCTAGGCTCTTAAGGGGGAGCGAGAGAGACAGGACTGCTGGCTGGACTAACCCCAACATGCTGCAGCAGGAAGCAAGAGCATGAAGTGATGCAGGCAGCTGGCAAACTGCTGTCAAGAATCAGGGCTAAAAGAAGCAGCTCATGGAAGCTGCAAGTGAGAGATCAGCCCAAAACCAACAGGTGCAGGCCAGAATCTCAGAGCCACTTTCAGTTGACAGCAGCAGACAGAATTGGAGACAAGGAAGGCAGGGAAACTAGGTGTAACACAGTGAGCATAAGGGCTTCTCATGGTACTCCAAATGTAGAGCAGCTGAGCAGAGAATGAACCCAGTGGACTGAAGAACCCAGGAGAGAGAACACTTAGCAGCACTCAGGAAGATCTGATTTAGACACGGATCCATCCATAATGCACTAACCAGGGAGTGTCACTAGGGTCGAACAGAGAAGGGGAGTGCATGTTGTGTTCTGACTGGAGTTACCACAAACAGTTTCACTTTCAAAAGAGCTGGAGTCGGTGAGCTTACCCCACTCTTCACTAACAGGAACAGTTTGAAATGAGATAGAAGGCATGACTGGGTGTGGCACAGTAACAATATCTTTTATTGCAGCAGCTAGCCTGCTTATCTTGGGGAGAAAGGAGAGTCTCAGGGGTCAATTCGTACAGTAATTTTTAAAGAGGGTTCCGTGAAAGCTGTTTTTAGAACAAGCAGATGTTCCCCTGAAGCATTTGAGACACAAACATTCCAGTATTAAGGACCTCTGAGTGAAAATAACAATTGATTTTTATTGTTTATGTCTTGCATTTCTTACAGCCAACAGAAAAGGAAAATAGGTAAGTAAACAGGATTTTAAATTATTTAATAACTTAAGAAATGTAAACTAACCTCTACTGTGTGATTAACAACATATGATTTAAGTTGGCAGTGTCCCTTTAAAAATCAGCTACTTGCTAATATGGTTACCCAGAAGTGTGTCAATTACCCATACAGTACTCTTTTCTAAAACATGCAAACCAAAGTTGTAGTTAGTTAATTGTTGCAAGAGTTGTTAGCAACTCTAGTATCTACCATAGTGCATTCATAAACTCTTTTACTAGCATGGATGCAGAACTACGTCTCCATAATTTGGAGAAGTGCACACAAACGATGTGCTGTACCTAAAAAGTTGGTAAGAGGTAATCTTGTTGGAATAGAAATTTGAATGTATCAGTGTTCATTCAAGTGCTAATGATTCCCAATTATTAGATATTCACAAGAATGGATTGTGACGCCTTTTTTTTTGGCAAGTATGTTTTGTTTTATTGTGAAATGGTCCTTCTATTCTCTGCCTTCGACTCATCTCTGCTCAGGAGAAGCCATGATTGCATGTTCTCATAAGCAGAGCATGGCTGGCAGGCAGGATTCTGGCAGCCCCCGGACCAGCTTCAGCCCCGTCACATGAGAATGGCCAGTTTAGGATTTGATTTTTTTTTATTTGATTGTTGTTTAATTAGTATATGTCAAGATACCTGAAAGCACATGTATTCATATATGAAAGACATAGGATTTAACAGGTTTCAGAGTAGCAGCCGTGTTAGTCTGTATTCGCAAAAAGAAAAGGAGTACTGGTGGCACCTTAGAGACTAACAAATTTATTAGAGCATAAGCTTTCGTGAGCTACAACCGATGAAGTGAGCTGTAGCTCACGAAAGCTTATGCTCTAATAAATTTGTTAGTCTCTAAGGTGCCACCAGTACTCCTTTTCTTATAGGATTTAACATCCTTACTCAGAACTGAAACAAGGATAACTAGCTAGCGGCCAGTCTCAGAAGTGTTCTCAAAAAGAAAAGGAGTACTTGTGGCACCTTAGAGACTAACAAATTAGAGCATAAGCTTTCATGAGCTACAGCTCACTTCATCGGATGCATTTGGTGGAATTTGGTGGTGCATTTGTTTTTTTCCACCAAATGCATCCGATGAAGTGAGCTGTAGCTCACGAAAGCTTATGCTCTAATAAATTTGTTAGTCTCTAAGGTGCCACAAGTACTCCTTTTCTTTTTGCGAATACAGACTAACACGGCTGCTACTCTGAGAAGTGTTCTGTATTTTACATTACGCTTTTTTGTGGTCTCTCTACTTTATGTACTCTACCACTAATTAAAAAGCCCATAAAGACAAAATGAATTCTCTGCTGACCAGCTAAAATGCTTTGAAGGCAGACACTGCACATCTATGTTTCAGTTCTACAGATGACATTTAGACCATCAGTTAGAATCCAGCAGTTTCATCTAGTCAAAAATAAATGCTCTGCAAACATAAGGGTCACTACGGATGAAACTAAGGAGGTTTGGCTACAGCCTGTGCAAACTTGGTTTGGAAAAATTATTTCCCTTTTGCCTTTGTTTTTGAACCCCACCCCCTCAGTCTCTCACACATCTGAAATGCCAAATGCAGTATGTCTTCATCTAGTAAAGTGCAAAAATCCTGCAAGGGAATTTATAAAATTGTACTTCATCAAACAGCCTATTAATTGTATAGACTGTATGGACCAGTGAGCAGAGCCACAAATAAAAAACAAAACCTGTTGAGTGCTTTGTTGATGTAGTATTAAAATTAAGACTAATTCTAATAATTACAAGCCTACTTATACTACAACTGTTCCAAAGGGATACCAGTTACCACACAGTTTAGCCTGATCCACTACAATACAATTCCAATGTTTGCTGTAGATGGGACTTTAACCACGGTCTGTAGCAGAGCTAAAAACCTATGAATCTTGCCAGTTTCTTGCCAGAAAACCCTACAAGCAGCAGAACAGAAAATCGTATGCAGTTGCAAGTTCTCTGTGTAGGGGAAAAAAGGGAAAGGAATATTTATTTTTCGCCCTTTCAGTTACACTGCTGCAGCTGTCTCCTCCCCCCCAAAAAAATATTACAGGAGTCCTCTGAAACAACAGCAGACTGAGGTTGACAACTCTCTGGTCAGCTTCCCTGTTCTGCTGCATGTAGTTGTGAACATGTCTGTAGAGTAGAGTAGAGTCTGTCAGTTTCACTCAGGTAGCCAGCTTAACCCACTTCTCCATTAGGGAAAGTATTGTACTAGAGCCTGGATAAATGCATGTTTTCAAATCCTGGTTCGGTGTTAGTCTTTATGTACCTTATTAAGCAAAAGTGACCTGCAAGAAGCACCGGAGAGCTGTTATTTTCTCACATCAAAACCAAAGGTGAATTGTCTCTTCTTAGGAATGTTACCTAGTGGGTAAGTTCCATTTCCAGCTCTGCAATGGCTTTTCCATGCCTTTGGGAAGATACAACCTGTGTCTCACTTGCCTCTGACTGAGAAATGGGAACAATATTGGCCACCTCCCAGTACTGAGAAGTTGTTAGTGTTCATAAAGCACTTTCAGGTCCTTGAATAGCAGGTGCTACAAAAACAGACTAGGTTTACTTTTCAGAGTAGCAGCTGTGTTAGTCTGTATTCGCAAAAAGAAAAGGAGTACTTGTGGCACCTTAGAGACTAACAAATTTATTTGAGCATAAACTTTCGTGAGCAGCAGCTCACTTCATCGGATGCAATGGTTTACTGGAAGTCACTTTGCTGTAAAGTTTCTTACCACATGTAATTCAAAAAATGAATGGAATCTATAGTAGGTGTATATGTTTCTGAATTATAGTGCACAGAATCATCAAGTCAGACTTCTACAGTCCTTAGTTAAAAGCTTATCAAAACAAATGTTAATTCACCAAAAACTTGTTTTGACAGTTGCTCAGCCAACCTACAGAGGTGAAAAGTTGGTGTGAATGAGAATGAGTAATACAGTGCCTGTCTTCAGAAATCAACTTGAAGTATCATACATCACAATCTTCAGAGCCCAAGCAGCTGGCTGCACCCTTGGCTCATCAACTTTGTTACATTTTGAGTTATAAATAATGACAATGACAAACCTTAAAAACAACCTTAACATGACTGACAAGCATCACGGACAATGAAATGTCAGATTTCCATGAAGACAGAAGCCAGAACCCATGCTCAATTTACATTTCCCCTGGCTGAGCAGTGCCATTAGAGAACTCAAAGAGAATAATAACCCAGCTGAACCCTTGCAGAACTAGCTCTGCCACTCCGCATTAACCACCTCTCATTCTCACAACCACCTTCAAGTGCCTCTTCACAGAAGACTGACCCAGTATGCCAGCTGTCTGAAGCTAGTTATCTTGGCAGGAGGCAAAAACAGACATAGGAGCATCATGCCACAGTATAATATGTTACTTATTCCCTAAATTCAATACTTTCTCCATTTAAATGGGCATTTATAACGCCTCTTGCATGCAGAAACAAGACTTGTTAGAGTGTCAACAGCATATAAAACTGCCTAGGAGAGGGAACCCTGACAGGTACAAATATTAACTGTCCTTTAAAAATAGTTAACATTCAGCGCAGCAAAAACACTGAAGCTTTCATAATTGGAATGGGTTAGAAACTCGGGCTGATCACTATCTAGCAAGGCGTACTGCTTCTGAAAACTGATATTGGACTGGGACCAGTGATCAGTATTAAAATTCCACACTTAAGATATTGCAAGATAAAATCAGCATGGAAGCCAGAATTCTATAAGAGCAATGCAAGAGTTCCACAACTGAAAACAAGGTAATTTCAGCTCCACATCTGTGACTCAGATCAGCGTAAAGCATTCCATATTCTCTATGCTGCAATACTTCAGGAAACACGGCAAGCTACGGATGATCTGAACATATTAACTGTACATTTCTTTGCTCATCAGTTTCAGACAGCTGCTTAACATTTTACTGTAGTTCTCAGTTGATTTAGTTTTTCAAATTAGTGTTACAGACAGATGCTTGTCATGAGGAGACAGTTTACCCAATGAATTATGTCTGCGCTGAAGCCTATAAGAACCATCATGTCAATACATAGCTAAAGCTTGATCACATGGGCTAATAGATAAATAGCTTCCCAAATAAGTTGGATATTCCATGGCTTCTACTGCCCATGTACTTACTGTAAATTGCAAGGGATCTATCACAGTCTGTACAACTCCCATTTACAGTAATTTAAGTTATGTGTAGCAACTTCAGAATACATAACCCACCCACCCCCACAATAAAAAGGTCATTAGTTCAGTGAAGGCCCATCTTTGTTAGTTGCCTGGAAGAGAAAATCTAACATGATTTCAGAACACAAATCCACTTTTCTGACTTACATCATTTAAGCCAAAACTTAAAAGATTTCCAGATGGAGTCCACATGCAACACGTTTCTGACCGGAGAAACATTAGCATAGTTCTAAGTCCCCTGAAAAGAATGAAGCCTACTGCAAGCACTTGTTGTACTTAAAGTACTGCACAGGATCTTTTCAGGGGCAATAAGGCAAGCACTACATTTATTGGTAATACATGTATCAATTAACACTGTATCATATGCATATGATAGATATTACACTCATGCTCACACACACACACACACACCGTCTTGTTGTTGTTACCAACTAGTTGCTCCCCTTAACTTCACTAGCCAGGTGAGTTAGATGGGGAAGGGATGAAGCCTTTGCAAGACACCTCACATTTATAGCAGCTTCCCTCTCATGCAAATCTATACCAGATTCAAAATCTTGTATCTGTGTCTATTGGTCCTTTGTGCTGCTTCCTTCTGGGTGTTGTCCTAATGCTGTTCAAAGAGGGTGTTTTCAAAAGAAGGCGCTTGCTTCTAACCTCCAAGGCCATCAACATGTCTGCTCTTCTTTGGTGAGCCTACTTGACAAGTTTTATTGTTCTTGTGGTGGGTCGCAGCTGTCTGGAGGTGGTTGCCTTCCATGCCTTGCTCATTCACACCTTGTTCATCAACAGGGCAATTGATTACAAAGGGGAGAGATCTTATTCTACTCCTAGCAAAAAGAGATTTTTCTTCTATCTTATTCTATCCTTAGGGGGTATAACATTATAACAAAGTTCAATACAAAGTTTCTATATAAGGATTTGATACAAAGTTTCATGAAAGTTATGCAAAAATACTTAATACAGAGATTTATCTACACACTGAAACCCATTAGTGTATAGGAGTTAGCCTGCACTATTACATTGAAAGCTTCTCAAAATGTCAGAGTATTTTTCTAGATGCACATTTTAAACTAATGAATGGGAGTTTCTTCCAGACTCTGAAAACAGCAATAGGGCCTCACTTCCTTACTGCTTTGCTGTTTGTTTTTATTCTTATTAATCAGCTACTGGCCACTTTGCAACACTTCCTGTTGCCTTTCAGTTGTTTCTCCAACTCATCCTTCAATATCAGTTATTTTAACCCTAATACGAGTCATCTACTTTTGCCATTGAGAGACTATTAGAATGTACAGTATGTGTCCAACTACAAGACAGTGCTAAACATGCAACTATCAGTCATGTCTGTCAGATACCGTACTAGCACCCACCCCATTTCCAAACAAGACACAGCATCTGCCTGCTGTGGAATTTATAGCACCAAAAGTGTTTCTGAAATGTAAGTCTAAGATGAAAAGCAAGCCACAGGTTCTTTGTTCTGTGTTTGTAAAGCACCTAGCACAAAGGAGCCCTAGTCATGGATGACAACTAAGGTGCTACAATAAATAAATAAGAAGTAATAATGCCCAGTTGTAAGCGATATACATCCCACCCCCCACACACACACTTTTAAAGCACCCACTTGCACTCATTTATTTAGCTGAGTAACAGTGATCAGCTTGGCCAAAAATCATATACCACTCACAAAAAAGACTTTAAATAATGCTTTGCATCAACAGTGAAGGGCAGCATCACTACACAGTATGGACTGAACCAAGCCATTACAGTTCTTCCACTGAAAATGGGTCTGAATCTTTTGCCAAGTGTTTGTAACCTCATATAGAGCAGAACTGCTTGTCAATATCTAGTTTCATTATCAAGGCTAAGACTTTGTCACAGGTATTTTTAGTAAAAGTCACAGACAGGACGCGGGCAACAAACAATAAATCACGGAAGCCTGAACCCCGCCATGTGTGGGGCTGACAGCCTGAACCCTGGCATGTGCAGGGCTGAAACCAGAGCCAAAGAAGTCATGGAGATCTGTTAAAGTCACAGAATCCATGACCAAATCATATCTTTACTCATTATTTAGACACCCAGCAAATAAAACCCATTAAGATGATTATGTAATACGGAAAAGCCCACTGAAGTAAGTAGGATTTTGCATAGCAACAGTACTACGGATGGAATTTTTACATTGATTATAGTATTGCAGGGATAACATCTTTAAAGTTGGCCCTGCAGTTTTGCTACTGCCACAGAATAAGGATCCTGCCCTGCAGCTAGTACCCCCTCCCCTCCCGACATGGCACTATACAACTGTTTAAGCAGCAGTTGTACATGGCACTATACAACTGTTTCAGCAGCTAAAGATTTGAGTCAGTGGAGTAGTGGATATCCATTTTGTTCCCACACTGGGAAGATTCCAGGGGACAAAAGGAAAAGTACATTCAGGCACAAGAGCCTTCTCAGCAGGGGCATAAGATATATCTTGTTGATCTCTCTAGCCATAGAGGCCCATCTTCTCCAGACAGCTATGACTAGGACCCTACCAAATTCACAGTCCATTTTAGTCATTTTCACAGTCACAGATTTTTTTAAAAATAGTAAATTTCGTGATTTCAGTTATTTAAATCTGAAATTTCAGCATGTTGTAATTTTAGGGGTTCTGACCCAAAAAGGAGTTGTGGGGGTATTGCGGTATTGCTACCCTTACTTCCATGTTGCTGCAGGCCGCAACGCTGCCTTCAGAGCTGGGCAACTGGAGAGCGGTGGCTGCGGGCTGGGAGCCCAGCTCTGAAGGCAGAGCCACCGCCAGCAGCAGCACAGAAGTAAGAATGGCATGGTATGGTATTGCCACCCTTACTTCTGCACTGCTGCCTGCAGAGCTGGGTGCGTGGTCAACAGCCGCCACTCTCCGGCCAGCCAGCTCTTAAGGTAGCACAAAAGTAAGGGTGTAAATACCCCCTTAAAATAACCTTGTGACCCCCCCACAATTCCCTTTTGGGGCAGGACCCCCAATTTGAGAAACTCTGGTTTCCCTTGTGAAATCTGTATTGTATAGGGTAAAGCACACAAGACCAGCTTTCATGGGAGGAGACCAGCTTTCAGGGTCCATGATGCGTTTTTCATGGCCGTGAATTTGGCAGGGCCTTAGCTATGACTGTCAAACTTCTACACACTGCAGTGTCTGAGGAAGGGTAGGAACCACAGAACAGAGGACACTTAAAAAAGAACCAAGACTCTAGGATGGGGGAAAGCGTGAACACAGACATGAAAACAGATTCAAATTGCTTCATTTTGGCATGAAGATGATCAGCTTTTTTCAGCTATCAAGCTATCGCAGCTATCTGGATCAGAGCTGAAACTTTCAGAAACATGACCATCACCTACTTGAAAGAGTGCTGGTGAAAGACACCAATAAATTAAGTCATAGCCCTGCAGTATTTCACTCTTACCTCCAATAAAGAATGTGAATGTGGATGAAGCATAGTTCTTATTTATGTAAAGAACACCAAAAGGTATCAGATTGAGGAGTAAGACACAAAACTTTGTTTAAAAAGTTGAAATTTCAACCAGTTTTGACAAAAAGCTGGAGAGAAAAATGGAGTGTTTACTTTTTTGTACTGTAGATAGAGCGATTTTAAGATTAAAAAACAAGATTGAAGCACATGCCACACTTCTATCCAGTAAATGTCTGAAGAGAAGAGCGACAGTCATTAAGGTGGAGGTTTTCAAAAGGCACAGATGACAGGTAAGTGCCTAACTGTCATTAGCATTTTTGCAAAATCTGCTGCAGAACTCTTAAGAAAGATGGCTCACAGTAGTAAAGCTTGCAAACTTGTATTATTATATTTCCAGGAACACCAACAGTGTCTTCAATGCTGTACCAGCACTAGAGGTATGAACCTGAAAAGCTTACACTCTAAAAATGGCATTGTTATAATATACCAGATTAAATATACCATATTGTAGATACATGTTTGAAAAATTTTCTCCCTTATTCCTGCTGGAAACCAGTTACAAGTCTAGTTCCAATTTTCACTGCATTAGGTTCTAACTAAAGAAGGGTCTGACTTTAAAAGACAAAGCGTCACGTTACCTTGGAAACGGGACTCTCTTTTTAAACCGTGACCTTGCGCACAATCATTTGTCTGCTAGCGGTGTAGCTCCAATGGTAGCAACTGCAGAAAAGCTAGCACAGGCCAAATACAATCATTTTCACCATTGTATCATCTATTACCATGTGGCAGAGCTGCTTGTGTCTCATACAACTTGGCACTTCACTTCCACAACTGCTCTCTCACTCATGGAGCTAGCATCTGAACCAATGCCCCCCTTTAAATGAGAACCTCAAGGAGCAGTCAGGTTTTGTTTTTCAGAATAGAGGTTCCTTTAACCCTCAAGCTTCCTACTCAGCCCGAAGCGTCCCACAACAGGAAATGAGGCGAGAAGGGGAGGCGAACTTCGTGTACTTTAGTGAGCTGTTGCCGGCCAGACTCTAGTTGGTCAGAAGGTAAGCACGCAGCACGGCCTAGCCCAGGCGAGGCTGGGCAAAAAGGCCCATGGCCAGTGGGGCTCTTAGCTCGGCTTGTGCCGCCAGCAGGGTCAGGGGTGGCCAACACACACACGCTCGACAGCTGCTACCAGATCAGAGGCACTGACGCAAATTCGCCTGGGCTATTGCAGCTGGAGCAGCGTCTCTCGCGGGCTCCTTCCACGCTGGAAGTCCGGGCTTTGAGGCGAACGAGCAGGTCCTGTCCCTGATGAGGGGCATCACGTCAATTACAGACGCGCTATACAACTAGGGAGCCCCCCCCCCCCAAAGCCGGGCTAGAGAGGCAGTAACCCCTCTCCCGCCCCCCCCAGCCGGGCTAGAAAGGCAGTAACCCCTCCCCCACCCCCCCCAAGCCGGGCTAGAGAGGCAGTAACCCCGCCCCCGCCCCCCCCCAAAGCCCAGCTAGAGAGACAGTAACCCCTCCCCCAGCCCCCCCAGCCGGGCTAGAGAAGCAGTAACCCCTCCCCCGCCCCCGCCCCCCCCAGCCGGGCTAGACAGGCAGTAACCCCTCCCCCTCCCCCGCCCCCCCCCAGCCGGGCTAGACAGGCAGTGCCAGCTCCTCCCCCAGCCGCTGGCAGCTCAGGGCCAGAAGGAAACACCAGCGCAGTAACTTTGCCCTGCCGCACCCCAGTGACACGGGCCCCGCCTCCTTCCCCCTACCTGGAGGGGGACCCCAGCCGAGCCGAGCCGGGCCGGGGGGGTCGGTGTCTGTGACTTGCCCAAGGTCACAGGGCGAGCCAGGGCAGCGCCGGGCACGGATCCTCGGCCCCCGCCTCGCTCCCTTCCCTGCCCTGGGCCCAGCCCTGGCGCCTTCCCCGCGGCTGGGGGGGAGCTGGGGGAGGAGGTGACGGGGGGGGGGCCCCGCTGGACGCCTGGGGCGGAGCCGGGGCCGAGCCACCAGGGCCGGGGCCAGGCCCTGCCCAGCGGCGTAGGGTACTCACCCGGCCTGGCCGCTTCGCCTCCCCCTGGGCCGCTCCGTCCGACCCCCACCCCCGCCCCCGCCCGCGACCCCCGCTTCATTTAGCCGCCGCGGCCAGCCAGCCTCCCTGCCTCCTTCCGGCCCGCGCTGCGCCTGCGCCGCCTGACCGCGCCCCCTCCGACCAGGGAGAGGCGAGGACGCGGGGGAGGGAAGGGCGGTCGCCAGGGGCCCGTCTCCGGGCGCGCACCATAGAGATGGCTCGGGCCGGTCCTCCCGCGGCCGCCTACCTGCGCGGGAGCCTGCGGGCGGGGCAGACCCATGGTGGGGAGGGAGGGGGGAGTAGAGCGCTGACGGGGGGGGGGGGAAAAGGGGCAGATGGACACCCCCCCAGTACAGCCCTGGGGGCCCAGCATGAGGGGGCTGGGGGGGGAGAACAGAGCCCCGGCGCCCAGCTGGGCTTTGCCCCCTCCCTGGCAGAGCGGAGCCTCAGCTGATGGGGCAGGACGGCAGAGGCCCAGCTGATGGGCCATCCTGGGGTGGAAGGGGGAGCATGGGCCTGGCGCACTGTTCCCTCTAAGCTGCGCCCCTGCACCCAGATCCTAAACCCCACGCCCAACAAGTTGCACCAAAGAAATTCCTCCCCCCCCCCACCCACAGGGCCTGTCAAAAATTAGAGGGAACACGGGGCTGGAGCTTGGATCGCGGAGCCCACACGGCCAGGGCGTGCAGGGGCAGGCTGGCGTCGAGCTGGCCAGCAGAGCCCTAAAAGCGAAGAGGCCCAGATGAGCCACTGAACGATCTTCACATATACCATGAATTTCGCCCTCGTAACGGGCGACCACAAGATCCAGATCCACCCCCCTGAGATACAAGGACAGCAAATGTCTGACCTGCAGTAAAGGTCAGGGGCATGCCCAAGACCCATGACTCACTTCAGCCCCAAGGTGGTACCTAGCCCTCATGCCCTGCCAGCCCTTTATCTAGGGTGAGTTTCAGCCCCAGTGAGCAGAGGTTCAGTTCCTGGTTGAATACAGGTTATCGCTGGATACGAGTCCTTTGTCTCAACCACCCAGACCTGTCATAAAGCACCTTACAGGCTGTTCCCCTTGAGACACGGGACTGGCTAGAAGTGATCATATCTACTCCTCTGAAAACAATACAAACTTCAATATAACTACTGTCTTATAGTAGTGTGTGGTTACTGAAACAGTACAATACAGGGATAAATCACAATGACCTTAAAACAACTGGAGTACTTGTGGTACCTTAGAGACTAACGAATTTAGTTGAGCATAAGCTTTCGTGAGCTACAGCTCACTTCATTGGATGCATCCACTGAATGCATCCGATGAAGTGAGCTGTAGCTCACAAAAGCTTATGCTCAAATAAATTTGTTAGTCTCTAAGCTGCCACAAGTACTCCTTTTCTTTTTGTGAATACAGACTAACACGGCTGCTATTCTGAAACCTTAAAACAACTGAAGATGATCTTATATCAGGTAAAGATCAAAGAAAATAAAATTTAAATTAATAAAAGAGGTACAATCAGTTTCTATGAGGTCAATACACTAGTGAAATAGTACAATTCTGTTCCATTCCATGCCCTGGGCTCTATTCTTCCTCCCCCACTCACTCCATCCCATCCCTTTCCCTTAGCTCCTTTCTGTCCCCTCCCCATCCCATTCCCTTCCCAGGGTGAGCTTGAGCAAGTCACTCCACTGCTCAGTGCCTCAGTTTCTTCATCTGTAAAAGGGGACTAATACGGACTGCTATAAAATGCTTTGTGATCTACTGATGAAAAGCACTAAATAGGGACTAGTCATTATTACATGTAAACCACAGAAATTCATAGCAAATGGCATTGCTACAATAAAGTAAAAAAGCAACACTAACTAGTAGGTAACTTTTGACTCTAAAGGCTCATGGTGATTCTGAATTAGCTTTCTAGTTCTCTAGCTATTTATGTTGCTCACATCATCACAGTATCTGAATGACTCATATTGAACTCAGTATAAATAACTGACTCAATTACGAAGACAAAAAGAACAAGGTGTTTTCCCCCCCCACTTACCTGTAAAAGAAATAAACCTAGGCCCATAATCCTGCTATAAAGAAGCATTTTATATTTCCATATAAACAAAACAAAAAATGCTGGTTATAAGAAACCACTGCGCAACTCCCATCAAATAAACTGCCATCTACTGGGCTCTAATAAAAGGACTATGATAAAATTGCCAGCACCCTCATGGACGCCTCTCTTTCTACGGCCTTTCCTACAACTCTTGGAGGCTAGAAAAGTCTGATTTACGTGCCCAAGAAATTTGAAGGGGTCTCTAAACTGCTAATGTGCAACAAAGCACTCCTAACCAGCAAAAAGACAAGTCATGCATGTCATGGTTCCTGATTTCCTATAAGTTAGTCATGCCTCCAGTAGACAAAAATGGTTTCAACTGGATAAAAATCAGAATCCTAATGTTTTGCACTCAGTTTGCCCAGGTCTGCATGACCATACAAGGTGCAAGGCAGTGAAGAATCAGGCTCCTGGAATGTAACATACCCACAAATGGATCAAGTAAGGAGCCCTTGTTCAGTCTCCACTCCAGTTGAAACTAACATCTAACTGACAAGTTTTTCACCTCTGGATCACTCTATTCCAGATCTTAAATGTGCAGTAACCAGGTAAAAATCAACACAGTTGCTTAAAGCAACATAGTCCACAACCCACTAGTCTGAAGTCAGAAAAGACTTGCTGTAAATACAGTTAGGCACTGTGGCCCTTACAAAAAGAAAGTTCATGAAGATCAGTATGTTGAGGCAAAGAGCCAGGTGACAGAGCACAAACCTTCCAATCAGACGTTCCTACAAAGTATAGTGCAACAGAAAATTAAGTTTCAAAAAGGGTCACCACATAGAACGTTTACACATACAAATCGTCAGGCTGGAATTTATTATTTGTATTCCCACAATGCCCATGGGCTGCAGTCAGGGATTGGAGGCCCATCATACAAGATGCAGTACAAACAAATAGTAGAAAGACAGCGCCTGCTCCAAAGAGTTTACATTAATGACAAGGCAGCAGGTGGATGCAGCAAACAAATGGGTAAGATTGGGAGGGAAACCAGATAGCAGTAATATGAGCATGTTACTGCCTAAACTAACAGTGTGACAGGCACAAGTATGAACTTTCTGATTGATTTAGGGGCAGCTGTAAATCTGGTAGATGGCCACGCTATGCCCAGCTGGAGGATAAGAATAAACTAGTGTCAAACAAATACATAAATAAAAATAACAAAGATTTTAGAGTATGGAAATTGTAAGCCACTATCCAGACTGGGCTTATTCAAAATAAAAGTGACAGAGTAGATCAGCCTCAAAACTATATTTAGCATGGCAAAAATCATCAGAAAACCTGCTTGAATATAGCCAATGCTATACAATGGATATAACAATGGATCCAGTGGATCACAGACTTATCCAAGCCTGCCCAGTGGAACCCTGTCAGATGTCAAAACACATTCTCAGATGGAACGAAACACTGACTGTACTGAGGGTTGAAGAACTCTTTCATTGACACTTGAACGGAAATTCACGGAGCCTTGTTACTTGATCAGTAAGCCCTGATAACTATGTTTAGAAATCCTAAAGGAGGAAACTATTTTGCTTTAGGACATGCAGCTGAAAAGACCACCCCTTTCCCTACACTCCTGTCTCCAACGTTTATTTGTATTACTGCAGTACCTAAGAGCCCCAGTCACAGCCCAGCCCCCATTGTGCTAGGTGTAGTACAAAGAGAAAGTCCCTGACCCAGCTAGCACCAGGCTATGCCTTTTAGTTAGATGATTAAAAAATATATTACAATGCCAGGCAGCGTACGTATTGGTATTGCAATCTGAGGAACTAGTTGTTTTATTATCTGAACCTTTTTTTTTTTGCACCTGTCATCTCTCTCAGTAACCTTTTTTAAAAAAAAAAGGGAAATTTATTAAGCTGAAAAAATATTTTTTCCCTGTAAATCATGTGATGTGCAAATTGCATTTGCACACAGAATTGTTAGTGCAGCTCCACTCCATCCCTATGTAGCACCAGATATTACTAGATAGCTGTTTCCCAGAAGATTTTCACAGTAGAGTGTTTTCACCAAGATTAAACTTGAAGCAGGACTGGTAGGAGCTAGGTTGAACTGGAGTATCCTGTAAAACTCTCTTTTCAGTCAATCAAGTACTAAAGAGCAGCACTGGTGGGTTAATTACTTAGTGAGGGCTACATGCTGGCTTTTCCAGCAAAAGGTGCACTGGAGAGGTGCAGATGGGCTGCGCTGCAGAAGGAGCCCCCAGAAAAAAAGTCTCATTGACTCAGCCAAAATTCCTTCTGGGACTCCTAAGAGAACTTGAGTAGAAGGTGTTCACTCCATACCTGGATAACTCTGCTGGCTTTTGTAGAGGGGGTAGGGGACTCAGCCATGGCTCTCCCTTGCCCCCGACTCTCCCTGCAACCTTTTGGGTAGCTATTAAAAGGTGGCCATGCTAGCAGGGTCTATGCTGCCCAATGACCCTTTGGGTTTTTATGGCACTGGAAAATAAAAGAAGCAACAACTAGAAAAAACATTTTCCCTGCCCCTAGAGGCTTTGGGCCAAGTTACTTTCTCAGATCTACAGGGTACCCCCTTTTGGCTTCATTCTCACTCACAGCCTGTCAGTCAATGGGATTTGCGCACACACCATTCTAGGTGCAGATTTGCAGCTGAATGTGGCCTCTCTTCTTTCCCCATCTCCTTTCCCAGTTCTTTGTCTCCTCCTCCTTATTCCACTCAGATTGGGGCAGGGGCCATCTTTAATTACATGTGCACAATGCTGCCCTGACCCCTGACTGGGGGCTACCGCAATGGAAATTATAAAAAATAAATTCCTTCCCTCCATTCCTCCCTCTCCATTTCCTTTTTAATTCATAAGAACATAAGAACAGCCATACTGGGTCAGACTAAAGGTCCACTTGGCCCAGTATCCCGTCTTCTGACTGGTCAGTGCCAGGTGCCCCAGAGGGAATGAACAGAACAGGTTATCATCAAGTGATCCATCCCCCAGTACCCATTCCCAACTTCTGGCAAACTGAGGCTAGGGATACCCTCCCTGCCCATCCCGGCTAATAGCCATGGATGGACCTATCCTCCATTAATTTATCTAGTTCTTTTTTGAACCCTCATAGTCTTGGCCTTCTCAACATCCTCTGGGCAAGGAGTTCCACAGATCAACTGTGCATTGTGTGAAAAAATACTTCCTTTTATTTTAAACCTGCTGCCTATTAATTTGATTTGGTGGCCCCTAGTTCTTGTGTTATGAGGAGTAAATAACACTTCCTCATTTACTTTCCCCACACCAGTCATGATTTTATAGACCTCGATCATCTCCCCCCTTCAGTCGTCTCTTCCAAGCTGAAAAGTCCCAGTCTTATTAATCTCTCCTCATACGGCAGCTGTTCCATCCCCCTCATCATTTTTGTTGTCCTTTTCTGAACCTTTTCTGAGTCCAATATAGCTTTTTTGAGATGGGGCGACCACATCTGCATGCAGTATTCAAGATGTGGGTGTACCATGGATTTCTATAGAGGCAACATGATATTTTTTGTCATATTATCTGTCCCTTTCTTAAGGATTCCCAACATTGTTTGCTTTTTTGACGGCCGCTGCACATTGCGTGGATGTTTTCAGAGAACTATCCACAATGACTCCAAGATCTCTTTCTTGAGTGGTCACAACTAATTTAGACCCCATCATTTTATATGTATAGTTAGGATTACGTTTTCCAATGTGCATTAATTTTCATTTATCAGCATTGAAAATTCCTTCCTAACTGGGTCATTCCTTCTCTTGTAGGGGAAAGTCTCTTTTGTTTGGCTTCACTACTGGCTGCAGCACCCCCCCGCCCCTTCCTGTTTTGTGTCTCCGCCTTCTCCCACCCCTCTACACTTTAATTCTAATCTCTCTTTTCTCTTTCACCAAGATTGCCCCTCCTCCTCTTTCCTTGGGCCCAAATCCTTGGCCCCAGCTTGCAGCTTATCTGACTGGGGTTCTCAGGAATACTTACCACGGAGGTTGCAGAGCTGCTCAGCAGTCCTGAGGTCCTGAATCCTCTCCTCTGCAGGGAACATTGGCTGAAGATCCACATAGTGATAGATTCACCAACTGTTCCACTGCTCCCAGTACAGCAGTGCACAGGGAACCCTACAGAGCTGGGCTCCAGAATGCACTGGCTGGGCACCTTCCTTGACCACCTCGATAAATCCTGCCTCCACCCCCACTGCACTGAAACTGGACAGGTCCCACTGCATCTAGAAGCCACCACACCCGAGTGTCCAATTTTTCTTCTTGGGGGTATATTCTTCCTTCCTTCAACACATGGGATTCTGGCTAATGCTAATGGGATTTTCTCATGGAGAATGACAGCAGAATATGCCCCCATGTGTCCTATCTCCTTGCTTTCCCCTTCCCCATGGCTAGTTGTTAGTAATTAACCATCCATCCAATGCACAGCATGCAACACTGATCACATCACTCCACTGAACTGGAACAGACTGACTTTCCTCTGCGTTACATTTTAGGCAAGATGTTGAGCTCATTTCCACAATCTGATGCTTTGCTTGAAGTGGTGAAGATCAGGGGCTCTCACTCAACAGGGCTATTGCTTTCTTAACGTACATTTCCATAGGTGCAAAACCCTTCCCTTGCTGACAGTCCTTGTGTAAAAGAGGAATGGATGAACATTAGGGCACTAAAGAACTCTAGAACATTTGGAAAAGTTCCTTTGTCTCATGAAACCTCTAAAATGAAACAAACAAAACAGCAACCTATCTTCACTGCTTTGGCTGGAATGTCAGCCAGAGCACGACAAAACAGAGTGATCCTTTCAATCAATGGCCAAAATGGAGTCATTCCAATGGAATCTCACACTCAGCCCACTTGGTCCCCCCCAAGATGAATTTCCCAGGCAATGCTTTTCTACTCACCCCTTTTTCTAATGGGTGTCTCACTCATATTCCACCACGGGAGAATAGGGCTCTCAGAACTGGATAGTGTGGTAAGGACACAAGAACCTAGAGAGAGAGACAAGAGTCTATATTCCTACACTGCAATAAAAAAGAGAGAGAAAGACCCCTCCACTTCCCGGCATGGCCCAGGTCAGCTGATTCTGGCTTGCGGAGCAGGTCAGGCCAGGCTGCAGAGCTAAAATTGCAGTATAGACATTTGGGCTTTTTCAGATGCCACAATTCACTTTCTCTTTTTCAAATGCGTGTGGATTAATGAACTGCAGAAGAGGGTTGATGGCAGATTGTTGAATTTTCTTGCTTTTTTTGTTAATTGTAGTCTCTCTCTCTCTCTCTCTCTCTCACACACACACACACACACACACACACACACACACACACGTCACGTTACATAGCTCAGTAAGAAACAGAGTGTACAATTCTGAGGTTTTTTTCCTCACCTCTCAGCTCTATGTTTTGCTGGTCAATTCATATTTCCACACTGATCCCTAACACTATTTTTCATTGTATCTTATGATGTTAATGGAAGACTGCCTTGCCGAAGAAAGATAAGGCAGTTGCCTATGAGTCAGACTTCCTTCGTGATTTTGGCTTTTGCCAAAACACATGGGCATTGAGAATTAATTAGTCTTTGTAAGGTGCATTGGGATAGGAGGTACCATACAAGTGCACAGTCATTATTAGTATTTAGATACCCGAGTAATGGGAGCATTATAAATGTATAGGTTAGTCGATAGCGGGACTGCAGATAACTTTTTTGGTCTGAAAATGTCAACTCATCTAAACAAACCGTTTGCAGGAAAGAGTCAGTTTTGACCCATGTTGCTGTTTCAAAAAATATTTGGAAAAAAAAAAGTTTTGAAGAAAACATCCAGTTTCTACATTTTCAAAATGAAAAAGTGCACGTTTTTGGGTCGAAGCAACTTTTTTTTCAAACTTGAAGTAAAAAAATAAATTAAAAGTCAAAATTGAAATGAACCATTTCAAGGCTATTGAAACAAAATGTTTTGATTGACCGGATATGGTTTTTTACATTTTTTAGTCATGAAAATTTTGAGATTTAAACTTTTTATCTCAGTTTGGGATGGGAAAAGTGTTCAGCCTCTTGAAAATTCTTGCAGGACGGGAAAATGCTTCATGTCTAGCTCGAATAGCTAGCTCCTTATTTAAATCAACTTTCATGAATAAATGCACACAATATATTTCATTTTCAAGTGGACAGTGTCTAAACATCCAAGCAACATAAAGTGATTTGATAGTATCACATGACTGAGTCATAGGTGTTTTAAGGAAATGAGTCTGTCAGCTAACTTAATAGCTTTGGCAAGTGATGCTGGAAACTATTTTGAGGGGTGACCATGCAGTCGAAAATGGCAGCACCCACAGAGTGCGCAGAGAAGACGCCTTGAACAGACTTCTCTCTAATCTACTCGAAATCTAATTTATCAACCTTTCTTAAATACATCTAGACTTTTGCATTATCAGCAACGAAATACATCCCTCTACCACTCGGGCCATGCCGATACTACGGGGACTATAGTAGCACAACTGTGGGTATGGTAGTTATGCCCACATAACCCCATAGTGTGGACGCAGCCTACAGCAACAGAAGGGGTTTTCTGTCATTGTAGGAACCACCACCTCCCCAAGCGACGGTAGCTACTTCAAAGGAGGCATTCTTCCATCAACCTAGTTGCATCTACACTAGCGTAGCTACACCAGTCAGGGGTGTGGATTTTCACACGCCTGAGCACTGTAGCTATGTCAACCTAATTTTTAAGCATAGACCAGGCCTCAGACCCTTTTCATTACGTAATTCTGTAGCAAAGGCTTCACCTTGAACAATAGACTGGGAAATAGCTGTGCATACTTAAAAGCTCATCCCATTGTCAGAGGCTTGTTTGAAACCAATTCACTGTTTTACGGCTCCTCTTGAAAATGCAGCAAGTGCAATAGGAAAAGTTCTGTGGTTGTGGGTTTTTTTAATTTTTTTCAGTGCAAGTCATTCAATAAATAACTAAAGGCAATTCAAGGCCAACTTAAGACTCTAATGAAATGATCCTAGTGTGTTTTCAAACCTCGCCACTTGTGGGCATTGGCCTCATGCACAGAATCACGGCACTATTTCTGCTCTTCCCAGAACTTCAAGCAGCAGGTGTTGCAGGTGAGGGCTGATGTTCACTGGCAAAGCTGTGTGAGGGCCCAGGCAATGGCCACGGAGTGGAAGGTCAGGGCTTAGATGTGCTGGCAGGGCAGTGTGAATGGTCAGGAGATAGCAGGGATATTGCAGGTCAAGCAATCACAAGACCTGCACACATCATGCCTAGCTCTAACTGGAGATATTAGGCCCAGCTGTTAACATCACTCTTTGCTGCAGTACGTGCTGATTACACCAGAGGGCTACAGCTACAATTACTCACTGCATCAGACCGGGGTTTATAGCACTTACCTCTCATTTCTACTCTGCTGCCTTTCCAACATGCCATTTCAGGACAGCTTCGCTAACTAAAAACTACTGTATGTCCACTAGGTGGGGCTCCGGGATCAAGAAATTCAGCTGGCAAGGTCTCCAGTTGAACGGATGTCTGTGTTACCTGGTGTTCTTTGCCTTTCTTCCAAAGACAAGTCCCTACATGGAGATAGAGGGGCGAGGGTAAAGCAACATGCTTGTGTAAACATATAGGGCTGGACAAACCTCCCTTCAAGGACGCACATTGAAGGTTTATCCTTTTCACTTTAAATCCATATTTGCATGTTGGTCTGGGTGTTGGAATGGGCTCGGGGTTCATTGTGACCATGGGGCTCTGGGTACAAGAGTATGGTTATGGGAGTCTAGATATAGAGGTCTGAATAGAGGTATGTGTATTATAATATGTGAATTGTGCATTTCATCTGAGAAGATCAAAGAAGTCAACCAACATTAATGAATTTAACCTCACAACAGGTACGTACCTGTTGTTATTCCCATTTTAAAGATGGAGAAATCGAGGCCCAGAGAAGTTACATGACTTGCCAAAGATCACACAGGGAGAAAATAGCACAGATGAGAATAGAACCAAGATCCCCTAACTCCCAGCCCTGTGCTTTAGCCACATGCTAACACTTTTTCCCTGCAAGGATCAGGTCTGTGTATGCGGGCATGCATGGGTGAGTGTGGGGTCTGGGTCTGGAAGCGTGCGCAGATGGGGGTGTGGGTTGGGTAGATAAATAAGGGTATGAAGAAGCAGGGATGGGGGTAACCCACAGCAGTGCAGTGTAGATAACAAGCAGAAACCAGGTAATCAGACCACAAGTGCAAAGCCCTGAACGTTTGGTGAGAGGGATGAGCTCAGTCAGAGATGTATACACGCCTCACTCTTTCCTTTTCGGGTTGTATGAGGGGGAGCTCAGAATCCAAACTGGATCTGGACTTGGTGGCTGGGATCAATCTCTATTATGAACTGAACTAAAACCCCAGCTCCAAACACACCCAGATTTCTGAATCTGAACTCTACAGCTCTAGTAATATAAAAGCCATGTGCTTCCTCCCAGCCCACCTATTCTAATTGCCAGTTACTTTCAAGGTTCCCGCCCCCCTCCACCCTATGTTAGTGCACAGAGGAGCGAGGAACACAGAAGTATCTTGTGTGTTGTGGGATCCAAACTTTCCCAAAGTTCAGGGGTATTTGGATCCGGTTATTATGGTCAAAGAAACAGGTGTAACCCACACACCCCTTGGGTGTGGTGTTCTGTCCCATCTAGTGACACCGAGACCACTTAGAGAGAGAAATGAATGAGTCTGCTCTACAGTCTTAGCTAACAGGCATAGGGCTTTTAGCTCATGCACTAAGCTCCAAAGGCCCCAGGTTCGATCCCACCCACTGATGACCAGCGTCTGTCAGTGTTACACAAGGACAGCCAGGATAATCAGGTCCATAGAGAAAGCTGCATGAAGTACAAACTCTTATCTATTAACACCATATGCTGTCACAATACTACAGTACAGTCAATTAATTTGATCTGACTGATAGCAGCTATCTAGGTCTAGAGGAGGTAGGCAGGCAGAACACAAGAACTACCCTGAAGGAATTAAATCAAGGTCCAGTGATCATGTTGATGGAAAATGGATATTCTTCATCTCTCCCCACAACCTGACATATGCCTGTTACTGATGGAGCCAAGTCCAATTATGTGTTGTGTGGCTTTGATCCTTAAGACCCATTGTCAGTCACAGAGCACATGTATTAAATATTATTGGTACGACACTAGCAGCCAGAGGCCCCAGCTGAAGCTCAGGACTCCATTGTACTAGGTGCTGTACAAACACACTGAAAGTTCCAGCCCCCAAAAGCTCATCAGTTAACAGATATAAGAAACAGGTGGATGAAACAAATGAGTGGGTAGAGGGGGGTTGGGATGACAAAAATCATAGAATCTCAGGGTTGGAAGGGACCTCAGGAGGTCATCTAGTCCAACCCCCTTGCTCAAAGCAGGACCAATCCCCAATTTTTGCCTCAGATCCCTAAATGGCCCCCTCAAGGATTGAACTCATAACCCTGGGTTTAGCAGGCCAATGCTCAAACCACTATCCCTCCCCCCATAGGATGTATTAGCACAAAGTGGCTGTGTGCACAATTCAGTATAATCAAAAGCAGCTATCACAATACAGTAGATTCTACTTATTAGCTACCTCTTGTGCCCAGCAAAAAGTTGCCGTTATCTGGAATAAGGGGAAGGCAGGTTTGTAGGGCTGCAGCCAGGGAAAGAAGCACTGGGACATGCATTCCCTGGTTGCAACCCCGCAAATCTGCCTGTGGCCAGGGACCTGCTGCCCACACAGGAGTTAATAAGCTGGGGTGCATGTATCCCTGCCTAAGCGGGGAACCTCTGGTGGAGTCCCAATGCTGCAGCTGGGAGGGGAGATTGCAGGCAGGGGACTGCAGCAGCCCGGATCTGGGGCATTCCATGGGGACCAGGGCGCAGGGTGCCCGCGGAGCTGCATGGTACCTCTCCCTGTGCTCTCAGGGCTGCATCCTGCCTTGGCACCACAAGGCGAAGACCAGGGAAGGAAGCACTGGGATGAGGCAAGGCTCGGCCCTTGTTGCCAGGTCAGGGTGCAGCCCTGAGAGCACAGTGGTACTGTGTAGCTCCATGGGCTTTTCAGGAATTGATGAAATTATGGGCAGAGAAACATTGCAGTTGGTGCCAACGTGAACATTTATCATTCTAGGATACTAACAGTGTTACTCTGTGGTCTGGAAGCAGCTGCATGAAAGGAAACAGACCTCAGAAGGCTGGAGGCAGAGGAGATGAGCATTCTTCAAACGATGGCAGGTGTAGAGTGGGTATGAGATTGGCTGCGATCAAAAAGATTATGACAGTAGGGACACCAGAGAAGACAAGCAGCTAATAGGATGCCACAGAAAATAACACAGACACTACCAAGGTCAGTCTGACCTCAAAGCCAGCCACCAACTAGGCGACAGGCCATCATATGCAGGGACATAACCAGGCTGGGGTTCAAGGAGGAACAAGCCTGGGGCAGGAAGGAATGGTGATGCTGTACGGCTTCTTGTGTCTGCAAAGATGCTTCGGGATGAAAGATATACACACACATACACAATCAGCCTTAGTATTTGCTTGTATTTTCCTTGGTAGAAACCGGAATGCCTAGCTGTTGCAATGAAATGGATAGACAGACAGGTAAATGGGGTGTTTATACCCAATACTAAGCTAAGCAGGTGAGGGATCAACTATGGGCCTGTTAGAGTGTTTCCTAATATTTGGCTCCCGGAGACTTTATTTTTTACTCCGCACCCGGTACAGCGGGATGAAACAAAAAATCCAAATTGACAAAAATGAGCCTGATTAGAACAGATCAGGAGCAAAGGAACTGAAATTACTGGGCAACAAATGAGACAGTTCTTGGGGCTGGATTCGGAGTTTCTTTTCTGAAATATTGGACTAATATTTGGCAGGGGCAAAGAAAAAAAAAGCTTTAAGTGTCCTCTTTAGGATCCATGTTTCTGTGCTGATCCAATCTGTGTGCTCATCTCCCCATGGTCAGCCACACCTGATTCCACTGGGATGAAGTGGGGTGGAACCAGAGGTCACCCGCCTCAAAGCTTTGGAAGTTCAGCTTGGATAAACACCCCAATCCTGGCTCTGCATCCATAACTTTTGGGGTCTGCAACACTGGTCTGAAAACAAAGCCAGAGCAGCTTTCTGTGCAAAGAACTCCATATAAAAAGCTGAACGGAAGAAACCATTTGCAACACACAACAGTGAGTTTTATTGGCCCTACAAAATCCAGGAACTGTTACACATAATCTCAAGCACCATGTACTGGCATCTCATCTATTGACTATTTGTATGGATCTGATTTTTGTCACAGTAAAGTTAGGCAAAGTTCACAGAGCAGTCATGGTAAAAATGTATAACATCAGGGCGTGCTCACGGCAGGGCTGAAACCCAAGCCCGAGCGGGGATGAAGTTGAAGCTAAAGAAGTCTTGGACATCCGTTTAAAAAAAAAAAAAAAAAGTCACAGAATCCGTGACCTCCATGACAAAATCATACCCTTAATTCTTTGTTTACAGTGGTGCTGTAGATGTGTTGGTCCCAGGATATGAGACACACAAGGTGGGTGAGGTAATATTTTCACCCCAACATCCTTCACCATGACTGCATTGCTGCCCGCCTCAGATATCTGCAAGACAACGAAACCACTCATATCCACCCCAAGCACACCACCAACCTCATCCATTTCATCCTCACCCAGAACAACTTTACATCCAACAGCAAACACTTCATCCAAACTTTGGGAACAGCCATGGGTACTAGGCTGACTCCCCAATATCCCAACCTCTCCATGGGCCAGCTTGAGGAAGAATTTCTGGAAAAATGCAAGATGAAACCGATGCTGTACATGAGATACATCAATGATATTTTCATCCTCTGGACAGACAACCTAAACTCACTCAGACCTAAACTCACTCAGAAGTTTCCACAACATTTTCAACCACCACCACCCATCCACCCACCCAATTCTTTCTAGAACATTCTCATGCCAGCACCAATTTCCTGGACACCATAAACAGCTTCAACAATGGAAACCTACAGACAACTGTATACAAGAAACCCACAGATCACCACACCTACCTTCACAGATCCAGCAACCACCCCAAGATATGTTATCTACAGCCAGGCACTCAGGTACCACAGAATATGCAAAGAGAAAGTCCAGATACACACTTTAACACACTAAAATCACCATTGCTAAACAAGGACACTGCACCAGTCAGCAGGCCACTCAAATGCCTTGAGAGAACCTGCTTCAATACAGGGGGAAAAACGCACTGATCACACACCCCTAGTTGTCACCTACTAACCCATACCGGAACCCATATGGGTATCATCAAGCAATTACAATCCATACTTGATGGGAATCACATCCTGAAATAAATCTTTCCCAAACCCCCTCTTCTGGCCTTCAAACAAACCCCCAGCCTGCCCAACGTTATCATCAGAAGCAAACTCCCCACAGACCAGGATACACCAATTCACGTTAGCCATCATACAGATACCTCTTGAAACTGGATTGTCCTAGAGCAATGGGTCCCAAATTATTTCATGCCAAGACCCTCTTTCGGCTCACTTATGTTACCAGAGAGGGGGTGGAGTTGCAGAGAGAGCCCGCACTCACCCCCAGCAGCAGCTCTGGCCCCTGGCACACTGGATCACATTGCAGCACCTGACAGAGGAGGGTGACCGTGCTAAATGTGAGTGAGTGGTGTTGTGATCCCGTATGCCAGAGGCCAGACCACAATGCCCAGAGTGGGGGGCCAAGGCCAGCCAGCCCCAGGGACAGAAGCCACTTCAACTAGGACATTCTGGCTTTCTTGCATTTTCCTTTCCCCCCCCTTTTTTGTCCATATCTTGCAACCTGCAAGTATCTTTTTTGTGACACCCCCCTGGAAATGCTGCCTTAAGCATTCCTTGTGCCTAGACTAGTGATGGCTAGAGCCCACTGGAGGCAGGAAATGGAGGTATTTAGTAGCCCCCCAGATAGGCGTGTCCCAGCCGTGTTTACATCCCTCCTACCCCATTTTGCTTTGGCCTGTTATGTTCATGGCCTGCTCACAGCAAAGTCAGATAAAAACAGAAAACACTCTTGCTGGAAGGTCACAACATAACACGACTTTATTTCTTGGAATCCAGAACCCTAACACACAAGATCCGAAAAGAGAGTGCGAGGGGCCCCCAAATTAAGTGGCCTTGCAGCCTGGTGCACAGGGTCCCAGCGCAACTCAGGTCTGGCCCAGCCGTCCCACCATTGGTCTCCGGGGGCAGACAGGCCATACCTGGTCACTTGAAATATTGGAAGGGATGCAATTAAAGTCATTGCTTGTAATGTAAGCTTGCACTACATCACGTGGCCAACCATGGTTAGACCCGCCCTACCCCCGAGGCTTGGGCTATCAGGGTTTTGTCCCACTTTCCTTGTGGGCCTTTGAGTCTGGGTCTGCTGCAGGGCAGAGTGTACTCATCACCTTTGGGTCCCTCCTGCAGCTTTTGGTTTCCTCTTTCCCCTTGGCTCTGGCCCAGGGTCTGTGCTGATTGACGGTGTTTAGTCTCCCACTCCCTCAGGGCTGCTCCGGCCAGCAGTCTGCACTCTGGGCCTTGATTGATCATTAGCCCAACAAAGAGCCCTTGCCACAGAATCTTTGGATCATTGAGGGGATTAGGAAAAGAAGCATCGGTGCCCCTCTTCTTCACCCCCTGGTGCCTGTCTGTGCCTCCCCAAGACCAGAAGAGCGTAGGAGCCAGATTCTCAGTGAAACATCCCATTAGTACCAGAGTGGAGGGAAGTGCACAGCTGGCGCCAAGGGAGACATAAAAGCTCCCAGCATGTGGGCCGCACATTTTCATTCCTCTCCACACCCCCTTGCAAATCCAGCAGAGGAAGAAGAGAACAGCAAAGAGCAGGAGAAGAACTTTTCACAGGAGAATGCCCAGAAAACAAGATGCTGCCCAAGGCAATTGACAGAACAATAGTCTATTATTAATAAATCATGCCCACGCATAGACAACGCATGGAGGGTGGGGAGGGCATGCGGGTCAAGTGCCATGTAGATTTATGCTTGGCCTGCCAGGGACAGTGCAGGGAGGGAGAGGGGCTCAGTCCTTTTCCCACTGTGCCTACCCCCTGGCACTCTTGCCCCTGTACTGGGCCCAGCGGGGAGTGGAGGGGGCAGGACCAGCTGCTTCTCACGCTGGCCACTCGGGGTCGCTGCTCTGTGCAGCGCGGTGGCTGCCTGAGAGAGCCTGGCTGGGGAGGTGGCCAGGCCCGGCTGCCAGGCACAGGGGCCGAGTGAGCCAAAGTCTCCTTTCCCCCCCGGCACATTTCCGGCCAATTTAGCCCCTGTCCCTGGCAGCCGGCACAGGGGGAGTGCAGCCTGCCACCTCCCCAGGCAGGCTGTCTCAGGCAGCTGCTGCACTGCTGGAGTGGCCAGCTTCAGCCACATGAGAAACAGCTCTGTCTCGCTCCCCCCCCAGCTGCCAGGGAGAGGGGCTGAACATGGCGGGGGGTGGGAGGCGCAGTGGGAGGAGGACAGAACCCCCCTGCGGGTAACTCTGGTGGGGCGGCAGAACGTAGCAGTCCTGGGATGGGCTCAGGACGGGGTCTGCTAGGCAGAGGAGACACATGGGGCGGTCACATGTCCTCCCCTTTAGATTGTGCCCCCCAGAATCATCTACATGCACACACCACATTGCTGTGTGTGCTGGTGGAGGTAAGGGGATTCAAAGACTCACCAAGAGGGTCTGACAGAGTTTACATTAAAAGAAATCCAAAACCAGCTACTGTCTCTGTCAGCTGAGCTGAGCAGAGGAGACTAATCCACAAAAGCTGTTTAATCCAACAGTGGCATTTAATCTTCCAGAGAGAAAGACATGGTTTATGTCATCACACTCTGACTGGCAGAGGTGACAATTGCAGGCAGTAGAGCCTTGCATGGGCTTCAGCTCTTTTAGAGCTATAGAGTTGTGGTTTCACTCTGAAAAGTAACTCAAACCGGCATCCTGGGGCTCCGTGTTTATTATTCTTCATTGACTCCAGCTCAAGCTGTGATTTGTTTACAAGGAGGAAGAGATTTGCTTCCTCTTAACAGCCAACCTTGCTAATGCAGCCTGGGATCTGAGGGTCAAGCTGGGTTCTTTCCATCTCATGCAGCATCACCTGTAGTAAGAGTTCTGCAGGACAATTCGGGCCCTCAATTCGGTAACTCCACTGCCGTTTGACTGTGTCCTTTTTGATGTCTGTGCAACCTCTAAGGGCTTGCCAAAAGGGTAACTCACTAGAGCTCACTGACTATCCTATTGATGATGCACAAGGAGGGATAGATGCTGGCTTTTCCTCTCTGTGCTGGCTGTTCTGTGGCAGAACATGGTCAGTTCCACACAATGAATTCTCAGCAATGAAGGCCTCTTCTGCAATGCTCATGTCCGTCCATCTATCCATCCATCCATGTCTGCAGGACATGCTTTCCAGGCCACTTCTCTCCTGTATCTGCTTCGTGATTTCATAACCAGTAATTTAAATAGCAGGGCTGCTTTTTTACTGGGAAACCCTGGATAGACTCGAGAGAAAAAAAATCCTCCTTGGAAAACATAATCCGTCTGCAATGAGTCACATTATGAAAATAGCCACGTTTGTTCTGCCATGTTACACTGGACATCAGCAGCAGGGGAACAGTTTAACAGCTGAGGAGTTTCAGTTTGTGATGGTTAATTTGCCATTGTGAATAGTCTCCATACAGGCAAAGGGCAGAAGTGAGTGTACATGGTGAATTTCAGGCTGAATCAAAAACACTAGAAACCCAGGGTAGCTCCTCCAGGGGCAGGGACCAAAGATGTCCACTTAAGGGTGGATTTTTTTTTTTTGGCCTTCATTTGGATAATTTCCCAGCAACTAAAGAGTTATTGCATTGGCTTCAAATGCAATCCTAGTGCTGATCACTAATGCTCTCTTTGCTACGATAGGATTGTAAGCGTTAGTTTCCCCATTTTACAAAAGGGGATCGAGTGCTTATCCACCTTGCCGGGGTGTTGCAAGGCTTCTTTTGTTACAAAGCACTTTGAAGAATTCCCCTAAAAGAGCACCGAAGGGCAAAGCGACCCTGTTCACTGCTAATAAGAGAGCTGCCGAGATGCTCCAGTTGGAGCAGGAATAAAACCTAAATGTACCCCAAAAATCAGGGCAGGCAGCCCCAGTGCTCTGGAGTGGACTGCTTTGGACTGCCCCCTACCTGTCTCTGTGGGAAGGACGCATCCTACAGAATCTCTCAATGGTACGTCAAAGACTCCTGTCACCATGGTACCTAAGCATCTCACAGCAGTTCAGCTTCAATGATCCTGTCCACAGAAGATTATAATCACATCGGCGCCTTTCAGTGGGCACTCTTTTCACCCTTACTTCCCACTCCCCTCCTTACAAAGGCGCCTAGAGGATTCAAGTGAGAATTATCGCCTTTCTATAGGGCTTCTGAAGCAACCTATAAATAGTAATAGAGAATGTTATCACTGCTACATAATTCTATAGGCTGCGTCAAAAACCCTGTAGAAAAGCACTTGAGGTCCTATTGTCTATTAAATCTTCTCAGGGTTTTTTCTGAGTGATTTCTATATCTCCCCAGTGGTTCCTTTCTGTTCAAATTCCTGTTCAATTCAATGGGACTGTTCCAGGAGGGTTTCTCTTGATGTTTCTCCTGTTTTCCCCTCCGATCCGCTCCATTCTGGGGGCCCATCCATACTTTGTACCATCGTCTGCTCAACAAAATTTGAGCAGACCTGACCATATAAGGCTGAGAGCGCTCCTTTCTGCCAATAGGGATCCGTGATCTCTGGGGGCGGGAAGGGACATATGCGTCAGAGGACCATGGTGAAAAACAGTTCATTTGCGACCCTGCGTCCAGAGAAAGCATAGACGTGAGATGCAGCGGCACTTTTTCAGGGAGTGGTAATGCCGGCCAGGGGTCTGTGCTGGATCGGTTTCCTCTCTCGTTTGTCTCATCTTTCGGTGGCATCTCGTTTTCATGCCTCCGTTAAACATCCATCCCGAGAGTCGAGGCTCCTGTACATCTCTTGCCGCTGGGAAACGCAGCTCATGCTGGATCAAACGCTGAGGACACAGAGTGGTTGCTCTTATATTGTAGCTGTGGCTGCGGGGGTCTAACATGGCTTGCATCTTCAGCATGCCCATCGCTTGCTCCAAGGGATATTTATTTGCTTGGGTGCTATTAGGAGGGGCTGTTGCTAAAAGGCTTGGCTCAGCTGACTGGTGTGGTGGGGGATGCTCAGATAGACCCCTTTCCTGCCCCTGGAGGAGAGCCAACAGTCAGGCCTGGTGGGGGCAGTTCAGAGGGAAAAAGCCATGGTCATTCCTGGCTCTTCCCCTGAGCAGGTGGAAGCCCCTATACATGAGCATGAAACTTTATCCTATGTGGCTAGCTCCCCTCTCTGGGCAGTGAATTCCTATGCAATGGCAATACTTCCCCCTAGATGGCTTTATGCCATGGCAGAGGGGGCATGGGTAGGAAAACAGCCATGCTGGGGCTGGTGGGGAAGGCCTGACAGGTGTTCACCTGGGCAAAGATCCACAGGAGTTTGCCCCATTGCTGTACATGCCAGTGTCCCATGAACACGCTCTGTTGTGCTCTGCAGCCAGCCATACATCCAGCTGGGACCAAGGCCCTGGCATATAGGTGTCTGCCGAGAGGCTGCTCTTTATGGCCTGGCCCCAGTCACATGACACAAGCCGGGGCTCCACTGACCGGGCCATACCCAGGGTCCAATGAGTCCAGTGGCTGCCGTTACAGGAACAATGCAGCAGAGCAGAGGGGCCTGGGAACAATGGCTCTATCCGCAGGAACGTGCGGGTTTAGCCTGTGATTTAAGCTGCCCTGTTGCAGCAGAGAAGGATTACAGGTGCTTTGCCGGGGCTCAGTGATTCATACTCCAGCCTTTGGCTGACGGGGATGTGGGCTGAAACGAGGAAAAGGGTTTCACAAATGCATCAGCCCTCCCTAGCAGCAGGGACCAGCAGCCCATGTTGTCCCCATCAGGCCTGACTAAGCTATACCAGCACTAGCCACATGCCAGGATTCATCCCTCATTCAGCAGAGGCAGCCCCTTCCGCTGAGGCCAGAGCCATTGCCAACGAGACAGGTGGGGAACCAAGCTCCGGAAAGGGGCGGGGGGGAAATCACTGCCAACCCCTCAGCCGGAAGGTCAATTCTGCAGAGGGCAGTGCACCTTGGACACCTGCAGAATGAAGAGGCGCCAATGCAGTGCTGGGTGGGCAGCGCTCGCTGAAGGCTCCGCCTCTCTCTCGCCGTCCAGCCATGCTGTGAATTATAGCTGGATATTTCTGCACAGGGTTGGATGTGTCGTGCTCATTCAAAGAGAAAGCCTTGAGTGTATTAGTGAGAGCTGCAAGCGGGCATATGGAGCTACTGGTGCTAGAATTCCACTGAGGCAGGGCCGAGAGGGACAGCCGAGAGCCGTTAAGAGCCACAAATGTTGACAAACACAACATGTCCGGTGTGCCCTCCCCGACCCTATTCACAGTGCAAGTTCATCCTTGAAAGGGCTCGTCCTCTTTGCAGAAACGAATCTGTCCAGCCAACCAGTTGATTTCCCCTGCCCCAAGAGGTTCAGTTTCATAAATTATACAAGGATTCGTTATTTTTTCCCTTCTTTCCTTTGGAACTTCCTTCCTCTCCAGAGTCCGTAACTTCCCCGGCTGTTAACTTTCAGAGCATAGTGCACAGCCCACAAGAAGAATGGTGTGGGGAAGGGGTTAGGGTGCTAGCCCCCACCACAGGCAAGCCAGGTTCAATTGCCGGCTCTGCTACAGCCTCTGTGTGACCAGGCCCAGATGAAAGAATTTTGGGGTGCTGTGCACTATGGAAATTGCCCCCCCCCATCCTCCTTCAATTAGATAGCGAACGTGAGATAAAAGACAACCGCTCGAGGCAAAAATTCAGCATCCCGCCCCTCCACTCGCCCCCTAGCACAGATGTTCTTCGCTATGGGGCTCAGTGCAAGCCTGATGGTTTGGTGGTTATGGTAGAAGTGTGCGGGCCAAGTGCCAGATGACAGCACCACTCATTCAGGTTTGGCCCAGGCACCCCTCCGTCCCGGCGGGGGGATGCATGTGGGCCAGATTGGAGTGAGTGGCATTGTGACCTGGTGCCACTCAGGGCTTTGTTGCCACTGCTGTTTCTTTTTCTGGTGATAGGGGGCCCTCCTGAGGTGGGGACCCCATGCCAGGGCACCGAGCGCACATTGGTTAATCTGGACATGTGAGAGACAAGGGGCAAGTCACTTAGTTGCTCTGTGCCTCAGTTTCCTCATGTGTACAATGGGGATACTAGCTCTGCCCTGTCTCACAGGGGCATTGCGAGGATAAATATACTGACAATTGTGTGGTGCTCAGATACTAGGGTAAGGGGGCCACGTAGATACCTAAGAGAGGTAGATTTTTGTTATGTGGTTTGATTTGATCTGAGGGGTCTATTTATTCGTATATTTGTAAAGGTCGTCAAGGGTGACTAGAGCATGGGATGGCTGCACTTTGACTGGAGAGCAGTAAGCATCCAGAGTCATAAAAAACAACAGGTTCATAGCACTGGCATCTAAATCCCCCCTTTCCCCACCGATCAGGGGACAGGGTGAGCAGTGCTAACTTCCCCCCATGTGTGTGCCTCAATCCTGAGTAGACAGGACCAGCTCTAGGGGGCAGGATAGGTCCTTCTTCATGGCCCATTGCTGAGTCCATCGAGAAGGGGGCCAGTGGTGACAGTGGCGTTGGCCCTGGAGTGAGCAGAGACCTCAGCACCGGCTAGTGCACCTAGAGCCATGGATAGGCCTGGCAAAAGAATAAATCAAACAACAAGCCCAAGCTCATGTCAGGGGGTTCAGTTCAACCCTGTGGCAGACAAATGGAACAGACCCAAAGAGCCCCAGTTGGTGGACAAAGCTGGCTCTCCTCCAGTAATGAACAAACGCCAGAGTGCCGGAGCCCGTGGAAGGTTAATTGTCTGGTTCTCAACCAATTTACCATTGTGGGCCGCATATGCAGTTCTCTGCGTTATGTGGGTCGCATCCACGCAATAGATATACTACCTGGATGGCCCTGAGGCTGTCACATGGGGCACAGGCGTGTGCTGATTGGGCTGCAAGCACCCAGCGGGCCGCAGTTGAGACCCACTGGCCTAGAGCATGCGACAACGGCGCATTGCGGACGACAACAGCGCGTTCTGAATGCTGCACAATAACTGAAACTTGAGCCTATTAACTGACCGCAGGAGAAATTCCCTCCGGCCCCAGCCCCTCATCTGAGTGCAGCCTGCAGACTGAAGCGGTGAAATCCCATGAGAATCCCACTTGCCTCAGGGCTCTTGAGGTGCCTCTGCTTCAGGGAGTCTGGCGGAGTTTTCTACGGAAGAAGCAGGGCCTCCATTCAGTGTACGGCAAAGCTACTTTGCCAAACGCTTCAGGCACAGACCGGCCACCCACTTGGGAGACCGGGCAGGGCATTTGCTGTTAGAAAGAATGTAAAGCTTCTCCTCCTGGGCCTGCCGTCGGTTACAGCTGCGGATACAGAGCCCGGCTGCTACTTTGGGGTGGAGCCCACTGGCCAGAACATGTCAACGTGCTTCTTGCTGGCTTCCAAGCACGGGATGAGCCCGCAAGGAGACGATGTTCAGAAAAGTCTATGCATGGAAAATCCAGCTGCTGGCAGATGGTTCCACCTTTGACTTCAATTGCGAGTTCTTCGAGGCAGGGGACTGTCTGTCTCTTTGTTCAGCATTTGCACAGCACCTAGCACAACGGGGCCTGGGCTGGGACTGGTGATACAGTCATACCAGTAATAATTTCCTATCCAGTAGCCCCAGGCTTGGTCAGGAATTCCGAGTTTGGGGAGGGGGGGGGGACGGGACCTGCAGGTGGGTCACACCAGAGGCTGCCTGCTGGATTACAACTCACCCAGTGAGAAGGAAAAGCAAAACCTTGTGGGAGTTGGGGCAGGGGAGTAATAGCTCCCTCCCCATCCCCCACTTCCTACAGCTGCTGGTCTCTTCTCCTGCACTCCCAGAGCAGCCAGCTCCCCAACCCTCCTTCCCGCTCCTCCCTGGTGCGCAAACCAAGTGTTGCACCAGGATAAGTCAATGCTGCAGCCTGGATAGACCAACCTGGGCTAGTGGGGCCCAAGCTAGCACGCTGAAGATAGCCATCCCTCCGGACATCACAGCTTGGCTTCTCACACCTAGGGAGTCAGGTGGGCTTGCAGCTGCAGAATAGACATCCCCCGAGGCTGCTCCTGCTGTGGGGCTGGAAATGAGAAACAACCAGCAGCAACCCCCTGTCCAAAAGCACAAGCCCTGCCCAGCACCCGCCCTGGGCATCCCTCCCACTTGTAGCACCCTCTCCCAGCACCAGCCATACCCTGAGCAGTACCTAAGCAAAGTCTGTGATTTTGCACCATGACCCAACGCTCACAATCCTTGGAAACTACAAGAAACCCTGGGTGGCTTAGAGCGCCTGGGGGAAAAGCTGAGACCCATCTGCTGCAGATTCAAACCAGGCCCCCTTAAGTTCAGCTCCAACATTGAGAAGTGACTAATAAACTGGGACCTCCTAGCATCTGTGCAAATCAGGGCAGAGCTGGGTTCACAACAACAATATCCTGTCAGAAAATGCCGATTGGCTGAAAGCAAAACGTTTTGTGGCAATGTGTCAATTTCAACAAAATTTCATCGGGGGTAGTCAATACGGTGAAATGAAAATGATCAATACGGTCTAAGCTCTCCAATTTGAGATTTTCAAAACGTTTTTGATTTTTCATTTCAAACAACTTTTGATTTAGAATTTTTTTTAAAAATTTGTCTTGTAAATGTGGCCTGACACTTTGACAAGGATGTTGGAAATTGGAACAAAACGTTTCAGTCGACCCAAGATTAATTTCATTTTCCAGAATTTTGTTTTATGGGAAGTTTCCATTCCCCCCGCCCCCCTCCGTTCTGAATGGAAATCTCGTTCGAGTGTTGCAGATTTTCCTGCAAAACAAAAAATCTGGTTCTCACCCAGCTCCTAGCCAGAGTCACATCAACTCCAGAGGCCACAGCAGCCTTACACCCATTTAGAGCCACTACAGCCAGAGGTGAGGAGCTGGATTCTGTGCCTTCTCATGCAACAGCAGCAGACTTGCTTGCTAAGTTCCAGTGAGTTACAGCTTTGTAATGGAGATAGCACAAATTCCACCAAGGACCTGATATAGTCTGCACCATCTTTCCCTGGTGACAATGTATGAGAAGGTTACAACACGGACACCGCTTCTATCTCTGAAGGCCAGCTAAAAAAAAACCCTGCCCCCAACAGTTTTGGCTCCCAAAAGGGAAAAGTGCTACAGACTCCAGGAAGTCGACTAAAGGCTTTACTATTGCCATTGATTTTAAGTGGAAGGTGCTCGGATATTACAGAGATGGGTGTAGTATATGAGAGAGAGAGAGAGAGAGAGAATGAATCAGTCCTGCTTTGCTGTCAGATCTCAGACTGCAGAATGCATCCGATGAAGTGAGCTGTAGCTCACAAAAGCTTATGCTCCAATAAATTTGTTAGTCTCTAAGGTGCCACAAGTACTCCTTTTCTTTTTGCGAATACAGACTAACATGGCTGCTACTCTGAAAGATCTCAGACTGGCAGCTAAGGAAAAACAAATCTTTTTACCTTTAAAGTGACTCTGTTTGGTCTGGAATTAGCGACACCTGATGGAGATGCAATGATGCTATTTTTACTGTCACTCCTCAGAGCAGAACTGCACTTTAAATCAGTACCCAGGATGTCTTGTAAACTTAACCTGCCACTGTGGCTTTAACAATTGTAATATGTATTACGTAGCTGACCAGTGACTAAGGAATTTCTGGGGTTCTCTTCTCTTACATAGATGCCACACCTAGTGAGGGCAACATACCTTTTATTATATAGTAAGTGCGAGGGACTCACTGAGACAATGGTCAAAGCACGGTTGTATAGGATGGCCTCAGTCTGTATGTAGGATATGGCTGAAAGATTCATGCCGTAATCAATACACGTGGGAGAAATGCAGTTCTTACCTCTTCCTTGCCCAGGTGCATTCAGATCTCCTCAACACCAGTGCTAATGTGGAGCAACAGCAGCACTGCTTCAGTTTCAGTGACTTGCTGCAGGGGGAGGGGGTTCTCTTCATTCGGACGGACTCATTCAGGATGTCCCAGACTGTCTCGCCAGAGTTGGGAGCCCCAGTATCCTGCCAAAACACAAACTGGGATAACACACCATGTGCTTAAACAGCAGCTACAATTAGATACAGCATTATTATTCTTCACTTCCTCTCCTAAACAATCACATGCTGTTGCTGTGTGCTGCTAAGCAGCTGATGCATTCCACCCCAGAGATGACTCCATCACAAAGTAAGGGGATCTTCATCTAATCTGTTCTGGCAATCTTTTTGTTATAAAAGGCACTGTGGAAATCTAAGTGATCACACTTTGTTCATGCCACTGTTAGCTAGGGTTATGCCATTCACTTTCTTCTGATTTTTATGGCCCTCCTATTACAGGAATGAGGCATTAGACAGTATTTCCTTTTGGTCTTTTCATGCTTCTCTGCTCACTTTTCCTGGAATACATGTTCCAGCCGCAGGTTTAATACCTCTCCATCCTGAGAGAGGCAGCAGGTTTAAAAATAGACCCCCGCCGTGTCCAAATCAAAATGAGGGTATGTGCATCTTGCACAGCGGAATTAGCCTCTCAGCGCCCCCCTGAAGCACAAAGGAAGAGCTGTGCAAAATTAAAATTACTGTGCAAGAGCCTAGAAAGAAAGGAGCAAAGATCTCCCTGTAGAAATACATTTCAAGAGGCAGAGTCCAACACCCAGTGTTGCTAAAGGAGCAGGTGCAGGGTGTGTGCATGCATCCTGGTAGGAAGAATGTGCCAGTGCTGGTTTTACCTCCTCTTCTCTGTTCCAAAAAGGGACAAATCCCACCTCTTGGGGGGCTGTCCGAGCAGCAGATCCCACCCCTCTCCAGCTCCAGCTCTTGGAAAATGCATGGATTTACCAGCATCGGGAGAGAGAGGAGTCTGCAGGAACAGATCATCCCAGCTCTGCTCTCAGCCCAGAGCCTAATACCCACCTCATTGAGGACTGGCAGGGACCCCTCAGTGGTCCCGCCTTATCTTTGTTAACAGCAGCTAAGATCTGCCTTGGAATTAAATCAACACTGCTTCTGATTTACATTCTAGCATCTGCAAGGAGAGCAAATCACCCTCACATCTCTCTGTCTCTGGGAGGATATCAGCTCCTATTGCACAGCACTCAGGCCACTGTTTATCTGTCATTTCACAGAACTTTGGACACGTCTGGAGAATAGCAACTCTTGCTCACAGCTTCAGTTCAATTGCTGACAATTTAAAAGCCCCCAGGGTCATAAGGACCACTTAGAAGGCAATCAGAGTAAATAAATGCATGAATTTTCATGGGAAGGAAAATAGCTTGGACAGGCAGCTGTACCAGGATTATTTCCAGCAGAGTGATCGCTTCCCCATCTATCTGCCAGCCACAGCTTTAATATACGTTAGGGGCTTTAGCCTTTGGACTTGAAGACAGCTGTCTGCAGGTAACGGACTCCTATATTCACTTCCATCTGTGGTCCTTGAAGGCTGTTTTCTGCAGGGTGAAATAACATACAGCTGAGGGAGAGCAGCAATTGCTTTTTTAGAGGCTGTAAATTTGTGGGCACCGGCAAAAAATCAGAATGTTGCTGTTATAGTGACAGGGACCTTTGTATCTAACGCAGCCCTGTCTGCTCAGCTGCATGGAATCTGTCTGCACGTCTGATGACAGCTTCTCAACACGACATCTTCACAGTTAAGTGCATCTATTATTATGCTCTGGGGCTGGAAAAATCCATAATTGCAGAGAGATGGAGCTGGGTCAATGCACTTCTGTGCCCTGCCACCCTAATAACACCACGGATCACGCCAATGCCATGTTTGAAGTCCTCGCTGACACCAGTGATGTCTTGGTCACCTCCTTCCTGGGGTGCATCCTGGCCGTGATGTGCCTGGTGGGCACAGTTGGCAACATCTACACGTTGACGGTCGTGAATCTCTCCATGATGTTCACTGGCTCGATGTACATTTATATTGTCAATCTGGCGCTGGCAGATCTCCTGTACCTGTCTACCATCCCCTTCGTAGTCTGCACGTATTTCGTGAAGGACTGGTACTTTGGAGATGTGGGTTGCAGGGTCCTGTTCAGCCTGGACCTCCTCACCATGCATACCAGCATCTTCATCCTCACTATCATGAGCACTGAAAGGTACCTAGCGTAGTCAAGCCATTAGACACTATTGGGAGATCCAGAAACTACCGGAGGACTGTCACCTGCCTGGTGTCCTCCTTGCCTTCCCAACCATGATCCTCATAGACCTAAGGACGAGTGACCAGGGCGGGGTGACCAAGTGCATGTGCCACCCCACTTGGCAGATGGAGACCAACAAAGTGTACCTCACCATCCTTTTTAACACCTGCATCCTGGCCCCTGGGCTTGTCATCGGCTACTTATACATTAAGTTGGCCAGGACATACTGGAGATCTCAGACTGCTGTTTTCACCACCAGGGAAATGAACCGGTGCACCCTGTACATGATATTGAGCATCGTCCTCACCTACTGGGCTTGTTTCATACCCTTCTGGCTCTGGCAGCTGCTCAGCATCTACTACTACAAGCCAGGGAACCTCACCACCACCACCATGGTCTACATCAATTTCATCGTGACCTGCCTGGCCTACAGCAACAGCTGCTTTAACCCTTTCCTTTACATGCTGCTCTCCAAGAATTACAAAGAGTACCTGAGGAGTCGCCAGAAGAACTGCATCAACCTCTCCAAGATAAAGCCCAAGAGGTGCTCCTCGAGGAGGTCCATGGTCTCTGGAAGCCACGCATACACAGAATCCATAGCCATCGCTCAGATCACAGGGCTCACCAATGAGGATGTCTGCACTCTGTGAAAGGTGAGTCGGTGCGAAGGGGAAGGGAACTATTTAATGGTTCATGCTCATGGGTTTTATTTACATGTTTGGTACTACCTGCGTGACACAGCTGCACCAGAAATTACATTCAAATGTAACACACTAGGTATGAGCAACATATTCCCCTCTGGTGGCCAATCCACATAAAGGATAAGAACCTACTACAGCTACCAGTTAACCAAGTTACTTATTGGGAACATGGTAGAAGCCCAGGCTTTGGAGCTGAAAGTCCTGAGTTCTAGCCACGTTGCCCCTACATGGTGCTGGTAGGTCATTACACATGTAGACGATCATTACAGTAGCAGCTCTAGTCTACACTATGTTTATGTAACTCTCATTTTGAGTCAGTGTGGCAAGGAAAAGAAGGCTACATGGCACAAGCACTATGCCTCAGTTTTCTGGCATCCAGCACCAGACAAAGGCTTTAAGGATCGCTTAGTACTTGGCAGTCACTGCTTCTCCACATTAAGAGAGAGCCCTTAAATCTAATGTAATTGAATGGAAAACACAGATGCTGTTTCTCCCCCCCCCACCTGTAGAACCAGTTCATTTCATTTGTGTTTGCATTTTAAATCAACATCTTTCCCTTGAAGAGCCCAGTGTGTTAGAGCTGATAGGATGTTAATAAACAATGACAATGTCACCACAATAAAGAGGTAAAACAATAGCTCCCAGCCAAGAGAGGCAGAATCTCTGACCATTGGAAGAACCAGGTTCCCAGCTTCTCTTTTTTGGCGAGTATCTCAGATTATCATTAAAACCCAGTCTCACTGTGACTGTTGAAGTTCCATTGAAAATTATTTTATAGATTTACTAGTAAAATGATCTCCAGGCAAAACGCAGGGCTCTGAACTGAACTGATCCTTTCAGTTCTGTGCCATCGTGCTTTCGGGATTGTTTTGGACGCGTTGCTTTAGACAGCTATCGAACGACTGCTAAATCCAGACCCAGAAGGCTGTGACCTTCCCTCGTTACACCCACACAACAGAAGTTAACTTTCAAGGACAGAATCAATTCTACTGTGCATTTTACTGCCCTGGCGGATCTGACAGGCTGGATGTGGTTCTAAGGCCTGGCCTACGTTACAGCAGCTTACCGTTTCCCACCATTGCTACCACCGCTGTATGGGTCTGTCAGTGGAAGGGCTCTAGTCTAGGCAGGTTGACAGCATTTTAACCACCACAGTGACTAAGCCTGCTCCGAGCAAGTCTCCACAACAGTGGCGGCTGGGAGTCTGTCTACACGGACACTCTCCCAGGCGCTATGACTGGTGGGACTTCGCTGCAGGTAGCAGCGGTGGGAAATTCAGGGGAAGTCAGTCTAACATAGGCATGGTGTTTGCGCAAGCAGAAACATGGTTTCCCTTGGCCGCAAGGGGCCTCGAAAGGCCTGGCCTAGATTAGGGAATTTTAGTGACAAATTGCTTCTCTTGTTAACACCTACTGGGAGCCCTAATGTAGACACTCCCCTGGCTCCAGTGTGTGTCGTTCATTAACATGTTCCACCAATTGTCCTTCTCTGGAGGCAGCCCCCTCTGGAGGCCTGAAGGAGTCCCTCTGTGCTGGCCAGATGGTGCTGGCTGCTGCCCTCAGTGTGGCAGCGGGGCCCAGAGCAGGGCTCCCGGACAGCCATGTCTGAGCCCTTTGGGGCAACTGCTTTTGGCCTGACCTGTGTCTGAGGCCACCAGGCTTCTGTCTGATTGAATGCCTCCTTGCCCTGCGCGCAATTCTTTGTAGGCCAGTAAAGATAATTAAAAACCAGCTCTGGAAAAATAGCTGCAACCTGCAGAGATGGTCCTGATCCAGGTAAGGTGTGGAGGGGGACAGGCTGCTGGCCCGAGCTTCGCACTGCAGCACTTGACTGGCTCGTGCTCTCACAGCCATGGATGCTCTCCCCCATCCTTCTTCTCACACATCCACTGACTCTTCCCGCTTGTCCCGCCCCCCACCCAGCCCCTAACCTCCCCCCAACAGGTGCCCACTCCAGCTTTCATCCTCACAGTTATATCCACTTCCACCCGCCCACACAGGCACATCCACTCACTCGGCCCACCCGGTCGCGCTCTTCCTGCAACCCTGCCGCCCTCCACACATCTCCAGCCTCGTGTCCACTTGCTCACAGAGTCACCTTCCAGGCCCATTCTGGTCTGACCCAAGACAATCAGGCCTGAGTTGAACAGTTATTTCCCGATAAGATCCTCGCCACTTGTTCTGTTGCAGGGATGCTCAGACCTCAGGGGTTAAGGAGCCAAATTAGCGACCCAAACGAGCCACAGTGGTGTGAATTCATTATCTCATTTACTGCAGTGCTATAGATTCAGATTTAGACAGTCTGGCGGGGAGATATTTAGTTTATATACATATATAGTATTCTCACAGCAAAATGACTGGCCAAATATTATGTTATCAACTACAGCTGGTTAATAAGCTAGTAAAATCATCCTGATTGATTAATAATTAAGTCACACGTGTTAATATCATCTGCTGCAAAGAGCCACAGGAGACGCATTAATAAACCACTTGCAGCTCCCAAACTCAGTCTGAGTATCACACTGCTCGTGTCCCCTTCCCTCTTTCTAGGTCTGTGGAGAAGAGCCGTATCCCTATCAACTCACCCTCCAGAAGGTCTTCTGTCGCTGGGCTCTCCTTGGGAGACAGAGGCTGGGGAGGAACAACGGTGCCAAACGTCCTGCTGTCACTTGCACCCTATGCACCTTCCCCTGTTCTACTGGTTCCTGCCCCAACAGTGATGGTTGCCATCTAACTGAGCTTCCTCTGTTATTAGGTCCCCCTCAGCCTGCTACTTGGGCACCATCATGAAATTAAAATGAACACAATTAACATTTTCCCTAGGCAGGCAACAAACTGACTCTGCTGTAGGCTATCCCCGTCGGCTGACTGACAGCACCCAATGGTAACACCCCAGGAAGGAGAAGCCAGCTGGACAATGGTGCATCGTGAACTGTACCCTAAAGGTGACCAAGCTCGGCAGAGACGGTTAAGCCCTGGGACCTCACAGCAGGAGAATGCTGCAGGTTGTAACCACTGTGATGGGGTGTGTGGGGAGAATACGCGGTGGACAAAGGGCTGCGCATGGTACAGATGCTGTCGGTGGACCCCAGGGAACCCTTCTCCCAACAGAAGGGCCGGAGGAGCCCAGGAGGCGGGTGAGTGACCGGCTGCAGGCTGTGGTGAGGATGCAACCAGGCTCCCTGGACTCCGCTCCCCTGCAACATGAGAGTCAGGAACGGCTCTGGCCCAGCCTGCCCAGCTCTGCTGCATACCTCTCTCGCCACGCACAGGGCGCCATGAGGCGGACACTCAAGCCCATTGCTTGCTAGCCAACCTCTTTCCCCCCGCACCAGACATTGCATTTTTATTATTGGGTGCAAAAGTTTCATCAGTAAAATAAAAATACGTGGAAAGAGGAGGAGGCACTTTTCTCTGCACCTAGGGGCAACTCTCGGTTGGGCCAGAGCTGAGAGCAGATCCCTTTAAATGGTGTGGGTGGGAGCAATTTACGAGGCCTTGGCCCAGAGGGGGACGCAGGAGTGGGGGGGGAAGTGGGCTGAGCTGTGTGGGCACTGCCAGAAAATAGGAAAGGGAGGGTCCCACTCAGAGATGGACTAAGATCTCCTGGGGCCCTGGCATCGGAACTGTGGCCCCACCCCACCCCTTCCACCTGCGGTCCCACCTCTATTCCACCCCTTCTGCCTGTGGACCCTGCCCATGGCCCCACCCCATTCCACCCCTTCCTCTGCGACCCCACCCCTGTTCCACCCACAGCCCTGCTGCTTTCTGCCCCGAGACCAGAGATGCTGTGCCCTGCTGCGACCCTGGGGCCGCGGTGGGAAGCAAGAGCTCCTCTAGCTCCAGGGCCACGGTGGGGAAAGGTTTTTCCAAGGGTCCCAAATTGGCTGGGGTCCCTGAGCACAGGCCCCATTGGCCCATGTGGTAATCCGCCAGTGGTCCCACTTTAGAAATGGGGAAATTTAACCTACGAGTCAAGATATACATCCGCCAGCCCCTCCCTCCCAAGGGCTGGTCAGGCCCAGAGGTCCTAGGTTGGAAGCCATACTCCAGCCATTGTTTTCCTGGAGACATGAGTTCTCAGGGCCACTGGGAGTGGGAATTCATCACCGTATTTAATGGGCTCTGTATACAAAACACAGTGGGCCCAGCCCCGCAGTCCTCACTCAGGCAAAACTGACAGTGCCATCATCTGCCACACACACACACACAGGCTCTGACCCATTCCCCTCATACAAGAACAAGTTCCCAGAGTCACTGCCATGCCGGGGGGGGCCGTGAATCACAGACAAACGTGGAACATAATCACCATCCTGCAGGGACAGGCTGGTGGGGGGGATCTGGAGATTGGTGAGTGGATCTGGTGTCTTTCACCAGTGGGTCAGTGGCCCAGATGTAATCCAGGTCAGCAGGGATCTAAAGTTGCTACCACTTTATTGCTATCTGAAGTGTATCAGTCCTGTCCCTAGCAGACACCTGCCCACATCACAAACGCATGCCAGGCAGCTGCAGCCTCAGCAGAGAGCCCAAGGATTACGCTGGCTTTGGAAACCCAACTCCCTACCTGCTCTAGGCCCTGGGCTGTGTTAGCAGAGCACTGCGGGTTGCCCTGCTGTGGCCCAGGCTCTCCATCCTGTTCAGTCCTGTACAGCGTGTGGCTGCAGGACTGCTCATCTGGCCCCTTTCACCTAGGCTGAGCTACATGTCTACGTCCCTGCACGGGAGACTGCCATGGAGAAAATGGACCATGCCAGTCCTGACCTGAATGCTGGTGGCTTCCCTCCCCCGCAGCAGGTGAGACAGATCAAGGCTACAATCTGCAGAACAAAGACGAGAAAGATCCCAGCCCAGCACTCAAACCAAGGTGAGTACACGTGGAGATTTCTGTAGAACAAGGTCAGGTCACCAGGGCCAGAGTCTGAAATAACAGTCTCCACCGAACCCTCTGTGATGGAGGACGCTGAAGATTGATGCTGGTTTTTCTGGACCCTCACCAAGGAAGCCTTAAAGCTTCTCTGCTCAGTGAGGAGTGACACGTGCACCACGTGAACCAGGCATCTGCCCTGCAGCTGCCTCTACTCACTGAGCTCAGGGGTTGTGTTCTCAAAGTGCCTACATGACTTAGCAAAAAGAAAAGGAGTACTTGTGGCACCTTAGAGACTAACAAATTATTTGAGCATAAGCTTTCGTGAGCTACAGCTCGCTTCATCTGATGCATGACTTAGGAGACTGTGTTCTACTTTCAAAAGGCATTTATGTACTCAGGAGCCTAAGTGAACGAGATGTAGGCTCCGACGTCACTTTTAAATAGGGGGCACAGCCTCCTAAGTCATTTGGGTGATTTACATTTTTTTACCCCAGTTCTCAACTATACAGAGCCCAGGACACATCTAAGAGGCTCAGACACCGAACCCACTGGCCCTTTTCCAGTTTTAAATTCTTTACAGCTAGAGACTTGTCCACACTGATTGATGAACCATCTATTCCATCAGCGCCTATCATTGATCAGGGCAACAACATACAAACAGAAATGAAGGCACTGTCCCTGCCCCAGGGCTCTCAGCACACGCAGCCACAGGGGTGGGGGCAGATGTCACCGAGAACCTACCCTCTGACAATACACTAGCTGGGCGTATCCATCCTCTCTCCCAGCCAGCAATGGGCAGTGGTGACACACTGCCACCAAGCTAGAAGGATGAATGCAGGGAGGGGGAATCTCTCACTCATGTGGTCCTTAGGTCCATAGTATCTGAGCACCAGACAATTTTTAACCTATTTGTCCTTTCACACACCCCAGAGGCTGGGGAGGGCTCCTAGTTGAGGCACAGAGCTTGAATGACTTGTGCACACACTCTGAGGGGGAGCAAGGAATCAAACCTGGATCTCCTGAATCCCAAGCTGGCACCCTAACCACCAGACCATCTCCTCGTCTCTGGATACAGCTAAGCCTCACCCCCTGCCAGAGACGGTTTCTTGCACTGCTTCACAACTGGAGAGTCATTTCTATGCACCAGCTGGTGGGTAAATACATAAATAAGAAATCCCCCTGTGAAAGATTCACAAATTCTAAGGCCAGAAGGGACCACTGGGATCTAGTCCGACCTCCTGACCTTCTGGCCGTGGCACTACCCCAAGATAATTCCTAGAGCATCTTCTAGAGAAACATCCAGTCTTGATTTAAAAACGGTCAGTAATGGAAAATCCACCATGACCCTTGGGAAATTGTTCCAATGGCTAATTAACCTCAATCAAAAATTTGCACCTTATTTCCAGGCAGAATTTATCTAGCTTCAACTTCCAGCCATTTGGATCATGTTCTACCTTTCTCTGCTAGATTAAGGAGCCCATTATTAAATATTTGTTCCCCTTGTAGGGGCTTACAGACTGTACTCAAGGCACCCCTTCACTTTCTCTTTGTTAAGCCAAATAGATTGAGCACCTTGAGTCTCACGAGAAGGTTTTCTAATCCTTTGATTGTTCTCATGGTTTGTCTCTGAACCTTACCGTTTATCAACATCTCCTTGAATGGCTGGCACCAGAACTGGACACAATATGACACCAGTGGTCCTACTTGTGCCAGATACAGAGATAAAATAACGTCTCTTCTCCTATTCAAGATTCCTGCATGAAATGCCCAGGAAAGGTCTTTACCCCCCTGAGCCTGTGTAGACACACTTCAGTGGACCTACGCTAACCATCGCGCTGTGCTATTAACATTCTATTTTTCAGGAATAAAACATTCCCTGCTAAAGCCCCTCATACAATTCTCTTTGCCCAGCCACCGCAGTAGTTACATTGGCTGTTCATGTCCACCCTACCCTCCTTCACCTGGTGGTGCATGTCCTCACCAGGAGCGCTTGCACTGACTTAAGTGGGGATTGTGGGGGGCTGACAGCCCAAGCGGTCTGCCCCGGTGTGGTGAGGCCCCAGCTGTCAAAGGCAGCAACAGGCAATATAAGCAAGAGTGTGTACATGGACACTGCGTCGACTTAACTACTATGCTTCTTGCAGCGCTGGAGTTATTAAGGAGATGTAGTGGGTGACTTACATCGGCGGGAACAGCAATGTAGTGTGGACGCTTACCGAGTTAGGTTGACGTAAGCTCTGTAACGTAGACCAGGCCTGAGCGAATAGCCGCTGCAAACCTCATCTCTGTGCAGACATGCATCCCTGGGACACAAAGATTACCACAAACTAAGAAACAACCTCTCTGTGGGAGCACTTCAGTGACACGGTGAATGCAGTCATTGCTAATGGGGCCAGTCAGGAAGGGGCAGGGAGAGAGAGAGAGTCTGTGTACGTGTGTGTACAGTCCAGTCACTTTAGAGCTTTTATTTCTTTAGCCCTCCCAGAAAATGCAGCCAGCTGAAGAGATGGTTCTGTTTCCTCCCTTGCTGAATCATGGTCCCACCAGCCCTTATCTCTCCTCCATGCCAGTGGCCGCAGAGATTTGCAGCTGGGAACTGCCTGAGGTGAGCACACCTGCCCTTGGGTTTATCAGCAGTTTTGTGCTACACTTTACCGTCCTCCACTGCCAGGCAAGGGGCTGTGGCTCATGCACTTCTCCATAGCCTGCGATCCGGAACCCCGAATGGAATAATTCCAACGTCAGAAAAGATTAGTGAGTCTAACCTGAATTTATTGCGCTCAGATCCTTGTGGAGTGCCAGGGGCTGGGGCTGCTTCTTAATTGCCCCCCCCCCCTTTTTTTTTAATTGTTAAAGATTTTCCTTTCCCTTCCCCAACCCCCAGAGCTGTAAGGTCACAGACAACACGCAAAGGAAGTGAATTGAAACTGATGCACCTGCCAGGCTGCCTGATCTGAAGCTGCCCCATTGCAACTATCACCTCCTGTCAGAGCAAAGCATATGGCAGAGGCACCACAGATACATTTGCTCTGGAGAGATGTGCTTTGCTGGGCAATCTTTGGGAAGATGACTCTGGGAGAAGGAGGAGAAAGACACCGACAAGAGTTAATTCTCCTTGGAGAGGTTCAGGTAGTAAGAGGAATCTGGGCTGGAGGGCTAGGGTTGGCTTCTTGCAAGCCATGCAGGAAACCACAGCTCAGTGAATGGCTGCCAGTCGGTCACCCGCTGGGTCCATAGAGGTTAACAAATACACTGCACTACTAATGGCTTCTTCCATGCCAGGATTCTATAGCACTTTACAAAGAGTGGCCCCTTTGCGCTGGGGAGGTGTCACACTCATGCGTGACAGCAGGGAAGTATTATCCCCATTTTGCAGATGAGGGCACAGGCTGATTAAGTGCCCAGGCAGGGAAAACTTTAGCAGAGCCGGGAACCGAACCCAGGACTCCTTACTCCCAGCTACAAGACAACCCTTCCCCTTCGCAGCACCACTCAGTCAGCTGCAAGCTTGGTGCCCAAAGGGCAGGAAGCAGCCCATCCATTTAACTAAAGTCTCTCTGGTTGCATAGATTTGCTGCGATGCTTGGAAGCCAAAAATCAGCCTCTTCACTGATTTTAGTCCACACTGCAGAGGGCTGTCCCAATTTAATATCTAGGCATTTCATTGAGGTGCTCCTTACTCCCTCTTCAGGTACATCACACAGCAAGCGGCAATGAGTTTCAGATCCCGCTCCACAAACTCGGGTTCACGTTCTGGCACTAAAAAGAGCTGTGCAGGCTAGAGAGGGGGATGGGCTCCAGCCTGAATCACAGCGTCTACACGGCTATTTTTAGTGCCATGGCGCAAGCCTGGGTCTGTTGAGCCGGGCTCTGAGCCTCGCTGCCGCAGGCTGTATAGATGTACCTTCCAGATCAGTAACGAAGGCGCACCATCAGAACGGACCCCATGCTGGTCCCTGTGGTGCTCAGGAGGCAATTGCCCCGCTCAATGCATTGCGAGCCACAGCTACCCTAGTGCTTCAGATCTGAGGCCACAGGCCAGCTTTTCTGTGCAAGCCCCGATTGAATCTTTAAGTACGATTCTGTGAGACTGTATCTGAGGCTTTCCTGAGATCCCAATCTGCTGCAACACCTGCAGGCCCTTTGGCCCAGCATTTTGTAATTCTTCAGAACAAAAAAAACCAATCAGGCTTGTCTGGCTGGATTTATTCTCTCTAAACCCCCGGTGGTGCCTCTTTAGGCACCTGTTTCCTTAGTGATTTCCCCCCCCCTCTTACCTTTGTTCAGAATGGTCCGTCCACGCTCAGTTTTTACATCAGCCTTTTAAGACCCTGGCTGCAGCAGCGTCGCACTCTGTGGAGCAGGCCTTTGATTCCTGTGCAGTGAGCAGAAAGCCAGTTGCCCTCACACTGTGCAGTCAGCGCTCCACTGGGCTGTAGCTGCAAGCATAAGTACAGAGGCCCTTGGGCCCATCCCGCCCAAAAATCTCTCATAGGATTGCTACAAGCTTGGAAACTCAGAACACTTTCACTCACCTAGATGCATTAAGTACAAAGTACCAAAGTATGTCCTGACCTTTAGAAAAAGAAACCCTAGGCATTTGGGAAGCTGTTGATATAACATCATCCAACATTTCTAGAGTGTCTTTTCAGTCTGAAGGATCTCAAAGAGCTTCACAAGCTTCCCCTACATGAACCACTGCCCCCACTATCTAAACGTTACCACCTCTGGTGAGGAAGGCAGCGTCATGTCTCCCTTTAGTGGCCAGCTCAAGCAAGGCTAAAAGCCTGCTGCGTAGAAATGCCCTTTTTGAATTTGCACCAATACCAAAGTGATGAGTGGAGTGGAGAACCTGTGTAGAAGAGAAGGGGAGGAGAGGACTCGTTTAACTCTAGTGGTGGGTGCTTGTGTTTTTGGTGCCAATGGGCACAGGTCCAGTGTTCACCAGACATTGCCAGGAGTCAGTAACACATGCAAAGTAACACAGCCCGTAGTTTAGGACAGAAAGTGAAAGCCATCTCCAATTAATCCAACACCCAAGGGTGGTGGGGGGAGGGAGAATAAATCATATCCACAAAGTTTGGGGGGAAAATCCACCTCCTGGAGGGGACAGGATTGCTAAGGAGAAGCGAGCAGTGCATCAGGAGAGACCTCGGCAGCAACTTGTGTGAGAGCTCCCACCAGCTGCATCCTCCAAGTCTCCACCAGCTACACAATTAATTAACGGACAGCGATGACGGGGCTTGATTCAAATCAGGTCAGGATCCCACAGCCTTACAAAGAGAAGCCAGGCTGCAATTCCTGCTAGCCTCACCTTGGGCATGGCTGCTTGCCCATCGCTTCCCTGAATTGGTCAGGCAATGGGCTGTTACTGTCTTTCCCCTCCCACCGAGACCTTAAATCATTTCCTAACACCGAGGTAAAGTTGCCTGGGCAAAGGGTGGAACCCCCAGGAGGGGCGCTGCAGCCATGACGACTCCAGGACACGCTTTACCAGAACGACATGTTCCACTCACCCCAGGGAAGATGAAGGGATCGTGGCTGAATGATCCTTTCCAGCATGGTAAATTTCGTAATGGCATCTCTAAACGGAGACGTTATCCCAGGATGCAGAGTAGCAGCCGTGTTAGTCTGTATTCGCAAAAAGAAAAGGAGTACTTGTGGCACCTTAGAGACTAACAAATTTATTAGAGCATAAGCTTTCGTGAGCTACAGCTCACTTCATCGGATGCATTTGGTTCTTGGCATAGAAAAGAAGCCCGAGCACCAGACGAGAGCCCTAAATGACTGAAGAACACTGCTAACGAAATGGACTGATTCCGACCAATATCCCTCGGAGTTCGTCAGCTCTCCATTTCACTTGTCCCTTGCTGTCTTCGCTAGGTTTATGTGGAGTGGGCGTTTGGGCAAGGCCTTTAAGAACACAGGACTTGACAGGCCAGAGCAGCTGCTTGGTGCCCCAAGTCTGTTATGATGTGTCCTCCAGTAATGCCTAGGAACCCAATCACTGATCAGTGCTAAGGCCTGTACAAGCACATCATGAAAAGACAGCATCCATACCCCGAAGATGCAATCTAAGCATAAGGTGAGACAATGGGTGGATGCAGACAGACAGGAAGCACAAGGTAACAACAAGAGGATACTGGGGTGCAGGACAAAGGCTCCCAGCACACCACCGGCTGAACCACTCGAGGTTTTTGTAGGCATACCCCACTTTTGGCAAGGGCCCAATAGCTATTGCTCCCGAGAACGGCAACTCTGCTCCTGCACATGCCCAAAGAAAGGGCCGTGTCTGGCCAGTGTTGTAATGCTGCGTTTGGGGTCAGAAAGTTCCCTCCTGAAGGCTTTGACGATCAGCATGAGATACAAGCGTTCTTGTCAAGAGGTATAACCAGGGGTGAAAGTAACCTAAGGGACTTACAGGTATTTTCCTGAGAGGGCGTGGCCTCAACCAGAAGAGGCGGGGCCTTTAAATCAAGATTTAAAGGCCCCAGGGCTCTGGCTGGGAGCCCCAGGGCCTTTAAATCACCCCGGAGCTACCAGCTGCAGAGGCGGCTGAGAGCCCCGGGGCGAATTAAAGGGCCCAGGGCTCCAGCCGCCGTGGAGTTCTGAGCCCTTTAAATCACCGCCCGAGCCTGGCTACCAGAGCCCCAGGGTAGCAGCAACAGGGCTCCAGAGATGATTTAAAAGGGCCTGGGGCTCCCCGCAGAGGCCGCAGCCCTGGGCCCTTTAAATCCCCACCAGGGGAGCCGGTCCAGTACGCTGGACTGGACCAGCTTACTTTCACCTCTGGGTATAACCACAAAACCACACCGCAATGGTCGGGTCCAGCTGCAGGTGGTTGAGAAGGACCTAGAGCAGTGGTGGATCTGCCCCTCCCTACATACCCTGACACTAGAGCTGGAGGATGTGTAGGGCACAGGCAGGGACCCACGGGCACTGCCGAGAAGATCTCTGACTGAGAGCACACGAGACTGAATTACAGATTCCCAACGTGAAGATCCTGTAATGCCACTGGGGAAGCACCAACCTCCTTTCAGGACAAGCATAAGAAGTCAAGGGGGAAAATGGGAGCGATGTGCTAAACTGCCAGATCATTTTGATTCATGGCTCATCAAGGAGGGGACTCTGGCGAATGAAGATCCAGCGTGTCCACTCTTCAAGGAGTAGCATTGCTGGGTTTTTGAGCCCCGGGTGGTGAAGAAATAGCCTGGTGTCAAAACGAAGGAAAAGGCGTGGGGGAGGAAATGCTGTCCAGGGTGCTGAAAGGGAGCCCTATGAGCAATGCCATTGGAATGTGTCAGTGATTTGTAAGGGTGGCTGTTATCCTCTTGTTGCAGATGGGGAAACCGAGGCACAGAAAAGTGAAACCACTTGCCCAATGCCATGCAGCAAATTAGTGGCAGAGCCAGTTTGCCCCAGTCTCAGCCTCCTGCCCTAATCGCTAGCCCACAATACCATAATTTGCAGACAGGATGAACTGGCTACACTTGGTAGGCTTCTACTATTGCATTCCTGACTTTTTGCCGTTTCCCTCTTGAATCCTCATGCCCAAAATCATTCTCACCCTTCCTGCCCTGGGACCTTGGAAGTCAGGAAGGCCTCGCTTCTGGATCTTCCCCATCATCGACACTGCCTGCTCTGGCAAGGGGCTACCACCTTAGGCCAGTCTCGGTGACATTAAGCACAGAAAGGAAAGGAGCTGCTCGGTTTCCACATGCAATACAAACAGCTCTCCTAGGCATTCTAATGCCCCTCCCCTAGGCCTTCCCCAGTCTGTCTTCTGCACACTCCTGCCTCCTTTTCCTTCCTTCCCAATGTCCCTCACATATGATGGCTACAGATTTTCCCCTTGCTTTCTCATTGCCCTTCCCTCTTATCCTCCATACCCTCTAATTTACATTGGTCCTCCCTGTCCCCCTCCCACACAGTTCTGCTAAACTTTCTGGCCCTGATGTCTCCTCAGGCTGAAGCACATAGAGCATACCTTGTGTTCGGTGGACAAGCTAACTGTAAAGGCACCGGGCCCAGCAAAATCCACATGGACGCGCATCAAACCGACACTCTCAATGAACAACAACATGTAATTATTAGGAAGATTGTCCCTTAGAAAGCGGTTATTTAACGGCCCTTTCTTCAAGTCATGGCCAATTAAGTCATAAGTTAGTCCTCAGGATGAGCCTGTCCCACTGGGGTCAGCGAGTTGACACTGCTGCAGTAGAATTCGCTGAATCCTTGGCAGCCCTTCAAAGAGAGGGGGAAATAAATCAGTAACTGGGAGTTGAATAAAAACTGTTGGCTTCTTCCTTGGGCAGACTTGGATCATGTCAAGAACCATTCAGACCTCACAGCTGCTACGGTCATGTTCTTTTCCTGTAGTGTGTGGGCGTGAGCCTGCACTCTGGATCCAAACACCTCCCAACCTGGCAACCAGATCTGAGCATCCTCAGGCCTGGAGGAACTGCGCTGTGACACTAATGATTGGGGCTGTTATCTCAATGACCCGCAGAAAATGTGCCATCAACATTTGCACTGAAGGCCCCTTGAGTGATCATGTTGCTGCAAAACAAAAGAAAACAGAGGCCAAAATACTTCAATATAATGAAGTTAGGCGCAGGCACATGATCCCCGCATAGCACCCCTCAGCATGCCCTGGGACCCCTTCATGCCCCCTCCCACCCACTCCATAGGTTCTATTCGGAAAGCAGCAGAAAGTTCAGAAAACAATTTCTCCCCATACATACATACCTCTGCTCGTATGTGGTGGGGGCCAACCAGTGGCAGTCTCTGCCAAGAGCAGCGGATTGTTGTGGGCTGACAATTTTTGATTGCCAAAAGCACAGCAATCATTAAGCCAATCTAATAACCCCTTTCAGGAGGTGAGCAGAGCCAAATAGGATGGCGGCCAAGCACAAGAAGGTTTCAAAAACCTTCATTTCCAGGGACACAGGGCCTAGCTTGTGTAGTTTGGCCTCTTATAGCGCTTCTTCTGTTTTTCAGACACATGTTAACGTGCTCTATCTGAAGTGCCCTCCTAGGGAACACTGAGGCTGGAGGCAAAGAGCCAGTGCACAGGGAGTTACTAAGCAAACATATTAAGAGTTAAAGTAACACTGAAGGAATTGATGGAAGATGGAAAGAACTAAGAGCAGGAGCACTACCCTGTATTACCACAGGGATGCATCTGTTCTGCAAGGTCCTGGGAGAAGCTTGTGGTACCATCTCCATAATCTGGGTAAGTGAAAGATCTTTCTGGTTCAGTGGAGAAGAAAAAGATCCTTTTCTCTTTTGCTGCAATTCCCCACCCCAAGCCCTGCATCATTTCTCAAGGTTTGATGCAGAGTGGCTCAACTGCATCTCAGTCCAACACATGCCTTGACCAGGAGCCAACAATAGCACACATCAGTGCTAGCTCTAGGAGTTTTGGATCAGGTATTTTCAGAGATTAAGACCAAAAGGTACCATTGTAATTGTCTAGTCTGACTTGCTACATAGTACAGGCCATAGAATTTCACCCAGGGATCCCTGTATCAAGCCCATAACTTCTGGTTGAGCAAACACACATATTGGATTTAGAGATGTTGAGTGATAGAGAATCCACCAAATCCCTAGGTAAATTATTCTAATGGTTAATCCCCGTTCCTTAAAAATCTGCACCTCGTTTCTAGTTTGAATTTGTCTGGCTTCGGCTTCCAGACACTGGATTTTGTTATGCCAGATTAGAGAACCGTTGACAACCAGAAATTTGTCTCCATCTAGGTACTTACAGATTGTGATAATTGCCTTCTTAACCTTCTCTTTGATAAATCTTGATCTTTCTAAATGATTCAACTTTTTTAGCTTTTCACTCGATGGCAACTTTTCCAGGCCATCACGAAAGCTCACCTAAATAATTGCTTCCCCCATCTGTTCAGTCATGTGATCAAAATGTCCCTACGCTATCCCTGGGTACACCTGATTTTGCTTGAAGGCATAATCTCATTTCAGTGGAATCCTATCCTCACACGTAGCTTCAGCCATGTGTCTTCTCCACACCCAGGCTCAGGTCTCTCACTTGGGACATGACCCCTAGAGAGGAGCTGGTAAAAGGAATGAAGACCAGCCACCCACTCAGCACACAGCAGTAGGGCTGAGCTCTTATTCTCAGCATACAAAAGCGAAGATAAACAGATTCAACAAGGGGATGTTGGAAGTGTTAAATTTCTTCCTATCATCTTACGTAATCGTGATGAAACCTGGCACAAGTGGGGTAAATGTAACCATGACAGACTTCTCATAATTTCTCTCTTCTCAAAGATTTCCTCATCAAAGGGCCTGTAAAAGGAGGAAAAAAAAAAAAAAAGAGTCTTCAGCTCCCAATAGGTAGGCCCTGACTCGCAAGGGCAGCTGGTTCTGTTTAAATGAACTTTCACCATCAATTAGAGGCTTTGACCGGGTTAGCAGCTGGGGGGTACATTTTGTCCTGACTCCTGTTTTAACAGCACAGAGTAGCTGCTAGCCAATTTCAAACCTTCAGTAGATGTCAGTCCCTGGAAAGATTTAACTCTTTACCCAAGTAGCATGATCAGCAATTCACTAGGTAGTTCGATATAAACTTTGAGGTCTAATTTGTTGTTAAGTAGGAACCTTCAAGGATTCTACTTCTACTGCCACAACCGGCTGTTTTCCCAGAAACCTTTGGTGGTAAGTCTTAAAGTATCTATACTCATCCCTATAACATCCATTTACATGGGGCAAGATTGACACCCAACGACTAGTAAATTAATTTCAAGTGTCCTGTCTAGGTTTGTGGTTGCTCCAAGCTCAGACAAATTCAGCTTTTTTAAAAAGGTAGTTCCCCTGTGACCTGGGCCAGCTTCCCTTTGGAAAATACAACCCCCAAGAAATCGTTCAAGCTGGTTTTACACTTTGTTGCTAAAACAAGCTAGGATTTGCAAAGGAACTTGATTTAGACACCTAAATCCTATTCAATTTTCGTAAGAATGGGACACCGGATTCCCTCCGGTTTCTTTAAACATCCCAGCCACAAATTAACAGCCTGGAGAGAATCTTTTAAGGTAGCAGACTGCATTCTGGATGCCTAGCTCCTAATTTTCCAAGAAGAGCCCTACAACTGGAGACCAGCAACTCAGTTTAGTTTCCAATCCCAACTCCTTGTGACTGTTCACTTATTTCCTTGCAAACCACTTGTAAACCAGTGCTGCTGGATGAATGAAAGAAAATTGGTCCAAGCAGGGCTGAGAGAAGACATCCAAAATACACAAGCATTTTTTTGGACAATCCCCCTAGTAAATAACTGACAACCAATGAGAGTCTAGAGAGACTAAGCACCATCACTAGTTGCCAGAACAATAAACCCTCCCCTTCCTAGTCATATCATAATTAGCAACCCACAACCATGAATACCTGGTAAAGCCACCCAAAATATGGCTCAGTTGTTGGGTGAACATCCCTAACTAGGTTCCACTAGCTAAGAAAACACCACCATGACCTTGGCACCTCTCTGCTCAACGCTGCAAGCCAAACTCCCCATTTAATCACGGAGACCAGGGGACAGAACTGCTTAGGGCACCATGGCCGCAGCACCTACTCCATCAGCAGTAGTGACGAGCTCCAGTACCTTGAAAGAAGTCAGTCTTGCAGCAGGGGTTGGCAGAGAAGCAGCAACGCAACCTTTTACGGTGCTCTGATGTCACCAGCGTGTTTCTGAACTGCTTCTGGCCTAGTGAGGAGACACATAACCATGGGGCATCTGAGGGCAGGGAGAGTGAAAGGGGTAATAAATTAGGCATGTAAACAACATGTAAAAACCAGGTACCCGATTAAAATTCTATCGGCTACACGGTTAAACATTTAACCGGGAAACTCTGGGTGCAGGGGGTTCTCCAGCACTCCCACGTTTTAGGTGGGGTTCAACTGCCAGTGGCAGCCAGGACCATGGGTGGAGTTAAATTGTTAACAGAAACCGATAAGCATCAAGCTCAGAGATAATTCCACTAAGATTAAGGTTAAGGAATGGGAAAGTGTAATTAACAAAAAGGTAAAATGTATGGATTAAAGATGAGGTGGACTTTAAAGGGCGTTTTCTGTTTAGCTGTTCTGATTGGCTGAATTTTTCTGCAACTCAGCCATATAACACTCAAAAGATATTTCTATTTGGTAGATCTCAAAGCAGTTTTCAACAGTCAGTATAATGATCTCCATTTTACAGATGGGGTAACTGCGAAAGAGGGCTGGGTAAAAGGGAAATGAGAGGGGCAAGGGGTGTGGAATGAACTAAATGGATAGGGAAGGGGGTAGCTGGGGATCAAAATATAAGATACATTTGTACAAATGTATTAAACAAGATTACCAATCACCACCTATCCCACTGTTTGTAAATTACAGCTCTTCCCACCACCTTTTGTCTTGCTTTTTTAAACTAAGCTCTTTGGGGCAGAGACTGTTTTCCCGAGTGTTTGTACAGTGCATAGGCACCACAGGCAACATCATAAATACATAAACAAGTGAGGTCATTAACAGGCAGATCCTTATCACTGGATGCGGTTTCCACCAGACACGTTGAAAGAAGGCAGAGGAAATGGAAAACGTAATCCAAGAGATTTATTCCATCTGGACCTCCTGCATTTCTGTTTATAGGAGGGCAAGTTATTTGTTCGCTAACTATCCCTATATTTTCCTTTAGCAGAAACTTTACATTTTTCTGTCTCTACCAAAAGTTCAGAGAGTACAATATAGCCTTGTCATCTCAGTTGCTTTAAAGCAAAAAATCCAAGACCCTCACTTCAAAAAAGTATCAATTTATTGATGCAGACAGCCACCTATTTATAGTGTCAGGAAGAAAAAAAAAATTCCAAAGCACTCTATAGGTTTGCATACCAAAAGAAGTCTATGGAGACCAGGAATTTTTTTCCAAAGTATTTAATAAACAAAACACAAGGTAGCACAAATGCTTGACACAGGAGTGAAGAATTGATGGCTTTTTCTGTTCCAAACCATCAGCAAAAGTGGTTAAATCCCTACTAGCTGGCTGAAAAAGGAAAAACTTGGATTAAGGCCACAATCATTCACTCATTACATGAAGATTCACTTATTATACCACGAAACTGACTCAACAACAAACAGCAAAAACAGATGAATGATCCCAGTTTTGTAACAATATGCATGAAGATCAAACAAACCATAGCAAGAAAAGCTTTAGACAGGAAAGGCTATGCCAAAACACATGCCCCTGTATCAAGCCCAGAACACCCATATCCACCTTGGAAATACAGCCAAGCAGTAGTCTATGTCACTTCGGTAAAATAAGTTTCTCATTGCCAAAGCAAAACATTAGTAATATGAGACCACACTTATCGGTTACTTTTACCCAAGTACCATTAAAATGAAATATCTGTTTTTCCTGAGGGTACAGATTTTGCAGAAAGGAAGGAAGCTGCAGAAGGAGCAGCAAAAATCATAACAAGCCAGAGGAGGAGGGAAGAAAATTAGGACTGGTAAAAATGTCCCAACAAACTGTACAGCTTAAAAGATAATGAATGCTACCTGGGGACGATTTTCATCTGAAGAACTCATGTGTTCTCAGTTAAATCTAACTGATTTCTTTGCTACCTTTCACAGCTTGTCTGCAGAGAATTAGACAATGCTGTGGTAAAAGTGTCTGGTCACCACCAGAGCTTCCATCATTGCTAGTGCTGCATTAGTGATTAACCAATGCTTTACAAAACTTTTGTAAAAACCATTATAGATGCAGACTGTCAAACACCTTAGGTTCTACTGTAAGCTTTGCTAAATACTCAGTTTAGTTGCATTTCAAATCCATTTCTTTGTTGCCTTCCCTACTGTTCTATCATTCCCCAAATATGGGCTGACTGACATCACTCCCTTAGTCACAATCATCACTTCTTATCCACAGTTTGAGAAACAAAATGGTAGATACCAAGAGTTTAAAGTTGTGAGTTTATTGCATATGTAACAAAAATGAACATGACCTCCTGGGTCCAGCCTACTATACAATCACTGTTTATTCCAGCTGGTTCCATAACCACATTAAATAGAACTAGTATTTCTTTAAATACTTTGATTTAGACATAAAATGAAACTTTAGTGTACAACTTTCACAAAATAAATTTGCAATAAAAACAGTGGGAAGAATAACAAGGATAGCAGCAATACTTAAACAAGACATTACAAAATAATAAATTAAAAAAATACATTATAAAGTGGTCAAGGAACAAAAATTAACAAATTTAAAAACAGAATCACATATACTGTGTTTCGGGACTCTGCTGTGCAACACAGCAGTGACCCTGGGCACAGAGTGTGTGGTGGCGGAGTCTTTACTTTTATGAAATCTGCTAGATTTCAAAACCACCTTCCTTGACTTGAACTAAAAATGTACAGCTGAGCAAGCTTTGATTTCACCATCTCAACCAACAAGCAGCCTTTTAAAGCAGGGCTCTGTCAAACATAATGCCCAAGTTAACTAACATTCATAAAGCAGTTTCATTTCTTCCCGATTTAAAACACAAGCAGAGTGGTGGTCTCCTACATCCCTGAGTGTATAGGATCGGCTGATAAGCAATATCAGGGCAAGTACTGAAAGTCTGTACCACTGGGGCAGTTTCTAAATCTGCTTTTGGAATAGGTACAAGAAAGAATTCAGAAGATGTAACCTGCACTTTCCTCAGGTCTGCTCCAAAATGTATTTGTGTACAAGGCAGGTGGGTGATGGTGAAATGTGAACGGTAAACTTTTCTGTGTTATTCTTTGGGCAAGTCTGTAAACAACCAACCAGTTCAAACACTGGAAGTTGTTGCAGAGAACACGGTTCCATCTTCTTCATGCTGGCAGACCACAAGGGAAAGAACATGCTTTAAAATTCTGGGTGTCAAAGGTGACAAGAACAGATTCAGTAAAAACCTCAGTCAATCAATGACTAAGTTCCCTCCAGCACCATTTCATCTCAACTTTCTGCTCGTCTTTCACAATTTCTTGGCCATGAAACCAGATGTGAAACCAGAATAGTGAGTCTTAGGCAGAACCAAGCATTGTTTTAAATCCACACTTGTCTAGCTTGTTTATTTTCTCCATCCAGTTTCAAGGCCTGCCTCACACATTCATGTAGAAAATGATATAAAATTAATGCTCCATCGTTACGGTAGTGGCACAAAATTTAAGACAACATAACGGGAGAGATGGGAAAGCTGTTTTAAAGATTTATCACTTAAGTAATTTAGAGGACAGTTCCCTCTCCTCACTGCTGCCAACATGGAGAAGGGACATTAGCACGGCTTTTAAATATACAAAAACATAGAACTTTACAAAACAGAAATCCTTGCCTATTTTGTGCAACCAATGAAGTGTTGATCTAAAAGAGAGAAACTATCACATGCTAACTTCACATGCTTGATGACTTACAGTTCTCCGGACTGAGAGCCCTCATCCTTACCTTGTTTGGTTTTAGAGAGCCAGCTGTGCTTGTGTGTGAAGCTGGTGGGTTTATTTATTTATTTATTTATTGTTAGCCCTCTCAGTGAAAAAAACCACAATATGAGACAGCATATAATATTTTGGGGCAACAACCTGTTTTGGATTTTTTCCTATCTGCCTATGGTATATTGCACATACAAATGCACTGAAAGGGTTAAATACATCCCATTGGCAGTGACTGATTTCATAGCCATTTTCAACAAGCCAGGACTAGTGGAATTACATTACCCAATACAAGACTGCACAGATGTGCGGCTGCAGAAAGTTGCATTTTTCCCTCTACTGCAAGTGTCACACAATTCTCCTTCCATGCCCAATAACCCATAATGCAGAAACTAGTCCTTAAGTGCCACTAGATTCTAAAGACCCTACTACAGCTGTCTGAACATGTCTTTCTTACAAAATCCTGCCAGGTGAGCTTCTCTAGCCAAACTGTGCAAATCTCACAAAATTATACAATTTCATACTTGGAATGCAATTCTGATACCCCCAACATCAAATCACAAGACTTATGGTCAATGGAAAGTAAAACAAAGGGGGAAGATTCCAGGATTTTGACAAGTATATAACTTTGTCCTATCACAGTTTAAAGCTATTATCAAATTCAATTAAAAAAGACAAAATAGAAATATTCCAATAGACATTTTCTAAGAACAATCTCTGACCCACAGCTGAATTCCAATGCACTATTCCATAAACATAACATTTGTTAAATGTTTCAGTAATTACTCTCTCTAAAAATCAGGCTTGCCAAAGAAAATCCTATACAAAGCAAGTCTGCTTTACTTATGTTTAGACATGTTTGATGGCTAACTTGCTCTTTATGAAGTCGTGTTATTTTGTTAAAATACTGTCTTATCTTGGTGTGCAAATTGGAAGAAATGTTATTTGACCCAGGTACTTGATTTGCTTTCGTTTCCCCTTGCACTGGGAATCCATTTTAGCAAATGAGTTACAGAGTACCAACCTTGAACATTAGTTTCAGATAGTTGAAAAAAATGCCATGTGTGGCACTCTGGAGTAATTTCCATCTCTATAGAACTTAAAAGATAAAACCTTCCAATAGCTTTACGTAAAGTTTAGACTTTATTCACTATATAGTTATCCTTTTACCTCCCCCTCAAAAATACCTTTCACAAGGCCAATGATTTAACAGAACTTTGTTCCATTAGCTTAGCTTTTAGCAATTTCCTCATAAAATCTTTTAGAATTTCAACTCACAAGCATCTCTCAGATAAAACAGTGGCACAGAAATCATAGCTTTTTGGATTTATCTGATTTGAAAATTTTGTCTGTTTGCTTTCTCTTCACCAAGCTTCTTTGAAAAGTACTTATATTTGGACAGACTATGGTAAGTGAATCTGCAGGAGAAATATTTTTCCCATGTGCAAAACAATTACATTTCAACCAGGACATCCAAAAAGAAATAATATACACCACTTAAGCTGCCCTGGATTCCTTCATTTTTCTAGACGTGATCTACTACTTTCACTGAGAGCTTCCTGCTAAGGCAGAACTTCAGTTACATGTGCATATGGAGTTTTATTTTCTGCTAGAAATTTGTTTTAACAGGTGTTTAAAACGTGCAATTCTGAATTCCAGTGCCAGTCAGATATTCAATAGCTGCTGGACTCTACAAGAGGCTCAAGCTTGCTTTAAGACAAAATAGCCAGGTATTCCTACCAGTTGCAAGTCCTCAGCAAACCAAGCTCAGATACTCAACTACAGATTGATACTCCTATAAAAAGACCACAGGTCATTGACCCTATCACAATATGTGTTACAAGTCTAGCAGAATATCTGGTGTAATCAAAGCCAAATGCTGAACTTGGCTGCATTTCATTTTATGGGGATGGAAGAAGAGGGTGGGAATTATTGTAACAAAGGGGAGAAAATGGCTGGGAACCACCACCAAAAGCCCCCTCCCCCCACCAACAAAGGAGGGGAAACAACCACATCTCTCTAAGTTGTCTAGTGTTCCAATGCTTCAGACAGCTTAGCAGGAAGTTCACAGCAAGCTTCTTCTAGCTTTTGATCTGGTGGTCCATGAGCTAGTGTCTGTTTCCTTTGGTTGCCTCTTCACTCCACAGCAAATCCACATGTCTCTTCCACAGCTGTCAGTAGCTTCTCATAAAGCTTCTCATATGACTCATAAGGCGGAATGTCAATTCGGTTAAAGCTAACCAAGATGAAAATAACAGTATGAACATTGCTGTATATGACCCAAAACATTTCACTTGCAAAAACCTAGTTCGCTCATGTTTAAAGATGTACTCTATAAAATGAATCATGGTAGAGGTGAAAATTATTAGCTGTTTCAGTGATCAAATTAAACAAGATTAGGGCTTATTAGCACCTTTTCCTGTAGTTCATGAACCTGCACATGGGAGATGTGAACTGGGGAAAAAGGAATTTTGCTAGCATTTGAGCTTGTTTAAATTCACTGTTCAGTATTACCCTTCACCTAGTTTTTTTTAAAAAAATATTGCCTCTAATATGGCTACACTTTTTAAAATAAAAATTTAGCATTCACATGTGAAATGTTTGATTTTTTTTTGCTTAATAATAATGTACAATTCCAATGGTGGAATAAAATTAATAGCTTTCAATAAAAATACGAACATTTCAATGCAATATTTGACCTGAAAACACTTGCAACATGTAAAAGGCACCAGGTTACAGTGCCTCTGGCTAGCATCCAAAGCATTTTGAAGCATTGGTTTAGTCATCGTAACGCTAATTTTTTCCTCGCCTATTAATACATAATAGGGGAAGAAGTTACTGAATCCAAAGTGTTTCCTATATCAAGACAATGCTACTGCTTTCTGAGGGGCTGATGGTCCAATGAAATGTCAGACAGCAGCGTGCCTAATATACAGGGCAGCACTGGCTGTGTACTTTGCCCCAAGTATGAGGCATATTAGGGCAGCAGTTAAGTGGATAATTTAATCAAGTGTTGCTTCAAAATAAGAGTTTTCCTACATTTTGGTTCTGAATGCCAAAATATTTAGGGTACCTATTAAAATGGCTTCCTGTACACAAGAGAGTTAGAGTCAGTCTATGCAAAAGCTAATCTCAGATTCTCTTGAAGCTCAATTCTGCAAACGTATTATTAGTGCCTTTTTTCTAATTTTATAACTAAATGTACATGCAAGAACACCATTACTGTACTGCTGCACAAGGAATACATGGAATTAATGAATCATTGTCTTTGAAGATTATTTCTTGTAATGTGTATCCTTTTATCTGTGAAGACTTGACTGGACAAATGGAAATAAATGAATATACTGTGTACCAACATAAGAGGCAGCAGATTTTAACACCACCTTCATCTTACCAAGTGTGGGCTTTTGGAAGGTTGTCTGTATTTGCATCTATCAAATGGATGGTAAACAGCCTGGGTCCTGCAGCGCCTGTAGAACCTTACAGATAGATATTCTAGTTAATGCACTTCAGCAACACAGTTATAATACATAATGAATTTGCCAAATACCGGGGGGGGGAAGGAAGGGAATTAATTCCAATTTCAAGCAGGAATGTACCAGAGGTTAACTGTGCACACCAGTCAGTGAGGAGTTGGCCCAGGGGTTTTGGGAAAGTAGCTGGAAGTAGCTTTGTTAAAAACAAAGCTATCACCCAACATGGCCCTCAGAAAACATTTGGGTTTTTACTTAAATAAGAGTTTCCCCATTTTCATAATGGGAGAGGTGTTAGGACAAGCAGCACTTGGGAGATGCACACAAAACACTACGTCTGCAAGGCTCCATTTATTCTCAGCCAACATATATCTATAACGGGTCCATTCATAATATGCTTAAGACACTGAAATTCTGTTGCCAGAAAGAGGCAATTTCGGGAAATACATTCAAAGTCTAATAAAAAAATACTTATAGCAAAGGTTTTGAGTCAGAGTATAAAATCTTCATTTAAGAAACAGTCTAAATTGTTCGTGTGTATTCAGGGACCCAATGAGATTTGTAAATTTCATGCACTTGACTATACAGTGATCATATATACAATGATTTTAACTACACCCGTCCAGAAAATAGTCTTCTCAGGATACTGGCACATACTAGTGGTGACACACCAACTGAACTGCTACCTGATAACAGGAATACAGACTTGTCAAATGCATATCACTACTGGCAACTGCTAACGTGTTCATTACTGGCAGAGGTGTTGACAAATGAGAAATTCAATTCAAGGGCAGGGTTTCAGTAATTAGATTACTAAATTCTAGTGCCACATATTGACATGCTACTATTATTGTGCAGTGAATATGGAACAACTTTTACTGCCTTCTACGACTATGCATTAACTCAGACGCCACATCAGTCACCTTGCAAAGCCTTGAAACCTTGAAGAGGGACACGTGTGGACCCAGTCACAAACTGTAAGAGCCTCGCCCTTCTTTCCTCATCAAACGTTTCCACGGCTTGCCAAAACCACTTTACGATATTGCTATCTGCCATGCAGTGCTTTAGACGTGTGTTTGACTTCCAGTCATTCAGGTCTATCTTATCCAGGCCTCCTATTATTAGCTGTTACATAATTAAAAAACACTTTAAAGCAACAGGCACTGAAATGACATCTTACGTTAATATCTATTACCCCCAACCTGCTTTACAAACTGTAATATACTGCACATACACAAATCATTTTATCCACAATGAAAAACTTTTCTGGTACACAGTATATAGTAATGCTACTAAACAGCTCAGGACAGGAGGTGAATACTCTCTCCAATTGAAACGGCAAGTGGATTTTAAGTAGGTGAATGCAATTACCTAAACTGGGTTTTGGAGAAGAAACCAGAGCCAACCCTCTACTTTAATTATCACTCTTTTTGTTTTTGTTTTTTTTAAACATGTAACCTGAAAAGCATAGTGAGACTCCTTACACTATACCAGAGCTTCAGACTTAGACAAATGAGTGTCACCTACTGAATCAGACACAGCACTTTTCATAGCACTGCACTTTATCTGGAGGTCTTCCATCCCACTAATGACTACAGCCAAACCCTGCTTAATTTGTGAGATTTTACCAGATTACTACCAACTGTGCCATGGCATATATATCTATACACTATTCTGTTTATCATCTCTAATATAGACTACAAAACAAATTTCTCATATCTCTTCCATAAGTGAAAATGGAATGCTGACTAGTGGGAAAAAATCATGATAGGCCACGGTCCCAACCAGCTGGAATGATGATAAGGAAGTGGGGATACAAAATCCAATTGCTTAAAATTAATATTGTATACTCCAAAGGTACTCAAAACTATTTCAGGTGATGGACCACATTTTAAAAAAAGAGTACTGTCTCATGGATCTGTCTTGTGCCGTGATCTGTAGACCCCCTTCCCTCTCATTCACATTCATTTAACATTATGATATTTTCCATATAAACAAATGCTGCTATTGCTACAAAGTTTTTAATGCATTTTTTATTTGCCTTTCAAGGTAATTTAGAAGACTGAAACAAGAAATAGCATTATGTGACTAGCTGGCATGCCACAGATTGCTAGCAAGTGCTTCCAGGACCATCAATGGTCTGCAAGCTACAAGTTGAGAACATCTGCTTTACTATTAAAGGAGCAAACCATTTGCACTGAAAGAAAAAATACTATTTTAAGTGGCTGCATTTTGAAATTCAGGTTTTAAACATCAGGCCCAGGTCTTTTCTATATATTCTATACTTAAATTTTCTGCTTTCTTTTTAAGTACTCTAATCTTTGCTCTATGTAGCATCAATAAATGACCTGGATTGTAAACAATTACAGAAGACAAGCTGTTCTGAGGAGGCTAACAAGCTAGACCCTCTCAATTCCCTGGTTGTGCGATCAGCAATATAGAATCAGTCTTATTGCTGAAAAAAAAACCAAAACTGTCCACCTCCAGCATTAGCCCTTGGTAAAAATACATGTTTAAAGATCTCCCATTTTAGACAGCCCTAGCCATAATGCTAGTATCTCACATGTACAAAAAAGCCAGAACAAACTAGCAACTGTGATTAAAATGACAGCTTTCTACTACTCGCAAAAAGAAAAGGAGTACTTGTGGCACCTTAGAGACTAACAAATTTATTAGAGCATAAGCTTTCGTGAGCTACAGCTCACTTCATCGGATGCATCAAAAAGAAAAGGAGTACTTGTGGCACCTTAGAGACTAACAAATTTATTAGAGCATAAGCTTTCGTGAGCTACAGCTCACTTCATCGGATGCATCAAAAAGAAAAGGAGTACTTGTGGCACCTTAGAGACTAACAAATTTATTAGAGCATAAGCTTTCGTGAGCTACAGCTCACTTCATCGGATGCATTTATGCATCCGATGAAGTGAGCTGTAGCTCACGAAAGCTTATGCTCTAATAAATTTGTTAGTCTCTAAGGTGCCACAAGTACTCCTTTTCTTTTTGCGAATACAGACTAACACGGCTGCTACTCTGAAACCTTTCTAGTACTGTTCATTATAATTGAAAAGGGCAAAACAATTTTTACATTAATACTCTAAACAGTTGCTCATGGGTCATCCTGATCACAAAATAAAGTCATTCTGAATGAACAAACGTGTACCTCAAGCTCCTTCTGGTCAAAAGGCTTTAGTAAGTGTTGAGGAATAAGTTCATTAAAGCCTTTTTGTAGAGCCAGAAATTGTGCCTCAATTCCTCTCATAAATCGCCAGTTTACATACAACCTGGGGGGGAAAGCCCAAAATGGAAAGTTAGGAGCAATGTGCTGGTTAGAACAGGGCCTTTTTATATTAGCAGAGTAGAAAAGTTTGGTCAAAGAACTATTATGGTTTGGATAGACAAAAACTGTGTTTGTGTAAAAAACATTTGACCATTTTCCTTCTGTAAGTACCAGTTCCATATCAACACAAAGAAAACAAGAACTAACTTAAGCTCAATTTATTCCTCCTAGCTCTTATGGCATGTATACAAATTACACTGGTATGTCAGGAAGATATATAAAAGATGAAAACTTCATACAAAATCAGGCCAGAAAAGTCAGCACTAACTAGCTACTGTGAATAGATCACTGGATCTTGTTTGTATCATTCGTTACATCTCCCATCAATTCAGAGCATTTGTATTCCCAGCCTAAGGGAAAGCAGTAAATTAATGTTTGAAATGCCTCAAAAAAAAATTATTATTCTGTACTTAGGTGTTGCAGATTTTCTGAAAGAAAATCTTAAAGTTCTGCCCTCAACCATCAGTCTCCCTTCAAATACCTACCGCCACTTTTAGGCATGTCTGCTAAGCGCCAGCTCAGAAGTCTAATCCCAAAATGATTTTAGTCATGTTTTTCAATGTCATCAGTAAGTAATAGGACAGAAGTCAACCGAAAGCAGTAATACATTAATATGTATAATAATAAACAACTAAGGGAGAAATATGAACCTGCTCTCTACATTTGATATAGGTGTGATCTTGAATTCTCTTTGGATTTTTTCCTAAAAAGAGATGACCTAGCTCAAGCACAAATTATTGGACACCATCCAGGAATTACTGGATGAAATTCTATGTACTGTGCAATGCTGCAGATTAGACTAGATGATGGGTTCTCAATCGGGGGTCATAACCTGCCCTTCCCATATTGCTAAACAGAAGGTGGGTCTGGTATGGAAAAGGTTTAGAACCACTGACTTGAGAATCATACTAGTCCCCTCCTGGCCTTAAAATCCATAAATCTATACCTTATAAATACTGCAGCAAAAATGTCCCCAAATCTAAGACCCTTAGACCTATTTATCCTTCAGAATAGACTGTTTTAGTGCCAGCAGAAACTACTGCCATGCAGATAACCGCAACTCAGAACAGAACTTGGTCCTTCACTCCAATGGCTTTGCAGGGGCTTAAGTGCCAAGGAGTTATTTTCTAGTAATTTGCTCTCCCTGATTGAAGGAGCACTGTTTACTTGCTCAGAGAAAGGTCTTCATTCCTCCCTAGACAAAGGAAGAGTCATTATAATGGACACAAGTGGTTGCGATGGGCTGGAAAAGGGGAACTTTCAGGAAAGCAAAGGATTTTCCAACGTGCTTTTTCTATGAGAATCTTTTTTCCTTCAAGTCCTAAACAAAACATACACTTGTTCACTAAAAAAAATTTTCAGAACTCCCTCTAAACGTGCACTCTTCATTACTTCACTTTTCAGATCCTAAGAATTGTATAAAGAACTCATCTTCTCCAACACCTTCCTGTTATGTTTGGGACAGCTGGTTCTTCCTGTGATACCTGACATATTCTTTCTTGTTCTCTTCTGTAACAGGAACATTTCTGCCATTTGGTTTGAGCTCATGCTGCAGAATCCGCCCAAAAGCATTGTGTTCCACACAGAAAGTATGGTCCAACACTGGGGTGATGTCATTCTCTCTGTCAATTAAAAGGAAAAGGATAAAACTGACATTTTCCCCCCCAATCTGTTGATGCACACAGACCAATTATTTATTGAACCCTTGTGGAGTGAAGGGTCCATCTGCCATCTTTCACAAGCCCTACATTTACTGTTTCCTAAGTTGCCTCTCTCATATATAGCCTTGTGGATTTCAGAAGCCCACCTATATGTTTGTTTACTAGCAGGGTGTGCCAATGTGATAGAGAAAAGGGAAACTGACAGTTAATTGTTGTATTTAAAATATAATTAACTGATTTGTTGCCAGATTTCAATACAAAGTATGAGGAAGATCATGTAACTTTCTGAACTGCTGGTGAATTGACAATGAATTAGAACACAAAAGGAAAAGCTGCATGGATAAAAATGATTTGCCTTATGACCAATGAAACTCTGAAGGAATTTCAAATGTATCTGACTAAATCTAAGAGGATGCGACTATAAAAGATAATTTCTTATGTATATCTAAAACAGTAGAACCAAGGGCACACTCCCTCACTGGTTGTATCCCAAGCAATCACACACAGAATTCATTAGATTTTGACATAAATAATTTCCACAACCGAATATTAGATGACTACGGATAAGGTTAGGATTTTATTGAAGGATCCAGCAAGAGCGGAGCCGTGTCTGTATAAGAGCTTTCCTTCACAAGTACCTTCAATTCTTGGATTGGGAAGCAGCGGCTAGGAAATTGCGTGTTTTTTGCAAAATCTGCTCTACTGTGAAAGCTCTCTTTTAATGCGATATCTTACTACTCCTGAGGTCTAGTGCTCTGTCTTCTACAGTTAAGTACTTGGTAAATGAATAGTACTTACAAAATCCAAACTAAACTCTTGTGCAGTTCTGGGTCAACAGATTCCAGATCAGATAGCTGAATGGGTTTCCCCAGCAGCTGTTTGTAGAAGGGAACTGTGAAACCCCCATTGATGTAGTGTCCATGGAACACAGCTAAACCCATTATCCGACCAACAAAATGGAAATATGATAAATGATCCTGCAGGGGACACAGAAGAAAGAATAAATCATTGGAAAAGCAGTCCACTGCTGACATCTTGTGGCTATATTTATGCCAGTAGCAATGATTTTGTATCCAAGGGATTTGCAACCTGCTGGGAACCAGAAGGTATGTCTACACTACTATGTAAGCCTGGGCTCACTCACATTTGAGCCCATACTCCCTTCTGTCTACACACAACTCTCTGACACTCTGGTTCAGACAGAGTCCTAAGTTCCTGCAGTATTAGAGGGTTCAAATCCTTCTGCTTTGCAGTGTAGATGCAGCCTCCTGACTGAAGTCCTAGAAGTCCACCAAAGATATCCCACAATCCCATGGGCCAACGTCTTTTGTCCTCTCTATCCCAAGAACCGCCAGCTGACTGCAGGGAAATGGAAGCATCGCCCCCCCTCCCCCTTGCTGTAATACAGAAGCTTGGTGGGTCAGTATTTAAACCATCCATTGTTTTCTGACCAGCAAGCTGCAAATACACCATCAGAGAGCCTTCTGTGTTTGCAATGGAGATGGAACAGAAAAAGTGAGTGAGGCCACCGAAATGAGACAGCTGCTGAAACTGGTCCCAGAGGAGGCTTTGACTCAGGAGCAGCACAACCTGGGGCCAAATTGGAGGAGCTTTTTGATGCCCCATCCTCACCACTAGGAACAGTCCATTCTCTCAAAGCCAGCAATTACTTCAGGAATATCTATTATGCTCAACATGCTGGAGTAAACCACACACCTGATTGCCTCAGAAATTTCTGCCAACACTTTACCCACAATTGATTTTTCCAACATCAAACTGGTTGGCGAAGAACCTGTAGTAGTCGGGGTAGCCAGCCTCCAGACTGTTATAGCAACCTGCTTCTGGACCAGCATGGCTGTCCTCATGTGTGTAGATTTATGCTGGAGGGGGGTGGGAGTGGGGGTAGGGGAGAGGTAGGGTAAGCTGCTCACAAAGCTCCAGAAATGTAGCTTTTCTTCATGTGATCCACTGCAGGGCATCCCCTGTCTGCATGATGATGTGGTCCCACCAGTCTATGCTTGTGGCTCTGCTCCAGAAGAGCTGATCTACGTAGGGGGCATCAGCAGCTGTACTGAATGTGCAGCATCAGCCTCTTTATGTCTACCATGTTGTGTTCTCCTTGTTTTCTTCCTCCGCCTCCATCATAAGCTTTGTCAGGTGCCTTTGGTGGGCCAGAAAACACCACTGAAATGTCCACCAGCATCTTATGGAAGCTCTGCCTGTTTCCTGACACAGGAGTGAAAGCACAAGCAAGAGAAGTGCTGCCAACATGCTGCTGGTTCTGACAGCTGGGAGCACAGAGACCAAAATGACTGCTTGGCAGGATATGTTAGCTAGCTGTTGAAATTTCCTGTAACATGCAGGGTGGACAGTCAAGTTTCCCACATTGCACCATGGTCAAAAGGCTAAAGCTGCCACGTTTCAGGAGTCACTGGAAAGTCTGGGATATGGTTGGTGGGACTCAGGCCTGCATGGTGAACTGCGGACACCAGAGCTCTTGAGTTCAAGCCTGGGGTAGAAAATTCTTAATGTACGGTTGACAATCAGTGTAGATGATCGAGCCCTGGGTTTTCTAACCCACAGTCAGCTGACGCAAGTCCCACTAACCCTGGACTTACACTGCAGTGTAGACATACCCAAAGAGTCATTATTTCACCTACTGTCATATGACCAAGCACAAAAGAGCCATTTAATGATAAGATGTCACCGACGATATCTAATGAATTTACTAGATCAACTTAATTTAGAAGTCTCCAAACAACATCTGAAGGGCCCAAAATCAAAAAAAGGAATGCAAGAATATGAACCCAAAGAAACCCTTTAGAAATATAAGCAGAAGGGAAAATCCAAACAAATCAAATGCTCATCAAGTAGATTATTATCCGCTTCACCCCTAAATCTTATCAATAATTTCTTCGTTGGAAGTTGGCAAATAGTTAATTTCATCCAGTTCTAGACCAGCCACATGTTGCTTATGCTTGCAAGTTTGCCTCAATTTTTAAGGAGTAGGCTTTTTCAACCCGAGGCCAAATTTCTTCCAATACATCCTCTTGCATAGTGCCATCTTAACTTGTCAACACTGGGATTTTAGTCAGTGATTTAACTGCATGAGGTGCAAGTCATGCCTACACTAGGGATCCCTCCCAAAAAATCACAGCCCAGGAGGCTGTGGCTGCAAGAAAAGCCCCTGGTGGCCACATGCAGCCACCATGGCCGCATTTGAGAAACGCTGATCTAGTCTGACCTCCTGCATAACACATCCCAGAGGTCCTCCCTGAATTAATTTCTGTTTGAACTGAGAAAATCTTTCAGAAAAACATACAATTTTTAAACCAAGACCGGAAGTGATGGAGAATCCATCACAACCCTTGTTAAGTTGTTCCAAAGGTTAATTTCCCATCTGAGTCTGTCTAACTTCAACTTCCAGACATTGGATCTTGTTATACCATTGTCTGCTAGACTGAATATCCAATCATCAAATTTTTGTTCCTCATGTAGGTACTTATAAACTGTGATTAAGTCACCCCTTAATCTTCTCTTTGTTAAACTAAACAGATTGAGCTCGTTTTTCACTATAAGGCATAGCTCCCAATTCTTTAATCAGTATCCTTGGCACTTCTCAGAATTCTATCCTGTTTATTAATGAATATCCTTTTGAGTTGTTTACCCCACAACTGAACACAGTGTTCCAGTAGCAACTGTACCAGATGTCAAATATAGAGGTAATATAACCTCTCCACTCTTACTTGAGGTTCCCCTGTTTATGCATGCAAGGATCACATGAGCCCTTCTGGTCAGAGTCGCACTAGGAACTAATGTTCAACTGATTATCCACCATGATCCTCAAGTCTTTTTCGCAGTCACTGCTTCCTAGAATAGAGGCCCCCCATCCTGTAAGTATGACCTACATTCTTTGTTCCTAGATGTATAACTTTACATTTAAGCCATATTAAAGAGCATATTGTTTGTGTTCAGTTTACCAAGCAACCGAGATCACTCTGTATAAGTGACCTGTCCTCTGCGTTATTTACGCTCCCCGAATGTGTGTGTCATCTGCAAACTATCAGTGATGATTTTATATTTTCTTCCAGGTCACTGATAAAAAAAATTAAATAGTATAGGCCAAGAACCAATCAATATACCTCACTAGAAACACATCCTCTCAATGACAATCACCAGTTTATAATTATGTACTGAGACCTGTCCATGAGCCACTTTTTAATCCATTTAGTGTGTGTCACGTTTAATACTGTACTAGTCTAGTTTCTTAATCAAAATGCCATGTGGTACCAAGTCAAATGTCTTAAAGAAGTCTAAGTTTATTACATCAGCACTATGACCTTTATCAACCAAATTTGTAATCTCATAAAAATCTAAATTAGTTTGACAGGATCTATGTTTCATAAACCAGTGGTGACTGACATTATATTACCCTCGTTTAATTCTTTATTAAATGGAGCCTCATATTGACTTCTCTGACTGAAGGCAAAGTATGTGGGGCCACTCCACTCATTGGCTAGGCATTGTTCAGGAAGGAATATTGCTTACACTTTTCAATACTTCCCAACCCTAGTATTTAAGAGTAGCTGCACCCATGCATATGGTCTTAATGGACCAGGTGTTTAACAGTCCAAAGAAGCTCACATGACAGCACACAGTAGTACTGACATACCATAAACACACACTACTTCCTGATACATCAGTTGAAAACTTGTTATCCTGTTAGTTCACATCCCATCACAAAGCTTTATTGTTTACCCTCTTAAGATTGGACAATGATTAACAGAAGTAGAAGTGTGGTTGAGCTCCCACTGAAGTTTAACACACATGATTATTGCCCTAATGTTAATACTTACAGGATTGATAGAAGAGTCTGGATTGATTTGCAGCATGTAAATATTGTCAGTAGAGTACTGGAAAAGTCCATAATAGGGGTTCAACATTTCATGGCACAGTAAATACAACCACTCTCTGCCAAACAAAGCAGGATTTTAGTGAAAGTTTCACTGAAATTTCAAACATTTATTATAACTCTGTCAAACAGTCCTGAATGATTTATTTTCAATTTTCTATCAGAAATCTGGTAATCTATATTGCCGAGAGTGGAGAACTATAAAGCTTCCTCTAGGAAGCCAGGAAAAGTCTGGCTCATTTACATACAGATTTTGATTTTACTTTAGAAGTATTGTCAAGGAAATTAGCATTAATAAAAAAAAGTGGGAAAACAGACTCTAGTAAGTAGCTAGGGTAATGTAATCCTAACTCATACTCTTCACTCAAATTGTGGGACTGAATGTGATCAAAGGAAAACAAGTTGCTGGGTTATTTAATCAATGGATTCGCTGGAGCCCCCCCAACATGAGTGTTCATAATATTTCCAGATAGCTAGCGCTGCACTAACTTTTGGTGCAGAGCTAGCTATCTGGAAGGAGACGAGGCACCACTGGGCAACCTTTACTATGCATTAAAGTTTTTGAGCAGTTAATGTCTATTTGGGTCATATGTTCATGTAAGTGATTAAGTGATGTAAAAGCCTACGCCCCACTGACTTTCCAAGAGCTTTAGACTCCTAAGCCACTTGTGTTCTTTTGAACATTTTACCCACGTAATGGGGTGGTTACCCTGCTCCTAAAATAGAAGGGGTTAAAAGCAGCCCTGGAGAGGGCTGTGGCTGGCTGATTTGGGAAGCAGCCATAGCTGGGCCATGCCCCAATCAGGCCCCAGCTGGCCTGTATAAAAAGGCTGTGAGCCAGTGGCCCAAGCAGTCTCTCTCCAGGCTGGGAGAGAGCAGGGCCTGGCTGCCTGCCTGGCAGGGTACTGAGGGTGGTGCCGTGCTCGGAAAGGAGCAGGCTGAGCGGGGGTGCTCCAGGCTGGCAACTCCCCAGGCTGTAGGGCCTGGTCCAAGGCCCATAGAGGTACTGGGAGGCAGAGGAAGGCAACAGGTCTGAACCCCCTTGCCTATGATGAGTGGCCTTTACACTGCCGTCTGCCCCAGGGTGCAGGGTCTTGGCAATGACTGGCAGTAGCCCAGACTGAGGCAAGGTGGGGATAGTGGGTTGGGGGTTCCCCAAGAAGGGGAGACCCAGAGGCAGAGTGTGGGGGTATGGCCAGGGGGTAGAACCCCAGAGAAAGGGGCACCGGGGTCTGAGAGGGACATGGGCGTCAGAGCTGTTCAGATCACCAGCCTGCAGAGGGTGCTCCAGGCTGGAAAAGAGCTAATTCCCAACAACCAGCAGGAGGCACCGCAGAAGTGAGTCTGCGCTCCTTTACAACCCACTGGTGCCTTAATTCAGCACCCAATCTTTAAGATTACAGATTTATATATGCATACATTTGAGAACACATACAAACAAGAGTTTTAAGGAAAAATTAAGTTTAAGGGCAATGATGTAATTGAAGGACATCAACTTGAATTAGTCGGGGGGGGGGGGGCAGTACTCAGTAGTTTCATGTACTACACATCTGCCCCACCAATGGGTTGTAGATTTACAATCACATTTTCATATTTAAAAATATGTTCTTTTAATTCCTCTTGCTGTGTGACAACCACACAAAGCTGACAATTTGGAAGAAAAGTGTGACTATACCTATACTATGAGGTTTATTTCAAACCTACTTCAGTTATAGAATTTTTAGGTATTACTAACAATAGTAGGAAAAATTTTCAGACTTGAGTTTTATGTTGACAGTATTCCCTCCAAAATGATCTGCAATTCAACCTGTATTTTCCCACACTTCCAGTAATAAAAGCAAAGGAGGAATGCGGCAGCAAAACAAACATACAGTAAATATTTTGCATAAAGGATCTCTCATTAAAGCAAACTGTATAACCAAGTGACTCATTGTAAGAAAAAGCAAGGTTTTAAAGTAATATTTAAAGTGGAAATGACTCAGAAGTACTGAGGTGCTGGAAGGAAGAGTCACAGACAGCACAGTGACAGTAAAAAAGCAGCTTCCAATTGTTAAGCATTGATGTGACGTGAAAAAGGAGGGGCAAAACCAAAAAGAATAAGGCAAATAAGAAAAATTACAAGCAGAATTTTGTGGGAAGTCAGTTTTTGGATAGAATTTGGAGATGGACAGGATCTTGATGAAAGTAACGGGGGTTATACTGTTCCACTGTCTGGAACAAGAGAGTAGTCTAGCTGCATAATTCTGCATCCTCTGAAGTTGTCTGCAGAGATTTGGGAAAATCATAAAAAGATATGGAACAGCATCTGTCTAGACAGGAAGTGATTAAGACCTGAATAAACATTGTAGCAGAGGCATTGTCAGGGTAAAGATGAATTCTCACAGCGTGTCAGTGGTGGCAACAGGTGTAGGTCATTAAGCACTTTAAAAGGCTGTTTTACAGTTAAACTAAAACATTCCAGACAAAAAGGACTAAAAAAAAATCCAGGTCTCACCTTGCCACTCCACCATAATCCAAGCCTTCTTCTCCTCGAAATTTCACCATCAGCCTCTTTTTCAAGTCTTTTGGCCTCATCTTCATTATCTGACGGTAGGACTCCTATATACATTACAAATAAGACAGTTCTTTCCTTTCCATGGTTATAAGTCTACTATAAAACACTAGAACCATATAGGTTGTCATTTGAGTCAAGATTTCCCCAGTATAATGAATTAGAGTATTTCACAGTTGGTGTCAATGTGATTTCCAATAACATCCCACTAGTATTAGTGTTAAATAGGAGAAGATACATGGAGTCTGATTCTAAAATTCAGATGTTTTTTCTATGTACACATGCTCTTAATGTTATCCATTCCCAGAATAAGAAGAGACTTCCACAATTAAAATAAATCTTTACATGACTGAAAAGCACAAGCAATAATGTCAATCAACGATAGATGGACTGGAAATACAACTAAGGGATTTCACTAAGAAAAATTCAGATTAATTTGTTAAAAATCTAACCAAACTGTCACATTAAATTCTTGACTGCTTGTAATTTTAGATAAAGAGGGTCAAGTTTCCTGCAAAGTCTAGAGAAAGAAAAAAAAGGTTTCAGTGAGACAAGACAAGCTGCACAAGTGTGGAAACGCCGGTAAAGACTTCTCTCAGCATGGCACATTCTGAAGATATTTTCATACCACCACAACCTTATATTCAACATTTGAACCTCAGCAGTTAACATTTTCCTCAATGTTATTCCCCTATATTTTCATACTGTGCTGCACTGCATTTAAAAAAAAAAAAAAACTGTTGGTGTTGAGCTGCATGAACTACCCTCCCCACGCTCCTAAGGGAAGTGTGGGGGGGAGAGGGGAAATAGTCAAAACCAGCTAGGGCTCTAACCACAACCTGAAACTCAGAGTTAAGAACGTAATAGGACAGATCTGCTACCCAGTCAGAAAGGTTTAAAAAAAAAAAAGACATAATTCAATATGCTCTGAAGTGGTACTTCAGCTGCCCTTCTCTAGCTACAAATTTAAGTCAGAAAAATAATCCTACAATTTTGTAGCCCAAGCTTATGTTTTACGGCAGCTTTATCTCCTTAGCCATGTCTACTTCAGTGCATACCCTAGGATGAATCAGATTCATTGTAACCAAAGAGCAATTTTGCATAAGAATTAACAGCAGCATTTGACTCTCACATTTCACCCGTGATGCACAAACCTACATACCTCAAATATTTCTTCTCTGGATACTTCAATGCGGCAGTGACCAGCTTGTGGTTGCTGAAGAGAGAGTTCATGTCTAAGGACTTTTAGTTTCTGTACTAAGTCTCTTTCATATCTTTGGGCAGGCAACTCCTCACCATCTTCTAATGACCCCTCATTTGGGACTGGCAAAGGCTGGCTCGGTTCTTTTAGTTGGCATTGATGGCTTTGGAAAAAACAAAGTAAAACATTTACTCTAAAAGCACAGAAGTAGAAAATGTGGCATAAGGCGATGTTCGTGACAATGAAAGAAATAGTTAGCCCGCCTTTTCATTAATACTTAAACGAAGCAGAAAGTGGATTGAGCACGGTAACTACTGCAGCCTTGCTGCCTTTTATTGGAGGCTCTAACAAATCAGAATACATACAAAAGCTGAGAAAACTCAACTATTCCCAATTCAATGGTTCATGATGATAATATTAATTAAGAAATTCTGAAAGACAATATTATTCACCGTTGTACAATGCTTATATTGACTGCTGACTGAACAGTGATGAAAAATTTAATTGACTTCTCCAACATTGAGACCACTTTAAGAGCTAGGACATTCCATTACAAAACCGTTTGCGTAAGACCTTTATAAATGAAACAGCTTAAGACGACATTCTCATTGCATTTTACTTGGGCTCCATGCAAGTAAAACAAGTAACACCAAAATGGGGTAGTAAATACTGTATCTATTGTTAGGATTAAAAAAAATATGCTGGTCTCAAAAAGTTACAGCATTATATCTAAATTTAACTGATTAGGGACAAAGAAAAAGCTAAGATATTTTTAAAAGATACTTCAAACCACAGGAGCCTAAAATTAAAAGATGAATTCTCTACTGTGTGAAGTTCTTACTTCATAATGTGATGTAATCTTGGGTCTGTGAACTGTGTGGTTCTGTTATTGTGATCTACAAAATATATTCTTCCAGACACTGTACTTCTCACTTCCCAACCCGGTGGCAGAGGACCTAGTTCATCACAATTCACACTGTTAAGGTCTCTAGAGAGAGAGGAGAAGAAAAACAGAAAGTATTGGTAACTAAAAGAAAAACAAATTACTCTGAAAATAAGATGAGTGAACCTGGAGTTCATGAAGGCAAGGGGAGATTGGCCCCCGTCTTACATGGCATTCTGTTTTATTTGTTATGCAAGAAACCCAGATATTCAAATAGGAGGGATAGATCTGAAAACCAGGAATACTATAAACACCTTGGAGCGATAGCAGAAAGCAAATTAGACATGAGTTTGCAATACAATATGGCAGCAAAGAAAGGTCAGTGTTGACAGTGTACTTCTGGACTACACATTCAGAGGCACATCACTACAGAGCAATGAGATAATAGGCCCTATTTGCAACTGCATATGGAAAATTGCAGTCATTTCTGAACATCTCATTAACACAGAGAATGAGGAATTGGAAGGAGTTCAGAGTACAGCAATAACAGCGATTAGGAGCCAGAGGGTTAGAACTGAAGAATAACTGAGAACTAAAAACAGATACCTGGTTAAGCAATTAAATGGGGAATATTTTCAAATGGCGTAAACACCATGTAGGGATTTCTCATGGGAAGAGGACTACCAATACAAACGGACTAAAGGAAACTCCTTTAAACGCTAACAGGAGCTTCTTCCCAAAAAAATACAGCATTCAGAAATGTAAGACTATCAATTACAGTGTTCAAGAACCCAGACCGTTAAAAGCTGAGGTGGCTGACTATTCCCACTATCTTTTTGAAAGTGTTAATGATAAAAATAGGTACAAGCAGGCAAAGAGATCTCACTTCTAATTAGCAAAAAGAAAAGGAGTACTCGGATGAAGTGAGCTGTAGCTCACGAAAGCTTATGCTCTAATAAATTTGTTAGTCTCTGAGGTGCCACAAGTCCTCCTTTTCTTTTTGCGAATACAGACTAACACAGCTGCTACTCTGAAACCCTTCTAATTAGCAAGTTTCTGATTCTAACCATATGATTAATAATTTCAGTACAACTCATTTATTTAGGGAGGCATTGTTGACAACATTTTCCTTTTCATTCTAGGTAATCTCAAATTAATTTTTTACAAGTGCTATTGAAGACAGTACACTTACTTACAGGTAACATTTCAATTCCATTGACATGATGTATTACACATGCAGAATTGCAAAGGCAGAGGACTTCAGCAGCCTAAGTATAGGAAAATACTAGTAGGGGCAAAAAAGGGATGGAGTCATTGAAGACTATTATTTAGACAGCAAAATTGTTCTCATTAATAAGGAAGTGAAAAATGCACTAGACAGCAGCTATGATGTACATTTTATTTGAGGTTCAGGATGCTGCCTGACAGATATTCTGAATGGGAATTCTCCTAAATCTAGCTATACATTATGAACATAAGTCAGTGGATTGTGACGCTATGGGGAAAGCGCATTTTATATAATCTAAACTTCCTTAGTGTGGGAAAAACCAGGTTTTCATCAGGTTTTCCAAAAGATTTCGGTTATGGCTACGTGTTTAGATCAGCTGTGCATCTGAAACAGTAGTTTAGTGATCTGATCACATCCAATTTTTAGTGTACATTTATGCTTAATGGCAAGGACAAGTTTCTGCCCTGATTATAATGTCTTGTCTCAAAAACAAGTACAGAAAGAGAGAACAACCTTTGCTAAAAAATAAGGCAATGTTATCGCTAGTAAAACACTGTGACCTGTTTACTTAAACTGTTGTTCTTGGAAGCCTGTCTCTGCACTTTGCTTCATCTATCCAGTATCTTGCATTACTCCAGTTAGCTATGTTGTCTGCACAGTGAGGATAAAGTTGTAGACTTTCATAGTTTTACTTTCCAGGCTTTGGGGAAGAGACAGCCTATAGGAACATTATGGAGAAGCAAATCCCCTCAGGGAAACTAGCCAGCGATGGATGTATAGTCACAAAAGACTGGACTAGCACAGGCTAATTCTTTAAAAAAGCTTTACCAAATTAATTTTGTGGATGATTCATATTTTCCCAGCTGCAATTTGTTGGTCTGAAATGAAGAGACTTTTAAATAGTTCTTTAAAAGTAATTTTTCAAGTCCCTAGAGTGTAGAATTGGCAAAATATTTCTGCTTCAGCTGCACAAAAGGTGAGCAATACTATAATTGAAGACATCAACCAACCATTCAGGAGTCAGAAGTTATCAGTAGTCTAAAGCCAGCAGAATTTAGCTTTTCTCAGTTGAGCACTCAAACTGCTCTCCATCTCAGAAAAATTTTAGGTCATATTCAACAAAGCGATTTGCAACTTTATTAAAAGGATGAAGTCAAATCAATGTTTTATCAATGTGACTTCAGTAAAGGTTACATGATGTTTTTACTTGATTTAAAAGTCGCAGGTAGTTAATTTGTAATTAATAAGCAAGTAAGTATCCTGAGGGGATTGAATTGAAGTCAATAAAGAAATCTACAATGATTCCTTATTCTGCTGTCGCTCAGAGTAGGAATCACTTCATATCATCAGCACTTCATGATTCAGCTGACTGCCATAAGATGAAAATAACTGATTTTGTGTAGCTATGAATACATACCTTGGTATCCTCGGGTCATGCCACGTACTAACTCCAGTCTGTGTGTGCAAAAAATAAACCTGTCCCTGTACCGTTGTCCTTTGTTCTACATAAAGGAGGGAAAATATTCCTTAATTATTCTAAATTATAAATTCTTAAAAATCAATAAGCAGTTTCTTAAAGCTATAAGCAATTTCTTTTACAACATAATCAGGGAGAGAATAGATAACTTAAGCCATCCAGTCTGATCTCTTGCACTTTGGACTCAGTATGTTTTACTATCCAACTGCTCTTAATATTTCTAATATCTTAAGTTCAGATCACGATGCCTTGAATTAATTCTCTTCTTTTATAATGTGCTGATTATATTACCAGCTTAAAATAAAATAGATAATTGCCTTACTCCCAAATCTGGTGTCGTCTTTTTTCCTAGATAAGATTTAATTCTCCCTCTCATCTTTATCCTCTGATTCTTGTTTCTTTGTTGCCTTTATATTTTCCTGTAGTTTTTCTCACTCTTTCCTAAACTATGGGCCTCAACACTGCACAAAATATGCCATAGGGAAAGCAAAATAGCACTACTACTCTAGTTTAAAAGTGTTTAAATGTACTCTCCAAGCATAAACATTCAAATTTAGCATTAGCTTTTCTGCAACAGCATCACACCACAAACTCATGTTTAGTTTACGATCAGCGCTAGGTGTCTCTTGCAGTAGCTGGTTTCTAAACAGCCATTCTTCAGTTTATATCTGTACCGCTCATCTCGTGTTCCTAAATACAGACCATTACAGACATACAGATATTGCCTGTACTAACAAGTAAAGCATGTATTTTATATTAAACTTAAGTTTAGATATAAAGCTCTCTAAAAGACTTCAGCAAATGTACAGTTCTGGAAACACTTACCGTAACCTTCAGGTAGGTCAGGTGACTGATGACCATGTGGTCTATTCTGAGGTGTTTGTACATGACCTCTGACTTCAGGGTTTCGAAGTCGCTGTGCCTGAAGCCTCTGATCTAGACTAGGAGATTCCACAAACCTACAATTCCCTCCACCAGCAGCACCAGTAGTATCTGTATATGGTGCTGGTTCCTCCATGAAACAGCTGAGTGGCCTTCCAGGTCCAGAATCTTCATAAACCGTTCTGAAAGCAGGGACACTCACAAAATTAACACAATAAAGGTTTGTATACAAAAATGGCTAATTTTCTTCCTCTCCATTATTTGATCTGAATGAACTGCAACTTCTATGACACACACTATACCTTACTTTAAATAATTATATATTTCATTCATTCAATGCGTGCACACACATTGAATTAAAATTTATATTTATATTTTTTATTTATATATAGATATATAGTGTGTACACTATACACACACGCACAAATAAATTTCATTCAATATATGTTTATGTGCTTGCACACACAAGCATGTATAAATATATAATTAAATTGGGTGATTAGCAATACACACAAATTTGTAAAGAAACGGTCCGGAAAGGATATATTTCAGGACCGTTTCTTAATTAATTTGGCTGCATTACTATTCACAAGAATTCCCGATTTTATTTTTCCAAAGCATAACACATAGCATGAACAAAAATACCATGAATGGAATTAAATGAAACTAAATACTCAGCAGAATCCGATGTGACACTTACCCTTCGTTCTCCAACAGCCCTCTACAATCTACCACAGAACCTCCTGAGCCTATTCTGTCCCGTGTCTGTAAACTGACTGAAATAGAAAAAGAAATAATGAAGACAAATCCTGCCATTCCAAGAGTGCATCATTTATCAATAGTTCACAATCTGCACTAATCAATATTTTAATAAGCGTTCTTGATTAAAAAAGAGATAGTATCTTGATTCCCAAATGCAAACTACTAGCATCACAGCTCCAAAAGCTAGGCTGAGTCTTCCCTATGAATAATCCAAGCTAGCATTTCCTTTTTTATAATCTGGATGTTTTTTATTTATCAGCATTCATGAAGTTCTACATCTCTTCTGTGAGTACCGAGTCAAGAAAGCCTGGAACTAGAACTTTATTCACCACTAGTGTCACCACAATGAGAATTAAAATTTTTGCCAATTACATTGCCTCCTTCAGTGAAGAGGAGTCGGGAAAAGGGATTTGATTGTATTTTTAAGTTGAAGGCATAGTTCAAAATATTTAAAAAACAAAATACAGTAAATTTGGGCTAAATGCTCCAAACAGAGCAAGAAAAACAACAACAGTTGATTAGACAAACTTTTTCTCTTCATTTTTAAGAAGTTACAGAGCACCAGCTCACACTAGGAGATGGCTAGGCAGGCACACTACCGCAATGTAAAACAACAATTCTTTATGTTTTTATCTCAATATCTTCCTTTACGGTTGATAATACCACTGAATTCCTGTTATATATCACCTGGCCTACATGTACAATTGGTTTTTCATAGAGAAAAGTTTACCCTAAGGTAGCTGTATGAACCACCCACCAAAATCGTCCATTCCTAGCTTATCATACAATTACGCTTACAATTACCAGTTGGAAGAAAGCAATTTAGATTATGATTAAACAAATTTCAAATGATCTAACCTAGTCCCTGTTCATTTCAGTACCAGACATCTAATTAATATTAGGTATAAGGACACAAAAGGGGATTGAAGCAATAAGTGACTTCGGGAAATGACTTTTGAAAGATTTTTTTTTTTTTTTTTGCGGCCAAAACCATCTGAATCTTGTTTTAATCCGAGGAGTTGTAAGTGTGAACTATAACTGCTTGCTTTTTAGTACAGACAGGAATGTTCTTACCCACTATTTGGCCTCGTACTGCATCAGATCTGTGGGGTTTAATTTGCATAGATCCAAACGCTGGTCTGCAAACGAACAATTAAAAAAAACTCAACCCAAGCAAATAGTGAACTGAAAATAAAAAAAAGTTAGTATTCACAACTCAAATATATACCACCATGGACTTCTGCAAAATACATGTTTAAAATTCATGTAAAAAATATACTAACATCCAGTATCTTTTAGTCTGCGAGGCTTAGAAAGGGAGACGGACACACGCCAGGAAGCCAGCTCCCTGTTTCTTGTGTATTTTCTTGTGATTCCATACACTGATGGTTAGAGAATCGTTTTCCCAACATATCTAGAAAATATACATTTAGAAGAAAGAGATTAATTCAAGCTTGTTTTATTATTCTACAGTATTTTCACTTTGCTCCATCCAGATTGAATTCTGATATTTTTAGTCATTCGCTTTATCATAAATACAGAACACTAATCTTGCTACAGCATTAATTAGAGTGCGTAACTTTGCACACTATGTTAATGTTACGCACTGGTTAATTACAGACAACCTCATTAAAAGTTATGTGACATGAATTCATTACATGCCAAACTTATTTCTTTTAGATTTATGTTTATTATTTTGAAAACATTTTAATCTCTGCAACAAGGAGAATGGAAATAAATTTGATGCAGGAATCTAGCCCAAGCTTAGAGTCAAAGCTTTCATGCTGTGTTTGAAACACCTAGATGCTTTAAAATCATGTCTATTTTTTTTTGAAGTGTCCATAAAGAAAAAGAAAACCCTCCAGAAATATTTTAAGAACCACAAGTGATTATAAAGTCAAGCTTCCTCAGGAAGTGTGGCTCTTCTTGCTAACAGGTGGGAGAAAAGGAGGCTTGTTTACACTTGTGTTTTACTTTCCAGATAGATTCCTGCAATGGTTTTACAGAATAAGTAACTCACAGATCATAATGCTGGTTCCACTTGGGGTCTAATGTGTTCTTCACAGTGTCAGTTGAATGGCACTGACCTGATCCGTCTACTACTATTTTTGCAAATGGATCAGGAAGTCCTATGGAGGGGGAAAAAGATACAATTAGAATCACAGCGTCAAATTAATATGAATGAGAGAGAGAGAGATATTTTTAATGCATTAGCAACTGAAAGAAAAAAAAACAAACAAACAATCACAAGTTTCAGCAAGCTACCTTTTTGTAATTTTATATAAGGCCAATAAAGCGATGACCATAATTTGACCTTTGTACTATTTTTTTTCTGTTCAGTTTTCCTTTTTATCCCAATTCTACCATGAGCTTTTAACATTTTTGTAAGGAAAATTTACAGTTATCCTAAAATTCTTTTTTAAAAAAGAAAAGGAGTACTTGTGACACCTTAGAGACTAACAAATTTATTTGAGCATAAGCTTTCGTGAACTACAGCTCACTTCAGCGGATGCAAAATTATTTTTTAAATACAGACAATTCCCATTCCTAGGATCAGATTTTTTTATGACACAGATTTGCTTAATATAATTCTAACCAGTAGCAAATTTTGAAATTCTTTAGGGGAAAAACATTAAATATTGCTTAGATTAAAACAATATTTCATTTAAACAAATACCTTCATTAGCATCTATGCATTTCTATGCACTTCTTGGTATGACGTTTAGGCTCCAGCACTTGTATGGTATTTTATAACCTCAGAGTGCTTTACAAACATTAAGTGTTACCACCTCTTTTGAGGTCAGTATCACGCCTCTTTTACATAGGGTATGTCTACACTATGAAATTAGGTCGAATTTATAGAAGTCGGTTTTGTAGAAAGCATTTTTATACAGTCGATTGTGTGTCCCCAAAAAAATACTCTAAGTGCATGTCGTGACATATCGTCAGGCCCCCGTTCCCTCCCTCCCTCTGTGAAAGCAAGGACAGACAATCGTTTTGCGCCTTTTTTCTTGAGTTATCTGTGCAGACACCATACCACAGCAAGCATGGAGCCCGCTCAGTTAACCGTCATCGTATGTCTCCTGGGTGCTGGCAGACGTGGTACTACATTGCTACACAGCAGCAGTTTATTGCCTTTTGGCAACAGACAGTGCAATATGACTGGTAGCCGTCGTCGACGTAGTCCTGGGTGCTTTTTTAACCGGGTGCCTGGGCAAACATGGGAGTGCCTCAGCCAGGTCATTTCCCTTGTTTCATCTCATGGTGATTGAGTCCTACTGGCAGTGCACTGGCTTCTAATCTGCAGCTAGCAGAAGACGATGGCCAGTAGTCATAATGCACCATCTTCTGCCGAGCACCCAGGAGATGACGACGGCTAGTGGTCGTACTGCACAGTCTGCTGCCAGCAAGATGTATAAAGATAGATTGTTTTGTATTCATTTTCTCCTCCCTCCCTCCATGAAATCAATGGCCTGCTAAATCCAGTTTTGAGTTCTATCCTTGAGGTTTTGAGTTCTATCATTGAGGGGGCCATTCAGTTTCTCGCAAAGCCATCCCCTTTGTTGATTTTAATTCCTTATAAGCCAACCCTGTAAGCCATGTCATCAGTCGCCCCTCCCTCAATCAGGGCAATGGCAGACAATCGTTCCGCGCCTTTTTTCTGTGCAGACGCCATACCACGGCAAGCCTGGAACCCGCTCAGATCACTTTGGCAATTAGGAGCACATTAAACACCACATGCATTATCCAGCAGTATATGCAGCACCAGAACCTGGCAAAGCGATACCGGGCAAGTAGGCGATGTCAGTGCGGTGACTAGAGCGATGAGGACATGGACACAGACTTCTCTCAAAGCACGGGCCCTGGCAACGTGGGCATCATGGTGCTAATGGGGCAGGCTCATGCGGTGGAACGCCGATTCTGGGCTCAGGAAACAAGCACAGACTGGTGGGACCGCATAGTGTTGCGGGTCTGGGACGATTCCTAGTGGCTGCGAAACTTTTGCATGCGTAAGGGAACTTTCATGGAACTTTGTGACTTGCTTTCCCCTGCCCTGAGGCGCAAGAATACCAAGATGAGAGCAGCCCTCACAGCTGAGAATGAGTGGCAATAGCCCTGTGGAATCTTGCAACACCAGACAGCTACCGGTCAGTCGGGAATCAATTTGGAGTAGGCAAATCTACTGTGGGGGCTGCTGTGATGCAAGTAGCCAACGCAATCAAAGATCTGCTGATATCAAGGGTAGTGACCCTGGGAAATGTGCAGGTCATAGTGGATGGCTTTGCTGCAATGGGATTCCCTAACTGTGGTGGGGCCATAGACGGAACCCATATCCCTATCTTGGCACCGGAGCACCAAGCCGGCGAGTACATAAACCGCAAGGGGTACTTTTCAATAGTGCTGCGAACACTGGTGGATCACAAGGGACGTTTCACCAACATCAACGTGGGATGGCCGGGAAAGGTACATGACGCTCGCATTTTCAGGAACTCGTCTGTTTCAAAAGCTGCAGGAAGGGACTTTATTCCCAGACCAGAAAATAACCGTTGGGGATGTTGAAATGCCTATAGTTATCCTTGGGGATCCAGCCTACCCCTTAATGCCATGGCTCATGAAGCCATACACAGGCAGCCTGGACAGTAGTCAGGAGCTGTTCAACTACAGGCTAAGCAAGTGTAGAATGGTGGTAGAATGTGCATTTGGACGTTTAAAAGCGCGCTGGCGCAGTTTACTGACTCAGTTAGACCTCAGCGAAACCAATATTCCCACGGTTATTACTGCTGGCTGTGCGCTCCACAATATCTGAGAGAGTAAGGGGGATCCGTTTATGGTGGGGTGGGAGGTTGAGGCAAATCACCTGGCTGCTGGTTATGCACAGCCAGACACCAGGGTGGTTAGAAGAGCACAGGAGGGCGCGGTGCGCATCAGAGAAGCTTTGAAAACCAGTTTCATGACTGGCCAGGCTACGGTGTGAAAGTTCTGTTTCTCCTTGATGAAACCCCCCACCCCTTGGTTCACTCTACTTCCCTGTAAGCTAACCACCCTCCCTTCCTCCCTTTGATCACCGCTTGCAGAGGCAATAAAGTCATTGTTGCTTCACATTCATTCTTTATTAATTCATCACACAAATAGAGGGATAACTACCAAGGTAGCCCAGGAGAGGTGGTGGAGGAGAGAAGCACCAGAAGGGGTGGTGGAGGAGTGTGGCCTTGTCCTTCCCAGCACTTTAAAAGTTTAAAGCTTTAAAAACTTATTGAATGCCAGCCTTCTGTTGCTTGGACAATCCTCTGGGGTGGAGTGGCTAGGTGGCCAGAGGCACCCCCACCGCGTTCTTGGGCGTCTGGGTGAGGAGGCTATGGAACTTGGGGAGGACGACGGTTGGTTACACAGGGGCTGTAGTGGCAGTCTGTGCTCCTGCTGCCTTTCCTGTAGCTCAACCATATGCTGGAGCATACGAGTTTGATCCTCCAGCAGCCTCAGCATTGAATCCTGCCTCCTCTCATCATGCTGCCGCCATCTTTCAGCTTCAGCCCTCTCTTCAGCCTGCCACTTACTTCAGCCCGCCACCTCTCCTCAGCCCTCTCTTCAGCCCGCCACTTCTCCTCCCAGTCATTTTGTGCTTTCCTGCACTCTGACATTGTCTGCCTCCACACATTCACCTGTGCTCTGTCAGTGTGGGAGGACAGCATGAGCTCAGAGAACATTTCATCGTGAGTGCGTTTTTTTCGCCTTCTAATCTTCGCTAGCCTCTGGGAAGGAGAAGATCCTGTGATCCTTGAAACACGTGCAGCTGGTGGAGAAAAAAAGGGACAGTGGTATTTAAAAAGACATTTTATACAACAATGGGTACACTCTTTCACGGTAAACCTTGCTGTTAACATTACATACATAGCACGTGCTTTCGTTCCAAGGTCGCATTTTGCCTCCCCCACAGCGCGTGGCTAGCCCCTCCACCCTCCCCTCTCCCTGTGACTAACAGCGGGGAACATTTCTGTTCAGCCACAGGCAAACAGCCCAGCAGGAACGGGCACTTCTAAATGTCCCCTTAAGAAAAGCACCCTATTTCAACCAGGTGACCATTAATAATATCCTCAGGAGAGTGATAACACAGAGAGATAAAGAACGGATGTTATTTGAACGCCAGCAAACATACACTACAATGCTTTGTTCTACAATGATTCCCGAGTACGTGCTACTGGCCTGGAGTGGTAAAGTGTCCTACTATGGTGGATGGAATAAGGCTGCCCTCCTCAGAAACCTTTTGCAAAGGCTTTGGGAGTATATCCAGGAGAGCCACAAATGCCAGGGCAAATCAATCATTAAACATGCTTGCTTTTAAACCATGTATAGTATTTTAAAAGGTACGCTCACCAGAAGTCTCTTCTCCGCCTGGTGGGTCTGGGAGGCAGCCTTGGGTGGGTTTGGAGGGTACTGGCTCCAGGTCCATTGTGAGAAACAGTTCCTGCCTGTTGGGAAAACCGATTTCTCCGCTTGCTTGCTGTGAGCTATCTTCCTCGTCCCCAAAACCTGCTTCTGTGTTGCCTCCATCTCCATTGAAGGAGTCAAACAACATGGCTGGGGTTGTGGTGGCTGAACCCCCTAAAATGGCATGCAGCTCATCATAGGAGCGGCATGTTTTGGGCTCTGACCCGGAGCGGCCATTCGCCTCTCTGGTTTTCTGGTAGGCTTGCCTCAGCTCCTTAAGTTTCACACGGCACTACTTCGGATCCCTGTTATGGCCTCTGTCCTTCATGCCCTGGGAGATTTTGACAAATGTTTTGGCATTTTGAAAACTGGAACATAGTTCTGATAGCATGGATTCTCTCCCATACAGCGATCAGATCCCGTACCTCCTGTTCAGTCCATGCTGGAGTTCTTTTGTGATTCTGGGACTCCATCATGGTCACCTCTGCTGATGAGCTCTGCATGGTAACCTGCAGCTTGCCACACTGGCCAAACAGGAAATTGAAATTCAAAAGTTCGCAGGCCTTTTCCTGTCTACCTGGGCAGTGCATCCGAGTTGAGAGTGCTATCCAGAGTGGTCACAATGGAGCACTCTCGGATAGCTCCCGGAGGCCAATACCGTCTAATTGTGTCCATAGTACCCCAAATTCGACCCAGCAGGGCCGATTTCAGCGCTAATCCCCTTGTCGGGGGTGGAGTAAGGAAATTGATTTTAAGAGCACTTTAAGTCGTAAAAAGGGCTTCATCATGTGGATGGGTGCAGGGTTAAATTGATTTAACGCTGCTAAATTCGACCTCAACTCCTAGTGTAGACTAGGGCATAGACACAGAGGTAAGTGACATCACTGGTAGAGTCAGGACTAGAATTATTGACGCTCCGCACGCTCCAGTCTTGTATCTAGGCTGCCTGTCTACATCACATGAACCTAAATAGTAATCCAATGCTACTGGCAATTGTGGAAGTTATCCCTAACTCTCTCTCAGAGAAACAGACATGCATAGGAGTTAGGACAATAATAATTTATAGTTTAAAAATACAAGTGTGAGAACAATACCATAAAGCTATTTATACAGTATTAGAAATCTGTCAGTTATACTTACTGAAGAAATCTTTTTTTGCAAGATTCTTGGCACATAATACTGCAAAACAAAAATATCAGATTAATATATCTAAAAGCCTTTTATAAAAATTTCAACACCCATAATGATTAGACACCAAAAATTCTCAATCTTCAGCTTCCTAGGAGCAATGCCACCAGCATCTGCCTTCAACAAGGAAGTGGAGTAAGAGGCTGTCAAAGAGCAAATATGATTGAAAACAATACTGCATTCAATTCATAAAATGTATAACCAAATGAAACTGTCCAGACTAGTTTGCTATTCAACTTGAATGAACTGCAAAAATAAACCATTAGCTTTTACATCCTTTGTAGCAACAGGTAAAGATTTTTTTTTTAATACAATCATCATAAGTGTCTTTTTAAATTGGGTGCTAGATCACAGGATCTTCTTCCATAATCATTTCCCCCGCCCCCGACCAAAAAATGAAAAATCTGCAGATCTGTGAAGCATTGTACTCATAAGAACACTGATGACAATTTGAAATAAAATAGTATTACAGAATCAGTCAGTTACTACGTGAGCACTTGGAGCAAAATTTAATTTTCTTCTACTGCTGGGGTTGATTTGAGAAAAAAGGAGGAAACAAAGAAAAAAGTGAATATGGGAAAAATTAGAATCAGAAATGTTAGACTATTAGTTGAAATTTCTAATTAAAAAAAATCCCTTTAAAATATGGATTTGTTCAGCCTCTCACCCCACTTCTCACCATCAATATGAAAGCTTATTGGAGAAGTAAGGGAAAATTTCCCAATATGCAAGTTAAAGCCCTATACTCGTTAAATTAATATTTTCAGACTGACCCAAGTTCTGTGGGGTTTTCTTGCAGATACCTTCTGCAGACCTCCTGAATAAAAGCCACGGCAGCTCCTGACTACTGAAAAATTAGATTCTCTGTTTAATGTTTTTTCTTTGCCACTGGTTTTTGGTCTACTGTAGTAGAGGGTTACTGCCAATTTTAGTACTGCAGTCTGTAAAACCCTCAATTTTAGTTAAAGCTATTATTCACTCTAGTTACACAAAATTCCTGCCACAAAACAGTCAATGCTCCAAAAACACCTTTATGAAGCAGTCGCAGTAGCCAGCATCCCTAAGCTGTGCCCCTGGCTTCATTCTACTATTTGCGCACTAAACTCACTGAAGCAAAAATGCTTTTAAACTGCCCTATCAATGGGTTCACTTACAAAACTCAGATTTTTAAATCCAAGTAAACAAAGAGGTGACAAAGGCACTTGATAGGGGACTGCAACAGGAAGTGGAGCTGGTGATTGAGGAGATGGCTTTCCTCCTCCAGGCTGTGTTTATGCCAGACTTTTTCTTAAAGTGCACTACCGCCAGTGAAACTCTTCTGGCAGGGTGCACTATGGTAGTCTACCATTGGCATTGTACTGCCAGAGCGCTATATACCACTTGTAAACATAAAAACCTCACTGCAATTGCTGCAAAAATATTGGGGGTGTTAACCCTGGCATGCTGGTCATTTACATTATATCTTCCAAATAGCTTCCCCTCACCTTGTTTCAACAGGATATAGTTTTCTTCACATTCTGTCCTGAACTGTTGTGTAGAATTGAGAAGCATTTTTAAATGACTGCTGCATTCCATCCCAAAGGTAGCCTCTACATCTAGACTGTAATATTTTATTAAGGTTTTGTGGAACTACCTGCCAATTCTAGTAGCGGATTCAAAGACCACATGAGCCAGATTTGTAAAGCACTACTGTGGAACCATATTTGGCAGCAGGTATGGAAAATGTCTTTTCCTCAGCGTCAGTGCTCATTCTGGGTATGACTTTACTGCAGAGTTAACTCAAGTTATCTATTCAAGTTACTCCTCTTTAATTGGTTGAGCTCAAGTGGGAGTGGCCCCAATGAGAAATAATACTTGACCTTCAGCGACCACACTGTTGTTATAGTTGGGATTCTATTCTTTGGGGCTTATTTCTTGCAATTTGAGTTTTACGTAGATGCCAAAAAATAGTTTTTAGGCCTCTCTCTTTTGTATATACTGTAATGAGTAATCTCACTGTAATGTTTCTTTGTGCACTTTTAATGTAGTGCTGTTTCAAACAGCGTTATGTTAAAGCACACTATGGCATCTTTAGTGTGCACCAGAAGGGTTTACATAAGCCAAATAGTGCACAATACGTTAGCATCCCAGTGGTGTTTTAAGCAGAGGTACTCTGAACCCTTTGCCACTGAACTGTAGGAGAACTTGTCCATCCTTTCTGGGCACATGGAAGGAACTGTGGGAAGATACTGCAGGACTAGAAGCACACCAGAGGCACTAACCTGTAACCCAGACTACAAAGTGGTCATGTTAGAAGTTGACAAGTTGTGTTCACTTGAGTTTTAGCCTATACCCCTTCTCAGGCCAGTCAACTCAAGTTAAAAGGAGCACTGCACTCAAGTCAGGGCTTTTTGTGTGTGGATGGGATTCTAATTAGGAGCAACACTTGAATTACTTGAGTTAACTTTGCAGTGAAGACAAGTCCTCTGAGAATGGTCACCTCTTCCTGTGCAGAAAGAGGGGAGGTCTTATTGAAAGATGTCTGCTAAGCTAGGTTTTGGTCATTTTTGTGCTTTTATCAGGTATTATAATTGATCATCTTTGTTTATATAAATGTACTTTCAATTACTGCATTCCAAGAGGTGTTTAACCCTCTGCATTCTTAGTCAGAGGCATTAATCCAGATTGGTGGACATAAGGGTGCAGAAAAGATTTTGACTTGGAAAATATTTACACATCTGACACCAGTCTTGACTTTCCCTCCCTAATCATAGGTCAAGTTAGTTAGCTCAGAGTAGGAACTTTAACAGGTCATTTCTATTTAAGCTCTAAAATCTTTACTGCAGTTAAGTTTAATTCTTATTTATAAATGACTACTTGGAAAATTTCCTTACAGGAAGAGAGGAGTAAAAGTGAAAAACCGGAAGTCCTAGATGCAAAATAACTGACACATTGTAATGAATATTACTGTATACCACACAATGACTTCGGGCTGCAATTTAGTTTACGTTTAAATGTGGTTTACATTACAAACTTATGGTATAACTACGTTGTTTAGGCGGCGTGGAAAATCTACTACCCTGAGTGACAGTTATATGAACTAAAATTCGGATGTAGACAGCGCTATGTTGATGGGAGGGCTTTTCCTGTCAACATAGCTACCATCTCTCCGTGAATGGAATACCTACACAGATGGGAGAAGCTCTCCTATTGGCATAGGTAGCATCTTCACTGCAGCAGAGCTCTATGTGTAGACAAGCCCCCAGTGTGTCTGAGGTCAGGTGTATACTATAAGCTTTTGCTGGCATAGCTATGTTGGTAAGAGGTGAGACAAGCTATGACCAACGTAACTGCAACAGCAAAAGCCCCTTGTGTATACAGTTATACTGGCAAAACTGTGCTTTTGCCAGTACATGCTGCATCCACACTAGGACCACTTTGCCAGTATAGTTATGCCAGCAAAATGCTCCCAATGTAGAGAGAGACAGAAATAATACCACCTCCACTAGTGCCTCCAGAGTTCACATGGCATGCAACTTGCAAACATGGGAATCAGGGGTGACCTATTTATGAAGGAGAATTTTTTTGGCACTACTATACAATAGTGCAATCGAATGCTATACTATTTATAAGTTCTGTCTTAAGGGCTACTTTCCAAATTGGTGTTTTTCTATCTCTAAAAAAGGCAGTTTAAAAATAAGTACAAACAGCAGCGCGTTCTGTTATTCAAAGCTAAAATGCGGGGGTGGGGGGAAGGAGAACAAGTTTTCTGAGAGGGCAGAATAAAAGGACAAAGTATTTTAAATGTTAAAAATTAGAGAGCAGCAGCCCAACACATGTTGCATAAAATCCCACAGTACCGTGGCACAAGATTAAAAACCTTAGCTGAATCTGTTAAATGAAATCCCTTCTCATCCAAATGGTTCAGTGTATTTTGTATGGAAAATATTCTGAATACCACCAGCAACCCTCCCTATACTGCCTCTGAGAATCATTCTGCTTGCTGTACCTATTCTTTGTACATGCCCTTAAAAGAGACTTCATGGAAGACAAATGTCTGTTTTGATTTTCCACCACTAGGCAACACATGAAGATTCTGAGTGTTTTTTTCTTCAGGTTGGCAATCATTTATGTTTGATGGGGTACGGAAGGAGAAACAGTTTAATAGAAAATGAATATTGCTGAAGGCACCACGTGTATAAAAACACAGTTTCTAAGACTAACTACATTATTGTACCAAAATACACCATTATATTTGCAATTTGAAGTTAAATTGTTACCACAAAGCTCAAGGCATCCATTCTATTCTCCTCTTCCTTTATTTTTGTTTTTTTATTTTTTATCATAATTAAGCAAATTTTTGAATTTTTTTTTTTAAATTCAGTCAACTTTGCACTTCAGGTTCTGAAAGATTTCAGAGGGTGGTATGTATTTAACTTTTCAGAAATCACATACTTGGATCTCTGATATTTAAAACTCAGAGACCAGAGGCAAACTGAAAACCTGTACAGATGTCCATGTAATAACTATTCTGAATAAGTTGCAAACATCACATGACTGACCTCATTAATGATGGAGAATAGTATTATGACGACGACAGTTTGCTAGTCAGCAAAGAACAGGCTTCAGTGGAAATACAAACCTATCCTGACATTTCACTCCACCTTAACTAAAACTAGAACTCAACTGGGCTACAGGACTGAATCAATACATTATCCTTTACATTCCTATGAAGTTCTCTCTTAATTAACTGCCAAAGGAAGAGTTAGTAGATTTAAGATATTTAGGTCTTTTTATGCAGCCCTTTTATGTGGGCTGCAGTGGGGTTCAAAGTATGTTTTTTTTCCTGACTAGCTATATATCTCCATCTACAAACAGTAGGCACCTCTGAAGAGAGATTCAAAAACCACAGACCCAGAGCGAGTCATTTTTATTAAGCGATAGCTAGCAAGTGGGGGGATGGATAGTATTGGCCTGCTAAACCCAGGGTTGAGAGTTCTATCCTTGAGGGGGCCATTTAGGGATCTGGGGCAAAAATTGGGGATTGGTCCTGTTTTGAGCAGGGGGTTGGGACATATGGAAGAGTTGGCTAGCTTTCCAAGCTTTTGGAAATATTTTAACCTTTATTGTCATCACACACACACACAGGAAAAATATAGGGCTAAATGGTGGGGCAGCGCTGATTCGTGAGGACTGAGATTAGAGTTCTGAGCAGAATTGTGCAGGAATTTATAGAAGGAATTAGGGGACTAATGTGTGCAGGGGAACAGAATTAGGCCTTTGTGTATGTGGTGAATTACAGAAATGGGGAATAGAGAATAAATTGGGGGACATGTGAAAGTTCTAAAATTAATTATGTGGGAAAGAGGAAGATTAATTGGTATTGAATTAAATCAGTTTTATTTATTCAAACATATGCAAATTTAATTTTGTCAGGAGATATTAGCAGGTACGGAATTTTTTTTTTTTTTTTAAATATTAACTTCCCCATCTGTCCCCCTTGCTACCCACCCATAGTTAGTGCCCGATCCAACTTATCTACTAACATAAATATTTATTTAAATGCCCTCAATTCTAGCTATTGTATCACTTAACGAATGATCCGCCTGTGCTCCAACACAACATAGCCACTCTCACCGCCTCCTCCACCTCTGTGCCAAGAACCCACCCACTCACACTGCATAATTACATATTCTGTAACAGAAATTCAAGAAGTCAGAAGTGCCTTGTTAGTGCAGCCACTACACCCTCTCCTGGAAGCAGGTCAGTTTTTGAAAGTAGGAGTTGCCTTTGATTCCCGTTCACCAGCCACTTGTTTAGCCTTTATGCTCAATTCCTACCCAATACCTACTCCTCTTATTCAGTCACCTTCTTACCTATATGTCCCCCCCCTTAACTGTCTCCCAGCCTCACAAAACAAATGAAGACAATTTAAATCTTTAATAGCAATTTTTAGCCACAGATCTCAAAGCACTTTTCAGTCCTGGGGTATTCCGATTTTACAGATGGGTAAATGGCAGAGCAGGGAACCGTCCCCAGATCTCCCACTTCCCAGTTGAGTGCCATATTCATTGGACTACACTGCCTTCCTTGACATTTCAGGGGAATTCTGCCACATAGTCCCACTGCATGGTATACTATTCTCAATCTTTTCCTAAGTAATGTATCCACCAGAACCACAACAAAAGTGGAAAACAAAGTAAGTCAAATTTTTCTTCCCTCTTTTCTAATGTTTCCAACAAATCTGATCCAGTGAATTCTGTATGAAATGCCCACAAGTTATCTTTCAACTATTTGAGAATATATTATGCTCTCATTACACCATTGTCTTCTGTCAGAGTCTGGATACAATACGTATTTTGAGAAGTGGACAACTAAGAGACTGGTTAGAATTTTTTTTTTTTATACACATGATGTATATACAGGGAATAAAGTTCAAAAAATAAAGTGCAAACATCCTAAACACAACTTCAAAGCTGAGAATTTAAACAAAAAAAATCAGGAAATTCAAAGCTACAATTCCAACAAAAGCTATAGTAATATTCTCTTCCATATATACAGCATATTTCTGTTTATGCTGTTAATTTTATGACCTGATTTAAAAACAATACATCCAAGTTACAGTTGCTGTAGTAACCACAATTTTGGATTTCTTGTTTTATTTCTTAAACCATAAAATGATATTCATTTCCACTCAATTAAAAAAAAAAACAACTCCTCTGACTAGCAATGTTTATCTGAATGCTTCACACATCTGATCACACTCAAACAGATATTGAGGTGCAGAGCTGCTCACCATTGCCATAAAATTAAAAAATTTGTTGGAAGGTCAAGTGTTGCACATATGCAGCACATAATTTTCTTGAAACACCAAAATCTTTGAGAAATAAGCCCATGATGAAGTTTTAAAATTAGCTGTTTGTTATCCAAGCACTAAAAAAATTCTTAAAGCATGAAAATACCAAGCACACACAGGAAGTCTGAGGCAGAGCTGGTAATCAAACTCTAGAGTTCTGACTCTTGCCCCATATCTTAATGTTATACCATACTCCCAGTCTTTGCTGAACAGCAAAACAAATAATATTCCAAAAAGTAAGCATCTGACAACAGCATCTTTAATCATAACTTCACCAATATGCATTTGATTTTTACCAATATAGGTGCAAGAGTGAATGGTTAATTCAATACAAAATTTGAGATCTGAACACAATAAAGGTATCGATTTTAGCTATTAAAATTGTCTTTAGGTTCAACCTTTAAATGTAGTTCTTTCCTAGTTATGAAAAAAGACTGAAGCTACATCTTTAAATGACATTGGGATCCCGTACGTGTGTGGAATAGGAAGGAACAATGCTAACAATGATGCAAAGGCCATTTATTAGTTTGTACTAACTTTTAATATTAGGAAGGTAGGACTATTTGTTTCTTTAAAAAAATATGGAAATAGTCACTTAGATATGTTATATGAATGTGCTTTAATTACCCATCCATTAATGTTATCAGTATTCATTCAAATTATTTAAGATTTTTGGCAGAGTACAGAACCACCTAAACAAAAGGGCTGCCAACAGCAGACAGCATTCATTTAGTAACACAACAAACCCACAAGAATATTTAGGCAAAAAACATTACTAAATATATAGATGGAAGCCTGGACTCCCCCCCCCCCGCTTTAATTTTCCAGGAAATCAAACATTCCACAAATACAAACTTTAGCCTTAAACTACTCATCCACTTATGAATGATTACAAACACAACCGTACAGTGAAATTCATGCAGGACATAAATGAGTAACTTTCTAAGGACACGAGAAATAGGAAAAGAAACCAAGTGAATATCCAAAAAGCTTTCTTCCAAATTACTTTGGAATTCCTTTGTACATATTTAGCAGAAAAGTGTTTACAGAATACTCAGATGATTTAGATAGCTTTACTGGTACAACGAATTTAAGATAATATTCAACCTCCTCTTTCACAAGTTTGAAAGCTCTTCAAAATTTCTCAAAAACTGATTTTCTTTAAAAATATATTTTTTATAAAACTTGTGTGTAGCAGATCATTTGGGTGCTAATTCAAATGTGTAATGGGTCTTCTGAAAACCTACATACTAGTTATAAAATGCATCATTTTGGATCTTGCTCTTTTATCAGATACGCTCTCTGTTCTCCCTTTTGAAAGTGAATGGCTCAGCCAGCTACTCTACTAGTATAATTATGTTTTTGTGACCAATTCGTGAAACACAAATGACAAGGGTCGAGTTATGTGCACACAGCTGCTCTTCCCCGCCCCCCCCCCAACAAATATTCATGTGTCAACCAAGTTTGAGAGTCCTTACAAAGAAACATCTTTCTTTGTCCCTTGTACACTGGGAAAACTTGGACGGCTATATATATTGTCCACAGAGCAAAACACATTTGAAATGGTGACAGAAAGAGAACCACATGCCAGCTTATATAACTCTGGCAAGGGCAAAACATGGTTAGCTATTATACTTATCAATCAAGTATTATATTTGACCCTGTTTATACATACATACATATACAGACACACACACACACACACACACACAGTTAAGTGCCAAATTATCTCATCAGTAAAAATAGAGCAAAAACCTGACTGGTCATAGGCTTCAAGTGTCCTGCAGTGGAAAGCAGAAGCCTCTGCAGTGAAGCTGTTGAGAAAGTTTATTTAAATATAACAAGACAACAGCCCAACAGTGACATTATAGTATTCCCAAATGGTCAAAGCTCTAAAACATCCATCCAAAAGGCAAACATTTTTTTGCCATTTCAATCCTGAAATCTTCATAAAAAAGCATTTTGCATCTCAGCCAAATAATGCTTGGGATTTATAGCCCTTCACATAGACTATGTCAAAGACTACTTCCAATTTTAGATGCTATTTAATTTACTTAAAGATCATACCAAAAGAGACAAGGATATGATTCAGAATTCCATATATATTAAAAATCCATTATATGAAGTTAAATTTTATTTTTTAAATACATGGAAGACAACAAAAAAAATCAGGGTATCTTATGTTGAATCAATACAAGAGCAAAAGTATTTAAATGAAAATAAGCCTATCTGGAATTTTTATAGACAATACATTTTTTTGGTACAGATTAGTGTCTGGTTTTCATCAAATGCTCAACAGGAATGTTTGCAAGAGCTTAAAAACAAACAGTGTTATTTTAAAAATGTATGCAGTTAAGCCATCTGTAAGCTGTAAACTATGCAAACTGCTAGTTCATCCCATGAGAGTTTAAATGTATCACTTTGAAAGATTTTAGTTAAACAACTTGCATGGAACATTGTCTTAAAGTAAAAATACAGGCATGACTTCAGTCAGAGCTTGGCACTCAGCTGAGCAGACCTAACAAAAGCTGCTATGTAATGCACTGTGTAAAGGCGGCTAGCAATTGGCTTCTGCTGAAATTATACATCACTTTAGATGATGGAATCAAGAGCCACCAGAAAGAAAAAAGCTTTTTATAAGAGCAACATTTAACTGGGGGAAGCAAAGAGTAAAGTTAATTCTGCTAAAAGATACAATTATAAAGTAAGAGAGGAATGAACTGACCCAACAGCAAGTGAAAGTCCACAGGAGATCTGCTATTTAAATAGACAAACCAACACACACTCTTGTAGATTCAATTAATGACCTGAAACCAACAGAGATATTCCAACTTTCAATTACAACCAATTCTTTTGATGGCAACTAATACTATCCAAGGTAATTCTATAACCATCATAACCGCAGTATCCTAGCACTCCCTTTTCCCTAAATTCTTTTAAATCACTAAATACATTCAAATGAAGGATTTCCAGTACAAGACATCAATTTAAGAAAGAAGGAAACTTCACTCTAAGATATCAGACAAAAATTTTAAGGCCATATTTTGAGTATGTCTAAACATGAAACATAAACCAGTATTTTACATCTCCAGCAGTTAATCTTACACCAACTAATTACTGGAACTAAGGGTTATTCTTTAAAGTAAAATTATAAAATAAAGTCTCTTAAATTAATCTGACATTACTACTGGAGCGGCCTCTAAATAAATACATACTGATGTACTTTTCAAGAAATCCACATTCCATATTCTCCTTTTTTAAACCGATAGGATTTATTTTGCATTTACTTACTATTATTATAGGTATTAATACTGCAGCCTCTGTTCTGATATTGAGTACCGTAAGCAACCAGTGGTCTGGGATTTTCCCCTATTTCCTAGAGTATATACACCTGGTTTTCACATTTATATTTTAGTAAGAAAGCTATGGCAAAAAGATGGCTTTTACATTTCCATCTAACTGTAGTAAGACTACTTGTATCAATCCTTGTGATAGAGAGAATTCCAAAGCTATGGGCCCCACTGCCAAGGCAACTCTGTTCCCTGCTTCCACAAATTTCACCCTTGTTATCAACAGTTCCATTGTTCCTGATGGATACAGCTGTCTGGTTAAGCATGACAACAAGGGGGACAATTTTTGAAGTAACCAAGCCCCAACCCATTGAAGGCGATAAATATCAAGATCAGGACATTAAACCCAGTTTTCAGTGGGAGCTAAGAGAGTGTCCAAAAGACTAGGGTGAGGTGTTCATATTGATCTGGGCTATTTAGCAGATGGACAGCCATTAATTGAACCAGCTGGAGTTTTTTCATCAGTGTCATTTTCATTCCTTGGTACAGTGTGTTGCCATAGTCAAGCCAAGGGTAACAAATGTGTGGATGACCAAACATCCAAAGGATGGGGCATAGCCTCCTGGCCAATAGAAGAAATTATTTTTGGCAGCTGATCCTATCTGGTAATCCAGTATCACTGAAGAATCCAAAAGGAACCTAAAAGCTGCATACCACCATGGAACGCTGAGAATAATGTCATGGTGCTGGCTAGTTCTTCAAAGCATTTCTCTTCCACCGCCCCACCAATATTTTTTCCAGGTACAGTGTCACACAGGCAGGCATCAAGGCACTGATACTACTTAGACACTAGCAGCTAGACAGGGGTACTGTTAGTTTTCAATATGGAGAAAATATTCATACTGGATACAGTTTTAGTTATTTCCCATGAATATAACTTCATTTCACAACTATATGAGTGACTGGCCTTGAATCCCTGTTATATTTATTTTAAATTGACAGTTGTGTCATATGTCATTTGAAAGAATTCCCCCAGATTAGTAATAAGGTCTTAGATTTTATCTAGGACCGCATCAAGGTATTAATGACATTCACATTTAAGACCTTCAAGTGCAAGATTTGCCTATCTATAATTCTAAAGATTTTAGATTGATTACCTATTTTTTGATGCACAGCTAGTTACTATACATGAGATCCTGATGAACAGTTTCAACCCCTGCTGATACTGAAAGTTCAGCTTCTTAGCACAGATATACTGCCTTCCCTTCAATGTAGCCCATTCTAAAACACTCAGCCAAGCAAAATGAACCTACCACATGAAGCTATTGCAGCATAAACACCCTAAAGTGATTCTAAACACCATCTGGATTCCTTCCTGTAGGAAAATAAGTACTAAAAATGGAGAAAGCCATTTTCATTCATTACCAACATTTGACCATGTCTACATCACGAATGAGGCTGTGTTTGAAAACCAATATCAATCACTGTTCCCTCCAGGACCCTTCCAACTGTGGCTGCACATAGTTTAGCCATTTGTGCAATGGACACAGTCAAACCCCATTTAATACTGGACCCAGGAAGTATGATACCGCTCTATAGTCACATTGCCATTGCAGCTAGACAGAGACAGACCTAAACAGTAAAACTCCACCAATTCTATACACTGGCACCAGACAGAACACCTAAAGTATCAGATTAGTGGTCGAACATCTATTAATCAATTTTGTTTTTATTAATAATCCTTTATAGCCATATTATTTCTATCAGAAGTAGAAAACAAGGCATAATTTTCTTAAGCCATTCCCAGAAGATTATAAAAAGGCACAGCCAAATCTGAAGACTAAGGCCTATATTTTCCAAACTTAAGTGTCTAAAGTTGCACAACAAGATCTATTTTTAAGTAATTGCTCTGATTTTCAAAAGTGCATTGGGCACTTGTAACTCCCATCTATTTCAACAGAAACTACAGGCACCAAGTTTTTTTGTTTTGTTTTTTGGTAAATCAGACCTATTACCCTAAGCACCTAAGTACAGAGTTAGGTGTTTGATTTTAGGAACTCAAGTTTGGAAGTTTTAGCATAAGGGCGCAATTTATTTCTCAAGCCTTGGGAGGTAGTGAACAGAAATTTTCTGCAACGAGACATCAAACAACATGAGATTCTTGGCAACAACTTTGATTTTGAATATAAGAAGTCTCTCGATTAAAATATTACTCATAATTGAATCATTACAAAGTTTCAACTGTCAAATTCTGAGATTTATACATACTCAAACTATTATACATCCCCAAATTATTGTACATCCCTCCTATTTATTGGTCCAAATTACTGTAGTTCGGCACAAAGAGCTTAAAACTTATTCCCATTACTATTTGGACACCTATAGTTTTCTAAAGATCACCACTAAAGCCTTCTTGTTTAGAACTGAAAATGTACAGAAAGTATGGAACAAGTTGTCTATAGTATTTCTTTTAAATCAAATTTCACATTCATCCCCCAATTCCTGATCCTTTTGCAGAGTCTATTAATCCTAATATAAAAACCACTATTCTCTATTAGATAACAGCAGCTAACCTGTCGTAGGAAATACCCCTATATAATACCATTTTCACTGGATTAATATCAAAATTTCTAATATCTGCTAAACAAACAAAACACATTGATTTAGAAGTAAGCAATTTTTTACTTGGCTATTGTAAGAATAAGGCAGTAGTGTGCACATAGAGATGTTTGTTTTCTTGATAGACAAAAATTAAAGGAAGCATACACATATACTCTCTATAGTCTATCTCAGTGATTTGTGGGTCGCAACCCCATTTTAATGGGGTCACCAGGGCTGCCTTAGACTTGCTGGGACCCGGGACCAAAGCTCAAACCCAAGTCCAAGGACTTCAGTCCTAAGCAGCAGGGCTAAGGTTAGAGGCCCCCTGTCCGGTGTTGAAGACGTTGGGCTTTGGCCTCCTGGCCTAGGGCAGTGGGGCTTTGGCTTTGCCCCCTCCACCTGAGGTGATGGGGCTTGGGCAGGCTCAGGCTTTGGTCCCCTCTCCTGGGGTCCTGTAGTAATTTTTCTTGTCAGAAGGGAGTCACGGTGCAATGAAGTTTGAGAACCCCTGGTCTATCTAATAACATATCAGTCATACAAAGAGAGTAAATCCCTGAAAGCACTTTGGTTGGGGTCATATAAATGCTTGATGAACCAAGTTACTGCACACCAATGCTTGTCTGGTTTCCAAACAGTAAATGAGATGCATTTCCTGGTGTGGAAGACACACGTGACTATTTCTGTGCCTGAGGAAATGTGGGTCAATAAGCATGCATCCTACTGCTGAATTTGCAGACTCTCCAGAGACTAGCAACAATGTGACTCAGGAACACCAGACTGTCTGCAGGCACATACTGTACACATATTAATGAGATTACCACTATTCTGTTCCAATGCTGTTCACACTACACTAACGCATATCTAGCACTCATTTGTAATACATATTCAAGGAATCCAGCATGTGTAAAAAAACACTTTGTGTAGCTGACCTTTACATTCAGTTGTGCTAAGCAATATCTAGGAAATACAAATTATATAGAAGACTGACAGGCATATCACAAAGATATAGAGCCACTGAAAAAACAGCTTACACCTATATATCTTGCCTCTTTTCTCCATTGGAGTATAACAATTCAGAACTGCTAAGATGTTCATTCCTTTCAGCTAAGGAGAGGTGAAAGGTAAATTGTGGGTAAACAAGGTACTATGGGCAGGAGGCGGCAAGCTGAAACATTTTGTACAGAGTACTCTCAGCAGTTGGAGAGAGAGAGAGAGAGATAAGCCATTCTTCCCCAAATATTTTCATTTGTCTACCCAAGAAATTGTCTGGCAGCATGAGATGAACTAGTCATTTACCTCACAAAACACCCTGGTAACCATTTTCTCCAAGCATGATTTACAATTAGCACCAAAGGCTTTGCAGTCTCACATCATATCGATACCATTCTTCACTTACATTCACAAAACTATTATCCTCGATCTTAAATATATTTTGTTTATTTTAATAATTTTTAAAAAACCTAGTTCTTGTGCAAGCTAAATATACAAAACAATAAAAACATCTGAATGGCATCAAATTAAGACATTATGAAAAGAAGGATTTTATTTAGAATAAAGTCGTATCAGCCAGTGTTACTCTCTTGTTCCACTAATTATATAGAACAGCATTTATTTAAACAGCCAAGTTAATGACTTCAAATTTGATCAACAGTCCCTGTTTGTACAGCATAGCACTACTGGCAGTCACCAGGGCTGAACAACAAAACAAAAACTGGTTACACCAAATTACCAACTGAGATACAATGGGAATAAGAGAAATGATTTCAGAGTAAGAAGCAGATCATATTTTCCATGTTTGCAGTTACAAAGATCCCTGCTCACCTCTCATTTTAGAAGACTGATCAAGATCATCCCATTGTCTATGAACATTACAGAATTGATACAAGCAAACTATGTCTCTTGTATGCATAAAATATTTATCCTTATTATTCTGCTCACAACCTGCTTGTGAGTTTAGTGAACTCAAGCATAATTTACAACATGGATACAAAATGATTCCAATATGTATCCTGTACCACATAGCTATGTTAAAACATTTAAGTTTGTTTTCAGCTCATGCTCGCAGGACATGACAATTTCCTGGCATCTGAGAAACACATAAGCCCTTGGACCACAAGCATTAGGTTGTCCTTATCCTCAACTGAGCCAGCCGTGAAACGCCACCTGTAAAGCTATTAGGCTTACATACTGGAATGGAATCTGGAAAGACTAGAAGAATCCTCTAGAAGCAGATGGAGAAGGATAAGTATCACTGCCTAAACTTTCCATCAAAAGATGCTAGAATTTTTACCTAAGGACTGACTGCAAAACAAAATGACAGTCAAGTTCAGGATATGAAAGCAATATATTTTATAGTGTTATATATAAAGCTTTCTAACCCTAAACTTTCAACCTATGCCATAATTATTTTCACTGCAAAGCTATTTTATTAGCTTACTTTTCCATATGCATAATTATTAAAATATGACTTTCTGGATACAACTTGGCAGCTGAGATCACACTTCTGTACTAACAGGATGCCACCAATTTAACTGACCTCAATCAAATCTATATCTACAATGAATGAGAACCTGAAGAGACAACTACTGCTTTAATGTAGTATTAGGATTGAGATCTTAAAGACATAAAATTGAGAAATTTTTAGTGTTACTGCTATAGTAATTGTTCTTACATCCAAAATCAGTGTCCAATGAATGAACAAATTATAATTCCAGTACTACTTTGAAATGCTCATCTGGAAGGTGATAAATAATTGCAATGTAGCTCCAATGAAAATATACCAAAGCTGCCCCCCACCCTGCAAAAATATGGGACTTTTGAGTCCAAAGAGAAGATGCAAAATTTTCAGAGATTAATATTAATTTTGCTGTATTTTCCATGAGAAATAAAGTTAACAGAGTCAAACCATGCTATGATTTGAACTAAAACCTTACAATTAATATTCTTAGAAGTTAATTGAGAAAACCTGTTCAGTAGGAAAACCAAGGATTTTTTTAAAACTGGCTGACCAAGTAAGCATATTATATTTCACATGGAGGGTAACATATACAATGCGAATATTCTAGTTCAAATTAATTAAATATGGAGGAAAGTATTTGCTTGGGCTTGATTTTAACATTCCTCTAACTAGATATTTCATTTACCTCCACAATACTCCATTTAAAACAGTCCAAATGAACAGCAAATTAGAGAGAGAGAAACAGGAATTACAAAACCATCAACATAAAGTTCATGCTACATCCCTGGAGGCAGTGACTGCTACTAGACTGCTGCAATGCAGAGTATAGAGACTCTCAGAAAGATGGGTTTCCTCATTATACTTTCAACCTATTGAATGTACTTGCCACTTGTTATGACAGCTTTACTATACATATTCAATCGTTTTTAAAAATTACACTAGCAACAGAATAATTTTAAATTGTTCTTTTCCACAGAATAGTCCAAGATATTCAATCCTAACCTACTGCTTCAGTTCATGTCATATTCGTAGTTCTCATACCCCAAATGTCTGATCTAAAACAAAGGACATACCTAGTTAGAACATGTAACACTAAACTGAAAGGATGAAAAGAGCCAAATCAGGCAAAATTCACACACAAACCGATAAAAATTTAACTTCTGTATACCACATTCAAAAAGTATGAAAACATTGTTCCACTCCTTATTAGGAACACACAAAGAACGCTTCAAAATGAAATAATATGGTGTTTAAAAAAAGCATAGGCAGAATGGTAGAAATTTGATGCATTGTTTTGAATGTGAACTAATGAGATCTTTGTAGAGCACTTTGCACATGTAAAAAATAATATTTGAAGGACCCTAGTGGGAAAAGATAAATTAAATAGTATTTTACCAAGACAACAGAGGGGTTCTAAATGTCATGTCAAAACTGTTCACCTGATGTAAGTAGGAAATTGTCCTAGTGACTGCTATCAATTTCTGCAAAGTCAAAGCTTGCATTTAAAAAAATTAAGTTTCTATCCCTTATGGTTATGAACATAGCAGTTAGGGTACCTTCTGAAGTCTGCAGACAGATAGCTCTAGAGCACCTCTGCTCTTGCTTACAACATTGCCAAACTGAGGAAGAGTGCAATCTGACCAGAACTGCCTTTTTTCATTGCTGCTATATAGAACTAATGAATATCTATAAAACTGACAGGTATCAGCTTCTGGTTCTCTGGACGAGTCAAGCTGGCCAAAAGTCTTGCAATAAAGTACCTACTGATTCCCTGGACTACTTTTTCCAGCCTCCTACATCTAGACTCCATAGTCCTAAAAAGAAAAATCAGACTCAAGACCAGGTCTGGGACTTCCAACACAATTCTTTCCATTGCTACAACCATAAAAGAAGCACCACTGAGGCTTCTGAAAGCATAACAGTCTTATTTAACAATTAACTGCTGATTGACAGCTGCGTGAATGCAAAAAAAATTCCAGGAAACAAGTAGGTCATTTTATTTTTTCTTGGTACACGGATTAGTACAGTGAAGCTTTTCTGTCAAAATGTATAGAGCCTTTGGATCAATCAATCACACAAATAAGTATTCCAACAACATTTATATCATTTCACACCTCCGCAAATGAACTGTAATTCTTTCCTTTGGTCTCCCAAAAGTATGAAGCGTTTTCTGTGTACAACATTTGTATGCTTAGTAGCTTGAAATAATAAGTGGTAAATTTTCTCTGAAATTTTGTTTTATTCCCTCCCTTTTACCCCATCCCCAGTCAGCTAGGAATAATTCTCAAATCTGTTCTAGTTCAGCTTGGAAGTAGAGCTCACAGGCTTGATAAGCATGCAGAACAGGAAATGCTTTGGATTGCAGGCTACTTAGAACACTTATTTTCCCAAGCAAGTTTTTACAAATTCAGTTTGATGGGTGGTTTTATAATTTTTAATTTCCACTAAAGCATATCAAAACACTATGGCTAGACAAGTCAAAGAAGAATGAAAATCACTACCGTGGCTTACAACACTACGTGAGTTTCAAACAATCCAGATACAGGGAAGCAAAACTTGTTCCGTATATACTGGTGGACCTTTGCTATTGAAGGGAGGCCTCTAAATGAGAAGGCATTTAATTTTTAAACTAAAAACTGAAAATAACAATGACCTTTTACATATTTATTTTGTTTCCAAAAGTCCTGCAATAGATGAGACAAGAAGGTTACTGCGGGCAGGTGGAGAGAGTAGACAGGAAAATTGCAACAATTCTGATTATGTTTGTTGCCCATATTTTTATATACACACATTCATACACACACAGATCTAAACAATACTTATTGAATAAAAAGTGTTATGTTAATTCAACATTCAGGTTTTAAATTTAACCTTGAAGTCAAGAAATGAAAAAAATATGCTGCTCAATGTAACATTAATTTGCCCGTATTACCACAACATTTTAAATGACTAGTTACCGTTAAATGTATACTTCACTACACAGTATGTAAGTGTACATTAATCTTGCAAGAAAACTATCATGTTCATTTTCTGATATGCTTTTAAATTTGTAAACTTAATGTTACATTAATAAAGGTTTTGGTTTGCATTTAACTTCCGAGTTTAAGAAAAAAACTCCCCCAAACATTACCAAGTAAATGCTTCATGCCAGTACTAAATTTCACACCTGAATTGAATAAAGTGATGAAAGAAGGGCAAATATATATCTTTGCTGGCATCATGGTCCAGGGAATGGACTGGGTGTCAAAAGAACTGGGTTCCATTCCTAGTTCTGTCACTGATTTAGCTGGGCAATCTCACAAAAATTACCCCTTTTACCATTTCACATATCTACACCTCAGTACTCATCTGTAAATTGGGGATAACAATCATTTGTTAAGCTTTTTGAAATATAAAGGAAATAAGTACCATTGCTGTTTGGTGGTAGAGAATTTTAAGTCTAGGTTAACAAAGCAACAGTATAGCACTTCACATAGTGGAGGTGCTCTTCCTAATGGAAAGAGGTTTTTTAAAATCAAGATCACAGAATTTTCAGAAAATTTCACAGATCCAGAAAATTGTGGCACGTTAGTATTTTTGCACCCATCAATTTCTTCTTTCCTTGATGCTAAAGTATTTGAGGAGTCTTATTTCAATAAGACATTTACAAACAATGAGTGTACATAATATGAAAATTAGTGGTAAGAGAACTGCCTGTTAAAAACAATCACCTTAAACAGCTAGATTGACCTTATTTGTGGCCATCTTAAAGAAAAGAGGGACACTGCTGCTATTTCAGCTATTGTCTAACAATGTCAAAGTAAATGCTACCTCAAGACCCAACAAAACTGGCAAACATTCAATACAAGAAGAAAAGGAGTACTTGTGGCACCTTAGAGACTAACAAATTTATTAGAGCATAAGCTTTCGTGAGCTACAGCTCACTTCATCGGATGCAAGCTTATGCTCTAATAAATTTGTTAGTCTCTAAGGTGTCACAAGTTCTCCTTTTCTTTTTGCGAATACAGACTAACACGGCTGCTACTCTGAAACCATTCAATACAAGGTTAACATCACAACACGAGCCTGTGTTCACATACCCTGGTCAGAAGAAAACAGTTCAGAGCCATAGGCTTGGTCTACACTCAAAAAAAAGTTATATCAACCTAGCTACATTGCTCAGTGCCATGAAAAATGTCATGCCCTGTGTGATGCACTTAGGTTGACTTAACCTTCACTGTAGACATGGCTAGGTCAATGGAAGAATGCTTCCATCAACCTAGCTACCACCTCACATGGAGGTAGATTAACTACATCCATGGAAAAATCCCTTCCATTGATGTAGGAAGCATCTACACTGTGATGCTGCAGCTGCGCTGCTATAGTGTAGACAGACTTGTTAAACAGGGTTTCTCCATTATTCTTAAATAATTTCTTTAACAATCAGATATTAATTATCCCTGAATCTGACACACATTTGAACTGCATGTGTAAAACTGGAGTTCTGCATTGTAAACGTGAGTGTAAAATCATATACTGATGTTTCCAAAGACTTCTAAAGAATATCTGTCTAAGATGTATTCAAAAAAGCTATTAACACGAGTCATTGTTGAAGAATGAAGTTACATAATTTTCAGTTAGAGTGCAGCATCAGGTCCATTTAAAAAAAACTGTTATATACATTGATTAATCAAAAACACACAAATATAAATTTACCAAACTTTCTCATTATGATTAACTTTGGGCTGAGAAGCAAGCACAGGAGATTTCAACCCAAAGTATACCGATCACTGTAAAGCATATAAATTACATAGCTGGATTAAGTACTACTAAGCATTTGTGATTATGCATAGAAAACCGCTATTGACTTAAGTAAATGTAGCACAAGCCATGTACAGTACATTTAGCTCTTCACACGCATTTAAAAATCTGGACTTTTTAGCCTTTGCACTTTCAATATAACAATTAGGAGTGTTAGTTTCACAAAATGCTCTCTTTTCAAAAAGCTTTTTGGGTAGTATTTGCCATGGGATTTATAGTAAATAAAATAGTATCGATCAAAGGGGCAGAGAGTTTTCAACCCAGAGTTTTCAAGAGCATGGCACATACACTGGATGCAAGCCAGGCACCATTCAGCGTCTGAAAAAACATTTCAGCTTTACATTAACAGTCATCTTGAGTACAAAGTGAATCAAATGCCAGCTGTCTAAAATACATTTCCACAACTTTCTTTTATCTAGAACTTAAAGAGAATGATATAATGTAGAGATTTATTGTAATATACTCCACACTCTGGAGACCAAAAAGTTTACTATTCAAACAAAATATATTACCTCTTTTATCAACATAATTGGATTTATCTTGCCATTTTGTAAAGGAAACAAGAGATGCAAATCTTCAGATAGTAATATGCTGAACTAGAGAGGCTTCAGATCAGTGCTGCATTTTATTTTAATCTGATCATTTGAGTGAAAGTATAATCAGAAGAGTGAAGTACAAAGATACAAAAAGCATAATGAGCATTCTATACTTTTCCCCAAAAATACAGTAATAAACCCCCCTTTATTGAAAGATGCTAAATTGCAAAATTTACAAGGAGAGACTATCAAGTTTAAAAAAAAAAAAATCACTCATCTGATTTTTTTTTTAACCTAGTATTACCAATAAGAGCTAAGATATTCTAACTAAAAGGTTAGAGAACATTATCTTTTACTTTTCAACTTATTTTTTGTATATTTCATTCTCCTGCACAGTGAGTCTCCCTTGTTTGTGTAGATCTTTTACAGTCATTGGGGAGAGAAAAAAATCTAAGTATTTGATAAATATGACTAAGATCATAAACACTGGCAAGGAAACTTAATGACAGTACATTTGAAATCATTTTTTAAATTGATAATTTTGAATTGACAGTGTTCCTTTAAACTTGCATTGTTTACATCACACTCTAATTGAGTATTATAAATTAAAAAATAAAATAGAAAGTTACTATAATATAAGTGCCTAGATGCAGAGGATTCATCACAATTTCAAGAAACCATAAGAGCAAGAGTCAGACTCATGGATCTTAAAACATTTAAATTGCTTCATCATGCCACAGCCAGCCTAAACCTTTGGGTTCACTGATACACGATGCTACAGACATTCCTTAGCCAATTAGAATTCCTTTCAGCTGCAATGGAGGAGAACACAGCTGGAATTGATGGAGTAGCACGCATCACCATATACTCATTAATTAGGCATTATTTTAACATTATTCTGAAACTGTGGATTGTTTTACCCACAAATAGATGGACAAACATTCCAATTAAATACTTAAGTTTATTAAACTGCCTTACTACACATAGTAATTTCGATATCTTTAAAACAAAAAAAAAAAAAGAGGTTAAAAAAAATCTTGCTCTGCCTACTCTACCCATCTATGCTCTGAGTTTGGTGGCCTTAGGGATTTCTGTCTACTGTGCTTACAGTGACCTTGACAACAAGCCAGTATGAATTTTGGCCTTTAACTTGAAAAAAATCATTTGCTGCAGAGGAAGGCATAAAGCTATTTATACCCCTTTGTGAGATTTTTTTTTTTTTAACGTTTTTCTTCCCAGAATACAACTCTACTTTGCTATCTAAGCCAAGTTATTGTCACAAACGTATCTTCCAATGTAGACACCCCAAAAATATTTCCAGGATGCGTGTCTCTCTTTAAAAACAGAATAATTTAATCCATACAAACACACACCAAAGAAGGATGGGGGAGGCTCAAAATGTTGCCTTTTCAGGTTTACATAAGGCAGTTACTGGGATGTGAGAAGAGGCAGAACATATTCTCTGATTTCCCATTCAGAAATTACTAAAATGCCACTATAATTCTCTTATCAAACTGTCTTGAATCACAACTTACAAGCAGACAGTCTACCTAACTAGAGTATGGAATTGCAGATTTTCGTTTTTCAAAAGGAAAAGCTAAACCATGTTTTTCATTCAAGTTTCTTCTCCTACCATGTACACAGACCTCATCTACACTGAGGCACTGATGAAAATCTTCCACCAACTCTATCAATACTAGCAACAGTGGGAATTCTAATGTGGACTGTGTCTTTAACAATGTGTCTTCTAGAATTGCTCTAAATAGGGTTAGATAATACGGCAGCAAAAAAGCTGGTGGTCAGTCAACACTCGCACTCATCATTTCTAGCACAGGGGGCAGTGTCAAGCAAATATGGAAGATTTTCAGAAAGACTTCAGTGCAGACCACAGGCACTCACACCAAACTCTAAACCCTATCTACAACAAGAAACGTATGCAGTTTACAATGGTTGTCAGTAACAGGTATCCTGGACCAATGTTCTATAAAGTTTAACTACCAGCGTAGAAAGAGACAAACCATCTTCAGCAGCAAAATAGCAGATGCCTTGTCCATACTGGGAAGCTGAATGGTTGCTGAGAATAGTTCTCAGTTCCCTCTGAACCAAAATTGCATATGGTTAAAGTGCTAGTACAGACAAAAATTTTCAGCAGCATTCCAGAATTTTATTCTGTCCACAGGAGGACCTGAAATATTTTCAAGTATTGGTTCCAATGGAACCAGTGTGGAGAACTATATTCAGCAAAGATAGAGAAGAGAACTCACTACTTTATATCTTCATCTTACTTATTTTTATACCAAAGAACATTAAATGAACCACATGATGTGCACATGACTAATTTAAGCAACCACATTATTGAACTGGTATAGCCTTCATCCCTCTTTGACCTACTCCCACCTGTGTTAGCCATTCCCAATAACTGTGGCCCCATTTCAGCAAAGGATTTATGTGCTTAACTTTAGGCCCATGAGTGTTCCCACTGAAGACAAAGGGATTACTTATGTTCTTAAGGTTAAGTAATGCTTAAGTGCTGTACTGAATCAAGGCCTAAGTCCAGTTTAAAATTTATATTGTAAGCTCTCTGGAGGCAGAGAGCATGTCTTTGTATTCTGTGAAGCACAGAGCTCCAACTTCAGCATGCTATATATAACTGACACCACTCCATGCTGAAAACTTTTGTTCACCAGCAGCAGGTAAAGTGTTTGCCAGCTCCTGTCAGCAACAGGCCAATTTCCTTGTATAAACGGGGGCACAACATAAAACTTAATCACCTCTACACTACAAAATTGAAATTACTAAATTTTCAGAAGCATGTCCCACTCCATCACTAAATCAGTAATAAAAGTGGTGTATGTACGAATACATCATCTTCAATGCTGTTTCAGAAAACATGACTAAAAATTAGCAAATCTCACACTTTCTGTATCTGAAATGATAATAAGAAAAGGAGTACTTGTGGCACCTTAGAGACTAACAAATTTATTAGAGCATAAGCTTTCGTGAGCTACAGCTCACTTCATCGGATGCATTTGGTGGAAAAAACAGAGGAGAGATTTATATACGCACACACAGAGAACATGAAACAATGGGTTTATCATCACTCTCCTTACAGTGTGTATGATAAACCCATTGTTTCATGTTCTCTGTGTGTGCGTATATAAATCTCTCCTCTGTTTTTTCCACCAAATGCATCCGATGAAGTGAGCTGTAGCTCACGAAAGCTTATGCTCTAATAAATTTGTTAGTCTCTAAGGTGCCACAAGTACTCCTTTTCTTTTTGCGAATACAGACTAACACGGCTGCTACTCTGAAACCTGAAATGATAATGAAGATGTTTTATCTGCTCCACTTGTGCCATTTCAATATTGGTTCAGTGGTTCACTATTGAAACCAATTTTCAGTAAAAGTTTAACTTCTTCACAGACACAGAAAGAAGACGTTCAGAACAATTTTAGAAACACAAATACAAGATGAAAGAGCGTTAAAAGGAATGGGTGAGAAAAGAATAGTTCTTATCTGGTAGTTAATAAAAAGAAGAAAAAGCAGTAATTAAATTGTTCAAAAGTATTCCAAATTATATTCTTTATATGAAGATTCTGAGTTTGAGAAAAGAAAGCTGAGTTAGGAACAATGGTGACTTTATTCCTACTTTCCCCACCCAAGGGGGATGTTGAAGCAAACTCTTTTAGAAAATTTAATTTTCTTCTACTAGGACAAAGGTTTTGAGAGGGTCTTGACTTACATGTAGGAAAAAAAAGACTTGTTACCCACGAGCCTGCCCATAGGAAAAGGCTGTTCTCCGGATTCCCACTCTGATAGCTCAATGACGATATCAGCAGGCCTATTACAAAAGCTGCACTCTGGATTCTTACCCATCAAATAAAAAGAAAAAAAATGCAAGTTTTTTTCTCTAGTTATATGCCTCCCCTTTCATATCACCATACTATGAGAGTTTCACACCATAATACAGGCTCAACTTAAATGTATACCCCAAATTAAAAAACATAGTAAGAAAACCAAAAAACTGTCACTGTGTCTGAACAACAAAGTAAAAGATGCAGTAAGAGGCAAAAAGGCATCCTTTAAAAAGTGGAAGTTAAATCCTAGTGAGGAAAATAGAAAGGAGCACAAACTCTGGCAAATGAAGTGTAAAAATATAATTAGGAAAGCCAAAAAAAGAATTTGAAGAACAGCTAGCCAAAGACTCAAAAAGTAATAGCAAAAAAAAAAAAAATCTCAGTACATCAGAAGCAGGAAGCCTGCTAAACAACTACTGGGGCCACTGGATGATTGAGATGCTAAAGGAGCACTCAAGGACGATAAGGCCATTGCGGAGAAACTAAATGAATTCTTTGCCTCGGTCTTCATGGCTGAGAACGAGAGGGAGATGCCCAAACCTGAGCCATTCTTTTTAGGTGACAAATCTGAGGAACTGTCCCAGATTGAGGTGTCATTAGAGGAGGGTTTGGAACAAATTGATAAACTAAACAGTAATACGTCACCAGGACTAGATGGTATTCACCCAAGAGTTCTGAAGGAACTCAAATGTGAAATTGCAAAACTACTAACTGTAGTCTGTAACCTACCATTTAAATTAGCTTCTGTACCAAATGACTGGAAGATAGCTAACGTTACGCCAATTTTTTAAAAGGGCTCTAGAGGCGATCCCAGCAATTACAGGCCAGTAAGCCTGACTTCAGTACCGAGCAAACTGGTTGAAAATATAGTAAAGAACAAAATTGTCAGACACGTATATTAACGTAATTTGTTGGGGAAGAGTCAACATGGTTTTTGTAAAGGGAAATCATGCCTCACCAATATACTAGAATGCTTTGAGAGGGTCAACAAGCATGTGGACAAGGGGGATACACTGGATATAGTGTACTTAGATTTTCATAAAGCCTTTGACAAGTTCCCTCACCAAAGGTTCCTAAGCAAAGTAAGCTGTCATGGGATACAAGAGGACCTTCCCTCTTAGATTGGTAATTGGTTAAAAGATAGGAAACAAAGGCTAGGAATAAATGGTCAGTTTTCAGAATGGAGAAAGGTAAACAGTGGTATCCCCCAGGGGTCTGTACTGGGACCTGTCCTATTCAACATATTCATAAATGATCTGGAAAAAGGGATAAACAGTAAGGTGGCAAAACGTGCAGATGATACAAAACTACTCAAGATTGCTGTCTCCCTGGGACTTAACTAAGAGCTACAAAAGGATCTCAAAACTAAATGACCGGGCAACAGATGAAATTCAATGTTGATAAATGGAAAATAATGCTCATTGGAAAACATAATCCTAACTATACATATAAAACCATGGGGTTTAAATTAGCTGTTGCCATTCAAGAAAGACATCTTGGAGTCATTGTGGATAGTTCTCTGAAAACATCCACTCAATGTGTTGCAGCAGTCAAAAAAGCAAACAGAATGTTGGGCATTATTAAGAAAGGGACAGATAATAAAACAGAAAATATCATATTGCCTCTATATAAATCCATGGTACCGCCCCCATCTTGAATGCTGTGTGCAGATGTGGTCGCCCATCTCAAAAAAGATATACTGGAATTGGAAAAGGTTCAGAAAAGGGCAACAAAAATTATCAGAGTTATGGAACGGGTGCCATCTGAGGAGAGATTAATAAGAGTGGGACTTTTCAGCTTGGAAAAGAGACAACTAAGGGGAGATATGATAGACGTCTATAAAATCATGACTGGTGTGGAGAAAGTAAATAAGTGTTATTTACTCCTTCTCATAACACAAATAAAATTAATAGGCAGCAGGTTTAAAACAAACAGAAGGAAGTATTTCTTTACACAATGCAGACAACCTATGGAACTCCTTGCCAGAGGATGTTGTGAAGGCCAAGGCTATAACAGGGTTCAAAAAAGAATTAGATACATTCCTGGAGGATAGATCCATCAATGGCTATTAGCCAGGATGGGCAGGGATGGTGTCCCTAGCCTCTGTTTGCCAGAAGATGGGAATGAGCAACAGGGAATGGATCACTCGATTATAACCTGTTTTGTTCATTCCCTCTGGCCAATACAAGGTGCCCCACTGTCGGAAGACAGGATACTGGGCTACATGGACCTTTGGTCTGATCCAGTATTGCCATTCTTATGTCTTATGACTTTACTCTCACAGCCCCTTTGTGTGGAAAAGCAGTAGTATTATCCCCACTGCACAAATGGGGAACCGAGGCACTGAGATTAAGTGACTTGTTCAAGGTCACAGAGGAAGTTTGTGGTAAAGCCAGGACTGAACTCCATCCAGTGCTCCAACCACAAAGCCACCTGACTCCCAGAAGAGTGTCTGCGGTAAAGGAGTTGAGAATCATTACAGGAGAGAAATTGAGGTAAAAAAAGTTTTGGTCACAGATTTTGATGAAATCCCATGCTATTATCCAGAGTTTGTAGTGACTCAACTGTTATTCCCTGCCCCTCCCCACCACCCCACTGTTTACAACAAAATCATTTCCCTGTCCAAACGGTGTAACATACTGAGCTTGTTAACCAGCCATTTCAATTTTCACCCCTGGATAATAATAGTCAGGCCAGTACCAGGACAATCCTTTTCTACAACCATTATACTACATTCTGTATGAAAATGTGAGAAAAATACTAAGTACCTAATATGTTGTACATAGCTGCTTCTGACAAGACAAAGACAGATGTGCAGTGCTATTCAACATTTCTGAAAATGAGACATAAAACTGTCTGGGTCACCAATCTCTATGTTGCTATTGATCAATCAGTTAACTTTGCTGCAAGCAATATTACATTAATAATGAAGCCAAAGCAAGACAAGCTAATACATTTGTGACAAGTGCTTTTCAAATTTGCCTTTTCACTAATCTAAAATATAATTTAATATTTCACTTTGAACTTGAAGTCAATTTATTCCCCAAAGGTTTAAGTTACAGGCGAGTTTACTTACAAAATGTTTGGAAGCCATGCTTTTGAAATATACTGATCATTCAGTTTTATACACTAACTGTACCTGAACTACTCTAAATTTCATCCAAAGTTTATTGTAAGGTATTGGTGTATGTATCACCATTCTCCCTTCTCCCCCTTTCTCTGATACTTTAACACAACCATCTCTCCTGTAAAAATCAGATCTGTAAACCAGGAGTCACTTTTTAGTGCTCACACTTGCCTCAGACATCCAGGCTGCCTCCAAATCTTGTTGCCTGTTCCTGCATAACATTTCTAAATCCAACCTTTTTTTCGTGTCAAGACAGCTAGGACTCCCATCTATACCCTCACTGACACCTATACTGCACCCTCCAATCTGTACAAAATGCAATTAAAAGAGTCTTCCTTGCCTATCACTCTGATCATATCATCCTTCTCTTTAATCTCTCCAGTGGCTCCCCACCTCCATGATACAAGTTAAAAATGGCTGTCTTACTTTTCAAGGCCCTTCACAGTTCTGTCCCTCCCAACTTATCCGCTCATGTTTTATCACACTGCTCCTCTCCGCCCCAGCTCCCTTTCTTTTCTGTCAATTAGAATTGCCTCTACTACCAACTTGTCCATTCAGCCCACAAAGATCGTTGCATTTTCTTTCACTCAGATTCTTATGCATGAACCCCTTTCCCCAGAACTGATCCATAAGGCTATTACTATCCTTTCTTTCTTTAAATTGCTTCCCAACTCCCAATACTGTCACCAAAGCACCTAGCTTTTTTTTTTTATATATATATAAAGAGAGAACGTGAGCTCTCATTCTTAAACTACCACTGATGATAACACTAATATACGTTTTTACACTGTGTTGTTCAGAGTTGCTCTGAAAAGCAACAGACAACATGATGGTAAAAATCTGTGCACACCCTCCACCAGGACCTTATTTGCTCAGGCTTTGGGGAAGGCTGGAGTATAGGGGGGACATCAGAGTGCTTGGGATCTGTGAAAGGTTGGATCATTCTATTCCATGGACTGGCTTTTTGTTGTTTTATTTTAAACAGGGGAGTGGGATTTGCAATTCTCCCTTTTTTTTTTTTTTTTTAATATGGATAGCATTGTAGCAGTGCCCCCCCCCTTTTTTTTTTATATGGATAGCATTGTAGCAGTGCCCACAGTGTCTGATCCTGTCCACAAGTAGCTGTGTTTTTAATCATTGTCAAAGTGTCAAGAACTTGGGATAAGTAAAAATAAATAAAACATTTCTGTTAATGCAAATGTTTATATGTGTACAAGAATGAAGTTCATTTCTTTAAATACAGGAAAGATTCTACCAGTGTTCACATCTCATTTATGAAGTGGTCCTTGAAGGCATCTTCTATGTAAGTGGTATTTACATAGTAATTTTCAATTGATGTAAAACAACAGAGATTGTTCATAATCACAGGAAAAGAAATTGCAAGTCAGAAGGCAACATGATGTAGGTAGTATATCAAACAGAAGATGTCCTGTTTTGTTTCAATTCAGCTTATATCTCTCAAAAACAAAACAGAATGTAGTAACAAAAGGCACATTAGCTATAGTTATTCAAAGTTGATCAGTCAACAAGCGCATTTCAAATGAAGCAAGATGTAAAGTATGTGTTTAATACTTCTGAAGGGACAAATCTCCAAAAGTAATTATTTATTTTTAGAGTAAATCTTGCAGATTTTAATTTACTGTTGGAGTTATTTATTAATAAAACTGAAAGTAAGATTGATCAAGTGGGAAATTCCCTCAATATAGTTTAAAGAACGTTATGCTCAAACAAGACACCAAAGTTACTCCATTAACAAAAAATGCAGCATCTGAAATGCTTTGAATTATGACCATCGATTCATGCAAAACAGAAGTGAAAATGAAGATACAAGCTACCTGATGCAGTATTAGTTTAAAAATGCAAAACCAGTAACTTCTGTTCAGAATAATTTTTACTTGGGCTGTGTACAGTGTTCTGAAGGGGACTGCCAGTGTCCCTTATACAATAATTACTCCGCTCCTTCTGAAATCAGCAAAAAAATGTTCTGCACTTCTGTTTTAGAAACAATTACATGCTCACAGATTCATATATTTAACATACACCAGTATAAAACTATCAAATATCTATGTACTTCAAACATTTTTAAACGTTTTAGTTTCATAAAACATTCAGTCTATCTTTAAAACCCTTTTCTCACAAAGCCTAAATTCTAAACCAGTCGTAGTTTAGATCCAAAAAGAATAATGAGCTGATATCTTCCAACCAATTACTTCCCCCCCAGAAACAGATATTTAAAGACCTTAAAAAAAGAAAAGGAGGACTTGTGGCACCTTAGAGACTAACAAATTTATTTGAGCATAAGCTTTCGTGAGCTACAGCTCACTTCATCGGATGCATTCGGTGGAAAATCTCCCCACTGTATTCTCCACCAAATGCATCCGATGAAGTGAGCTGTAGCTCACGAAAGCTTATGCTCAAATAAATTTGTTAGTCTCTAAGGTGCCACAAGTACTCCTTTTCTTTTTTGCGAATACAGACTAACACAGCTGCTACTCTGAAACCATTTAATCACCCTGTTTCCTAGAAATACTATTTGAAATCAGCTAGCTTTGCACTTTATAAAAGGAAATGGGTTTTAACGCAGGTGTTTATGACCGACTGCACTGTAACTAGGAACTAAATTAGGCTTATCATTAAAGCTTAACTGATGCCATATTCTCATTAATCCATGATATTTTATGTACCAACAAAAACTATACATCTTAAGTTCATGCAGTAGCATAGCATTATGGTTCTTTCAATCAAAGAGATCCTATTGTGGATGTACCTGTTTGCTTTCAAAACCTGTACTGGATCTTATTCATCAGTAATTCATGATGCTGTCATCTTTAGAAACAGAAATCACACGTCTTTCCCTAAAACAAGAGATGCCAATGCAGGCTGCACCTTTTATAAAAGAATAGGTAATTCAGCTCTGTAAGGGTATAATAAGCTGATGTACCCACTACAACCTCATGACCAAACATGAACTTCGAAGTGTAGGATGTGATTTACTGAAGGAAAGCGAATTAGGTGAAAAATGTCTGAAAGAGATTAAACAGATGTTTGATTTATTTTCCAATATATGTTTTCCAGCAAGTGAACCTCTCCATTGCAGAAAAAAGCAAATTCATTATTAATTAGGGCTAACAAAATATAAACTATTAAGGGGGGGGGGGGGAAACTGATTTTCCACTAGCAAAATTGACATGCAGAAAAATATGGCTCTTTAAACACATCTAGCAAAACCAGACTTTTTTGTGGGGAAAGGAAAGATGCCAGGAATGGACAGGACATCTGGAGACTGCCAAAGAGGGATACTTCCCAGCAGGAACTGTCCATCCCCATGAGGCATGCATACACCAGGACTCACACATTCATCGGTTAAGAGATCTCTAATGGGCAAATGCAAAACACAACGGGAGATGAGACATGTAAAGTTGATTGAAGAAAAAAAAAAAAAAAGCCAAAGAGAAAGTTCAGTGGTGTCTGGACTTCAGACTTCATACACCTCCTACTTGACAACCCCAACTGGGAAAAGAACAGGAACAGGAGAAAGAAGCTTGAGAAACACAAATGGTAGATTGTGAGGTAAGGAGATCTGCAGGAGGAAGCGGTGAGAATGGAAAAACGATTTCGAGGAAACAGAGTCTGGCTAGAAATAAAGAGGAAGAGAAAAAGGAAAGAAAAATTCTCAACTTTACCCAGCGCTCCCTAACTCGGTCCCCAGAATTATTCTGGATTTCAGCAAGCTGCAGCCTCCTCAGAAACCACAGCACACGAGAGAAGAGCGTCCAGCCCAGTCTCAAGAAGAAACACCCCCCCCCACACACACACACATATACACACACACACACACACACACACACACACCCCCAGCCCTGAGCGCTCTGGAACTCGGCCCCAATTGCAACTCGAGAACAGAATCCCCGGTGGGTCCTCCCATGATCCGCGGGGTCAGGAAACCCAACCGAGCACCCCCCGCCTCACCCCGGCTTCCTTCCCAGGGAAGGGAAAAGGAAACCCAACCCTCCCCCCGGGCCCCGACCGGCCAGGACTACACCCCAAGCCAGAGGAGCAACACCGGATTGAACACAGACGGGCTCTGATCCCCATCCCTTTCCGCCCCCCCCCCCGCCGCCGCCGCCGCACCGGGGCCCGGGCCGTCCCTGCCCCCAGGGGCCTTGCCACACCAGGGGCACCGGGGAGGCTGGCCCCTCTACCCTAAGGGGGGGGAACCCGCAGCCCCCTCATGCCCAGCCGACCCCTCTCTGCCGTGCAAGGCCCCAGGGGGTGTGGGCGCGGGCGGGGGGGGGGTGTAAAACCCCCGCCCCGCCCCGCCCCTCGCCGCTCCGCTACCTGTGAGCCGGATTTTGATGCTGGAGCCGTTTCTCCGGGTCCCTGGATTCGACATCGCTCCCCGCGGAGAGGGGTCGGGGGGGGTGGGAATCAGCCGCCGGCCACCGTCACCCCCATCCGGGCCCTGCCTCTCCCGGCCCCCGGCCTGGGCTGCCCCTGTCCGGCCGCCGCCGCCCCACACAGCGGCCCCGCCACAGCGCCTCAGCAAGCCGCCGCTCGCAGCTCGACGCCCAGCCCGACCCGGACGAGGACTGCGCGCTCGCGCCGCCTTCGCGCCTGCGCGAGAAGACGGCGTGACGCAAGCGCGGCGGCCAGAGGCTGCCGCCATCTCGGGGAGGTCGCCGGCTGAGTCTGGCCGGTGTCTCGCTCTGGGCGGAACGGGCAGCGCCCCCAGCGGAGGGCACGAATAGTGCAGCCACAGGGGAGCAGGTTGGTTCTTACCAGGGAGGAGACCGAGTCTGTGCAGGATTTCAGGGTGGCCACAGGGAAACTGAGGCCTGTGTTGCGCCCCGTCCTCTGGGGCTGAGCCATGCTGCACAGCATGTGCCCCCTCCGGGGCTCTGCCCCCCCCACCAAGAGTCATGGGTCACCCCCATCGCCCCTCCAGGGCCCTGTGGGACTGAGCCATGCTGGACTCCCCTCCTATGGGGCTCAGCCCCAGCCCCATGCACTGCAATTTGTCATATGTAGGAATGAAGCTGGACACCCTGAAAAAGCTTCAGCTGGTACCCAACGCAGCAGCCTGTCTTGTTCAATATCTCTAGTTGCTATGCACTCTTCATGCTAGTGCTCTCCAATGCATTGGCTCCCTCTTGAATACAGGATGCAGGGAAAAGTCTCCATCATGATGCTCAAAGCCCTCTTTGGGATTGGTTCAAGGTACCTGGAAGATACCTGCTTCCTTTGCAACCGTGACCGCCCATAGCAGTTACATTTCTCAGGAACAATATAGGAATTATCCTACGTACTGGATCAGACCCCTATTCCATCTAGTGCAGTAGTCTGTCTCTAATCAAGGCCAGCCCCAAATTATTTAGAGGAAGATGCAAGAAACCCCTTAGTAAACAGATGTGGAATAATCTGCCCTTGAAGAAAGTTTAATCCTAATCCCTTAATTGTTAGAGAGTGGTTTAAATCCTGAAAATACCTTTTTAGCATTAACTATTCTAACTTTGGATATTCTTGTGATCCATATCAATGTTCAGTCCCTCTCTGAACCTTACGAAATCCTTGGCCTCAACATCATCCTGGGGCAATGAGTTCCACAGTTGAATTAAAGTATTTCCTTTTCTCAGTTATGAATTTGCTGCCTTTCAATGTCAATAAGTGCATTCTTGTACGTGCGTTACAGGATAGGAACTTGGAACTCATAGCCGTGAGAGCTAAGAATGACCCTCAGAACTAAAGGTAAACCTCACTCCCTCAATAATTTTGTCACTCACATACAAGTAAACAAACACAAAAAAATTATAAAGCAAAACGAATCAAGCTACTTCTCCTACTGGCTAGGAAAGGAGAGAGAGATGGTTATTGATATTTCTATGTGTAATACTTCAGAGGTATTCAGATATTACAGTGATGAGAGCATATAAATATCTAATGAGATTGATATGGCATGGCATGGAAATATCCAGACAACAAGCATTTTGGCACATTTCCGTGCCACAATATCACATAGTCTGCTGAACTTTCCACACCACGATGTCTTGGTGCATCATGCTTACATTCCTCTGTCACATGGCCAGGTTGAAGGCTCATGTTTCCAGGTCTCTGTGTTATGCTAAATCACAACGGTGCTCTCATGCCAGGTTGTGACAATTCCCATCTTTTCTTTATTCTTCTACTCTTTTACAGCATTCTATTTAAGGATCTCAAATTGCTTTCCAAACATTATTTAATCCTCTCAACTATTCTGTGCTATAAAGAGATGGGAACACAGAAGGGTATAATGATTTATTCTTGATCACATAGCAAATTAGAGCAAGGAACAGAACCTAGGAGTCCTGATACCCAGTCTCCTGCTATAACTACCACCATTACTCTCCCATCCAACTCAAACTTTGAAATAGCCTATGTATGCTGATGCAGAATATCACCTACAATAAAAATTGCATACATATCATAAAACTTTGATTTACAAAGATAGGATAACATAATTGTCTTTATAAAGAGCAAACCCATCCTAGCTCAGGGAGCTACACAGTGCTATCAGCAAAATAAACAATAATGAACATTAGAATAATAAATACAACATAATCCCTCCCCCAAAAGAGGTGGATTTAGTCTCCTCCAAACTCTGCTTGTGTCTCATCCATTAATAAATCTATAGATTATACCCTTTGGTAGGGCGAAGACTGGCATGTCTTGATTATTTATTTGCATGTGGTGCTTTGTGTCTCAGGCAAGCACATGCTAGATTGAACATGCTACTGGAGGAGGTTAGATGAGGCTATGCATAGCCAAACAGAAGGAGTAAACACTAGTGTGTGGCAAATGTTAGCTTTTTTTTTTTCTGCCAGCAAGGAGATGACCTAGTTCCCCACTCCTGCTGATTTATTGAACTGAAAGCTGGAATCAGGACAATATGCACTTGGGTTTTGCTTTGCTTCTGAGTGTATTTAAGTTGAAATCATCATCAGCTGCGGCTGGATGAAAGTGACATGGCTGGCTCCTTCCACAGGCTAAGATAGCAGTTTCTAATCTTCCCTTCTTTGGGGTGAAAAAATTGAAGTCAGGACAGATGAATGAGATGAAGATTCCTGGAGCATGAAGGGGGTGGTGGGTATTGGCTAAATGCAGTTATTTCAAGCCCCTTCCCATTAAAAAAATAATAATTTGGGATTTTGAATTATATAGCATGTAGGGACAGATCCTCAGCTGAAAAACTGGCTCTTAATGTTTTCCAAGTGTCGTATAGATGTTTGTTAACTCCTAGCTCAGCTAGGGACTGGACAGCCTGAAATATATTTTCAGTCCAGAAGTCCCACTACTTTAAATATTTTCAGAAATTAGGACTGAGAAAGAAGGCAAGGATATTAAGACTAACCCCTGCGTCCCTGCTGTTTGATTTTAGGAATGCTGATGGCTAAATGCCTTGTCTCCCAGCAGCAGACTTTCCTCGCTGTTTGTTTTCATCTCCAGATTGTCGTTTTTAGGAACAACAGTTGTAGAAGTTGCAATCTGTTTGCTGAGAAAGGTCTGTGATGGCTTAACTAAGCACAGCATCAGTTCAGCAGCGAATCTTCTCTATACATGGAATTCTGTTGCGGTAAAGGGGGAAACTGCTTTATAAATTCCATTGTCGTCTGCAGTGTTATTGTAATTTGTGGGTATCCCTGGATATGAGAGAGACAAGGCGGGTGAGATATCTTTTACTGGACCAGCTTCTGTTGGTGAAAGAGACAAACTTTTCAGCTCTACAGAAGAAGAGCTCGATGGAATTCAAAAGCTTGTCTCTTTCACCAACAGAAGTTGGGCCAATAAAAGATATTACCTCAGCCACCTCTCTTATAAATTCCAGGAAGTAGACTGCAAAGAGAGGAAAACTCCATGAATTTTTGGTCTTCTTGGACTGTACAGTTGAATAATATGTTCGGGTGTGATGTGTGAAATGGAGACCATCAGATGATTTCCTACATGCAAATCCTTCTTTTAAAACACTTATTCCAAGCCTTTCGACATGGGCAATCACATACATTGTGTATTTGAATTAAACAGCAATGCTTGAAGCCTGGACCTTCACCCTAAGCTTTGTGTATCTGATCTCCTCTCTGTGCTTATATTGGATTGCAAACTTCTCAGAGGAGAGATCAGATTCATACAAGGTTGAGGTCTAGGTAGTTAGACAACTAATCCCTTATAATTAATCCTTTGCCCTACAACTCTCTTTTGGTTGAATTTTTTAGCCCTAGCATTGATACACAACCAAAAGATCCTACCAGTTACTCTTATTGCATAGATTGGGCGGGGTAGGGTTACACTCTGGAGCCAGACTGGTGCTTCCTTCAATAATAAGAGAAGTCAGGCAATTCAAACACCTCCTGTTCCCCCCCCCACCCCCGCCCAGTAAAAACAAAAGTGAAAATTGCCACCTCACACTCAGTCAGTGCCTGAGGCAGGGGGCCTCTCAGGTTGATGATTACAGGATAGCAGCATCAGTGAAGCAGGCAAGCAGATTCCTGTGGGTAGCAAAGTCACTCACTAGGAGACAACTGAAAGAGCACTGGTATGTGCATATTTATTCAGGCATCTATCCCAATACTCTAGCCACTTGTACAAGAATATGCTAGCTCAGCCAGTCACAGCAAAGTCAACTGCCAAAGTATAACATCTCACCCCTGCTCATCCAACATCCCCACAACAAAAGCCAAGGAAACTAAAGGAGCGTTGCAGCGTGCATTCATGTGTGCTCTTTGTGACAGGGATCCCGGCTTTGCATTTGCACCGTGTTCAGCCCCCTGGGTGCCCCCTGATCCCTTTGGTGGTACTTAGGTGTTACTGCAATAATAAGCACAGGTTTCAGAGTAGCAGCCGTGTTAGTCTGTATTCGCAAAAAGAAAAGGAGTACTTGTGGCACCTTAGAGACTAACAAATTTATTAGAGCATAAGCTTTCGTGAGCTACAGCTCACTTCATCGGATGCATCCGATGAAGTGAGCTGTAGCTCACGAAAGCTTATGCTCTAATAAATTTGTTAGTCTCTAAGGTGCCACAAGTACTCCTTTTCTTTTTGCAATAATAAGAGATCCTAGAGCGGGTACAGCTACCACAACAGTACAAGGAGTACAAAAGAAGAGATGGAATATACCTGGGACACCTTATGAGAATGTCTGAGAGTAAGCTACCTAAACAAGCATTTCTTTGATGACCCCAAGCCAAGAGACTGAGCCGCTGACCTAGAGGCACACTCTGTTGCACAGTAATGGCTGAAACAGCATTATTACATCTGGATATAAAAGAGCTGGAAAAACAAGCCCAGGATAAGGATGAGTGGTGCCATTTGACTTCTGCCATGTGCACTTGAATGGTGCAGGGCAAATGCTGCTGCAATAGAAATGTTAGGCAGCAACAAAGACAGGGCTCTCTCAGCCCAAGGGGAATGGGCTGCAGAGGAAAAGACCTCTCTCTGACAACACCCTAGCATGACAACACCTAGCACCCTGCCCTTTAAACCAGTGCAGTGGCTCAAGCTTCTCCACTGTAGTATCCTTTGGGGAAAGAGGCCATCTCTCGCCTAGCCAGATCCCAAGCATTTATAGCTCCTCCAACTCCTCCCTGAAACTGGAGGAAGCCAGTGCAGACTACAGAGCATCAGTGAAATATGCTGTCTGAGAAAGACGCTGCTTGGTTACTGGGCAGCTGAGATCTGAGTACTAAGAGTCTTATGAAGCTGGCCCATTCTAATGACAGGTTTCAGAGTAGCAGCCGTGTTAGTCTGTTAGTCTATTCGCAAAAAGGAAAAGGAGTACTTGTGGCACCTTAGGGACTAACAAATTTATTTGAGCATAAGCTTTCGTGAGCTACAGCTCACTTCATCGGATGCATTCAGTGGAATGCATCCGATGAAGTGAGCTGTAGCTCACGAAAGCTTATGCTCAGATAAATTTGTTAGTCTCTAAGGTGCCACAAGTACTCCTTTTCTTCTGGCCTATTCTGATCATTTTTCAAAGATCGCCTGTCATTGGAGCTCTATTGAAGGTAGAGCTAGCTTAGATCAGTCCCACGTCATCTAGCAGTACTGCCAGGTTAAACAACCCGGTGGTTCAAATGCTAGAAGACAGTTTCCACTGGTGTGCCCACCACTGCTAGACTGTTGGTGAGAGATTATGAAAAAGCTCAGCACAGACACAACCACGTAGAGTGCTTTAAAGTAATCCAATCTCAAGGTGACAGTCACAGGGTGGCCGAGGAAGGCTCACCTCTATGCTATGTATCAATTTACACCAAAGGGACATCTGCCTCAGATTCTTTTTACCTGGTGAAATACAATATTTTCCAGCTACAATATCAGTCTCAGCAGCAATGCTATCCCTGAAGGAGCAGGCAGCTGAGCTGAGGAGCCCTTTTGACGTTAACCCACTGGCCCAGACAAAAGATTTAATAGTTTAAATTACATGTTCAGGCAACCCTTTGTCCCAGTTTTGAATATACAGTATCAGGTCCAAGAAATAAAAAACAATGAAGGATCACTTTGTAATTCAACAGCTCTGGTATTTTAATGTTAAACAGAGAAGAATACCCACGTCTCCCACATGATTAAAACTCCATGCATCTCACCAGGGCAGATGGATCGTGTGTGCGACTCTTGGCCATATTAACACTTCAGTTACAACTGGGTAAATAAGAGAAGGAAATAGGTTCAGTTCTGCTTCCAGGCTGAATTAACTTTAATGGAAAGAGGTTCTCTATTCTCTAGTACCAGATTTTCCTAATATACTGCAACACTGGGTGCAAACCCCTAAACAAGTCTGGGGCTTTTTTTTTTTTTTTTGTCAAAAGGAAACCTGAATGGGGCATGAAATCTTAAATTGTGGTAAATTTTCAGGAGAGAAGAAGAGATCAGGTGGAATTTACATTCCATGAAAACCTTATGTATTTCTCCTTATTTAGCCACTCTACACCAATCACCAATAGGGTAGCCATTACTCCTACAGACATTAGAAGATCAAGATAATACCTACCCTTTATGCACTAGCTTTTATTCTGTAGTTATGACTATACCTGTTTCCCATCTCATGATCATCACAGCCATCTGAACTGTCCCACATGCCATTCAAGTGTTTGTCACTGCTGCTTGTGATTGGCCAGCAGAGAGCAAATAAACCAAGGCCTAATTTCTTTTTTTTGTAGAGTGTCAAAAGGTAACTAGACACATCACACATGCCCATCTGTTTTGCAGTCTCACTTGCATGTGTAGATCTACCTCAAGCAAATTCATCACCGATGTTCATCTGCCTTCCAGGATATTCCAGTTCTGCTAGGGAAGTTTCTGGTTGTGGGGTCTTCTGCAATACTTAAATGTCCCTTGAGTTAGATAGGGGCCATGCAAGCTCCCCTGGCAACTGGTCACAGTTCTATGATGGAAGCAATAGCTCCAACTGAGGTTGCAGCATTGTGTCCAACTGCCACATCATCCTTGCCCTCATTGTTGTAGTAGCTGGATAAGGCTGGGGCAAACCCTCTGCACCAGGACTGTGGCAGCCTCATATTGCACATGGGCTAAATAGCTTTCAAGTAGCAAGGATTTCATTTATAACGGCCTGGGGCTATAGTCAAATGAGTTAGCTAGAGGTTAGATTTGCTCAAGCCTAGCTGCTGTGCCACCCAAACCAAGATTGCTTTCTACAGAAGACTGGATACTGCATGTGGGAATGAATAGGCAGGTTCTTGATCTGCTCTGTGAGAGGGTCTTTAGGCAAGAGTTGTTAATTAGGAGAAAGCATAGGAGGAAGAAGCTGAGATATATTTTTCATCTGGACACCACAGGCAGCCTTTCGTAGAATCAAGTAATTACAGGCACAGGAAGTGTCTGCAAACAGCAAGGTTCAGATGCCCTCTGCCCAGCCTCTCCCTTTTCCATCACCACCACCTCATGGCCTGGGGCAGAATCTGCTTCATAGAAGATAAATATCAGGGAGCTGAAGTGTCAGAGCATCAGGCATTTATTAATTGAAGACCAAGTCCATAGCTAGGACAGTTTATGGTTTCTGCTGTTAACTCCTGAAGTGGGGTGTTAGGGGCAGTTCTTATGAAGAGGTTTGAAGGGTAAAGTCCATTAGGGTGCTATGAACAGTGCAGTCTTCTAGGAGACTCATCCTTCCCTGGTTTACCTTCTATGAAGCACTGAGAGATCGTTCACCCTCAAACAGTTGAGGGCATCTCCTGTACTACTAACTGCAACTCCTGGTGCTGTGTGAAAGCATTGAAGGGGTAGGAATGCTGAAGTTCATCCTTGAACATGAGGACCTGTTTGAAATAGACTTCAGAGAGGTAGGCCAGATCTTAGATAGTCTTATGAACTGCTTTATCCATCTATTTGCCAGCAGGAAGTAGTCTGCACAATGTTGCAGCAGCTACACTCGCTGCCTAGATTAGTATTTGAGAGCATTTAATGTAGTTTTATTCCCCTCAGCATTAAAAGCTATCCTGTTACTAGTCAGCAGGTGACTCATAGGCCACTCTTTGGGTACCACTGGTATAGAGATTGATCAGACCTCTGCACTGTGACATTACTATGAGAACAAGGGCTTCAGAAGTTGGATGCTATAACAAGCTATGTTTAATTCAAGGCAATAATTAGGGCAGAGATCTTAACTGTTCTAGCCCCCATCAGAGCTGGGAGTCCTGGTCATGCAGCTCCTGCTCTGAGCAGAGTATTAGTTTGAGAACTAGACAATAAGGCTTCCTCCAAAGCCAGTGTCACTATACAGTCAAGGGGCCCATTCTTGCATGCAGCTGTTCCTTGGACTAGCAAAACAGAAGTTGCTAAATTTATGGTTGTCTAAGAAAATAACTCAGTGAAATAGGTAATGCCTTCAGGCTGCACATAATGAAATGCATAATTGCTATGCAAAGAGCCCAGTGAAAAGCAGCCTCGGTACACCTTGTGCTTTAATCAAGCTAATTATCTTTATGGTACAGGTACACATTAGACTCATGGAACCAGTTTTAAAAGCTGTACAGTGGAGTATTCTCTCCTCACCCTAGCTTGTACATTCCATGCTCAGCCTGCAATGAGGACATGAAAGAGCTAGTTCCTCTTGATCCCCCCAGGGAAATGTAACTTCCATTAACATGGCTCAAAATGCAGCTGCCATTGGCAAATTAGCAGGAAACTCCTACAGTAAAACATGGGCTCATACTTGTTTTCTGGCCACTGAGGCAAGCTGTGGCTTGCCTGCAACAGCTAGTTTTGCCACTAGTACAAGGCATGAAATTAACTCAGCAGCTTCTACTTGTTCAGGCCCCATTTTGAGGCCATCAGCAACTGAGGCCAGTTTTAGAAAGTACAAATCCTCTTTGGCAGATGCCTAGGTCAACCTTGAAAGAGTGCCCTTAGTTTCCTTCTGTTGGGGTCTGCTTTTTTTTTTGGCCTGAGATGGAAGCTCTTTAAATCGCTTATTTTAGAGCTAAGAAGGTTTCAGTCACATCCAAGCTTACTTGAAAATTTTATCACGTGGCTAGATAAAAGTTTGCTTTATTTTAATGCTCTAAGCAGCAGGGTGCTATCTTATGAAGTCTGAGTATAATTTAGGAATGCTTTTATTTTGCTTTGTGAACTAGGTGGACTGAATTTTCCATCCATGTCCCTTACCTGAAAACCAGTTCTGTTGGACTCCAATAGTGAGAGATTAGGACAGACCCTGTTGAAGACATTCACAGCAGTGATTTGGAAAGATGCTTCAGAAGCATGTAGTACAAATCCAGAAAGTGTGATTTATTGTCAGATTTCAGAAATACAAAAAAAGACTAAACACTTTTGTTCTTCTTTAAGGGCTCGGCTGCCAGACAGGAGGACACCTCCACCCACCATCTCAGTGTTTTGTGGTGCTTCATCTTTAGAAGTTGTAGAAATCTGGTTTCTCTGCTGAGAAGTTGAAGGCGTGTCTTTCTTGGTCAGATTCTGGCTGCAGGTTTGGATTCTCCTAGAGAAAGGCAGATACTCATCAGCTGAATGATAGTGGCAGTAGTAGCTCATTGGGATTGCTGAGGCCCAAGTTTATGCCCTCTTGTTGCTCTTCTAAAATCTGGGAAGTACTCAGGGTAGGTCTAAACTGCAGCTGGGAGCAAGCCTCCCAGCCTGAGTAGTCACTCAGACTGGCTTCACTCAATCTAGTACACTAGAAATAGCAGAAGAGAGACTGCAGCTTGCCATCCTTCCTCCGATCCAAGAAGTTGGAGGGGCTTGTGAGGTCAAGCTGCTGCCCGAGCTGGCTTCCAGCTGTAGTATGGATATATCGGGGCAGTTAGCTAAGGGTGTTTCATGCAATGGAGACTGGCCATTTGATTTGACTAAATGACTCATTTCTTATAGCAGTGGAATGCTTAGATCAGTCATCTCCCCACCAGTGCCATGAAGACTGGGGACTAGTTCAGGTACTGTTCCAAGCCATCTAGTATTGCACAAAGCAGTGATATTCTAGGCCTCCTGTATTGATTGTATAGATGGGCTGACTGTCATGGCTACAGGTCAAGTGTTTCTCAGAAGCATAGCGGTAGAATCAGTGTTCACTCAAGTTATAATCACTGCTGTTACAGCCTGACAGTGTCTTCAAAAGGAAGATGTCTGTTTTTGCCTTCTTCCTATGCCCCCAAGCCTTCAAGATTGGGGTCAGCTACCCAGAACAGCTACCCTACAAACATCATGACTTTAAAATCCTGCAGAGTGTTTCTTTTAACAATAGTTTCTAGACCTTAGGGTTTGGGATATGAACATTATACTGATATTGCACCTAGAGATTTTAGTCAGAATCTGGGTCCCATGGTGCTTGGGCACTGTACAGACTGGTATGAGAAGCCCTGCTCAAAAAGCTTGTCATTTAAAGGTGCCCCAATTCATCTTGATGAGTGTTCACTCTTAAGACTAATGATGTTATAACTACATTTCTAATACTTTAGCAGCACAGCTGTGCTCTGTGTTTGTGCATGCACAAGCGCCGTAACTGCAGTTATGTCACATAGTGGCACATGAGCTCCTAGACAGGGCTAAGTGCCCTGTATCATTTTCCCCTCCCCACATGCAACAGTAACCATAACTTTAGAGTTACTGCATAAGGCCAGTGTTCTAAGCTTAACCTTTGCTAGAGGGAGATTTGTTGCGAACTAACATGATTTGTCCCTCTACCTATAGGGATAGCAGCTTGACAAGAGTTCTCAATTAGAGTAGGATGTTTAGTCTGGTCTTCCATTCGTGCCAATAAGTTAGCTAAGCTTTAAATAAGTGAAACCTATGTACATTTGCAGTTCATATAAATCTTGAATCATTCCAACAGATGTCATTTGGAGATAGGATCTGGTTTACTTTGTTGGGCATCAACTCAAGTCTTGAGCTTCTGGAGTCCAGATCTGTTACTGATACTGGTGAGCTGAATAATGGCACAGTCTGAGGCTAATAAACTGCAGAAACTCAAGATTGTTTCAGGGTCCTGAAAGCCTGGATGGAGAGACCTGGCACAAGATACTATTCAGAGATCACATGTGATTACTACATTCAAGTGGTAGAATGGGGAGAACAGTTGAGACAGTCCACATACCTCACTAGCAAAGTATCTCTCTATGAGACCTAAAGCAGCTCGATAAACCATGGTATTATCATGGGTTTGCAGTGCTTCAATTTTCTCCAGGCCACCAAGTTCCTCCACTAGAAAGCACAGCTTTTCTGTCTCTTCCAGCTTCTCAGCTGCCTGTAGATGTTGGGAGAAGGAGCAAGGAGATTAGATATCAGCTGCCATGAGGTGTCTTCTTGACATGCTGAAAAAATAATCCGGTGACAGTAAAATTTAACTCCATCAGATGGCACCTTGTTCTAGGACAATCCATTGAGTACCCACTCCTGCATACCAAAGTGTTGAAGACAGTCAACTCCCATTTGTGAGCTACAAGCTCTCCAATTGGATCCTGCAGTGCTACAAGAACGACGCTTCAAACTCAGGTATTTACAAAAATTAAACTACACAATAAGTACTTGGCTCCATGGGATTTAGTTATAATCCTCTGGGATCAGTTGATCTTCAGTTGTTAACCTCAGTGCTTTTATTTACATATTAAGATTTAGTTTTCAAGAACCCTTTACTTCTGTGCTGTTACATAGCAGGTCAATAGGAATTGATTTATTTCTAGATGTGGGCCAATATGGACCCAGGACACTTAGTGCCATACTAGCTTGTTTCATCCTCTTAAGAAAAGCACAGATCCCTGTTTACAGCTCTGTTTCTCTTAGCACTACTTTTAACTTTATCTAAGTCAGCTCAAGTTTTTGGTATTTAGTAGTCATTTGGGGGCAACACTTGCATTCTTGTACTGCCTACAGCCTATTCCAAGACTAGGGCCAATACTGGTGATCCATGTGCACAAGCAAGGTGTGACTCTAGTGCATACAAGTTTGAGGGCCCCACCCCCCCCAGGGAAAAAGCCACCACTTACAAAAAAAGCAAGACCACCACTGGAAATGAAGATCTTACCAAGAAGAGATTTGAAATTGTATCAAGGATGACCAGGATGGTTTTGCCATCTCTGGCAGAGAGCAGATTGAGCAGAGGTTTAAGGACCCCATACTGGACAAGTTCCACCACTTGCTGTACAGTGCCTCCTGTTGTGAAGTTGGCTACTGCCCACACGGCCTCTTTCTGAGCTTTAAATTCTCCCTGCAAGAGAGATGAATGTTAGAACTTGGAGATCCAGTCACCTGTATCTATAAAATGTAATAAGTGGAAAAAGACTAGACAGTTTCCTTGATATGCAGTTTGCTTAAGCACTCTGTAGTCTCAGGAGTCTGCTTAGTTCTTAATTAAGTTAAGCTTTGTAGAAGTGACAAATGGGGGGGCATGCAGGGTCAAATCTGCCCTCCCCCCACCCGATTTGCGGCTTGGCTTGTACTGAGCATGCTCAGTAACACTGCTGGAGCCAGCTGCCCTCTCTGCCTGCCCACCCCCCAACTAGTTACAAGTCATTGACACTTGTGATGTCTGTATGAAAGAGGTTAGTCATAGGGAAAGAGTACCTGCATGCTTCTATGAGGGGCATGAGAGAAAAGCGTGCAGTTCCCTTGCAGTTTTAAGGCACATGAAACAGGCCAGAGTACCTCAAGAGGATGAGCAGCATGTGCTGTTCCTCTTAGTCCAAACAAAGTCTGACTAGAACTGGGAAGCATGGTGCTTTTATTAACTCAGCACTGCTTTTGTGGTGGTGGTAATCCCAGCACCACATGTCACCCACACTGCTTCTCCCGTACCTTATCCAGCAGCTCCACCAAGGGAAGTAGCAGCCCACAGGTAATGAGTTGCTGGATCTGATGGCAAGGTCCTGCAGCAATGTTACTAAGAGTCCACGCTGCCTCCTTCTGTATAGTTGGCTTTGGGTGTTGCAAGAGCTGTGGCAGGACAGCCAACACACCTGCATCAATGGCCATCTGGGTCTGCTCATCTGTCCCAGTGACTACATTTCCAATAGCACGTAGAGCAGGGGTCTAGATAGAGAGAAATGATTCACTCCCTGAATGAGCTAGATGAGGAGATAGACTAGTTCTGCCTCTTGCGTGACAACGTCTGGGGTACCTGCCAAAGTCTAACAAGTGTTTCCCCTCAATGTTGGTCTTTCCCTTACTAACTAGTAGAAAAGTTCATTCATGCTGCTGGCCCATGCAGCCATAACCTAACTAGTGCACAACTCTGGTGTCCTACTTTCAAGACAAGTCCCACTTTCAGAGGAAGTTGGCTTGTTAAACCTTTGTCATGCAACAACAAGCAAAACCAGGGTGTTGGATCAGCAGCAGAGCTACCTCTGCAATCTAGGGAGCAGGACTATCCCATTATGGTGGACAATGATACATTTGTTTCCCTCCCGCCTTCAGCATGCTTCCGATTCCAGTCCTAGAAGGGAGGAGCCTTGCTTTTTAGGTTTCCCTTTGTAGCACTGAATTGGGCCTTTGTGGGGGAGTGAAGTTCATGAAAGAATGAGTATTCCTTGCCATAGGCCATGTACTCTACCTACCACAACACTTAATTCTGGACTGCCCATGAGTTCCACCAGCCTCGGGAGAATCCCCATCTCCACCACCACATGGATGCGATCATTGGATCCATCAGTCAGGTAGGAAACAGCCCAGCAAGTGTCAGAGAGAATGTCCTTATCTTCATGTTTCAGTAGGCGAATGAGCACTGGCAGGATCTGCCTCACTGCCTCAAGGGGAGGGTAGGGGTTCTTGTTCCTGCAGAGGTTTGACAGCGTCCACGTTATATTTCGCAGGAACCCAACCTGAAAAACAAGGAAGGATGTTCTCATACAAAGACAAAGTGTGCAAAGCTAAGGCCAGGGAAAGGAAGCATTCTAGAAATGGTGCATTTGCCCCATTTAATAGCATTTCCTCATGAGTTAGAGGGGAACAGCAAAGATAGCGTAGGGGAATCCTGCAAAGCCAGTGGCAGGTTTCTGTGAAGTTTGAGGCAGGGGGTGGGGGAGAAAGGATAAAATAGGAGACTAGTTAATAGGGTGCCTCCCATCTGAGATGAGGTAGAAGTAAGAAGGCAGCCTCCTTCCACCATGTTAAATTGCCACCTGGTGAGAAGTCTCTCAAACAGATTTAATAAATTTTATTAAGATAATGTTGAAGTATAAAGAAAACGGTAAGGAGTTTAGGCATAGAAGTTTCTGGTTATCAGGGAATAAGGTACAGATCATCAAGGGGTGCGAAATTCAGTTTAGGAGCAAGTGGCGTAAGGAATACATAATCTGCAATCTCCATGATTGGGGGTAAAAGTTTAACGGGACAAAGTACAGACATTGAGATATGGGGGTATGTTGTCCATATAATGGCTATGTTCAGGTGTGGAGTATAATGAGCAGATGCCATGATGAGGCTGGATCTACCCTCATTTGGTGAGATTTAATGTTCCGTGAGTTTATGGTTCCAGTTCATATGGTCCAATGAAAAAAGTCTGTCCCTTTCCCATGGTTGATGCACGATGTTGTACCGGCTCACACCTCCTGGTACTGTTGGTGGCCAGTGATGTGTTCGATGTAGATGTCCCTGGACCATCGGATTGTGTCCGAGACCATGAGACGCCGCATGAGCTGTGCGTACCGTCGACTGATTCCGCAGAACACGCTCGTTGCAGGGGTCCCAAGCGCTACTAAAACAGTATGAGATTTAACTAGAGCTGTTTGGCATGTTACAAGTTAAATGCCAATTTCCAAGGCAAGCATTTGGCTGACCTTTGGGACCAAGATTATGGAGTAATCCCCTACCCAGTTCTGATCTGGAGTGGTTGGTTTTTCAGCATGGGCAAGACTGGCTGATCTAATGTACTGTGCACAGAGGCTATGAATAGCTAGTGCTGTGCAGACCATATTCATCACAGCAGGAGGAAAGCAGTGACTTTGTGAACCCAGATGTTGCTGTCTTTCACAAAGTTGCATCTACCATATTATGTTTTCTATACACAAAACCTATCCACGCTGTTCCCTGGGAGGAGGCAAGAATATGCGAGAACATCCAGGAATGCAGCAGCAAGAGAGAAATACTGCAAGAACTAGGAGTATCTAAGGCAGGAATTCTCAAACTGGGGGTCACAAGGTTATTATGTGGGGAGTCATGAGCTGTCAGCCTCCACCTCAAACCCCATTTCATCTCCAGCATTTATAGTAGTGTTAAATTTAAAAAAAAGTGTTTAATTTATAAGGGGGTTGCACCCAGAGGCTTGCTATGTGGAAGGGGTCACAAATACAATACAAAAATTGGAGGACCACTGATCTAAGGCAAGGACATTTGCTTAACACTGCCCTAAATTGCCCCACCTCTACCTAGAAAAAGTGTACAGCAGGCTCTCCTGCCAGAGAAAAGGGCAATATAGTGCCCTACAGACACCCTCCCCTTGGCATCCATGCAGATCACTAGGACCAGCCCCAACCCTGCCTTTTCCCAGGGAGCATCTTATACAAAGCCTCAGCCTTTCCTGGGAGGAGGGGGAGCCCCGGAGACACAGTTATCAGCTCAGAATCCCTCAGCAGGGTCAGACTAAGCAGTTGGTCCAAGAAAGTATGCATTTGACAGTTATGTGGTAAGCAACTGGACTGGCGAGTCTAGTGGGTCCCTTACATGGGTTTACAGATAAAGTGATATATAATACACCTGCATTGCCAACCTCCAACCCCCCTTTATTCTTTGGGGTTGGGGTTTTTTTTTTTGTTTTTTTTTGGAGAGTCAAGGTTTTTAATTCTTCGGGGGTAGGGACTAACTGTCTTCGTGTATAGTAACTGGTTTTGAAGCATTTAACACCGATTCAAATACTAGCCATTCCCCCCGTCCTCCCTTCTCATCCTTTGGGGAGTGACAATTCAGCATCTCACCACTTTCTATCTAGTCCTGACAGTTGTTTGCTACTGAGCACTGGACAAGTGGAAAGGTTTAAAAGAGGATGAGACCTAGAGTGGAAAAGGTCCTTAGATCTAGGTGCAGGGGGTCCAACTTGGTACCTCTACACATTTGCCACCATTAGACAGCCAAATCAACATCTGACAGGTGAAAGCAGTCAGATCTTTGTTAGTTTGTATGCAGTGGGAGTCTTCAGTTAGCCAATCACAAGCCACTAATTATATATAGGACATGATATCCTTTTCTTCCAGCCCCCCCTCCAACAGTTTTATCCCAAGAGCAGAGCCCATCCCACCTTTACACAAATGGGTTAATATTCAGCTGTGTTACAAGTGATTAGTAGTCACAGTTCAGCAATTAGTCAAGTGATTAACAGCTACTAATTCAAGGAGTTAGAATATTTACAGGAGTAGAAGGCGACACCAGAGCCAACAGAGGAGGAATCACATTGTTGTGGATAAGGGAGTCTCTGTACATGGGGCCATCACCTGTGTGGAGAATAGCAGAATGGTTTGTTGACAGTTGTCTTATCTAGCAGCCAGACACCTTCCTGTTATGTTAAAGAACATTACTACAAGTCATATCTACACCTGCCACCAACCGTAGGTGATGAGGTGGTTTATTTTTGGTAGGCAAACTAGAGCCATAAATGGAGACAAGTTTGAGTGGTAACCGTTAGTCTGCATCAGCAAAAACCAACAAGGAGTCCTTCTGGCACCTTAGAGGCTAACAAATTTGAATGCATCCGATGAAGTGAGCTGTAGTTCACGAAAGCTTATGCTCAAATAAATTTGTTAGTCTAAGGTGCCACAAGTACCCCTTTTCTTTGAGAATCGAGACCAACACAGCTGCTACTCTGAAACAAGGACTTCTCGTTAGAGCTATAAAGTATTGTTTGTTTTCAATTGGTGAGGATTCAGTGGTCAGACAAAAAGATTTTTTTTTTTGTTAGTCTAAGGTGCCACAAGTACTCCTTTTCTTTTTGCGAATACAGACTAACGGCTGCTGGTCTGAAAAGTGGTCAGACAGTTTTTCTCCCCTCACACCAACTGAATTTTAAGAAAATCAAAACCATGCTCTCTTGGGCAAGAAAGGAGTGGTAGAAGAGGCAGACATGGGAGGAAAAAAAAATACCGAGTTCTCTGCCTTCATTACAAGAGGAATTTAAGGTCTCAATAAGGGTAGTTAGCCAACATCTGTGTGCTGAAGGGGCTTGCCTATACCACAAGGTTGAGTAAATGGATTTATTGGTTCTACCCTAGTCTTTATTATACCTTAGGCTTTATCTTGAGAAGCCTAGATATCTAGTTCCATTAAGGCTAGAGGGAATGAGGTTATTGCCAAGGCAACACTGATCACAAGGCAAAATCTGGAGGCATTCCAAAGGAGAGCCCTTGCACAGGTCACCATTTTGTGAAAGCTAGAGAGCACCTCTTACCTGCTATGTTACCTAGTGCCCACACAGACTGTTCACTGATATGCATGTGTGGAGAAGACAAGAGGGCTACGAAGGCTGGGACAGCACCTGCCTCCACAACAGCTCTTGTCTGGTCAGATGTTCCAGAAGCAATGTTAGTCAGTGCCCATGCAGCTTCAAACTGCAAGGCAACGTTATCATTACAGCTCAAGAATTCCACCAGTTTGGGAATAATCCCTGCTTCAATAATCTGATTGAGAGGTGGGTTCCTCTGCCGGGACAGCATCCTCCTGTGGGGGACAGGAGACAGGAAATGGCATCTTAGGGCAAGTTCTCTGTCAGTGGGAAATATTGATGAACCACAGTCCTATAGTTCAGATAGTGAGATAGACCCAGGGAGTGTTTTACACAGTGGGTAGATAAGCTCTGTAGCTCTCACTACAGGAAAACTGAATTCAGCATCTAGTTTAGGCAAATCCTACAGTAGTTTTGTTTGTGTATCGAAGAGTTAGTCTTCTACAAAAGCACTGTAGAACACATAGGTCTTCAAGAGGTCATGGTGGCAGCAATATCATGATTTGTTTATGGCTCAGCAGTGGCAACCAGAAACCATGTTAAGAGCAGTAATACTCCCTCTTTCCTGTTTAAAGATTACTGCTTTTTGTGGGGCATCCTTTAGAAGACTTATTTTCTGGTACAGTCTGCCAGTTTGGCTACCTACAGCTTGTTGATTTTGCCTGCGACACTCAAGAACCAATTTCAGGTCAGCTCTGCCATGCACCTGAAAGACTGGCTGCCTTCCTCTTCCTTGAAGGGGTCAGTCACATCTAGTTTTCAAGTCGTTTTAATTATGTGCACAAGTTGGGACTAGTAGAGGCCAAGTTGGTCACTTGTGAAGCAAATGCATTTGAACCAGTCCCCAAAGGAGCAAGGTTACTGTACTGCCCATCATAACCACCATGGAACCTTTAGGAAGGCTCTTGGGGTACATCTACACTGTAATTAAAAACACCCACAGCTGGCTCATGCCAGGGGCTCTGGCTAAGGGGCTGTTTAATTGCGGTGTAGATGTTTAGACTTGGGCTGCAGCCTGACCTTTGGGACCCTCCCACCTCAGGCTCAAGCGCCTGAGAACATCTACATTGCAGTTAACAGCCCCTTAGCCTGAGCCATGCAAGCCCAGGCCAGCCACAGGTTTAACGGCAGTATAGACATGCCCTAGTCATTCTGGCAGACATATCATACCCTTGTCTAGGGAGTAGAGTCAGCAGAAGAAGCCAGGAGGAGTCTTCAGTGAGTGGCTGCAGCCACAGCAACCCCTCTGCCTTTTGAAGGCCAAGGTGGGAGGCTGCTATGTGGCCTGAAGGAAGAGTAGCACCTCAAACAGGCCTAACCCTTTCGAGTAGAGGAGACACTTAACCAGCTGTGTTCCTTCATAGTGCTTGTCCCCTCAGACATTAAAGTCAGTTTTTAAACTGTTCTAACCTGAGCTTCAGACATTGGTTGGTTTCTTCCACCCCCTCTCCCTCCACTTGGCCCCATCACTCACACTTGCTTATGGAAAGGAAAGAATCATCCCTTTCCCCACCCATGAGTTAGCAAGGAAGAAACCCTACCTCTACACAGGCTAATGTTTGAGTTGCCTCATGTTTTGGATTCTGGCTTTTGTACCCTTGCCCCTTTCCCTTCCATTGATTCAGGTACTTCCATACCCCTGCTCCTCCCACCCCCATTACTGCAATATTTGCATGCCTCCATCTGATTTCTTCCCTTCCTCACAATTGTGTTGTGAAGTACTATTATCCCCATTTTACAGATGGGAAACGGAGGCAGGGACACAAAGCAACTTACCCAAGGTCACACAGGAAGTCTGGTGAAGTAGGGACTTTAACAGATGTCAAGTCCTATGCCAATACCCTAACCACTGGACAATCCGTCCTCTCTAGTCCTTCAATTAGGTCTACAGTAAAACTCTTGAGCAGGGAACAGGTCTCTAGCACAAACGGGTACTACATCAATATTTGTGTTCTATTCCACAGAAAACTGTTACAACATACCTGGCTGTCTGAGTAGCCTTCAGATGAAGCTCAGGATTGTTCCCATTCACAGCTTGAACTATTTCCTCCAAGGAGAGCTGAGCAGTCTGTCATGGAGAAAGGAGATTCAGAGTCAGACAAGGTAAGCCAAGACTCAGACTTAATCGTTGTAGTCAAATAGAAGTCTAGGCCCAATTGGTCACTACTGCCTGTCTATATAGCCATCCTTTATGCAGTGCAGTTTCAGGATGAGAGAGGAAGAAAGTCCATGAAAACCTCAGATGTAACTGATCCCTTGTGCCAGGCAGGAATAAGTCTGTAAGTTCTGAAAGTTTGTTGAGAAGGTTCCAGTGTAGCCAGACTATCAGCTATCGCATTGCATTCACTGCTTAAGTAGCCAGCTTGGGTTCTTGCCAGTTTTATCTTCTAACAGTAAGTCTAACACACACCATTGGAAGAGGTTTTCAGACATCCCCTTGTTTTTTTTTGGATATTCTTCCTGTAGAACTGAGTCACTTAAACTAGGACTTTGTGAGCTGCTCAGATGTTGCAGTGAACACTACAGAGTGGCTAGCAACTAAGTCACTATGCAAGTTAGGTTGGCCATTGAGTCTAGCAGCTAGAATGGTTTTTGCACAGCAGTGCACTGTACTCACTGCATTCTTTTTCTCTTGTTCTGGAGAAAGACTCTCCCCCATGGAAGAGAAAGAAATGTTCCTTCGTTTTAGGATCTGTTCATCTTTCTTGGCCTTCCGAAGTTCTACATTAACCTCCATCCTCTGGCGTCTCATTGCCTATGAAGGAAGAGTGCCATATGTTACAAGCCGTTTTGTGAGTGTGAGCTCTGAAGATAGATGTTTCATAGCAGTGCACACATTATTTCTCTAGGAAGTGATCTGACTTCTATCCCAAGTTTAGTCTTCAAGTGTACTGCTCAGATTTCCTGTTTGACTTATTTAAGCTTTGTAGCTTCACAAATATGGTGACAAGTCTTACACATGACAGATTGGCAACAATAGTTATTGGGGTAGGGGGATCATGGCAAGTTTTGAGTTATGCTGCAAGACCAAAAAATAGGAATCTTGTAATGATCTGCTATTGGCCATGAAGCTACCTTTACAACTGCTCTGGTGACTAGGAGAGTAGATGATATTCCTGTGGTAGATGCTTTAGTGCTATCCTGGAAAAAATTAAGGTAAATCAGATTCACAGATTACGAGGCCAGAAGAGACCACCGTGTTCATCTAGTCTGACCTCCTGTATAATTAAGTTTGGAAAGATTGACACAGACAAAAATGCAATTTCACCATCCACACACAAACCAGTGAAAAAAAATATCAATTGAAAATTCAACAGGCAAAGAAAGAAAAGTGCTATTTGAGATATTCTAGTTTGATTAAGAATATTTACTTTGTATATTTTGACATGTGATGCAGACAATTTGTGCTTAAAGCTTTTTCTGAATCTCAACACTTGTTAAGCAATTGTCTGACACCCCCCGATGATTTCCTGAAACTGAACGTTTAAAGTTAAAAATGCTTAAAACCAAACAGCAATATTCTGTCAAAATCATTTAAAAGACATGAAAATTGATTTCTGCAAGGCTTATGTATAAGCCAGGACACAGAACTTCAAGATAGTTGCTGGAGCACATACCTTTTAGAAAAAAAGCATCCAATTGCCAGCTATGGGAAATAAGCCAATATCCATGGTAATTTGTTCTAGTGTTAATTACCCTCAGTGTTAAATTTACACTATTTCCAGTCTGAATTTGTCTAACTTCCAGCCATTGGATCAAGTTACACCTTTCTCTGTTAGATTGAAGAGCCCATTATTAAATATTGGTTCCCCATGTAGGTACTAATCAAATCACCCCATAACTGTCTGTTAAACTAAAGAGACTGAGCTCCTTGAGTCAATTACAAGACAGGTTTTCTAATCATTTAATTGTTCTCATGGCTCTTCTCTGAGCCCTCTCCAATTTATCAACATCCTTCTTGAATTGTGGGCACCAGAACTGGAGCTACTTTTCCAGTGGTTGCCCCGGTGCCAAATACAGAGGTAAAATAATCTTATTCCTACATGCAATTCTGCTGTTTATGTACCCAAGAATCATATTAGCCATTTTGGTTACAGCATTGCCCTGGGAGCTTATGTTCAGCTGATTATCCACTACAACCCTCAAATCCTTTTCAGAGTCACTGCTTCCCAGGATCAACTCCCACATCCTGTAAATACAGCCTACATTCTTTGCTCCTAGATGTATATATTTAGCTGTATTAAATACATTGTTTGCTTGTGCCCAATTTACCAAGCAATTCAGATCACTCTGCATCAGAAATCTGCCCTTGTCATCATTTATGAAGGACAGCTTTTGTCTTGCATCCTTACACATGCTAAAGGGGAATGGCAGCTTCGTTTAGACATGTTAGAAATATCTAATATATTGGCATAGATGGTTTCATTTCACCAGGAAACTCCAGACCAAGATTTAGGAGGACTTGGGGGGAGGGATAGCTCAGTGGTTTGAGCATTAGCTTGCTAAACCCAGGGTTGAGAGTTCAATCCTTGAGGGGGCCATTTAGGGATTTGGGGCAAAAATTGGGGATTGGTCCTGCTTTGAGCAGGGGGTTGGACTAGATGATCTCCTGAGGTCCCTTCCAACCCTGATATTCTATGATTTCCCATCTCTCAAGGCTTTCACAACTCTGTCCACACTGGCACTTCCTATTAGGAAGTTTTGATAAAGCCATCCTCAGTCAGTCCCCAATTTAGGGCATTCCTGATGCCAGTATAGTCAGACTGTTCTCTGGTGCACATACAAATCCGACACTGATCACAATACAGTTATCCTCTGAGAAAGCTTCACTGCAGCCACGTACAAGGACTTGGCTCCACTTGAGTGTTATTTCAGATTGATTGAGACACAAAGACAATCAGGTACAACTTTTCCCAAAGCTGTGGGTCCAGACTACTGTGTTAAGCTGTTGTAACCGACTTCCCTTTTGAATCAGAGGCTGTGCATCACTGCACTTTTTCAAAGTAAGTGCAGAGCACTCTGGGCAGACATCCCATGGTACAGTGATCCACCACCAGGCTTAGGAGTTCTGGGATTTCTCACTGTATGGGGAACACCTACTGGAAGCCACTGGAATTTGAGGACTTGGTCAAACTAATGCCCATGATGCCTCTCCTGTTATCCCACATAGGAGCATGGCTGCTATAATTTGTATGTGACAGAGCACACATGCTCTCCAAAAGAGGGCACACCTGGCTGCATACCAACATTTAATCAGGGCGATGACATCTGGTCAAGATGACCCAGGAACAGTAGTGCGCACACAGGTAAACAGATGGGCCCACCTAGGTGGGCACTAATGCAGCGTGCAATAGCAGTGGGACGACTGCCAGACTCAGACTACCTCATTTAGAATGGGGATGCACTCAGACCAACCTTATTCCAGGGAAACTCCTTCCAAATTAGAGTATCCACATCCAAAATGAATTAAAGCAGAATGAGATGATGCAATTAAACATGTGGATGCAAGGCAGTTTATCCTAAAGCAATTCAGGTTAATCTAAGATGCTTTCAAGTTTACACAAGCCCCTACAAATATTTTCCTTACCCCAGGATGTTTTTATTTTAAAACTCGGCAGGTCTTTTAAAGGTTTGTCAACTTGAGAAATCGCCAGCTGGAGAAAGTTGCATCAGTTATGAAACCTGCCTCCAAATCCTGTCAGTTTGGATTTTTTCCCTACTTTTTAAAATGAGTTTTCCTCAGTTTCTCTACAAGAGGAGCATAGAGGAAGTGCTAGAGAACACTGTTCCAACTGAATAAAACCCAGGTCTTAAATTCTAGATTATATGTAATCTTTTCAAAGCCTTGACCCCCATGCAGATAACTTTGATCTGAGGGCACTGTAAAACTCAAACAAGAAACCCCAAGCCAAGTAAGAGACCATTTTAGTGCTAGCTTCAAGCTGCACAAAATTGTGCCTGGTACATTTAAGCTTCAGTTTGACAGACCTGAAAAGCTGAATCTCTGCCTTTGACAAGCTTCGAGGCGCAGCTTTCTGCCCCAATGATTTCTTACAAAGTTGGTTTCTTTTTTGTGGTTTAAAGCTAGATCTTGTTCCTTCAAGCCCAACGCATGTTTTCTTCCTGCTGTATTAAGGCCTGTCTACATGTACAGCTGTAGTGGTGCAGTTGTGCCACTATAGTGCTAGTTTCAGAGTAGCAGCCGTGTTAGTCTATATCCGCAAAAAGAAAAGGAGGACTTGTGGCACCTTAGAGGCTAACAAATTTATTTGAGCATAAGCTTTCATGAGCTACAGCTTACTTCATCGGATGCATTTGGTGGAAAATACAGACTTGATTAGCAACATCTTCCGAACAGGACGCTCATTTTGACAGGATTGTTTAACATTTGTAATTGACAGAGAAGGCAGGAAAATAAAAAAAAAACAAAGCTTCAGAGATGTTCCAGTAAGCCTCTTTTACAGACTAACCTCCTTTTAGTCTGGGTCCAGCAATCACTCACATCCCCATGGTTACTGTCCTTTGTTCCAGTTTCTTTTAGGTATCCTTTGGGGGTGGAGAGGCTCTCTCTTGAGCAAGCTGAAGACCTGTAGTGCTAGTGAAGATGCTACCTGTACTGACAGGAGACAGGATTCTCCTATCTGCATAAGTAATTCATCTTCCCAAGAAGCTGTCTACACCACAGATTTGTTTAGTATAACTATGTCACTCAGGGGCATGAAGCGATGTAGTTATATTGACATAAGTTCACAGTATAGATCAATAGTTCTCAGCCTATTTACCATCGTGGGCCACATATGCAGCTGTCATGTGAATGTGGCCCACATAAACCAAATATATATACTACTTGTATGGCCCTGAGGATATCACATGGACCACAGCTGCATGCTTAGTGGGCCACAAGAGCCCACAGGTTGAGGACCTCTGGTGTAGACCAAGCCTAAATCTCATGTTATACGCTCTATCATATTCTGAAAGCTATTGTTTAGACCACTTACGGTCAACATTTTCAAGTTCTGTGCCACAAGGGAAGACATCTAGTGAGGAATCATGCATACACATGAATTTGTCAGGACACAGATTGGTTGGGGACCTCCATACTTACAGCTGTATCTTTGCCTTTATTTTTAAACTTTTTCATCCTCTCATCTTGTTCATTTGTGGTAGGCATCTTTTCAGCTGTCTGTTGAGCAAGTTCAAAGCTTCACCTGCAGATAGGTTTTGAGACAGAACAGATTTAGTTTCAGTGATGAGTTAAAAGAAAAGTACTTGTGGCACATTAGAGACTAAAATTTATTTGAGCATAAGCTTTCGTGAGCTACAGCTCACTTCATCGGATGCATTCCGAATGCTGTAGCTCACGAAAGCTTATGCTCAAATAAATTTTAGTCTCTAAGGTGCCACAAGTACTCCTTTTCTTTTTGTGAATACAGACTAACAGGGCTGCTACTCTGAAACCAGTGATGAGTTAGTTTCACTGCAATTAGCTGACAAGCTAAACTTGCAGGGTTTAACTTGGTCTAAAGGGAGAGGCTGCACCGGGCACCAGTATGGGCTGTGAACATGTTCTAGTGTCCAAAGTCTAGTGCTCCAAACTGCATGTGCTGGGGACAAAGCTCTACTGCATCAGTGTTTAGGCACAAGTTTGTTTTCTGAACAGGGACAGGAAAGATCATTTAATGCTCAAATTCCGGATCATGAGCTATCCTGGCAGTTAATCAAACCTGGGTCACTTAGAACACTGACAAAAACCCAATAACTAACACTAGGCCTTTGAAGTTACATTTGTCACTAAGCACAGAGCAGATCTAGGACAAGAACCCAGACATGTCCTAAGGTTTTTGTAGCCATTACTTGTTACTGTAGATTCTTTAGTTTAGACACATCAGAGCTTGAGACGGGTGCAAGAGAGTCCATGATGTTGAAAGGGCTGACTATGAAGAGACTGAATATGTGCAACCCTATTTCCTTACACCACCAGGTAGCCTGCACCGCTAGGAAAAGCTAGAACACCTCTATTACCTTATTTTCCCAGGTACATTTGTTGATTCTTATTACACCACTATCAACAGCCAGTAGGTGGCTCAGATTTAAGTATTTTTCCAGGTCAGAATTTGCACTAACAATACAATTTGCACTAAGAAGCCTTGCCCATCATAAAGCTGTGATTACAAGTGTTTGGTTTTTTTTTTTTTTTTTTTTTTTAAAAAAAGAGACCACACAATGGTCAATGTTAGCCACAAATACAGAAACTCAGATGCATACTACCGGGGAAAGCACATGGTACACACCACCAGCTGGTTTATTTCACAGTGGCAGATGATGCAGGTGACCAAATAGCCTGAGCAGTTTGGTAAAGGAGAAGCAAGGCAAGTTTACACTTCAACAGCAGTCCTAGGGGATTACCAGCATTGAAATCATGGATGCAGCTGAGATGTTAGAAGCAAGATGTTTCTAAACATGCTAGTGTAGCAGTTTTGCACACATGTTCTAGTTTTATCTTTTTGCATTCACCACCAGGCATGGGATATATTGCCCAAGCCTTTTGGGGAGGCTAGCCTGAAAATGTTGGCCCTTTGAGGTGCTTCCCACTTAAGGCACCATTTAAAGTCATTTAGCCTCAACAGTTGTATGAGAAGCCAGAGGCTCAGATACCACTACTAGTAGCCAAATCCACAAGTACATACTAGCCAGCTACCCACTAAGCTGAAACACTCTTGGCTAGTCATTCTATCAGCATGCAGCAGGGAGGAAGAGGCCAGTTAACTCCACAGGCTTCACCCACCCCTGATTTAAGCTGTAACTTGCATGCACATAGGGGAGGACAGTTTACTGATCAAACCATTTGTTTCTGGCTGTACCACTAACAGAATAGACCTTTCACCCATCAAGTCATTTATTTGATTTCCGCATTTCTTCGTCAATTGTAACAGAATTGCATGGCGGGGGGGGGGGGGAAGAGCTCAGTCTAACAGGCTTTGAGATGGAGGAGGGGAGACTAAATGCTCCTGCTTCTTCCCAGAGCAAGATTTTAAGCCTCCAATGAAAAACTCGTGAAAGCCTCCCTCAGGAGGAGCCTTTTCTACTAGTAACTAGTCCACTAATGCCTGACACACCTAACAGGTCGGTAACCTGCATATGACTTCTGCCCTCCCAGCAAGAGCAGAAGTAGGACCTATCCCCAGCAGCTGGGAGAGGAGGGAATAGCTACAGCCTCAGCTAGCATTTACATCAGGCGAGCCGCCCCCAAGCTGCACCCCTTGCCCCGCCAGAGAGCGGCTCTGCAGAGCCTGGCCTCCTACAGGCAGAAGGAGGCTACCCCACTGCCCCCCTCTCCCCCCAGCAGGAGGGGGCCGCAGGCTGACAAACAAGCGCCAGCAGAAGCAGCGAGCGACCACTCCAGCCGGCGCAGGGACCCCAGCTACAGCCCCTCCACAGCAGCGTCTGCTGCACCAGCTGCTCAACAAAGCCAGCCCCCCGCGGCAAAGGGTAGGGGAATGGGGGCTGCTCCCCCCCCCTGTACCTGCTCAGCCCTTGGCTCTGTGCAAAGACTTCAGCTGGAGCAGCAGCCTGAAGATGGCACTTTAATCTCCCGCGGAGCCGTGTCTCCTCCCTGATTGGCTCTTTCCTGGAGCCGCCCCGCCCCCGTAATTACTTAAAATTCTTTTGCCATAGCAACGCCGGGCTCCACCTTGGCCAGGCTGCCGGGGTGGAGTCGGAGTCACCCTCACCTGGGGATCGCGAAGGGGCCCCAGCCACGGGCTCTGCTCCAGCCCTTCTCGCGCCAGGGCCTTGGCTCTTTGAGTTGTCTCTGGGGTGGGGCTTTTCATCCCCCACCCATCAGTGTCTCTCCCCACCCTTTGCCATGACCCTGTTGCATCAAAGTTAGGGCAGGACTAACAGGGCTGTGGCACTAGCAGGGCCCCAGAAGCGGGTATTTTCCAGTCCATGCAGACTGGCTACGTTGTGCGTTAACTGTTCTGCTAGGGTGCTGGGATTTGCTTGGCTAGCAGGGGCAAGCAGTGAGGCTAAAGTTCAGACAAAAACCAGCCGGGCACATTTGGGAAATGGTCTTTTCCCTAAATGAACCTGAGATGAAACGGTTCTCACAGTTTCTCACCCTTGGTGAACAAGGGTGGAAAGGATCAAGCTGGGGGCAGGCTCTACATCTGCTCCACAATCCCCTTAACACAAGGAAAGGAAGTGGCTGTCTGAGGCTAGAGGGGACCATGTTCAGTACAGAGGGAGGGGCTGCATGTGAGCAGGAGAAATGGCACAGGCAGCAATCTGGGAGCTGGCTGTGCAGGGAAGGCCTGGTGGCAAGGAGCCCAGGAGGAAAGACTGAAAAATTGAGAGCCAGGTAGGGAAGCTGCCTGTTGTCAGCAGTGGCCTAAATGCAGGTGGCATGGGTGTGACTGCATTTATACAGCAGGTGGATGGCATAGAGGGAACCCCAATGAAACCCCATTACCTTTATACCCTGTTAGTGGGGTGCCCCTAGGAGCTAGGTGAGGAACCCTTAGCTTGCTCTTTTATTAAGTAACTGTCCCTTTCAGTTTCCAGTAACCCTGAAAAGTGATCTGCTGTGACTCAAAATGGATGTTGATCTCCACCCACCAAAGGTAAGGACCTGGTGCTCGTAGTGCCTATCAATCATGCTGGCCTCTCTGCCCGGTAGCAGACTTCAGAGGGGAGTGAAGTACCACATCCCTCAAAGCTCTAACTTGCAATGGGGTTGGGTACAATGCTCTGGTCAGTCAGGGGTGGCATCCTTTTCAATAGCCAGCTACCAACAGCCCTTTGTTATGGGCCCCAGAAAGCCTGCTTTGTGTTCCCTCTGCTTGGTGTACAGGAGCAGCAAGCTGATCCCAAGAACTGGGCAGAGGTGACAGCCATCCACGATGCAGGGGGTTGTTACAGCCAAAGAACATTCATGTTAGCTTCAGCTGAATCAAGAAACACATGGGGCAAAAAGACCAGTGTTTGCTAAATAGATATGGGACTCGGCTGAGAGTTTAAAATGTTTAATTAAAATCTACTTTTAAATTGCATAACATCTTTTCCTGGGAGAGAGAAGTTCATTGAGTCATGTTGGTCCCAGGGTATGAGAGACGAGGTGCGTGAGGTGTTGGGGAAAGAGACGAGCTTTGGAACTACAGAGCTCTTCTCAGTAAGTTGGACAGGGTGCCTGGGGCTTGCTTCCAGTCAGAAGACTAGTTCCAATGAATTTTAGGGATGAGGTAGCAACACTGGAGTCCCTCCTGGGAGTAAGTGTCTTGGGGTTTGCATGGGTTAACCAGGAGCAGAATTTGGCCCCATGTGTCCAGTTAATTACATATACTGAGAACCTTTTAAAGGAAACCTCTGTAAACTACAGGGAATACCTATGTATGTGCTCATGTACAGCATATTAAGACTGCCTGGACTCACGGGTTCAAATCCCAGGAAGGGTTATTTTAGCCATTCCTCCCCAGGCAGATGAAACGAGATCTAAGCAGGTTACTGCGTTGGGGGTCTTTCAGATGAACCCTTCAAAATGGAAGCCTGCTCTTTGTAGACATTAAAGATCCCATGGCACTTTCCATAACATCAGTGTTAGGTGTCAAGTGGTTGCACTCTGTCCTTCCTTTCACCTTGGCTCCATGAGAAAATAGCACCAATGTAACTTAACTTAGTTTTTAATCTGATTTAATCAAACTGGCGCAAAAGACAATGCGGGCCCTTTTATTTTGGTTTCATAGTGCCTTGTCCTGGTTTAGCTTCAGTCAATTCCTATTTGGTGCAAACTAACCCGAAATATGTCTAGTTTACAGTGAAATAGGAGGTTTCAGAGTAGCAGCCGAGTTAGTCTGTATTTGCAAAAAGAAAAGTAGTATCGTGGCACCTTAGAGACTAACACATTTATTTGAGCATAAGCTTTCGTGAGCTACAGCTCACTTCGGAGGGTACACACAACCTTTCCCACTAGTTTAACTAAACGGGTTTAAACTCGTACCTTAAGTTACACTGATGTGACTTTCTCATGACAAGTAACAGAGGTGGGCACTGGGAAATGGCTCCTTTACACTTGAAGACTATGACTTTCTCTTGGCAGGATATGATGCTTTAGAATGTGACTAAGTGAAGAGGCTGTGAGGAAGTTAATTGTTATGCTGTGCTCCTCTTTCTCCTGGTGCCTTTCCTTTTCCTGCACACCTGCCAGGCACAATCAGACCCATCCTATGTAGTGCTCCGTGACTGCCAGCACAGAAAACGCGAGCAAGCGAGACAGCACTCCCAAGTTCACTAAATAAAGCACCCCCAGAGCTTTGCTTAATTCCCAGACTGCATCATTGCCAATAGTGTTGAATGCCAAGCCCAGAAGCAGGCACAAAAAGAGCCGTATTAATTTTGGCCTCTGCGGAGAACGAGGGGAAGATCAATATTTGCCAAACGGGGAAGGGCAAGATCGATAGAGATGTTTTATTTTCAAACTTAATCAGAGGGTATCACAACTAATGGAGAGTAAGAAAGATAAAACCCTAAATCGACAAGACAGTGGCCCTCTAGCTCAGTCATGTGTGCTCAGGCTGAAAACCCACATCCTGACAGGTACGCAAACACGAGAACTCTACCCTGGTGCCAGGGTTTGTGTATCCTAAGCAGGTGGATCTGATCAGATGGAAGAGAAAATATATGTAATTTTGTTAATTTCCTGCATCTCAGAGAAAATAGCTCAATTGTACAGTAGGTTTTTTTTCCCTGCCAGCTTTTTGTCAGGCATTCATATACCAGTACTGAAGATTGGTTAGATCACCACTGACAACAGCTTTGAAAACATCGTTTTTAAGCCTGAAGAGAAAAGTCTGATTCCCCGCCCCCTCCATCTTTTCATGTCTTTTTAATAGGCTTCCTGACATTGCTGCGTGCAATGAAAGATGCTACTGGTGAAAGACGTCAACATGCAGGATCCCTGCGGTGGGGTGGGGCAAGTCATGCAATTGCTGCCCTGCCATCATCGTGTGAGGTTGTTCTCTGGAGCAGGTATTCAGAGCAATCCTTCTGCAAAATGAAACCTCACCAGGTGAAGAGAGGGACAAAGAGAGGGAGTCCTACAAATCTAGCCAACTGCGTTCAAATTGGGTATCTTGCATGAGATTCAAATCTAGCCCATTCAGTGAACATCAGCAGCCTCATTATTATTAATTACCTTAGCACCTAGAGTCCCCACCCAAGATTGGAGCGGGCCCTGTTGTACATATGCTTAGGAAGCAGAGTCCTAAAAAGTCCCCACAATTTGCCAAGCAGCATGACACTCTGTGGGGGGGGGGGGGAAGCATTCAGCTCGTGATAAAACGAGCAAATGCAGAGGAAGCCGTTGGGTGCCAGGGGTCCCCTTGGTACGGGTGACGCACTCAGGGACCCAAGCCAAGAGGCTCGCCGGTCACCAAGTGATGAATCCGATGCCGAGAAGAGTGCTTTGCTGTTGGGACAACTGCAGCTGCATTTCAGTTCCGTTGCTAGGGAGGGCAGGGGAAACTACAAGCCCTATCAACCACCCTTATGCCCAAGAGTAGCCCCCTTGGCCCCAGCTGGGCTGTGAATGAGAGTCAGGGTGGCAGGATCAGGCCTGTCAATTGAGCGTATCGTATGTGGGTTTATTGGTAAAGATGTTCTGGTTAACGACGCTAATTTCCTAGTCCCTGCTAATTCCCCAGTCAGCCTAAGAATCTCTCAAATGGTGGCCTTCACACCCCCAGCCTTCAACTTCATTTCACCTACTGTTATTATTCCTATAGCACCTAGTGTCAGGCGACTGGAGGTGGGCAGTCTAGCCTAGTGGGCAGTGCGAGCATTAGGTCTAAGGGTTAGAGAAGGCAGCAGGAACTGAGCATCAGAAACCAGGGGCTAGGGTCAGAGCCGGAGACTGAGCTCAGGCACTGGGTACCACAGCCAACAGTCAAGCTGGAGTCCCCTAGAGCAGGCAGGATAACAGGCCAGGTGGGGTGTCTGGCAGGGACAAGAGTAGTGACAATAATGTGCACAAGCACTGAACAGATAGCAAGCTGCTGCTGGCATGAGCTGCTTTACTGGCCCCTCCAGCTGATCAGACAGCCTACTGCAAGCCATGGATTGCCTGGAGACTGTCTCTGTTTCAGGCCCTGATTTCTGACACCTGGCACCCCATTGTGCTAGGCCCCATATGAACACCTAGGAAGAGACAGTCCTGGCTCCAAACAGCTTACCATCTATGTAAACATGACTGAGGAAAGCCAGGAGAAAGGAAGTGCTGTTATCACCATTTTACTGATGGGGGATTGAGGCACCAGGAAGATTGAGACTTGCCCAAGGTCACTTGGGCAGTCTGTGGCAGAACTGAGCATTGAACCCTGATTTCCTGAGTCCAGTGCCTCAATCACAAGACTGTCTTTTCCCTCCCATTGAGCTCTCTTTGGGGAGGGGGGCGGGGGCTGGGCTCATGGCCATGGGGGCGTGCATAGCAGGAGGGGATCAAAATCACCACCAGAATTGTTTAAAACTTTTCATCTACATGGCTATGGACTTAAACCCTCTCCCCAAACAATTTGGACAATAAATGCTGCAACCTGAAAGCCCTGACTACAAAGGAGAAGAGCAGGTGAACCTGAAGCTGAATGAAAAATCTCTGGTGGTATTTGACTGGTTATGTTACATTTAGTGAATACCAACAACTTTACATGATCAGCTATTGCTTTCTGTGATACCGTTTTTATTCTTCGTCCCAGCAAATCCTAGCTAAAGCTGGCTCAGGATACTCAATGCAGCTGACAAAATATAACAATAATGCACATAATAATAATAACTTACAGAAGAATATACGAAGAGGAGAATCTGTCCCTTTGTGTGTGTTTTTCAAGGCATGAGGCTTTAGGCCAAGTATCTTTAATGGTCTCTTCTCTGCCAAGAATGGGAGTATTCACTCAGAAATATAGGACAGGGGCCAGATTATCTCATCAGTTGTGGAGGCCAAAGCCAATGGGAGCTGCATGCATGCAACTGACAGGCTAATTGAGCCCCAGAAGTTCTAACGCCAGCACTGCTTGAATAGAAGTGGTAGGAGTCCTTTAGCGCTTGCCAAATGCAGCTGCTAATGTCCGTTAGCCAGGGTATATAAGTGTACATCTTAGAAAGCCAGCCCATTCCTGGAAGAACTGTAACTCCACACTAGACTGAACATTAAGGAACTAATTTTATCCTCCTAAGCTTCATCCTTTCTGCCATCTCAGAGGGGATCAGAGTAATAGTTTGGTATATTATTTAAAGATAACATCAGACACAGCTAATTATTAGAGTTATTATAGGACACTGGTTTATTGAACTGCCGAAGTGTAATCACTGAACTCCTTGAATTTTAACAGAGTTTGTTTTCTAAAGGAATAAAATAGCAGGATCCAGTAATATTCAGCTCTAGTTTAGTCTCGGAATCTTTTCTATGCCATGAATATTTGGATGTGTTGAAACAGGAAGAGCTATGTGCAACTGAGGGAAAAACACAACCCAGCAATGGGCTGGCTCAGATTTACAGGGGGAATCCCATAAATGGGCTGGGGGGAGGAACAGAGAAACTATTAAAACATTTGTGAACATCCCCCACAACTTTCCTCTCCCAAAACATTAAAACTCCGACAGAATAAATCACTCATTAAAATAAAGGAAAATATTTTAATTCACATGGGAGGGAAAAACCCATGAAAATTTCAGAAAACATCCAAAATCATGGATTTCAGAACTCTGGCAACCTAACAAAATCCCTGAAGATGCCACTTTACTGTCAGGGATTCAATACACAATTTCATTAGCTGCACATGAATGCCTGGTCCCCTTCCACTCCCTAAATATGATAGTGTTATATTTGAGGCCATGAAGAATCTTTCTCTTTGGAGTAGTGGATGGCAGGTTGAAGCCTTTCACAAAGATTTGTCCTGTGCTAGGAACAAAATTCTGTGTGTAGGGCCTAATCTTGAACCACTGAAGTCAATGGGAGTTTTGACATGACTTTCACATGGAGCAGAAGCCGAGTGGACCTGTGCCGTACTTCCAGTGAGCTGAAGCTGTTGCTTGCCACTGGTTTGATGGGGCAGACATGAGTGATCAAGGTCTAAATTGTATGCAACACCCTGTGCAAACCCATTTCCTTCAGGGAGGGTGGACAGAGTGTAAGGCCATGTGTAACCCACACACCTTCTGGATGTGGTGTTCTGTCCCATCTAGTGGCACCGAGACCACTTAGAGGGAGAGAAAATGAGTCTGCTCTACAGCCTTAGCTAATAACCAGTTGGCTTTTAGCTCATGCGGTAGAGGCTCACGCACTAAGCTCCAGAGGTCCCCGGTTCGATCCTGCCTGCCAACACCCCTGGTCTGTCAGCGTTTCACGTGCAATACTTAGGTCTTAGGGAATCTCTTCACCGGAGCTGGAGGTGTTATTTCCAGCTTGAGTGGACATTCCTGTGATAAATCTAATCAAGCAAACGTGCTCAAAATGTACCCATGATGGCATGAGCAATGGCACATAGCTAGTGTCTTGGATGGGACCATACTCAGGGCGGCTAGCTCTCTCGGTGCTCACATCCCTGCAGCTACACAATATTTTTAGCATGCTCGCTCAGTCAGAGCTACGTCTGCTCAATTTAGAAATTACACCTCCATCTGCAGTGTCAATGTACCCTTAAATAGTCACGTCTGTGGGGCAGGGACTGTGTGTGCAGAGTCTAACACAGCAGGGCACTGATTGTGATCAAGACCTGTGGATGCTGCCATAACCTAACTGTTAAATAAATAAGGACAAGGATTTTCAAAGGAGCCTGAAAGTCAATGGGAATTGGGCACCTAACTCCCTCAGGAGTTTTTGAAAATTGCAGCCAAGGCTAGGAAGTTAATGGAGATGGTGGAAGGGGCTTTTTTGTGGTTAACATTAATATTCAAGAGATGCTGAAAACTCTCCAAGGCCTTCTAAAAAGGCACAAGCAGAAGGCTGGACATGTCTCCTCTACCTGTTCCTTCTTAGCAGCTGTTGGTTAAAGCTAATTCTGCGCTAAGCATGAGGATAATACCAATGTCTGTTTCAGCATTTCCTATCTCACACACACTGATTTAGTAATGAGGTTTTGGGGCAGTGGTAATTACATTCCTTGTGCTGTATCCACGCTGCCACTTTGCTGCTCTGATGTCTCTTCACATGTGGGTAGGACCTCTGATGTGCATGGCGTGCTGAGCCACTTCGGATGAGCTAATTGAATAGCTCTTCTTCACACCAGCATAGCCCTTGGGCACCCCCACCTTACCAATTGCTGGAAGAGCAGCTCAGCTGAGAATCCGGCCAGACTCATCCCTTCTGGAACACTGTGATTCACATCTGATTTATATGAAATGGGGCTTATGTGTTTATTTGTTTGATAGTTCTCTGATTTGCTTCTAGCATGGAGTGAACCAAGGGATCCGAGTGTGGGTTCTCCCTCCTTCACCCCATCAGCCCCAAGTGAGGCTCTAGCTACCCTAGAGAGCTTACAGTGCCACTGTAAGCGCTCTAGTATAGCTGCCCTCAGCCAATGGGAGAGCGCTCTCCCGTTGATTGAATGAATCCACCCCCAATGAGCAGCGGCCGGTAGCTACGTCAGCTGGAAAAGTGCTCCTGCCAACATAGCGCTGTCCACACCAGCACTTAGGTCGGTGTAACTTACGTCGCTCAGGGGGGTGATAGTGTAGACATAGCCTAAGACATGTCTTGAGGCTGAGGTCCACACCTCCCTGAGAAACAACTAAGGGAACAGTTAGACCATCAGAGTGGAAATCCTAAAGGTTCCCCCCCCACACATACACATGTTCCTTTTCTTTCCTGTTTTCATAATTGCACCTGGAAGAACGAACCAAAAGAGTATAGGAAAACACAGTAAGGACAGGAGATACACCAAAGGCTGATCTTACAAACAAATGTGAGAGAGGCCCATATAATCCTAATGGATGATCCCATTCATTGCCTGAGGAAAATACCTCCACTACCTATGACATACTCCTAAGCAAACCATGATAAGAAAAAACAGGACATACGGGCCACAAACTTCAGTATGAGGCTGGGTGGTGGCCCTGGATCACCGTAAGGATTGAAGGCAGTAGGTGACCCTGGTGAATGGGTTAAGATTAGGCCCACTGATGGGGGTGGGCAAAGGGGGCAATTGCCCAGGAGGGCCGCAGGGCTCCTAGGTACACGTGACTGCGCTGGCCAATCGCACTGGCCCGCAGGACCCCCCAAAGCGTGGGGCCCGGAGCGGTCGTGTGTGCCTAGGAGTGATGGGCGGTCGTGGAAGTGTCGGATTCATCACTTCCGCCCCAGGCCCCACCCCTGCTAGGGGCCCGGAATTTCTGTCAGCAGGCCTAGTTAAAGTTGGGGCCAGTAGAGGGTCTTGGGCTGGGGCAGTCCTTAATTTGTGCCTGAGTTCATAGCCCTGGCACCTGTAGGCTTGGCAGTTCATAGCCCTGGCACCTCTGGGCTTGCCACGTCAGTTATGCAAGTAAAAATATTGCTTGAGCCCCGGCACCTCTTTCATTACAAATTAAGCACTGGGCTATGGTTCAGTTTGGGGGCTGCAGGGGTTGCCAAGCTCGGGTTAGGATTGGGGCCAGCTTTAGGCCCTGGGCTAAGATTAGGATTGCAGCTGGCTGGGGGCCCCAGGCTAAGGTTAGGGCTAGAGCTAGCTGGGGTCCTGAGCTCAAGTTAGGATTGGGGCCTGCAGAAGGTCCAACCCAGGGTAAGGGTTAGACCCCTAATTGCACCCCTAGTGGAGTTTGAAAGTGCTCAGCACCTCACAGGATCAGCCCCAGGGTGCCGGGCAAAGAGCTCTTTGTCCTTGTTTGGATAGAGTCAGGGATGTTTGCCTCTTCAGCACAAGCATTGCCCTGCCGTCCTCATGGGAAGACAACAATCCTCCCCAAGGCTGCCAGCAGACGACAGCTGAGAATGAGGCTAACACATTTAGCTGGAAGATCAGCATTATTATTTTTTTTTAATGATTAATAAATGCAAAAAACATCTTAAGAGTCTCTTGGGTCAGATCTTAATATAACCATGTGCAGGGTTTGCCTTTCCCGATGCGAACAACCCCCCAAAGCAGCATCCACCATATGTCAGTTTGCTGCACCCCTATGAATGTAACAGGCAGCATTGGAAAGGCAGCTCCCGGTTAGCTCAGGGCTTGCCAGGACAGGCTGACTTGAACAGCAAAGCCCTGCTGTATGCAGGCTGAGACCGTAAATCAATCAAATGTCCTTTTGGCCCACTCAGACTTGCTGTTCTTCTATCTTCTCCTTTACCTTACGCTTTATGGGCTGGAGTCTGCAGGAAGAAGTACTCTATCTTATACGGCTTTGTACCCTAGGGATATGTCTACTTTGCAAAAAAACCTGCCGCATCAGCAAGTTTCGGAGCCCGGGGCAACTGACTTGGGCTCGTGCTACAGGGCTAAAAACAGCAACACAGACATTCCCGCTCGGGCTGGAACCCAGACTCTGAAACCCAGCAAGGGGTGGGTCTCTGGGCTAGGAGTGGAATGTCTGCACTGCTGTTTTTAGCCCCTTAACTCAAGCTGACCTGAGCTGGGTGGCTCGCTGCCACAAGGATTTTTTGCCCATCACAATAACAGCTGGGCATCACACCAGCTCCAATGGATTTAGCCTCACAACACCCTGGGGAGGTAGGGCCGAGCTATTATCCCCATTGTGCAGATGGGAAAGTCTGTGAGAGAACAGGCACTTGAACCCATGTCCCAGGTAACCATTGGACATCCTTCCTCTCTCCCATTTGAAATCAGTACCTTTCAGAAGGGGCTACCTAACACCAGCCTCCAAAATCACTCATTTAGAGTGGTGTAGGATGGTATTATTTAGAGTGGTCAGGGCACAGCCCATGTTTTTTATTTTCTGTAAAGCGCCATTAAAACAAATAATTTTTCTAGAAAATATAAATAACAACAATAAGTGAGTAGAGAAGTTGGTCCACTACAGCCAGGGTCATTATAATGAAGTTTATAAAATGTAATGAGAGAGAGAGTGTGTGTGTGTGTGTGTGTGCACGCCCTCTGCTGGGTAAAATCTGAACGGCTCAATTCTGTGACATAGGCCCTATACTGCTAAGAAGCAATGGCCATTCTCCTTTAGCTCAAGTGGTATTTATTATTAATTATTATTATTATTTGTACTCGTATTTCACTAGTGCCCAGAGGTCCCCGGTCATATTTCAGGACCTGATCCTGCAGCCATTAGAGAACCAAAATGCCCACTGTCTTCAAAGGAGTTTTGTCTGAGTAGGGACTGCAGCCCTAAGTCAGCATTTCGGATCATCGGTAACATTATCACTTGCCTGCAGAGTCACAAACTCCACCCAAACAGACCCGTCCTGAGCCTGTTTCTCCAGCTGCATTTGGCCCGTCGACTGAATCACTTGGTTATTGCTAATCGATCTCCTCCAGGCCATGAAGGAGTTTTCAATTTGCAGGGAAAAGCAGGGGAATAAGGACTTGTAGGAAGGTCTGTAGATGTCAACTCCCATCCCTGCCACCCTCCCCCCCCCCCCGGCCCCACGCCCCAAGGCCATGGTGCAACCTGGGGCATTTCAAACTGCTCTTCCCAGGTACTTGTATAGTAAGGATAAAAGTCACCTCTGTCTGGGGTGCTTTGGAAGCATTCAGAGAGTGGAGCAAACCTCCAACATCAGGAAAATCCCTCGTCTCCCTTTGAATTCCAACACTGCACGTGGTAAAGATCTTGGAGTGTGAAGGATGTGCTGCTGTCTAAGGGCCTGGGTCTTGAGCACCCTCAGCTCCCACTAATGTCAATGAAGGCAGTCAGCCTCTTCCAGGGCTGGGCCAGTATTACTAAAACACCATTCTGCATGTGAGCCTCCCTAATCAGCTGAGCCAACTCCCCCTGAAGTCAGAGGGAAACATTCGACCGACTTTCATGGGAGCTGGATTTGGCCCTAAATGTTTGCTGATTCTGGCCTCTTGGTTGGATGAGCTTGTGCCTGTTTATGATTAACCAGCTTGGCCTATAACATCATGGGGAGGTGTGACTATTTTTTTGCAACCTAGCTCCCACACATGGATAATACAGACCTGTATGTCTAATGGATAATTCAACGTCAGTAATTTATCTAATGAATTTCACCTCTCTCTCTCTAGGCAAATTGTTCAGGAGTCACTTATAACTTCCACTCATCGATTCATTGTTTGAAATTATTCACCGAATATGCTCAGCAAATAAATCACACCCTGTAGTTCATTCAGGAGCAGTTCATAACAACCGCTCGATATTCAAAATTCAAGATGGATTAGCTAATTCTGATTGGACATACAGATCAGGTGGTATCATTTCTGTTCCCTGACTGGATGAATCAGATTTTCAGTGTGAATACTCATCATTGCAAATTCAAAATTTTCTTTCTCCAGTTCCCGAATATTTGCCTCAAATTTGCTGTTTCTGCAAACATTCCTGCCAGCAAACTCACTCTTTAGCATATTCACCCTAAGTAAATACAAAAGCCCTTGATGGGGTATACTACTCATGCTTCACCCACAAGTGTCATCAGATGCTTCTACTGAAATATGCAACAGTGCAGGAGGTAGCAAAGTTGACATTTAAGTGGCCATCATTAGACTTCAGAGTCAACATGCCACTGCAATATGACTGCGGGCAATTGCCAAACTTGCCACCTCCTAGAGCAGCTGGGTGAAATTCAGTCCTGGCATAAGCAGTTGCAACTCCACAACTGATGCCATTATTTGTCTGCCTGCAGACTCAGGCAGACAGCTCAGATTCACACGTTTTTCATGACACATGTAAGGACTAAAAACTATTTTCAAGTGGAAGCTTAATTCGGTCAAAACTGATAGGACCACTTGAGAAGTAGGGGCACAGCTGATACCCCAAGTACCATTCAGCCGGACTCCTGCTTTTCACTGATCAGCTACCCTCACTGGTGAAATTCTTTCCTGTCACCTGGCAGGAAAGAAATGGCTGAAGTTGTGCCTTTGAAGGAAAAATTCATTAGGCAGCTGTTCTATTTTAGCCCCTGGTCCCTGGACTCATGCAGTTGAGTTGGTAAGATGCCCTATAAGGAGAAGAAAGGGAAGGAGAATTCCCCAAGAAACTGGGCATTAATTGATCTCTCCTGAGGGACATAAGCATTGGCCAATCAGGTTTGCAATGGTGTGGCCAGCTGAGCTTGTGTCTCATTAATGCGCTGTTATTTTTTTTAAAGGAAATGCTGGCTCAGGCCCTTTGGATGGGTATAAGAGAAGCTGGCCAGCCCCTTGTAAACACGCAACGTCTTCCAGCACTCTCAGTGGTAGGTACTTACTATGTGTGACTGTTGGGAAGAGGTGTATTGGGAGATCTGCTCTGATTCATGCAGCCGTACTGGACAGGAATTGAAAGTGGAGGTGGGGGGCGGGGAATAATGTCAGGCTATAAGAAGCAATAGCTAGCCCTCTAACTTAGCCAGCATGGATTTGTTTTCATTGTGTTTTATGCCAGAGAGACTTTGAACTCACAGATAGTTTTATATTATATTTGTTACATCAACGGAAGCCTTGGAAAACTAAACCTCAGAATTTTAACAAGCAAGAGCCTGCTCTGAAAACCCATTGACGATAATGAGGAGATTCCTTTGGAGCAGGCCTGTAGAGAAGCAATTTGATCAAATACATTAGAACAGTTAAAGTAACCTCCTGATACTGTATTTGTTTTTAATAATTGACTTAATTTAAGACATCAATGGGGCGTGTTATTCAGTGGCTAGACCGGAGAGGGGTGTATCAGGGCTTCTGGGCCAGCAGTGCCACTTATCAGGTGACCTTTGGCAAGACCTTTGTACCCTTTTTCAAAAATGTCCCCAGCTTCTGGATGTCTCTCTTTTTGGGTCCAAAAATAAGACACTCAGGGGCTGATTTCAGAGGAGAAAGGCAGGTGACCAGAAATATCAGATTTTAGATGCTTCATGTTGGCCTCTCAGAAACCAAGGCAACCCCAAACTGATGGACACTTTTGAAGATTTAGGCTGTAACCATGCCATTCCTCAGTTTCCCCATCTATAAAATAGTATCTCCCAGGGATAGTGAAGCTTATTGAATTGAAATCTGGAAAGGGCTTTGAGAGCCTCAGATAAGGGGCACTGTAGGACCGAAGTGTATTTACATGTACGTATGTTTAGTGGGGGTCTAGTGTAATGAACCTTTCAATCTAATCATTTACTAACATGCTTTAAAGATCCAGGGTCCAGTTCTGCTCCCCTGCCTTTATTCATATCAAATGTTACCTTAGTTCACTAGTGAGTCCGTTGATTTCAGTGGGATTGCTGGTGGTGTGAGGGTGCGGCTCTTTGTGAACAAAGGGGAGCAGAATCTGGCTCTAAATAACTATTGCAACTCTGGGAATAATAATAGTCAAAATGCAGCAAGGTCCACGGATTTAGCTACACAGAGCACAAAGGAAAATGTTTGCTGATACTCCCTCGCTGAACCTCCTTTATCTCTGCCTGCTTGACCAGCTGATGAAGTATACAGAGGAAAATTCTTCCTTCATGCTCTGTAGGTGAAATTCATCCACTGAAATCAGTGGCGTTACACCAGGAATTCATTTGGCCCCCATAGCTTCCCTTATCGCTTCCAATGCCTGGAGGAGAGGTACTGCATCTTGGTTTTCTTTTAGACCCTCAAGATCTTGAGTGGGCATCAGGGAAATTGAGATCCCCAGAGGGACCCCAACCAAGATCTCTCTCCACGTAGTGCCAATCTATTCTGAGAGAGCAATAGGCTGTGGCCCAAGCACTATCTTCTAAATGGAGCAACAGCTGGCAAACAGAGTCAGCTGCCCTTCCCCTTGGGACTCCTCCCCGTCAACCAAGACTGGCTTGTCTAACCATGCAGCTACGTCTGCTGCGGCACCACGGCTCAATATTGCAGTGAAACACTGCTCTGGGTTATGTACCCGCCGTCCCATGGAGTCAAGGGAGCTGCAGTGGTGGAACAGAAAGTAGCGCTTGGCTCTTAGTCTTTAATGACAAGAGCATCAGGGGTCAGGTCTGTGATGTCTCCTGGAGGAACAGCTCAAAAGGCACAGACCAGCCTTTAAGCGGCTTGCCTCCTGGACTGTGCTGCTAGGGCTAATGCATTCCCTGGGGTAAGGGAGGGACGCTCTGGGGTCTGATTTCTGGCTGCTGATGGGCTGTTCCACAGCCCAGAGCCCAGGCAGCATCTCCGTCGTGCTCAGCATTATGGAGATGCCGCTGACATGGGCTGCCTGCCCCCAGATGTGCCCCAACATGCCACCAGATTTGGGGCTTGCAAGCACTCTTGGTTGCCCTATGCACTGCCTGTACTGGGGAATTCTCCCCTTGCCACAGGCCAGGGGCTCTTGGAGGATGTCTGCACTGCAGTTAAACACCCATGGCAGGCCCATGCCAGCTGACTCTACTCATGTGGCTCGGGCAAAGAGGCTGTTTAATTGCAGTGCTGACATTTGGGTTCGGGCTACAACTTGAGCTCTGGGACCCTCCCACCCCACAGGATCCTAGAGCCTGGGCTCCAGCCCAAGCCGGAACGTCTACACCACAATTAAACAACCCCTTCCTTAGCCCCTGAGCCCTGCAAGCCTGAGTCAGCTGGCACAGGCTAGCTGCAGATTTTTAATTGCAGTGAAGACATACTGTTGGGGCTTACAGGGTTTAGGGTATATGGGAGAATTAATCTCTCCCTTTCTAGCCTCCCTCTTAGTAACAATCCTCCAGTTTGGGGGCCTCCCAGTCTCTCACTATGTGCTGTGATGGGGCCCTATTGAATTCACAGGGGGTAACTGTAGCTTGCAGGGGACAGAATAGGGCCCCAGGATTCCCCACTGTGCTCCTTGCCAGATTCTCTGCGCTCCTCCTTTTCACAGCCTTGCAGGAAGCACTGCTCCCTATCTCTTTTCCTTCCGGTTTCACCCTCTGCCTGATCCGAAGCCAAGATGCCTGGTGGGTACAAAGGCGAATGCGGGGACGATACTGACCCCATGCCGTTCCTGAATCCCCCCGAGAAAGAGAAGCTGGAGGCCATGAACAAGCCCTATGACATCAAGAAGTCGTGCTGGGTCAAGGATGACAAGGAAGGTTTCATTGCTGGGGAGATCCAATCTGACAAGGGTGACCAAGTCGTTGTGAAGACTGTGACCAACCAGGTACAGTCGGCTCTGTGAGTTGGATGTGAGAATGACAGCAGCTCCCACTGGGTCACCGTCCTAACACTGCAGCTGCATCACCAGTGTAAGCCTCTAGATTTCAGGGTCTGGTTTCTCCCTCTTCCCTCTATGGGGTAGAGGCTTAAAATCAATGGAAATCCAGGGTATTCTCTGGCGAGAGGGGGAAGGAACCAGGCCCAGGAGTTAACTGACCATATAAGATTAGCCCTGAAGCCAAGTGGTGCGAGTAAAGATTACTCCTGTGAGTAAAGCTTTGCTGGATCAACACATTGTTAGTCTGAAGCCTGTAGCCTCCGGCAGGCTGAAAGTGGCAGTGGCTGCCTGGCTGGGCTTGAAGGAGAGCTTTGCCGTTTGCTTTGCAGCTCTCTCTTTCTGCCCATAGTTTTGTGGGAAGGACGCTCATTAACAGTCTGAGCATCTTCCACACAAAGCCTCTGACGTTTGGTCTGATTAGAATGTCCCCATGCTGGATTGGCAGCCCGGGCGAGTGAAGCCTGCTATACCCAGGGTGGGCCCGGCATGGCGAGCACCAATCCATGTGCCCGCCGCCCTGCCCTGCTGACGTGCCTTCGGCCACGACCTGGCCTGAGCCGTGCTAGGGCTGGAAGTTCAGTGTCCAGGGGCCATGTAGGCCTTGGCCCTCTCTGCAGAGCCTGTCAAAAAGGTGCTGTTGACAATGAGTGCAGGAGGGGTTGAGATATGGTTGGGTGTCCATGGAGACCATCACACCCATCTCACATAGCATCTGATGGGTGCTCACTGGCCTAACACCTTTCAGTGGCTACTGAAAGAGGCTGGATTGAACCCAGAGACCATAGGGCGTAAGGCTCTACATCCCATTTGCCAGTTACCTCTAACTCTGGGTCAAATATTCTGATGGAGACAGAATGCAGACCAACCCCACTTACATAGTGCTTCCCTAACTCCCCAGACCCTCACCATGAAGAAGGATGATATCCAGCAGATGAACCCACCGAAGTTCTACCAGGTCAGCGACATGGCCAACATGACCTTCCTGAATGAGGCCAGCGTCTTGGACAACCTGCGGCAGCGTTACAGCCACATGAGGATCTATGTAAGTGGAAGGCTCGCAGGGGACAGCCGAGTAGCATGTGGCAATGAACATGCCAGGCACTAGTGGGTCAGAAATAGTCACTGACGCCAATTCAGAGGCCCAGATCCAGACCTGAGTTACTTCAGTGTAAATCTGGAGGCACTTTCTTCTTTCTGAGTTCCACCCCATTCAAACCCTCCTCCAGGCCTGCTTGGCTCTCACCTGGTTAAAGCAGATGCATGTCAGGCAGCGTGGATTCTCACCCTCGCTCTGCCTCTCAATTCACAGCTCTGTGCCTCAGTTTTCCCATCTGTAAAACCGGGACAATGAATGACGCTGCCCTAAAGGTGTTGGAAACACTCATTCATGCTTGTAAAGCCCTTTAGGATCCCTGAGTGCAAGGTGCTAGATGAGTGTCAGGCGTTAGAGAGACCTGAAGTATCACCTGAGGCGACACAATAAACCAGCTCCGTGCTTCCCATTGCAAACTGGTTTTCCTCATGCTGGCTGGTTTGTCTTCTCCTTCTCAACCTCCAGACGTACTCTGGTTTGTTCTGTGTGACCATCAACCCCTACAAGTGGCTGCCAATCTATGGAGCCCGGGTGGCCCAGATGTACAAGGGCAAGAAGCGTACTGAGATGCCCCCTCACCTCTTCTCCATCTCTGACAATGCCTATCATGACATGCTCCAGGGTGAGTGTGAAGGGCAAACCGGCTTCCCTACTCCCCCGGAGCCTCCATCCTTGTTCATCCCAACCTCGGCTGTCCCTGGAGATCCCTCTGGGGCAGGGTGAGGTTCCCCCAGCAGTGAAGGTTGCTGCAAAGTTGGGTGTCACCTGAGCTTTTGGGGAGGGAGAGACTAGCCAGGCTCCCCCCCGAATCCAGGGCTCTGATGCCACAGAGCCCGCCCCCCCCATGGAAGGGCTCCTGCAGAGCATGTTCTGAAGATGGCACTTGCCCCTTCCTTGCCAGCACCCATGGATTAGTCTTCCCTGTGTGGATGGAAGAGGAAGGGCACATCTGGGGGCAGGGACCAAAGTTTGTTATCCCCAAGCCCAGACTATGCACACCCTGCCGGGCTGGTGCTTTGTTCCTAGGGGTTTCTGGAGAGCCTCGTTAACCCTGGCCTTGTCCTGTTTGTTGTTCCCCCACAGACCGTGAAAACCAGTCTATGCTGATTACGTAAGTATTCCTTGGCAGTCTTCAGCTGGTCATCTCCGCTGAGAGAGAGGGGAACAGGGCTCAGGGAGAGGAGGTGGAATTAGGTCTGGGAGGGAAAGTTGTCCGGTGGTTAGAGCAAGGGCTGGCAATCAGGATACCCTGGTTCTGTTTTTGACTGTCATGGACTAAGGTCCTGATTGTCCTTGGGTGTGTGAGCAGCAAGGGGGACAGGAGCCTTTCCCCACACTGGCGTGCCCTGCGCAAGGACCAGCTGCAAATGCCATCCCTGGGCTTGGAAGGGGTGTATATGGGGGGAGGGGAATGTAGGGACTGTTCCCTTGATGCATCCCTGGGGGCTCTTAATTTTTCTGCTGATTCTCACATAGTTTAGTAGAGGCAAGATGCACATTCCCCAGCTCCCCCACAGTCTGCCCCCTTGCCATGCACAGATCGGTGAGCTCAGAGTCTCTCTGCAGTGTCCAGGATATAATGATCCCTGCCATCCCAGCATGGACACTGTAGATATGTTATACCCCAGATTGCCCCCTCAAGGCCTGGAATGGCCCTGCAGGCACCCTGCCTCAGTTTCCCTCTGAGTTCTGAGAATAATACACTTCTACCCAGAATCTTCAAGAACAATATTTCACACACACACAACCTTGGGCTAATTTATCAGATTAACCAGCTCCCCCTTTAGATTCAGGATTTCACAGCCCTCCTTCTTGGGGATCTATGCTTCTGAGTTCGTCCTTTCACGCTCAGCAGCTCATCCTTGACTGGGCTTTCAGCCTTCTTTTGAGCACCCACCCAGTCAAATAATCAGTCTCTTGCTCCTTCCCAGGTGGGTCTAATAACTCCAAGCCGCTGTCTGCGAGAGAGGGGAGCTTTGCTCCCTTCCCCCACACTCTACTAGGCTCCAAGTCTCAGACTCTTAAAGGAACAGTGGTCTTGGATGGCCCTATATCTTTCGTCTGCTTCCTCAAGCTACTTCTCCGGGCTGTAAAGGCCAGAAACCTGTTAGACCCAGGTGGCCACCAGCACACAGTATGGGCCATGTGTTGTAAAACTAGGGCAGCGATGCAGATTTTGCATAAATGTAAAACTCCTCCTAATGACTCTTCTGGAAGTATCAACTGCGGGCCTGATTCTCCTCTCGCTTACATTGGCCTTATACCCCTCCCTGTTCTTGACTTTAATTAAGTTACTCCAATTTTGCCTTGGTGCGAGGGAAAGCAGAATCAGCTCCGGGGGGGCTTTCTAAGTGACCATTCACGTCACAGATGTCTTTCCCCAGGGCAACTGCCTTCAATCTTTCCCGGCTCATTCTTGGGAAAGTCAGTCCCTCCGAGAACGGGCTCATGCCTGCAAACACACGCAGTAGAAGCAATGACAGGTTTCAAAGTAGCAGCCGTGTTAGTCTGTATCCGCAAAAAGAAAAGGAGGACTTGGGGCACCTTAGAGACTAACAAATTTATTTGAGCATAAGCTTTTGTGAGCTACAGATCACTTCATCAGATGCATTAAGTGGAAAATACTGTGAGGAGGTTTATAAACACAGAGAACATGAAACAATGGGTTGTTATTTCTCTTCTGACACAGAGAGATCATTTCTTACCTGTCGCTTGTTTCTTTTTACCGACACCTTGTTTCTCTTTGTTTTATTTAGCGGAGAATCCGGTGCCGGCAAGACGGAGAACACGAAGAAGGTCATTCAGTACTTTGCCAACATCGGCAGCACGGGCAAGCAGGCTCTTGACGGGAAGGTAAGACGTAGGAACGTGGGCGTACTGTCACAACAGTCATTCAGGTTTCAGAGTAGCAGCAGTGTTAATCTGTATTCGCAAAAAAGAAAAGGAGTACTTGTGGCACCTTAGAGACTAACGAATTTATTTGAGCATAAGCTTCCGTGAGCTACAGCTCATGATGCATCCGATGAAGTGAGCTGTAGCTCACAAAAGCTTATGCTCAAATAAATTTGTTAGTCTCTAAGGTGCCACAAGTACTCCTTTTCTTTTTTGCGTAGTCATTCAGCTACCCTTGGGAGTTCCCTGAAATAAACTGTTCTTTAAAGAGCTGCAGGAAATGTTTGCAACCAAACCCCAAAGTCTTTTGTGTTTAGATTCCGAGGCCAGAAGGGACCACTGTGACCATCTAGTGTGATCTCCTGTATAACACAGGTCACAGAATTTCCCCAAAATAATCTGCTTTTCCTTGTGCAGGGATCCCTGGAAGATCAAATCATCCAGGCTAATCCTGTTCTGGAAGCATTTGGAAATGCCAAAACTACCAGGAACAACAATTCCTCACGTTTTGTAAGTACCAGCCTCTTTCCTGACTTCAGTTTCATTGGGGGAGGGGAGATACTTCAATGATGCAACCCAAAAGTGTTCACAGGGGAAGAAGCCTCTCTAGGAGTAATGATGATAAAAATAATAAGGATGTATTTAGCACTTTGCATTTCCAAATGACCATGCACGCATAATTACCCTGCATTTGCTAACATTCCAAATCAAGCTTCATTGCATCCAGGTTCACTAAAACAGGCACAAAAATAGAAAACCAAACACTGCCAGAAGCTGCGAATGGGCAACAGGGGATGGATCACTTGAAGATTACCTGTTCTGTTCATTCCCTCTGGGGCAACTGGCATTGGCCACAGTCAGAAGACAGGATACTGGGCTAGATGGACCTTTGGTTTGACCCAGTATGGTCCTTCTTATGTACAGTAAGAAATACACATTCATATTAATGATCCACTGTATTAGTAACCCTTAGTGCTTATAGATCCAATTCAAAATGCTTTGCAAATGTTAGCAAATGAACCCACAGAACATCCCTGTGAAATAAGTGAGTATCATTAATTCCTTCTAACTGACTGGGAAATCAAGGCATGGAGATTTTTTAATTCAGGAAATCTCTGAAGCACGTGCTTACGTCCCCCTGGAGTCAACAGAGTATATGCTAAAATACTTTCCTGAATCAGGGCCAAAGAGCTTTGTCAAAGTCTCATAGCAGGTGCATGAGAGTGTTCCTGGCTCCCATTTTTCTGTTGTGTGCACTATACAGCATTGCCTCATGCTGTAATAGAAAAGTTTCTTTAAGCTATATTAAAATATCCAGGAACAAAGGGATTTTTATAGATTTGATCTGTGAAAAGACTAATTGCTTCTCGCTGACTTGCACATTTGCTCCTGCTGCACGACCCCTATGATCCCTCAGAATCTATCAGCTACTCCCTGTTGTTAGACAGATATCACAATAAACGGCCTCCTCTTTCATTTTCTTATCCAGGGCAAATTTATCCGAATTCACTTTGGTACCACGGGCAAACTGGCTGGGGCTGACATTGAGAGCTGTAAGTAGCCAGATTAATTTTGTCATTTACTACCCCCTGGGTCTCATCCAAAGGCCATGGGAATGAATGGGAAAACTCCCATTGACATCAGTTGCCTATGGGTCAGTGTCTATATTGTATGGCCGTTTTCTGCACCAGGGCAAAGCTGTAGTTAATTCTATTAACTTGATTGATTCGCTCTGGTGTAAATGAAACCAGAAACTGGTCTCTGGTGAAAAGACCTGTACCAGTAACTGCTATGGTTACTTGTATTCATCATCATCATCAGGACAATGGCATGACTGTGGTATACTTAGGATTCTAAAAATAGCTGTCTAGGAATGTGCATTGTTCTTTGTTTGCACACATGCATTTAAAACCAAACTTAGAACCACATATCCCAGCTCTCAATGCATAAAGACCCTGGTGTGTTTCCTGGCTAGGGACTTTGAGAGGGCAGAAGAAAGAGAGAGAGGAAACATATGGACGGTTAGGTTTTTTTTTTTTTTCCCTGGGGGATTTTCTGTATCTGCTACTTTCAACTGGTCCCTGCCTTGCAGCTCTCTCTGGAGGTCATAGGTTGCATTCACCTCTTTTTTTTTTTTTTTTTGGACAAGGAGGTTTAGATGTCCTCCGAGTCAATCAGAACTGCAGCCTAACTGGCTGTTGAGCAATGGAAGGGGCTTCTTCCCCCTACTTCTTCTTTGCAAATGGCTGAATTTCCTGCTTTGGCATCATTTGCACATTGCAGCCTCAGCTGGTGTGACCAAGAGACCAGGAATTAAATGTAAGTCTCCTTCACGTCAGTGAGAATCAGCACCATTGGGCCAATGCACATGGGTATAGGACATGACTACAGGGAGTCTTTTCTATGGCCCTTTTTATAGAGGAAGAGCATCTCAGAGATGATTAGTAGTTTAATCATATATGCAATAAATTGAGTTTTCATAACATCCTTTGACATGGAAAGAGCTTTGGGGCAGTTGTGTATCTGGAGATTAGAGCAGGGCTCTGAGAACCAGAAATCCTGGCTTCCTTGGACCCACTATTGACTTATGACCCTGGGTAAGTGACTTCATCTCTTGCTTCCGTTTCCGCATTTGGAAAATAATTATAATAAAACTCAAAGTTCTTCAAGATCCTCAGCTGAAGGATGCTTTAGGAGTGCAAAGTATTATACTTATTGTTACAGTAACGATGGATATAGTGAATGGAGAAGAAATTTGCTTCCAAAGGATACTTACTGTACATGAAATTCTGGCTCCATTCACATCAAGAGAGCCAGGATTTCACCCTACACTTTTCCCCATGTCTGCAATCTTAACACAGGCCTGGGTTTACCAATGATCCCCTTTATATTTCAGATCTCCTAGAGAAGTCTCGTGTCATTTCCCAGCAGGCAGCTGAGAGAAGCTATCACATCTTCTACCAGATCCTCTCTAAGAAGAAGCCTGACCTGATTGGTATGGCACTTCTGTGTATAGTCACTCTTCTTAACTCAGGTTTCCCTGATATGTCCTCTGTTTCCAGGATGAGAAATCTATTTGCCAAAGCTTTGTTTATCAGTCATTAAAGTAGGTTGACTCAAGAAGGTGACCTTACTGAATCAGCTAAGGATGAGGAGGAACTGTGGGGAGACCAGGCCAGTGAGTGAAGGGGAAGTTGTATTTCCCTTTCTTTAATCCCTGTAACTGACTGGTCTAAGGCGTGCCATGTCAGGTCTCAGCCAATCTGGTCAGGTTTGGTGCTAAGGTAATGAACATCAGGTGCAAACTGAAGTGATGGATTGCTAGAGCATGGAAATTGCTTATTTCCCTAGACATGGGAAACACACTGAGGATGAGGTTTTCAATGTTGCATAAGAGATTTTGGGTGTCCAGTTCTCACTAATTTTAATGGAAATGGGGTGTCCACATCCCATAGGAGGTCTGAAAATCTCAACCTAAAGGAAGTCTCTTACAAAGTACTCCATTAGAAGTGGATCCCAGGGAAATGAAACTCCTAATTCCCCTCCCCATCTGAAGAGTTTTCCTTCTCCACCCATAGGTCCAGTGCAGGTACTGCTGTGTAACTGCATTGCTATCAGAACATGTAATCACCTCTTGGTTTGCCTTCTGCAGAATCTTTGCTTCTGGTGCCTGATCCCAAGCATTACCACTGGATATGTCAGGGTGTAACTACAGTAGACAACATGGATGATGGGGAAGAGCTGCTTGTCACAGATGTAAGTCTGGAAAAATGAAATGGGGGGAAAAAGGTCTGGCTCACCATGTTGCTCCTCCATGATCTCAGTTCTCTCTAGAAATAAGGGGGCAACTTCTTATTAGTGAAAGTAATTAACTATTGCAGCAACTTACCTAGGGATCTTTTAGATTCTTCATCACTCAGAGATTGGGCTTCTCTACAGGATATCCTCTAGCTCAACCAGAAGTTCTGGGCTGGATGCAGGAGATCCTGGGTGAAATTCTATGACCTGTGTTAGTCCAGACATCAAACTAGATTAATTATAATGGTCTTCTGTAGCCATAACACCTATGAATCTGTAAACTTTGGTGCACATCATGGGGTAAAGCCTGCTTACCTAACTCACATGCATAGTTTCATTGGACTTCTTGCATGTGGAAGCCTAGCAGATTTTGAGCCTTCTTTTATGACTGTTTTCATACAGGTTTCTCAAAGGGCAATCTGGCTTTGGAAAGGGCTTATTAGGAACCTTGCTCCTGATGGTGGTATTACAAGCATTGCTTCAGCTACAGAGTCCAAACTGTCTTCAGCTGCTGATGTTATAGTGCCACACGACCCTCTAGAAGAGCTAGGCTTCCCTCATTGTAAATGAGCTGCTAGCTAGAGCAATAGCTTTAGGCATAGAATAGTCCTCAGAAACACTGAATTTTCCCACATCTTTGTACAGTCCGTTTTAAGTTCAGTTTTGTTATAGACCCACATGAGGGTTATTGTAGGGCTGTTTCCTACAGTTAATTCACCAGTGTTTTGGCCAAACTAGTTTCAGGTGATAGGATTCCACCACTGCCCTTGGAAGACTGTGGTTGGTGACCTGGATTTCAGGAAATATTGATAAGGGTTCCAAAAGATCAAGTGTTACTCAGCCACATTCTTCTCTGGCGTGACTCTACCAGACCCAGTGGAGTTACATGAGAGATGGAAGCAGCTCATTCTGTCTTCCATCAGGCTCATTGTTTGCATGAGATTCAGGTTTCCGCCCAGTGTGGGAGTTCAACCAGCCCTTTGATTATTTGGTACAGAATGATGAAATAGTGGTCTGAATTAGAAAAATGATCTTTTTTTTTTTTTTTTAAACTGGCGCTTGGTGTTTTACAGGCTTCACTCCTTGAAAATGAATGGATTTAAATGAAACAGCTGAGATTCTCAGAGCCCTCTGAGGGGATGGCAATGCCCTATTCCCCTGAATTTTAAAAAGGGGGTTTGAAAATCTCAGCAAATGCATTGGATGTAACTCCTTATGTCATGAGATTGTTCAAATGACTATTGCCGAAGGGGCAGATTCTCAGCTGGCATTAAGTGGTGGATTAAAGACAATCAGGTTACACTGATGTCCATTGGCTGAGGATCTGTCCCAAATAACTTCCCCGAAACGTTATCTACAGCTAGTTCGAAGGGACCTCACTAGGCTGATAGTGATGGGCTGTGAAATGACTTTAGGTTTTTATAGTAAGGAGAAGTCCTCCTGCTTAAGGTGCAGGTTTATATTTCCCTTCTGTGGGTCTCTTTCCCTTCGGCCAGGTGGCCTTTGATGTTCTAGGCTTCTTGCCAGAAGAGAAGCTTGGAATTTACAAGCTGACGGGAGGCATCATGCACTTTGGCAACATGAAGTTCAGGCAGAAGGCAAGAGAGGAGCAGGCGGACGTAGACACCACTGAGGGTAGGCTGGGGTCACTGCATTGGGACAAAGTATGCCCAGGAAATCTACACCCAACCCGAGAATGGATTGTTTTACTCAGCCAGTTCACTGACGTCCCAGAAAAGCTACCTAAACCCAAGCATGTTTCCAAAGGATAAAAATGACCTTAAACAACCAACTGCATCTGAATCTTTAAAGGGAGCAGATGTGCTACCAGAAGCTGCCCTTCATCACTCCAAAGGGGTGTCAGGTCTAGACAGGTGATTGAGCATTCAGCAAAAGGCTTGATTGTTCCTCATAGACATCACCTTGCATTGCAGCTAGTATGGAGTCCCGGGGAAGTGGGCAGACAGAATGTCTCCTGAAGGACAAAGGCAGAGCACCCTCTGCTGCATCTCTTTCTTGACTGTGCTCTACTCCCTCAACTCCAATATGGCTGCCCAGCTCCGCTGGCCACTGTGTGTGAGGGGACAAAACTATGGCCCCTCCCCACCCCTTGTGGAGCGCTATGCTGTAGCGGTGAAGCAATCTCTGTGCTCCCCAGAGTGCAGAACCCATAACCCCTTTCCGGAATATGCTAAAAGACACAAACAGGAGATCAAGCAACATTATTCCTCCCTTTAAGATTAACTAGGTTCCTCCTGTCCTTCAACAGTGGCTGACAAAGTTGCCCACCTCATGGGTCTCAACTCCGGAGAGCTCCAGAAGGGCATCACCAGGCCCCGGGTGAAAGTGGGCAATGAGTTTGTGCAGAAGGGGCAGAACATGGAACAGTGCAATAACTCCGTCGGCGCCCTGGGCAAGGCTGTCTATGACAAGATGTTCAAGTGGATGGTGGTCAGAATCAACAAGACCTTAGACACCAAGATGCAGAGACAATTCTTCATTGGGGTGCTGGACATCGCTGGCTTTGAGATCTTTGAGGTACACAAAGCAAGAGACCCTCTCTCTGAAGTGGGACCCCTCTGTTTGTGAAAATATTCCCTTATCATCCTGCCCTCCTCCAAAACATTAACTTCAGTATCCGTGGACATGCCGGCATAGTCAGTCATCATCCAGTGGGATGGGTCACTAAATCAAGGGCACCAAACAGAGGTCAATACCCTGGCAGAAAACAATCATAGAGCATGTGGGGGTTAAAAAATGAGCAAATGACCACATTGGAGCCCTCAGTTGCAGAAACAGCAATCAGGCGGCTTTGCATTAGGGAAAGAAAGGTGCATATTGTTCATCTTTCGGTTACCTAAGGCCGAATTCTGATCTCATTTCCACCACTGAGGGAATCTGAAATAACTCTGAAGTCAGTAGGGTTGCTCTAGACTTGCTCTGGAATAACAGAGATTAGAACTTGTTCCCGAGAGTGGATACTTTGCTTCTTGCCAACAGCTGTGTTGTATTTGCAGCCTCCGGGGCTACACTTCAACGGTTGATTAGTTCATGCATTGCTTCCCCCCATCTCTCTGCAGTTCAACAGCTTTGAGCAGCTGTGCATCAACTTCACCAACGAGAAGCTGCAGCAGTTCTTCAACCACCACATGTTTGTGCTGGAGCAGGAGGAGTACAAGAGAGAGGGCATTGTGTGGGAGTTCATTGACTTTGGCATGGATCTGCAGGCTTGCATTGATCTCCTGGAAAAGGTAACTGTCCCTGCCCTGAAGGAGAGGTGCGTGGAGAGAATGATCTAGAACAGATGCAGAGAAGGGCTACTAGGATGGTTAGAGGAATGGAGAACTTACCTCCGAGAGGAGACATACAGAGCTCAGCTTGTTTAGCCTAACCAAACAAAGGCTGAGGGGAGCTATGACTGGTCTCTATAAATACACCAGAGGGATAAGCACCAGGGAGGGAGAAGAGTTAAATCAGTTAAGAGCCAATGTTGGCAAAAGAACAAATGGATATAAACTGGCCATCAACAAGTTTAGGCTTGAAATTAAATGAAGGTTTCTAACCATCAGAAGAGTGAAGTTCTGAAACAGCCTCCCCAGGGGAGCCGCCTTCCAAGACTGAGCTTGATAAGTTTATGCAGTAGACGATATGATGAGACTGCCTACAATGGTATGTGGCCCACCTGCAACTGCTAGCAGCAAATATTGCCAATGGCCAGAGATGGGACACTAGATGGGGAGGGATCTGAGCTACTACAGTGAATTCTTTCCAGGCGTCTGGCTGGTGGGTTTCACTAACATGCTCAGGGTCTAACTGATCACCATACTTGGGGTAAGAAAGGAATTTTCCCCACGGTCAGACTGGCAGAGACTCTGGGCTTTCTCTGCAACATGGGGCACTGGTCACTTGGTGGTTTGAACTAGAGTAAATGGTGGATTCTCTGTAACTTGAAGTCTTTAAATCAGGGGTAGTCAATTACTTTTTGTCAAGGTCCAAATTTCTTGGTCAAGGTATAGTCAAGATCCAGACACCGGAGAAAATAATAATAATAAATAAAATAACAATCATGATAATAAGTACATAAAAAAAGATTTCAAAAGTGTCTGGTGGTCTGGATTTGGCCGTGGTCTGCCTACTGACTATCTCTTCATGATTTGAGGCCTTTAGTAACTCCGCCAGAGGTTAGGGGTCTATTTCAGGAGTGGGTGAGGTTTTGTGGCCTGCGATGTGCAGGAGGTCAGATTAGATGGTCATGAGTCTACTCAGCTGCACATAATTAAATGACTAGATAATAATCTAGTTGTAAGTGGCAAACTCAAATCAGAGGTGAAGATGACTGAAAATCACTGAGATGGCAGTAATGGGCTTCTCTCATCTGCTTCTACCTTGTGATCCTCTTTCTTCCCCCAGCCCATGGGCATCTTCTCTATCCTGGAAGAGCAGTGTGTGTTCCCGAAGGCCACGGATGCTACTTTCAAGGCTGCCCTCTATGACAACCACCTAGGCAAATCATCCAACTTCCTGAAACCCAAGGGAGGCAGGGGCAAAGGGCCTGAAGCCCACTTTGAGCTCGTGCACTACGCTGGCACGGTACGTCCAGAACAATGTTGTTTTTGTTGTTTTGTTTGTCCCCCCAGTACCAGAACTTTGTTTCTGGGAGCACAAAGGCTCACAGGACAGTTACTGGGATCGCAAATCAGCCAAGGGGTTAAATTAATTTTTGCTTGTTTCTCAAATGCTGCCAGAAGAGCCTGAGTCCTGGGGTTCGCTGCCGCTTGTCTAGTCTTTCATGGAGACTGTGTCAAGCAGCCGTGCCAACGCCTAGCCGCAGGAACTGTCTTTATGCATATAACCAAGCTCTGCCAGTTATTCATGCACGCGACCGCACAGACATTCTGACAAAACATGAGCACAGCTTGAATCACAAGAGCTTTCTGTGTCTTATTTACATTTAGCAGCTATTGCCATCCCTGGATCACACATGGGCATTTGACATTGACATTTGTGTTAGACTACGCTACGCTAAATTCAGATGACACCAGTGGATGGGCCATATTGTCCCCTCTGTCAGTGGCTCCGGGTGAATGCATATTAAGGAAGTGTCTAACCTCTGCCTGCAACAGGCCTCTCTCCTCAAAGCCTGCCAAAGCTCCTCCATCAGGGGAACATCTGCTTTCCATGGCAAGAAACCCTGCTAAATCCACAAGACTTCAGTGAATAAGTTAATGCTGATTGTGAGTCAGCAATAACTGAGTCACTTTCCTGCTTCATGCAGTGGATTTCTCCCCCTTCCTCTTCAGGGGTCTTCAGGGCTAGTAGTCAATGGAGAAGAGCATCTTCTTATTTACACTGTGTTGCAGCAACATGCTCTTTCAGAATCTGGAGTGTTCACTTTTCTCCCCCTTCTCCAGGTGGCATACAATATTACTGGGTGGCTGGAGAAAAACAAGGACCCCCTGAATGAAACAGTGGTGGGCTTGTTCCAGAAATCCAGCACGGTACTGCTGGGTAATCTCTTTAAAGAGGAGGAGGCTGCAGGTACGGTAAACATCACACAGCACAGCAATGTGGTTGGGCGCAAATGTGATCGTGTCTAGTCCTTTAATGTTTCCCTGCAATTCTCTGTGGCAAGGATTAGGCCACTGGTTGTAGCATCCTTTGCAGCCAGGTAGCAGACTTCCTCTGCAATACAACCTCTTCCATGCTGAAAGATGGGCTAGCTCTGTCCTTGAAAACGACACCCCCTTAGTGTTGGCCAAGATAGCTCACCTTGTTGGAATGAAGCCTCTCTAGAACACTGCTACTGGCACACACTTGTGTCTGAATGAAGGGAGGATGCAATGCAGAGTTAATGACAAACTATGGAATTCCCTCCAGGCAGTAAATGGCCTTCTGTTGACCAGACCAATGTCAGGTTTTTATCAACCAGAAAACTTGCTGCCTCATTGGATTGTTGCCAGTCTGGCCTAGGGCTCCACAGTTCAAAAGATGAATGGGAAAACTATGAAAAGGCTTTTAAGATCTCAAATTATTAACAGATTGGGTCAAATTCTCCTCTGTTACACTGGTCCCACTCCATCCAGTTACAGTGCAAAGCAATGCATATGCACCACTGTAACCGAGGGGAGAATTTGGCCCAATGATGTACCAGTACATGTACTTTCAAACAAAATATTGTAAATTCAGTTTTCCTTTCCCTTCTTTTCCAAGCACTGAGCTCACTTCAGATTCCAGGATTCCCTTACAGCAGTAAATGAATACAAAATCCCTAAACCAGAATAGCGTGCAGGTTTGATGGATGCTTGTTTTTTATTTAAGGGCTGTCTTCTCCAGCGAGAACTGTACTGTGAACTACAGGCTCCTGAGGAGATGTATTAATTTTGTGTGCTATAGTATAGCACTTTCATCTAATGTATACTTGAGTATATCACTTATATGTCATGCATTTTAATATTATTCAGCTGGTGGTGCCAAGAAGCAGAAGAGAGGCTCTTCTTTCATGACTGTCTCCAACTTCTATAGGGTAAGTGGGCCTTCACCACCCGTCAATCGCAATATAGGGTACTTTATTATTTGTATTTTGGTAGTGACCCAGGTCCCCATTGGGCCAGACACTATACACACATATAACAGAGAGCAGCCCTGCCCAAAGGAGCATACAATCGAGGATATGCTCTAGGAATTGTAGCTATGCTCTAGGAATTATTTTGGGGAAGTTCTCTGGCCTGTGTTATACAGGAGGTCAGACTAGTTGATCCCAATAGTTTCTTCTGGCCTAGGAATCCATTCGTCTAATCTATGAATCTAAGTTTTTAGAAAAGATTCAACAGGTAGACATGGCAAAGAGAGGTTGGGAGTACAAGAAAACAGTGAGATCGTTTATGAATAGTGGAATAAGAAGAACACTAAGATCACATCAGCTGCCTTTTTAGAACTGAAAATCCAGGATTCAGACCCTCTTGATCACCCATGGTGTCCTCAAACGTTCATCCATGCAACGCTCTTCACCTGGTGTGCAGCATCCAGCCTGCACCTGCACCCTAGTGTTATCTTCACAACTAAGGAGTGTGAATTAATTTTACTGAGCATGAGGTTCTCTCTCTTCTGCTTGGCTCGCTCACTTTATTTCTCTTCCTCCGGCTTCAGGAGCAGCTGAATAAGCTGATGACCACTCTGCATAGCACATCGCCCCATTTTGTACGCTGCATCATTCCGAATGAGTTCAAGCAGTCTGGTAAGCAGAGCCTTTGAACCACACTCAGGTAAAGAAACACAATGCCTTCTGCCCTAGCTTTGGCTGGCTGAACAGCAGATCTTTATCCATGGAAGATACATGGGGTATCGCTTCATAGAACACCTCTGTGTCCCTTAAAGGCAATGTTAGTGTGGGACAAGACTCCAATAGAGAGGTTTGAAGACAAGATGGCTAATGAGCAGTTAGCTAATGAACAGTTCATTCCTCTGTGGCTGTCCAATGAACAAGAAAATACCAAACTGCCTTGACATGCAGTAAACTGGCAAGGATAGTAACAGAAAGCACAGGGTAGCACACGGACTTCTGTTAAAGGGTGGTTATCACTGATATCTCCCTTTAACTCCTTGTCTACTCCTGAAAACGCTGTTGGGCTGATAAATGTACCAGATACTTCACCTCCTGGATTTCCATAGGAGTCAGTGGAATCTCAGCCACACAGTAATTGCAAGAAGACTGATGGAGCAGGGCTGAAGTGAAAATGTACACAAACAGGCCCTCTGGCGTAGAACATTTCAGCTTCTCTTGTACCCAACACAGCAAAGTGAAGGGCGCCCTTAATACAGTCCTTTCTCCTCCATTTCAGTTCTACCCACAGTGTGTGAATTCTGTCCATTACTAACCTCTCCCTTTACATCTTTGTGTCACCGAGGGCGAATGGCGTAAGAAGCTCCAGTCGTTTTGTTCCCCTGGCTCTGGCTCAGTAAAGTAAAGTGCTGACCTGTTCTCTGGTTTTCGTAGGAGTGGCTGATGCCCACTTGATCTTGCACCAGTTGGCCTGTAATGGAGTGCTGGAAGGCATCCGTATTTGCAGGAAGGGCTTTCCTAACAGACTGCAGTACCCTGAATTCAAGCAGAGGTGAATGTTTATATTTTTCGGCCCGTTTGGGAGGATGGACACAAACAACACCCTATATGGGCTCCTCCTTGGACAATCGGGAGATGGAGTAGCTCACTGCTAACCCTCCTACATCCTCTCCTTCAGGAACTTACTAATTAAGTAAAGATAAGAAACAGAGATGGTTATAAACATCTCACAGCTGGCACTCCAGCCCTTTTGAGACCTTTGCTAGAAGAGACTGTGATGGAAGTAGACATTAACCCTTGCCTAGCTCCAAGGCCATCCTTAGGCGTATGCAGCATATGCGGCTGTGTAGGGCACCCACAAATTTGGGGCACCACTGGGGCCATAGGTATCAACTTCTCATTTTGCTGGGGGGCGCTCGACCCCCTCCCCCATTCTAGGCCCTGCCCCTGCCCCACCTCTTCCCACCCCACCTCACCTCTTCCCTGCCTCCTCCCCTGAGCGCGCCTCATCCCTGCTCCTCCCCATCCCTCCCAGAGCTTGAACGCTGCGAATCAGCTGTTCGCGGTGCTCCAGAAGCACTGGGAGGGAGGGGGAGGAGTTGGTAAGCACAGGACCACCAGCGCGAGAGGCTTGCTGGGAAGGGGACGGGGGGAGCTTGATGCTGGTGGGTGCACCGCACCCACTAAATTTTCCCCGGGGTGCTCCAGCTCCGGAGCACCCACCCACAGAGTCCGCACCTATGACCAGGACAGCAGGCAAGAGCAGGTCGGCTCCCGCACACCCAGGGCGCGCTGCAGCCTCCTTAGTAGGCAGAAGGCAGGGGCCGTACTCACAGAGCCTAATGCACTGGCATGGCACATTCTGCATGAGGGAGAGGGTACGGGGGTCAGGTCTCTGCGGGGACCTGTGACTCTCCGCATCATTCTGTCAATAAATCAGAATTTTTTTCCATAGCGCTGCTACTTTAGTGCAAGTATAGTCCATCAGCATTATAGTGTGCTTCATTTGTTTAAACTGGTTTTAATAAAGTGCATGTGGCAAGTTTTCCAATACTGTCCGCTTATGTTTGTGTTGCTAAGAGCAGGTCGGCCATAGGGGCACCAGTTTAATAATCCTGCCTAGGGCCCCATAAATCCTAAGGACGGCTCTGCCTAGCTCGTCTCCTAACAGTGGCCCTTACATCACTACGTCTTTCTCATTTCAGATATCAAGTCTTGAACCCCAATGTAATCCCTCAGGGATTTGTGGACAATAAGAAAGCATCGGAATTGCTGCTTGCCTCTACTGAGTTGGGGGAAAATGAGTTCAAAATTGGGCACACCAAGGTACTGTTTTTTCCTATCATATTAAGCTAAATGAATCCCAGACCGTCATAATTCAATTGAAGTGTGTCCACACAGGGAATGGCACCAGTTTATGTTGATTTCAAAGCCAATTTTAATTCAAGCACTGGGACTTTTGTGTGTCGACCAGGCCTCAGAGTTAAAAGTTCCTACAGCAATCTTAGCTCCCCCGTCCATTGCCTTCCAGTATGTGAACTCACGGCCCAGAGCAATGTGACATGCTCGTTCTCAAATACAGAGCAAGATAATACAAAGGAAGCACGCTTTTAAAGATGGGCTAAACTCTCAGGTCCTTTCACTTTTTACTCGCTCCTTAGTGTATGTCTATACTAGAAACACTACAGGGGCGCGGCTGGTTGCAGGGGCCAGGAACCAGTGGCTGAGGCTGGGGCTGGGGCCGGCGTGGAGCTGGGGGCAGAACTGAACTGGGTGGTGCTCCCTCCCTTGCCCAGGCCCAGCCGCAGTTTGGGGACCAGTGACCTACAGTGATAGTAAATGTAGGTGAAAAGTCAGACAGGTCAACAAAGGCAGAAACCCACGACGGAAACTAAAAGGGGACAGCCCTGACTAAGCCCAGACACATGAATAAGCCTAGAGATGGGGGAAGAAGTTCACAGGTTCAAAGTTCTGGTGCATGACCTGGAAGCCAAGTTCTAACAGTCTTCTCTTGCTCTTCAAGGTGTTCTTCCGTGCCGGAGTCCTGGCCAAACTGGAAGACTTGCGCGATGACCGTCTGGCAAAGATCATGACCATGCTGCAGAGCCATGTTCGTGGCTTCCTGATGAGGATTGAGTTCAAAAAGATGCTGGAAAGAAGGTATCCCTTTGAAATATGAGACACCACTTAATGCATCCGAGAGAGCACTAGAAACCAATTGCTAACGTACTTCATTCTCTACTAGGCACCATGAAATGAATCTTGGATGTCAACCCTTGGTCCTGGCACACAACCAAAGTAACGGGATTGTGCACTGTGGATCTATATGGGAATCAAGGGGCTAAAGAATCCTCCCCTTCAGGCCACAGGGCTACAATAGTTCCACTACCTCCTGTGCATCTACTCTACTAGTTGATGGATCTATGTAGTGATGGATCCACAAGCCCTGCCTCTGTTCAGAAACCTGATTGTGGAGCAGTGAACCCTTTGGAACACAGCTTCATGGTACACAGCTGAGGTAGATCAGAGTGGGGCCTTAACATATTGATCCCAGCCTGTGCAGTAGAACTGTATTGTTTCTGCTGCTGCTAGGCGGTGTTTATGGCTGCAAGATGGAGTGGGTGGAAGGGAGGCAGATATTGCCAGTTAGAATCTTTTCCAGATGATGCACCATATTTGTTTCCTCCCATGCATGAAACAGCCATGTTCTACTTCAGTGGCAGCATTCCTTCTATCCCAGTACAACCCTGCCACCTTTTTCCTACCACAGCACACTGCCACTGACCTTTCTTGCATCTGGGACTGGGAGAACACTGCTCCATCCATTCCTACCCCACTCAGCGAATGCACCAGCATTACATAGCCTTTGCATACTGGCTCCAGCCTCCTGGCGGGGTTCTATCACACTGCCACAGTGATACCCACCCAGAACAATATACACACTGCACAACGAACCTTTGAGAATAAATATCTGCTTTAGGAAACAATCATCTTAAATTAAGAGAAAACCCCGCTAGCCAATGGAGAAATGTGCGTTCAGCATTTAAGAATGGACTGAAAACTACATCTCTCAAATGAGTGGATAAAGAAACTTGCTGCATGCCAGGACAACGTCTTGATGTCTCAACTACCTAGTCACATTGCCAGGAAACTGGTGTCTGTTTCTAAGCCACACAACCTGTTCGGTTTCATTACAGGCTAGGCCTGATGGCGATTCAGAGGAATGTTCGCAAATTCCTGCAGCTGCGTTTCTGGGGCTGGTGGAAATTGTATAACAAGGTGAGTGATAATTGTATAACTCATGCTTCCCACAAACAACCCCCCCCCACTATAGACAGCTTACACAGAAGGAAATAAAAGCAGCTGCAAGCACTGGCAATGGGTGGGGCACTTGGATTTTGAAGATAAGGGGTAGGGAAAAAAAGAATTGCCTTGCCCAGTTATTCAGCAACAAGTAAATACACTTTGGGTGCCAGTCACTTTCTTGCTAATTATTAACAGGGCAAGGGGCATGAATGATTTCTCTCCAAGTCAATGTCAGAGCAGTCTGGAAATGGAGGACACTTTGAAATCTGAATTTGCCACCTCCATGAAACAGGAATTAGGTTCTTTAGGAAATTCAAGCCCTGGATCTGCCTCTTCCAACAAATAAAATTCAACTCTGCCTTAAGCAGCTAGGTGTTGTAGTTCTGAACCCTGGAGAAGGACTCAGGCTATTAATTAAATCCTAAAACCTAGAATAAAGTTTCTTGGTCCATTTCCCCCGCAACTCAGAAAGACGTGGCCTAAATAGGACGGATGAGCCCGATTCCACAGCAATGGCTTCTTCTCTCGTCTCATAGGCCCATTAAGATTAAATTTTTTTTTGGTGGCAGGGGATGGAAAGGAGCATTGGCCAAGATATTCTTGCTTAATAGATGCTGAAGGACCCATACACCAATTTAAGGCCAAATTTAACACAAGGGAACCTAAACAGCATCTGATCAATTTACCTGTGTACCCATTGGGAGCGCAGCCTCCCACATCCGCACATGCAAAATTGATGTTGCACACCTTAAATATTCATTATTCAACCCCCATTTTGTGTGTGCACAAATGTAAATATGGGGCTTTTGCATGTGTGTAGGTCAAAACGTTAAAAATGTGGGCCCAATGTCTTCAATTTACCAGAAGTTCAGGACCTCAGGAGCAAAGACCTGGAGCCTCAAAGGTACTTAGGCATCTTACTCTCCCATTTAAATAAATATCTTTGAGGACCTGGGCCAAAAAGCCTCCAAAAGACATTGTCAGATTTTGATCTCAGTTACACTGGTGTGAACCTGCAGTAGCTCTTGCATAATGACAGGTTTCAGAGTAGCAGCCGTGTTAGTCTGTATCCGTAAAAAGAAAAGGAGGACTTGTGGCACCTTAGAGACTAACAAATTTATTAGAGCTCATGAAAGCTTATACTCTAATAAATGTGTTAGTCTCTAAGGTGCCACAAGTACTGCTTTTCTTTTTGCAGTAGCTCTAGTGATGAGCTCAGAATCTGGCAAACTGTCCTGATTTCTCTGCTGGGGTCCAGAATTGTTCGGGTAAGTAGTTTATGATGATGCCTTTCCTGGAAGTCATCTAACTCACACTGTAGTGATGAAGCACTCCGCACCAAATCAGTCATTTCAGAAGACACCAGGCCCAGGCAATACTTCAATATGGCAATAAAGAGATCGGCTCAGGAGCATTCTGGGGGAAGTTGCTACAGAGAAGACCATTTGTGAACCTCACTGGCTCAACTGCATGCTTACAGGTGAAGCCTCTGCTGAATGTGGCCCGACAGGAGGAGGAGATGAAGGTGAAGGAAGAGGAGCTGAGGAATGCCATGTCGAAGACTCAGGAGCTAATTGATCGTGTCAAACAGCTGGAGGAAAAGACGGCCACCCTCAGCCAAGAGAAGAATGATCTTACCATCCAGCTGCAGGCTGTGAGTTATCAGAAAAAGGATGGTTACCGGTTATGTCTCTTCCTTGGGCCTGTAAGAGGGCACTGGCTATAGCGTCTCCAAATGATTCATAAAAGGGCTTGTTTTTAAGGATCTGGAACAAGTAGAGAGCCGTGGGAGATGGAAAGTGAGAATCCTAGAGAACCACAGCAGGTCAAAGAAAAACCCAACTCTTCCAAAATCAGCAGGAGGCAGAATGGCCTAATAGTTAGAGCAAGGCAATGGTAGTCAGGAATCCTGGGTTCTCTTCCTGCCTCAGCCACTGATTCTGTGTGGCCTTAATCAAATTGCTTGTGGAAAAATTTTCAAAAGCACCCTCTAATTTGGGTTTTTCCATTTCTGGGTGTTGCACATCAGCCTGTGGAACTCCTTGCCAGAGGATGTTGTGAAGGCCAAGACTATAACAGTGTTCAAAAAAGAACTAGATAAATTCATGGAGGATAGGTCCATCAATAGCTATTAGCCAGGATGGACAGGGACGGTGTTCCTAGCCTCTGTTTGCCAGAAGCTGAGAATGGGTGACAGGAGATGGATCACTTGATGACTACTTGTTCTGTTCATTCCCTCTGAAGCACCTGGCATAGGCCACTGTTGGAAGACAGAATACTGGGCTAGATGGACCTTTGGTCTGACCTAGTATGGCCATTCTTATGTAACTTGAAACACCGAAGGCCTTATTTTCAGAGATGCTGTGCAACCACAACTCCAGCTGGAGTCAATGCACCTTTAACATCCTAGCATAGTTGCTGGTGCTTCAGTGGAGCAGCCGTGACCCACTGTATATGGATGTTTAGAGCCACAAGAGACCAGAGATACAGTAGCCTCTAAAATGATAAAGGTTGTGTTTCCCTCCTGCCATTAGGAACAAGAGAACTTGACAGACGCTGAGGAGCGGCTGACCCAGCTGATGAAATCTAAAATTGACATGGAGAGCCAGATCTCAGAGATGAAGGAGCGCCTGGAAGAAGAGGAGGGCACAGCCTCTTCCCTGAGTGCCCACAAGCGCAAGCTGGAAGGGGAGCTCAATGACCTGAAGCGCGACCTAGAGGGGTTGGAAACCACGTTGGCCAAGACCGAGAGAGAGAAGCAGGCATGAAGCGTCATCGTTATTTTAAGCTCTCTCTTCCTTGCCCTTTAGGGAAATAACCACTGTCAAGAGCTGGGAACCCACCAGCAAAGCACACACCATCTGAATGCCCTTTGAGAAGCTAGCTCAGAACCTGTCAGCTGTTCCCTCTCCAGTATTCAATATTCCCTCTTCCATAGTCTCTAAAAATCTGCAATTCCTTCTATGTTGAGCTGGGATGAACCTGAATCTACAACTCTCCTTATTGTCCTGTATTAGGAGGAGTAATTTCCCTGTAACTCCCACAAATCTCTCTCTACAGAGGCCTTCAGAGCCCTTCCACATCCTGTGTTAATTACCACCTTCCTCACACTGCAAAGTTACTGGGTCTTTGCTTATAAAATGTGACCCCATGAATCCCTCCCAGTTGCCTTTGCCCTTTTGTCTAAGTTTGGGGGATACTCCCTCTGTTCCCCATCAACCGTTTATTTGGAACTGTCACAGAAGGTTTAAATCCATGATGTTAGAGCCTTTTTGTGTCAGTGTGATATGGTCCCTGGGTCACAGTCAGCAAATGCTTGTGGCATCCTGTTGCTTCCCCTGAAATCAGCGTTATCTAGATAGAAAGCAGAACAGGGTCCTTGATCTTCAACTCCCAGAAACCTACCATGTGTGAGAGGTCAACAGAGGTCCAGATTCTGGCCTTCCCGGAGCTAAAGAACTACAAATTAGTTGATTTGGGGGACACTAAAAGTTGACATGGTTGGTTGTGATCTTGACTATGTTATCTTCCCTGTCTCCAGGCGCTAGACCACCGAGTGCGAACCCTGACTTCGGATCTCTCTGTCCGGGACGACACAATTGCTAAACTCCAGAAGGAGAAGAGGGCATTGGAGGAGCTGCACCAGGTAGAAAAATCTGCTCCATTTTCTTTATTGCACCCCAATCGCGTCCTTAGGGCTGCGCTCTGGGAAAGGAGAAATGGTGTCCTACTCAGGCTATCGAGAAATTAAATTGCTGCACAAGTGGGAAAGGATCCTAGGTCTCAGTCATGCTGGGGATTTGTGTGTCTCCTACGCATTATACATTGCAGAAGAGTAATATCTTGCTCCTTTGCACTAATTGGCTGAGAGATCTATTGTGAACTGCTGGATTTTGTGTGAACAAATGCAAAACACACATCCTGCTGTTTGAACATGTCGTTTGTTAGCTCCCCTGACCAGGGACTGCGTTTTTCTTACATACAGTGCCAAGCCTGCAGTCAGTCAAAACCCGTCCCCAGCTGCATTCAGTTCAGGCACACCCGTTACCACAGCATAGCATACAAGAAGTCAGGATAATGAACTATCGTGCTAGTAATAGTACTGAATTAGTAAATGTTCTGCAGGCTTTTTTCCCCACATGTAATGAGCTCACTACCCTTGTCTATTCTCACATCTTTGCTGAGCAAGGAAGAGACTGCCTTTTCCTGGGTGCAAAAGATGGTGTGTGGATTAGCCAAGAGCTAACGAGGGCGGTTCTTTTGTAACTATACATGTTGTTGTCATTGGAGCAGATCCTGCAGGTCTTGCTGACAACTTATGCAAAGCTCCCATCAATGTCAGTGGGTATTTGGCCTGAATAAGGAGGACTGCCGCTGGATCCCAGGATTATTAGTATCATCTACTACCTTTAATAAGACACTAGGGAATTATATGAATCTCTGTCCACATCTATTCAGGGGATACCATCATAGGGCCTAATCACATCAGCCACACTATCAGAGGCTCCTTCACCTGCGCATCTACCAATGTGATATATGCCATCATGTGCCAGCAATGCCCCTCTGCCATGTACATTGGTCAAACTGGACAGTCTCTACGTAAAAGAATGAATGGACACAAATCAGACGTCAAGAATTATAACATTCAAAAACCAGTTGGAGAACATTTCAATCTCTCTGGTCACTCGATTACAGACCTAAGAGTGGCTATCCTTCAACAAAAAAGCTTCAAAAACAGACTCCAACGAGAGACTGCTGAATTGGAATTAATTTGCAAACTGGATACAATTAATTTAGGCTTGAATAGAGACTGGGAGTGGATGAGTCATTACACAAAGTAAAACTATTTCCCCATGGTATTTCTCCCCCCCACCCCACCCCACCACTGTTCCTCTGATATTCTTGTTAACTGCTGGAATTAGCCTACCTTGCTTGTCACCATGAAAGGTTTTCCTCCTTTCCCCCCCCCCCCCCCCGCTGCTGGTGATGGCTTATCTTAAGTGATCACTCTCCTTACAGTGTGTATGATAAACCCATTGTTTCATGTTCTCTGTGTGTGTATATAAATCTCTCCGCTGTTTTTTCCACCAAATGCATCCGATGAAGTGAGCTGTAGCTCACTTATGCTCTAATAAATTTGTTAGTCTCTAAGGTGCCACAAGTACTGCTTTTCTTTTTGCGAATACAGACTAACACGGCTGCTACTCTGAAACAATTAATAAACCTGTTATCCTGAGGAGCTTTCACTGAGAGTAACTGGGGTTTTGGATGGGCCAAGAGAAATAAATAAATTTGTTAGTCTCTAAGGAGCCACAAGTCCTCCTTTTCTTTTTGCGGATACAGACTAACATGGCTGCTACTCTGAAACCAAAAGATGGGGTTTTTCTTATTGTCAGGACCGGGGTAGCTAGTCTTCCAGCCAACACAGTGCACCAGTGATGGCCCTTTTCTCTGTCTCTCCCTTCCTAGAAAACTCTAGATGACCTGCAAGCTGAGGAGGACAAAGTGAACCATCTGACAAAGAACAACAGCAAACTTACCACTCAGCTACACGAGGTGAGGACTGGTTGGTCTGAGATTGTCATTTCATTCATCACTGTGGGGGGGCTTGTTTTTAAAGATCGACATGTTGGGCATCTCTGATAAACATCTACTGCCCGAGTGTTATCATTGCAGAGTGCTTGTCTCTACCCAGTCAGCTTTTTCAAATTCTTGTGGCCATTGATTCTCCTCTCCCCTTTTATCTCTGGTTAGCTGGAGGACAACTGGGAACAGGAAAAGAAGATCCGTGCCGAGGTGGAGAAGGCCCGACGGAAGGCTGAGAGCGACCTGAAAATGACCATTGAAAACCTCAATGAGATGGAGCGAGCCAAACTGGACTTGGAGGAGGTGGTCAAGAAGTAAGTGTCAGTCCATACGGAATCTCATTGTGTGGCGAAAAGAAAAGGAGTACTTGTGGCACCTTAGAGACTAACAAATTTATTTGAGCATAAGCTTTCGCGAGCTACAGCTCACTTCATCGGATGCATGTGTGGCGAATACTCCAGAGTCAAAACAGGGCAGCACCATGGATCTGATGGTGTTAATTATACCTGACAGCCACTTCATTAGAAAAATCACGAGTAAGAGTTCCTCTTGGGATCCTAGAAATCCATTACTAACCTAATGCCAAGAGGAAGTGCTGTCTAATGGTTAGAGCAGAAGACTAAGAGTCAGGACTCCTTGATCTTATTCTTGAATCTTTCTCCAACTCACTGTCTGATCTTTGGTAAGTCAGTCTCTCTATTTTCCCTCTCATACATGGAGTATAACCATACCTACTTCGATGGGTGTTGTGAGTCTTAACTGATCCTTATTTCTACAAGGCTCTGTGATCCTTAGATAAAAGCTGTTCTAGAAATGCATAGTGTCACTACTGACTACTCTAGTGTTGGGTCTGCCAGCATTTCTCTGGCACGCCTCCCCTTCAAAATTAACTTTAAGGATATAAATTCACAATTACATATTATCGAAACCACTGCTATTGTTAGTTAAATAGCTAAGTAGCTAAGCAAATGAATACAGCCATTAATTAGTAGGTGCAAAGCTTGATAATGCCAGTCCTAGCAGAGAGCTTAGCAGGAAGTGCAAGGCTGTCGTGTTCCTGTTCAAGGGAAGCTAAGTGCAGACACAAGTGAGGTTAAGCACTAAAATCGCTCCTCCACACTGAGTGAATGTATCAGCTCCCCTGGGTGGCCATGCCTTTACTCTCAAGGGTACATTGTAAAAAGAGGGCAGGGAATGGACATGACTGAGGAGAAATGAGTTTAAGCACTAAGGCTCATCATGCTAAAGAGCTAATCACTTCTGCATAGCCTAGAGTCAAGGGTTCCTGGTGGAGTTCTTTCCCAGTCCTCTGAACCCTGGTAAAAAGGACCATCCACCATGTGTCACCCCCTCCCACCTGAAGCAGTCTCGTGTGCCTTTTCTTGCAGGCGAGACATGGAAATCAATTCAGTCAATTCCAAGGTGGAAGATGAACAGTCTCTGAACTCCACGCTGCAGAGGAAACTGAAAGAACACCAGGTGAGGAATGCTCTGACTATTCTCGTGCCCTTTACATCCTATTTCAAGACTCTCTGGTTTTCCTTTGCTCAAAGGGACTGTCCAAACTCACATGAGAAGTCAATCCACTGGCATGCAAGGGAGCTGGATGGGCCGTTAGGGACCCATGTCATTCATGACAAAGGACAAGGACACCACTGAAAAACTCCTCAAACCAAAGCTCCAATAACACCAAACCTTTGTGGCTAAGGCCAGATTCTCCACTCTGGTCCTTCAGTATAAACTGGTGTAACTCCACTGAAGTCAGTGAAGCTATTCCAGGTTCAAACCAGTTTAAATGAGATCACCATCTATCCCCTGGTGCGGTGGGATCTATTCCCCATTCTTTACACGACAAGTACAAATGTCAACTTCCTTTTCTTCTACATAAATTCTAAGAAATGCAGTGCAAAACAGCAATCCAGCTCTTTTAAACTTCTCCTGTTAAAATGGAGACAAGGCCCTATTGTTCTTTTAGACCTCAATACTCTTTCTTCCAGTAAGTCATACAATAGTCAGGTAGCCTCTTCCTTTTCCAGATAAATACATTATACAAAGCTCAGCTCAGAGGCAGCACCTGTGTGGTTTTTTTCAGGGAAATTTTGATTTCCCCACCCTCACCCCAGCTGCCCTGTCTGAAGCTCCAGGATGTGGAGTCCCTTGCCCTACTCCTCACAATGAGTCAGCGGCTCAGTCAGCTCTGAGCCCCACCCCATCTTTTGTTCCAGTTACTTGCACTAGACCCTATTTCCTTTTATGGCTGGAAACCAGCAGCCTCCGCTTTGAACGTAAAACTCATCACAGCTGTCCTGATGTGGCAAGAAGGAAGGTGATCTACTGCAGGCACCTCTTGGTCTATTTGTATCTTCTGCACAAGTATGGCTGGTCACAAATTTGGCATCGAAACTAAGCACAGAAACTTCTATGAAGTTTCCCTTCCTCTAACCAAGAGGGGATAAAGTTGTGAATCAAGGGAGATGTAGCCCAGCCAGAGACTCCAGCCCATAAGGCACCCAAACTACAATTCCCACAAGGCACTGCGATGCCTTGCACTATTTCTGGTTTCGGCTGGAATAGTTCAGGTTTCAATATTTCACTGAAAAGTCAAAATTTGTCATGAAAAAAATGCCTATTTTCTGCCCAACTCTACTAACAAGTTTCCCCATGTAAACTGGTCATCTTTCCAAGGACCCGCTATCCATACGAGATGTGACGCCTCAGGAACGAGAAGAGAGGCTTGGTGACAACAGGTCTTGAACGCTGGTCTTTTACAGTTTAGCTAGGGCCAAATTCTACAGGTCCTTCTGAAGGAAAACTCCCACAGAAGTTGACAGGTTTTTCTGAGTACGGAATACAGAAGTTAGAATTTACAGATGTGTTCCTGCAGGTTCTTTCTTATTCCCTCAGCCACTCAGATAGGAACACTGGACAGTTTACCCTTGCTTGTCCAATCACTTGATATGCTTGTGTGTGTCTTGCAGGCCCGTATTGAGGAGCTGGAGGAGGAACTGGAAGCTGAACGGGCTATGAGAGCTAAGGTAAAAATATCCATCCAAAGAACTCAGAAAACGGCTAATGCCTCTAAAAGGGAGCTAATAAAAGACTATGTTGCAAGTCCCTGATAAAATTAGCAATAGTGTGAAGACCAGTCTTGAACTCTGCTCTGGTTTCTGTCAGCTATCAGTGGGCAGGTGCTCACATCACAAGGACCTACCAGTATATAGCAGCCTTCTGGTTTGAAATCTGTGTAGATTGAATGGGCCATGAAGAGTGAACTACCTACTCACTGCAAAAGGGAGCCTTGCTGTTCAGGGGCTGACCAGTTTGTGGCAGAACAGGGTGGATCCCATCCTGGCTTTAATAAGGCCTTTGCTCTTTACAGATATGTAACTACATATGTATCTCGTATAACAAACTTTATATCTGCAATTCCCTAAGCAAATTGACTAATAACTATTTTATCAGCTCTAGTGATAATTCTCTCCAAAAGGATATACTGTAAAAGCATGCCCTACATACAATCTGAGGCTAATATGAACAGACAGCATGAATATGTAACTCTTCCATTTCAGTGTGCTTTTCAAATGATAACTTATTAGTTCTCCAACAAGCTATGAGGTAGATAAGTATTATTAGTCCCATTGCACAGATGGGGAAACTGAGGCATGGAGGAACTTGCCCATGGACACAGCAGGCACCAACGATTAGAGTTCAGGAATTCCTGGGTCCCATTCCTGAGCTCAAACCGTGCCTTACTCTCTCCGTGGTTTCTGAAATAGTCAGAAAAAAAGGCCATGGGAGAATTGAGGTTAGTCAACGAGTAAGAATTTCTTTCCTTCCCTCCTACCAGGTGGAGAAGCAGCGCAGCGACCTCTCCCGTGATCTTGAGGATCTCAGCGACCGATTGGAAGAGGCCGGAGGTGCCACTACTGCTCAGGTTAGGAACTGACCAGAGAAGGGCATCTGACCCTTTGGTCCACTTTCTTGAAGAAAGCAAAACATTGGTGAGTTGGGAATATCTCCAGGAGCATTTTCAGAACCTGCACTGAGCTAGTGAGCAGGCCAGATTCTACACCCCCTTGTATCACCCAACCTTTACCAACCCCCAACTCCCCCAAAACCTTCCCCAAGCAGCGTTTGACCCCCAACAGAGAGACACGTCAAACTCAAGGAAGTCAGCCATGAACTTCGCTATTGCTATTGCTATTGACTTTACACGGACAGCACTCAGAAACTACGGTGATATGTAGCAGTAGAAAACGCTTAGATTCTCTGATGAGGAACTCATTTACTAGCATGGAGAAGAGGGTGGCAGGTGACTTGGGCAGAGTTTCCATTGATTCCACAATGAAAACATTTGGACTGAAGTCCAAAGCATGTTTCAGAACCTCAGCCTGGATGCTTTGCCTTCAGGGGGATCTGTCCTGGTAGCCAGCGGTAAACTCATTCATGAAGTTACATCAGGATGGAGCTGGTAAAACAATTAAAGCAAGACAAAAGGCATCAAAAAGCCTTTCAAACAAAACAGCCCCCTGAGGAACGTGCTGAGAATCAGCGGCTCTCCCGATCCTGGTGGATGGTTTGTGCTCTGTCCCTCCGCAGATTGATCAGAATCGCAAGCGTGAGGCCGAGCTGCTGAAGCTGCGGCGTGAGCTGGAGGAGGCAGCCTTGCAGAGCGAAGCCACGGCCTCGACTCTACGCAAGAAGCACGCAGACTCCATGGCGGAGATGGCAGAGCACGCAGAGAACCTCCAGAGGGTGAAGTCCAAGCTGGAGAAAGACAAGCAGGTCATGAAGGCTGAGATCGAGGACCTCAGCGCCACCATAGAGACCATCCAGAAATCCAAGGTAAGCACAAATGGCCAGTGTCTCTGAAATCCAGCAGGAAAGCCAGGGGGGCTGCACATGTGCTGAACACCTTCAACGTCAGCTGAAGTAGAGGCCATTCAGCATCTTGGAGCGCCAGGCCCACATCCCACTTGCCTGGTCCATGCTAGTCGTTCCATTATAATGACAGCTAATGGGAAAAACTGGGTGTGCTGGGGAGCAGGACTTGGTCCTTCAAGTCAGACTTTACTTTTGTCTGACTGACCTCACCTTTCATTTACAGCTGAATGCTGACGCCCATGTCCGCAAGCTGGAAGACAACTTGGCTGAGGCCAATTCCAGGCTGGCTGAGATGGAGAAGAACCAGGCTGAAATTAACGCCATCAGGACAAGACTCCAAGGTAAACTCCCTGCTCTCCTTTGACATGTCTGTGCCATACTGTGCCCCACTGCACCTCCTCTTCCCCTTCCTCCCATCTAGCTCTGGCAGCCCTATCCCCATTTCCTGTAGTCATCTCTTGTGCTGCCAAGTCTTTCTGGCAAGGCCATGTCAGCCAAGCCTCATCATCTTTTTCAATACATCAGGGCAGAATTATTTCATCTCACGCTTGTTTTGCACTTTATTTGTAGCTGAAAACAGTGAGCTGAGCCGGGAGCATGAGGAATCTCAGAGCAGGCTTACCCAGATTGCCCGCATAAAGACTACCCTCACCTCTCAGGTGGATGACTTGAAGAGGCAGCTGGATGAAGAGTCGAAGGTATGGATGATAGCCCAAGAGGGGGCAGGTGGCTGGACAGTTGCACTAATTGCCATCCCATACACTGCTCTCTTCAGAGAAACAAACCTTTTATTGTGTTAATAACTCACCTCTAGCCATGGAAAATTAGCCTGGTCCAATTCATCCCTGGGGTAACAAATAATACCAATTAACAGCACCTTTTATCCATGGATCTCAGTTGTAGGTACCATTTTACAGATAAGGAAATGAGACCTAGGGTACATCTAAACTGGGATAAAAAACCAACACCACCGAGTCTCAGAACCTGGGTCAGCGGGCTCAGGGTCACAGGGCTCATGCTGCAGGGCTGTAAAATTACAGTGTAGATGCTCAGGCTCAGGCTGGAGGCCGGGCTCTGAGTCCCTGCAAGGGGGGAGGGTCTCAGAGCCTGGGCTTTCAGCCCACGCCCAAACATCTACACTGAAATCTTATTGCCCCGCAGTCCAAGCCCCATCAGCTTGAGCCAGCTGATCTGGGCTAGCCGTGCCGTGGGTGTTTTATCACAGTGTAGACAAACCCTCAGAGTCTTACTTAAGTCAGTGGAAGAACTGAGAATAGAACATGGTTCTCATGACTCCCTGTCCTATGCCCCAACCACTGGGCCTCACTGCAGCTGAGTCCAGCTGAGTTACAGTTGGAACAAATAAGACTGAAAACTATGGCAATATTTGCCTCTGCCCTGGAGGCACTCTGCATATTCCACAGGCAGGCTCCGTTTACTTGGTGCATCGCTCTATTGGTGTATCAGTACACCTCGGTCATGGCAGACTCTGTCTCTCTGCTTGGAATGAGCACAGAATGGGCTTTCCATGGTACATCAAGTGAAACACCTTGCCAAAACATTGAGAATGGTGAAAGGCCAAATTCTGCTCTCAGTTATGTGAGTGCAAGTGCAACTCATTCACGGCAAAGCAGTAACACCTCTGTACGGAGAGCAGAAACTGGCCCCGTGACCATGCATGTATTTGTATTTCTGGCCTGAAATGTTTCTAACAGGCTCAGAACTGAGTTGTTCTGTCTGAGCAACGAAAGGCCAGGAGGTTACTCCAGTGCCTTCATTAACATAAGAACAGCCATAGTGCGACAGACCAATGGTCCATCAAGCCCAGTATCCTGTCTACTGACAAAAAGAAAAGGAGGACTTGTGGCACCTTAGAGACTAACAAATTTATTAGAGCATAAGCTTTCGTGAGCTACAGCTCACTTCATCGGATGCATTGTATTTTCCAACAAATGCATCCGATGAAGTGAGCTGTAGCTCACGAAAGCTTATGCTCTAATAAATTTGTTAGTCTCTAAGGTGCCACAAGTACTCCTTTTCTTTTTGCGAATACAGACTAACACGGCTGCTACTCTGAAACCTGTCTACTGACAGTGGCCAATGCCAGGTGTTTCAGAGGGAATGAACCGAGGCAATCATTAAGTGATCCATCCCCTGTTGTCCACTGCCAGCTTCAGGCAAACAGAGGCTAGGGACACTCAGAGCATGGGGTTGTCTCCCTGTCCATCCTGGCTAATAGCCATTAATGGACCTATGCTCCAGGAATTTATCTAGTTCTTTTTTGAATCCTGTTGTAGTCTAGGCCTTACTTTATGCTCCCAAAGGACAAGTAACTCATGGTGGCTTTGGTATCTCCAGTCCCGTAGCACTGCTGTCGTGAGCCTGGCCAACACAAAACATGACCTGGACCTGATGAAAGAGCAGCTGGAGGAAGAGCAAGAGGGCAAAGCCGAGCTGCAACGCCTGGTCTCTAAACTCAACACCGAAGTCACGACGTGGAGGACCAAATACGAGACGGATGCCATTCAAAGAACCGAAGAGCTGGAAGAGACCAAGTGAGCATTTTGCTTTCAAGGCGCTGGAGTTGGGATGGGGGTAGCCAGGGCCAGGATTCAGGTTGGCTGTGGAGAGAGTCAGAGTTTAGGGCTGTGAGCTTGTGGGGCTCAACTTGAAAAAGCTGAAGAAGAAGCAAGAGCATCCCGGTCAGGAGGAGAAAGAGAGGGAATGTTGCCTGTAATAATAAATAAGGGATGCTGAGAGCTAAATCCCCATTGCTGCCTGGTATCAAACACAGACGACACAGTCTTAAGAAAGGGCTAGGTTCAGATATCCCCACTCACACCTGAGCAGTACTTTACTCCTCAGTCAGTCCTACTGGAGTCAATAGCACTACGCATGGGGGAAGGGGCTACCAAACCAGAGTAAGGCACTCTGCCCTGGGTAACTGATAAGAGATTATCGAAGCTGCAAAGGCTAAAAGCGGAGCCCCCTTGGCTGTGGTCTGTCTGAAAAGAGCACCGTGAGGATCCACGCCACCATGAGTAGAGCTCTTAGCCCGAAAACCCGGTTTTACTTCTCTTGACTCAGATGGAATAGGCCTGGTTTACTTTAGATTTGATGGACCGGGCATTGGCTGAGGGGGGAGAGGGCACAATTACCCTTCCCCTCTTTGCAGTCCTACTCCTGGAGATCCCTAAGTGCCAGGCTGAGGAGAGCTCAGTACCAGCAAGCCACCCAAGAGCAGAGGGCTGAACTTGGCCTTGGCCCTGACCCCTCCTTCCAGACCCGGCAGCTGAAGAGACGAGCATGCTGCACATTGTTAAGGGATGCTGCTGGGTCCCTTCTCTGGCATATAACCCCCCAGCAACTCTGGACGTGTTCTCGCCCTGTCAGCAGCAATGCCTCGGAAGAGTCCTGCTGTTGCAGAGCCCTTCTGCGCACTCAGCCCAGTGTTTATTTGCACAGCCAAAGGGCAGGCGCCATGAAATGCGCCGGACTGAAATTTAACGCTGCTAAACCATTAAACTAAGCAGTGCGCATGCCATTCACGAGCTAGGGCAAAGCCATTCTCCGTCTGGCTTCTGCAGGCCTCCTGACCTTGGTAGGTCCCTCCAAAGGCGAAAAGAGCGAACGTGTCTGAGGAGGGGACAGATGGGCAAGCCTCTCTCCCGCCTCTTTCTTTAGCTTATGCTTTAAAACCTTCCACCCTCAGGAGAAAGCTGGCTGCTAGGCTCCAGGTGGCAGAGGAGACAGCAGAAGCTGCCCAAGCCCGGGCTGCCAGCATGGAGAAAACCAAGCAGAGGCTGCAGATAGAAGTGGAAGACCTCACTCTTGACCTGGAAAAGGTAAGGGACTTGATGCAAAGATGGATTACTGCCAACATGTGCCTGAACAAAACACCCCAGGAAGTCCAAGGACCTGATTTAAAGCCCCCTGAAGTCCCTCTGTCGATTTCCATGGACTTTAGGCCAGGCCCCTCATTCACATGACTTTTATGGTCTCTACTAAGGTTACTAAAGTAAAGACAAAATCTTGCATTACCAGCAGTAGCAAGACACTAGACGGATCCCACTGTGTGAAAGCCCAGAGGGTAGTCACAGACATTCCATATGGGCACAGCATGTTCCTTTTAGTCAGGCTAATTAACCAGCTTCCAGTAGCAGCAAAAGCAAGAGTCCATCTGGCCAGACAGCCCATCCTAGCCACAGCACCAGGTAACCCTCTCCAAAGCAGGTTTTCTACAATGCCATTTTCCTTCGCCTTTTCCAGTGTTGCACCGCCACCGTTTGCAGCAACGGTGGGAATGCTAGTGTGGACTGGTCACTGGTGTTTTAATCATCATGTCATCTAGCCCTGCAGTCTAGACAACCTGGCAGTGAAAATACTAGTGATCAGTGCTGCCGGTCTACGCTAGCGTTTCCACCTTTGCTACCACTAGTCTAGATGCACCAATGATAGTGCAATGGTGGGAAATGGGAATGAAAATGCGAGTTAAATCAGGACTATGGGGTGCTCCAAAGCCCAATAAACTAAATGGGAGTTTATCCAATGACTGCAATGGGCTTTTGATCAGGCCATAGGAGCAGACAACCCTACCTCACTGTGTTACATCCTTGAACAGTGGGTGACTCGCCGGCTCGGGAAGGCTAGCCCCTCCTTCCCCTGATGAAGCCCAGAGCCACCCCCGTGGCTGCCAAGCCTCCCCGCCCCCAGCATGCTGGGTGGGTGGTGCGCAGCCTCCCCAGCCTCCCCCCCCAGCGCAGGATGGGCAGCCCCAGCACCTGGGGGCCCCCTAACGCTGGGTGACCCCAGCCACCCCAAGTCCCAGCCATGGCCACCCTAGCCCCAGCCCGCTTCCCATAGACTTGCCAACCCTTCAGGATTGGCCTGGAGTCTCCAGGAATTAAAGATTAATCTTTAATTAAAGATTATGTCATATGATTAAATCTCCAAGAATATGTCTAACCAAAATTGGCAACCTTATTCCCTGAAGAGGAGCAGCCAGCCTGCCTGGGCTGGGGCCAAGAGGGAAGGCCAAGCAGGAGGGGGCCTTCTGGGCGGGGCCACTCTGGGCTGTTTGGGGAGGCACAGCCTCCCTCAGCCTACAATATGCGCTGCCCATGGTTACATCACTGGGGCAAAGGGGTGTTTTGTTATAATTTCCCTCTAATGAAGCTCATCTTTGGATAGTAAGAATGCAAAGCGTACTCATGATTAAAAGCCATAAAGCTCCAGGAGAGAAAAATACACTGTTATCCTTTCCCTTTTATGGTGATTCAGTTTAACAAAATCTAAAATTTGCCTTGGATAGCATCTTGTTTGCAACTGAAGCCAAAATGCTTTCGAAAGAGGCACAGTAGCCAACCACAAGAATTCTTAACAGCACATCTGTACGCGATATGTCTGAAATGGGAAACATTTGCTCCCTATAACCACAGAATTGAGGGAGGCCATCACGCTGAAAGAAACTTGGTGGTCTTGCCAAATACCTAACAACAGGGAAAGAAAGCCAAGCAAATATTTTAACCATCCATTCAGAATGACTAAGAGGAACTCTGCCAGTCACCAGAGCTGCTGCCAATTTAACAGTGACTAGCTGGCAGGACACACACAGAAGCGATGTGTAAAGAAAAACTTGTCTGCAGTGAATGCGTGGCTTTCTGCTTCCAGGCCAATGCTGCTTGTGCTGCCCTGGACAAGAAGCAAAGGGCCTTTGATAAGATGCTGGCGGAGTGGCAGCAGAAATGCGAAGAGCTGCAGGTGGAGCTGGACAATTCCCAGAAGGATTGCCGCATGTACATGACTGAAAACTTCAAGCTCAAGACTGCCTATGAGGAAGCCCTAGAGCATGTGGAATCTGTTAAGAAGGAAAACAAGACCCTCCAGGGTAAGCACTGCTTCCATGTAAAAACAACCTCCACACATTCTCAAAGCCCCCAATTTACACCGAATGATGCTTCTCCCAGCTGATACATTCTCTTTGTGAATGTATTTCTGATGACATTCCAAATGATGGGCCAAATTCTGCTCTTGGGGTGCAATTCACCAACCCACAGACACCTCCCCACACACAAACACAAAGTAAATTGTGAAAGTAACGTAGGTAAATTATAGTGTGGAGGGAAGGACAAGAGGGGCTCGGGAGACAGGAAGATTGTGTTGCAGGTCAGTTGCCTCTTGGTGGCCACTGGTCTAAAGTAGGGGCCATGACCCCTGTGCATCACTTGGGGGGGATTATCATCATGAGAACCAGATAACAGGGAATGATGAACTAGTGGTTAAAACAATCAACTAGGATACATGAGACTTGGATTCCATTCCCAGCACTGCCTCAGAGTTTTCTGTGATCTTGAGCCAGTCACTTAATCTCTCTTTGCTTCAGTTTCCCCATCTGTAAAATGGGGAAAATGACACTGACCTTCCTGACGGGAGTATTATGAGGATAACTCCATGAATATTTGGGAGGAGCTATGACCCTCTGGCAGTGTGGCCCACAGAAAATATATAATGATGGACTCAGTGGCACAGCCCTGATGCTCCCCGCCCCCTCAATCCTTTGCTCCAGCCTACAGTGGCTGGCACAGAGCCCAGACAGCATGGAGTCTTGTTTTCACTTAGGAAGAGCAGCCATTTGAGAAATGAGAGGAAGAAGTGGAGAAAGATTGTGGAGTATTTCTCATGGCTTAATGGGTTTCTCCTTTCTATCTCCCTGACCACAGGCTGCCAGCAGGGCTCATTCAGAAACCCAGAGTAACATTTAGAAATGAAAGCAAAGCCCAACTGATTGGAAGTAGATTCATAGAAATGTAGGGCTGGAAGGAACCTTGAGAGGTTATCTAGTCCAGTCCCGGGTGCTGAGACAGGACAAAGTACACCTAGACCATCCCTGACAGATATTTGTCTAACCTGTTCTTAAATCTCCAGTGATGGAGATTCCACAACCTTCTTTGGTAACCTATTCCACTGCTTAACTATCCTTATACTGAGAGTTTTTCCTACTATCTAATTGAAATCTCTCTTGCTGCAAATTGTTGATCACTTGACTGGAACTATCTCAAGCCATTTTCTTTCAAAGGATCAGTACGGGTGGCGCTTGTTAAAAGTTCCCAGTCCTGGAACACACCCATCACATGAAATCTCCATTTTTCTTCCTCAGAGGAGATTAAGGATCTCATTGACCAGTTGGGTGAGGGAGGGAGAAGTGTACATGAGCTACAGAAGATAAAGAAGAAGTTGGAGGTTGAGAAGGATGAACTGCAGATGGCACTAGAGGAAGCAGAGTCTTCCCTGGAGGTAATAATTGTATCCAGTTCTGACAACTACACATGAGGGAGACACATCAGACAAGTACATAACATGCTGGTCATATTTCCAGCAGATAAATTATATAGATTTTACCTCTTAAAAGCCATTCAGTCACACCTCTATTGTATGTTTGCTGGCAGGTTGAAGAAAGCAAACTGATCCGTATTCAGCTTGAACTAGCTCAGGTGAAAGCTGACATTGACAGAAGAATCCATGAGAAGGAAGAGGAATTTGAAGCTACAAGGTGCATCCGATGAAGTGAGCTGTAGCTCACGAAAGCTTATGCTCTAATAAATTTGTTAGTCACTAAGGTGCCACAAGTACTCCTTTTCTTTAAGTGCTCAAAGATACACACACTCAGAGCTTTTTGATTCAATATGCAGTAAGGAGGTGTAAGGTTCCCAGTATGAATATTCTTTCATTCAATGAAAGAAGCCCGTATTTGCTTGGGTGATCTGTTGGATTTGACCTGATCTAGTGGCTGTATTACCAGGGGATCTTGTTTTAACATTAAGAAGCAGGTGATTGTTGGAGGTTCTGGGTCAAATCTAGCTCTCCGTTACAGCTGTGTGGTGTCACTGAAGTCCAAGGTATTGTGTTGCATAAATAAGAACAAAATCTGGCTCATAATACACATCTTAGTTACTATCAGAACAGAGTTCTGCTTCAGAACTTACGCCAGTCTCTATTAGAGAGTAGGATGAGACCTCATATAGGAGGCAAATTATCCCACAACCAGGGTTCCTACACCTTCCTCTGAGGCTTATGCTGCTGGCTAGTGTCAGAGACAGAATATTGGACTAGATGGACCTTGGCTCTGAGACAGACTAGCAATCCTTAGACTTCTAATGTTCACAAAAGATAAAAAATATTGTATCTCTGGGAAAAATGATAAGCCACAATTATCCCATTAAACACTTGGGATTATTTCCAGTGCTTAGCTACCTTATTGGAGAAGTTTGGGTCCATTTCAAATCTGTACTTATTAGTATGATGTACTTTAAGAAGCAAGTGTGTGGGATCAGTGTGGCTTCCGGGATTTAGAATCCCATTTTCAGACAGTTTCTGAAATGATCCCTTTTATTATTTCATGAACAATCCCTTGGTTTTACCCATCTAAAGCCAAAGGCTGGACTGGACACAAGTGTAACAGAATGATACAACTTGTGCTTCATTGGAATCCACAGGAAAAATCATCAGCGTGCAATTGAGTCTCTGCAGTCAAGTCTGGAGATGGAGGCTAAGGGGCGTGCTGAAGCACTCAGGCTCAAGAAGAAGATGGAGACGGATCTGAATGAAATGGAAATCCAGCTGGATCACGCCAACAGGAACAACAGCGAGCTTGTCAAGACACTGAAAAAACTGCAGCAGCAGATCAAGGTAAACTGGAGAGGAGGATGTAGGACCCTGAAAGGAAAATTCTATCCAGTTACATCTTTTTACATATAATAACTCTAGGAAGTGGAATATATAACATTGTTTAGAGAGACTCTGTCAGGTCACATTTACCCCCAAATTCAGGTTTTGTAAGCAAAGGATCTAAATCAGACGTAAATCAGGAATAACTTCATCCAAATCAATGGGGTACAATTGTTGTGAGAGAAGAACCAGGCGCAAAGGCTTTTACAAAACCTCAGACCAAAAAACTGCAATGAAAACAGTTTTGTTTCTAATAGACATTGCCTGCGGTGTTTGCAAACCAAACAGTGCTTCATCACTCCAGGGAGAACCTGAAAGTGAAATTGATGAGAAATCAACTGAAATGAAAAGTGAAACTTACCAGTCTGTTTTCTTTGTCCAAGCTCAGAGAACTGCAAAAATGATACAAACAGCAGAAAAAGGGCAAATCAAATTTAGATTAAAAAATAAAATAACTTTAAAGGCCAGATCCTCAGCTGATGTAAACTGGTGTCACCACAGCTGAGGATCTGACTCTAATAACCTAAGACATGGGTTCTCAAATTTCATTGCACCGCGACCCCCTTCTGACAACAAAAATTACTACACGACCCCAGGAGGGGGGGCCAGAAGCCTGAGCCCACATGAGCCCTGCCCCCTGGGTGGGTGGGGGGCCCAATGTTGAAGCCCAAGGGCTTCAGTCCCAGGTAAGGGGCCTGTTATCTGAGCCCCAATGCTCTTGGGTTTCAGCCTCGGCCCCAGGTAGTGGGGCTTGGGCTTCGGCTTTGGCCCCAGGCCCCAGCAAGTCTAAGTCAGCCCTGGAGACCCCATTAAAATGGGGTCCCGACTCACACCACAGTTTGAGAACCACTGACCTAAGGTGTTGTAACAGCATTGAAAAGTACATGTGTTTTCATTTTTTAAATATGTGGGCCTTATTTTGCTTTTTGACACTGGTGCAAACCAGGAGTAACTCCACTGAAGTCAAAAAAGTTGCACTGGTGTAAAGCAGGCATAAGTGACCTCAGAATCAGACATCAGGATTTTTAACTGGACAATTTCAGAGTAGCAGCCATGTTAGTCTGTATTCGCAAAAAGAAAAGGAGTACTTGTGGCACCTTAGAGACTAACAAATTTCTTATTTATTATAACTAATAAATTTGTTAGTCTCTAAGGTGCCACAAGTACTCCTTTTCTTTTAACTGGACAATGTCCCTTTAAAAAAAAAAGGAGAAAAAACAGAGCTACTGGGTGGGCCTTCTTGTACCTCACAGCTTCCTCTGCATGCTTCTTAATCATATGGATGCCTCTTTTGCCTTCAGGATCTTCAGATTCAGATGGATGAAGATGCTCGCCAGCACGAGGAGCTCCGGGAACAATACAACCTCCAGGAACGCCGCCTCAGCCTGACACAGACAGAGCTGGAAGAAATGCGCATTGGCCTGGAGGGCAGCGAGCGCTCTCGCAAACTCCTGGAACAGGAGCTGATAGAGATCACTGAGAGGCACAACGAAATCAATGTCCAGGTGAAAACAAATGCCACACTGGGTCATTATACTGTTTGCTCTGCTGCTGGCATTAAAAGTCTGTTGTGCTTGATGAGAATGTACTGTGCTGTAAAGAAAATGTTATGAAAGAATAAATAAAAATCAGATTGATTTTATTAGAGCCAAATCTAGCCGCAAAACTCCCAGCGACTTCAGTGGCAGCCTGAGTAAGGATTGCAGGATTCGACCCATAAAGGATTAAATATGATATTATTCCTTATGGGGAAAGTCCTATAGAATTTACGATGAACTATACCAAGAAGGTTCTATGGATATTACACTAAGGATGGGATATTCAAAAATGCTCAGCGTTGGCCCAAGTCTATGATCCATTGTCGCCAGCGGGAGCAGAGTTAGGACAATGCTGAGTGCTTTTGAAAATGCCACCCTAAATATCTATAGGGTGAAATGCTGGCTCCACTGAAGTCAATGTGAATTTTGCCATCGGCTTCAATGGTGTCAGGATTTAACCCCTAGAATTTAATGAAGAGTGAGATCCATTTGATTGAAATTTTAAACCATCCTACAGAATGCAAAGAAAATGATATCCTGCTATAGGATTCTGTGCGCTGGTTTCAAAATTCTAGAAATGGTTTATCATTATTTATTACATGCTCTAGGCCTTTTTCCATAAAGGATGGACTAAATGTGCTAAGGATTTCCAAAGAGGGGAAAGGTCTACAAGATAAACAGCTGGAAAGGACTAATAGAGAGAAGCATTTGCATACTGAGATGATGATGGACTTGGTACATCTAACCTGAGATGTAAATGCCACTTTTTATCAGAGACATAAAAAAATATAACTAATACATTTACTTGTAACTGATGCTCAAAGGCTAAATTGCTGTATTTATGTCCCATAGTCTTCCTGATGCTTGCTTGTTATACAGAACTAATATTGCACAGTGCTTGCATTGTACTTTACAGCAGGGATAGTCAATTTTTTTTGTCAAGGTCCAAATTTTTTGGTCAAGGTATAATCGAGGTTTAGACTCCAGAGAAAATAATAAAAAATAACAATAAAATAATAATAATAAATAAAAAGATTTCAGGGATCATTCAAAAGTGTCTGGTGGTCCAGATTTGGCCCACGGTCTGCCTATTGACTACCCCTGCTCTACAGTATTGTGGTACATAGACTTGATGCTGTAGTACTGAAGATCTTGAAAGTCTATACAATACATTTGTTTTATTTAGTAATGTTTCTAGGTATAATTGTCTTAGCATTTGGGCTCCTTACAAAAAAATCTAAAATTATACACATTGGCAAACATTGTGATTAGATGTAGGATTTTCAGATTTCCCATGAGGCAAAAGATACATATAGGATGTAAGTTCTTTGCACAGCAATTCTGTGTGTGTGTGTGTGTGTGTGTGTGTGTGTGTGTGTAGAGTAACTACAGACAAACGTATGGATGCTACTGCAATATAACTTTGAAATAATAATACACACACATGCACACAAATACAGTGAAGCGGGATTAAAATCAAAGACTTTGGTAGACAAAGGGATATAACATATGATACAATATTGGTTACCAAGGAAAATCTTTGATATAAAAGTAAAATAAATATACAGGGCCAAATGCATCCCGAGTTTCAAGCCAGCGAAGTGCCAAGTCATCTGCTCAAAGATCAAGTTAGAGCCCACAAAGCTAAGCTGGGTCATTGAGTCTTCCCTCCTCTCTCCAGAACCAAAGCCTGCTGGTGATAAAGCGCAAACTGGAGTCTGACCTTATGCACATTACAAGCGAACATGAGGAGATGATCAGCGAGTTTCGAGCGGCTGATGAGCGAGCCAAGAAAGCCATGGCTGATGTAAGTTGCACACGGCCCTCAGTGATGGTCCCTAGAAGCCTGGAGGTTGTATATTCTGCTCTTTCCTACACTGCTCAATTTTGAAGAGCATTGTTATTGATGAATCTTTGCACTTATATAACATTTCCCATTCCCAAAGGGCTGCACATACATCAGCTCATCTGTCCACCAATATGGCAAAAAAAAAAAAGATTTGAAGAAATCTACTTCTGTTCCGTCCCCTTGCTAGGGAAGGGATCTTCAGCATTACTAATAGTGCCCTGGGGAGCTCCTCCATTTCCCCTTCTGTTTTGTCCCCAATTTCCTCAAGGCTCTTCCAACCAAAGACTGGACACCTTCCTTCAGTAGCCAGTCAATGCCATTCATAATTGGCATGGAGAGCAGAAGAGTGGCCACTGAGTAAATTTCTCAGTTGGCACTTAACAATTGACACCTTAGAAATTCCACAGATAGCCGTAGAGTTAATGCTCAGTATTTCCTCCTGAAAAGAGGCTGAACACTCTGCCTTCTTTATGCTCTCAGCTACTGCTTGTTCATACAGCACCCTCATCCAGAATCCAGGGCAAGAAGCCCAGGCTGGACCCTGCTCCCGGCAGCTGCCTCCTGCTCCCAGCTCTGAACCTTGGCTATTAGTCAATTTCATAGCTCTGTGCTGTGAAATTGACAAGGCTGTCCGGCTTCCGGAGGGGAGTGGCCATGGCGGGGAGGAGCCCTGGGTAGCTTCCTCCTGCTCCCAGCGGGGAACATGGAGTTGGGGAGGGGCAGCCAGGCTTGTGGCTCTCAGCTCTCCACACTGCCCCTCTTAGGTTGGTGGAAATGCTCCTGGTGAGGACGTGTACCACCAATCCAAGGAGGGTAGTCTGGATATGCACCACCGCAGTAATTATTACGGGGGCTGTAAGTCGACCTAATATAGGTTGACTTATGTTTCTAGTGTAGACATACTCTATGGTATGTTTTAATCTCTCTTCTTCCTAGGGAAGGGTGGAAAGCATAAGCACTGGATTGTCTATAGGCAGAAATTTCTGACTGAATAAGAGGGATGGGTAATATCTTATACTATACCCCTGTGATAGTAAGCAAGTGCAAATCTCCTAGCTTGAGGCCTGATCCAAAGCTCATTGAAGTCAACGGGAGCCTTTCCATTAGAGAGGAAAACTGTGATACATAGAACAGACTTCTAGATCCTGCAAAATTCCACATATGGCAGCATATGGACATCAGGTCTAAATATCCTAGCTTCCAATGCTCAGTATAAATAATCTGTGCTGACAAGCTGTTTCTTACCCTCCTCTTAGGCTTCCCGCATGGCAGAAGAGCTGCGTCAGGAGCAGGATCACTGCATGCACCTGGAAAAGATCAAAAAGAACTATGAAATCACAATAAAAGACCTGCAAGTCAAGATGGAAGAGGCTGAGCAGTTGGCCCTGAAAGGAGGAAAACGTATGATCATGAAACTTGAGACCCGGGTAAGAAAAACTGGATAGGACTACTCAAACATTCTTCCAACATCGTTGTCCAACACTTCCCTGACCAGAGCTTTAGTACTCGTGAGAAATATCTGAAAAGAAAAGGAATGTTTTTATTAAAGGGCCAGTGTATCCCAGATAGATTAAACTAAATTAAAGAGAAAATAATAGCAAAATATATTCTAGATACATTAAAATCCAGCCAGGCCATACTCAGCCAACTGCAATGCAAAGAAAGGTCACTGCTGCTCCTCTATGTCATATGCCATGTCTGGTTGGATCCTAAATGTCCTTGGCTATAGCACTAGGGCATATTATCATTAGCAAGCCATCTTTCTGTCGTAGATCCCACCGATTGGGTCCTCCTGGCCCCAGTTCACACAAGGTCCTATTGGAGCCAGTGATATATCTCATTGGGATTCTTTTCATATTTATTGCAACTGAAATACCCTTGAGTCAGTAAATAAAAGCCACAAAACCACTTTCCAGATTCTTAGCATGACTGCAGATCTCCACGTCCATCATGCTAAACACAATCAGTACTAACGTACCCTGCTGGATTTTTACCTCCTTTTCAGATTAAGGAACTGGAAACGGAGCTAGATTCCGAACAGAAGCGTCACGTGGAGACGGTGAAAAGTCTGCACAAGAATGAACGCCGCCTGAAAGAGCTGGTCTTCCAAACAGACGAGGACCACAAAACCAACCAGCGCATGCAGGAGCTTGTGGAGAAGCTGCAGAACAAACTGAAGATTTACAAGAGACAAATTGAGGAGGCCGTATGTACCCGACTGTAACCCTCCCCTCTTGTGTGCACACACAATAGTATCTATCACATATGTTGTATCTTCAAAAGAAACATAATCTGAAATATGTGTTCATCAGTAGTATTAGCACCTCCAGTCATCAGGCTCCTGTTTTATGCTCCCTTTTCCTGCCATCATTGATAATACAGGCCCCAATGTATCTATAAAAAGAGAGCCACCTAAACACCCACCTGCCTTATCCTTTGCAAAAAATCAGATTAATGCATATTGTCATCTCAACCTCTTGCAGTCCTTTGGCTGCCCTCACAAATTGCCTCCAATATCTGGGGGGATGTGTGTGTAAAATGTATTTGTTCCTGGTCCAACAGTTTACTATACACTTTGCCTGGTTGCTTGTATTGAAGGAATACAGGTCAGAGCCATTTTGTGCTGGCGTTTGTCTAATATAAAGACTTTAAAAAAATAAGCCAAATCTTCTCATGTCCCCAGGAGGAGCAGGCTAACCAGAGCATTGCAAAGTACAGAAAGACAGTGCACGAGCTGGATGATGCAGAGGAAAGGGCTGGAATGGCTGAATCGGCTCTAAACAAATTGCGCACCAGGCACCGTGTCTCAGCGAGCAAAGGATTCACCTCTGTGGAGGTCATCCAAGTGTCGAAGTCTTCTGCTTCCAAGTCCGCATCTGGGGAATAGACACCTATGCTCGGAACCTGCAGCTGGTAGGGCTGCATGCCTTGCCTTTTTCAGACAGGATATTGGGGTGGATTCGGAAACACCTATGCAGTACTGACCATGGGTAACTCACTGAATTTGCTGTGACGGGGCCATTCTGCACGGCTCCGCTTATGTGGGAAGAGGAATTTTGAAGTTGAAGAGGACTGTGATGGTTGTAGATGCTGTTACAGCCTTAGAATCATGCAAAGGCTCCATTGTAGTTCTTTAGCTCAGAGGCAGTGGGGTTTCTGTCCCTTCCACAGCCCTCAAGCAGAACCTATGCTCAAAACCAATATACTTGGTCTGGAGAAGTCAGGATTTGGCCCTATTAAAGGAAATATTGGCCCAGTCTGAGCATCAGTAGGTTCCAGTGGATGTGTACATGGATACTGTAGCATTTCTCACCTCTTCCCCTCCTCCCTAGGGAGGCTTTAAAAGATAAAGAAGTTGCTATTGCAATCCAACTTCAATGTCTCTTTCCTTCCAGGGTGACACACAGCTTCCCAATAGCTGCCCATGCAAGATTACTACCCTAGCGATGAATTGAAAATAGCAGTCTAGAGCCATCAAGAAGACACCTACATAGGGAGAGAGAGATGGAAACAAAGAATGTACGTGTATCTCTGACGTGTATCTCTGAGGGGAAAAGAATGATGTGTGTTCTCATCACTGGAGAGCTTGAAACCAGTACTTCCCCCGACTGGATTAAACCACAAAATCATATAGGTCTGGCTGTTATCTGTTGAAATGGGTCTGTTTTAATGTGGATTTTACATTTTCATGTCAAGGACGGAAGGTGTAAAGCCTCTGTGGGCTGTCTCGTAAATAATTCCTCACACTAATAGTCTTAATGCGTAGTCTTAATAAAGCTTACTATATGGGAAATAAACTTGGAGATGCTGCTGGATTGTCTATGTTTGTAGGATGACAGTTTGATTCACTGAGATCTCCTGTCCAAAAAATATTTTTAAACTAAATTCAGCAGCACTGAACCATGTTGGCTAGTGTGCATGTGTACCAGTTCCCTTTACTGGATCAGAATTTCTCAGCTGTGTGTCACGGGTCCTCTAAAGCATTTAACAGTTCAAAGCAGGTTCTCCTTTCACCTGTGGTTTTGGAGAGGCAGGATTTAAGTTCAATCCCTGCTATTGCTCTAAGTTGCTGTGGTACACATCACACTGGCACCTATGAAGTCCTAGGCCATGGATTTTTTTAAAATCTCAATGTATGAGGACTCGCACAGCATTTCCTTTGCTCATTTAACATAAGGGCTGTAGAGATTTTCCAGATCCTTTTGGTGATGAGGTCCCAGCCATGCACTGTTGGGGGGCAGTTTTGTGACATCAACAAAAAGGCCCAGCCAATCAGAACATGGCTTTGGACAATCAGTGTCTCCAACCCAAACACTACTATGTACTAGCACATGATCCCTTGGGGTGAAAAAATTCAGCACTGTGTGTCTGTATGATACAGGCCCTTATGACAATGGGTTAAAATTTGTGATGCTTGGGATCAGAGATTTGTGCAGCTAAGGGAGGCGGAAGCAAAGATGGCTGAACACATTCAGACCCAGCTCCAATAGCAGTGTGGCAGGGGACAGTGGCAGTTCCAAGAAACAGCTGGAGGATATGTCAAGAACAACTCAATGCTAAACCAACCAGATTTCCTTCTTTGATAGGGTTACTGGCCTAGTGGACAAGGGGGAAGCTGTAGACATGATATATCTGGACTTTAGTAAGACTTTTGACACAATCCTATATGACATTCTCATAAGAAAACTAGGAAACTCTGCTCTAGATTAAATTACTGTAAGGTAGGTGCACAACTGATTTTAAAAACCGTATTCAAAGAGTAGTTAGCAATGTGTTGCTATTAAACAGGGAGGGTGTATTTAATGAGTTCCCACAGGTCCTGGGTGTGGTACAAGTCAATATTTTCATTAATGACTTGGATAATGCTTTTAAAATTTGCAGATGACGTCAAGCTGGGAGGGATTGCAAACACTTTGGAGGACAGGATTACAATTCAAAACAAGCTTGACAAATGGAGAATTGGTCTGAAATCAACAAGATCAAATTCACTAAAGACAAGCACAAAGTTCTTCACTTAGGAAGGACAAATCAAATCACAACTACAAAATGGGGAATTACTGACTTGGCAGTAGTACCGCTGAAAAGGATCTGGGAGTTATAGGGGATCACAAATTGAATTTGAGTCATCAGTGTGATGCTTTTGCAAAAAGGGAAAATAATATTCTTGGGTTTAGTAACAGGAGCGTTGTATGTAAGACATGGTAAGTAATAGCGCCACTCTACTTTGCACTGGAATATTATACGATCTCATCTGGAGTATAGTGTCCAGTTCTGGGCACCACACTTCAAGAAAGCTGTGAACAAATTGGAGAGAGCCCAGAGGAGAGCAACAAAAACTGATAGAAGGTTTAGAAAACCTGACCTATGAGGAAACATTAAAAAAGTGAGCATATTTAATCTACAGGGGGGCCTCATAACAGTCTTCAAATATGCTAAGGCTTGTTGTAAAGAGGACAATGATTGATTGTTCTCCGTGTCCACTGATGTTAGGCCAAGAAGTAATCGGCTTAATCTGCAGCAAGATAGATTTAAATTAGGTATGAGGAAAACCTCTTATCTAGAAGGATAGTTAAGCACTGGAACAGGCTTCCAAGAGAGAGTCCCTTGGAATCCTCATCATTGGTGCTTTTTACGAATGGGTTAGACAAACACCTGTCAGTGATGATCCAGGTATTCTTAATCCTGCCTCAGGTAGAGGGATGAACTAGATGACCTCTTCAGATCCTTTCCAGTCCTACATTTCTACAAATCCCCAACTCTGGGCTTATCAGCCATACCCTTAAGCTGCAGGAGAAATCAGTTGAAATTAGGGAGCGTGATGCCAGGGAGAACAATGCTGCAGCCCCTAAAGAAGCCAGTGCCAGAAACACCAAGCAGCAGCTCTGTTGTCCCAAAGGGAAATGGTGATGGTAACTAGTGTCCTGCAGCACCAAATCAACTGACATCCCTCAGCAGAGCCTGGGATAAAAAACACTGCCACCTGCTGGCTCCTTCATTCCCCATCCTCACCGTACCAATCTGCCTCCCTCCCGCCTTCAAAAATCAAACCAGTCAAGCCCCTCTAACGTGGGGGGGGGGGGCAGTGGGAGCCCTGAGGTATGTGAGGTGATCGGGAGGGGAACCTTGAGCCCTCACCCTCATTCAGCCCCCTCTCCGTGTTATCCTCCCCAATACTTCCCCCTCCCTCCCACAGTGATCACCTGTTCCCTCCACCTCCCTACCAGCCACATCCATCTTCACCCAGGAGCTCCACGGGGGCCAGGTGTCAGCAGGCATAGGCAGGAGCCAAGAGGGAAGACAGTCCACCCAGCTGCCTGTAGCCACTGCCCTTGGAGGTTGGGAGAAGCAAATGTAGCTGTGCCTACAACTCTCCCATATGCAGGAGGTAGCAGGAGGGTTGCCAAGCCTCCAGGATTGGCCTGGAGTCTCCAGGAATTAATTAAATTAATTAATTAAAGATTATGTCATTTGAGGAAATCTCCAGGAATACATCCAACCAAAACTGGCAACCCTAGGAAGCGGGGCTGTCATGGCAGATATCTGACACTGTACCAAATGGCTGAGGCCCTAAATCTGTTTCCAAATGTGCTCATTTCAGGCTGACCCCTGGAGCTGAGCTTCCCAACTCCCATTGATTTCAGGGAAGACCTCATCTTGCAGGAAGCACTAACTACCAAGGAAAAACATGAACCAAAGACCACAGCTGAAAGATGGCATTTACTTAAGGATTTGATCAGGTTAAAAACAACTGAATCATGCCCCCTCGTTCCCCACTGTATGTCACAACCATTTCACACACAATCTACTTAAACACAGAAGATTAAAATACAGCATAGCAGCTGTTAAACTGGCCTGTCTGAACCAGCTATGGAAGCTGTCTAAGATGATGGCATAAATTTACCTTCCTTTGTTAAGAATCACAAATTTTGCAACTTCAATACATCCAGAGAGGCTATTTGAGATCAATATAATGCCTTTGCTAAGTCAGATAACTCTAATATTGGTTATGAAAACTGATTTTGAAAAATTATTATAACCTAGGTGGATGCTGTACTGAAGTCTTAAGCAAGTGCATCTTGGAAAAAAATCCCTGTGCCTGAAAGTGACAAATTTTCAAGTGGCAGAGCCTACCTTGCACTTCTAAAATAGATACTTTCACCCACAAATGCATTTGTGTTTAATTACCCATTTTGAATCTCAAATTCATGTTGTGCACTTGTAGTTATCTCTTTGCACGTATTTTGCAGTTGTCTGCATTCTGAAACTATGTCCCATCATTTTTTTCTTAATACCTTAAGGCAAACTTCATCTATAGTTAGGTTTTTCTGAAAATCTCCCACTGTTGCTCTCACATTAGTACAGTTCCACCACGGTTAGCGAAGTGTTAGTGTAGATTGGTCACTGACCTTTTCACTACTAAGTCTTCTACTCCAGTTCAGAGCTGCTTGGGATGATGTAATGGTGAAACTGCTGACAGCCTGTCTGCACTGGAACTTGCACAGCTACACCAGTAATACAGCTGGAGCCAAAGTGGGAGATTCCTGAAAACCTTTATTGTAAACAAGGCCTTGGTATTTTTGCATTTAAAATCTCCGAGCTCCTGCAGAACACGGCTGTTCTGTAACATATCTGGCTAAGCTGCTTTCACCCATCTGCCAGTGAAAATCATTTTGTAAATTTAGTACTGTATTTAAATGCAATTTCAATCCTGTTATGTAATATTTAGTTGACCTAGTTATATATCTTTAATCTGTACAACTCAACTAGTTTTATAAGCAGACCAGTAAGAACTCCAGTGATTGCATATTGCAAAGAATCACTCTGATCTTCCCATTGCTCCACTCAGAGTTGTCCTTTCAGTACTGTGTTGCCAGTTTTACAAGTGCTGCCTTTTATAAATATGCTGATGTTACCTAGAGGATAGAACACTAGACCAGGACTCTGGAGAGCCGAGTTCTACTCTTGCTCTGCCACGGGCCTGCTAGATGAACTTGGGCAAATCACTTAGCCCCTTTGGGCCTCAGTTTTCCCATCTGTAGAATAGGGGCAACCATGACATCCCAATTTGATTTATAACATTACTCCCTAGCTTTTACACAGCTCTTTTCATCAGTAGAGCTCAAACCACTTGACAAAGGAGGTCAGAATTCCCACCCAGCTGCTGGATCAGCCAAATCCTGCTTAACTGACAGGCGCTGCCACAAACCACAGCGCGAAGCTGCGCACCACCCTCGGGAGACACCCCAGTGACTAGCTCTGCTCAGAACCACTAACCAACAGCAGTACGCATGTGTAACTTTCCGCTCCAGGACTGATCACTGCGCATGTCCAGCTCTCCCCTTCAGGCTGGCGACACTGCGCATGCTCCATCCTATCTCCTCCTCCCCGACCCCCCGCCATTGTGTCGAAGAGCTCCGGCCTCAACACGCTTCAGTTCTACGCGCAGGCGCAGAGTGAGGAGCTGCTCCCGGCCCGTGCGCAGGCAAGCGTAGGGGCAGGAACTCGCCCCGCCCCGATTGTGTGCGCAGGCGCGGTAAGAGGAGCGGCTCCCGGCCGGGGCGCAGACTCCGAGGCGGTTTCCTGGATCGCTTGTCAGTGCCGGGCCCCGCCGGCCGCTCTCTCTCCCGCCGCCCGGAGCGGAGTCGCGTTGACTGACCAGAGTCCGCGAGTCCCGCTCCGCTGCCTCCTCCCCTCCCCCGCAGGTAAGTATCGGGCCCGCCTGGGGACCCCGGGCCCTTCATCTCCCCCCCACCCGGGGGGGCTCGGCCCTTCCTGGGCCCCTCCCCTCAGCGGGTGGGGGGTACCTGGGCCCCGCCCCCTTCCCTCACGCCGGGGGGGCGGGAACCCCTCCCCTCCCATTCTCCGTGCCGGGGGGCGGGGTGAAGCGGGGTGTCCGGCTGTTCCTAGAACCGGGGGAGGGGCGAGAGCAGCCGCCCCCCCGCTCGCGCGGGGGGGGGGGCACGGCGCTGACCTGTCCTGTCCCCGCCTGGGGCTGATCCCTCCTTCCCAGCGGCGTGCGGGGCTCCCCACACATCTGGGGCGAGGGGTTCGAGAGCAGCGGGGGGCCCGCCAGAGCCCCTCGTGCCGGCCCTCCAAGGTCTAGGGCGAGCCCCCTGCCCCGCTAGTGACAGCCTGGGCCAGGGTCGGAAACAGCGTCTCTGTTTCGGAGGCGGCCCGCGGCCTGGGTCAGTCGCCCTGGCTGTACGGAGCTAGCCCCGCGAGGGAGCAACCCAGACCGATCCGGAGGGGATGACGGTAGCAGGAGGCAGTGAACTGCAGACACTTACTTCCCTTCCAGATGTTGCAGATGATTGATTGATGGGGGTTAAAAAAAAAAAAAATCTCTGCCTTTTTAGCACCATATCTGGATTCTGCGGCAGTATTCCTGCTGTGTGTGTGTTGGGGATAGCCCCATAACATGTTCATCCTGTCTTGGTTAGGGAATGAGAGCAGCCTAACACCCCTTCTTCACCTCATTATCTCACTCCCCTCCCTGCCACCCATGAAAAAGGAAGCTGGTACTATACAAAAAGATAAAATTCCCCTCTTGATACTGCAAAGCAAGGATTATTACTCTGCAGCTGTAAATTAATTAGATATATTAAGCCAAGTACCTAGATAACAAGGTTAACTGGGGTAATCTATTTCCTGTGGGGGATTCTCGGGTTGGTCTGGCAGGGAGGGTTGAAGATATTGATGTTTGAGAACTGCACTGAATATCTATCAGTAATATCAAAGGGCCGACTTCACTAAAGTATGGATTAGTGTCTTTGTGCTGCAATGAGCTGTTTGGTGATTAGGAAGGGTATGACTAAAAATTGTACTGAGTTTTTTTTGACTCTCTTAACTGCACTATCCTTTTCCTAACCTTCATTTTTATCAAATGTGTGGCTGAGAGGTATTCATTTTTGAGAACATCTGACCCAAGCATTGCTCTGTAGTGGTTAGTTGGTCCTCCAAAACAGAATACTGTCGCTTTATAAAGGTGACGGGAGAGCTAATGTCTGTTTTTATTAATACCATTATTGCACTAGAGAAACCCAGTCATTTGGAAAGAATGGATGATACCTTTTATCTAGATTCACGGAATTAGCATTTTAGGTTAATACTGGATATGGTGGAATCTTTCAAAGTGAACTAGAGCTGTTTTCATGTACGAGCATCTACTTTTGTTACCAATTTGCTGTTTAGTCTGAAGCTTAGAAGTAAAATCTGTGGACTAGATGTTATAAAGACCGGAGTGTGTCCCCAACATGTAGCGCTTGTGTGGGAAAGTAGCAGGATTGTGTTAGAAACCGTGTTTTGAAATAACTTTGGTTATTGGAAAATTTTCTACATTTTATTTCTGAAAGAGAGTAGAAAGGGCTGAGCCATCCTTGTTGGTGGAACAGCTCTTCAATTTTTCCTGTATATGGAAATTTACTGCCACTGAGTGTTGGCGTGCACTAAAACAAGAAGATGATAAAAAGAAGTTGCAGGCATTTTGCTTAGATTAACAAATGGAATCTCAAATCATGGCTGTTCCAGCTCAGAGGTAACTCAAATCCCTTTTAATTAAGGAAACAATAACATAACATTTTGGTAGGACTGGATAAAACCTCTCCAATAATAGTTTACTTTGATTTACCCAAATATGCGTATTAGAAGAACAAGCAATCAGGTGTCAGTTTAAAATTATATCACCTTGACCTTAGTTAAAAGTTTAAATACTGTTTTTCTCAAAATGCACTTTAAGAAGAAGTACATTGATATATAATTGTATTTGTTTTCTTAAGTGTAAGGTAACGAAGTGGGGACAGTACTTAAATTTAAAAAAAAAAGCCTCCAAAAATATTGGTGGTATTGGAATGCTGTATCATTTGTTAAACTACTGTGATTCCATTTGCTAAATTCAGTAAGGTTGCTCATCTTCCATTCACTCATGAGTTTCTGTTGGGTTCTGTTCATTTCCTGTTTGCATCTGAATTCCTACCTTGCCTTGCAATCTCCACCCTCGGCTAACATGGCCATACTTGGGTATGTTGTAATTTCAGATTATAATGGGTGTGTGTGTCTTAGAATGACATCACTGTGTTGTTTTTTTCTTTTAGATGCATGTAGGAAAAAAGCTTTTTCCTGGATTATTATAAATTGATCCTTGGATATGAAATTTAGTAGGAATATATGTGAGGATTGGCAAATACAAATTATATGTACTGAGCTGTATGTAGTTTGATGACTACAGGTGCTTTTAAACTGCTGCAGTGTTATCTTCCACCCATTTATGCTGCAGCGTCTTTATACTTTTGACAGCTGTGCGTGTGGAATGTATAGAGTCTCAGAATGTACTGTATTATACATTGTGTGGTTACTCACTAATACAACATCGGTTGCAGAACCCAGTGGCATCTGTTTTAATGCAGATACAAATTATGGAATACTAAGATATTTTTAAAATTGTATATTTACGGATTAGAATATTTTTGTTTTAGTGTTCAGTTTTCATGAAAAAATTCTGTAATCCAAAAATGTATAGCTAATTAGAAGTAATTTCTTTTTGGGATTAATTAAGTGAATAATTTATCACATAACAAATGTGTCAGTAGACTATAAGTTTCAGTGAAATGTGTGTATTTAATATTAAAATGACACTGTCAACTTTAAAAAAAATATATATATATTTCTGGAATCGTCTTAATGCTGCCATTGAGCCTTGATATTGCAGGGGACTTTGATCAGTTTATTGAAATATCCCTCTAAATAGAGCTTTTTAAAAAACAACATTCTATATCTATGTAGAATTATTTAGGTTTGTTAGAAGACTTTTCATAAGTCAGGGGAAGCCTGTCTCACTCATATGTGTGAAGAAATACTAAGAAGCAATAATTTGCAATTAGCTGTATTAAGAATGAGAAGACAAAATAAGTCTGCATACCATAGTGAATGGGTGCTTTATAAATTCATGAGATAGCAAAGGTAACCTTTGTAGGCATCTATACTCTTGTTGAACTAGTTATGATGTTGTATAAATAAGCTATAGTATTTGACTGAAACAAGTAAGTAAGTAATGCCTAAGACTGTAGCTTTGTGTAATTATCAGATTTAAAGCATTAATTTTTCAACTCTTATTCCTTTCAGCTTTTTCACTGGTTAAAACACTAAGAATATCCTTTTATTCAGAATGTCGCTACATCAGTTTTTATTAGAACCAATCACCTGCCATGCCTGGAACAGAGATCGTACTCGTAAGTACCAAATTAATTATCTTTTTCCCCTTTGATTGGTATTTTGTACATACTACAGAACCATATATTTACAGAAAGGTGACCCAGAACTTTGAAAAGAAAACAATCTAGTACAGCAACAATTACAAGACAATATCAAATACCTAGCGCTCCCCTAAAAACGGCAAAACGTGCTGCAATAGTGATAGTCTTCGAAATTCCGTACTAGGACATTGGGTATACAGGAAACTAGAATCTTAAGTGTTTAGGTGCAGTGCCCAAAAACAAAAAACTTGATTGAAGTGGGCATCATCACTTGCAACATGACTTCCCGTTACCCTCACTCTTAACCCTCTTTTTCCATGCCCCAAATCCAGCCTTTTTTGTACCCTAGTTTCTCCTCACCCATTTGGATTATAACCTTCAGAATCTATTTTCTTCTTTGGAGACTGTTGAATAGTGAACATCATACAGCTCTAAAGTTCTTCACAGCTTCTCCAGTTAAGATATGCCCTACAATGTGTTCTAGACTTTGGGAATAAGTCTCTTTAGTCCAGACTCTGCATTCCCAATGAGATTGTATCCACCTGTGTACACATTTTGAAACTGAAAAATACAGACTTGATTTGGAAAGATATGCTGTTCTAAAGCTTTTGTCATAAAAAATAATCTCACATACTAATGGATTAATTCCCTTTGCCAGAGATTGCCATTAGCCCTAATAACCATGAAGTTCACATCTATAAGAAGAGTGGGAATCAGTGGGTAAAAGCTCATGAGCTGAAGGAACACAATGGACACATTACAGGTAAGTGAATATGTAGAGTCTGATAACATAGTTATAGAAAGTGATTCAACCTGCTTTTAAGAAATAGTCTGACAAACAGAATAAGAAATCTGTAAGTGATGAATAGATGATCCAACCTTTTTATAGGTTGGCACTCTCACTTTATGGTGAGCTTTGCAGCATTTTCTTGGACCACATAAAGCAAATGTGGGGAAGCAAAGCATTGATTTCCAAACACTTTCATTGAGTAGCTACCATATTAAGTTCAAGGCTTAAAAAGTAGTAGTATCCTGTTCCTGTGACTTTAAAAAACAATCTTTAATGAGATAGCAAGAATATTTTTTTCAACTTTTCAAATAAGCCAATTTTGTCATGATTTTTCTCTGGTCATACTTTGCATTTCATCTTTATTGCTAGTTTTAGTAAGCAAACTTTAGCAAGTATATATGACTCTGCTATACTGGTATGTGGCTTTTGATATCTATAGATATATTTTCTGGGGATTAAACAAGTATTTTGTGTTTAAGCAGGTTGACATCAGTTAATCTCTTCCTTTTGTTTGTAATACAGTGTGTCTTTGTGTAAAGAGCAGTGGGTTGCCATTATAAACCCCAGTGATGGGACAGGGTCTTCAGGACTCTGTTTTACAAGGTAAAACATGAAAAGGAAGATAATGCAAAACAGTTTTACCAAAAATCCTTTGTATTCTGGGAAAAGCTAGTGCTCATTTCTACAGCAAGGTCTTGGTTTTCGTGCCAGAATAGAAATTCTACAGGAGCTCAGTTTAATTTTAAAAGTTGAGGGGGGGGGTTAATTATAAAATTAATATAACAATACAGTATTCTTTAATTATAAAATTCAGTTTATTTTAATCTGTGTTTGCATTTACAGTTTGTACTGTTTCATATGTCTGTATTGAGAATTCAGTTTTGTATTAAAGTTTTCAGTGAGGGAAAACTAGACGTTGTGGGTTTTGGTGGCTGGGTAGCAGGAAGTTGAGGATTTTGGCATCCAGGGAGATGTGGTAGAGGTTTATAGAGCTCACTTTTAAGTTACCATGTTTTGGTTTCAGAGTTAACACTCACTGGAGATAAATGGTACTGCTCACATCTGTGAGTTATTGTTTCAGCCTGTCTACAGATTCAGGAAGACATACCACTGCATTGGTTTTACTCATTTTATATTTTAACACTTTCTTTGCAACCGTAATGGCTAGAAATCTTTGTTAACTAAAGCTTAGATACTGATGCACAATTCTGGGGTAAATTCCACTTGTGTGAATTCTTGGAATTCACAGGTCCCTGGCTTTAACACAGAAGCTTAGTTAATATAATTTTCAGGATCCAAAATTAAAATATAGAAATGGTAAGATTGCCAAAACATGAGTCACCCAGGTAGTGTGTATAAAATGGGAGTGTCCTGCATTAGCCTTTCAAACAAAATTACTTGGTGCTTTTTTGAAAAGGGTTCTATTCTCTAACAAAGGAAACTAGTTAAAATCAGCATTTGCCCTGTCCACCAGTATTATGGGCTGATATCAGCCCATTAAATGGACAGAAGCCTCTGCTTGTACTACAGGGTTTTGTGGGAACTTCGCCAAACTTACCTGCTCCTCATTGGCAAGCACAGCAATTTGCACTCTTCCATGCTGACCTAACTGCTTAGCCTGGTTGAATGTACAAAATACTTGTCATCCCCAAAGGTGTTCCTCAGCATTTTAGTTGCACCTGTTGCCACTAGCAGGAAGACATGCATCACCTGATTGGGCAACATTTTGGTGTTCATTACAGAAATCAATGTTGTATATCCCTGCCACTTGAAAATGCCAGTTTCTATACGGTGTTTAAAGCTTACCAAGTCTTGACACTTGCAGTATTTTAACATTAAGAAACCTGTTTTTATAGTAGGCCAGAAATGAAATGTAGAATAAATGTTGCATCTAAAAATATTAGGTATCAGATTCTGCCATATTTTTCTATTTTAATTCTATTTTTGAATTTTTCATGCTGTTTTTTCAATCGGCATGCTCAAGGAATTTTTTTTTAGTACTAGAGTAGTGCTGTTAAGGAAGGTCTACATATATTTTTGTGGCAGGGGGAGACTAATGATAGCAGACAGACTCAAAAAGAAAGCTGCTGAGGAAAAAAATAGGAAATAACTCTGCTCTGAATATTTCCACTTGAGAACATTCATCATTGCATAGGAAAGACAGAAAGCTGCGGCAAGCTTGTCAAAGGGATGTTTTATACTATTTTTTTTTTCTGACATTTATTTGCCGCTTTGCATTGACATTGATGTATTTTTTGGCTGATGGCACAGCGTAAGTCTGCATGACGCAGACATAAGAATTGTATTCCTACACAAAAACTAATAGAAATGTTAGAAAGAACAAAGCAAAAAACTATTACTGTCTAAAGCTTTAGACCATGACTTCGTAGTTTGACAGCAGCAAAGTAAACAACTATGCTAGAAGTTTAGGCAAAATTTTATAAGTACTGCGTCTTTAGCTATTGAAGTAATAAGCTTTCTGCAGAAATCAGAGTTGGATCCAGAAGAGGGCGGTAGCCATTCTGCTACAAGTGGGCGAGCTTTCAAAGCAGTCTTCCTTATCACACAGTCTATGTTCCAATAAAATCTATCAGTAAGAGGGATTTGGAGAGGAAAGTCAGGAGCAGTAAAGGTTTACAATAGTCATTGAATGAATGGTGGCTGAAGACATCATTGGTATCTGTCTTCATGGCAAAGGGCAATAGCTGATGTCTCCATTCTGGGTTGTTGTACTGTAAACAGGGATTCACAAGAAAGAAAATGTGATATTAATAGAAGATCTAAATTGCAGGTATTGATTGGGCTCCCAAGAGCGACCGCATTGTAACTTGTGGTGCAGACCGTAATGCCTACGTCTGGAGTCAGAAAGATGGCGTGTGGAAGCCAACTCTAGTGATTCTGAGAATTAATCGCGCAGCCACCTTTGTGAAGTGGTCTCCTTTGGAGAATAAATTTGCCGTAGGAAGTGGAGCTCGACTCATATCTGTGTGCTACTTTGAGTCTGAAAATGACTGGTGAGCAGTTTAAACTTGATGATTTCCATTAAGGCAAATCCATGAGGCAATACTTTGTCTTGTTTCTGTATTCCATAGTGTATTTTAAAATGCAGTTAATGGACCATAGATGTGCATTAATTGCTGAACTTTTATCTTTTTTATTGAGGTTTTCTTAGAGTTTCAAAGCTGTAAAGGGTACATGTTATGCATGTGATTTAATCATGCAGTTATCCTTAATATTAATATGTAGCTAAATCCTTGGATAGTGCTCTGAAAATGTATTTCTAACGCTTACAGTAGAACCTCAGAGCTACGAACACCTCAGGAATGGAGGTTGTTTGTAACTCCAAAATGTTTGTAACTCTGAACAAAACGTTATGGTTTGTTCTTTCAAAAGCTTACAACTGAACATTGATTTAATAGAGCTTTGAAACTTTATTATGTAGAAGAAAAATGCTGCTTTCAACCATCTTAATTTAAATGAAACAAGCACAGAAAGTTTCCTTACCTTCTCAAATCTTTTTTTTTTAAACTCCCCCCCCCTTTTTTTTAAAAGTAGTTTACATTGAACACAGTATTTTACTGTTTGCTTTTTTTATTTGTCTCTGCTACTGACTGCATACGTCCGGTTCCAAACGAGGTGTGTGTTTGACTGGTCAGTTTTCAACTCTGGTGCTCATAGCTCTGAGGTTTTACTGTACACCTATTTAAACCTTTATTTTCATACCCCACTACCTGATTTCTGGCAGGTTTAATGGATTTTTCTCAAATATTTGGTGTTCTAACTTCTCCTACCTGTTTCAAAAGTGCCTGAATTTCTTTTATAACTAACCATCGCCTGGGACTTGGCTCATTTACCGAATAGGTTTTTTGGTGTAATCGTCTTTGTCATTGACACACAAACCATCTCAATATTAATTCACCAAGATTCTGAAGTGGTTTGGGTAAATGTTGTATAGGGCTTCAGAAATAGAGCCCCATATCTTTCCCAGATATGAAATCAAATGGTCATGGCACGGCTCAGGTTTGGCCCAGTTACCCCTTCATCATCATGGGGCATAGGGAAGGTGTTTTGGCTAAATTTGAGCGAGTGGCACTGTGGCCTGACCCAGAGAGAGGAACCGACCCATGTGATGAGAGACCACTGTAGGGTGATTGCGGGGCAGGCTCTATATGCGTGTGCGCACGCGCGCACACAGGCGGGGTCCAACCGCCTGGTATGGATAAAACAAAATAACCTGAAATTCCCCAAAAGGAGAGAATTTCACAGGTTTCTATAGTTTTTATTTTTTAGTCATAAACCATCTGAAACATAACCATTCAAAACAAATGTATTGCATAAGCAAAGAACTTACTTTTTATTAAATCTCTTCTGTTTGGTGTGTGAAGAAACAAGTGGTCTACCGGACGCTCAGAAATGGAGTGGGTGACCATACTTGAACCTGACAGCATCAAACAATGTATAACCATTAGCACTTCCATGTCTCTTACAAGATTTGTGAGATGCTTGTGACTTTTCATTAGCATTTACACTAGGCCAAAGCCACAGTATTTGGGCGGGCCAGAAGACATTGCATTTTAAGATAGATGTACAAACATGGACTGAATGGTACCTCGTTCTTATTTGCATAATCCTCCATCTTTAGAGAGTCTTTTTTACTCAGTTGCAGACTAAGAACTTGCTCCCAAGTCACAATATTTAGATGGAAAAAGCTTTGTTTTGCTATTGCTGTTTGTGACTTAAATGCGGCATTTAATTGATCTGTACTTTGTAACCTTCTCAATAACCTGTGAATTTCCATGCCATATGAGTTTATATAACTTTCATAAATTTTACCATAAAATATAAAGAACAGAAAAGTTGATAAGCTGCAGAAAACACTTTAAAGCATGCTGCAAAAAAAACATGCATTCAGAATGTTGTACAAAGAAAATAATACTGCTCAACTTAGTATTATGATTCAGCAATGTTTTCTTGTTCTTGAGGCATATAAAAGAGGAAAATGACGACAACATCAAAATAAAGTTAATGAGCTCAAGATCAGAGAAGTCAATTTGGTATATTAAAGTGTTTCCAAAAATTGATTTCAAAAGGTCATAGGACCCAAATGCTTATCTGCTCAGAATAGTAGTTTTTGTTTTAATTGTTGATTCCTGGCTGACAGAGCTCACAGCCCCTTGAGATTCATGAATTGTATTGGAGGTTTTGCAATCATCAGTACTTTCTGGAGTGAATTTACAAAATCTCAACTAGATGGAGTAAGGTAGAAGAAAAAGGAGCAAAAAGAATAACTAGTTGAATTCTTCTCTAAAAAGTTCAGCTGATCAGTGTCTCAAAAACCTACATAGTGCTAACTGAAAAGTAAAGAGAATACATATATCTGATAGAATACAGGTGTATATTACAAGTTTTGCATTTTAATGTACTGTCACTGTGGGGTAATAGAGGGCTGGAGTTCCATCCATGATGTCTAGAACCATTTATTTTCTGGTGAGAATTGGGACGGAGTGGGCAAGATAGCTCAGTGATTTGAGCATTGGCCTGCTAAACCCAAGGTTGTGAGTTCAATCCTTGAGGGGGCCATTTAGGGATCTAGGGCAAAAATTGGGGATTGGTCCTGCTTTGAGCAGAGGGTTGGACTAGATGACCTCCTGAGGTCCCTTCCAACCCTGATATTCTATGATTCCATGACGGGCAGATTTAACAGTAATAATGATTGAATGGGCCATCTGTACTTCAGTCTCCTCTTCCTATACATGTCAAGTTGGAATGTTTTCAGTCACTTGCACTGAGATTTGATGCATTGGAGTCATATACTGCAGGATATTTGGCGCTTTAATGGTAAGCAAATGGTTCTCAATAAATGTTTTATTTCCTGATATTTTAGGTGGGTGAGCAAACACATTAAAAAGCCTATTCGCTCCACTGTCCTAAGTCTGGACTGGCACCCCAATAATGTCTTGCTGGCTGCAGGATCCTGTGACTTCAAATGCAGGTGAGAGTAAATAAAGCATTTGCAAGTTGATTTGGGTTATTGATTTAAATCAGTCAGCAGTAAGAATGTGCTAATACTATGTACATTGTCAAAATAGCAACCCATCACGTACTAATGTATTTATTTAGAAAAATAAAATAAAGCCTTGAAAGACTATTGAATCTGTGCCACTATACATGTACACAGGGCTTTGGATTTTTAGCATCTATCCACTAAAAAGTCAGTGTTACTTTCATAAAGCAATGTTTACTTATTAATACAGCTTCAGCTGTGCAGGTACCTAATGGTCAGTTCCATGCTGCTCCTAATATGAAATCAAAGCCTGTCAAGCACCATCTTTTATCTGAAACAGACCTTTGGCCATTGTTAGCATGAGGTTGGAAGACTTGGCAGCTGCTCAGTTCAGATAGATTCCTGCTACCTGCACAGCATCCCATTAAAATCATGGGGTGCAGTGCACTGGTCCATCATGTGGCTCAGCTTGCAGAATCTGGGCCCAGATAGGTAATTTTCTACATGGTGATTTCACTATATATATATTTTTATTTTAAACACTTTTACTTTGCACAATAGTGAGAATTTCCCTTCCTTCTGCTTAAAATAAATGTAGGATTTTGCTTTATGCTACAGGGGAAGTATTCAGGCTTAAAAATAAGGTCTGTGTACTCAAAATGTCTACTAGTATAAATGCTAGGCCCAAACATTACATTCCCTAGTCTAAAATGATTTGTAAATCTGAAGTTCGGAGCACTTGGTCACTTGATATCTCAGGGCACTTTTCACATGAAGAGAGGTGTTCTGACCAAATCCCAGTTTGTTTAAATTGGATAAGGTGTACATCTTCACTTCCTGCCCTAAACAGTTAACTTTTGTGAACTGTTCTTTCACCCCTCCAGAAGAGACTGCATTTGAGTTGTGTATGAAAGTTGTGTTCTGCATATGGTTTTTAAAGCATTCTGCAACCCTGTGAGATAAAAGGTGCTGTTTAAATGTGAGTTGTTTTTTATATTAATGTCAGTTTCCTTGGACTTGTAATTTTTTTTTTGTCCTGGTATTTTTTTTCTAACACCTCTTATGTAGAGAGAATCTCATGCAAGGTTTTTCTTTTGACTGCTTCTGAGAAGCTGGAATTGATTACCTTACAGTGTCTTGTTGTGTCGAATCATCCCTTATTGAAGATATGGATATGCAACAAATTCCCAAACATAGGTTGAATCAAGTTCCCAGGATTTCCTTAGAACAGAACAATGATTCCTGGAAGATTAATATTCTTGTTTCATGTACTTCCTACTGGAAAACTTGTTCTGCCCTGCATTTCATTCCACTGGAAATGGTCCATTCTGAAATGTGGATCTTTCTATTACAATATTTAAGAGGCATTTATTATTTAAAGTTTGCATTGCAGGGTGGACCATTTAATACCAATTACAACTCTGATCAGAGAGAGGAACAGTTTTTTATGTAGGTGCATCAGAGGAAGAAATGTCCATCTCGGTTCACATTTCCAAATCTCTTACTTTTATTGCCTGCAAATAATCTGCTTCTGAATGTTAGAACTGTCTTTCTCTGCTGAAGGGTAAATACAGATCTCAAATTCTTTTTCCAGGCGAATGTTCAGTTATATACTAGAGGTTATAAAGACAACTGGGCTTTTAGCACATCTGTACCGATAGCTGGTTCTGAAAAGTTATTAAATGGCCAAAATCAGTAGTAGTTAGCAGTGTACATCACTTCAACAAGCTGGAGACATGCTGATAAAAATCCAGGGCAAGAGGTGCTGCTGGTTGATAGTTATTTAATTGGATTTAAGATGGCTGGCTTTGATAATCCATAGGGCCTCTTCCTTTAACTTTATCTCTCTCTTAGAGTATAGCTACAAGCACTATGTAGGGGAGTTTTTTATACTGTAGCTGGAGCAATGTCACTGGAAATAAAGGCCATATTCTAGTGCTCTTTGAATGTGGAGACTTTCAAGCAGAGAGATGGCTTTAGTTTAAAATTGAATGATTCAGAAAGAAATCTCAGCAAATGAAAAGCTTTCTTCAATCACCAGTCATCTCCCAGTCGTCTTGCTACGTGGGACTGATTTATTCTTGCCTTGTATCAAAGACTTTGCTGCTTTTAACATATGATGTCCTATTTCCATATATTAACTGAGCTGTCCTTTTGGATTCTTGTAAAGGGCTCTTAAATTTAAACCTACCAACAATACACAGTCCTTCTGCTAACTTCTGTTTTAAACTGACCAGGCTGATTGAACTCATGTTTACAATTTAGAATTCTCTGGTAGCCATATTACCATAGCTGCAGTTAAGGCCTTTTTTCTGTTCTATTTTTGTCGGCTTTACTGAAGACGTGTGTTCTTCAAAGCGTATGTTGAACAATGTGCCACACACATGCAGAGTTTAAAAAATATTACCATAAGCTCACTTTAAAAAAAAAAAAAAAATTCCTCTGCATTTTTGATCTTGAGCATGATCAGTTGATCACTGCTATTGTTATACTGAAATGTTTCATTATTTGTACTATGGTATGGTTCAAATGGAAGAACATTCTTGCTCATTGGATTAACTGCTGCTGTTAATCCTATGCCTGTGACATAATAAATTCCATGGTAGCAGTTATGGATGCCATATTGTGCCACCCCTGAATCTCACAAAAGGAATCTATGATTATATGGGGAGACTTTTTATTTAACACATTTTGATAAATAGCTGTGCTGGGAAAAGAGATGCAGAAAAAATAGTGACCGTTTAATATGTTTTGATGCACTCTTCCAGCCGTTAGTCTGAATGTGACAGTCTCTCTTTCCAAAGCTCAATCTAGAGAATGGGTATCTTTTTAAGGATTTGTGTTAGCTGGCTATTACATATTGCACATCTCAGATTCTCTCCTAGCTTTGATTGTCAGGGTTGTTAGTGCTGTGAAAGGAAGAAACAAAAATCTTAATGCAATAGAGGATTTTTGTAAGTGCAGTATACATTTCCATAGCCAGCCTCTGGCAAAAAGGAAAGAGACAGAAGCTTGCATTTGCGAGAAGAAGGCTGTGTACGTTTTATGCATAATGCTGCCGAGTGCTGATGTTTTCCCACAGCACGCAGAAGTCTTCTGTCAAAGGAAGCTCAAAAAATGATGCTTTAGCATGGCATAATTAATGTAGCGTCTGTCCTGGTGACTCTAATGTGAGATTTTTATGCAGTTAAAGTGTCTGGCTTTCTTTCCATTATCATTTTGGTGTTTTTTATTTGCAGAGTGTTTTCTGCTTACATTAAGGAGGTGGATGAAAAACCAGCCAGCACACCATGGGGCTCAAAGATGCCCTTTGGGCAGCTGATGTCGGAGTTTGGTGGTGCTGGAAGTGGCGGATGGGTGCACAGCGTCAGTTTTTCTGCCAGTGGTAACCGCCTAGCCTGGGTCAGCCATGATAGTACCGTGTCAGTTGCTGATGCCTCAAAAAATATGATGTAAGTATTTTCTTTTTGTTGTCTGTGATTTATTAGCCCTGTGATACTAGGAGGGAAGAGCAAGCATGGCATGTGGAATGTTGTATTTGCAACAAGGAAGAACAAAGCTGGTATTTCCAGAAGTGTTGTGTCCAGTTAGTTCAAGCAGTCCATTTAAAGTTGAGAAGACTTGTGTCTCTGAGGCCTATTCAAGTTGGCTTTTGGAAATTTTGGATAAATAAGACCAATCTGGAGTAAATTAATGGTTTTTGAAAGAACCATTTTGTTTTTGAAACTAACAGTGTGGTTTTTTTTCTGCTATTAGGAAACTGCATTCTTCTGTAGAATAGCTACAGGAGACTTTTGTGAGAGCATGTCCAGTTCTTTTACGTATCTAGTACCCGATTTGATAGTGTTAACTAGGGACTGGAGAATAAACTGTTTATTCCATGAAATCTCAATTCCACACCCGTCCTCTTTACCATCTTACTTGTTGCAAGGTTTTAAATTATATTCTCCAACCATGGTAGAAATATTTTACTACCCTCCTGTACTCCCCTGCCTTTTCCTGATTTAAACACAGTATACAAGTACAACCTCTCTTCTCTGGGGAATGGGGAGAGGTGATGTTGTTCCAGGGATGTGAGGAGAGGAGAGGGCCATCTGAGCAAAGCTGTGACACACGGATCTGGTGAGAAATGCAGAATGTATACTTAGCTAGAGAGAGATCATTAAATAATACAGATGATTTAGGGCCATCTTTGAAATCCTGGCCTGTTCATTAATTTCCTTAGTATTGTTGTAATAACTTGAATGATGAGATCATTTAGTATTGATATAAATGCCCAACTATTGTATCTTAAAAGGATGCAGCTAAGTACTGGAGTGTTTTACGTTATTTTTGTAACCTTATAGAGACCTAACTTTTTGTCTTATGAAGCAGAAAAGGCCCAAATTGGTAAATATCAGTATTGTTGGAATGTGTAATCTTTTTAAATGTGTGTCATCACTTGTGTACAGAATGCTCTATAAGGTCAGCATGTAGCCAGGAATAGTTTTCTGGTTAATGATAGTTTTAGGAGTACCAGCCGTGTTAGTCTGTATCTGCAAAAAGAACAGGAGTACTTGTGGCACCTTAGAGACTACAGTACCCACCTGCTGAAGTGAAAAAACAGATTGACAGAGCCAGAAGAGTACCCAGAAGTCACTCGCTACAGGACAGGCCCAACAAAGAAAATAACGGAACGCCACTAGCTGTCACCTTCAGCCTCCAACTAAAACCTCTCCAGTGCATCATCAAAGACTTACATCCTATCCTGAAAAATGATCCCTCACTCTCACAGATCGTGGGAGACAGACCAGTCCTCGCTTACAGACAGCCCCCCAACCTGAAGCAAATACTCTCCAGCAACCACACAACAAAAACACTAACCCATCCTTGCAACAAAGCCCGATGCCAACTCTGTCCACATATTTATTCAAGTGACACCATAATAAGACCTAATCACATTAGCCATGTCATCAGGGGCTCATTCACCTGCACATCTACCAATGTGCTATATGCTGTCATGTGCCAGCAATGCCCCTCTGCCATGTACATTGACAGTCTCTACGCAAAAGAATAAATGGACACACATCTGACATCAGGAATCATAACATCCAAAAACCAGTAGGAGAACACTTCAGCCTCTTTGGCCACTCAGTAAAAGACTTAAGGGTGGCAATTTTGCAACAGAAAAGCTTCAAAAACAGACTCAAAACTGCTGAGCTTGAATTAATATGCAAACTAGATACCATTAACTTGGGTTTGAATAGAGACTGGGAGTGGCTGGGTCATTACACATATTGAATCTATTTCCCTATGTTAAGTATCCTCACACCTTCTTGTCAACTGTCTAAATGGGCCATCTTGATTATCACTACAAAAGTTTTTTTTTTCTCCTGCTGATAATAGCTCATCTTAATTAATTAGCCTCTTACAGTTTGTATGGCAACTTCCACCTTCTCTGTAGGTGCCACAAGTACTCCTGTTCTTTTTTCTGGTTAATGGCTTCCTCTATTGCCTGCTCGGCAGCACAGTATAAACTATTGTAGAATTTTTATAAACATTGACTATTGTCTCTTCCTTAATTTCTTGGGGACATGGCACAGGATTTAAAATAAAAATAGATTTCACAGGGCATTTGCACTAAGCTATAATTACTTTACTTTCATGTAAGTCACAATCTACTTGGGTCACTTGAAGGCAGCATATTATAGTAATTGGGCTATACTAACTTGTGTACTAGTAGCACTGTCTGAGAATGGGCCCTTTTGTCATATTCTGTTGAAACAAAAGATAAGAGGTTTCAGTGAGTCCCTTCTTTAACAATTGTTCTTGTGTTTAGGGTTTCACAGCTGAAAACAGAGTACCTCCCGTTCCTGAGTGTGTCATTTGTCTCTGAGAACAGCGTTGTGGCAGCTGTAAGTGTCTCTTCTTTCCCCTTGTAGAATGTTGTATGTGTTACCCTCTCACTGAAGCACTATATTGTGAAGTTAGTCAATAATAAAATACCCCTTTAGAAGCACCAGCATGAGCTGTTCTGCAGCAGAGTGAGGTATAAAAAGCAAAGGTGCTGCTCTTAATTAGCTAGATTTTTTTTTTTGCCTTAATGATGTCTTGCTGCAGGGCCATGATTGCTGCCCAATGCTCTTTAACTGTGATGATCGTGGCTCGCTGACCTTCGTTTCCAAATTAGACATTCCAAAGCAGAGCATTCAGCGCAATATTTCTGCCATGGAACGCTTCCGCAACATGGACAAGAGAGCCACTACAGAGGATCGTAACACTGCATTGGAGACGCTGCATCAAAACAGCATCACGTGAGTGCCACAGCGCTCAGGACATGTGACAGGGAGAGCTCCCTTGCACCGTATATATTCCAGGGCATATCTGAGACCCTTCAGCCTTGGATTTCCCTTATCAGAAAACTTACCCTTTCGCTGACAGTTGCTTGTTCCTGGTGTTTCATAGAAAGGCAAGAATGCTTTGCCCCAGGGATCTGGCCAATTTAGCAATTTTGTGCATAGAAGTTAGCTGTTGGAAAGGGAGACATGGAATTCCTTTCTGATCCCCTAGGCTGTTGTCTGATGCCCTGAATAAGGAGATTTAATTGATCCAGTTTTGTCTGGAGCCTGATAAAAGATAATCGTTAACATTGATAGTTACACATGTTATCTCCCTTTGCTTCTGGGTAAAGTTGTGTTTAATGTGTTTCATAATTCAGACCTGAACAGACGCTGTGTAATTAGGACTTGACACTGACCAAAGCCACTAAATCCAGTGAGCAGAATTCACATGAAAAACCAATTTTCCTTGCACCCTCATGTTCAAAAATTTATTTCAGTATTTATTACTCTTCTGGAATGAGCGAGTACAAGTTAATCATGTGAGATGTTCCTCTGTGTTTGCCCCAGTACTCCATGTGCACAAAATACACTAACACTTCTAAAGTAAAGTTGGGGTCTCTTTAAATTATAAGCTTTTTATAATAGTGCTGGATGACCTTCCCTGTCTGCCTTGGAGCTGCCTCCCAAGTTCTTATGTTGTCAGAAAGACTTCACCATTCTTACTCCTTGAAGATGCATGAGGTGGGGTTGTGTTTTGAAATCTTCACTTGGTAGCACAGCCAATGAAAGATGGAGGGGTTTCAAGCAGACTCTCCGGCATCCTCCAAATAGGATGCTTGCTTTATTCTTTAAAAAGTGGCATACTGAAAATCGGGTGGAAGGTACACATTACAATCATGTCACTCTCTTCCTATGGGAGAATAAGGATTGAACCTTCTGCAGTTCTTACAAAGCCAGTAATATCCAGTGCTTTAAAGTCTACTTAACCGTGTCTCCACTATTTGTGGCTCTCTGGTATTCTGAGCTCACTTACAGCTGTCACTCTCTGTTTTCAGCCAAGTGTCTATTTATGAGGTAGACAAGCAAGATTGTCGTAAGTTCTGCACCACTGGCATTGATGGAGCAATGACCATCTGGGATTTTAAGGTATGTATTTACTACTTTGCTTATGAGTAAGGCTACAATTATGTCACAGAATCTGTGACTTCCAGAGGCCTCCATGACATTTTCTGCTGCAGCCCCTGGACTGCAGGGCTGGAGCTGTCAGCCAGGGGGCCCTAGAGATCTCAGCTGTGGGGCCCCCGAAGCTCCCAGCCACTGTTCAGGACAGTCCCCTTCCCTCACCCCCCCCATGTTCCCTCTAATTTTTCCCACCCATGTGCAGAGAATTTTCTTATGTGCACCAATATGGAGGTGATGTGTGACACATCACCTCCATTTTGGTGCACATCACAAAATTCATGGGATGGAGGTGGGGCCAAGGGGTTTTGAGTGTGGGAGGGGGCTCAGGGCTGGAGCAGAGGGTTGAGGTGCAGGGGTGTGAGGGCTTCAGATGGGGGTGTGGGCTCTGGGGTGGGGCTGGAGATGAGGGAGCGTGGGCAAGGGATGAGGGGCTCAGGGCTGGGGTAGAAGGTTGGGTGCAGGAGGGTACGGCGGGGAGAGAGGATCCCCCCAGCCCTTTCTCCCCCCACAGAAGCAACTGGGCTTGGGGGGAGAGGCGCCTCTCCCCACCACGGGAGCTCTGGGGCAGGGGCTGCAGGATAGGCGCCTCTACCCCAGCCCCAGCAGGTCCCAGCTGGGGGAGGGCCGCCCCTGGGCCTGGGCTGCTCCGGCTGTGGCTGGGTCCGAGCTGCTTTGGGATGGGTAAGGCCAGGCCGTGCCACGTTGCCCCAGCAGGTCTGGGCCGGAGGCTGAGATGGGGCCGGGTGAGGGGCACCCCGGCAGGTCCCTGGGCGGGTTCCCTGAGCACCTGTGCAGTGCTAAATAGGCTGTTGTGCGGCCACACAGCTTACAGGGAACTTAGGCCCCGCAGCTGCTGGTCTGGAGCTCCAAGCTGCTGTGGGGGGGCCCCTGCAGGCGTCTCCCAGCACTGGAGCTCTGAGCTGCGGCGGGGCCCTCTCAGCTGGCACGGGGAGCTCCCATCGGTGAAGGGTGGCCCCCGGAGCTCCCAGCCACCACAGGCAGCAGGGGACCTGGAGTTCTGAGCGGCGGCTGGGGGCCCTGCAGCTCCCAGCCGTGAGTCCTGGAGCTCCGGCTTCCGCAGGCAGCAGAGCCATTGCAGCTCCCAGCTGCTCTGAGCAGCAGCAGTGGGGGCTGGCTCCCCCATTCCCCATTTTGTCACAGCTCTCTTTAGTAAAAGTCAGGGACAGGTCACAGGCTTCTGTGAATTTTTGTTTGTTGCTTGTGACCTGTCTATGATTTTTTTTTTTCTCTAAAAATAACCATGACAAAATCTTAGCCTTACGTGTGAACTGTCTGTGACTTGTTAATCTCTGGACATCAGGACCTGGGATTCAGCCCTAATGTAAATTGTATTTGCATTAGGGAATCTAGACTCTGGATATTTAGGACTGTTAGTGAACTCTTTAGAGAGGACAGATCTAAGACTCAACATAATCAGAGATGTATTTGCTTAGCAGATGGTACTAATCCAGACTAATTTTTTAATGGGATCATTCAGGTCCCTGTAGGAATCCTGTTAATCCTCTTCTTCCCCACCCAATCCCCTTCTTTTTTTTTTTTTTTTTTTTTTTTTTTTTTCTTTGAGCCACAACCATGTTGGCTCAGGAGACCAGAATCATCACTGGATCAATGAAAGAGACTCTGGCCCAGGTCTACAAAGGTATTTAGGTTTATAACGTCCATTGAAATCAATGGAAGTTAGGAACCTAAATACCTTTGTGCATCTGGGTCACTGTTGCCTTTTCTCCATCCTCTGGGGACTGAGCTTGGCAGCACCCAGGCTCTTCAGAGACTTTCTTGACTATTTTTTTTAAAAGTAGCAAAGCATCTAACATGAGGTCCAAAATACATGGAAGTTCAAACCAAAAGCCTAAATGGATTTAAATGATTAAATGATTCTAGGCTGACTTTTTACTAAGTTCATCTTGATGTCAAAACAGACTAGGTCATTCACCCTGAAAACTAGGATTTATAGTTCAAAATTCCAGCACAAGACCTCACGGAGTACTGCTTGACACTCCTATGCCAGGGTGCCCTACTTGGTGCTTTAAAAAACCCCAACCAAAATTGGGATATAATTAGGATCTAAGGATCCATCTTTGTGAAAGCCATTTTTCCATATGTACACCTCTGCGTGCCCTGTTCTCTACACAAAATCTCAGAATTTCCTCCAGACCAAATAGCATGTGTTGCTGCAGATCGGCCAGCAGGTGTCTCTGTAGACCCCCCGACTCTTCTGTTGAGCTCTGGAATACAGTAGAACCTCAGGGATGGAGGTTGTTCGTAACTCTGAAGAAAACGTTATGGTGGTTCGTTCAAACATTTACAACTGAACATTGACTGAATACAGCTTTAAACTTTACGATGCAGAAGTGTTCCCTTTGTTTTTTTAGTAGTTTAACACCGTACTGCACTGTTTGCTTTTTTTATTTATTTTTTTCCCATCTCTGCTGCTGCCTGATTGCATACTTCTGTTTCCAAATGAGGTGTGTGGTTGACCAGTCGCTTTGTAACTCTGGTGGTCTACTGTACACAGTTTTTGTAAGAGAACGGTTGGTTGCTTCATAATCTGGTAGCACGTACCAGCCCCAACCAGTGTTTGAGCCAAATTAGGGAGCTGGACCTGTCTCATGTTTCATCTGTTTTGTTCTGTCACTTAGTTTTGCAGTAGGGGTTGACTGTGTTTGACACAAGATACTGTAGTAGTTACTGATAAATGTTTTTTCTCTCAAGACCTTAGAGTCCTCTATCCAAGGTCTACGAATCATGTAAAGATGGATCTCCATTATCTAGCATGACAGACTGCTTGACAGCATGCAGCTCCAGCATCCACACAGACCTGAAAAGGGATAAATAAGCTGGATCATTTGGAAGCACTGAGAAGATACGGCTTGGCAGATTTTCTTTTAAATACATACTTGGTGAAATGTGTTGGTTTCAAAATCAGCTGTGATTGTGTCTCTTTTGTTTTGATTGGTTGTTTCATTCCATTCTTTACCAAAGCTGCTCCGTTAGTAGTATATTGCAGGAAGTTATGGATCACTAACTTAAAAGGGGAATTTTATGTAAATTGTCTGCTAGAAATAAAAGATACAGAATGTGTTTGTAGTTTGGTTCCTTGTTAATGATGATCTAATTAGTAATGAGTGCATGGGAAAGGAAAAAACCTTTAATGTGCCCTCCTGTATCAAGGGGAGGAAGTTCGTCTTCTCAGCTAAAAGCTCTTTACAAACTCAAGAGTGAGGATAAATCCAACCAGACTTCTTCTGAAGGAAGAGCCTGGTCATGGAAAGCTGTAATGATGAGGGAGACTTGTCTCAATGATTATTTCCAGAGTGATTAGTCCTGTCTGCTTTAGCAATTAACAAAGACTAAAAGTAGCAAATTAAAACTGAAAGTCCTCTCATTATCAGCTCAGACTTGGTTCGCTAAAGGCAAATTAAATGACCAGGATTATCTGTAATGCTTTGAGGCTTGCACTGAGCACCTCATCAAATAGCATTAGTTCAAAGTATCTATGATATGGGATGGAGACTACATACTGGAAATGAAGCATAATTAATGCTGAGCTAGAGTCTAGTAGGACAAGTGAGACAATGACCTTCTAGGCATGGTGTATAAAATTCTATTTTATTATCGCTGGAGGAGTGCAGCTTGTTTAGCAGCACAGAGAGCACGGACCAGCTTCTCCAGAGACTTAAAAAGTAATGTTGGACCGGTCGTACTTGCTGGAGTTCATTTCTGATCCCCTAATAACTCATAGACGCAGTTATGAATAACTATGTACATACGGCCATGTAAGGTAACTGTCGAATTTTACTTTATACATTGAGGTTGACAATGCATTAGAGGGGATTATCTGGCTATGGGCAGTTTGCATTGCCACTCATGTTTGAGTGTTGCATTTTAAACACAAGAAATGAAGAAAGAGGGGGGAAAAAAAACCACTGGCTATATTTACCACTTCCTCTGAAACCAGCATGTAACTTGATACACTACTTAATTGCTCCCCTTTGAATGGTTTGAAAAGGAGGATAAGAGGGAGCCCACAAGGCATTGGGTGTCTCTTGCATGTCTAACGAACAAGCTACCCGCAATTCCAACGCATCTCTTTTTTTCAGGTAAGGTGTATGTGAAACACAGAAAAATGATTATTTTCCGATTCCCCATCTGTTTCTGGTTTCCAGGAGTGGGGGGATGGAAGTCACCATTTTGCAGTTTTTCCTTCATCTCAAGAGCATAGAATCAGTGGGGCTGAAACAAACTTCTCATTTACCATCTAGTGTCATGATCTGCAAAGTACCGTGACTGATTTCATCCGTAATAATACACGGCATTTCCTTGTATGTTCCATGTGAGGCTGTGTGTGCCTGAAACAGTAGTGAATTAGCCCTCTTACGCTGCTATTGCATAAGTATTATCTCCCTCTTGTAGACAAGTCTGTTTCAGAGGTAGGAAAATATCCCCCTGGCTAAAACCTGTCATAAGAAGCTATTAGAGACATTAAGATAGTGATGGAATCAGGGAATGTACTGTCATGAATAAGAAACTGTTTTTGAAACAGCTTAGGATAACAAATGGTCCATTCCAAACATGGCAAAAATGTAACAATGGAATGCCCCAAGGTTCTATATTTGGACCAGTGGTGCATATATTCATCATCTGGAAAAGGGGGGGAGCAGTCAGGTGACAGTTATTTTGGCTCCTCAAGGCTAGAGAAGACTGAGAAACTCGGGAGGAACCTTTCTCAGCCTGGAGCATGGGGGCAGCACTCTGACAGTTAAAATTCATTATTGCTATATGCCCTGCAGAGGAATATTTGAACTACTACTACATATTGCTGGGACCTAAGTTAACTGAAACAACTCAGAAAAAAGAACTAAGCATCACTGTAAGGAGTGCCCTGCTCAGGGGTAGACTAGTGGCAGTCAAAAATAATAAATAATCAGGTGGGAATAGGATAGAAAATATTAAACTATTACACACCATAATGGAATGTCTCAAATACTCCTGAATTCTGGTCACCCAGGGTAAACTTTTCAGAAGTGTCTAAGTCTCGTTTGAAGTCAATGGTATTCCCCCCCCCCCCCAAGTTTTGTGGTGCTTTTGAAATTTTTTATTCCCGTCTCAAAAAGACTAGCAGAAACAGGTTCAGAAATAGGTGGCAAGAATGAGTTGAGGCAGAAAGAGAGACACATCTGACGGAAAAGTGAAAAGTGGGCGTGTTTAATGCAGAGAAGAGGGTAGAATGGAGGCATATGAAATAAAGGGGTCTACAGAAGGGAAACTGAACTCTGTTGTCCTTAGTACAAAAAAGGCAAAACCAGCAAATTCGAAACTGAGAAGGCATAACACAAAACTGCAAAAATCAGCAATTTCCAAACTCCTTGACATAACACAAGCTGTGTGACTTATCGCCACAAAAATGTGTATGCCAGAAGCTTGGTGGGATTCAAAATGGTTAAACACTTATGGGCAATGAAAACAAAATAAGAAAGGATAAAATTATGAAGTTAAGGGATATAAAACAACATTCTTTAAGGCATAATTCAACTGACAGCTGCTTGGGATGAAGAATAAACTCCTATAGGCAAGTTATTACATGCTGGTCTGGTGCAGAATTTCTTGCTCTGCAGCATCCCATTGAGGCAACTCTCAGAGATGAGGACCATTGGTCTCATCCCGAATAGCCCTTCTTGTACCCTTTGCGTTTACCGCATGACTATCTTTCCTCTCCCTTAAACCAAACTGAAGGTCTGTACAGTGCCTGGCTGAGTCAAGCAGTCTCCTTGCCCTAATTTCCCATCTTTTAAGGAGGCCAAGGGGAGTTCTTGGTATCTTGCTTTGGTAAGAATCAGCTAGTAGGTGTTGGCCAGCTACAGTACCAGACTACGCACCCAGTTTGGTCAGTGGTGTCTTAGGGCTTGCCTACACTTATGGCGCAGCTGTAGCGCTTTGTGACAGCCGACAGGAAAGCTCCCCGAGAGGCGGTAGCTATGTTGATGGGAGAGACAGCGCTGTCTACACCAGGGGTTTGGTCAGTGATGAAGCGATGTAGTTATACCAACATAAGTTTGTAGTGTAGACAAGGGCTTGGACAGCTATATTCCTAAAAAATGAAACTCATAGCTGCCATCTTAATTCTATGAGAACAAACAATCTTACTGTTTTTTCTAGCAGGGTTCGCTCCAGTCCTGCTTAAGACAATTGAACAATAGCAGCACTGTCAGGTCTACATTCTGCTTAGTTGTCTGCACTTATGCTGAGCTGGGTTTAGGTCATTGAGGGGTTTCTTAGGTGTCTTGAGCATACAAATTCTCTGTGTGTAATATTTCACATCACAACTGTGCAAATCCGTGCAAGCTGTCCATTGAATGTCAGGTAAATCATAAGTCAAGTGATGCGTAAGACTGTAGTCTTGTCCTCTTTTCAGCTGGTCTTAAGGTTCCTTACAGTGAAGAATTAGCACCATTGTCAAATAATTCTGTTTTCAATTCAATTCACTTTCAATTCTACAAGCTAGTATTCAGAGTAGCAGCCGTGTTAGTCTGTATTCACAAAAAGAAAAGGAGTACTTGTGGCACCTTGGAAACTAACAAATTTATTTGAGCATAAGCTTTCATGAGCTACAGCTCACTTCATCGGATGCTAGTATGTTATACGCTAGCCCGAGGATAAGGAGCAGCTTCCATTCTCTTGTCACATCAGCAAGATGGGCAGCCTGATCTTATGGTCCTAATTCATTTTAAAATCCCGCTATCTTCCTGTGCTCACTGATTCTCTCTCTTGTAAATTGATCCTCTCCTGCTGTCTGCTTTATGTGAAGAGGCATGAGAGAGGCTAAAGTGGGGGAAGCAAAACTGTAGAGTTGCTTTTAACAAATGTCTGTCTTTCCCCCAGGGAAGTCATTTGTTTAAAACAAGGAACCTTTTGTTGTGGCTTCATTTTAATTTTTGCCAGCAGGATAATTATCTGAGGAAGCTCATGGGCCCTGAAGGCACTGTAGGGTTGTCCGGGCCTGCTGCATTCAATGTACCGATGACGTGGTTTGAGCAGAAACGTTTAAAAATACATATTTTTTGGACCAGGCCAACTTAGAACCCTAATTTTGAAAGATCTACACTAGTGCCCATCGTGTAGGTATCTTCGATTGTAAGCTCTTTGGGCAGGGATTGGCTTTGTTCTGTTTGTACAGCACCAAGCACAATGGGATCTTGGACCCTTCAGTACATTTGTGAGAAGCACTGTGTGAAACCCTGTGATAGCCAAGAGAGTTTGACCCCAGCAACGGCAAATGGGACCTGGCTAACTAGCTGGCGTAAGGAGAGAAGAACCAGCCCCTAAAGCTTTCAGGATGAGGATGGAGTGTAGCCAATGCCTTACCTGCCTCTGGAGGTGAACAGGTAGCCAGCACTGTGGCAGAGCTGGGAATAGAACCAGGAGCCCTGAGACCTGTCCTAGGCAGCAGTTCCCGATTACCTTCCCTTGCAGGGGATATCTTGCATCAGACTGTAGACTAGAGATGCACACAAGCCGGATCACTGCAAGCGCTGCACTTGTTCGCTAGCAGCTGCTTTCTGTCCTTATTAATGACAACACATCTGAACAGGAGAATGTGTAGCAGCAGCCACACCTCAGCCCGAAGCAAAGAGGAAGTGCAGTAGCTGATAGGGAACTGCTTGCAGAGGGTGCTGCTGGGTTTTCTCTCTGTTTAGTAAGGGAAGTGTTCCTTCCCACAGAAATTAAGCTGCCCTATAATTAATTCAGTCTTAACATGCGGTACCAGTGAGTGTGAGTGGAGTGCTCCAGGCAGCTGAATGTCTTAACGTGGCCTGGAGGGGAGAATCTGTGGTACTGCAGTGAAGTAAATTTGTGTTCGCTCTGTCAGGTCTCTCTGTGGCCGGTGATCAGTGGCAGTGTTCTTGTGCCATCAGGCTTACAATGAAAGAGTCAACACACTGATGTACTCAGGAAAGGATCGCTGCAAGAGCAGTTTAGCTTGGCATTGCTGAGACCACAGCAGCTTCTAACCACCAGTAGCCTGAAGGGAGAATGGATTTGCTTGGTCCAAGGACATGAGATGCATAGGGTGGGAAATCAAACCTCTGCTAAGCTACAGCTTTCAGCTCTGAGAAGCCTATAGCAGAGGCATTGTTAGCCAAGTCACCCACAGAGGGACAAGGAGCGGTTACACCTGCCAACTTGCCTTGGAAGGCTTTGCATCTTCCCTCTCAAAGCTTAGAGTTAGGCCTCTTGCCTGATTTTAAGAGACATATTTTCCAGCCAGATCATCCTCTGTTACCTTCAGCCCCCTCTAGGGAAACCAGATGTCCCAATTTTATTGGGACAGTCCCAATAATTGGGGCTTTTTCTTATATGGGCACGTATTACCTTCCCACCCCCGCTCCTGATTTTTCACAGCTTCTATCTGGTCACCCTACCCCTCCCAGCACCTAAAGACTCCTGCAGGCTACTAGGGATGCTCTGAGAACAACCCTCCTTGCATGCTGCAGAAATCCAGACTCTCCAGTTAAGCTGGAAATCTGCAGAGCGGGCCAGGAATATGTGAAAGGTAAAGCTGTCAAAGCTTTTTTGGGTCGGGCATTTGTGCAGGCATTTCATCTACTTATCCTCCCCCCCTCCCCATCCAGCAATGCCCATGAATATTAATACTTAGCACTTCTCCAGAGATTTACAAAGGTTGGTCCTGGCTGCTACAGTGCTGGTTGCTTTCGAAATACATATTAAATTAGTAAATAGTCAGCCAGTTCATGGTGTGAGGAAACTAGATTAAGTAGGCTCCTGAGTATCTACTTAAAAGGACCCCATCAATATGACAATCCTGGGTTTAGGCAGTGTAACTGTAGCCTTATTGGTCCCAGGATATTAGTGGGACAAGGTGGGTCAGGTAATATCTTTTCCTGGGCTACCTTCTGTTGGTGAGTTTTTGTCTAGAAGCCTTAAACTGTCTCTACCTTCAAGTGACACCTAAGGTTACTGCAGCTGCATGGACATAGTAGCAAAAATCTCTCTATTAGTCAGCTTGTTTTCTGTGGGCATTTGACCACAGTTGTTATAGTCAGTCATGGTTTCTTCCTTGCTGAAGTGACACTGGGGGGTGGGGGGAAGGGAATGATTACAGACCCTCCCCCACCCCCGTTGTTAATGAAATTTTCAAACACCTTCAGGACATACTCTCTTTAAAGGGGCTGGGAATAGGACTAGCTGAGCCCAGACCACAAATATCTTTAAAGGGCCAGCCAGCCTCGGGACAGCCTGGCCAGTTGCAAAACCCTTGATAATGTCCCTTTGAAGGAGGCAGAAATGACGTCAAATAATCCCACGCTCCAAATCTAGAGGAGAACTGAAAAGCTGAGCTCAGGCATCCCTGGTTCCTGGGTTGGCATTGCTGCTGTCTAAAGCTGTGCGAGGGCTGTGTTCCTGGCACACTCAGGGGTGGAGGTCTTGGCAAGTGAGAGCCAGAGGACATAGTTCTCAATTGCTTTGCTTTTAAGATGTTGTTTATATAGAGGGAGGGGGGATTCCCTCCTGCACTGTGGCCATGTTCTACCAGCGACGCTGGCCCACAGGAGCCATCAAGAGAGCACCAGGCTCGAGAACACCTCACCCCACGAGCATGGGGCTGTTCCAGAGCAGGCCAGGGGCCTGCTCCTTCCCCAAGGGGCCACCAGGTCTGTAGGGTTGTGGCAGCTGGACTGGAAGTTGGGGATGCTTAATGCTGCCCTAACTAGCACTGTGGGGCTGAACTGGGCCCCAGCACTGTGGGGCTTGCCGAGGTGCAAGCCACCTCCTCTCTGTCCCCGTGCCAGGCTCTGAACTGGCCCAGGAATCAATCTGCCCCACAATCTACCCAGGATCCTGAATCATAACATCGACTTGGGTTAGCAAACGTTGCAGCTCCCCTTTAACGCCGTGATGAGCTAGCGCAGCATTGCCCTCCAAGGGCCGGATTCCGATCTCATGCACCAGCCGTTCTGTGGCGTCACCCCATTGATCTCCCTGTGGTTACTCCTGTGAGTGTGGGGGAGTTGGGCTCTGCTAGCCCGATTGAGCCCACCATGAAACCTGTGTCACCGTGCCATGCTGGGAAGCTGTTAGGGGCATTTTGACCTGTTCTTCCTCTCTCCAACCTGCCAGCATTGGAAAGCCATAAATAGGGCCATAGCATGAAACTCCACTGGGATACACTGGGCTGGCTTGCCAGAACAGGGAGAGCAGTAAATATTTTGCACAGAAGAAAAAGAGGGTGGCTATTTTCTGTCATAACTGAGGATGCTTTGGGTCCGATCCTGCACGTGCTTCTGCGAGTAACTGCTCTGCTGATCTCAGGTGTAAATGCTGTTACTTCTGGGCATCAGGAAGTCCAGGACTGTCCCTTCCAGCTATGAAACTGTCAAACTGGGGAGCAGAGCAGGAACTTTTCCTGTTACGTTCACCTGTCTCTGCCCCTTCCCTTTGGCCTTTCACAGCCAAGTCTCCTCTTGAGCCCAGGCACCTCGAATCTGCCAGGTTTCTGGGCCAGATGCGAATGTGGTCGATTGCTGAGCACAGCAGCAATCCCCTGAGCTCCAAGGGCATCTGCCGAGCTGTGGCGAGGGAAGCTCTTTCCAGGCTCCGGCACTTCCATGCGTTGGACCCAGAGCCTTGCACACAGGCCTGGAGCCCTGAGCCGGGGCTCAGGCAGACAACCCAAGCCTGCTGCTGGGGCGGCTGCTTCAGCTGGAGGCAGGCTGGGCAGCTTTCTGCAGTCCCCACCCGCCCACGCAAGGAAGTGGTTACATTTCTCAGAGAGGAAAAGGGAAGTCAGGCTACTTCAGAGCGAGAACTCAACTCCTGCCTTTCATTCGGGGCTGGTTCAGCTGCAGTTCATGTCGACTGCCCAGAGTCCATGAACTAGCGAACCCACTTTGGAGAGAGAGATTTTCACCCTGCTTTCCTCATCTGCTCTTCTGGGTAAGTTGGCAGGAGTTTCTTCTCTTTGATCACGGGAATGGGAGGCTTGTCCTCTTCTCTTAGCGGAGTTACTGGCCGTGTGTTTAACCCCGGAGTGTGCCACCAAAAGGAAAATCTTTGTTCCTTTTACTTGAGCAGAGCAGATCTGGAGCTACAAGAACGGCACTGGGACTGGAATGAACGTCCTCTTCCCCTTTGAATCAATAGGTTCTCAGAGCTGTTGGCTTTTTTTTTTTTCCTCCTTCTTAAATGTTTCTTTTCCATTGTAGCATTTTTTCCCCCCTAGGAGGCCTGAAAACTCCACGGATTTGGAACAGATCCCTGAGCAGGGATACCGCAGAAATTAATGAAAACGGTGTGCTGGACCACAGCCCCGTTAGCCCTGCTGCTGTTCCCAGATCCCTCCCCAGGGATCCCCTCTGCGTGCCCGCTGGGTCTGACTCTCCCCTCGCTTACACTGCTCCCTTCGGTAGAGTTACTTCTGTGTTACACCAGTGGGAGTGAGAGGAGAGTCAGGGCCTCTGTGCTTTCCCCTCCTTGATTTTCCCCCTCTAAACCTGACACTGACACTCGATGCAAAGGTGTCTCTTGGCACATATGCCTCTAACTGGCTAGGGGTGCTCTCTTCCCAGCCAAAGGGACAGATCCTGTGTGGGCAAGCGAAGAGAGACGTGCCCTCCTGGGACCTCCGAACTGGGTGCTGATCTGCTGGATGCTCTGATCTTTGATTCGGGGTTTATTGCCGAAACCATCAGGCTTTGCTCTCGGAGCAGAGACCTAGCAGCAGCAGGCAGACAGAGAGCTCCTCCCAGTCTATAATCTGCTGCCTCTATCATAGAGGAACTGCCTTGGCTCTGGTGATCTCTGATAGCCCGGGGTGGGGGAAAGGTGCCTTCAGTTAAATCGGTGCATTTGGAAGAAGGAAGAGAAAATCCTGCAGAGGAGCCATTGTCACCCTCAGCAATGAGCTGCCGCTGGCTCCCTCTCCTGGGTTGGGGTGACGGGCACTTTGTCCCAGTGACAATGCCAGGCCTGAATCCCAGGGGAATCGATGGGTTGCAGGCCTCTGAGTCACACAGTGTCACCCCGCCGAGTTGGCTGGAGAGGAGGAAAGGAAAGAGCAGAGCGCCCACCCCCATTTAGGGAGCGGATGGGTAGAAAGCAGGGCCTGGGTTGGGGGGGTGCACAACTCTGCCTCCCCCTCCCTGCAGCTGTTGCTAGAGTTGATGGGATTGACCATTGAGGCCCGAGGGCACTGTCAGTAATAGGGGGCTGGGACAGTGGCCTGACTTGGTCCCATCTCTGGTCTGGGTCTCTCTCTTCCCAGGCTGAAGCAGGACAGTAGAGATGCAAACTTAATCCCTGTGCAGAGCAGGGTGATCAGGTGTCCCGACTGTATAGGGACAGTCCCGATATTTGGGGCTTTGTCTGATGTAAGCGTCTATTACTCCCCACGTCCTGTCCTGATTTTTCACACTTGCTGGCTGGTCACTTTAGTACAGAGCATGTTAGCTTGCCTAGCGCCACCTCCCCCGGAAAGGGCCGGAGGAGCATTGCTGGACTCCCAAGGGAACATTGATTCTGCCTAGTCTAGCAATAGAGCCCCCCTGATTGACCGTCCAGCGGGGCAGGGGTTAACACGGATGACCCGCCAGGCTCTGGGCGGGGGCGGGGAGGACGACTATATTAAGCTGCATGTGCTAAATACAATTTCCTGCTGAGCCTTTTCACTAGGGGAGGCAGTTACAGCAGAGAGGCTGTTCCAGCGTTTTGCCCGTTTCTGACCTAATTCAGCACTCCCCACAACATTTGCAATCAAGGCCCTTTCTTGTGTGCAACTTCCTTAGCTTGGCGTGGGGGAAGAGAAATTGCCCAGCTCTGGATCAAACATTCAGTTACTTCCCCCAGCCTTTGTCTTCATTGGTGAGGCCTTGAGCCTGGGCAGAAAAGGAGTGAAACGAGAGGAAGTTATCTAATTCTAAGCCATATCAGCGCTGGGGATCAACTCCTCTGTCTCAGGCAGACAAAGATCCTCAAACTTGCCTTTGTATTACTTGAGAGAGCAGGTGTCTGATTGTTCCAAGGCAGGGATGTGGAGCCAGCAGATTCAGGAGGTGAATGGGGCCGGTGTTCGAGTGGATGTTAGTATAGAATGAAAGGTGACGAGCAAAGCGGGGGAATTTTTCCAGACCCTTTTTTGGTTCTTTATTGTGCATAAAGGAGACCGGAAAGCTTGTTTTATTAACCTCTGTCCTGCTTTGTCCTTGCATTATACCTTCAGCTCTTGTATAGTCTCCCCAGAAAACGAATAGTGGGGCTGTTAAATCAGATGTCAGGCAAGTGAAACCTAACCTAGGCGGGGAAGTGATTATTATTCAGATTGCTTAAAACGCTTGGGTGCAGGCAGTTGGCAGCAAAGCGTCTCCATTTTTAACCATTCAGCATCCAGCGCCTTTGAGGGAGGGTGAGGAAGGCAGCCAATGAGTCCTCTTACTAAAGAGGGAAGGCAGAACTAATTTTGCCTTGGGAATATCCAAACAGAACTCCCCCCCCCTTGATATTATTTTAAACCTTTCAGGCTGTCTTGATGCATCAAAAAGAAGGGAACGGGGACACAACTCCTCTTTTCTCCTTTGCAGTTCACTGTTAAAAACGACAGAGATGCAGTAAATGCACCCTCTCCCCAAACCCTTCTCTCCTGAAGCAAGGTCAGCTGCTTAGTTCTGGTTAGCAACTTCACATTTTCTGCTCCAAGCTTTCCCTAACGTTAGCAGCCAGGACCAGCTTCTCAAAAATGCCCTGCTTTCTAGGGGAGTTAGGCACCTAAATAGCTTTGAGGAGTTGGGCCCAGGCTCCTATTTGCAGCCAGTTTTATTCAGACCGGCCTCCTTAAGCACCCAGCACAGAAACCTGCTTGCTTCCTGTGCTTCTCACGGCAGCAGTGCAAATGGGATGAGCTGTGGCAGGTTTCAGGACAGCAGCAGCACTGTGTGGTGATCACTGAAATCTAGGGTCTGTCTGGTTCATTGGGTCAAATGAATCCCAGTGTAACCTCATTGACTCTTTGATGGGATTATAGCATAGTCCTTTGATGCTCATAACACTGCCCAGGGTTGACGCTGGTCACGTTTCCCCCTTGCAGATGATATGTACAAACACGCAATAATACAGAACCTTTGCATTTTTAATACAATGGCCTCCAAAGCTACTTAAGCTTAATTCAATAAGGTTTGTGAAGGATAGCGCGGAAATTGCCAGATCTGTCACAGCTGGCTTTGTGCACTTAGATTTATTACGGGTTTTACAGCTGTGTGCAAATCATCCAGCTTGCAGCACTGCTTGCAACAGGGTTAATAGGATCATTGGTTTGATCTGCTGTAGTAAGTCCTATGTCCTCTACCATCTCCAGATATTCTCATAAGCAATTCCTTGGAGGGGGTGGCTGGATGTCACAGCTGTTTGAGGCATGGGTAGATGGCACATTATGTGCTGTGGATCTGAGCTTTGCTGGGACTCAAACCACTAGGCACTGGGTTTTGCTAATTCCTGTGTGTGGGGCCCTGTTCCTCTTGCTCTTCACAGGGAGGCTGGAATCTGTTATTAGAGATGCTCCCCCCTCCTTAGCATTCACAGCTGCCAAAAAGTGGGCAATGCTTTTTTGCCTCCAATAATAACAAGCAGCAAACGCTGCAATTAACATCCTGTCTGTCCCGTCCAAGGCTGGCACATAGAACAGTGGCAATTTCTGAGGACTTCTCATGAAATTGACTTCTAGGTTCAAATTACCTCTGAGTGCAGCCCAGCTCAGCAAACCAGAGTCCGTTGCTTGTCTGATGATTCTGGTTTCTTCCATAGAGTTGGCCGAGGCCTGTTTAAAAGTCCAGGGTAAGTTAATTAAAAAAAACCCAACAACTGTAAAAATAACCCCTCTCACTCCAACACTGAGTATTTCAAGCAGTAGCACAGTGGTTCTTTCATTATGAATTCTGTACACTGGCAAAAGCCAGCGGTGAGCTAAGCTAGTGGAAGATATTACTCATGATCTACACTGGGGTTGAACAGCCAGCTTGCTCTTAATAAAAATGTAGATTGATTGCTGCGGAGAGGCGAAGAGAAAGGAACGTTTTAACCATAAGAGTTGAGATGTTTCTAAAGAGGAAGGAACTCATAGAGGAACCAAAGCGAGGCAACTAAGATGAAGCAACCAAGTAGGCTGAGAGATTGCACACTGTTATACAGTGTCGGCAAGATAGTTTCCAGAAGAAGAGGATGACTTCTCATTTAAAAGGTTCTCTGACTTGGGAGCAACTTGTTAAGACGATCATGGTTGATTTTGCTAAGAGAATTTTGATCTTGGTTGATTTCGGTATGGAAGCATCTTGAGGCACATGCCTGCCGGCCCCTCAGCCTTTTAGCCACAGCCTCTGCTTTGTTTGGGATGTTCAACGCAACAGCTGACCATTAGCCAGAATAAAACTGGTGGCATTTGTATTGACTAAATCGGAAGCTGGACTAAAACACGCAGCATAGCGAATGCAGACAGAACGATGCAGTGTGTTGCTCGGGATTGGATGGATGCTTAAAGTGGGCAACACCAACCATTAGACAAAGCTCGAACAAGCACATCTACAAGAGCTACCAGATCTGACTTGGCTGACTGCATCTCAGAGAGGCACCTCCCAGCAGCCAGACAATGGTTCCTTCTTTTGCAACATCCTGCAGTAGACCCAGCTGGAGGCAGGAAGCCAGGCTAGATGGGCCACTGGTCTGATTCAGCATGACAAATATTTGATCTGAGGTCAGCCTTTTTAATACTGGAATGCCTCCAATCTAGCCATAAAATGCATCCTTATAGGGCAGCCGGGGATAACTGGTACAGCCCGCTGCTCTGTTCAGGGCGGTGTTGGTGGGAATGGATCACATGATTCTAGCACCAGTGACTGGGAATAGTGAACTGGAAGGTGATCCATGGGGGACTGCCTGGCTCAGGGGATGGGGACACGGAGCATTTCACCACTCGGGCGCCAGCTTGAATCTAATCATGGTTGGTAGTGACAGAAAACTCTTCTTCTCTGCCATTTGTTCCTTGGCTGCGAGTGGCTTGATTCTCCCTGTCTTGGTACCATTCCCTCCAGGTGTCTGATCTCGTCTGGGCTGAGCTGGGGCAACGTTAGGGGAGGTTTGCACTAAGTCTGAAGCTGCCCCCACTGTCCCCCTTCTATAAATAAATGGAGGACTGGCCTCTATAGGGCAGTCAATCCAGCACTGAATTCACCCCCTACCCCCATGGAGACTTAGTGGGGACACGGCACCCAGTAGGTGACCGTGTCCAACTGCCTGTGGCTTTGAGAGGGAAAGTCAGGAAGAAACCTGAGCCACGGGAAAGAGAAGATTCCCAGCCACGGACAGTCTCTTCAGCACCGAGGCGTCCATGAGGATTCCCAGATGGGGCAGGCTGTTCCCAGTGCACTTAATTCCCAGGCCTGCTGCTGTTCATTCAGGCTCTGCTATGTTCTGCTGCTCGCAGCTGGGGCATCTGAGGAATGTGACAGGCATGTGAAGGAGGGGTCTAAGGCACAAGGCATGTGAAGGAGGGGTCTAAGGCATGGGGAGGGGTTAGCACAGCCAGCTGCTCTGTGCTCCAGCTGATGGAGGTTAGTGGCTCTCTGAGATCACACTGAAGGTCCTGGAAGAAGGGAGGCTGTCAAGGCAAGCAGCAGTTCCTCTCTGATGCTATGAACTTGAAGAATTTTGCACTTCATTCATCTGCAAGGAACCCCAATTCTGGGCTTGGTTCAAGTGAATCAGCACCAGATAGGTCACCACCCCTTCATTAAGGGGCCAGTCAGGACTGTCCATGTGAAGTAGACTGAATGGCCCTGCTGATATGACCTGCCGACAGATAGTTATGTACCAGTCACCTGGATTAAGAGGTCATGGAACAGAATGATTTCCTGCACCCCCACATCAGTACAGCAGACTTTCCCATAAACTGTGTGTAGCTATAAACCAAGAACAAATATGTCCATTTGGATGGAGCCGTTCCAAGTGTTTTTGGTCCTGGCCTTTCTGCCCAATTCTTATCTCCTCTGCCCCAAATGCCGAGAGCTGCCCTGATGTTTATAGACATTGCAGAAACCAGAAATCCTGCCAATGCATCCATTTGACAGTCACCGCATCCTCCCCCCTTTTTATCTCGTTCCACTTGTTGCATCTTGACTTTATCCACCCTACACTGCGAGCTTTGGGGCAGGGACTGTCCTAGGTACATGTCTGCACAGCAAGGAGCAATGCACTGCCCTAATTGAGGCCCCTAGGGGCTACCACAATGCAAAAAAGTAATAACAATACAGCTGATTTCTATGAGAGCATCAGACTAGCCACAAAAACGGACTGAGATCACAAGCAACTTTGTGTTTAGCCTGCTCCAATCCCCTCCTGTAAAACCCTGGCACGTGCTTATGTGCTGAGTCTATTCGCTTCAGGAGCATGAACCAGCGCCAAGACGGTTCATGAGTGATTAGAAAGTCCCTTAACATTCTGAGCCAGCTTCCTGTTTTTTAAGATTATCAGGACCTTTTTGCTTCCTTTAAATGCCCTGACTGTGACAGGTTGCTGCCAAAGGGCCATTCCAGGGAGACTTGCAAAGGGAACTGGGGAAGGCCTCGCTGTGTCCTTCCAGCAATAAGGCTCGACTGGATGGTAATATCATTGCGAGAGAGCCGGGTCCATCCTGTGGGATGGACCATGAGGCCCTAGCCTAGTCTCTTCTCATTTTGCACGACGAATCTCCCTCCACCAAAGCCAAAGGCATAAGGGGAGTAATTTACCAGATTAAATTAGTAATGCATTCCAGCGCTGACTTGTGAGAATCAGACCATCTTAAGAAATGCTTGGGGCTATTGACCAGAAAGGGCTGGCCAAAGAGAGAGGAGTGTCTGACTTATTGACTTTTCATCGGCTGGAAATCTGGGTTCAAATCCAGCCTTAGGTTAACAATGATTTGGTGGGTCCTCGTCCTAGTTCCTAGTGGCCCAAACAACAACACAGGTCATGATTAGCTGAACTGGTCTGAAATCAAATCTGACATTCAACAGAGATAAGTGCAAAGTACTACAGTTCGGAAGTAAAAATAAAATGCACAAATATAAAATGGGGAATAACTGGCTAGGAGGGAGTGCTCCCAAAAAGGAGCTGGAGTACTGTGTCCAATTGTGAGCATCATGCTTTCGGAAAGATGTGAACAAACTGGAGAGAGTCCAGAGGAGAGCAACACAAATGACAAAAGGTTTAGGCAACCTGCCCTATCAAGAAAGATTTTAAAAAATTGGTACGTTTAGTCTTGAGAAAAGAAGATTAACGGGCAACCTAGTAACAGGCTTCAAATATGTGAAGGGCTGTTGTAAAGAGGACTGTCATCGATTGTTCTTCATCTCCACTGAAGGCAGGACAAGAAGTCATCAGCTTAATCTTCAGCCAGGGAGATGTAAATGAGATATTAGGGAAACGTGTCTGTTAGGATAACTATGCTCTGGAATAGAGTTCCAAGGGGGGTTGTGGGATCTCTGTCACTGAGGATTTTAAGGTTTCAGAGTAGCAGCCGTGTTAGTCTGTATTCGCAAAAAGAAAAGGAGTACTTGTGGCACCTTAGAGACTAACAAATTTATTAGAGCATAAGCTTTCGTGAGCTACAGCTCACTTCATCGGAGCTGTAGCTCACGAAAGCTTATGCTCTAATAAATTTGTTAGTCTCTAAGGTGCCACAAGTACTCCTTTTCTTTTTGAGGATTTTAGGAACAGGTTGGCCAACATTGGTCTAGGTGTACTTGGCCTACTTCAGTAGAGTGGGCCGGACTCGATGACCTCTCAGGGTCCCTTCCAGCATTACATTTCTATGGTTCTATGAAAGTCAATTGAAAACAATGGAGCTATGCAGATTTACACAACTGAGGAACTGGCCTTCGGTTTCAGTTGTCATTGAACACCAATGTGAGAATCACCGTGAATCTGACGAGTCAGGCAATGATTGGGTGACTAATGAGCAGATTCCAGTTTACCGCCCTTACAGTGGCTTGATCCTTTGGTGGCTATTTTCTTTAGATGTGGCTGACAAGGGCCGTCTTTTAACCTGGCTATTACATCTGTGCTTTTTTACTTTCGTTCCAGCTGAAAAGCCATGGCCTACCACAGCTTCCTGCTTGAACCAATCAGCTGCCACTCCTGGAATAAGGATAGAACCCGTAAGTATACAGATCCCTTCTCCTCTATGCGCACTAGCAGCGGGGGTGAAAACAGGTTACGCTGATATAACTGAGTTAGCAGAACTGGCCCATGGTATGGATGGAACATGCTGCACTGGTAAAGGTCCCTTTTCCCAGGACCCAGCCTCAGAGCGCAGAGTGCAGAGCTGGCCACACTGGCTTCCCTTCAGGGCTGGCTCACAAGACTGCTTCCCATGTTCTCCCCAGCCGCCAGCTCCCCCCAGATGTGCAGGCTGTGGAGACCCCTCGCATCTGGTTTTGCCAAGTACAATGACACACTGGGCTGGGCCTATGACCTAGTCATGCTGTTTGTCAGAAAGAAGAGACACAATGTTCATCCAGGTTCTGAGTGCCTTAAACTCGGCAGAGGGGTTTTCAAATCCGGGACCCTAACGGAGAGAGGGGACCATTTGCAAGGTCCAAGTCCCAGTTCCAAACACCCAGCAAGTCTGGTGGAGAGGGGGGGCAGATCCCGGAGTTTGCTTTTGTCCCGTCTCTGAAGCAGTTCGTACAGAGGGAAAATGCCCAGGAGCAAGTGGGGAACACAACTGGGAGACATTCCAGCAGGCTCCCACTCCATGTCTCCCTAGCAGGAGATTGGGGTCATGTAGGAGGAGGCTCAGTCCAGTGCAGCCGGCTCAGAGAGAGGATTGTGCAGCCCTGTTTACTTGGAGCCAGGCGCACCATATGTGCTGCGTTCCAAGGGGCCCAGCCCCCATGGTGCAGCCCTGGGCAGAATTGAGGTTGGAGGGAACAGACCGTTACTGTTAGTAACGCAGATAAATACATTTCAAGACAATCTGAGCTTCCTTTGTGGCCTGTTGGCAGAGCCCCTGGGCGATTCATGGTGAGTGACACTGTCCCCCAGCCATGGCACCCCGGGGTGAGCATATAAAAGGGCTGCAGTGAGCACGGAGTGGCTCACCAGAACAAAAAGCACTTTCTGTAGGGAACGGGGGAAATGGGCCATGCGGCTGGCTGTAGGCAGGATGGGGCGGGCACAGGCAGAGAGCCTGCCAGGGGGCCACCCCTCGACAGCTGGCATTCCAAAGGGTACCTCCCACCTGAGGGGGGCGGAGCCTCTTCTGGTGGTGGGCGGAGCTCTTCTGGTGGGGGCGGGGCCTCTTCTGGTAGGGGGGTGGAAGCTTCTTCCCACTTGCCAGTTTAACTCGGCGCTGAAAATCAATGCTGGGGGGCTGCACAGCGGCAGCAGAGTGGGGCATGGATGGGCTGGGTCAGAGGAGCTCAGCTGGGACAATTCACATTCAGCTGCTCCCCTCCAGCACTAGGTCTCGCCTAGCTTCACCCAGCTGCCTTTTCCCCTTGTGCTACTGCCCTCGGATACTTGGGGCCTGAGCAACGGGAAAGAGCTAAGCTATGCTTGAAAAAGGCCTCAGGCTCCCCTTCGTGCCCCTTTTAAAGCCTCCACCTTCCTGAGTAGAGGCCCCCTCCCCACCACATGCTAGTGCCAGGTTCACCAGCACGCAGGCACCGACTTTCCCGCTCCGCCCCAGGCCCCGCCCCCACTCTGCACCTTCCTCCAAGCCCCCGCCCCCTCCACTCTGCCTCTTCCTGCCCCCGCTTCCCCCCAACCCTAGCGCGCCCCGTCCTTGCTCTTCCCCCTCGCTTCCTGCACCCCGCGAAACAGCTGATCCACGGCAGGCAGGAGGCACTGGGAGGGAGGGGGAGGCCCTGATTGGCGGGGCCTGTCCACAGGTGGGAGGCGCTGACGGGCGGGGGAGGAGCTGCTAGAGGGGCTGCCACTGGGTGCTGAGCACCCATCATTTTTCCCTGTGGGTGTGCCAGGGCTGGAGCACCCCCGGAGTTGGCATCAATGCACCAGCATGTGTGACCTTTCTCTCCTAGCACCTCTCTTTGTCACTGTACACAGCGACCCCCACCCCAGTCCCTCGTCACAAGGCAAGGGGGATGTGGCTTTCAGGAGCTTTCCCACAACAGCAAACTCAGTATGCGCTGACTGTGCGCTACAAGCTGGGCTCTGGCTCCAGACTCAGGGTCACAGAGCAGGCAGCACCAGGGAAGGTTGAACGAGGAACGGCTGGGGACTGGGGTTGCGAGCGAGCCCCTTTGAAGTGTACAACTGTTCCATTGGCTCTGGTATTCGGCCTCCAGCTGCAGCTGGCAGCTGTTGCTTAGCCAACCTCCCACCCCCTGGCACTAGTCAGGGTAGAGGCTTTCCTGCCTGACCCTTGCGGGCCATAAGTGAACACCCTGAAGCTTGAGACTGGCCTTTCTCACTGTGACCTTGGCCAGCATAGCCACATGCTGTAGTAATGCGCATCCTGCTTGTCATTGGAACCCAGCTGCAGTACTTAACCCCTCGTCCCCCCCCCCCCCGATGGCTGGTCACGTAACCGCTGTTATTGTTCCACAGAGCTGGCCATCTGCCCCAACAACCATGAGGTCCACATCTACAAGAAAGCTGGAGAAAAGTGGAACAAGGTCCATGAGCTGAAGGAGCACAACGGGCAGGTGACAGGTGAGACAATGCGTCATTGGGCCAAGGGTCCCCCTTCTCTGAGAGCAGCCAGGCAACGCTGCCCCTAGACACAGCCGCATGCGAGAGACGGGGCTGGAGGAGACAGATCCCCGGCTACTGGGAGGGCTCCCTGCTTGGCAATGCGCTCAGAAGGACGCGCTTGTATCTGCAGTGGGGGGACGGGTGGCCTTGAGATCTTGTCTCAGCTGCAGCCAGACCCCCTCAGGCTGCACTTGGTCATCTTGCTAACTAAGCAGGGTGGGGCTGGATCAGCCCTTGGACGGGAGACGTCCATGGAACATACTAGTGCTGCAGGAGGGGGTGGTGTGTGATTCAGAAGGAGGTGCTCTTCCCCTTGTCAGTCCTGAGCCCAGAGTCCCAGCGTGGTGGTAGGGGCGCTGTGCTGTCTTTCAGAGGAGACATGCAACGGAGATCCTGACCCGGGGTCATTAAGATCCTGAGGCACTTTCCACAATAGTTCTTGTACTGGCTGAATTCCCCATTGGTCTCATGCTTCACTCCCTGTACTGAACACTTGTGTTGCTGTATGCTGTCAAACTGCTGCAATGTTCCACCCAGAGGTGGCTGCATTTCAGGGGTGAGTGAAGGAATTTATATACATTGTTAAGCAGTGCAGGATCTTGTGAAAGGAACAGTGGAAATCTAAGGCTTTACTGTTAGCCAGCTGAAGGCAGAAACAGCTGAAAGGACCTCCCCAAGGTTTAAATTGAGAGGGGAGTTGCAGCTAACAGGAGAGATGGCTTTAAGCCATCATTAAAGCTGTTCTGGGGCAGGGACTGTCTAGTGGCAGCACATTGGAGTTCAGGGCCTCAACACCCTGTCACTGCAAGGATGGGGAGAGACATAGGCTTGGAGTGGCATCAACAGTCTCCATCTGACAGCATCCAGCCCTGTCCTGCCCCTGGTAGGCCTTCTAGGGAGGGGATTGATCCTACTTCCTCAAAATCAATACGCTTGCAGCTTCCTGCCCCCAAAGATCTGTTGTTTGACAGGCTGCCTAGCCGACTCGTTCTAGGAGGTTGTGGCTCTGGAGCAGGAACCCCACATCCAGCCTGGGGCACTGAACGTGAAACGGCACTAGTGAAAGGGGCAGGGCGGGGAAGGGGGGAATGTTGGAAGTGGAGGCTGGCAGCAGAGGGGGAAGGAAAGGGCAAGGCTGCCCCCTGCTGGCCGTTTTGTTGGTTTCGTCTCACCGGCTTTCCAGGGGGCAGTAAACTTGATGCCGGCGACGGAGCCAGGGCTTTGGGTCAGGCCCAAACACCAGCACGGCTGAGGCCCCTTAAGCCCAGCTGTGAATGTGGTGACGGGGGAGGGGCTCGAAGAGCTGGGGAGAAAGGAGTTTGGGAGCACAGTCGTAGATCTTCAGGCCAGAAGGTACCATTACGTCATCTAGGCTGCCCTCCGGCAAAGGCTGCCCTCCCTCAGCATTCCCTGCTCCTACCCCCATGGCTCTCTGCGTTTCAGGCATCGACTGGGCCCCCGATAGCAACCGCATCGTGACCTGTGGGACAGACCGGAACGCCTACGTGTGGACCCTGAAGGGCAATGTCTGGAAACCCACCCTGGTTATCCTGAGGATCAACCGCGCTGCCCGCTGCGTGAAGTGGTCCCCCAAGGAGAACAAGTTTGCTGTGGGCAGTGGCTCCAGGGTCATCTCCATCTGCTATTTCGAGCAGGAGAACGACTGGTGAGTCCTGGCCCTTTGGAGCTCTGGGGGACCATGCTCCAAGGGGGTAGGGCGCCTCTGCCCTGCCGCTGAGTCAGGCACCGTGCTACCTGCTTGTCTTGTGCCCTAGGTGGGTTTGCAAGCACATCAAGAAGCCCATTCGCTCGACCGTCCTCAGCCTGGACTGGCACCCCAATAATGTCCTGCTGGCCGCCGGCGCCTGTGACTTCAAATGCAGGTGAATTAAGAGTCCTTGAGGGAACACTGAGCCCCGGGGATGGTAAGGAACAGGGGGTTCTGGAAAGGAACAGGAAGGCTGCTTTCTAGTGGGGCACCCTCGCCCTGTCTGGACTGACATGCTCTTTGGCGCTCCAAGGTTAGAAATGGGGCCGAGTTGGGGTTTGGATGATGACCTCGCTGGGGTTAGGGCTTGCATAGAACTGCCTCTCCCTTTGCTGTGACCGGTCACTTTCCTCAGGGAAAGCTGATATCGCCCTCCTCCCCTGTTTATTTCTGACTAGAAGTGGGCCCTAGATCAGAGAACCCCAAGCTTTGGGGAAGCCCTGACCCTGGACTGGATCCTAGCTGTGCAGCTCAGGGCCATCGCTGGCTCTTCAGAACCAGAAACATCCACTGGGCAAACAGCAAAGCCTCTTGTGTGAGAGTAACAAGGGACGATCATGGAACTAAAATAAAGATCCAGGCAGCAGCCGAGAGGTTGGGTTTGCCAGATCTAGGCAGGACTGGGCCCTCCAGGGTTGGGAGTGTCGTTCAGGACCCGGGATGTGTGAGGGGAGTCTCCATGTGGCAGCATTGCCTCCCTGGCTGATGATAAAGCAGATGGTATCTTGGTGTCAGTGCCTGCCTTAAGCATCCATCAGGGACCTTCCGATTTGTTGTTCCCCACCCTTGGGGTGTCTCATTAGTGATGTGGCTCAGCTCCCTGGCAAAAGCTCTGTCATCTGTGGCCCTTCTTAACACAGCTGGGTCTGGATCAGGAACGAGTGAGGCCTGTCGGGGAGGGAGAGAAAACTCCCCCTTCTGGGTTCTAACAACGCTCAGCTCTTCTCTGGAGCTCGGTGTATGTCCCAGGGACACAGACAGGGCCAAGGGACTCGCTCAAGGTCACACCAGCCAGGATCACAAACCTGGTTGCCCAACTCCTCAGCCAGGGCCCAGGGTGCTGGATGCTGCTGCTTCTCGGGCTACCAGCACCGTAGCCACTGTTCATCCAGCAGCCCAGATCTGTGCTTCGGCTCCCCATAGGATTTTCTCGGCCTACATTAAGGAAGTGGAGGAGAGGCCGTCCCCCACGCCGTGGGGCTCCAAGATGCCCTTTGGGGAGCTGATGTTTGAGTCGAGCAGCAGCTGTGGCTGGGTCCACAGCATCTGCTTCGCTGAGAGCGGCAACCGTGTGGCGTGGGTCGGCCACGACAGCACCGTCTGCCTCTGGGACGCCAACAAGAAAATGGCGTAAGTGGGACTGTTTTCTTTAGTGCAGGACACTTGCATCTCCAGTGGGGCTGGCTGGACGCACAGCGGGGCAAACCCCAGCTCATGGGAGAAGCCTTTGTCTGTACAGAGCAGGGAGAACCTCACTGTTTATGGGCTTGGGACTGCAATTTAAGGCCGGGTGAAGGGCTGAGCTGGCTGCAGGTAGCCTGGAAGCTGGAGCGGCTGGGGGTTGGGTATTTCAGACCGGAGGGTGAGAGCCTGGCTCCGCCCCATGTGCTGATCAACTGTCGGGGTCCAGGGGCTCTGTAGTTAGAGGTCTGGGAATAAGCAGGGTAGGTTGCTAGCACTGGGGCTGATTGCTGAGCCATCTGCAGTTCTAGCCTCTGTTGCTTCTCTGCTGGTGCTGCAGCCACCTCTGGGGGCAAAAAGTGGCAGCAGCTGGACACTGCCCACCGACACTCGCGAATAGCCTAGGGCAGCATGCGAAGCCTGAATCCAACACACTGCATCCAACACCATCTCCTGCCCCTCTCCCAGCCACGTACCAACCCAGCCCGATCCTGCCGTGCCAGGCTGCCAGGGCAAGGAGGGGACCACGCCTCAATCTCCCTGCTAAATTGGCCCCTTTCCGTTGCTCACCCTGTGGTGCGGGGGACCAGGATGGGCTCAGCCCGAGGAAGGGCCGGCTAAACCTGGATTCAGTCTGGCTCACCGCTCGCGCTCAGGAAATCTAGGGTGCCTGTTACGTTCCCTGGTGGTTCCAAGGGGGATGTGATGTGAAGCCAGAAGGCTGCTCAGAGGTGCTAACCGCTCTTGGCTTCTTCTCCCCGCCTAGCATCGCCTCGTTGTCTGTGGAGACTCTGCCGCTCCTAGCTGTCACCTTCATTACCGAGAACAGCCTGGTGGCAGCGGTAAGTCTGCGGCTCGTGCCGGGAAGCTGAGTGGCTGCTTTCGTGTCTGGCAGCTTTGAGCAGAACACACTGTTGGTCTTTCCCCAGGGCCACGACTGCTACCCGATGCTCTTCACCTATGACGAGAGCCAGGGCTCGCTGACCTTTGGTGGGAAGCTGGATGTCCCCAAGCAGAGCTCCCAGCGTGGCCTGACTGCTCGCGAGCGCTTCCAGAACCTGGATAAGAAAGCCAGCACCGAGACCAACAACGTCATTCTGGAAACGCTGCACAAGAACAGCATCAGGCAAGTGGCGGGTGGGGCACCAGGAGACCCTGCCACATGTTAGTCCAGGAGACAGGGTCGGGGATGGAGCTAAATCCTGCCAAACGCAAACTCCAGAGCTGCCTCCTCACTTCAGTTCTGACCACGATAGAGTGGGAGTGGCTGAAGTGGAGGCTTGTACTGCAGGAGGCCAAAAGCGGAGGCTTGCACTGCAGGAGCATCTCCCTGGCCGTTCTGCCGAGACAACCTGCCTTCCCTTGCTGGAGCTCACTTGCCTTGTTAGCTGGGAGAGCCCCTGCTGGTGGCCTTCACAACTGAAGGTGGTGAGTTGGGTTGCACGATACAGAAATTTGGGCAAAGCTCTCCTGTTGGAGCCAACCTTCCCGTGTGGCAGGCATGGAAAGGTGGCAGGTGTTAAAATAACCCCAGAGCTTAATAAACTCTTGTGTCGAACACGCCAGTTTAGAAAGACTGTCAAATGCTGAGGCCAGGGAAGCCAAATGCCAGCTGACTTTCCAGTGTCCATCTCTGCTCTCCAGCCAGATTTCCGTGATTGCCGGTGGCAAAGCCAAGTGCTCCCAGTTCTGCACCACAGGAATGGACGGGGGGCTGAGCATTTGGGATATCAAGGTAAACAATCCCAGCAGGGACCGGAGAGGTGTTTGCAAGTTTTGGGGCTTCCTTGGGTCACCTCAGATCACAGCCTGAGGGCCAGGCCTTGTTCGCAGTTCTAGTAGTGTCAGTGCCTGCACTGCGGCCAGCTGTAAAGGAAAACAACACGCGGCCACACAGCCCTTCTACACGAGTGTATTGCTGGCTCTGGGTAGTGATACTTCTGCAGTCACTGTGGGTGGGATTCTCAAACGCACCTGGCGTTGGCCTAACTGCTCCCAGGCCAACTCTGAGCCCTTAAAGAAGCAGGGTTTTTATTTAGCGGGATTGTTTTCAAACTGTTGGCATGAAAGACCCAAAGAGTAGGGGAAGCCTTCACAGACATTTCAAATTATTTCTTTGGGAGCCCCCCCCCCACAGTTATTAGGCTGTTTACAAAGCTAATCTCTGCCCTGATTGCGCTTTCTAGTTGCTTTTATTACACCTGTTGGCAGCATTTGGCCGCTGATCAGCAGCAAGTAACAAAATTCACACTACCGGGAAGGACTTAGCTCAGAAGCCTTTTGCCTGATTACAAGGCTAGACAGCAAGGAAGCTGGGTTCTCTTGGTTTGAAGGTGCTCAGGAGACGTTATATTGTAACAAAAGGTTCCATTTCATGTCAAGCTCATGTCCCCAGCATCCCACTGATTTGCAGTTCTGTGACACCCAAATGCCAGGGAGCTACAGCTCAGCACCGATCGCTGCTTGCAGGCCAGTCCTGGTACTGAGAGCACATAACTTTACCTAACACTGCACTATCCAGACTCACAAAGCCACCGCATGGTTCCCCAAAGCAGTGCTAGGACTGATGGCACTGAACGCTATCTGTTTGCTGGTGCAGGCATATAGCTACTTATTGTTATTGCCCCTGCCAATGTGCCATTCTCTGCTGCCATTGACTAGCTCCAGGGGGATCTATGTCCACAGGAGGCTATTTCCTCGCCTTCATACCCCACAACATGGATCAGCTTTTCAACCTTTTCTTCTGTTGAAAGCTATTCAACAGGCCAGAGGGAGCGTTCCACGCCGGTGCTGCGCCCATCACAGCCACTCTCACATGAGCACGAACGATTGAGTCATTGTGTAATAAACGCTGCTTGGAATTGGATCAGACATGCTTCAGAATGAATGCCGCCTAGCCTCTGGCTCTCATCTGGTGTGACTCCACTCATTCCGGCACAGCTAGTAACATTTTGCAGGGACACTCTGTCCATGATTTGACCTACCCAGATAGTTCTCCAGGCTGGTGAGGAATATTCCTGGGATGGTATTTTTAAAATTCAGCCTGATCAAAGGGAAATTTAGAACATGACAATAGCCCCACTGATTAGAGGATCCTGCAAAAGAAATGAACACACCCAACTGGCTCTGACAGACAGGTGACTTGAACAGCCCTTTGGAGCAATGGAGAGCTGTAAATGCTAAGCACCGCAGAAGAGTATGCCATGATTTCTCCTCTTGGTGCGAGGGGGGGTGGGGGGATGGGGTGCTTGGGGAATGCTAAATACATGCTAGCCTGTATTTTTATATGGATGGACACAATGTCTAGTTATGCCACCCCGCAGCATAAAACAAATACAGGCCATGGTCTACAGCAGGGTCTCAAACATGCGGCATGCAGGGTTATTTCCTGTGGCCCGCCAAGCTCCCCATGCCCCCCAGGGTGCCGCATCCCCACTCCTCTGCCTACCTCCAGGTGCTTCCCACCACCAAACAGCTGTTGGGCAATGCTTAGCGCTTTCCAGGAGGCAGAGGGGAGGAGTGGAGAGCCGTGCGCACAGGGGAGGAGGAGGGGCAGGTATTCAGGGAAGGGCCTCATGGAAGGGGTGGGGGGGGGGGCTTTTGTATCTTTATATGAAAAGGTGTCAGTGATGCAGCCCTCAGTCCAATGTACTAGTCCTCATGTGGCCCTCGTGGTGATTTGAGTTTGAGATCCCTGGTCTACATCCAGTTTTTGCAGTTTTGGTGTGTTCAATTACACCCTTAGTGGTAAAAAGATGTTCTACAGAAATGTGGCTTAGTCCCCTTCCCATATGGAATCAGTTATACCGGTATGACTGTGTCCACAGTAGCAGGCGGTGTTGTAACACTAACTCTAGCAATACAGTTAAAGGAGTACATCTTGCATGTGTAGACAAGGTTTACAAAACGAGGGCACAGAGCCCTGCATTAGAGAGGTGACTGGTTGAGAGGCAAGGAGTCTGCTGCAGGAAGCAGGCATATTTCCATGGTTTGTGCTTGCACTCTGGCCAAGCGAGCCAGTCCCCGAATTTGCAATGGCCAGGCTACCCAGACGCGTTTATTCATTCACCGTGCTCTCACACACCCGGAGAAAAGTGTGTGTTAGAAATCTGTGCTGTTTTCCTTGTAGAGCCTGGAGTCCGCACTGAAGGATCTCAAGATCAAGTGACGGAGCCTGTGGGGAGAGGCCATTTGCAGCACCGCCAGCCTCACTCTCTTATTCCAATTCTGCTTGCTTCTTTTTCTGTAAGATGTTGAGTTTAGATCGAGACACATCTCCCCTGGAAGTGGTACAACTGCCTGGGCTCAAAGGCACTTGGGAGACTTGTCAGCTGAGGTAAATTAAGTACATAGAAATTAAAGACTTCTTTAAATTTTAAAAGAGTGCACCTATGCTGGTCATAAATTGCTTAAAAGAAACAGAAAATAAAGTGTCTTTTTCATGTAAATCAAGCGGTTGCTTTCTTTCTCATATATATTGATGTCAGTGTCACTGTTAAGTTCTCCCCGAGGTAGCAGATATCATGGGGGAGTCTCCTAGTGCTGTCTCCGCATCTGTTTCACACCTCATAACTACTTCCTGTGTCAAACAATTGCTGCACTGCCACCTGGCACCCTTCATTGCCAGAACAGCAGCAGCTTTTGCCTGGGAAAGGCTGGGAGGGGTTTTGCTCATGCCTGCCTCAGCCATGTACAGCCCCACCCAGTCTGCTTGAAGACAAGCAGGTTTCCCAACCTGCAATGCTGCTGCCCTGGTTTCATAACTCTACCTGCAAACATGTGACCCAAAGCTCGCACCTCCAGTGGGCCATCCTCGCATTTGAGTTCAGCACAGCTTCCAGACAGGTGGGGGCTTTTCAAAGATGCAAATAACAAGCTGTGTGGTGTGTGCACGTTATCTTTCCAAAGCACTTAAAGATACAAGGGGATAAAGATGGAAGAAAAAAAAAAAGAAATCGTTCCTATTGGATTTTAACCAGTCGTGTCCACTTCTAAACATCTCCTTCTCCAGACAATGCCAGGTCATTGCATTGCTTCCTGCTCATTTATACAGACTTCCAAGGATCATGTTCTGGCGCTCAGCTAGAGGACAACTCTCTCCCAGTAGCAGAGTGGTATTTTTGATTGTTGGAGTTTACATCCCCACTGTGTCTGATCACAGGCGGTTCTGAGAGACACTTATGAAACAGGTGTTTAACATGGAAGACTCCATGCAGATCAGATTATCAGACACTGATCAAACCTTTACGGATACATCATACTCCCTCTACAAACATTCAAGTCAGGGCTTTCCATGCTAAATACATCCTCTTTTTCCTCCCTCCAGAAACCCCACACTAACCCCCACTCTGATGCCACTCAATTCTGAAAGGTGTAACAGTCCAGGGTTAGCTCTATCCACACCGAAGAGGACATGGATTGAAAGAAGCTAGAGGACAATTATCCCCTTCCACTAAGCTAGCCAAATGCGTGTGTAGAGCAGATCGAATGAGATGTCCACCCGAGCCAAGCAGGGAAAGCACATTACCTTCAGGCTGTAGCTGTCGGTACAGTCCAGACGCTCCAGTCAGACTTGTCCTATTGGCTCCATTTTGACAGTGCAAGCAGCGCAAAATGCCAGGCAAGCAGCACAAAACTGACATGAAATAGCAAGTCACCATCATAGCTCACAGGCACTGGGCATCTCCCACAAGTTGTAACTGGAAACCCCGCAGAAGCACACCCGGTGCCCATGAAGTTTCATGCTGACATGCACAAAAGACAAGGGCAAAGCATTTACGATAATTTAAATTTTAATCAGCCAAATATACATGTTTGGGTTGGGTTTTTTTTTTGTTTTTTTTTTGTTTTAAATTTATCGAGTTTTTCTTTTTACCTGGGTGTTTGTACAACCAATGAAGGCTTTGCTTTAAACAAAGGATGATGTGGTTAAAAACGGACACTATCCCTAGTCAGAGGAGAAAAAAAAGGAGGGAAAAGGGTGGGGGTGGAGGGTGAAAATGGGAATGAACAGCACTGCAGAAAAACAGCCATGAAGTTAGGCTTCCAGACTATTCTTACAACACTCTGCAGCTCAATTTCATGGGCTGTTTGTTTGCAGAAGAGGGTCCTTACAATACACGCCCCCCCCCGACCTTTGGATTTTCATCAAGATTGCCCACCCCATGCCCCACCCCCAAGCTGACAGAAAATCTAGGTTTTGCAATCTAATATATGAAGCATTTCCCCTCCCACCTTGCTCCCCCACCCTGCCCCTAATGTGTTTAGTCCTAAAAACAGCAAAAACATTCAGGTTTCCAAACTGTTACACAGAGAACTGCTGTTCAGCACGGTTCTGCCCCGAAGATAGCAGCTGCCCCCCCAACCCAAAATGGAATTCTGTGCCAAGATGAAGACAAACACACTGTCAGTGTCTCTTGGAGGTGAATTTGACTTCGATGTTGCAGTACACCCTACGTGGTATGCAACATGGCAGAGTTCCTGGCAGGCACCAGGCACAGTTCCCTGGAATTCTTCCTCCTGCATGTCCTGTGCTTATTTGTTAAGGGATAGTGATTGCAGTCTTTTTCCTGCCACAGACGCGTCATCTTTTGCTGTGGGAGTGGGGAGGAGGGAGGGGAAAAAAAAAAAAAAAAAAAAAAGAGACTTGTCAATGTTTCTAGATGCACGTGGGGAATTGGTGCTGTCTCAGTGGCCCTAGAGAGACGGAGCTCCATTTAGCCACACCACACACATAGCAGCTTAGCAAGTGTCCCTCTGTCATCCCCCTCCTTGGATGCTAAAATTCCTGGTGGGCCCACATCCAGAGTTAAAGGAGAATTCCATCTCTCTGGTCCATTCTGACCCTGGTCTCTGTCATTCATGCCAGCTGTGGAGAGATTTGTGCAGGCCGAAATGGACTGAGACCAAACCCCCATCACCAATTTGGTTCACTAGAGACTTCAGCTGAATTAAGAGTCAGCCTGTGAGCTGGAAGTGCAAAGCTCTATATCCCATTACCAATTCCCTGAGCCATTTAGGTAATGTCATATGTAATTCTGGTAAACAAGATCCACGCTGCTTGCAAGGAATTCACTGAACTGCTGGTGTGAACATGTACAAAAATCCCTTTCCCTGTTCAGCTGAAGCATTGTAGGTGTAGAGAGCAATTCCCTCCTTACTTTGCCTGCTCACTGCCTACCTAATCTACCACTTTATGAAGCAGCATAAAGCAGAGATGAAATACAACTGACTCTAGGGTTGAACAGAATAGCTGTTTAACAGCACTGGTAGGAAGGGAATACTATGCCTACTTCACTTGTGATACTGAGATCACAGGTCCTGGTGGCATGGCTGTCGGTGAGGGCAGTTACAGGTGGACTGAATGAGGAACCATTAATATAATTTTAACAGCCTTACCTTTTCTTTCCTCCTCTTTCTTTTTGGCAGCTTCTTCCCTCTGTTTCCGGATGATGGCTAGTCGAGCGAGATCTGCCTTTGCCTGTTCTGTTTTACCAGCTAGGTGCATTTTCATGTATCTTTCTTTTGCTTTCTGCTTCTCTATTTCTTCTCTGTTTGAGTGAAATACACTAGTCAACATGATATCCAAATTAACACACAGGTATCGTTAGAGTTAGAAAGGGGATTAAGAGAAGGCATGATCTCAAGCAGCCTCGACCTCTGACCTTGGAGCACAAATACATACAGTCATTTCAATCTCCAATGATCATGTTAATGATCTAGCAATTCAAGGAGGCTGAAGATCAAAATAATGTTTAAATTTTTCAAAGTAGTCCTGGGGCTTGGGAAGAACCATGCTGAAGATAGCTTTTCAAGCCAGAAACTATTCAATATAATGAATATCTAAATAAAGGCTTCTTTCTAACATTCATTATCACCTCACCCAAGTATCTCACAGTAGTCCAGTGAATTAGGGATTGTTTCTGTTCCCACTGTGCCAGGGAAAACTCTGGCACAAAGAGTTGTGACTTAGCCTAATATCCCACAGCAGGACAGTGTCAAAACAGAGCACAGTCCTCCTGTTTCCTAGTCTAGTGCCCTACCCAGAAGCTGTCCTCCAGCTGAAGGAATTGAATCAAACTCGCACTTTTCTCTCTAAAAACTCACATGTGAAATGGCAACTGAGTTCAAGACTGAAAACAAAATTTAAGCGTCCACTGGGGCAAGTAACTTCACTCTGACCCGAGGAATCTGGAAAACGCACTCCCATCAATACCAGGGCTCCCGCCACACCAGGAATTAACAGGGTGACCCTTGGTATGGTATTTTTCTGGCACTACGTGCTAATGCACAGGGGCAGTTATTTCTGATTATTGACATCAGGCTTTTAGAAAGGAAAACTAGATAGCCATGGTCCATGACTAGGGCTCTTAGGCGCTTAACACAAATAATTAATAATCATTATAATAATTATCAGAGGAACAAACATTTATGCCCATCTCAATGCATTTCGCAAAGCTGCCTGATTTTAGGATGACAAGGCGGGTGAGGTAATATCTTTTATTGGACCTACTTCTGCTGGTGAAAGAGACAAGCTTCCAAGCTTGTACAGAGCTCTTCTTCAGGTCTGGGAAAGGTGCTCAGAGTGTCACAGCTAACTACAGATTGTATAGCATAAGTAGTTAACACATGAAGGATGGCAGCCACCAACATAGGCTGGCTCTACTAAACCATGTAAGTTCCTACCCAATGAAACTGGGATCCAAAGCGAATCCCGATAATTATCTTCACACCTACTGTGACGGTGGGCTCAAATAAATAAAGGACCTCACTGAGAAATCAGCTTCCCTCCCAAAGGATCAGATTTACTGGCACCACATGGCTTGGCCATTGCAGGGGGAAGAGCATTATTCTAGGAACAAACAGCACACACACATCTCCAAGCTATAAGAGAGTAGGAGGATTGTTACCGCTCTCTCCGCGACAGCTCCTTGGGTCCATCCAGATCCAGCTGAGTTACTTTTTTGGCTGTCTGAACAACTCGATTGGGATTCTCTATGTCTATCAACCCTTCCACGCCTTTGCGCTTTTGCTGGAGTTTAGAAACAAAGGACATGCATGTTATCAATGAGTTCTGTAGCTGTCAAGGCTCAATGAGTCTTCTTCACATTCGTCCTGGTGGAGAAAGTTTGCTCATGTGGTCATTGCCTCTGAAACCAAACCTAGACAGATACTAAAAAAATTCTTAATTACCAGGGAATACACCTGCTGCCACATCATATTTTACTTTACCACATGTTTTCAACCCCACTGTTAATCATGAAAGCTATCACCTCTGTTTCTTACACTTCAGTGTACGGCAACGAACAAATTATTAATGGAGCGAAGATTAACTGGGAGGAGACACACACTAAGTTTAACTTTAAAAAATCCCACCATTTTTACAAATCTGGGCTCAGGAGCCAGAAGATTCATGGGGAAAATAAAAATCAATGATTAGCAGGTTGGTTGTGCCTTGAGACTGTGGGGTGTTCATCTACATTAAATGCATTGGGAGTTACGGTACCTGATAGTCCTCGTCATCTTCATCACTCTCGTCTGAATCTAAGGATTTCTTCTCTTTTTTGGGGTCTCCTATTGCCCCTTCTCCCCCTTCTTCTTGCTCCTCCTCTTCCTGTGAGTTTACAGGAGATTAAGAAAAAATATAAACTGATGAAATTGCAACCTCTAGCAATGATTCTTTAAAAGAAGTGAAAACATTAGCAGGTAAGGGATACAACTACATGGTCGAGAATGTCAGTATTATTTGCACATTTCCTATAATCAATTTTATTTTTATTGCATCCAAGAGCAAGATACATTTAGGGCACAAAATGTGTCCCATTATTCACATCACCTGCATTAACAGGGTCCTCAATAAGAGACTCCACTGCTTTCTATATACAATATGATATCCATTGCTAGGTAACTTGATCACCGTATTCTATGTTTCACATTTTACTTCCCACAGAGGCAGAGAATAAAGGACACATTCAGACTTTGGTTTCAAGTGCTCGATACCCCATTGATTTTGAAAGAAACTGTCCAAACATTACTACAAACTAGATCCAGCTCTAAAACTCTAGGTCACCAACAGAAAATCTGGAGAATAGCAGATTGTCAAACCCAACATAAAAGCTTTTCCTCATATTGTAATTAGGTGACAGAATGATTTACAACACTTGACTCTAAGCTGCCTTTGCTCATGAACTGCAAAATAATTGAACTATAAGAGCAGCAGTTTATCTCACTAAATATGTGACCAGAGAGAACACATACCCTGGCCTTTTGTTTTTCTGCTTGGAGCTGTGCATCAATCTCTTCAGGGCTTGTGTACTGTCTTGCTCGGCCTTTGTGGCCTCCTTTTCTACCTGCATGAGAAATTAAGTCAGTAGCTGATTTAGTGAGATGTTTCCACAAACTCAAAAGCCTGTCCCCCATTTTCTCTTGGCTGTGGTTGTGCATAGTACAGACCAGTTCTTCTTCTAGTAAAAGCTAAAAGAACACAGAAGGAGCCCAATAATTCACCGACCTTAGTCGAGCACTTTGAGCCCTTGGATAAATACACAGAGAACTGTTCTTGAACCACAAAAGTGTTCAGAGAAAAACTTTCAGACCACCCAACAGTTAACTTACCCCCTCCAGATTCTAGGGAAGCCTGCACCACTTGGACCACCTAATCCAATGGTCTGTATTTGAGAGGGCCCAGTTTATACCTGGCATCACCAGAAAAGAACATAGCCCATCATCTCCATAAGTATATCTACATCATGTTAGCAAATAACAGCTATGATCAATTTCAACTTTTCCTGTAGTTCACTAGGTATGTTCTCATCACTCATCAAGGTAGGTACTACTGTTCTCATCCCTCAGCTACTACAGACACCAGGCATTGCAGCACAGTTCTGTCAGGCTATAGAAGATTAGGAGAATTATGCTTCCAAGTGCTCAGACAGTGAGTAACGACACCATCCTTCCCCTTCCATCCACATCCACAATTGCCTCTGATTCACTTCCTGGGTTGGCAACCAAATATAAATCCCACAACTGTTCCTTACTCGGCATTTCCTGCACAGCAAGGCGCTGCACTCTAACTATGCTGCCAGAGAAACACTAGAGAATGACAGCAATTGTAAGCGAGTTTCTACTAGAACCCTGATTTTTCCTGGCTGCCCGCTGCCCCTACACACACACACTGAAAAATGAGAGATGAAATCAGTTTCCCTGGATGGACTGCCCTGGCTGAGATCTGGTACCTACCACCAAATGTTAATTGATTGATGTGAAATCACTGAAACTATTAATGTTTCCTGAAGTATGGCAGCTCCTGTGGTCTTGGCACAAGACATCCAAAGACTGATGGAGACCTGAGCTTTCTTTTTTAAAACAGTCTCTACCTTTCTGCCTGCAGACACAGAGCTCAGAGTACAATCTGACCATTAAAAGTACTTTGCAATTATTTTTTTTGCCAAACAGTTCATTAAGAGGTTCTCTTCTCCTGCAGATCTCAGGAGGGCCATGGGCAGGAGCCATGGGACATCCCTCTGACCTCTTTATCCCTCCCTGTTTATTCCCTGAGGTCAGTCGGTAGCCTTGGGGGGAAGGGGTCGGAGGAGAGAGATCAAGGGAACACTTCTTGAGATCTGTATGAGGGGAGAGCCCCCAGCTCCCCTACAGAGGTTCATTAGCGCCTAACTAACCTAATTTGCTGAGCTGGTTGAATAATTGGAAAATGTTCATGAAAAAAACTGTCCCTTTTTTGGCTGTAAGTTTGGCAACCAGCATTAGTAAGTTGGTTCAGCAGAGGCAGGCAACCCCTGTTTTCTTGATCAGAGCTGAGTCATTTACTGTGACTGTGGGAGGAGTCATCTTGAGGAGCCTACCAAGGCTGGGGGGGCACAACTGTTCATGAGGAGGGCTCTCAATAACTCAGTAGCTCCAACATACCTCCTCGCCCCATCCCCTTTCTTCACACTGTTTATCACTGCAGATTTTCTGATCTCTCTAGGAAGGGAGCCTTGAACCTGCAGCTCTTAGAAGATCCGAAGGGGGCAATGAGAAAAGCAGGCGGCTTGAGGGAGAATTCCCAGCCAATCTTAGGGAGCTCAATGAGCTACCTCCTCACAAATTTTAGGAAGCCTGATGGCCACCTTCACCTCTGCATTTCTAAGTTTTCTAACATGAGAGGTGAGGTTCTGTACACCAGAGGTCTTGAAAGGTGATATTCACTCAAGGAACTTATATGTGCCTGCCGCCTTCACTTCACCTTAAAAAAGCATGTGATGGATTTTCAGTTGTGATTTCAACAAGAGCGTCTGCTGCCACCGATAGATGGTGCTGTACATTAAAGGACTTTTATCTACCCCTTTAAACCACCCTTTCTTCTCACAGCTTACTAGAGCTGCCAGAGTAGAATTACAACTCAAAATTGGCTACTTATTTAAAAAAAAGTGTGGAATGACCGATACAGGTACAAAGTAACTACTATGATGTCAACTTTATGCATTATTCTACACCATGAAGGGCTACATGATCTAAAACAATGATCTGCTACAATACTACCAGGGTAACTAGGCTTATTGTTGTCTGGCAGATGCATTTTCAGACATTTGTTTTCTTTATGTGTAAGGTCAGCTTATAACAGCAGATTTCAATGTACTTTTTCAAGAAAGAAAACTAGCCTGTAACCCTTTGGTCTTCACATTAGGTGTTGTCAAAAGCAATAGATAGGAAGAGCAAAGCTTATTAGTTCTAAGCTTTACTCATTCTATATTCAAGCCTGTACCAAAGAATTAAGTATTGTACCACTCAATACTTTTACTATCACCTCATCAACTAGAATGAGATGAGACTTGAGTCACATTAGTATGCAGATATTTCATCAAGGAGGGCATAGGAAAGGCCTTTGCTCATGGTAAGGAGGCAGGACTGTAAGGGGCTTTGGACTGCGAGTCATGCAACCTGAGTTCTATTCCTAGCTCTGCCACTGACCTGCTGCATTACGTTGGGCAAGTCACTTCACCTCTGTGCCTCAGTTTCCCCATCTGTAAAATAGGGATAATGATTCTTATCCTCCTTTGCAAAGCACTTTGAAACCCACAGATGATTGTATTTTTAAATTATGGTAAAGGCACACAGAGCCTAAACTAGGCATGGTTTTAAATACATATTTATTTCAGTTTATAAGAGTTTTACTATTAATGTGAATTTAAGCTTAGCAGAATTTTATGGAGCTATGAGTTAAAAAAAAAATTTGGGAAAACTCCTAGTTTCTACAGCCTTTAAACAGAGATTGAGAAGTACTTCAGAAACTACTTGTTCTGTATTAGCAGAGAAGCTCATATTTGTGCAGCAGAAAGGGTCTCTCCCCCCAACACATTAGGAACTACTTCTTCAATAGCGCTATTTCTATACAGAATAGAAATGATAAAAAATTACACACACACATATTACAGAAAAGAGAAGAGCATTCACTGAGTGGATCATTTTGGAGCAAGATGTATTTGTAACATACGCAGCTGGGGTTTTTGTTTTTGTTAATTATTGACAGGATTAAATCCAAGTCTGCTACCAAACACTGCAGGCAAAACCCTTACCCCCCTGAAGTAAATGGCAAAACATCCACTGATTTCAATGGGGTCAGGGTTTCACCCCGCAAAGCCATAGACAAACTTGAGGGGCATGTTTAGAATTGTGTGATGAATTTGGAATGGGAAAAATTGAATTGATTGAGTTTTCATTACAAAAATAATTATATAATTATTATCAATACAAATAAGTCTGGATCCTTTTCTTTATCTAGGAATAGTTTTATATAGTATGAACTGGTATAAAGGATGTCTGGCCTAGATCAAGACATCAAAGAAACTGTATAAAAAAACTGGGAAACAAATCTCATGATGTTAAAGGGGGGGGAGGGCGGGAGGAATACTGTATTTGTTGCCTAAAGAATTCTCTAACGGTCTGGCAACAATTCACAAACTCAGTTAATAGACACTAATAAAGTAAATTGGCAGAGACTACAGGAAGGGCAGAATGGGGAATAATAATTGACATTAACATAGTAAGATTTGATTCCATAGTAAGTATGCCAGAGCCAATTATATGGACAGATTTAGTGCATCTAGAGAATGATCTGGGTAGATCCAGCTCAGACTTGATGACCTCTCATTCCCTCATTAGCTCTCCTGTATCACACGCAGGCAGGTTGGTACCTGCTACATAACAGCAAGATGCTGTGAGTGAAGCTATTATGGTGGTGGGTTTGGAGCCACTAAAAACTCTAAAATGATATATTAAAAGTCATCTGTGTGTTTTCTTCTGTACTGTCTCTTACACAGCAAGTAACCACCTTCTCTTCTTTTAGTTCCTTTCTCCATATCCCCAGAGGCCTCTCAAATATTAATCCACTGAAAGAAGAATCTTAAAGAACCACATGCCATTAGCATCCCTTTGAAACAGGCCCCATCCCGTCAGTACATTGGGTACATGTGAACTGCATTCTGTGCCTGATTTAGCTTGTGAGCTCAGTGCCTCGTGTATTCAGTACAGCACCCATCATACGCTCCATGCTCAACAAATGCCAGCCTCCTCCCCAGTGCAGAACAAACCCCATCACTCTGCACTAGATCTGCGATGGGCCACTAGTCCCACTACTTTTCCCCTGCACACAGTACCCCTACAGCTTGCACCCCCCCCCAGGGGCTTATGCCCCCTCATGCTTCTCCCATCAGCCACATGGGCTTTAAGCTTGTGCTCCCCTGAACCGTCCATCAGTCCATGGGGACTTGCACCCCAAAACCCACCGCTCCATACCTGAGGTTTGCCTCTCCCTCTTAACCCAATCGCTCCTGGGGGCTTATACCGCTCCCCCAGGGCTTGTGCCCTCCCTTGATCCCATCACTCCTGGGGGGCTTACACCCCTCCCCAGAGCCCTAAGTGTTACCTCCACTAACCCCACTGCTCCTGGGGGGCTTATGCCCCTCCCCCAGGGACCTAGAGCGTGGGCCCGCCCTTCTCCCACCACTCGTGGGGGGCTTATATCCCTCCCCCAAGAACCTAGGGATTGCCCCCCCCAACCCCCTCGCTCCTGGGGGGCTTATATCCCTCCCTCAGGGATTTAGGGCTTGGCCCCCCCTTAGCCCCACCGATCCTGGGGCCTGTTTCCTCTCATCCGCCCCTCCCTCACCTCCTTTAGGCATAGCGGCGGCGATGGCGGCTCCGGCAGCAGCGGCCCCCCCCAGCCTCCAGTCCCCGACCCGGAAGCGGAAACCGCAGCCCCAACGCGCGGCTCTCTCCTCAGCCCAGTCACCAAGCCTGGCCCTGGAGCACGAGGCCCCCAGCACAAGGGCTACCCGCGGCACTGCCTGCGTACAAACCGGGCCGCTAGCTTCCCACGGCACCAGTGCGGGAGGCCTGTCCCTGCTCCTTCCTTCCGCACCCGCCACCCGGGGAGAGGGGAGGAGAGGGAGATTCCTTACAGGCATTGCGATAGACACCAAATGCACGCGCCGATTGCTGTGACGAGCCTGGAACGCGATAAACCCGCGCTCCCCACCCAGAAAACAGCGAGCGAGTAGACGGTCATTAAAGCGACTAGGCAACTGAAGGACCCCCAGCTGCTTGCGACGTGATACGGGAGCGACGGATTTGAAAAGGCGGAAGCAGTAAGTAGCGATCGTCTTTCTCTCCCCACTTGGCAGGTGAGCTCCCTTCTTTCAGGGAGGGCGACGTCCCCTGGGGCGGCTGTGGGTCGCGTTGCACTGCCCGACACGCTGCTGGGCGGGCTGAGAGTCGGCCAGGGGGTACTAGGCCATTGTAAGGGGTAGCACGTTCTCCCTTCGAGCCTCGCAACAAGAGACCGCGCCTGCTCCTTATTCCCCCCAGCCCGCTTCGACCATCCTTGGGGCGTCTAGGCTGGGTCTCGTACAGAGATAGTCCCCTAGGTACACGCAGCAACCACGGGTCAATATTACTAGCTTTCAGCCCAGGATGTTTAAACTCGGGTTTTCTTTGACTTGGCTAGGTGGTTTCACAATATTTGTGCATAATGGTTATGGCCGCAGTCCGTGGTTAAAAGCAAATGTGAGGGGAGCTAAAACTCTGAGATTTCCATCAAAGTCACTGACTTGCTGGGTGCTATCTGGCTTCCCTGTCATTACAATGGCAGTTATGATGCGTATGTATCTCATAGTAGTTTGTGAAGCATAATAGATAGGTCTTGCTTTTCTCTAATGCCTTTAGTCCAAAGTACTATTAACTGGGAAACCTTCCCTAGTTGGCCCTCAAAAGTGAAGAAATATTTTATGAATTATAAGGGCAGTTAGGAAAGGCTCACTCCCTCCTATACCCTGGTAACACGTTAAACACTTATTCATTGTATAAAAAAAAAAGTGTTGGTTTTGTTCCTTAGTTTCATTTATCTCTAAATTAAAAAAAACCACACCTTTATCATTGAAAAAGGAGTAATGACAGCAAGGGAGTCAAAATAATCCTGAAAAGTCTCATGGGCTTCCTTATGCTTCCCGCCCCCCACGGTGGGGACATGATGACTTTATGGTGTCTGGAAACAAGTGCTATTAAAACTTGACCTGCATTTGTCTCTTGAACAGCCTTTTTTGAGAAGATGCCCAAAGTAAAAAGAAGCAGGAAAGCTCCTCCGGATGGCTGGGAACTGATTGAACCAACATTGGATGAGCTGGATCAAAAAATGAGAGAAGGTAAGTTATGAAGCCAGATGCTGGTTAGCATGTGACTTTGTGATTGTACAAACCGTAAGAGCTTCAGGATACATGTTTTATAAAAGGACAGCAAGTGTGTTTTCAGTAGGGGCTAATAATGATGAAACATTTTGATGGTGATAACTTAGTATGTAATTTCCTGCATTGAAAGTTACCCCTAGAAGACAAATTCCTAATTCTAATTTAAGACACGTGGGGTTGGGACATGGCTGAATGAGTTAGGTGGATCATCTCTGGATCTATGGCTTGATTTGCAAATGAAATGAATGTTGTTGTGAGTGAATACTACTCCACCCAACCTCTAAGGACTACTATAGGCCAGGATTAAAGCACACTGGTATAACTATGTGCAGGGGGAAGCTTGCATTGCAAAGGCCAGCAGTGTTTGGTTCCAGTCTGTGCTGTCACTCTTGGTTTCATGGGTATTCAGATGTGCCTGTCTTATCCAATCACTATACCTGCATTTTCCTTACCATAATCCCTTTAGCTCTCTGACTCTCTTTCCAACGGGAGTGCATGAGAGTTAAATACCTCCCTTGTGTGTTTTTTCTACAGTGAATTTTGTTTCTTACTATCTCCCCAGGCCCCTTTAAAAAGTACATTTTTTTTCTCAGAATAATGGTGCTTTTTTAGGATATATACTGCTGTAATAACTTGCAGGCCACTGACAGCAAAATCTGACTTCTGTGCCCTCTTTCCTCAGCGGAGACTGAGCCTCATGAAGGGAAGAGGAAGGTAGAATCCCTCTGGCCCATCTTCAGAATTCATCACCAGAAAACACGCTACATCTTTGATCTCTTCTATAAGAGAAAAGCAATTAGCAGAGGTAAAAAGCTTAAATATTTGCTCTTGTAGTGAAAAGATCTCAGCTTCCAGATGGACGGTCTGAGTCATTAGCCAGTGAGTGTAAACCAGAATTAGATTGATGAGGAAAGGATTAAATAATTATTTTAAAAAAAACAACAACTTTTCCCTCTGCTAGTTCCACTTGCTACCAAATACAGACAATGAGAACTAGATTCAGTGTAAAGACTAAAACTTTTTAAATAAACTATCCATTTATCTTCCCGCAATGAGAATTCTGTAGTGCTGACCAGTCACCTCTCTCACGCAGAACTGTATGAATACTGTATCAGAGAAGGATACGCTGACAAAAACCTGATTGCAAAGTGGAAGAAACAGGGTTATGAGAACCTTTGCTGCCTGCGCTGTATCCAGACTCGGGATACCAACTTCGGAACTAACTGCATTTGCAGGGTCCCAAAAAGCAAGTTGGAAGTGGTATGAATTTTTTATTTGCTCTGCTATTTTCCTTGCTTGGATTTTGAGCCAGCAGTTTGATTTACCGTAATTATACTCTACTACCTTTGACAATAGTATCAATTTCTAATTTCCTTACCACGGGATTCTGCTGTTAAGTGGCTATCCTCTGTTTTTCCTATGTTTGTTGAAGCATTTGCTCATGAAAAATGACATTAAGGGGGCAATATACACTTGTCCCAGTTACCGTCACACTTAACCAACTAAAATTCTGGTGCAGTGTTTAGGGTGCTAGAACAACACTTGAGACCAGAGCACTGACTTCCTTTATATAGTGTCTGGAACCTAATTAGATGCCACAGCAATACACATAGGAGCCCTAGTCCTAGACCAGGACCTGATTGTACTAGGCGCTGCACAAACACCGAACAAAGAATGGTCCTTGTCCCCTGCAAGTCAGACTGAGCTATTTTTGAGAGGGATTTGACTGTGGCAAAGTGCAGTGAAAGGAATCTTAAAATACCCAAAAGGAAATACAACCGTTTAGTTTCTGATGTGTTCGCTTTCTTTTTCATAACTTGAGCTTAGAACATCGCTATAGTGCAGAAGCTCCGACTGCTTTAAATGAAAATTTGTATAGTAGGAAGGAAAACTGATTAACTGGTCCAGTGACTATTCCTTGAATCTTCTATTCATAGTTCCAGACAGCAGAGCCCCAGTGATGCACTTCTTGGCCAAACCAAGTTCTGTAGGATTCCATAATGTTTCCTGGTGGAATATTCACTTCCATTTGTTTTTATAGTAATGCCTGATTCCTCTGCATAATGTTGAGTAAAGTGGTGGTAGAGACTGTATGTAGAGTAGCAGGAAATTTAGAGCTATGGTCGCTTCAGAGGACTTCCCCTGTTCGAGACATAGCATACTGCACTAGCTTATTAAGAATAATTGTTCTCTGTATAAAGTAACTTATCTGGAATGTGGTGACTAATGCTTGTTTTTGCTTTATAGGGGAGAATCATTGAGTGTACTCACTGTGGATGCAGAGGCTGCTCAGGGTGAAATCTTTAAAAAACTGGACACTTTTGAGGTTCTGAAAAGTGCTGATTCCACATCATGGACTATTACTGCTATAATTGTCTTGTATAAACCCTGCTGTGAGTCAAGCTTCCTTTAACAGTCTGAACAGCAATATAGCCACCTGGATCGTAAAATGCAGTAGTGAGTGATTTTGATTAGTCTTGTATATCAATTTTATTTTAAAATAAAATCTTATTTCCCCCACAGTGGAGTGGCACAGTCCTGTGACAAGGTTCAAAGATTGATTACACATTCTCACGCACACGCACACAGAATGGCATATGGCTCTTAGCAGCAGAGCTGTATTGTCAGTAGTAGAGGCACCTGTGAATGGGGTGTAATCCTTAACAAGTGACAACTCTATGCCATACCCAGGAAGCTGACTTTGTATAACTATCCTTTGGTCTCTAATAGTAATGTCCTAATTACTAAGTGACTCACTAAAGCAAGATAGGGAGGCAGGTATACAGAAACTAGTACAAACTTCAATACAGGTTTTCTATTACTTCAAATTTCAGTACTAGTGAGGCTAGCTGGCCTGGTTGTGTGTTGTACCACTGGAAAGTCAATCTTCCTCGTTCTCCCTGGGTTACAGCTTTCTGTTAGGAATGAGTTCCTGGGGTTTGGAATTCTTGTCTGTTACTAAATCTAGCAAGTCCCAGACTGCCAACTTTCAAGCCCTGAAAGCTTCTCTAGGTGGAGGGGATGGCAGCTTTCAATAAATTGCTTAATGAGAATTGCATTGTAAGTTAGTGGGACAGCATGGAGGTACAAACTGAGTACTTAATTTCATGGATAATCACACCATTGGCAAATACTAAGGAAAGTAACATAGGGTCAAATCTGTATTGTCTCCTATTTGAGCCAAGAACTGGCCTTAGGTTGGTCATTCACATTACAAATGCTTAGCAACTGTATTCCACAAGCAGCTGTTAGTGTTAAGTATTTTAAGTTCTCCATCTCCTCTGCCACATATGATCACATTGTATCCCTTCTAAAAACAGCAGGAATGCTTCTCTGGAAAAGTAATGGGAAAGCGTTTGCATCTAATAGGTGTTTTGGCCTTTGAAAAAGAGATAATCCTCTTACTTTTTACTTTATTTCCTTTGTTGCTTATGTTTTAGGGGTGAAGTTAGTTTCCTCTCCTAGGGAGCAGCAGACATTGGTTGCTGTTCAGTTCTAAAGGCCCTCTTCTTCAGTAATGCCTGGACACAGAGAGGCAGATAGAATCAAAACCTGCCTTATGATCTACCTCTGCAGATGAATTAGAGAACCACTAAGTTGTTTCTAACAACTCTGGCAATTCAAACCTCTAACACAAGTGCACCACTACTAACAAAGCATCTGTTAACAGTAGTGGTAAGCTATGCTATGACCACCCACTTATTTCTGTTGAGATGGTACTTTATTAAAATAGTCAGTACATACAAATCAAGTGTTGCCTGCTATAAGGCACCTGAAGGAAACAGCCCTCCAAATTCCTCTGTCTAGGTAATTCCAGCATCTGAAATAGTGCACATTCCACACATGGAAAATACTGACTTGCTCTCAATAGTTACTGTTCCATGGTGCCCTGGGACTGCATGTCCTCTGCACTGCCCTTGGCTGCTGAATCCTTAGTTCTGTATTTTGCCCACGGGTGTGGAGTCTCCTCTGCTACCATTGCTTTCAGCCAGCGGAAATAGTAGCCTCGGAACCCATCAATCTTCTCCAGATATGTGTTTTTTGACTTATACTGCAAGTAAAAACCCAATAGTACATGTTATACTATGGAAGAGTAACTAGGCTGCTCTGATTTTGCAGATTGGAAGACAGAATATTCCACTACTAAGCCAATATAGAAAATATTTGGCAGGTGCACTGGACTCTCAACTGTCACTATTTCAGCTGATGCTAAAACAGGTGGTAGATGAGGAAGATATAAATTTATTCAGGTAGGGAGGAAAGATAAAGATCTTAAAAATTACTCATTCTCCTGCTAGGCATTATAAACAGACAGTCCTTATCCAAAAGAGCTTAGTCTCATCTGTGCTTTTCCACATTACAATGTTCACTTCAGCCTTAATCAGTTAATAAATGACTGTGGTACTTACCCTGTCAAACTGAGGTGGATACTGAGCTGCAAACTCCAGCTGGCGTATGACAACTTCGTTTGGGGGGACCTGGTTCTCTCTCATGTCTCGTAGGATTTCTGTGAGGTAAGTATAGTCCAGCTGCTTCACCGCTGCATTGATAAGGGTGCTGTATATGTGGGTGTTAGGAGTAATCCCAGACTTCTGAAAACACATCAGTGGCAGAATTGCTAGTGCCTGCTATCTACTACAGAGCTGATCTCTGCAGACCTTTCTGCCTGAGAGAGATGAGCACATCCTAATTGAGGATCTTTGACCAATGTTATTATGTGACCTCAGTGCTGGCAAGTCACATCACCACTTAGGCATCCGATGAAGTGAGCTGTAGCTCACGAAAGCTTATGCTCTAATAAATTTGTTAGTCTCTAAGGTGCCACAAGTCCTCCTTTTCTTTTTGCGAATACAGACTAACACGGCTGCTACTCTGAAACCTAGGCTAAGAGTGCAAGAGCTGAAACAAATACTTTTGCCTGCCAACATGCACTTTGGGAGACACGTGTCACAACTCCACTACAGATAAGAGGGAAGGGTCCATTGCCTTGGGATTGCAGCTGCCTTTCCTATTATGTTTTTGGTTACCTGTTCAATATTATTAGGTAAGTTTACAATCCACTCCTCCTTCCCATGACTCATGCATTAAGCTAGGATACTGTACCACAAAGGAGGAGTTGCAGAAGATCTGACTAGAGGGAGTTCAGCTATTTTAGCCTCAGTGAAAGCTCATATAGAGAAAGGTGTAGAATCACTGAATGAAGGAACCCCATAGTTACTCCTATACCAATAACAAAGTAACAACACTTTCCAGTAGCCAGAGCTGTAGTTTTTGTACCTTCATGTCCAAAAGTAACTGCAGTCCATCTTTCTCTCTGCGGCAGGCTATTGCCAAGTTACAAAACGTCTGCATGTTGGGTGATATTCCCCTCTGCACTAGAGCAGTCAGCATGCCCTGCAAAACAAATACTTAAATACTCATAGACCATTCTAGATGATTTACAGTGCAGCACTGATGGTTTCCAAAAGAAGTTCCACCTATAGTTCTCTTTAGATAGAAGGCTCCTATCTGAGAATGCAACAGAATCCTCAGGGCTCCAATAAGTACTTTAAGGGTCACTTATGGGGCAGGAGAGAGGATATAGGATTCTCTGCCTTCTGCTGTGAGCGGAGAGTTGATCTCCTCAGAGGTTAAAAGGCAGCTAACACAACACCAGTAGGAAGATAAAAATTTGCAGTATAGTCATCATTTAGGGGCTCTTATTCTCACCTTTGCACCTTCTAGGTCTCCCAGTTTACTCTTCTTTCTCAACAAAGTATTAAAAAAGGTCACATCTACTTTCACTTTATATTCATCCAGGACTGTCAATAAAGAGGATTCTGACTGGCTCAGAGGTTCAACCAGCTCAGCCAACAGGGTGAAAGTCTTAATGTTGGGTGCCACATTGTCCTCTTTCATTTTATTCAAAAACCCTTCCATGTTCCCCATCAAAGCCAGCTTATCGGACGGCGTTGCTATTGTCCCTAAGGAAACCAAGTTCTTACTGGAGATTTTCAAGTCCAACAAATTGGGGAGGTTGCAAGCAGGCTCAAAAAATTGACCTCGGTTTGCTTGAGGTGAATCTGAAATAGCCTGGTTTCTACTGAAGTCTCCAGTCCTATGGCATTCTACTGTCTTATTGGTGATTCCAGCCAATCCAGTTCCTGGCTCAGGCTGAACCTCACTCACTTTGTCTTCATGGTTGATTAAATGTTCCTCAGCTTTTCTGGAATTTTCTTGAAATATTTGTTTTTCCATGGTTTCCACATCCAACTGGGTAGAAATTCGACTGTCTGCTCTCTTCCTTTTCTGATCTTTCACCTTTTGACCCCATCTACCCGATATGAGCTTTACTTCAGCAGGGTTTTCATCTGTGCTTGTTAGCAACAAGTCAGAAGCCACAACTGGGTCACCTATTCCACAATCTCTTGCAGCATGGAGCATCAAATTGTAATTGTAACCATCAGGTTTAATTCCCAATTTAGTCATTTGTCGCCAAACCTGTTTTGAAAGAGAAAAATGTAGAGAAGCTTAGATAGAGTTAATGTATGTGAAATGTGTACAGCATTAAAGTGAGGTATTTTTAGCCAGAAGTAATCAGTCATATGTATTGTCCAATTATTGTAACATTTTAGGTGCCCACCATCAGGGTTTCTAGCTGCACAAATGGGAATGAATACACTTCCTCAACAGAAAGACCTCCACACCAGAGAGTGGACACTCATCCAAACTATGATTAGTACAATCCTGTAGTGCACATGGCACTTTATGGGCATCAGATAAGGAGCCTGACTGAGAAGCTTACAGTTTAAGCACTTTCCACCTCCATCAGCTCCAAAGGCATGCCCCCGCAGGTTCCAATCCCAAGTTACAGATACAAGAGTTACATGAAGAAACACTTTAATGGCAAAACACAGGATAGAGCTAGACCTGCAAGGCATATCTGAGGCCACTCTCCTTGTCCTTTATGCAGCCCATGAGAAGGAAGCTGAAGGTCTCTGTGGTGACAGCATGGCCTTTATGCACAATTTCCTAGAGAAGGAAAAGGAAGCTTACAGTTACCAAGGCAGCTTATTCAGCAGCTGATTGCTTAATTGAAAGTACTGCCTCTCTTGCTGCTCAATGGAATCACTTTTTGGAGACACATCTGCAGCAAACTGCATGGGACGTCTACGGACTCCCAAGTATTTTAAGCAGAATGATAGCAGTAGAAAAGAGGAAAACATCTGACAGCTACTTCAATCTCAGCCTGTCCCAGCTGAAGGTACTATAAAGGAATAGTGTAGGAAATTTGGGTGGGATATGGGAAGGAACCACTCAGCTGCTCCACTGTCAGCCTTTCAAGGGGGAGCTGCAATAGGGGCAAAAGCAATCGCTTTAGATGAATACACATTTGCAAAAAAGGGGACTGTAAACCTGACCTTTACACAACAATACTTCAGGTTTCAGAGTAGCAGCCGTTTTAGTCTGTATTCGCAAAAAGAAAAAGGAGTACTTGTGGCACCTTAGAGACTAATAAATTTATTTGAGCATAAGCTTTTGTGAGCTACAGCTCACTTCAACAGTTGCATCAAATAAATTTGTTAGTCTCTAAGATGCCACAAGTACAACAACACTTAATACTTAAGGGCAGAATTTCAAAACCTTTAAGTTCGAGTCTGCAAAATCCTGTTTTTGTCTGTTTAAACCGAATACTTAAGATATCAAACTACCCAGTTTGATTGCACAACTCAACGCAAGCACAAAAGTGTGATTTTCCTTTTTTTTTTTTTTTTTTTATAAAAAGGACCTATCTATTCTTCCAAGCTTAAAGGCTAATATAACAATGTATAATTACAACCTGTCTGCAAGGAAAGCCACATGCTTCCCTAAAGTGCTTTGATTAGAGATGGAGATATGTATAGTACAAGAAGAGACTCCTCTTTACCTTCAGTACGTCAAAGCATGTCCTGAGATCTGAGCAGATGGCACATACTTTCAGCAGAGCGTGGTATGTTATCAGATTCAGCTCCAGATTTTTGCTCTTTAGTTCTTGCCGTAGTTTTAGCGCACTCTGCAGGCCTGAATCTTTCCATGGCGACTCAGCACAGGCATTGAAGAGGGCTGTGTATGTAGCATCTGTGGGGACTAAACCCCGCTTTTTCATCTACTCTCAGGGGAAAAAAAAGTTAAGGAAATAATATTAAATAAAGAGCCCAGAATTAAGATAAAAAATAGTTCCACTTTGTACGGATACCATGGAGATAGGCACATTAGGAAAACCTAAATAGATTAGATACAACATATATGATTCAAGGCTACAGTAAATTCTTGAGCTCCAGTCTTCCGAGTCCCCAAGCAAAGTGGAAACATCCATGGAAAGGCATTTGGAGGAAGCATCTCCAGAATGGGCTCTTTCTATGGGATAGAATGTGAATGGGCATACTTTAATTCATGAACGATCCCGCACTGTACTACCTGGCCCCTTTCTTAGGGAAACAGCTATAATATTTACATCGTTGTAAAGTCTGAATGCCTTCTTCACATAGCCGACCCTGCCACAGCCACCAATCAGAACAGTGTAGTTGCTCTCCTCTGGCTGCAGACGCTCTTCCTTCAGCATCTGCACCTCAAATAGCTCCAGAGCCTCTCCCAGCTACGGACAGGAGAGACAAAGATGAGAAGAGAAGCAGTTCCTTAACTAACATTTAATAAAACAGATACATATACAAATATGGAGACACACACTGAGACAAGGGGTGCATGTTTATATTTCACCTTAGAATAGAAACCACTATCCCTCCATTCCTTATGAAGCCACAGAAATGTCATCATAATTCCTTTGCCTAAAGGGGTGACTAGTGAGAGGCTCTCTCCTTCCCACTCAGAGGTTAAGAGCAATTATCATTATTTATTATTCATATTACCATGGTGCCTAGGAGCCCCAGTCACGGACCAGGACTTCCTTGTGCTAGGTGCTGTACAAATACAGAACAAAGAGACAGTTCTCTGCCCCCCAAAAGCATACAATCCAAGCATGGCTATGCAATACTCACAGTCCATGCTAGCCTGGAGAAAGACCAGGACGTGAATGAACATTCACATGACATGGATTAGCATTTGTTTGCCTCGTTTCTCACCTACAAGAAAGGACTTGATGCCAGGTGAGCAAATTGACTTTTTTTGCACAGTAGAGATGGGACAGAGAGCTGCAGGGCTTGGGATGAAGAACTGCAAAAGGTGAGGTGGAGAGCCACTGAACAGGGAATTAGTACCTGAGCTCAGGGTGTTTTCCTGAACCAGGGTTGATGGAAGCAACAAGCACACAGAAAGGGCATGCACCAGGACTGTACTGTTGCACTTTTTGTATTAGTATACTTTGCATCTTATTAGTAGTGTATTTCTCCAGATGGTATCATGATGGACTGATGCTTTTACAGAGAGAAGATAGGTGAGGTAATATCTTTCATTGGACCAACTTATGCTGGTGAAAGAGACAAGCTTTCACGCTTATACAAAGCTCTTCTTCAGGTCTTTTAACGTCTCTATTACAGCATCTATATATGTTTGTGGTGGTCCCTGCATGAACTTCTTCCTCTCCCTACTCACTGTCCAGAAACAACTACCATGTTTCCTTGACCCAGACATCAAAGTCACTGGGGCAACAAGTCCAACAAAAGAAGAACTTTTAAACATGGCATCTGAACAAAAAAGAATATAGCTGGACTGTGCTTTTGACCTATACTGATGACTTGGTTCAAGAAGTATGAAAATGCTGTATTTCCTGTGCTCTTCAGAGGCCACAAGACTGATAATACACTAGTAGTCATTTTTGTGCGGTTTATTAAGATACTCTAATATAGACTAGTGTTCATTGCTCAGCACTTTTATTAGGGTTTCACCAGCCACTAAACACCATTTAGCATTCAGACAGATTGCACTCTTTAATGAATTAATCCTCTCAACACCCCTGTGAATTAGGTAGATAGATATTATCCCTGGGGAAACTGAGGTATATAAGGAAGTAGGCAAACTGTCCTGGGCTTTAATTCTACTTCAGAATTTTTGTCTCCCAGTCTCACAATCAATCTAATAGATCATACTGCCCCATAATCATCAAATGCCGTTAACTACTCCAGTGATTACAAGACTTGAGAAACCAACCTTGTCTTTCTTTATCAATGCCTTGCATTGCAGGAAGTACCAGTATGGTGTGTTCCTACGACCTCGTCTAGGTTTCCATTCTGGCTCTTTTTCCTCCTCTGCTTGAAATCTTAAATTCTGCAACTCTGATGTTGTTTTGTGAAAATATTTTCTAGAAGAAAATTTATTAGATAGTGTTCCAAAGCCTTCATCTGCATCACCATCTTCCAATTCTTCTTCATGTTTCCTGATAGCTTCAGGAGAGCTGGCAGGGTCAATCTGTTTCAAGTCTCTGTTGTGTAACTTATAGAGACCCTGTGATGAGCTGAAAGGCCTCAGCCTCATGCACTGCAGTCTCTGGCCCAGCAATCTGAGCAGACTCGGTATATTTTTGGGACACCCTGAAAAGCTCTTTGGAGTTGCCCACACCATTCGAGTGTGACACACCGAGGGATAGCAGCATTTCAGGGAGAACAATCCCACAGGGAGCTGGCGGGGCACCAACTGCGTGAACCTCATGATACACCTCTTGGGTCACTCCCCTTCATTACGAGGTTAGACGTCCATCTCCTAAAGCCAACAAGAAAAAAAAGAGATCCGATGAGAGGAGCCTGAATGGGGTCCGCGAGGGGAGCCCTCGGAGACAGCGGGTGGTAAGAGGCACGGGCTGAAGGGGCTTCCCCGGCGGAGGGTGGAGAAAGCCCAGGATCCTGCACACGCTGCCAGGGCTAGTCCCGGCCACTGCACCTGGCTCCTTCCTGAGCACCGAGTTGGGGGGGGCGGGGGCGGGGGCGGGGGGTGTCCGTGCACCTTGTGAGCTGCTCCCTCCCGCCCCGGCCTGCAGGGGCCAGGCCCCACGAGGTGCCGCTGCCCCCGGGAGGGAGGGAGGGAGCGGGGGGGGGTCTATACCGGGTAGTGCTCGCGGGGGAGGGGACGGGACCTGGCCCATCCCGCCCCTCAGCCCAGAGCGCGCGGCACAAACCCCTTCCACTCACCCGCCGGCCCGGCCTCAGCTCGCGCTAAGGGGCGGAGTCACGGCAGGCTCCCCTTCCCATTGGCGGAGGCGGCCCCGCGCGGTGCATGCTGGGAGGAGGGGGTCAGAGGCGGCGGCGGGTGAGAGTTGAGGTCCCAGCATCCCGCGGGCGGGCGGTCCGGAGCGGCTGAGCCGGTGGCCCCCCCCCGCCCCCCTCCCCGTCCCCTCCTCGCCGGCCCAGGCCCCGGCCCAGGCCCCCCGCCCCGCCGCCACCATGCAGGAGCTCATCGCCAGCGTGGACCACATCAAGTTCGACCTGGAGATCGCGGTGGAGCAGCAGCTGGGGGCGCAGCCGCTGCCCTTCCCCGGCATGGACAGTGCGTGAGGGGCCGGGAAGTCCGCTCCGCATCGCCACCCCCGGGAGACCCCCGCCCTCGGGACCGGGGATGGGAACACCCCCCTCCTTTCCTGGGGAGACCCCGCCTCGCGGCCCCGGGCGGGGGGGAAACACTCGCCCTCTCCTGGGGAGCCCCCCCCCCCACGGACCTGGGGGGGAACACCCCCTGCCCGCTCTCCTGGAGAAACTTCTCCCCTCACGGCCCCCGAGGGGGGAAACCCCCCTGGACCCCGGGGGTGGGACACCCGTCTCTCTCCTGGGGAGCCCCCCCCCACGGACCTGGGGGGGAACACCCCCCGCCCGCTCTCCTGGAGAAACTTCTCCCCTCACGGCCCCCGAGGGGGGAAACCTCCCTGGACCCCGGGGGTGGGACACCCGTCTCTCTCCTGGGGAGCCCCCCCCACGGACCTGGGGGGGAACACCCCCTGCCCGCTCTCCTGGAGAAACTTCTCCCCTCACGGCCCCCGAGGGGGGAAACCTCCCTGGACCCCGGGGGTGGGACACCCGTCTCTCTCCTGGGGAGCCCCCCCCACGGACCTGGGGGGGAACACCCCCTGCCCGCTCTCCTGGAGAAACTTCTCCCCTCACGGCCCCCGAGGGGGGAAACCTCCCTGGACCCCGGGGGTGGGACACCCGTCTCTCTCCTGGGGAGCCCCCCCCACGGACCTGGGGGGGAACACCCCCCGCCCGCTCTCCTGGAGAAACTTCTCCCCTCACGGCCCCCGAGGGGGGAAACCCCCCTGGACCCCGGGGGTGGGACATCCGTCTCTCTCCTGGGGAGCCCCCCCACGGACCTGGGGGGGAACACCCCCCTGCTCTCCTGGGGAGACTTCCCTTCTCACGGCCCCCGAGGGGGGAAACACCTCCTCCTTCCTTTCCTCACCCCACCCTTGTGTGAGAGACTCCTCCAGATCTTTCTTCCTAGGGGAACGTTCCCCTCAAGGCCTTGAGGAGACACTTCCTTCATCCCTTTAACCTCCCCCCACCACCCCAGCATTGAGTAGATGGCCCCACAGGTTCTCATTCATGGCCTAATGCAATGTTTTTTGTATTTTGATGTCTGATCTGCATGCTTATTGCTTGAAAACAGACGTTATCTCATTAATGCTGGATAAGGGACACTAGGGACCAAATTACTGTGAGGTAGGTCAGCATCAGAATCCCCACCTTATTGATGGGGAAAACAGTTGGACAGAGGGGTGAAGTGACTTGTCCCTGGTCACACCAAGTCTGTGGCTGAGCCTCAAAACCTTGTGTCCTGATGATAGGACACCAGTAGTGGGAGGAGAGTCACAGTTTAACAATATGTGCTGGCGAGCCTAGTGTCCCTGTGTTTGACTCTGCTTGCACTCTTCAGATGCTCTAAGTCAGGGTCATCGTATATCACAAGGGGCAGTGTGCTGCTGACCATGCTGTACTTGGTCAGTGGATCAATACTGTATGAGATGTCCGTCTCCAGGACTGTCAATTTCTTTCACAAATGTGAAACTGACATAAAAGTAACAAAAAATACTCTGAAAAGCCAAATGGCTGAGACTTGCACAAGAAAGTTCATATATTCCATTAACATGCAGTCTGCCAGGGGTATTTTTAATACTGCTCTACTGCTTTTGATGCCCAGAACTAGCTCATCTCCAGATGGAAGGAAACACTTTTAACATGGCTGCCGAGTTTCAGAAACCTTCATTGTGAATTTTTTTCTCCACAGAATCAGGTGCTGCTGTCTGTGAATTTTTTTTAAGAGCTGCTTGTGGAAAAGGCAAGTGACATCCCTAATACTGTATTCTGACAGAAACAAAAATAGGAGAAATAGGGGGGTTGGCAGTTCATTAATTATATTATCTTAATTTATAATACCCTAGTTATATTGCAGGGGTTGGGGAGATAGAGAGAGACAGTGAGATGGAGATCAAGAGGGACCATATTTCACGCACTGGAGCTCTCCAAAGCGAAGATGCAATGGTGGGATCCCTGTAAAGTGGATGATGCGTGAACTGAGATATTCAGGAGGGTGAGGCTTGAATTGATTACATGCAAACCCTTTTGAGGGGTTTGGGCAATGGTAGTGGAAGGCACTGGGTACTAGACTGCCATGCAGAGGATCTGGCTGTTGAACTCCTAGCCATCTACATGGATAAACAGAAGACCTCGCTTTCTAGGGCTGTCAGTTCAGAACATGTCACCAGCACTAAATGGTAAATTCATATGCAAATGTAAAGACTTCTGAAATTCCTCCTCTTCCTGGATTCAAACAAAGGACCATCACTGCCTTGTAAGCCTGCATGAAACTTCTTGCACTAAAAGTTCCAACTTTTCATTCTTGCTTCTCCCCTCTCCATCCACAGGAGGCATGTGTCCTTTCCGACACATCAGTGGAGAAAAGACAGTTGTTTGCAAACACTGGCTCCGAGGGCTGTGCAAGAAGGGAGACCAGTGCGAATTCCTGCATGAGTATGACATGACCAAGATGCCTGAGTGTTATTTCTACTCCAAATTCGGTAAGGGGTGTTGTGGCTCCTCATTGACTTCACTTGCTAGTATGGGAATAGGCAAAGAGGACCACCACCTTCTATGTCTGCTACTGATGCTTGTTAGATTGTAATTTACGAGCTCTGATCAGATCGGTTTAGTCCCACATTATATTTTACCCCCTTAACGCTTCACACATTTAAAATGTTTTGTCTTTCACTGCTTGTCCCTAACTTGAACTCTTTGCCCTTTGACTTTAATGGATTTTGTACCCGTTATGCTGATTTGGATCAGAGTTGATTTGGATGAATAGGTGGTCTCTACATAAATTAATTTTTCAGCAGATGATGAGTGACAAGAGGCTCAAGGGTCCAGAAATTTAATGCATCAGCCTTTCAGCTCTGGAGACCTGGGCTAAATTAACATATTGAGGCAACTTGTTAGAAAATTATAGTCCTGTAGGTTTCCTTGAATCAAGATTAGCATGTAATTTGTAATTTCGCCACACTTTTGCTGCATTAAATGTTTAATTTGGCTGTAATGGCTTCCCTTTCCAGTGTACTTTATTTTTAAATGCGCGTCTAAATAACCCAGTTGAGCAAAATCTTTCTCACCTGCAGTGAGTATTTGTTGTTGTTCGTAAAGGGCAGCAAATAGATTTTGTGCCTGGATTTAGAAATATTCATGACAGTTTTGCTGGGACTAGTTGACTTAGGAAACACAGCATGAATGAGGTTGAATCCCCTCCCAAAACAATACCTAAGGTGTGTGTTTGGCTTTGGTACAGGAGAGTGCAGTAACAAAGAATGCCCATTCTTGCACATTGACCCGGAGTCTAAGATCAAAGACTGCCCCTGGTATGACAGAGGCTTCTGTAAACACGGTATGTATGGTTCATAGGTGCTGCTTTTGTGGCTATAAAAATGAGGCTAATGTAATCCACCTCCCATATGTGCTACTGGTAGGTGCTGGGGTATGTGTGTAATATATGTGATCTATGAAGTTTTATGTTGTAGGTCCCCTCTGCAGACACAGACACACTCGAAGAGTCATTTGTGTGAATTACCTGGTGGGATTCTGTCCAGAGGGGCCTGCTTGTAAATTCATGCAGTGAGTATGTTCTAGGGCCTTTTCTATCATCTGTAGTTTCCTTTCTGATCAGTTACCCATCAGGTCTGTTTTACCTATATTGCACCCATCAGTGTAGAATATTTGCAGCACTGATGCAATAACTGTACTGTACCACAAAGCTGAAGTTTTGTTCATATTTGAGTTTACCTCTTAAAAGTGAAAAGAATTTGTAGTCAGGATGACCAAAAGGGATTGGGCAAATCACACCAATGTTCCCCAAGAAGACATTGAAAATGTCAGTCAGTGCTTACATGGTCAATACAACTTGTACAAAGCAGTTTAATTAATGACAGTTGATCTGGTCCTCTTAACTCGAGACTTGTTACTCCAACTGTTATGCTTTCAGCTGCACATCTGTTTTATTTTGTAGTATATATTTTTTTAATCCTTGCATATGAGTCAGTTAATTCAATGGCCAAAATTGGTATGGACATTTACTATATTGCATTGCATTTTCCAAATATCAGATTAAGGAGGCAAGTGGCTATTTACATATTTACAAACACAACTCTGGGACATCAAACAAAGGTTGTGAGGACACCTGCAGATTCCATGAGTATATATCCCAGAATGCTTCACAGCTGCATACAGAAATACTCTTTACTGTCTCAGTACCTCCCCTACCACTTTAGTTTATAAAGGCTAAGCAGCAGAACGCAGGAGAGAAGGTCCACCTGTTGTGAAGCACAGTTTAAATAACTAAACGTTTGCTTTGCTCTCTGGACAGTTATTGGTCTCTTAAGGAACTGGTTCAGTGCTGTGCTGGTGGTATATGCCAATTTCTGGTTTTAGTATCAATTCTCTGTGTGTTTTTTCTCTTTGTGTGTTTATAAACCAGTCCTCGATTTGAACTGCCTATGGGAACCACAGAGCAACCACCGCTGCCTCAGCCGACACAACCCCAGCAAAAGGTACATGACTTCCCTGCCTTTCCCAGAGACAACATATTTGAAGCATAGCTCAATTAGATAACAAACAGATTTGACTTTGTTTTTTAAGAGGGCGTATGGTGTAATGGTTAGAACAGGAACAAGCCATCAGGACTCTTATCCCACTCATTGTGTCTTGGAAAACAGCTGTAAAATGGGTATAATCCTTTCCTATTTCACAGGCATATTGAAACTTGACCAAAAGTTTTTAAAGAACTTTGAGATCATTGGAGGAAATCCACCATAAAAATGCAAAGTATTATCCTTTTCCTCTCTCCTCTTACTTCTGGCATTGATCACAATTGCTGCCTTCTTCATTCTGGGGTTGTTTTTTTTTTTTCTCCTAACTGAACCCATGATTTCCCTCTTCCACAGTCATCATTCTGCTGCTGCTACCTTCCTTCAGCTGAGAGAGCAAATGCATGGCCAGTAGTGACAGTTCTGTTCCGTGGACTGTCTGGAAGGTGGGCACTGTGTAAGCATTAAGCAGTGCACCTGAGCTCTGCTACACTGACAAGCACAAGTCCTAAGATTACTCGTATATTGCCCTGTAAGCCCTTGGTCACAGAGCACTACCATGTTACATAGTATATCATATACATCTGTTTTTTCTTTATTCCAAGAACCGTCTGCCAGATTAAAAAAAAAATCTGCTTGACACCTGTCACAGAGCTATAATGGACATATCTGGCAGCCTAGCCCAGCTCTGTAGATCTGTTTTGTGAGGGAAGTCTCGGTTGCTAGGTCAAGCCCTGTATGCTCTACTGTTTCTGAACTTTCATCTCTGGTGCTTGGGCTGGCAGATAACCTTCTAAATAAATTCAGAGGAAAATTTTTCATTCAATGTATGGGATGTTCTCTTCCCTCCCAGCAAAATAACAATCCGCCATTACAAAGGTCATCATCCTTGATCCAGTTAACAAGTCAGAACTCTTCTCCCAACCAGCAGAGGACCCCACAAGTCATCGGAGTTATGCAGTCTCAAAACAACAACGTGGGGAACAGAGGTCCCCGGCCACTGGAGCAGGTCACATGTTACAAGGTAACTCTCAGAGGGTGTTTGCATTTGAAAAATGCAAGGTAAAAGTCACCTAAACTGACTAGTGCATCCTTTGTGCTGCTAGTCACCTGTCACATCACTTTTCACCTTGGTGCAGAGTGCAGTAAAGGGAACAGGTGGCTGAGTTGCTGGGGCAGCAGACCCTGTGAAGAAGCATTGACGTGAAGAAAAGTATTGAAATGTATGCACTGGTTATTCAACATGTATTTTGGGTAGGGGGTGCAGCTTGGGATCAGGGCGTTAGTATTGAGCTATGGAACCAGTGGGTTGGTAATGACGGTCAGGTGGCTCCTCAGTGGTCTGTATGAAATGATTCAATGCACTTGATCCACTTGCTAATCACAGAAAACCCCACTGGTGGCAGTTAAAAGGACATTGTCAACCCGAAATTGAGCCAGTTTCAAAAACATTGTTAAAAGTAGTTTCAGATGCTACCCCTGCCCCTGAATGTTCTTCCTTGCATTTTCCTATTTTTAAAAAGGCCTCTACCCTGTTGCTGTGTGGAAAAAATCACCCAAACAGGGGAAAGTGACTATACACAATGCAGTTAAATCCAGAAAGGCTGAAGATGGTTATGCCACAGCACACTTAGTTCCTGACAAACTGAGGAACAAGACATCAAACCCAAATTTCTCAGTTAGTGTTGCAGGCAGCTCCTCAATTAAATTGAAACCTCTGTTTCCATTAACATTTTGCAGAAACATCCCCAAATGCTACTGTAGGTAGCAAGGATCTTCTTAGCCACTCTTTTCAGTGAGTCGGGCCAAGATGAGCATTAGCACTGAACCTAAACATTTCTTTATTCAAAACTAAGTCACTTAATAATCCAAACATACAACTAAGACTGTTTTGTTTTTTGGACTCAGACTCCATCATTATCTTCTATAACTTGACATTTATTCTGGCTAGATGATTATAACAGCAAACATCCAAATCAGTTTCATTGACAAACCTCTAAGGTTCCAATTTAATACAAGACTTGGGTTTCAGTGAAGGCAAAGGGCCTAAACCTACCCACTAAAGTTATCCTTGTGAGTTTTGCTATTAACTTCCTTTGTAGCAGAAACTCTAATTGGGGCTAGTTGTATGTCATAGTTCGGGGGGAGGTGGGGAAGGGACAACAGGGGAGAAGTCATAGGCTTCCAATGCTCTTTTACGTCTGATCTAGGCAATGCTGTTGCCTTTGTCAAAGATAAAGCAGGAAAGCAGCACAAAAGAGGACATGGGGGCAGCAGCAGTTGTCTTCTCCCTCCCTCCTGCCCTGTTCTCTCTTACCACAGAGCTTCCCCACCAGGCACTGAGATCGTATGTTTAATGGTTTCTAACTTTCAAGTCAGATTTTTATTGAAAAATAAAGGATATTCCGATTTAAATTAGTTACCCCATGACTCTTGTCATGCATTTGTTTGGTTTGATTATCAATGCATGACTTTCCATTTTTCTGCAGCTGGAGCACTGAAGTCACTACCCTACCCAAGGCTCAGCAGTTTTTCTGCATAGTCATCAATAAAAGAGTGCTGTCAGGCTGGGATTTAAAGAAGTAATTCAAATAAATTGTACATCTGGAGAAAGTAGGAGGGTTGGACTACGATATGTCATGGCTTCATAGCTTAGAAGGCTATTGCAGAGCATAGAAAGCATCTTTTGTTCAAATTGAGTTTTATCCTTGTAGTCCAGAGTGGCTGACAAGGAAACTCTCATATCTGAACTTCCATGTTCATCATACACATTGGTCGGAGCAGAGTCCTTGAGGCTTCAGGTGCTGAAATACAGCAGGTAAAAAGCCGCCTCTACAGCAGAGTAATGCAGTTAAATCTCCTCAGGGCTTTGAGTGTCTCTATTGCAGCCCTTTCCCATTGGTAGTGCCAAGAACCCCAATGTTCAGATGAAACCTGGGTCTTCAGGTTATAGTGGCAGGTAAGTTCTGGTCCTAACAGTCAAGTGGCCCTAAAAGGGTCTATGACAATCTCCTTTATGGTATAGTACAGAATGCATTAACTTGCTGAATATTGAGTCTCTTGTGTACAAATGGCATCATTTCCAAACTAGAACTACTTGCCAGTTGATTTGTTAAAGCCACTTTTGGGAAAAGCCACAATAATGTCTCACTTTTTTCCTTCCTAGTGTGGTGAAAAAGGACATTACGCCAACAGATGCACCAAAGGACATCTGGCCTTTCTTAGCGGACAGTGAGACAGCTCAGAGGGAGGAGAGTGCAAGGAAGATCTTTACACTGGGGAAAGGTTTCTGCCTAGCACTATTCCTTGAACTATTGATCGGGTTGTTTTTTGTTTTGTTTTTTTAACGCCATTAGTGAAAGAACTGCGGCCAGAGGCTGGCTGCTGATAAACATTTTTGTAACTGTCCAATTTTTTATGTTTTAACCTTTTAAAATAGATCTTGGCCTCTGCCTTCTTTCACTGAGCCTAGCTGGGAGATAGCTCTAAAGGCAAATAGATGTGCAAGCCCTCACCAATACAACATTCAGTATAATACACATCTTGCACCAGTGTGTTTCTGTAAAGGATAGCCTTTGGGAACCTCCAACCTTACATTAATCCTTGTGCAAGGAGGAAGACAAACAGGAAGAACTAGTACTTGAAATGCCTCCCACTTCAGTGAGGGAGCTTGTCATGCAACTCTTGAAAGGAGGCCCCATCTTCCCTTATTCAAGCTGAGGTTTCTTAACCTGCTCTGATGGCTCACATAACATGTACCAAGATGTAAAGTATTTGTCCAACTGCAATAAAAGTTTTTATGCTTTGGCTGGAAGCATTTCCCCCTCGCTGTTCTGCAGGGTGAGAAGTTGGTCCTTGTATGTGAAAACCACTTCTAGTGGAATGAACTTACATTTATGGTTTTAGCTGAAATCACGAAAGCATTGGCTGTAGAAGAGGTGCAGGTCTGTTCTCACCACAGCAACCCTGAACTCAGAGCTGAAGTAGCTTTGAAGGTATAACAGTGTATGGCTACCAACAGATGAAGTTAGTGGGTATTCCCACAAGCAGTCAAATTGCACAAATACCTTCACAGGCTCTCAAAACAAATAAATGAAACTATGTTTTCTTGAGATTGCTTTTAACTTGGACTCTTGCGTGTGAGAGTATCCTCTTAAGAGGATGTTTTTCCAAGCCAAAACACTTTAATTTTGTAAGAATTTATTTCAGAGGGCCAATGACAAAGGGAATTAAAAAAAAGCCCCACTGTTGCATCTGGAATATGTGAACCTTTTCTATTCTCGAGCATCTATCTACATTTGCCAATCTGCCTTGTTTTCCTTGCTGTTTTAAAGTTGGCTGTGAAAATTAGGTTGTGATTTCTCAGGAAAAGGGTAATGTATGCCTGGGAAGAGATAAGGCCCTGTGTTGATTTAAACTGATTAATTTAAAAAAAAAAATGTAGTCATGTTGTAGAAGCTGTACTTACTGATACTCCCTCTAGTACACAGTGGGATAGTCAGGCTTAAAAGTTAAAATTAAATCCACAAATGTAAATTGGCTGACTGTAGCACTGCTCATTCTGCATTTTTCAGAACACACACATCAAGACTTCTGTCCCTGAAATCTATAAACAGGTACCAAATTTGTGTTTATACTTCCAGCACAGGGCTGTGAGAGACTCTACATCTCTAAGCAAGTACCCAGTCTACACTTACTCTCATGCAGATATGCTATGTTTCACTATAGTCAGATTGTTAGTACTTTTTTTCAAGCCAGACTGTAATTACATCTTAATACAGCTGAACAGAAAAGTGCCCCCTACCATCCTCCAGGAAGACCTTTATTCTAATCATGTTCTTCACAGGTAGGTGCCTCTGTACCCCATTAACAGCTGTTATCAAACACTTATCACTGTTAGCTTTAGCCAAACAACTTCTTGTAATTCATCCATAAAGCACTGGCCCCTGCATCCTTCTGAACACAGTGACATCATTACTTACTGATGTGTTTTGTTAGTATAGGTGGTTCTGAGTATATCGAAGCTGTGCTGCTTTAAGTGACAACCATGTACTCTCCATTGCTCATTTAGACTTTCACCATCATGGTTGGAAGTGTCAGCTGGCAAACATGACTTTGCTGCTGTAGAAGTTTAAATTAATCTCCACCCTGCCCCTTTATTTAAAAAAATAGCTTTAGCATAGTTGGTTTTCCCTGGTGTTTAGAATAATCTGTCACATTCCATTTCAAATACAGGCTACTCTTTTGCTTTCATTCTGCCTTTACCATCACTTGGGCAAGGGTAGTTCTACACACATCTATGGAAGCCTTTTAGGACTAGTGGCAGGAGCTGCTTGGCAACATACTGTTGAAGACAACCACGATCAGAGATCTTACTTAGTAAAACAGTACAGAATAAAAAGGATGAAAGGGTTCCTCCAGCAGAGAAACTTTGTTTTGTATGAGGCAACCATGATTGAGTTTTAGGCATCTGTGGCTACAATAAAGTGTCTGTTGGCATCTTAAACAATTGAATTCTCCTTTGCTCCACTCACAACAGTAAGAATCCTCTTAAAATAAGTTCTGACCAGTAACATTTGCACCAATTTGGTTGAAGTGAAGGAATCGTTAAAGTTAGAGGTACCCTATACAGTGGTAATACTGCTCAGTAAAATAGTTAAAAAGATCAATCAGTCTTATCCTTAGTCACTTGCACTGCACATTAGACCAATTTATTATTACATGGCAAAAGGCTTTCTAACCATCTTCATTGTACCTACCATTAGGGAAGACAAAAAACGAGACACATACTTTTCAGCACCAGAAAGTGAAAGTCTCACAATATTAAGAATATTAGCTACATAAACCAACCAACCTTAAATGTATATATTTTATTGGTCATAAAATCTGCCTGGAATTATAACAGTACAGAATTCAATGAATGGCTTATATGCCTTCATCAGGGAAAGTTGTTCCAGCAGCTGAGTCCAGGTCCAGGGCTGCAACTTGCATTGCTGCAGTAAATTAATGTTTCAATGATACTTCCTCCAACGATCATGCTCTGCATTATTTAAATTAAAACAAGTCAGTATGGTGAAGTCAAAGACCATTTTTAGTACTTAGGTATTTAAAGTACAGTCTAAGATTGCACTACACAGCAGGTAGTTCTCGACTACTGTTGGACAATAAAAGTGAGATAATCTTTGTTCACCATTAGCACAAGTACTGTTTTGTAAATTATATAATTCCTAAATATTACCAAACTGCTAATTCATCTTCACAACTTCTGCCAGGCAAATATTATGCACATTTTCTATATTGGTTAAAATTAAGTGAAGGTCACAAAATAGCAGAAGCAGGTTAGAATTTAGCCCCCCAATTCCTAGTCCCATGCTCAATCTGTTAGTATGCGTCTTGTCAAGTGTTTCTCTGATATATAAATAAAGTTAAGCAGTCTCTCTCACTTTGCTTCCTCTTCCAGGAACAGTTTTTGAAATAAAACGTTTTTTCCCCCAAATAGTTCTACAGACTACACTAGTGTGCCCAACCATACAAAGTGAGGTTTTACTTACTCAAATGCTCATAGTTCCAAACGTAGCTGACAACAACATAACCAAAAAGCACCATAGCAATACCACCGATGCCCCCTTTCTTCACATTGATGTACTTATTTAAGTATCTGTCATAACCTAAATAGGGGAGAGAGTTATTTTCTTAGGTTCAGTGTCAATTATACCCTGTATACAATTATACTTACAACTCAAAAGTCATTTTGTACAGCTACTTACCGCACCCCTTTCAACAGAAATTCAGATGAGAAAAAACAAAAAAAGTCTCTGGAGATCATAGATGCTATTTTCTAAACATACTAATGCAGTGGTTCTCAACCTACTTATCATTGTGAGCCGCATCCAATACTATCTGTATGGCCCTGGGGATGTCACATGGGCCACAGCTGTGTGCTGACTGGGCCACAGGTTGAGAACCACTGTACTAAAGAAACAAGTCTACCAGAAGACAACTCTCACGTTAAGAAAAATAGGATTAGTATTAGCTTAAGACTCATGTATGGAAAGCAATAAGAGTGACTCAGTATCTTGTTTCAAGCCAGACACTACTGTGACTTTCATGAGATCAAAGTTGTTTCTCCAGTTATCCAGTTTTTTTAAAGAACTATATGCTCTAACTACCCAACTATGATTAGTCAAGAATACTTTAGCTCATTGAAAGCTTCACGTGTTTAAAGATATTTGAAGATGCATATGGCACCTACATAAACTGTGAAGTTACAACAGAAGTACAGTATTTAGAAATTGCTTAATCTTTAGGGTTTTTGCAAAATTGTTACTGAATTTCATTAGTCTTTGTATTATGTTAATCTCTACCAAAAGCTTGTTTCTTTCCAAACCACCATCACCTAAAATTACACATTTTATTTGCCTCTTGTGATAAAGTTCAGGTCCCACACACTAATTTTAAGAAAAAAGAAAAGGAGTACTTGTGGCACCTTAGAGACTAACAAATTTATTAGAGCATAAGCTTTCGTGAGCTACAGCTCACTTCATCGGATGCATCCGATGCTCACGAAAGCTCACGAAAGCTTATGCTCTAATAAATTTGTTAGTCTCTAAGGTGCCACAAGTACTCCTTTTCTTTTTGCGAATACAGACTAACACGGCTGCTACTCTGAAACTAATTTTAAGGAATAAGCAGGCCATTTTACTGACTTAAAACTTCTAAAAGATCTATTAATCTATATGTAAACTGAAAGCATATCAAACCTCTGAACAGGCTGACAAAGCAACCTTATTGAATTCTCACATACTCAAAAGAACAGAAAAATATACTATAAAAGGCAACATTTCTGTGCCTGTTTTAGGAACATAAGAATTGACATACTGAATCAGATCAGTGGGCCATCTAGTTTGGTATTTTGTCTGCAGCAGTGGCCAGTACCAGCTGCTTCAGAAGCAGCACCAAGCAATTGTGGGATAACCTGTCTCCACGGAAAATTTTTGCTTAACCTCTACAATAGTTAGAGGTTGTCTTATGCACCAAAGTTTCTTCCTCACAGGAAGGATGGTGACAGTATACTTAAATATGTGCATGGTGCTGGTCAGCCTCAGTAGAGGAGATATTCCCACTTCCTTAATGAGGGGCAGCATTCCCCACTGAGGGGAGGTCTACGCTTGTGGTGATATGCAGAGTACAGAAGCAGCATACCTAGCTAGCACAGGTATACACCACCACAGATGATGAGGCACAGCTCTGGCAAGTAGGGTCAAGTACCCTACATGCCTGAACTCTAGGGTATATGCCCTATGCGGCTCTCTACAAGTCTAGCATGCCGCTGCCACAGTGAAGCTCCAGCAGCTGGGAAAGGCAAAGCTGGCAGAGCCCTTCCTCACTGCCTCCCCCTTGCCAGAACTTTTCATTGCCATGTGTATCTACACACAGCAGTGAGTGTGGATGCAGACTGTTTTTCACTGTGATGGGTAGACAAGGTCTAAGTCTGAGAGGAGCGAGGCAGATACTACCACCTAGTGCTCCCCAGCAAAGCCAGGTATGGCCATTTAGGCCCAGATCCTGCAGTTGGCTGCGAGCAGGATCTGAGAATGTGTGCAAGGTTAGGCTATGTGGAAGGGATCTAGAGGGCAGGGAAGCTCCACATCTGTCCCTGCCGTCACTAGCTCTTAGCATTGCCCTTTACCAAGGCTAAGGCTGCTGGCTCATGGGGCAGACTCACCTCTTCGCACAGCCCCAGTCAGCCCAGAGGGGGTGAAATCCCGCATTGCAAACCAGCTAGGCAGCTGGCCCAGCTTCACGTCCAGCAGCCTGGTGTCTTTGAGGGGAACTGAGACATAGAGAAAGCCCAGTCACTGCCCGTTTGTCTGGGAGTAGCTGCAGCACCAAGACAGGGACGGAGAGAATCACATTGGAGGAGAGAGGATCCGAGAGGTGAGCAAGGGGAGCAGGGATCCTACGGGTGTGGGGTGAGCAAGGATCCCCATCCAGGGGATGAGCAAGGGGCAAGGATCCTAAGGGTGTGGGATGGGCAAGGGATCCTAGGGGTGTGGGGTGGGCAAGGGGCAGGGCTCCTGGGGGGGTGGGGTGGGCAAGGACCCCCGTCCAGGGGATGGGCAAGGGGCAGGGCTCCTGGGGGTGTGTGGGGATGGGGGCAGGGGAGGGCCAGGCAGTGGAGGGAGGGAATCCTGGGGGCACGGGGGGGGGGCAGGACTGGGGCTTGGGGCGTCCCTTTCTGGGGGAAGGGGTCACGCTGCGGAGGCCGGGCTAGGGCCAGAGACGCCCCGCAGGACCTGAACCGGGGGCTGGGCGGGAACCAGCCGCCGCCGCCTCCGGTCACCTTGGAGCCTCCGGGGCCGCACTCACCGGGCCGGTCCGCCATCTTGCAGCTGCGCGGGGTGCCAGTGCGCAAGAGAGGAAGACGGGCAGGACGTGGCGCTGAGACTCACGGGAGGAAGGGCTCAGAAGCCGGAAGTGAGGCAGCCGCTGCCGGCGTGGGCGGGGCGCCATGATAGGGAGGGCGGGGTTGCCTGGCTCCGGGCCACGTGCGAGCAGGCCCGCCCCCGCGTGTCACGTGCCAGGAGACCCCTCCCCCCCTCGTGTGACCAGACCACCCACGTGTCACTTGCAAGGAGACGCCCCCCGTGTGTCAGGTCCTGGGGCCCTGCACCCCGCAATGGCCCCCCCTGTGCGCTCGGGCCACCTTTATGTGGTGCCTGACACCCAGCAGCAGTTGTGCCCGGGCACCGTTTGGACTTTCCCCCAAACGTGACCCGGGCCTTGTGTCTGCGTGAGAACGGCTCCATTTTGCATTCAGGGCTGTCCCCCTCGCCGGACTCAGTGCCTTGGGTCGAACTGACATCACGTCTCATGAAAATAGCACGATCTAGGGATGCAAGAGGAGGAAACTGTGTGAAAACGTCGGGACTTGTGGTGACATATGGTAACATCTTTGACCCGTGACCAAGCGGTATCACCCTGGGTCGGAATGTCTGCACAGTGCATCTCTACATCGTCTTGCAGAGAGGCAGCATGAGGACTTCAGTGCACAGCTCGGTACAATGCAATGATTTTTGTATGCAAATAAGATCAAGTTACGTGCAATATCACCTACCATCTCAAGGCAAAGACATAGAAACATAGGAATTACCAGGCTGGATCAAACCCGAGGTCCATTCTGATCCAACGTCCTGCCGCTGGTAGGGGCCAACACCAGATGCTTCAGTGGAAAATGTAAGAGCCCTACACTAGGCAGATGTGGGAAACTCTATCCCCCACATTAAGGGCTTGTCTACGCTTACAGGGGGATCGACGAGCGATGCATCAGCGGTCCATTTAGCGGGCTAGTGAAGACCTGCTAAATTGACCGCCGATCACTCTCCCATCAACCCCTGTACTCCACCAGATGGAGAAGAGTAGGGGGAGTCGACGGGAGAGCGTCTCACGTCAACATCGCATAGTGTGGACCACGCGGTAAGTTGATCTAAGCTATGTCGATTTGAGTTACACTAGTCACGTAGTCACTAGTCAGCAGTTCTGCGGAAAAGGACCTAGGGGTGACAGTGGACGAGAAGCTGGATATGAGTCAGCAGTGTGCCCTTGTTGCCAAGAAGGCCAATGGCATTTTGGGATGTATAAGTAGGGGCATAGCGAGCAGATCGAGGGACGTGATCGTTCCCCTCTATTCGACACTGGTGAGGCCTCATCTGGAGTACTGTGTCCAGTTTTGGGCCCCACACTACAAGAAGGATGTGGATAAATTGGAAAGAGTACAGCGAAGGGCAACAAAAATGATTAGGGGTCTAGAGCACATGACTTACGAGGAGAGGCTGAGGGAGCTGGGATTGTTTAGTCTGCAGAAGAGAAGAATGAGGGGGGATTTGATAGCTGCTTTCAACTACCTGAAAGGGGGTTTCAAAGAGGATGGCTCTAGACTGTTCTCAATGGTAGCAGATGACAGAACGAGGAGTAATGGTCTCAAGTTGCAATGGGGGAGGTTTAGATTGGATATTAGGAAAAACTTTTTCACTAAGAGGGTGGTGAAACACTGGAATGCGTTACCTAGGGAGGTGGTAGAATCTCCTTCCTTAGAGGTTTTTAAGGTCAGGCTTGACAAAGCCCTGGCTAGGATGATTTAACTGGGACTTGGTCCTGCTTTGAGCAGGGGGTTGGACTAGATGACCTTCTGGGGTCCCTTCCAACCCTGATATTCTATGATTCTATGATTCTATGATTCTAATGAAGTCTCATCATCATGGAACCTAACAGAGAATAGCTTAATACACGACATTTAATATCCCTTCCAAAATGTATCAAACATGATGCAGTAGAACCTCAATTTTATGAACACCAATTTTATGAATAATCGGTTACATGAATTTTTTTTCCTGTGGGAGAAAAACAGTAATAACATAATGAAAGTAATGCTAATGAAGACCAAGTCAACATCCCTTAACATTCCAATGCCCTCAGTGCATCGGAAATCACGTTGCAGTGTTTTGAAGGACAAAAAGAAAACAATGCCGTGCTTCGTTCTGCAACTTATGCACCGTATCTTCTGTAATTTTTAGATGTTTAATTTTATTAATGTTTTGATCCTCCATTAGTTTGTAAAAGAAGGGGTCTACTATAACTCTGGATATTCTTGTTAGCCATGTAAAGGTCCAGACCCTTTTAGAATCTTGTTAAGTTTTTGGCTCCAGTTACTTTCTGTGGCAATGAATCCTGTATCATGTTAGAACGTTTTTGTTCATGAAAACATCACGTCGCAATGCATCATCATCATTTCATGTCTGGACATCATCAAGTCACATGAGTGTTCCCAAGGAACAATGCAGTGTGAGGACACTGAATCCGAATGACATCATGTCATGTGAAAACATCATATGGGTTAGACCAGTGGTTCTCAACCTATTTACCATTGTGGGCCGCATATGCAGCTCTCTATGTGTTATGTGGGCCGCATCCACACAATATATATACTATCTATATGGCTCTTAGGCTGTCACACAGGCCACAGCTGTGTGCGATTGGGCCGCAAGTGGCCCACAGTTTGAGAACCACATGGGAGAATGTTACGTGATGTCCAAATGGCAGCGCTACGCGATGAAGTTACATGATATTGTCGCCATAACACATCAGAACATTGCAGTGTAACAATGTTTCACAACCCTCCCAAAAGTTATTGGGGGTTTGCTAATGTCCTGCAAATGACATTTCCAGAATGTAGGATCAGTGCAACAAAAAGAGGATGATCCTGGCACTGTCAGCTCAAATGATATCAGGAGTCTAAGGGCTGGAGAGTGAAACACCCATAAAGCTCTTTCTCTTTTACCATTTTGAAGATACTAGAGAGTTGGAGGGGTTGATCTTTTTTTCTAGCTATATTACTCCAGTGTTTCTTAATGTTTCAGAAGCTGAGGACCCGCCACCTCCCTCTTCACCCAAAACAATGTGTATCTAAAATATGTTAATTTTATTGATGGAAAGAGCCCATCACTGCAGAGCCCCCAATCTCTTTCTGGGCCCTTTCCGGTGTCATGGATTTTGGTTTGTAATTACAGGTTTCAGAGTAGCATCCGTGTTAGTCTGTATTCGCAAAAAGAACAGAAGTACTTATGGCACCTTAGGGACTAACAAATTTATTTGAGCATAAACTTTCGTGAGCTACAGCTCACTTCATAATGCATCTGATGAAGTGAGCTGTAGCTCACAAAAGCTTATGCTCAAATAAATTTGTTAGTCTCTAAGGTGCCACAAGTATTCCTTTCGGTTTGTAATTAGCATCTGCATTGATCTTCCTACTCCTCTTGTTTCTGTTCCCCACACACCTGTGCTCTCACCGCATCCCTCTTCTGTCTCAGGATTGTATCTTACAGAATGGTCTCCAATGCTGTGTATGCGCTGCTATTAAATTACCTATAGGATGAAGGGGGTGAGTTAGGCCACTAGCTTTTCATATACTAGTGATTATGTGTCAAGTGGAAAATGAATAATGTGGTCCCATCTTCGTCCCTTTTGGGCTTTTTTTTTACATGTCAAAACCATCCCACCCTGTAGCACCACAGGTGAAAGTGGCCAAGGACTAGTACAGCAGGAGCCGTAACTAAGAACTTCTATGCTTCTTAGCTTCAGAGTGTAAGGATAGTTAGCATATTACCTACAGGAACTGCGCCTTGCTGTGATGAGTGCTATTCCCTCATTTCCATATATATTAACAGAGCATCCAGATTTGTTTCTTGTTTAATTTTCTTTGCCCATGAGTCACTATTGGGGTCCCTGGGCTTGTGTGGGCTGGGCAGTAAGGAGATCTCTTTAGGCAAGGGGTGGGGGAGGGACATACACCTACTGAGTAGATTCTGAGAAACTAGATATGATTAAATGAATGATCGTTTTAACAAGCAGAAAACCCCAGCAGGTGTCAGCCTTGCTTAGCAGAACTGTTCATCTAGAAATAATCTCTACATTAGGCCGACCTCTAGAAGTTTTAAAATGACATAATTCAAACTCATGAAATAAGCGTTGGGTTTTCTATGAAAGCAAAATGATACAGCAGGGAACGGAGACTAGCTGTCACGGTGCCTTTGGAGTGCCAGGGAAAGCCCGAGCTTTGCTACCACTTATCCTGATAGTACTATTCTACAGTTTAATAGACTTTATCCTCTGGTGTTCTACATGTTCAGGTCATATTTTGCCTTAATCAATTTCTTAACTTAGAAGAATGCTCTCTCCCTTAAATAAGAAAAAGGATGGAATAGCTTAATGCCAGTTATTTTCTTTTAGTTATTAGTAGGAACCAGTATTAGGAAAATGTAATGTGCTCAGTCAGTTAAAGGAATTATTTCTCCCCAATTCTCAGTTAAATGAGTTAAAAATCCTTCTATTCAATTAAGTTTTATTTTATTATTGCACTTACCGGTAATGTTTTTTTTTTTTATTGCAAAAGTGGCCCTCTCATATGGCTTTTTTCTTATATTGCTAGACTCTATAGGCTCAGCCCTGCTTCCTTTCCTGAGGCATATAGTCCTGTTGTCTGAAATGGGACTATTCATGTGAGTAAAGATAATTTGCAGGGGGAAAATCTGTAGGATCAGGTCCTTTCCAGTGGAAAAGTGCCTGGCACTGTGCAAAGAAGATAATGTCAGGCTGGTGGCGATTATGAACTGTCCTCCTTCTTTTAGAGTAAGAGTAGAGATAGTAGCTGTTTAGGTCCAGAGCCCTAAAGGTGTTTAGGTTCCTAACTTCCACAGAAATCAATGAGAGTTAGGTGCCTAAATAAGTTTTGAGGAGCTGAGTTTTAGTCTATAAACAACCTCAACCCTGAGCGGAGCACAATATTTACCTGATGTAAATATGTGCAGTGGTTCTGAGACACATAATGGCCTCCTGAAGTGCTGCCCTGAGGCTTTCACGCATTTCTCCAGGGACCTCCTAAATGGTGGGAAGTTACTTCCCAAGTAATCCCATGGAAACACTAGGGATTCCATCTATCAAATATACAGAGTGTTTTGTAAAAGAATTCAATCAATGCTATGGACATTTTTCTTTTTATATAGCATCCTTGATGCACAGTATTACAGTATGCTTCATTGGGAAAGCCAATTGTAAGCTAAAGAGTAATGACAGAGATGGATTATGGTTCTGTGGGGCCCTGGGCCAGAGCAAGTGGGGGCCCCTCCCGACCCCTTCCTCCTGCAATTCACTCCTGCTGGTGAAATGAGATTGGGGCACGGGGTCCTGCCTCCCTCTCCCATGCTCCTGCTGGGGAGCAGGGTCAAGGTGTGGGAGCTTCCCCCACCCACCTGGCACTCCTGCCAGGGAGCGGGAGAAGCCCCGCAGGAGCGCTGGGTGGGCAGAGCAAATTGGGGCATGGCAGCGCCCATTTTTCCAGGGCCCCTGAATTGGCCAGGGCCCCTGGGCATGGGCCCCATTGGCCCAGTGGCTAATCTGCCACTGAGTAAAGAAAAGGAGTACTTGTGGCACCTTAGAGACTCTAAGAAGAATGCCACAAGTACTCCTGTTCTTTTTGCGGCTACAGACTAACACGGCTGCTACTCTGAAACCTGAGTAAAGAAAGGTTTTATAGCCAGATGAATGAGAAGTGGTTTAAAATTAAGGTTTGTACAGTGCCTAGCACAAGGAGTCCTGGTCCTACATGTTGTGGTAATACAAATAATAATAATAACTTCCTTGTGCCTCGTAAAATATTTTGAGATTCTTGGATGATGAGCACTACAAAAGTGCAAAGTATTATTTAATATTATTATTGTATTACTGAAGTAGCAGATTGTTTACATAAATCAAACCAATCCAAACTGCAAAGGGTCCACACTTAGCTTTTATCATACAGTAATGATACTTTGCATTTCTCTAGCTCCTTCCCTCTGAGTTCCTCAAAGCACTTTACAAACATTAATGAATTAAGGTAGGTAAGGGATATGTGAGGACCCCTCCATCCATTGCTATAATGCAGCAGTTTAGCAACACATAGCAGCACTACTTAGCAATAAGGACAGGAAGTAAAGAAGGCTACCACAGCTAACTGAAACTGTAGAGAGAATTCAAGCAGGCAGATTGCAATTATCTATAGTGGAATTTGGTCAGAACACAAGGATTAATTTCCTACGCTAACAAAAAGTACTACGGGATCTTCAATGGCTATGGTGATCAGACCCTCGGTTTTACATCACATCCAGAAGACTGTCCTCCCACCGAACACCTTAATGGAATATTGGTTTACCAATGACTGGAGAGGCGGGTACCACTTAATGAATTGCTAGCACAACTCCCTAGAACAGGAAGATGTTACTTGCAGGTCTCCTAGCCAAGTAGTGATGCAACCCAATCCTACTTATCTTTTGAGATCTCGGGGCAATCACAGCAGATGATAGTTTGGCTGCAGTCATAGTGTTAAGTTTGGTGCGCACAGGGCATGCAAAACATAGCAGCAGCCAGCGCATTTGGCACTTTGCTATCATTAATGTTTCCTTAGAATGGCTGCCCTGGCAAGCCCTCATATCCTGGGTCCTCTTCCTCTTCCCTCTTTTGGTCCGAGGCTCTTTTTCAGCTGGGGTTTTCCCTAAGATGAAAAGGAAGAAGAGGAAGATGGCAGCTGCAGAGATATTGTCTCTCTGGGTTGGGAAGGTAAAGAGGAGGCCTGAGACATGATCTGTTAAGACAGAGATGAAGCAAGAAGGGAGATTGAGACATTTTAGAGAAAGACTGGCCAAGCAGTCTCCTATCTCATAAGCACTTGCTGCTTCTCCATTGTCATGAAATACAGTGGCTGGAGTAGCACAAGGCCTTTCTTCTGAAGACCTTGAGCTGGTGCGTCATGAGAACTGAAAAGGCTGAGCAGAGCTGAAAACTGGAGCTAGGTTCCACAGGTGGGCATGCAGCTGCAGAACCTGAACCTGATGCAGACAGAGTCCTGAATTTTCCAAGTTGGCTTTAGATTTGTAAGATGCTCAGATATCACTGTAAAAACAAGGAGGAGTCCTTGTGGCACCTTAGAGACTAACAAATTTGTTAGTCTCTAAGGTGCCACAAGGACTCCTCGTTGTTTTTGCTGATACAGACTAACATGGCTACCACTCAGATATCGCTGTGTTGGGCATGGTATAAGAACCTAGGTAGGTTAGCTGAGAGTGGATTGCAATATCATTATCCTAGCTTTGTTATTTACCACTCTTGACCATTGAAGTATCTGGCCCTGGTGACTGGGCAACAAATGGCAGATGAAATTCAGTGTTGCTAAATGCAAAGTAATGCACATTGGAAAACACAGTCTCAACTATACATACAAAATGGCAGGGGTCTAAATTAGCTCCTACCACTCAAGAGAGAGATCATGGATTCATTGTGGCTAGTTCTATGAAAACATCCACTCAATGTGCAGCAGCCGTCAAAAAAATCTAACAATGTCAGGGGCCATTAGGAAAGGGTTTGATAATAAGACAATAGATATCATAATGCCACTATATAAAGCCATGGTACGCTCACACCGTGAATACTACATACAGTTCTGGTTGCCCCATCTCAGCAAAGGCGTATTAGAAATGGTAAAAGGTACAGAGAAGGGCAACAAAAATGAGTAAGGGTCTGGAACAGCTTCTGTGTAAAGAGAGATTGGAAAGATTGGGATTATTCAGTTTGGAAAAGAGACGACTAAAAGGGGATATGATGGAGGTCTATAAAATCATGAACAGTGGGGAGAAATTGAATAAGGAAGGGTTATTTACTCCTTCCTATAACACAAGAACCAGAGGTCATCCAATGAAATTAATAGGGAGCAAGTGTAAAAACAAATAAAAGGAAGTACTTCTTCACACAACATAGAGCCAACCTGTGGAGCTCATTGCCAGGGGATGTTGTAAAGGCCAAAACTGGGTTAAAAAGATTAGACAAGTTAATGGAGGATGGTCAGGGATGAAACCCCATTCTCTGGGTGTCCTTAAGCCTTTTACTGTCAGGTGCTTGGATTGGATGACAGGGGATGGATCACTTGATAATTACTCTGTTCTGTTCATTCCCTTTGAAATATCTGCCATTGGACACAGTTGGAAGACAGGATACTGGGCTAGATGGACCATTATTTCTGACTCAGTATGGCCATTCTTATGTTCTTATAGCCCTGTTTTAATTAAGGTGCAGGAAAATGACTCGGGTGATGGATCTAGGTATGCGTGACAGCAGATCAATCCCCTATGACCTGACTGAGCTAGTGTGATCTACAGGCGTTCACAGGACAGTTGACAACTAAGAGGTGCCCTTGTTCCTTGCTTGTGAATATATCTCATTTCAGATTTCTGTATACATAGCATTTTCTCGGATGCCAGCCTAAGGGACAATTATACATTAATAGCTACTTCTTTCAGAAGCAGCCAGCCCTGCTCCTGAGAAACAGCTATTTTCAGGCAGCCCTGTTTCTGCAGAGCTGCTATTTTTAGTGACTTCTATTTCTGCGGGGAAAAAAGCCATTTCTTTATCTCTAAACCATGGCCCAGACCCACTGGCTGTCTCACATTTTGCAATAAACGTTTCCTCTTTACATTTCAGTAGCCGATGGAAAGTGGCTCTCCAGTCATTACACAAAGCAACTAGGCAGACAAAGACTTGCGGGAGTTGGTCTGTGCACACGTACCTTTGATTCCTTTTCTGTTAACAGGGAAATGTAACAGTTCCCTCCTGAAAAATGCAGGACTTTGGGATGCCTACTTTGGAAGTCCAATCTGCTGTCCCGGTTCATCAGCTCAAGAGTAATGATTAATCTTGAGCTTCAGGTTTTTGTGAATCAGTCAGTCTGGAGGTGTGGTAATATGTGTTGCGCATGTGTGATGGGTCTCACTCACAGCTGGGGAACTGCCTTGCGATCGGGTCTGGGAATTAGCTCTTGCCCACTCTGGAACCCCTTTTCATCAATTGCTCGCACTGTTCTCCCATCTGTCTTTGTGACTTGGCCCTCCGGGCAGGTCACTATTTAATCCTCCCTTTCCAGAGTATCAGAGTCCCCCTAGACAAACTGTTCACATGCAGTGTCAGGCAGTTTTCTGATCAAAGTGCAGGTCCAGTACCTCTTTCCCAGTGGCTGGTAAGGGAACCTGGGTCCACCCACTACTCTGACCTCCAGCCCAGGGACCCTATGCGTAGCAACCATGGTCTACTCAATCTCCAACCTTGTTGCTGTTTCGCTGGGCTTCTTCCTACCTCACTTCTTCTTTTCCTGCCCCACTGTATTTCCTGCCCCAGCCCAGGCTTCCTCCATTCCCAGTGGCTACTTCAGCCCCTCAGCTTCTTTCCAAACGCTGTAGTCCAGGGCAGGATCCAAGGGCTTACGACCCGCCCTAAAACTACTTCTTATCCCTAGCCAGCTCCCTTTCTCCCTCAGCAGGGACTGCAGCGCTCCTCCCTGCTAGCCCCTTTTGTGCTCAATGTCCTAACTTTGTACAAGTCCAGCCTGCCTCTGCCCAGCAGGGCTGCACCTTCAATTAGGCTTTATCAGGCCCTGACTCTCCTTCAGGTGCAGCCTATAAGTTAACTGGCCCTTTTTAACCTGCTCAGGCCTTGGTAATGACACTATGTAAATGACTCAAGGCAACAGATGTCCCAGCTTTATGGTCATTAACCTATTGCACGAACACATCTGGCTGAGATTGGAACTCAGAATCTGCAGCTTTAAGGTACAGTTTTCCCTCTCTGGAAGATAATAGAGGCTCCATGCGTGCAGAAGAAGCTGTTGTATTGCAGTAGATCTCATTAATATGATCCGGATCCTATTGAAGTTAATGGGAGTTTTATCATTGACTTAAATTGGTGGACTGTTCCAGCATGATGCAGTATCGTCTTGTGCTCCCCCCCATTTCCAAAGTGCTATATGAGGGATGAGATTATAGTAATATACCAGTAATACTTCTTTCTTATTAGCGGAACTAGCTCTAAACAGGTCGCCAGATACTAGAATGAAGCAACTCTCGTAAGAGTTAAGACTAAGCTTGTCTCAGCTGGAAGTAGCTAGTTTTATAGCTTGTGACTGCTCTGAACATTCCAGGCAGATTGCAACAGCCGTGTGGCTGAATGTAGCCAATTTGGGTGACAACAGCATCAGTGGAGAGTTAGACCATAAAAGAACCATTGGAGCTGCTCTTTTAGTTTATAGGCTAGATGCCAGGCATTCTAGAGGCGAAACTAGCAAGTTTGAATTCCTTGGCCTCTTCTGGATGTTGTGCCTATGGGAATCACTACAGATTGGTGTCCAACCAGTCAGGGCCGGCTCCAGGCACCAGCTTTCCAAGCAGTTGCTTGGGGCGGCATTCAGAATGGAGCGGCAGTCCGTGTCCCGTGGCAGCAATTTGGCGGCAGCTCCGCCGCTCTTCCCACGGCGGCGGCTTTTGGGCGGCAGCTCCGCCGCTCTTCCAGGGGCGGCGGCAATTCGGCGGCGACTGTTTGGGGCAGCAAAATTGGTAGACCCGCTCCTGCAACCAGTTGGTGAATGTCAGCTACTCTGTCTCTTGCTGGAGGCCATAGCTACAGAAGGAAGTATGTGCTGATTTGTGGTGCATGGACAACACCACCCTCTGCTGGAGAATAGGAGAATTGATCATAATACTGAACTAGCAGAGTTTGCCCTTTAAATGGCCTGATAGAGGACAGACTTTCAGGCTACTCTTGTCCTAAGTTCAAATCCATTGTGTTCTTTCAGTGTCGCTTTTTATACAGTTCAGCCACACAACCCAGCCAGCTAATCTTTTTTCTTTCTCCAGTGGATTGTCCCTTCCCAGAGTTTGACATGGAGATTTAGATGCTGTCAGGCAGAGCAAGACAGTAAGTTGGTCCCATTTGCTCTACAGTCACAGCTGGCATCTCATTCACTCTGGGCTTGTTACTATTTACAGTGTTACTGTTGGCAGGACAAGAAAATCATTTCTACTGGAGCTGGATTTGCTGCTTGTAGTGGGATGCTCCTGATTTTAAGAGAGCTGAACCAAAATATATAACTATAAATCTTCATTCCACTGGAAAACATCCCCTCTGGCTGCATGGAAATATGAACAAGCAGCTCTAACAGGGTATCCTATACACACTGGTTACCACAGGCACTGCTGATGCATCAGAGTTACTGCTCCCTCATCAGCACAAGGGTTTTCATAGCAAGACAAAAGGCAGAACAAATCCCCAGCAAATCCCATAAAGGGAGAAGGCTGGAAGAAGTTTCCGTAGCACACAGGAACGATACAGGAAGGGAAGTGCCTTTTCTTCCAGAATTATTACTTAATATATTGAAGTTTCATGGTACCATAAAGCCCCATGGATCAGGGTGCAATGGGGAAGGAGCTTGTTGCCGAGTAGACAAATGGCCCTTTAAAACGGGCTCTTGAATTGGCATGAGGAAGCTCTCAGTGTCCTTCCAACAGGGGGTGCTGTGATAATCAGGCCAGAGCATTCTGTTGCCATGACAGCAGGGGGCATCCATTGTGTGGCAAACAGCCGGGAGCTGCCATTCCACCCCCAGCACGAGGGAAGCTGGCTGGAGAGCTGCGTAAGACCAGCAAGCGGGAGGGAGATAACTGCAGAGAGGAGCAACGTGGCTGGGTGAAGAGAAACACAGAATGCCCATATATAAATAGAATAAGAAAGGACAGGATGAGGGGCTAGAGCTAGTTACGTGCAAAGTGTCTGTGTCTGGGCCTTTACGCAGGTGGAACCGGTTTTAATTACAGCATGAGATTTGCAGAGGAAATGAAACCCACTCACCAGCCAAATCCAAAGCCATTCCACTGAACGAACTTTCATCTTGTTTATTGGAAGAAACCTGCCTTGTAAGGGGAGAAAAGTCAGCAGAAGGGAAATGTCGAAAAAGCGAGAACTGCTGCTTGTGAGATCATCAGCAGAACACACACCTGAGCAGCTCACTTGACACCCACAACCATACAACATCAGCTGCTGCTGAAGGCCCAGGGCCAAGCAGTGGAAGGAAAGTGGTTAATAATGGATTCAGTTACCTACTAAAACAAAGGGACTGGGCAGCCAGTTTACTGGAAGCGTGTTTATGTTGTGTCCCTACTGCTAGGGGACCAGCCTCCGAGTTAGGGGTGGGACTGTGCTAGCATGTCACATCTGCACGTAAGCATGGCTACTGATAGCACCGTTTCCCTGAGCCATGTGAGCAAACATTTTTCTCTCAGCGTTATATATACTAGAGGCTATTTAGCAGGTAAGTCTCTCGCACCCCTTAAGTACAAGGACTTGCACTAATGATCCTACCTACGGTCATTGAGGTGCTGATCTGGTCTTTGGTGCAAATTGAAGGATGCTCTGATTTACAGGCAGTTCTGGCAGCTCCTTTTTCTGAGCCAGACAGTCCACACGTTCAGCAGGACAGGTTGGCAGTATAGACACGATTTAAGAGAAAGAAGCTGGGGAGGGGAACTCATCATCTGTGGTGCAGAAAATCAGAGCAATGAGACGCAAAGGAGACATTAGAGGACATAATTGCTGCAACTGATGTTTGAGATGTGTAACTGATGAATGGAAATTTCCTGGATCTCAGTGGGCTTGTAAGCCAATGAAAGGGAGAACACATTGATCTCTTAGCTTTGATCCTTGAAACCCCTCTAGAGGAGCCTTCTAAATAAAGACACAGACCTCACTAGATTTCTCTCAGCAGGATTTTACAATCTAAATGCAGCAAGAGAAGTGGGCAGCTTTTGCCTCTGGCCTGGGCTGTAGAGGAAGCAAAGATGCCACCCCTCTGCCAAACCCTCTTAGCTGAAGGCACCATTTGTTCAGAGCAGTCTCTCTAGTGACCCTGGGAAAGTGTGGACAGAAGAGTTTCCCTGAGGAGGAAGGGCAGAGAAAGGTGCTTGCTTCCTGGCCACAGTGGGGACAAGGCATGGGAGGTTGCATCGGCTCAGCTGAAGCACAGGGAAGCTCTCTGGCCTGCGTTGTTCAGGAGGTCAGACTAGGTGATCACAGGGGTCCATTCTGGAATCCATGAATTTATGAAATGCGGGTAGACCAGTCTTTCCAACCACTGCAAGCTGGGGCTTGCATCCGTCCAGGGCCATGTGCTATGCCTACTGTATTGATAGACCTGAACGGTATTAAATAAAACTTTGTCACGTTTTTAAGCCTGGTCTAAAGAGGTTCTCAACTGTGAGTAGAGCAATGTTAGTTTCTTTTTTTTACAGAGTAAGAATTCCCTAACTCCAGGAAAAGCCAAGACTCATCGGCAGCCTTTCTAAGCCCTGACCGCCTTTGTATTCTGGACAAAGGCAAAGGACAGTATCTGAAGCACGAGTGAGTCTCGGCCGCTTCTATCAGAATGGGAGCTCATTATTTGGCACTTTCTCCTTTTACTGCCTTGCTACTGAAAGGAGAAAAGAAATGAGACAGAAATCTGAGAACTGAAGGGTAATTTACAGCTCATGAAAGAGCAGATCAAATTAATTAGCTGTCTGAGGGGCCACTCTGAACTGTGCTACAGTGCTCATGCAGGCTTTTCTGTATCACGAGGTCTGTCTGTGCTCTGCTTCTGAGATTAGATGTGCTGGGAGATTAAGGGCGTAATTGTTAAAGAATTTAAGTGCCCAGTGAGGGATGCAAAATGTGTATGCAATTGAATGCCTAATTTGTGTGCAAAATAGACACGACTGGGTGTTCAGATCAGGTAATCACATGCTTAGAAGGCTACTTATGGCACTACCTGTTACTAGTCACAGTAACTACATGTAAATTATGTGTGCAATCACCCATATAATTGCACATCTAACATCTTTGAAAATCCAGGCCTAATTCAATTCCTAATACTCCTCCTTTTTCCTCTTGCTCGGCCACGTTAATACTTGTCATCGCCATGAATGAAACGGTTTTCAAACATGATGTCATAAAGGACCATCTACAACAGCAAATCAAGCCTATTGTGGAATTGCATAGCCCAGTAGCACTTCCGGGCCCTGTTATTAGCCACCTTGGTCCTTCTGGTGGAGATGGGAACAAACAGTGTTTTTATCATGTTTCAGCCTGTTCCACCTAGCCTAAGAACCCTACCTGGAGAAAGAACATCACAGTCAGAAATGTCCTAAAATGTGTTCTTTTTTGTGTGCATATTTAAAAAAAACTGATTTCCATCTGAGAACTATTTGTCCTGATCCCGAGCTTCTGCAGTTTAATTTAGTCAGCAGATGCCATCTGAATGTTAATACCTTCTTAATTCTCACCTACATGCTTTTATTCTTATTAATTTGGTATCTGGGGCTTTAATATTCCTTTTTTCCTCTATTCTGATCAGTTGAACTCATTTGATGGCAGTATTTCTGTGGCCCTTGCACTGTGTGATGTATAATTACGCGTAGCAGCGATATGTATGCAGTGTATCTTGCTTGACCATTGCATTGTGTGTGAGCATGAATGATGTGATGTGCCAGGTGATTTGAAGTGAAGAGGGATCTGATGGGAATAACCGAAGAAGGATCTGAAGATCATTTCCCTTCACCCCCCCCCCAATCATTCTGGTGCCATATCCCTTCACTGAGTTTTCCTGGTAAACTGGAAAGCCAAGAGAGCAGAGTGATATTGTAGTGGTATGTAGACTGCAGGCATAGGTACTGTAGCTTTGGTGCAGTCAGCTTTCCCTGACCAATACATCTATTAGTAAGTCACATGTCACATGCTGCTCATGTCAGATATGTATAATAATATATATTACCTTTCCTCCTGAAGGAACCCAAAGTGACCACATATGTATTATATTATAGGTGAGGTTGGTGGCATCACCTATTATTAAGATTGCCTGACGCTTCCTATTACCAGATCTTTTTAAAGTTGTTTATAACTCTGACAAACTTTAACCATTTGGGGTGAAATAGACTCATAGACTTTAAGGTCAGAAAGGACCATCATGATCATCTAACCTGACCTCCTGCACGTTGCAGGCCACAGAAACTCACCCATCCACTCCTAAAATAGACCCCTAGCCTCTGGCTGAGTTATTGAAGTCCTCAAATCATGGTTTAAAGACTTCAAGTTACAGAGAATTCATCATTTACACTAGTTTAAACCTGCAAGTGACGCATGCCCCATGCTTCAGAGGAAGGTGAAACCCCCCCGAGTTTCTGCCAGTCTGACCAGTAGCCTAGGTGGGGGGGAAGCGGGGCAGCAACCGCTCTCCCACTTTGCACAAGTGGCGCCTTTTTAATTTTTTGGTGCCTTTTTAATGTTTACTCACTCAGCAGCGCTCCGTGTCTTTGACTGCATTTCGGAGGCGGGTCCTTCACTCGCTCCAGGTCTTCAGCGGCATTTCAGCGGCAGGTCCTTCAGTGCTACCAAAGACCCGGAGCGAGTGAAGGACCCACCGCCGAAGTGCCGCTGAAAACCCGGCGCGCCGCCGGGTGAGTACAAACACCTGGCACCCTTTTTGTATGTCCGCTCCTCCTGTTCGCGCCACCTGGCTATGCCACTGAATGTGACCCAGGGGAAAATTCCCTTCTTACCACAAATATGATGATCAATTAGACCCTGAGCATGTGGGCAAGACAAGCCAGGCAGATACCTGGGAAAGAATTCCCAGTAGTAACTTAGAGCCTCCCTTTTTAGTGTCCTGTCTCCAACAACTGGAGATTTTTGCTACTGGCAGTCGCTGATGGGCCACATGCCATCGCTGGCAGTCCCATCATCCCCTCCCCTCCATAAACTTATCAAGCCCAGTCTTGAACCCAGTTAGGTTTTTTCCCCCACTGCTCCCCTTGGAAGGCTGTTCCAGACTCCTCTGAGGGTTAGAAACCTTCACCTAATTTTGAGCCTAAACTTGTTGATGGCCAGTTTATAGCCATTTGTGCTTTATAGCCATGGGGGGGTATCTGCCTCAGCCTGAATGTTTTTGCAACAGTTCCGCCAAAATCACTCAGATATTTCCAAGGATGAGGCTAGGAAAAGATATTTTGTTTTGCCCATATTAAAAAATCCTGGTGGCCTTTTCTTTGAAAAACTCTAGCACCCCCTGGCTTTGGAGCAGGGACTTGAAAATTGGCAGGGGGGTGACCGACCTTTACAGATAGTGATAGGGAGATCACAGCTTCATCTTCCACTGAAATAATGCAATAATGGAGCCATCTCTGAGGTGGGGCTATTCAACAGTGAACAGCAACCCTGTGAATATTTCCTTCATATGAAACCATTAGAGGAATTTTAGGTAGGCAGAATCTAATCATTTCTTGTTCTGGAATTAGGCCAGGACTGAGACTACTCTGTTCTGGCAAGAGCATGGACTCTTTAATGACCACAGTGCTCAGGACCTTTGTGGGCACATGCCATTCTTTGGTTGAGATATAAAACTAGTATTGGATTGGGGCATTGGTTTGATACAGACTGAGAGAAGAGTGCCACCTACTGAATCATTGACATCACTTTCTGAAGCCCCCAGAGTTTTCTTCGGAGGTCTCCCATCCACCTGCAAACTGTGCCCTACCTAGCTTGCATGACGGGTCTCCAGCAGAGCCCAAGGTAGCCAGACTAGAAGTTTCTAGGTATTTGTAAAATGGGACTTTTGTCATAGATGTTTCGCATGTATTTTGTCATGCACAGTTGTGTAAAACAAGGGGAGTCTCTTTGGGCGTGTCATGGCCAAAAGAAACAGGAATGATGACACACAGACCTTGAGTGTGTCCAGTGAACACAGGCACTGACATGAGGCTGCTCACAGACTCTTCAAGGGCAAAGTGCAAGAAATTGCTGACTCCTATTTTTGGCTGGGAACTGCAGTTGGTCTGCACTTTTGTTTTGATTGCAGGCCCGATAACGTGCCCTTGGAGACCCGCACCGGGAATGTTACATACGAAAGGAGGGTTCATTCGGGGCCAAAAGCAACACCAAGTTAGAGAATGAAGGAGAAAATAGCCAGTTTTATGAACACAGCCACATATTTGTGCTGCAAAGAAAGAGGGAAAAAATGCCCAAGTCCCAGTCTCGCAGCCTTTGGAGTTCACACCCTGCTGGCAGGAGGGAGAAAGAGAGCATATACCCTGAATCACCTCAATCTAGCTGGCTGAGGGTAACATTAACTGAATTCCAAAGCAAGTACTCCAGCCTGGAGGACAGTCAGGATGACATGAATCCTTAGACAAGGAAATTAATTAAATTGGGGGAATAAGGTGCCTTTTACCAGGTGCATCTGGATCCCTTACTGACTGGATCCCTTTATGTCATGACTGGTTCCCACTTTTAGAAATATATCAGCTAGCATGGTTTGAGGCTAGAAGCAGCAAGGTCTTATCACAGCTGTTAGAGCCAGGCTGAGATTTGGGGGGAAGCTCTCCAAATGGGAAGGGAGAGGAGAGAAGGGAAAGGAAGAGAGAGAAAGAAAGACGTGTACAATGATTTGAAACTCACCATCCTTGTCTTTAACACATTTAAAGCCACATTTTCGTGAACAGTAGCTACATTTGCACACTGGTGACCTAAACCTGGCTTTGCGCCCTCAAGCTATCTAATTTTTCCTGAGCAAATCTAAGCATATGGACATGCAAACATGCCATCTCCTAATGCAGCAGGCTCCAAAATATGGGGAAACCAATGCAGAGGCCAAGTTAAATCGCCTTTTGAAACGTGAGCCAGTTCTTGCAACTTCTTGTTATTGTAGGGAAGGGAATACATCCCCAGAGCCTCCCCAGGAACTCCACTTTCTGGGGAGGATGATTTTCTCAAGGGCTCAAGCTTTCTCCCTACAATGTTGTATGAAGATACCAGCAGACCAGAGCTTCTTTTGGATGCCTTCCCACCTTGTTTCAGAGTAGCAGCCGTGTTAGTCTGTATTTGCAAGAAGAAAGGAATACTTGTGGCACCTTAGAGACTAACAAATTTGTTAGTCTCTAAGGTGCCACAAGCATTCCTTTCTTTTTTCCCACCTTGTGTTACTTTCAGTGGATCACTTTGGTTCTGTAGAAAGTTACGTGTGTATGTGGTTGTCTTTTAATGCAGTGAAGGGTTTGAAAATGAATGCATTTGTTTGCAGGGCATATCCCCTGGAAAGCAGGGATACCTGAACTGCATATGCCAATTAGATATTTGATTGTGCAAATTAGAAAACAATGATTATTCTGTATTTTGGTCAGCTTTCAAGTTCAAATTTCAGTCCTTTATTTCTACGGCATGGGGACAGCAGCTGATACTATTTATCACAAAAGATGCTTATTGCCATAGTATCTGGACCCCATCACAACATAAACCATTTCTGTCACTTGCCATACCCGGTAGGTAAGCTGATTCTGCCACAAACCAACTCCCACTTTGACCAACCTGCTAGAGCAGAGGTGGCCAGCCTGTGGCTCCGGAGCCCCATGCGGCTCTTCAGACATTAATATGCAGCTCCTTGTATAGGCACCAACTCCGGGGCTGGAGCAACAGGTGCCAACTTCCCAGTGTGCCGAGGGGTGCTCACTGCTCAACCTCTGGCTCTGCCACAGGCCTTGCCCCCACTCCACCCCTTCCCTGAGCCTGCCATGCCCTCACTCCTCCCTCCCCCCGAGCCTTCTGCACACCACAAAACAGCTGATCGGGAGGTGGGGGAAGGACAGGGAGACGCTGATCGGCACGGCTGCCGGTAGGTGGGAGGCACTGGTAGTGGGGGGGAAAATTGATGGGGGGCTGCTTACGTGTTACTGTGGCTCTTTGGCAATGTACATTGGTAAATTCTGGCTCCTTCTCAGGTTCAGGTTGGCCACCTCTGTGCTAGAAGGAGCAAGTTCCAGAACCCTGGCCTCTCTACGGGACGCCCAGCTACCCAGCCCATGAAGTTCAGCACCATCAAGAGACAACAGCTTTCTGGCTGATGGCAGCTGCTGCACGAGACAGCAGAGACTGGTTATAACACTAGAGAGGGTAAACGAGAGCTAGCTGAATAATTCATTACACCTGTGAGTTAGGGAGTATGTGGTGTTGTCCTCATTCTCTAACTGGAGCACAGAGAGGTTGAGAGACTAGTCCAAGGCCACAGAGAGAATCAGTGTCAGAGCTAGGGTTCAAACCCAGGAGATTCTGGTTTCTCAGTCCTATGCTCAGACAACTAGATCACATCAGCCGCTCTCCTTGAAAACCACGATCTATATCAGGGATCATTATTAGATCTGGTTACATTATTCATTATGCATATCTTTAGATGTGAATTTGGCCCTCTCCTCTGTTTGTGAATAGTTCATGACTCAGTTTTTATTTTATGTATGTGCTCACCAGATACCTTGGATGGACAGTTATCAGAGTGTCTGTTCAAGGGTATCAATGAGCTGAACATAGTACTCTTAATTGTTTGTGCCTGATTCATGTAGCTCTAATGCAGACATAAGAAGAAAATACTAGAAAGAGACAGAACAGGAGAGAGAACTGCTTGAGTTAAATATTTGGGGTGATGTCTGGACGGTAGGAAAGAGAAATTCCTTCCTACATCAAGAACATAAGAACAATGTCAGACCAACAGTCCATCTAGCCCAAGATCCTGTCTTTGACAGCAGCCAGTATCAGAGCTTCTGGGGAAGTGTACAGAACAGGGCAATTTTTGAAAGATTCACCCCTGTCATCCCCTCGTGGCAGTGGTTTAGGGTTGTCCTGAGCATTGGGCTACAACCCTGACCATCCTGGCTAATAGCCATCGATGGACCTGTCCTCCATGATCTTATCTAGTTCTTTTTTGAACCCAGTTATACTTTTGGCCTTCACAACATCCCATCGCAATGAGTTCCACAAGTTACTTGTGCATTGTGTGAAAAAGTATTTCCTTCTCTTTTTTGCATTAAACCTGCTGCCTGTTAATTTCATCGGGTGACCCAAGGACTTATATAGTGGCTTTATGATATTTTCTGCCTTATTTTCTATCCCTTTCCTAATAGTTTCTAACATTCTGTTAGCCTTTTTGACCACTGCTGCATATTGAGCTGAAGTTTTCAGAGAACTATCTACAATGATTTCAACATCTCTTTCTTAAGTGGTGACAGCTAATTTAGAACCCATCATTATATATGTATAGATAAGATTATTTTTTCTAATGTGCATTACTTTGGATTTATCAATGTAGAATTTCATCTGCCATTTTGTTGCCCAGTTACCCAGTTTTGTGAGATCCTCCTGTAACTTTTTGCAGTCAGCTTTGGACTTAGCTACTGTGAATAATTTTGTATCACCTACAAACTTTGCCATTTCACTGTTCTCTCTCTTTTCCAGATCATTAATGAATATGCTGAACAGCACAGGTCCCAGTACAGAGCTTCAGGAGACCTTGCTGTTTACTCTCTCCTTCATGAAAACTGACCATTTATTCCTACCTTTGCTTCCTGTCTTTTAACCAATCCATGAGAGGACCATCCCTCCTATCCCATGGCTACTTAGTTTCCTTACAAGTCATTGGTGAGACACCTTGTCAAAGGCTTTTTGAAAATCCAAGTACACTATATCCACTGGCTCACATACTTGTTGACACTCTCAAAGAATTCAAAGATTGGTGAGGCATGACTTCCCTTAGAAAAGCCATGTTGATTCTTCCCCAACAAATCTTGTTAATCTGAGTCTGATAATTCTGTTCTTTACTCTAGTTGCTACCACTTTTAATGGTATTGAAGTTAGGCTCACCGGCCTGTAATTGCCAGGATTGCCTCTGGAGTCCTTTTTGAAAACCAGCGTTACATGAACTACCTTCCAGTCCTCTAGAACAGAAGCTTGTTTCAGCCTTAGGTTACATACCAGAGCTAATAGTTCTGCAATTTCATATTTGAATTCCTTCTGAACTCTTGGGTGAAAACCATCTGGTCCTGCAAAAAGAAAAGGAGTACTTGTGGCACCTTAGAGACTAACAAATTTATTTGAGCATAAGCTTTCGTGAGCTACAGCTCACTTCATCGGATGCATTCAGTAGAAAATACAGTGGGGAGATTTATATACACAGAGAACATTAAACAATGGGTGTTACCATACACACTGTAATGAGAGTGGTCAGGTAAGGTGAGCTATTACCAGCAGGAGAGCGGGGGGGAAAAAACCTTTTGTAGTGGTAATCGAGGTGGGATATTTCCAGCAATTGACAAGAACGTCTGAGGAACAGTGGGGGCTGCAGTGGGTGGGTGGGAAATAAACATGGGGAAATCTGGTCCTGGTGACTTACTAGTGTTTAATATATCAATTTGTCCTAAAACTTCTTCTGTGGGCACATCAGCATGGGACAATACTTCAGATTTGTCATCCAAAAAGAATAGCTCTGCTGTGTTGATCTTCCCCACCTCCTCTGGAGTGAAGATGGATGCAAGGAATTCATTTAACTTCTCTACAGTGGCCTCGTCTTTCTTGAGCTCTCCTTTAGCACCTTTGTCGTCTAGCAGCCCTACTGTCTGTTTGGCCAGCTTCCTGCTTCTGACGTACTTACAAAAATTCTTACTGTTAGTTTTTTGTGCCTTTAGCAAGTTGCTTCTCAGATCCTTCCTTGGCCTATTGTATGATACTTTTACACTTGACCTGCCAGCATTTGTACTCCTTCCTATTATCCTCACTAGGTTTTCACCTCCAAATTTTAAGGTGCCTTTTCACCTTAACAGCCTCTATTACTCAGCTGTCTTGCCACAATGGCATTCTTTTAGTCCTCTGATTGTCTTTTCTGATTTGGGGTATATGTTTTGTCTGAAACTCTCTTATGGGGTTTTTACATAGCCCCTTGGTAAGTGTGCATACCGAGAGCATCTGTCAGACCCCGGTACACATAGGAACAACGAGAATTATTATTAACAAAGTCTGGCAGTTTGTGTGGCAACAAGGGTTTAAACCAACTAGAGACCCAACCCCTGGATTCTATGCTTTTTGCAATGTCTGTTTATTACTGTGTTTCTGTTTCCCAGCCTAATGTCTTAAACATGCCCAGAAAAGACTGCATCTCTGCAGAGAGAATCTGAAACCCTCATCCATTTCAGGCCTGTCTGACCTTGCATTGCAACTAGATGTTTCACTGGAGAGTGACACTAAGGAAAGCCCAAGCTGTACGTAGCTGCCAATGAACTCTCTGGCTTGGTCAAGCAGTTGTAAACACAAAGAGAACAAGACAAACAAACCTTTCTAAGCGGAGTCAGTTGAAGGCAGAGCTAAATCCGAACATGTGCACAGCTATTTGTAGATCATGTGAGCTGGGCTCACACCTGTTGGAGCAAGACAACTGCCAGCAAGGGACTGGATCTCAGCTTTGACTTCACAGGTCATCTTAAATCCTGTAGCCACACATAGCTGAGTCATTGTGTTTTGCAGATACCGAGTATTGTCCCCGCTTGTTTGAATAGCAGATGTTGGCTAAGCCCACCACAGCAGCCCCTGTTCTTTCTGTGTCCCCAGCCTATTCAGCACCCCAATCCCAATCCAATCATGGCTCATCACCAGGCTGGAGCAGAGGAATAACCTGTTACATGGCCCAGCCATGCTGCTGTACTTGAGCAGGCTTCTAGGGGTAGAAATCTGAAATCCTTGCAGCAAGTGCTGTGAAAGGCTGCCCTGCTGGGCTCACTTAAGGTAGCAGTTCCTAGGCAGTGAGGCAGGAAAGGACCATTTTGGTCATTCCCTGTGGGCCCCATTGTGGCACTGGACTTTTTTCTCTAAGCATGAAGTTTGCTCGGCAGGGCCTCAATCTAATGTCAATCATTTACCCCCCAGCCTCAAATTCTGCCTGACTTACCACTTGTGCAAACCAACGGACGCAGGTGAAAGAGGCTGCACAGGGTGGAAGTCAGGGCAGAATTTGGTTTGAAATCTTTGGACTATCCAGATGCAAAGATCAGATAAAGAGGGGCTGAGGACTCCTATTGCAACACGGGGCTAGGGAGGGTCTTGTGAGTCAAGACACTGGCCTGGGACCCAGAAGACCCCATTTCAATTCCTGGGTCAGCCGCAGACTTGTGTGACATTGGGTAAGAGTCAGAGTCCTCTTTCTCTGTGTCTGAGCTCTCCATCTGTAAAATGGGCTAATGAGGCTGCCCTCCAGGGGGCTTGTGTGGGTCGAGTCTTTGATGATTGTGAGACATGCAGATACTAGGGTGATAGGGGCCACAGAATACTTAGCTAGATATTCCTTGAAACTCACAAGGGGAGGTCACCAAGCTAGTGGCATAATGGTTACAAATAGTGTGACATTTGACATAGTACCTTTCATCCCGATGGATCTGTACAACATGTACTATCCATATATCAGGATCTCTCACCTCCCATTGAAATATCTTCATTCTGCACAAGCAACATTATCCTACATAGTTTGTTTAGCAGAGGAAGCGAAGAGAAATGTCAGCTGTTGAAACTGTAGGGGGAATTTAGACTGGCAGAATGTAATTACCCAGGCTGGAATTTGGTCAGGCCCCCTCGAGTTTTACTCTTGCCCAAATTTCAATGGGATCAGGCGAAGATCCAGTTTAATGTTTCATTTGAAAGGTGGCCCCTACAACATCCCAGTGCCCCCCTAATACTCTTGTTATGATCGGTATCACTGGTTGGCATTGCTATCCAGAGCCCTCCAGGTTCTTTTACATGCTGGGCAAGCAAATGTTCAGTCTTGGGAAGATGTGCCTTGTAGTTGTTAGTTTTGTAGGAAAAGTTAGAGGGCTTGGGGAGCTGTGTGAGCTGTTGGAGAGTTTGCTCTCTGCCCTGGTCTCTGATTGGAGTCAATTCTTGAGGCAGACTTATTTCCTGGTGGTGGGCTGAGATCCCTGCAAGAAGAGATTTCCCTGCATGCTGTTTGACCAGTGCTGCTCCAGGTCTGGTGTATATATGTGTAAATAAGCAAGTTACACCTAGAATAGACCCATACGCCACATCACTGATTTCTCCTCCAGTGGGAAGCCAATCTGCAAGGTCTGGACATCTGTTCTACAGGGACATCTCAGCAGAGGGGCAGCATGATGCTGAGGCATTGATCCAGTAGCTGCTCTGAGGGAAGAGTTCCATTGACTGAACTACCATCATAATTTCCTACAGCACTTAGATTTCCCCATCCAAGTGCTGGCTAAACCTAAGACTGTCCTGCCAAAATCATAGACCAGAGTGGTATGGCTATTGTCCACTGGGAAGAGTCACACATACACAGTCACACACTATTGGCTGTGGACTGTATTAACCTCAGTGTTGTTATGCCAGCAGAGAATCTGGCCCCATAAATCTACTCTAATAATCAGTGTGCAGGTAAGGCTGTGGTTCTAATGTGGACGAGGTCTAGTTAATCATGTGTTTCATGCCAGTCTCACCACCATGGTAGCTGAGTACCTGTGATTGTCTCACATCAATTGTTAATCAGGAGTAACATCCCTGAAGTCAATCAGGTTCTATTCTATTCAGGTTCTTAGACTGCGTCCATTACCATGGTATCTGAGCGCCTCCCCAAGGTGTGTTAGGATGAGTTACGCTGTGTAAGGAAGAGAATAATTAGGCCAGAAGAGGCAATATTTTACCAAACAAAAAGACCCAGTTCAACTGTCATACTTTTTCTGTACAGTATTTCTTATCCCAGTTTCTGCCTATCAAAGAGCTATTTTCTCACTGAAATGTTCTCCTTTCGCTTGTTGGTTTCTGCTTCTGATCCTGTTATTTTAATCACTGACATCACTCAGTGAATTGGGCACAGGGCACAAGCTGATTAGGAAGGAGGAAGGGATCCGATAACATTGTGTTCCACCCTCCCCTGTTAGTGAGACATTTCAATCTGTTTTAAACATCCGCTGCCTCATTTCTGGAGTCTAATATTCCACAACAACCAGGGCAAGAGCTATTTTGATCCTTTTTCAGCATTGCGAGGCCCCTTCCCGTTCCCTTTCCCTCTACTCCTGCATGCACGTATGCATATCTATCCGCCGAGAAATTCCCTGCTTTAGCTGTCGTCGGAAAGGTCACCCAGGGGTATTCACTACCAGCAGGTGTGACATCAACACTGGTGTGATTCCAATCATCGGGCAGGAAGGAAGCGATTGGACAGTAGATGGGGGATAGGGTATAGTTTCCAGCTGAAGACTCATTGCCTGATATAGGATGGTGGGATGGGAACGCCCCTGAAAGTCTGACATCGATAGGGCCTTATTGTGCTATAGCCCCTCCCACTTGTTTTCAGCTCGTTTGATAATATTTAGAAATGTTACATGTAAAACCCACCTGGTCACTTGTCCTATGGTCCCTTCCAGTCAATCAGATTTCATCCCTCCCCCTTGCTTTGGTCCTTTTGTTTTCCTGGGTGAATCTGAAGATCTTAAAGCATTTAGAATGAGCTGCTACTGCAGTATATGAAGCTCTCCACTCAGATCTACAGTGATTAGGGATGGAGGGATAGATAGATATATTAGATTCGATAGACTATCCCTTACCCCCTTAAAAATAGTAATTTTGTTTAGCTCAACCCTGGTCTTTTTCTTAATGTTTTCATAGATTCAGCCAATCAAAACATTTTCCTTTAAGAATTAGACTTTTTAAACATTTTTTTTGCTATAAATTAACTTAAATTTCAAAACTAAAAGTCACTTTGTACAAAAAAAAAGGGGAGCTTTTTCCCCTCTAAAAATGTCCCAACAGGGCATCTTGACAATTTCAAAACATTTTTTTTCAAAATTTTTCAAAACAGGAAATTTATTGAAACCAACCATTTTCTGCAAACTGTTTCAGTGTCAATGAATCTGCATTTTTCTGATGAAAAACATTTCATCTAAAAATACCTGACCAGCTGTATTTTACAGCATAGTGGGTTTCTTCTGTCAGCTGGTGGGTGACAGCATTTTTACTGTCATGGATTGGGATCAGTTGGTTTCCTGGGAGTTTTGAAGAAGGATTTGAATGGAGAGAGGATGGTAGCTTTGTGCACTGGGTAGGAGAGAAAATTTCCCTGGCTTAATAGGCATGGGACAGACCTCATCCACCCCATTGTGGTCTGTTTCATACAAGTGCCAAATATGCACTCAACCCATTCTTGCAGGCCTTTCTTTTCCACATTGCTAAGCAAAAGGTCACATGACACCCCATTTGTGAAGCTGTTCCCAGTTAATCAAGGACAGCCAATCAAAGCAAAGGGAAGGACTGAAATCCTCTCATTTGATTGGCCAAATAGGACCCCCTTTCATGTTTGCATTCTGGGAGATTTTACACTTGACATTTCTAAACACGCTCAAGCAAGTTGGGTGGGAAAATATCCCATGTCAGTAACGGATGATGACAGGGCTAACAACAGCCACAGGTCAACCCCCGGGGTCCTTGTTCAGTCGTTCTTCATGCAAAACTCCCATTGAGGTAAGGAAGCCGGCATTTAGCCACATGTCAAGGACATTGTCAGTTATCATATGACCCATCATTTTGACAACCGCATTGAATGAAACCCTGTATAACTCTAGGCGAGCCAAGTGCTTTCATTCACTTTCCAACACAGGAACAGATTAGAGAATTCCAAGTATCTTCTTCCAAAGGAAGGTTCTTTCATGCCTGGATTGAGTGTTGAGCATAAACCGTGCACTTGGAACGGCCAGCAAGCACTTCAATTCATAGTGACACTCAGAGATGTTGATAGATTTTCAGTTGGCTGGGAAATTCTTCCCGTCTGGAATGGTGTTAGCTGACGCTTTAAATTTCGAGAGATGTCATGAGTTTTCCCACGTCCCCTTCCATCATTTGGAGGTTAGCAATACAGCACTGCTATTGTTGTTAGCATCACAGAGACTCTCCGAAATAAGGAGCATGCTACATTGGGAAATCCACACTTCTATATCAGGGAAGGAGACAGCAGGGATCTCACAAGGCGGCATCGAGTGGACAGCGCCTGGGATGGCATTAACTCAGATGTGGCATTAGAAGTCTGACACGTGGTGTTAATTTGTGACAATGAGGCCACCAGAATGGCCTCCCCACTGGTAGTTATAACAACTTCCTATTTTCTGTCCTGTAGCTAGGGAGGGATAATAGTATTTCACCCCTCTGGATAGCAGAGTGTCAGACCAGCATTTGTTCATTAACTCGCCCTCCCTGTGAGGGGGGTGTCACTATTGTCTTCCTATTAAAGAAAGGGTAGTTGAGACACAGAGAGGTGAGGGGACTTAGGTGTCTAACTGCCACTTTAGGTGCCTACATCCCAGGACCAGACAACACTGGTTTTCATAACCCCCACCCCCTGCTCAGCTGCTGCCAAATCCTGTAGGTGCCTAAACTCACTAGGCACTTAAGTTTTAGCCGTAAAATTTCCCTCGTTGCTTATGTTTCTGCCTCTGGACAAGCACACTGCTTCTGCACGCATAAGCCTCAGTGCAATGCATGGACCGGTGGAAGAGAAGTGTTCTCCTCTGCCCGACTCACCTGCAGGGCCAGTCTGATAGGCAGGCTCGGGGTACTTACTTGGGATGTGGGAGATGTCTGGTTCAGCTACCCCTTCTGATTAGGGATCTGAGTGCTCTCACCATTGGGCTATGGGATAGTCTGATGGGTCTCTCCTGTTGAAGCTGTTTCACTTTGGATGAAATCATTAAAGAGTCATTGGGCCAGAGAGCGAGAGCAGAAGAGAGAGCAAGCACAAGGACCACTCTACTGCCTGGTGCTTAGATGTGGGAGATGGAGGATCGAGTCTCCCTGCTCCAATGAGCATCATAACATCTAAGTTCCTCAGTGAGTCTAGTCGCAAGTGACTTGCCTGATCTCACACAATGGCAGAAAACAGACTCAGGAGTTCTGATCCCTTTGTCCCTCTCTCAAAGGCCAACAGTGTAAAACACAGGAGTCTACCACTGGGTTCCTAAACGAGAAGCCTGATTTTTCAAAAGTTGCTAAAAACTCAATAGTTCCCACTGAAGGCACTGCATGAAAAAACATTCATGGGGTGAGTTTGCAACCAGTCTCACCTCCCTCCAATTTTTACTCCAACTTATTTGCACATCTCAGCCCTTACATAGGGCCTTTGTTTCTTCACCCAGCAACACATTGCCCTTCCACACAATGCATCTTTGTGCATGCATGCAAATCTAGCTGGAGGCCAGGACTTAAACATTTGGCCCTTGTGTCCAGCACCCATAGCTTAACTGAAAGCACCATTGTTGTTGTGTTTTTCTTTTTATGAGCAACGTGAATTTCTTCCGACTCGCTATCGTTAACAGTGGCGTGAATAGTCACTGAAAAATGACCAGCAAGCTTTAAAGATGTCCAAATATTATGTCTCAGGTGTTTGATTGGAATTCTTCTTTTGTCAAAATCAAAGTCATATTAACACACATGCGCTTGGCTGTAACTTGTTCGTAACAGAATATGGGAGAAGTCTAGAGAAAGGCCTGTCTGTTGCAAGGGGAATTTCTCACCACACTGACTAATTTCCGTGTTATTGAGCAGCTCCTTTACTGCCATCAGTTCTGTTCACTATAGTTCCTGTTTTCTCAGAGTGTTTGGGGTCTTCAGTCCCTTTTAATGTGGTTAGATTTCAGAGTAGCAGCCGTGTTAGTCTGTATTCGCAAAAAGAAAAGTAGTACTTGTGGCACCTTAGAGACTAACAAATTTATTTGAGCATAAGCTTTCATGAGTTACAGCTCACAGAGACAGCGATTGCAGAGGGCAATGAGTCAAACTGAGGATGGGTTTGGATTGGTGGGGAGGAGCCCACAAAATGTTAGTTAGGTTTTGCACAACTAAAACCTCATATGCAGTTTGGTTCTGGGTGCCATTCCATTGTAGAACTGTAATTATATAGGTGGCGAAAGTGGTTAGATAAAAGGTTTCAGTCTCGACCCATCCCACTCAAAGAACAACACAGCTACAGTGCCTCCTGGATATTTTTGAAGCATGGTTAGGTGAAATTCCTGATTGGTTGAAACTTGGTTTGATCCTCAGAAGTTGGCTGACTGACACCCTGCTTCTACAGAGCTCCTGATCTCAGCAGGAGAGGAACTCCAGTCCTGCAACGTAACTAAACTCCTCAGGGCTGAAATTAAGTTTCTGCAGTACTTCTAATGTTAGGGTCTGTCTAAATGAGCCGTTAGTGCCCAGCAAGCCTGGGTGTTAATCTACAGAACTCCAGTGTGCTCTGCGCTAACTGTCCATGTGGACGTCGCTGTTGTGCACTGAAAGTTCTGTAGTTTGCACTGATGTACTGCACATGCTATAGCCATGTAAAATTACACCCCAGCTTGCTGTGCACTTACTGCTCATTTAGACAAGCCTTTGCCTTCAACCCTGTGGGGATCAGAGGTCGGTTGGATCTTACGTTCATAATTATACAACTCCCAGATTGAATTAAGGCTCTAGGTGTCCTCCTGATTTGTATAGTCTTGGGTGTGTCATACCAGAAAAGAGAAAAACAGCAGGTGTTATGGTTTCAGGCTAGCAAAATTGATGCCAAAACCAGGTATGGTTCTGACCTCGGTTCCTTTTTATCCAAAACCCCAGCGTTCAAGGAGGTTCAGATAAAACGCCCCACATCTGGTTCATCTCTTTTGATCATAGAAAAGGCAGACCAGCTGTTTTTTTTATTGGACAATCAAATACATAATTGCACCGAAGTTTTCATGTCAAAAAAATCACTTCTAAGATACTGATAATCAAGACTGGAAAGGACCAGTTTGGCTTCTGGGTGTGTTTTGTGATCTATTTGTGATATCTCTGATAGTGATTAGATGTGCTTTATTCAAACATGGGTTATCGGACTCCAGACAGGAGTAACTGAATGAAACTCCCCAGGGTGTGATATACTGGATATCAGATAGATAGATGATCTAATGGTCCCTTCTGGCCTTAAACTCTATGAATCTGTGACATCCTTATTTGCTTTACTGCATTACTGAGCTCCTGTTATGCTTCCAGCAGCACTATTTATACCATGTGACTGGGCAAAGGCTTAGTCTCTGCCTTGGAGTTCTTCTGCCTTCACTGGAAAGGGAGTCGACTGAAAATCCAATAGAGATTGCAGTTCTAGATCATGTTATTAAAACCCTGGTAATGACCTTCCATGAGACTGCACCATTCATTCTCCTTCCCCCTGCAGAGGGTCAGGCTGCCAAGAGGATAGGACCTATCACCTGGCAGATTTTCCACTAGGGTGTCTGGCTGTGGGAGGCCACTCATCTCTCTCCACCTGTGGTATTTAGCTAGTGCCAATCACTCAAGTATAGAGGCACTCCTCTTCTGCTGGTTCTCCATGGGAAAGGTTGAGACATTCCATTGGCAGATTCTTCCTCAGTGTGGGAGGACTCAACAGCAGGTTTTCAGCTGTTGATTTGGGGAGCTCAAGTCCCTGGAGGCATGTGGCTTTGATCTATTGCCTTGAAAAGAGGATTAAATAAAAGTGGTAGAGTCCCTGTCCTACTGTGACACAGAATAGACACAGGGTCAGTGTCTAAACTCACACCACATTCCTGGGGTTTCCTTTTTTTTTTATATTATTCCTAAATATAAACTCTAGCCTGATCTTCTTTCTGAACTACCTGTTCCTAGAGATATTTTGCCCCCTTATAGCCCAGACCCCACTCTTACATCCTTCTGCCTCAGACAGGCATAATAACCCTTTTATATACCTGGAATGGAGCTAATAGGACCCACCTGGTCTAGCTACCAGTGTGAGTCAGCAGAAAAACTCTACATCTCTATGCCATTCCTAGAATCTGATACCCTGTTACAGAGTGGTTTATAAATGTGAATGGGGCTTGCTCCCCCTATTTCCTAACCTGACTGTAACATTACACTTTAATGATGTCAGGGAAGATATCAACTAAGTCTAAAACTCTCTCAGCCCTCCATGCCCACGCACTTCCCTCTCATCCCTCGCATGCTTCTGCTCTTCCCCCCATATTGAAAGTGCTCTCATTAAGACCCCAGAGGAAGGAGATGAGGCTATGAAATTGACTTAATTGCTCTTGTTTATGCTAGTTACGATGGCAATGAATCTGCCATGCAGAGGAGGCTCTCTTCAGGTATGCAGGCTGTGCATTGTTCAGTATTCTGAAGGATTATCTGTAGGCAGCTCCAAGTCATTTGTAACAATAGATTAATATGAAGATCAGTAATACCTGGTGACTCACAGTCACACGCACACGAGACCCACCAATCACTGTGACCTGCCGCCAGATTTGAGAGGAGGCCGAGTGCTGCTGGGATGTTCTCCCTGGAATTGGAGGGGATAATAATACTACTCAGCACTTGTATAATTGCTTCCACCCAAGGATCGTCAAGAGCTTCACAAATATTAATTGAACCTCACAACATACCTGGGTAGGCGAGAATAACTGTACCTGTTTTAGAGAGGTAAAGTGAGGCAGTGAATGTGATGTACCCAAGGTGACAGTTAGCACACGCCAGAGCCTAAAATAGGAGTCCTGAAATCTCGTCTGCTGAGCCAGCTCCCAGACACTCTGGCTTCCACACTCCAGAGACTTTTTGCTGGTTTGGCACTCTGCTTGTATTTTACACAATTCCTCGCTCAAAACAAAGCTGCAGAAAATGGCCTGGCTGGCTCAGCTCTGCAGGGTCCCATGTAAAATGCTGCCATATTAGGGCTAGGTCTCGGTCTGGTGGGGATCAGCCTTGCTCCGTTACAATCGGTGGAGTGACACCTGTGGCCATCCGCTGTGGATCTGGCCCTTCGGGTCTCCTGCCACGGTTCTCCTGTTGCCACAGGCTCATGGCACATTTAATGGAATAATGACATGGAGCAGCACACTTAGTCACTTCTGGTGGCCAAGTACATTGCACTAACCCGCAGCATCCTTGCATTCCTCATCCTCTCCCACGAGCTCCCTGGATGCCCCCCCCCCCCCAAGTTCACTCTATTTCAGGGACTCCCTGCAACCCCCACCCCTTCCCTCATGATGAGGACTCTGTGTGCCTCCCCATTCCCTTCTTCCCCCATGCCAGGGTGTCCCCGCATCCTCCCTTCCTCTACCTGCCAGGGGTTCTGTGTGCTCCCCAGTCCATCCTTCCCCCCAGATCAGGGTCCGCCATTCTCTCCCCATGCCAAGGGCTCTCACCCCTTTATCCCCACCGTACTTATTTCGTTTGTTTCTGTCTGGGATCATTCTGTGTGTCAGCTGCAGAAACAATAGCAACATTTCCATGCTCCCTCCATCCATTTTGCACTGCAGCATACCTACCTGGCTGGGACAAAATGAACAACGGTCCCTTGAGTTCCTTGGATAAAAAACATTATCCAATTGCAAAGTATTAATGCCAAATGCTAGTGGTAACCCGTGAAACATTCCTCTTTGGATCCTTGGTGGGGTACCATCACTAGAGGGTGACTTTATTGCATGTTTTTGTGCAGGCCTGGTATTCTATCCAGGGCTGGTTACACATACACATTGTTGCTGCGTGAAGAAGCACAACCAGCTGAGGGCAGCCAGAGAGGGGGATTTAGTAAAATAGTCGGCCAGGCTAGCACACCATCATTTCACCTGCTCTGTGGTGGCGAGTAACGTCAAGTGGGAGGCAGCTTTCATTTCCCCACCTCAGGTCAGACGGGACTGTCAATCTATTCGGCATTATTCCTATGACTAACTTCTGTAACTCCTATCACCATGGCAGCCGGGCATGGGAAGGAGAGAGAGTCAGCCGTAAAAAGAGCACAACCAAATTCTTCTTGACACAGGAATTGGGGGGTCTGACCCAAAGGCCATTGAAGTCAATGGAAATACACCCTATAGCTTGGGATCATGCCCTGGGTCTTGCACCATGCCCTGAAGGTTGCTTGGACTTGGCCTCTGATGACCATATCCAAGAGAGACAAATTCTGACTCGCCAGCCCTGAGAATTTACCTTCTATTCGCCAGGCACACACCTCAGTGGATGGTATATTATACCTGTCCAATGGTGGCGTGGACTTTCGCAGGCTACTGGGTAATAGGATTTTTCTTAGCCTATGCTGGATTCTGGAAAAGAGCCTTCTCATCACCTCCCGCTGCTCTGCCCCAATAAGCCCGTGTGTTTTAATCCTGCGTGATGGCCAGGGTTGACGGAGGGGGGAATCTTGACAGCACTTTCCGCTTCTGTTCTGATTAAATTTTAAACTTCCTCTCTTTTTGCTTATATTGCGGTGTTTGTCCTGACGCGGAACATCGGACTTCTACCAGGTGTCAGCTCCAGAGGCTGGAATGCCACAAGGCATTTGCCTGAGATGCTGGAGGGACACTCACAGGTCAAGAGCATGCTGAGCTCTGGGGCTCTTAGGACATCTGGCTACTTTCATCTGCCCACAGGCATCCAGGAGCCTCTTAACCTGTATGTGTTGAGTGTTTGATGCTTCCGAAACATGGCATGGGATACCAAAGCACATGGCCACTTCCCTCTGTGAGGAGCCAGCATCAGCAGTACGTTGGAATTTCATTAACCACTCAGACTGCCAGGTCTGTTAAGTGACTTTGTTTTCTAGTTATGCTTTTGATCCTATAGATATCTGCTGTCACCACTGTCACATCATTTCCATTGAGAATGGTTTAATTTAGAAACCCCATGGGCCTGGTCTAGCTGAGACCAAATCAATTTATTTCACCTAATGGCTCAGTTAGCCACATGCCCGTTGGCTTAATCACTAGTAGTTAGGGAGAAGGACTGACTTGTGGTTAAAGCTCTGGCTTGTGACTTAGGGGATCTGGAGTCTATTTGGGCCTCAGCCACAGATTCCATGTGCTCTTGGGCGAATCACTTACTCTGCCTTGTTCCCCATCTGTAAAATGGGGCTAATAAAAATACTTCCCTACCTCACGTGCCCATTACAAGGATAAACGCTTGTTAAGTGCTCAGATACTACAGCAATGGGGTATGGTTATCAGCATGTTTGTAGGACATGAGACCCTGTGATATACATTACAGATAAAAGAACACCTCCTATCCCATCAAAGAAAAGCTTAACTGGCACGACAAGGCCATCTACAAGATATGGTTATCACAGGCCCGGTAAAATGTGTCTCTACTTTATCTTCCATGTTATTGTTTCTACTGTTTTTTCCCCCCTCTCTCTTTTTCACAGTCATGGCTGAGTGGGACACAGATAACATCTGAATGTCAGCTGCATTTTTCCATCTTTCTATCTGTGGCTCCCAGCACTCTGTGTTGTAAGCCGCAACGTTCCACTGGGTTACAAACCGGGAAAGATCAGGTTGCCTAGCCCTAGCCTATGCAGTGAACCACATCCTGGCAGGTACTGGCCACCTGCAAATCCCACTGGAGGCAGCAGGAGTTGCAGGGCTGAGCACTTGTCCAGAAGTGACCCAGTGGGTCAATGTATGGGTGCATGTATGCATGGGTGAGGCATCCATCGATCACATGGGTTCCTGGGCTCTCACCTCCCATCAGCCATGTCTCCCCATAGAGCAGAGGCAGACAAAGCTGGAGTCGATGCCACAGGCAGTGACATCCCTGCTAATCCTCTCATGGCAACAGGCTGCTAATCAAAACCGCTTTGCTCGCCGCTTTGGCATTGCTCTGGGAAGCCTGTGGAGCACAGAGATTCTCAATTCCTCCCCCTCCACACACCTTCCATTGTCTTCGTAACTGACAGCTCCGATGTGGCGTGTCGATAAAAGCTAGCTGACGCTGTCAGGGCCTGGTACAATTGCACCACTGGGAAAAGGGCAACTGGCTCTGACTCATCCTTGCCTCCTTTTGCTGGAGATATCTTGCATGCGTTCTGTCTCCTGGAAGAGTTCAGCCCATAAAGACACACATTAGAGCTCCTCTAGTTGCTGACGATGTGCAGCAGCTCTTGGAAGGACTGCCTATAACTGGAGATGTCGTTACAGCTTCCAGGAAGCCCAGCCAGCGTTCCTTAGCATTTGTGTGACTCTGAGCTTAGCAGGGAACGCCGGCCATGGAAAAAAAAATAACCAGCATGGCTACCTGAGACGCTCTCCAGGGGACTGTCCCCCATGACAGCTATCCACAAAGAGATTTGAGGGAGCAGCTGGTAGGCTGCACTCCCACTGGAACGACCTTCAGGGATCTTGAGCTGAGCATCTTTTGGGCAACTGTGCAGCCCAACCAATGGCATGGCTGGGGGTTGCATGGCCCCTTAGTTGGATACATGGCTGATGATGACTACAGTGGATGACTTCCCTGAATCTTTTGCTCCTAATAACCCATTCTCCGAAGGCTGGTCTTAGCTTTTCTGATAAGGGTGCCAACTGAGACCCCAGGCTTCATTATTGTGCCCACACCTGCCCGGTAAGAACTGGGCTGAGGCTGTGTTAGGCCAAGTCTATCCTAGAAAAGGTTTGCTGGTATAACTATGCCAGTATAGCTACACCAGCAACACCCCCAATGGGGATGCCACTTATAGCTCTTTTGCCTCTATAGTTTATACCAATTCCCTGAATGAAATTAGCTGTACCAGCAAAGGGTATAAAGACATGGTGAAGAATCATATCCCTAACCAACATTACTGTACCAACAAAAGTTTCTAATGTAGACTTGGTCTTAGAATCCCTGCCTTAGAGGTGAAGGACTCTCTTGCATCTCCAGTCTGGTGCCATACATTCCATACTTGAAATGCACTAGTAGTCCCTTCCGTTCCATGCCAGAGGGCTAAAGGAAGGGACGAGAGTTGGACTATAATGTGAACTTTTGTGTGACTACCCGGAGATGGGCTGTGAAACATGAGGTTAATCACCGTGCTCCTTCCGTCTAGGGAATTGGCAGAAATGCCCATTACTTAAGGTCAGAATTCAGGGCTTATGTTTGCTTCCTTCTTGATGTTTTCTTCCAACATGACATTGAATGAGAGGCATTAGGAGTTCCTCACTATAAATAGGAGCTCCCCTGTCACAGCCAGTTAATTCAAACCTGGTGTCAAAAATATAAACAAGATGTCTCTTGGTGTTAAGGATCCGCTGCGCGTTGAGTCGGAAAGGACGCATGGGGAAAGTTTATTTGCTTCTTATTTGACCTTGTGGTCTTGGGACAATGGAGAATTAGAACCGTGAAATTCCATACTCTTCCACAGTTCCTAGGTAGCGACATTTGGGAATGGTGCCAGGGAGATGCAGCGCAGGGGACGCACAGTGCAGCTGGATGCAGTGCCTGCAGTGTGCTTTGGGATGTGCATGAGATGCAGTGCACACTGCAGCCCCTTTCTATCGATGGTACTTCTAGGGTGCCCATCACTGTAATAGTTAAATGCCCCTATCTCCACAAGTTCTATTCCGAGCTCTGCTGCTGACTCGCCATGTGACTTTGGACAACACACAACCTCTTTGTTACTCAGTTTCCCCATGGGGACAGCTATGTTCACCTATCTTACAACAGTGCTTTGATTCTTCAGGTGAAAGCCCCTATATTAGTAGTGATTATTATCATTGTTATTATTATGGATTGCCATAAGAAACAGCCCTTTCTGTGGGGCCTGCTATTGACAGGTTTTGCCGTATTGTAAGCTTGCTCGAGTGTGACAGTGGCCCTTTAAATAATGTTGGTGGCATGAAAAAATCGAGGCACATTTCTCCCCTCCTGCAGCAGCTTCATGGGAATTTGGTTGGGGTTGGGTCTGTGAGGCTCTCAACAGAGATTTCAGGACCTTAAAGGCAGCATGTGACGTAGGATACAGCCAGGAGACTACCTGCCACCACCCCCTTGTCCCTGGCGGACTGGAAGTGTCATTCACACTCTGATTCCATGGAGGCAGGGCTCGTGCTCACAGGCAGCCTCAGCAACAAGTAGACAAAAGGCAGATGGAGGAGGGGAGATGATTTGAAGGTGTTTTATTTGAAGCTGAGCCGGGGGAAGTAGAACAGAAGCCCGGAGCTGCTGCAGCAGGTGGGGTGGGTTTTGCTGTTCATTCTCAGGTAGATAAACTGAGTTCTGTGCCTGCTGCAAACCCTTGGAAACCCAAAGTCTACTCAACCAGGACATTAGAGATCCTGGAGCATTGTGCATAAATAGAAGGATTTGTCCTAAAGTCCTTGTCCCAACTTTCCACCATTACCTATCTAGCATAGGGTTTGCCTGGCTGCCACCCTCCACCCCAGAGGTGGCTGCATTTCACTGGTGCATTGTGTCACTAGTTTCTGAAGCACTTTGGGCTTCTCTGAGATGAAAGACATTTTATAACTGCAAGATACTGTCACTCTTTGGGATCAGGCTAACGCCAGCCACCTAATAGGGGCTAAGTGGCATTATACAGCAGTCAGTCAACAACTTTCTACACCGGCCCTGGGCCCTTGCGACTGCTGTTCTTTGAGAGGCGAGGACTCAGACAGAAGGTCCACAGTGCTCCCCCACCATACCCGACTCAACTAAACCAACTGAGCCTTTTGATTTTTTTCTTTTACATACAAAGTGAGGCAAGCATTTAATCTATATCTCCACTGATTAATTCCTCTCCCTCCTCCCCAAAAGTTTTTCAACCTGTCAGATCATTCTCTCTCTCCCTGGTGCATTGAGGGGAAAGATAATCATGAAAGAGAGAAAAAGCTGTGTTGAAAAAAGCCCAGTGTGTTACCTTGGAGCTCCCCACAGCATCCACATAGCAGCTGGCCCGGTGCTGCTGAGAAACTGGGGGGAATTTCTGAGTTGCAGCAGTTGTTTCGTACTCAGCAGGTGTTGTTTATGGTTTTTCATTAAATGGCCCCGGCTGCTTTCCCAGTTACTCAGAGCAGGCCTGACCTGGCCCTTGTCATGGAAAATTGCATTTTGCACCTCTCCTTTTCCTCGCTCCCCTGCTGCTGCCACTCTAGCCCTCGTGCTGGGGGAACAGAGATGGTTTGTGCCGGTTACCAGCTGTCAGCCCAGCCGAGTCAGGTTCTTCGCTCTGCAATGCAATCGCCTTGGGAACTGGCTCTCCAAGCTCCTGGGGCTGCAGGTGGAAGGGGCAGAAGGACAGAATGTGGCACTTTGCGGCTGGCTGAAGGGAGAGACACAGTCAGCTTCTCCAGGGGTTTCTGGGCCCCTTGTGGCCAGTGGCAGTTTCACTATGGGCCCTTAGTAAACTGCTGGCTTCTCTGAACTCTTGGGGCCAGGTCCTGAAAAGGTATTTAGGCACCTTACTCCCACTTAAGTCAGTGGGAGTTAGGTGCCAAATCCCTTTGAGGATCTTGGCCTTAGGGATGCCAGGCTGTTGGCAGCCTCGTTTATGGCATGAAATAACGACTAACCTCCTCCTGGGAATTGGGAAGCTCTTGGAGTGTGTGAGGCATAGCAAATCTTCTCCCAGAACAAAGTTTTCCTCCATGGTCAAAGAGTCAGAAATGACCCTGTTAGCCCTTTGGGCCATGAAAGACAGGTATTTAACACAACTCTGCAGTCATGTAGGCTAACCCCGCTTACGTGGGTTCCCTGGGACTCTTGCTACATTGTTCAAATGACTAAAAAGCTCTTTTCATTTTAGTGATGGCTAAAGATCCCAGAGAAATGAAATCCTCAGGCTTATAAGTAGCTCACAACAGTGACAGCAGGTGAACTGAGCACTAAGAGTCCTTGATCCCTCACCTTCTTTCACCCTCACTGAAGTTCTCCCAAAGTAGAGCGGCAGCACTGTGGCATGTGCTTGCCCCCCGGAGACACTCTTCGGCAGTGAACCTCTTGACTGTGACAGGATGAAAGCTCAGAGGGATGTGACGTGCCTCCAGAAATGGAGGCGCTCTTGTCTCATCAAAAGGAACCCTTCTTTTTCCTCTTGGCAACGTCAATATCACCACAGCCTTTCGACACTCGCCCATTCTTGGGAAGGGCGGGAGAATAGGAAGTTAGCTCCCATTGGAAATGAGAGATCCACCCCAAGGTCTTGGGGGAAAAATAGGCCAACAACAAAGAGTCTGTGCAGTATTGGATATGGACAGGAAAGGGACAGGTTGACAGTGACTCCCAAAGCTCACCTAATCCATGGATAGGCAGGGCCAGCAATCCAACATTCTGGGACCAAACCCAGAGCACGGGGCCCAACAACCACGGGAATGACTTGTTACAACCCACAAATGAATCAGGGGTTGGAAATGGAAGTGAGATTCTATTACCAAAAGGGCCTTTTCGCGCTGGTGACATTGTGAAAGGCTCCAAAGGTCACAACTGCCCCCATTTCTACCCAACAGGCTGAGCCAAAATACTAGACTGGAGAACTTGTGGATCAAGATCTGAACTTTGTGATTTCAGCCCACCTCTAGTTCTAGCAGCAGCCTGTAGGTGCAGCCAGGGTGACCAGACAGCAAGTGTGAAAAATCAGGACGGGGATGGGGGTAATAGGAGCCTATATAAGAAAAGACCCAAAAATTGGGACTGCCCCTATAAAAATCAGGACATCTGGTCACCCTAGGTGCAGCACAGAGCTCCCAGGAGGAGATGAGAGGGAGGCGTCATCGTCTCTCCTACTTCAAAGCTTTGGACTAATGATTGAAGCCCTTCTCCTTCCACCAGCATTAGCTCTTGCTTCTGCATGTACCTCCAGGCTCGTTTCCAATCAATCATCCCATCTCTTGTATTGCAGTGGCCCTCTTTTCCCACCAAGGGGAACTGGAGAACCCAGCAATGTCATCCCATGAACCAAACAGAAGGGGTTACTTAAGGATATTATGAAAGGCCTCTTCTGCCATCAGCAGTTGAGCTGATTGTCATTGTGGTGCTCCCAACTTCAACCAACCTAGAGAGCTCCAGATGCGTTCATATCCCCTGCATGGTCACAAGATGAAGGGGCTGGGCCAGACCAGTGCATGGCTTTGTATTCCTTGCTCTGCACACGAAATGTCAAAACTCTGCTTGCAGAGGGGATTGGTGCAGACTCCAGTTGCCCTTTTCCTTTTTTTGAAGGAAGCTTGTGAGGGTGGCTGGAAATCTCTGCAACAACCAGCGGTGTCCAGCAGCCAGTCTGCTGTGATGGGATTGATCTGGAGTGTGAATAACGAGCTCTGTGGGTTGTGAGTGGAAGTTATTTAATCAAAGGAACATGTTCAAAGGATGGTGGAAGCAAAGTCTTAGCTAGTGGAAGAAAGGTTGTTCTGTGTCCTTGAAGTGGGACCCAGGAGGAGAAAATTAATTTATACTGCATTTTCCAGAATAGAAATATATTTACAGACAGGAGCCTGATTCTGATCTCACACCAATACCAGACTTTCCTTTTCTGTACCGTGCCCCTCACTGTCGTATCTGAATGCCCTCCAAAAGGGTATGAATTGCCATGGCTAATATCTGTCATGTGCATGAGTCAGTGGAATTATACTAATGTAAGTGGGGTTTAATGCCCTCTCTTTCTTACACAAACCTTAGTTAAGCAACTGCTTAACCGATTGTTCGGATTACCCTTCTGAGTGTTCATTTAATTTCGATTGCTTAACTAAAGAAAAGGACTTCAGAGCTGATTTTTAATTTTATAGAGTTTGATTAAATATCGTTAACAGAAACTAATAGTATAGGATATAAGACAACAAAAAATAGCAATGGACTATGATTTGACTGACAAACTAGAAAATTGGTCGATATAACCATTTAGGTTTTTAGGATCAAATTACACAACCACAATAGAAAATAACACTTAGACTTAATCACTATGTTGGGAAGCTGACTGTTTAGATTTCTGACTAAGGGCCCCTCAGAATAGGGCCTCACTGGTGCCAGTTGGTTATTAACTCTGGTGTTACTAACACAACAGAGGAAAAACAGTCCAAAGTTAGCTCACAAGACAAATGGGTCAATTACCTACATGCCAGTTCACCAAGGTCTCCTTCCCAATGGATCTATACTAGTCAACCCTTTTAACCTATTTCCCAGTGAGTTATATGAACCCCAGGATTTGATTAATACTCCTAACTACCGAAGATAAATTCCTACATTTATGACAAACTGTATAAACAGAGAGCATTTCAAGAAGCTTGCACCATTGGTCTCATTTTATTTCTGTATGCTCCAGGAATTTGAAAACAGGATGAAACCATTAACTATGCTAGACACATGTGCTGTGTTCCACAATCTTAGTTAACAACAGTAACTTGTTCAGGTTTAAAGCTACTTTACAATACTCTCGTTTGGAACCTGTTACAAAACAAGGACACCTGCTCCGTCATGGTCTTTAAAGCTATCTTTGGGGTGATATTGGTTTCTTGAAAATAACTGGGCTTTCGTGTAGCAGATTGTGCATCATACATAAACCAATGGGAAGGTTGTGCTTGTTTTTACATTTGTGGTGCTTGTGAAATGGGACTAATAGTGTTGGCTACTAGCTTAGAAGCAAGCCTTGTGCAGCCAGCTGTCACACTAGCTCCCACCAACACAGCTTGGCCAAAGCACTTCAGACCAGATCTTCAGCCCCTGGGCCTGAGGCTGGCCTTGCTGAACACAGCCTGCCAGTTTGTGGGTGGTTCTGAAAAACAAATAATGGAGCCAATTTTTCAAAAGCAGCCTCCAACTCATTCACCCCAAAATGACACTACCTCATGTTTGGATGGACAGGCCACTGTGAGTACCCCCAAAACTGTGTTTGTGCACTGAAAAGTACTGTTTGGGGAGCTCAGTATCCGACTATCCAACCTGGGCACCCAAATGTAGTTTGGGGGCACAGAACCTAGTTCTCTGAGCACCCGCAATGCTGGGAGAGCAAATTTAGAGGCTAGGTTGGCGCTGCTTTGAAAATGTGGCTCTAAATATCTTTTGAGGCACAAAACAGAGGAAGCAAGCTCATTTCACTTATCCAACGGAGGTGCAAAACCAGGCCAGCAAAGTCAAAAAGCTCTGTATGAACCATTGGAACCATTGGAAAGACTGCCGGGAACCACTGGAAAGACTACTGGACTGCTTTGTTCCTGCTTCCTAAAACCTAGGGTGAATAACCAGGAATAATGCAAAGAAGCTTAATGAAGGGAAAATATAGGGGGAATATTATGGACAACTTCCTGAACACGAGCTCTCATAGATAGTGGAACAATCTCCCAAGGGAAATGGTAGAAGTCCCATAATTTGGGACACTTAAACCTAGGCTGGACAATACCCTGGAAAATAAAGAGTAGGGGACAGAGCTACATTGGGAGGGAGATAGAGCTGATGTCCCCATCAGCTCCTTTCCATCTCTAGATCTTCTGGGCTAAACTCCACCCTGTTGTAAGAGGGGGCCATTCAGCTGAAGCCACTGTCCTGGTGTCTGCTTAGGCGAGCAGTGAATTTGGCCATGTAATTCTATCTACATGCTCAGCTCTCCCTCCTCTCATTATCACATGAGAACTGATAATCAACTTTATCTTTCCACTGAGCATAGCAGAAAAATAGCAAACTATTTCTAGATTCCTGTGGGCAAAAATCTATGTATGGGCATCCTGCTAAACTGCATTCAGTAGAGCCAGGCAGCCCACTTGGCTGTGCTCTGGTAGCATGAATAACAAAGGCAGATCAGGTTTCAGAGTAGCAGCCGTGTTAGTCTGTATTCGCAAAAAGAAAAGGAGTACTTGTGGCACCTTAGAGACTAACAAATTTATTAGAGCATAAGCTTCCGTGAGCTACAGCTCACTTCATCGGATGAACTGACTAACTACTTCCAAAGGTGGCGTTACTTCATCAGCATCAGTATAGGTCAGCCAGTGGCACTCTTGCTTCTGGACCAGAAAGCCTTGGAGTCAAGTCACACGCCTAGGAGCTTAGCTCTGATCTCACTCACACTGGGTTTAATGGGGAACTGGAATGGAATTATTCCCGCTTTACGCTGATGTAAGATCAGAACCAAGCCCTAGGATCTGGTCTCATAACCAGTGCTGACGCATTGGGAGTATGGCACGGCTGGAGGAGCCAGGCTCATGTAACTATAAGGGTAATTAAACACTGGAATAGGCTTCCAGGGGAGGATGTGCAAACAGGTTGGGTAACTACCCATCAAGGATGGTCTAGGTTTCCTTGGTCCTGCCTTAGTGCAGGGGGCTAGACTGGATGATGGCTAAAGATCCCTTCCAGACTGATATTTTTATGATTCTACATAAAGGAGCACAGCCAAATGCTACGAAGGGGGAAGGCTTGGTCTTGCCTGTTACCCACCCAATAATTACCCTGACAGGACTTCCTCTGGCACCCAGTGCCAGAATCATGATTCAATCTATCTCCAGCAGGATTTAGAGACTCCACAGATAGTTCAGGATCAAAGCAGATCGAGCCTCAAGGCGAAGGGGAGGAATCTATCCCTCCCAGCCACTTCTTTTATTGATGATACTGTGCAAGAAGTGAAGTCTTTCCTCCTGATTCCAAAGAGCTCTAACTGAATTCAGCACAGCATCCCCTCTCCTCCCCATCGTCAATTGCAGAGGGATTTTTTTTCCTCCAGCCTTTGGAATTTCCATTTGATCCTGTTATTTTTTTAATAGGATCATCTACTGAGCAACCTCTAATGATCAAACGGGTGCCTCATGCAAAATGTGCTTGGGCAGAAATAAAAAGTCTGAGCTTAGGGGCTGGAAAACGCAGGCACCTTCCCGTTGTTCGTTCAGTAATCCATTCCTCACAATCCCTTTTGGCTCCTCTTGTTTCTCCCCACCAATACTTCGTAAATACTCCTCTCGCTGGCAGATTGTTCTATGAACTGCAAAGTTGAAGCCCCCGTGGATTTTTCATTTGCTCTTAAAGTGCAGCATTTAACCCCCACCACTTCATCCCAGCTCTGAAGGCTGCAAGGCAATTCCGGTACCGATTTATTTCATTATGAGGACAGCTAATAGTCTAGTTGTGTGATCCACTCAGGCATAAGATCCCAAGCTGCCTGCAGGGGGCAGATGCTCCCTGGCCTTGGCCTATTATCCCACAATCCATATAGGTATGGTAAAGATTCCTAATTGTGCCTTTAAAAGCCAATGAAATTTACCTGTCAGAGAATCAGAGAGGCCAGCAGCTCTCCAATCTCTCTCTCCCCTTCCCTTCTTCAAGGCTTTCTGTCTGGCACCGCTGTGCCGTTTGTAAGTTGTTACTGCACTGAGTGCATTCGCAATAGGAGAGATGGCTGGGTTTAGGGCGCATCCTTGCTAAGCCTCACCTCTCCTGCTGGATGTGGTGAGCTACTCAGGCCAGAGGACTGCCCTCATCACACCAGCTCTCCTCCATGGTCATTTCTGGGTGGTGATCGAGTCTCTGCACCTGCGGGGGCAGGGTACATGCATGCTATGAGTATCAGGCAGGAGCGTGTTTGGATGAGTGTGTATATGTGGGTGTGTCAGGGGGTTCCATATTTGTGTGTGGGGGGGGGGTTGGCATGGTGCTGGGGAGGACAAAAACTCCTTCCAGCCCCTGTACTTGGTGATCCACTTTTCATCTGCATGTGAGCAAGCAGTGCCATAGTTACTCCAGATTCGGTAGGAGACAGGCCAGCTCGGGGTCTGCTTGAGGCTGCACATGCAGCTGAAAGACATCATAGGAAGGTAGAAGAGCATAGAAGGGAGAGGGATGAGAGAGCTTAATATATTCCCCCCCCCCAAACATTTTAACTCTTGCTTGGCCTCTGCATGTGCGGGCACTGCATGCAGCGTGTGTGCACACAGGGTCTGTGCTTCAGTGCTTTCTGAGCTCCAGCTGGTGATGTCTGGGCAGCAGTGTGTTCATATGGGGGGGGAGGGGTAAATTGGGCCCCTCGGAGAAAACAGCTCCCTAAGGAGCAATCAGTGTTATGAGAAGGGTGTGGAAACAAAAGACAACACTGGATCTGGCTCAAGTGGGCCCTGTCATCACTTCCCAGGACTCTGGCAGTTGGTAAGAGCAGAAATATCACACATCGCCACAGGCAAGGGGAACCTGAATTACTCTGACAATTAACCAGTCCCTGCACGCAGCCAGCTGTGCTGACGCATGTCACCATACATGATGCCTGTTCGTAGCTAGGTATAGCCCTGCTCTTGGAGGTGTCCTGTGCCCATCACCGTGGTATCTGAATGCTATGCCAATGCTTATGCCAATCATGGCAATATCTATTTATGGCTGGGGATAGAAACATCCCTATGGGCATATGCCAGTCATCCCAGCTACAGTGAATGACTGGCAATAGCACACACCCCTGAGTGTGTTCCAGCTATACTATCATCAGCTTAGGGTTGATGAGGAGAAATGATGCAGATGCCATGTGTGCTGATACCCACTAATAGCCAGCAGTGGGAGAAACTCATATTGAGGGCATGGGCCAATCATACCATCATGTGCATGTGACTGCTTCCTCCGAATGCGAGTATAACTATTGTGTTATAGGTTTCAGAGTAGCAGCCATGTTAGTCTGTATTCGCAAAAAGAAAAGGAGTACTTGTGGCACCTTAGAGACTAACAAATTTATTTGAGCATAAGCTTTCGTGAGCTACAGCTGCATCCGATGAAGTGAGCTGTAGCTCACGAAAGCTTATGCTCAAATAAATTTGTTAGTCTCTAAGGTGCCACAAGTACTCCTTTTCTTATTGTGTTATAGGACACTTGGAGAAGAGTTTGGAGCAATAGGCCCTTCTTCTTGGAGTCTGGTGAAAGGTGCTGGATTAATGGCTCTGGAAACTGAATTACTCTCGTTCGCCATAGATTAGGAGCAGGGCTATTTAAGTATTTATCCAGAGTGGCACAGTCATTGAGCAAGAGAAAGACCCAGTCTCTTGGCTCCAAACACTTTTTGATTATTTATTCACAGTGGAACAGCTTCACCATGAGAGACTGAGGGAAGGTCCCTCTCAGAATATCCCATAGCTCAGTGGTTAGAGCAACATCCTTGTCTCAGTTTCCCCCTTCATAGTGGGTCCCCTTGGCCTTCTCCAGGTGGGTTGGTTTTGGTGATGTGGTGTGGCCTGCTGGCCAAGTCATTAAACAAATTTAACCCTTCCAACAGAAATCCAACAAAGAGTCCAAACTTCCCTATGCCCCTCTTGGCTACTCTTCAGCCAGCCTTCTAGGCTCAGATCTCAGCCCCTTCTAGGCTACAGTTAAACCCTCAGTGTTGGTGCAGCCCAGTTATAGAGCACTGACTTGCAGGCTGCTCCTGGAGTCCCTTTGACAGCCTCTCATTCCCCAGAGTTCCCTGTTCTTTGCCCTGTTCCTCAGCCCTGCAAAGTTCCTCCTTGCCCCTTTAGCTGAAGCACTGCCCCCCAAGGCCTTCTCCCTGGAGCCCCTTTTTCCTAGCAGGCTCTCCTCCCAGGGGATTCTGGTAACTTCTCCCCAGAACCTATTCTTCCAGCAGAGCAGAGCAGAGCAGAGCAGAGCAGAGCCTGCTGTCATTCCTTCCCCAATCTGGCTTCTCACCGCCCTTTTTATGAGGCCCAAATGTTCCTCCAGCTAACACCTGACACCAGGTGGCTGGAGACAGTTACTTATAGCTCAGGTAGGGCTGGCCCCCATTTCCTCTTAAAGGCATAGGGACCAAACAAAAACTCTGCTTCTGAGCATGGGAAGAGAGCAGGTGCGAATACAACTCCAGAATTTGCAGCCTGGGCGCTCATCTCAGATGATAATGTGCGCCCTGCACTCCCTCTCAGCCTTTGCAACCGAGCTCTAAGCAAGCTGTAACACCTAGGGCAAAGTTCCTGACTCCAGGAACTGGTTCCCAGTGGCTCTATTTATCTTTAGGTAATAATGTGAAATCATTCTCTTGGCTCATTAGGGAGCCCTCCAAATAAATCTTCCCCTTGCCAGATCAATGCTATTTCGCTTGATGCAGTTTTGACACTAAATCCCGGAGACAGATTGATTCTGTGGTTCTGGATCTGTGGAGAAGAGCTTCGTTCTTGATCCAATTAGAGCAAGCCCTGGGCTTCCTGAGTTTTTGATCTGTTGTTGGAGGAACAACAATAGCTACAAATGGAGGAGCAGCAGCAGATGGAAACAACAAATGTGACAGTGAGGGGTGGTAGAGGGCGGGGCAACTGATGCCAATTTGTGGGTGAGCTTTGTGGGGGGGTTTGTTGTGCAGGGTTTGGAGGGGACTGTGTACCCCCCGCTCCTTTTCTATTTCATGCACACCACTGGAACAATGGTATGACACATAAGCATAGGTCTATCCACCAAATAGCCATCCGATGGTGATTGTCAATAAACGTTGTATCTGACCTGCGGACCTGGAGGTGAAAGACTCCTCTCGCTGGAAAAAAGTATGTTTTGAAAGGAGAAATCACAGGGCCACCACTTCTCAGCACACGATGTGGCTAATTAACTGGGAGCCCCACGGACATACGTGCAGAACACATTGTAGAATGGCACTACCAAGTCATGTGACATGAAGCCAGCCACACCTGAGGCTGGGAAAGCTCCCTCCACGCCCATCATTGTCCCCTGACCTTGACTCATAGGGACCATGCCTAGGGGTGAGAGAGTAGGTCAGTCTCTGTGTCCCTGTAGTGGGGTTATCTGTTCAGTCAGCAGGCTCAGTGGTGAGTGCCTGCTGCTCCAATCTCTCTCTTAGTGCAGTGTGTCCAGAACCCCCTATATGGGGATTAGCTGGGTCAGCTTCTGTGTCAGTAACCCCTTAGTCCTGCCCATCCTAGGGCTAGGTGGAGGGGGACTTTGAGGTGGGTAGAGGGACCTGGTCCCTCCTGCTCCACAAGTTCCCAGCCCAGGGCCCTGAAAGTGTGACAGCACAGAATGGCCTACACTCAGCCTACGTCCTGCTCACTTTCCCCTGGGCCAGTTCCTACCACACCAAATGCCTCCATTTGGGGGCATCGCTGCTGTTTGCTCCAAATCCCAGAGCTTCAGGGCTGATGCAGACAACCCTCTGGGTTTCCCCACACACAGTCCTCCCTAACTCTGGGGTGACTTCTCAAAGGAGAGGGAGAAAGACTCACAGCCAGACTCTAAAGGGGGCTTCTTCTCCTGCTGTTCCAGAGAAGTGCTCCTCCTAGAAACAACTTCTCTCCTCCCCCTTGCCTGGGATACTGGAGCTCTCTTTGTAATGCTCCTTTCCCCAGGAACCCGCTCAGCAGTGCCTGAGGAATGGAGCTTGCCTGGCCCAGGCCAGTACTACTTCAGCCTTTCCCCTGCCTTGGCCTCAGTGTGGGGTTTGTAAACCTCATCCAGTCCCATTCAGGCTTGGCCTCTTCAATGAAACTGCCAACAAGATGGCCAAATGGAGCGGTTCTTTTGGGCTACAGACATTGCTACCCTGAGGGCTGGGCTGAGACCACATTATTGGTATCACGGTCACACTGCAAGCACTTCTTCAGGACCCAGGCTCAGAGGTCCCTCAAGCACCACCACTGCCCCCCACACGATTATCCTCAGGACAGTGAGCATTGATTGGTTGTGTCGTAACGTGGGCAGCCAATGGGAGTTCTTACAGAGACAAGGTGGGTGAGGTCATATCTTTTATCGGGGTGAAAGAGACAAGCTGTCGAGCGCCAAAGAGCACTTTGTTAGCTCCAGACCAGACGAGGAGCTCTGGGTAAGCTTGACAGCGTGACTCTCTCACCAGCAGAAGCTGGTCCAATAAAGATGTTCCCTCACCCACCTTGTCTCTCTAATATCCTGGGACCGACCTGGCTACAGCAACACAGCAAAGAGTGGCAGGCTCCAGAGATCCAGCCTGCTGGTCTCCCGACGGGCAGCCTCAGAGGTCACTACTAAAGGTGTTAAAGCCGGGGAAGTTGTGCTTTGAGTGGCTTTTATCACCTCTCTCCCACTGGAATTGCCTTGCACTGTCTGGGCTGTGATCTGACTGCAGGGAAGCTCTCAATTCCTTAGCCCACGGAGAGCTCTCTGGGTGAGACGCACTGTCTGCAGCGATGCCGCGCTGCGGCTGGTGGGGTACCCGTGGATAATCATGGAGCTGCCTGTCAGTGCAGGCCAGGCCTTGTGACCCTGGTTCTTTCGCAACGTGGCTTGGGTTCTGAGACTGCAAGGTTGTTTCAGCTCCCAGGCCTCTGCTGCCAGAGCACTGCTTTCTCAGCCGTAGCCATGGCCGGTTTAGCCGCTTGCCAGGACAGGTCCTGCCTTTTATTTTTGACTCCATGCTTGGCCTGAATTCCAGCTGTTTGGCCCCAGTGCTTCTGGCTGATCCCTGCGCACTGGTGCTGTGAGGTCCTGAGTGATCTCCTCCTGCCTTTCTCGGGGTCACATTGGCCGAGGCCACCAACCTCGTCTGCCCCAGTGACCCTGAGCGGGAGTCCAGTGCTACAGGCAAAAACTCAACATTGTGTCACCCGTCCCCCCCTGCCTCTTCTCCAGCTCCCTGCCCCCCCGAAACTCCCTGAGGCATGAACAGCAGGCTCTCAGGTGCTTATTCAGCTGGTTTGGAGAAGCAGGGAGAGCGTGTGGGAGGCTACTGGAGGGGCATGGGTTGCAGCCCATTAAACGCAGGTACAGCTTCTCAGGAAAAATGTAAACAATTTTTTTGTGTCGGGTGGGAGGGGGGGCTAAGGGGTGGGGGGGTTGGGTGATGTTTAAAGGATGTACCCTTCAGTGCCAAGCCTTACCCATCTGCCCATGCTTCTGAAATCTTCTGTGCTAAAGCTTATCTGTGGGATCAGCGAGATCTCTGGGGCCAGGACTTAGCTGAGACAGCAGATAGATCCCTGAACCCCAGAGGGGGAAGTGGAAGGAATTACCTCAGCTGCCCCCTACCTCTTCCACCCTCAAAATTAAATGCTTTCTGAACTCAGAACAACCTGACTGATGTGGCATCCATGTGTTAGTATCTCCTGGTTTATAGATTGCTGCCCTGCAACAGCACAACCTTCTAAAGATATTTGGTGTAACAAAGGGGCTTTTCCCCTCCCTTCATTCCCAGTGAAACCCAGAAGATCCAACAGGCTCATCCTCAGGCAGATCAGGTGAGTGGGTGTGGGGACCTGGCTGGCTGTGTTTGAGTGTGGTCAGCTAAGGGTGTTTGGGGTGAGAGGGGACAAGTGTGGATGACCATGGGTACTTGACTGGGATGATGTAGGTGTCTGGCTGAGTGAAAGGTGAAAATGAAATCACCAGTTCCTGGCAGGAGATGATGGGGCAGCTGAAGGAGATGCCAGCAGCAGCTGCTACAGTATGGGGCCATGGCAGGAGACAGGGCTACATGGAGGGCCCTGCTTTGGGCCCAGTCAATTTTGGCTGCAGCCCGGCTTGAGAATCCTCTTTCTGATAGAGGCCCAAGAATCCTCCTCTGTCCTGAGATGGCTCAGTGCATTGGCAGCGGCAAGTTAGACACAGATGATATTTGGTAACCTCTCTGGGTGCTCCCTACTGTACCCCAGAATTCTGGCTGCAGCAGCGACTCAATGGAGATGCTGGTCAGCAGGCCCCAGAAGATGTGGTGGGGCAAGCAGTGTAGTAATGGAAGCCTTCACCAGCAGTGGCCTGAAAATGGCTGATGAAAGAAGAAAGAAACCACTAGCAAACCCTGAATCCTTCCTCTGCGGGAGGAGATGTCACCGAACGGGTGCAACATAGCGCAGGTTCAACCAGGAGGTCTTGTTTAGCTTCACCAGCTAGAATTTGTGGCACTGGAGGCCATGAGCTCTGTTCCCCATGAGCTCTGTTCCCCATGTCACAGACCAGTCTCCCCTCGGATAAGAGAAGCAAGCAGGGGAAGCCACTCACAGACTGATTTCCTCTCCATCCAAGCCACCCACACTTGAGTAGTTTGGAGCTCATGTGGTCAAAAGCGCTGGGGTTGAGTTCTCTTCGGCCCTGAGGACTGGTGGATTGGCCAGTCTGCTGTTTGCCAATGTCCGGGAGTACAATGAAGCCCTCCCTGAGTTAGGTGTCTAGGGATGGGGACGTAAAGCTGGCTCTCCTAGATCTTGTCCTAAGCAAGTGAAAAATACACAGAGTGAGTGCTGCCGGCAGGCCAGAAATAACCAAGGCCCCAAACAGCTGAACTGCTTTAGAAGGGTTTTTTTCCCCCCAGCCCTGGGAGTTGATCTTTTCATTCGGCTTTTCTCTCACATGTATTTTTACAGCGCACTTGGGACGAAGCCTTTCCCTGCACTGTGACACAGCACTGCAGCTTGAGTCGAATGGCTGGAAGTGCATGTCACCAGGAGAGCAATTTAGTTCCTTATGCCTCCCCAGCCCTTAGCGATAGCCAGGCACAGTCAGGTCTGGCAGCGCCAACCCGTCTGCCCCGGGGGAGGGTTGGCCAGTGAAGCCTGGCTGCAGCTCTTCTTGCGCTCCGTCTCTCTTACTCTGTGTTCCTGGCATCTCTGGCCCTGGCCAGGAAGAGCAGCTGCTAGTTTGCTTAACACTGTGAGACAGTGCCTAAGAGACACAGAGCTCGATTCCTCTCCCACTCATGCCAGTGTTGTGCCACTGACGTCAGTGGTGTGATTCTGGATTTACGCTGGCGCGAGATCAGATGCTGGCCTTTAGTGAGGGTATTCAGATGGAAATGAGAGTGTTTCCCTCCCCACAATTAAACAACCCTTTAGCCCGAACTCAAGTCAGCTGGCTCGGGCCAGCCGCGGGTTTTTAATCGCCATTCAGACATACCCATTAGGACTATTGCCATAGAGCTCAATATTTGAAAGCTGTTCATGGGAACCTTATGATAAGAAAATAAGGGCTTCCCCTGACATGACCCTTCTCTGGAATGCCATGGATTGGGTGAGCTATTTGGGGGGAGAGGCTGGGAAAATAGTTAAAAATAGTGTCTGCCCCTGCTCAGTGAGGACAGCTGACTCCTGCACTCTCCATAAGGGCATTGGGAGTCATGCTGTTAGCCCTGTGGTGGAAACATCCACCCCATGGCCCTAGGTGGGATCAGCCCTGGGACAGGTGAGAAAATACAAGCAGTGCTCTCTTGCTCCAGCACCACAGAGGGACCCTGCAGGAGACCTCCTGGCCCAACGTCAGCAGAGTCTGACAGTCCCTGAAGCAAGGGCATAGCATGACAGATGCTGTAAGGGGGAGGTGCCTTCTGCACACAGCCTCAGAGCCATGTGGATGAGTGACCGAACAGGAATGGAACAGAGCAAACACGGAGCGTTGGCGGTGGAGCTCGGGGAGGTCAAGTGTGGGGACCTCAAGTATCCTCAGCCTCTTCTGGCACGGAACATAAACTAACTTATTGCTACGCAAAAAGGAAACATTCAGGGCTACAGATTCCAAAAAGATGCAAACAGGTGCTTTGATGCCCAGGTACCCAATCTGCATCTGCAGCTGCAATGTTTGCAGGTGCAAGAAGTGTCTGTTCAAATTGAACAGAGACTCACGAGAGACACCTTCTTTGGAAAATGGAGCCCTCAGTGAATTTAGGAAGGGCTCTTTATTTTAAGCCCTAAAAGGGGCATTTGCCATCTGTCAGGAGCTGGAACGGAAGCCCTTGATACCATCTGCCCATGGGACTGGTGAATCATCCCAGTTTCCAGTTACCCACAGTTGTTTGCTTTGGTAGATCTCCAAGTTAGGGGGAAAAAAACCCACCCAGACATCTTTTCCCACACAATAACAAAAATGCATTTTTTTGACAAAAGCCAGTGTCAACTCTGCTTTTACTTGGGCAGCGGGCTGGACAAAAATAGGAAATGAGATTGCGCCGGCTTCAAATGACCAAGCCAGATCCAGGGTTCTGGGGAGCTCGCTCGGGGTCGGGCAGCTGAGAATTTGCTCCACAACACGTGAGCCAAGAGGGAGAGGCCGGGTTCTGCTTAGCCTCCTCTGTTATTTCCCGAGACTAGCATTCAGCCAGTGGCCATCAGTGGAGGCACCTTGTGTAGGCTTCTCTCAGAGGCTGTGGTCCAAATTCCACCCTCCTGGGCAACTCATCTGGAGTTCCAGACTGAGGCCCTGTGTATGGGGGTGTGTACGTCAGCTGGTGTGGGACACTTCGCTTTCCCCGGCTAAGGCACTTGGCCTTGGAATCCACTCCACCCCAGCTCAGCTACTTATTAACTTGACTTTGTGGTCTGTTCCTGCCCAGCCCTTGTGAGGCTTTTATTGCAGGAAGCTGCTCCCCAGAAAGCCCTGGGAGCATGCCTGAGTGACTGCCAAGCTCAGTTCAAGAAGAGGCTTCTCACCCAGGTTGGGCTGGGGCTGGGGCTGGGGCTGTGTGAGGGATGCAGCCACATTTGAACTCAGCAGGTAGCAACCCTTTGCACTATTCCTCACTCGGGGTTCCCCCTCGCACTAGGACTGGAGCTGGACTTTTATCTTGAGGGAACTTCTTAAGGGGAATGTACAGCCTCTGGGAAGGGGGAAGCCAATACCATGCCCCCCCAAAAAAAATCAAACCAGAAAGACTCCAGACTGCCCCCAGCCAGCAAAGTTCTCAGTTCTCCTGTTGTTCTAGGAGGCAGGCAAGCTTTCTGCACTTCTCTTAGGCACCATGTCAGGGGAGGAGCTGATTCCTTTCCCTATTAATATAGCCCAGCCCCAAGGGCAGGGCAGGGTGCTCCTGGATTGTGCAGGCTGAAAGCTCCAGGCTGTGCCTTAGAGAGGTAGTACACCCTGCCCCGGAGCTGGTGCCTCCCGCCCAACATCACCAAAACCACAGGGAGAATGTGGAACATGAAGAACGGGGTTTAAAAGGTTTTAAAGCCCTGAACTGTATGAGTGTTGGGCCCTTGACCCTGCTCCAGACTTTCAGCTTTGGAGCCCGAGGCTCCAATCCTGACCCAGGTCACAAGTGAAGTGAGTTTGGTGGATCTCATCTTAGCCCTCTGCAGAGATTATCTTACATCTTGGAAACCATGAGGGTCAGTGTTTGTTCAGGGGAAAGCCAGGGCTGATTTAGCAGAGGGATGTGGTAGGTGCATTGCCAGAATTGGAAGGGCATGGTACCAAGGGTACTCCAGGCCAGGAATGGATCAAAGATCATTGGCAAAAAGCTGAGGCTCAAGACTGGCACAGCACTGTACTCAGAACTGCATCAAAACCTTGCATGGCATCTACCCATGCTGTCTTTGCTGAGGAAGAAGAGCAGCATGGCTCTGGAGAGCCGCCACAATGGCCCACTTCACCCCTTGGCTGCACTTCTGGTCTAGTGAGTGCTGAGTGCATCGATCGCCTTTCTCTCTCCTCATTTATGTCACTGAGCAGTTTGTCTGCCTCCAGGCCTTTCACTCGGTCTGTCAAGTGATCTCTCTTTGGGGGCTGGAGAAGCAGGTTGAGGCAGAAAGAAAAGTCCATTCAAGGTCCCCCTAATATTTCTAAGGCTGTTGAAGATTTAACATAGAATCGTAGGACTGGAAGAGACCTTGAGAGGTCATCTAGTCCAGTCCCCTGCACTAATGGCAGGACTAAGTATTATAGACCATCCCTGACTAACCTGCTCTTAAAAATCTCCAATGACAGAGATTCCACAACCTCCCTAGATAATTTATTCCAGTGCTTCCTGACAGTTAGCAACTTTTTCCTAATGTCCAACCTAAACCACCCTGGCTGCAATGTAAGCCCATTGCTTATTGTCCTAGCCTCAGAAGTTAAGGAGAACAATTTTTCTCCCACCTCATTGTAAAACTTGAAAACTGTTATCATGTCCCCTCTCAGTCTTCTCTTCTCCAGACTAAACAAACCCAGTTTTCTCAATCTTCCCTCATAGGTCATGTTTTCTAGACCTTTAATAATTTTTGTTGCTCTTCTCTGGACTTTCTCCAATTTGTCCCCATCTTTTCTGAAACATGGTGCCTAGAACTGGACACAATTCTCCATGTGTCTTGCTGATGTAAGTGGGCAGAGCTTCATTGAAGGTGGAAGATTTGGTCCATTTTTTTTTTGGAATGAGTAACAGGGCAGCCTTGGTTTAGCATTGCTGGGTGTTCCCGGGAGCCAAAGAAATTGGGATGGACAGAAACATCAATATCAACACCTATGTCAGCGCCCGCCATTCCTCAAGAGGGTGAGTCCCACAAGATCTGTCAGTAGTTCCACTGAAGATGGAAAATCTGGCCCATTCAGTTGTGCTTTTTCCCTGTAGACAGGACATCACCTATCCTGCAACAATACTCTTAACTCCCCATCCCAACGTCTATCTTAGGTATTTCTAATGCATCCATCAGTGTAGGATCAAGGATCTGAGTATTATAGTAAGACAACCCATGTAGAAACCTGGTGCTTGGTCTCTGTGCTCATAGAATCAGCATTAGAGCTAGTGGGAAAATGGACTTTTTTCCACAGGAAATTTCAACAAAAACCAAAAGGTCATTTTCAGCAGAAAATTTCTACTTCTCTTGGAAAAACCTGAAAACCTTAAATGTTTTGGTTTTTGGCAAATATTGTAGCTAAAATCCAAAAGTGTTCGGACCAAAAACTTCAAAAAGAACTGCCCCCCCCCGCCGCCGCAGTTTTAGATGGGATGTGTTTGGTTTTTTAATTTTTTTTTGCTTTTCTGAAGAAAAATTGAACATTTCCAAGGCGAGCTGGCACCATCTATGGACATGTTCATTCCATCCAAACCCCAGTTTTCTCTCAGAAAGAAGTGAAGAGGGAAAAAAATATTTGATGTGCAATTCAGCATGGGCTTCCAGTACCCTTGCAGGGCGAACTAGGGCTTCATCTCTGTGGAAGGCCTGAGAGGCACAGCAAGAGGGTTAGGTGTGCTTCTCACCCACCAGTCATTTGGAACTAACACGATCCTCTCTGGAACAACAAGCTCAGCACAGCCCTTCGCTGCCAGAATGGCGCTGCTGTAGCAGTTCCAGATTGTTTGCTCAGTGGCGGTGGAGAGCATACGGGTGGCCATGGGCGATCATATCCAAAGTATCATTGGCTGTGCTCTTCCTGCTGCAAAGTGCTGAAGCCAAAGACAGAATTAGCAGCAGGGCAGCCTGGGTTTTATGTTACTGATTTTTCAGGTGTCCATAGGAACATAGGAAATTGGGCCTCTGGCCCATCAAGTTCTTCCCTTTCTTTTGACAGGACCTGCCCAGACTTGTGCGGTCGGTAGCAGGATTTCCTGCTTGACATACCTAGGTTAGCATCTGGCATTGCTCAAGAACACGTGACCCAATAATTTGCCAATGGCACCAAGGCCCAGCTGCTGATTTCCTATCATTTCCTGCTCTATCTGTTTTAGGTTCATTTTGCTACGGGACTGGGGCAGTCCAAATGGATTCTGAAGACCTGCCTTTGATACTAGACCCAGCAGCCACAAATGTTTCTGTCTGAATTTAGTGGTCGGCTAAACCATTTGAACTCAGAGTGGCTACCCTCCATGGAGCCTGGCAATCCATTGCAGAAGAGAGGAGCAAGTGCAGGCGGGGAGTCTTGGGGGAGAGGGGATGAAGGAGAGGAGTGCATAGGTGCTGGAACTAATGGTTCGGGGGAAAAGGGGGCTGCCGCACCCCCTGGCTTGAAGTGGTTTCCATCATATACAGGGTTTACAGTTTGGTTCAACGGCTCTCAGCACCCCCACTATACAAATTGTTCCAGCACTCCTGGAGGAGTGACTCAATGAGCAACAGGTGGTAGGGGCCTTAGGGGAAGGAGCGGAGCGAGGGCAGGGACTGGGGGGGAAGAGGCTGAGTGGGGGCAGGAAAAGGAGCAGCATGGATGGGGCCACAGGAGAAGAGCGGGAGCAGGGCCTCAGGATGGAGCGCAGGTGGGGCCATGGCCCAGGTGTCTGCGCTCTCAAAGGTGGTGGGTCGGCAGTGCACCTCTTCCTGTTTGAGGAGACTTAGCCTCCCCTGGCCTTTTATACACCACTGTCCATGCCAGGCATGGTTCCCACTGAGGAAGGATTGTCCCACTGACAATCAGCTGGAGTTTGCCTTACAGCTGGTCAGAAAATGGGATTTCCTTCCCATGGGAAATTCTGACATTTTCCTTCCAAATCAGGATGAGAAGTTGAAATATCAAAACTTCCTGCGGAATGAAACGTCCTGAAAATTTTTTTTTGGAAACAAACATTTTTTGGCATTTTTGATTGAAACAAAACATCCCAAACATTTTGAAACACACATTTTTCTTTCCAAAATGATGGTTTAAACCAAAACGGTTCATTTCGAACTAACACTACAACTTTAAAAAATGATACTGAAGTGGCGTTGTCAGTCGAAATGTCATTTCAGATTGCCACTTGGAAATGCAAAGCGTGATTGCATTTTGAAATGTCGATTCAAACTGAAAGAAATCTCTAAGGAAAATAAAAAATATATATATTCCATCGGAACCAACAAGTTCCAGTGGGACATGTCAATTCTGATGAAACCACATTTTCCCACTGGGGAAATTTCTCCATTGGGAAATTTTTCCATTGGGAAAAATGTCGACCAGCTCTGAGCTCACACACCCCAGCTGCCCACCACCTAGTGAAATGCCACATGACAAAGTTCATGCCATTCCAAAGTCACTAGCGTGCAAGATCCACAGCCGGTGTAAACTGGTGAAGTTCCATTGACACTCAGTGGAGCTCTGCCAATCTACCCTAGCTGAAGATCTGGCCCCCCTTGTTTACAAGGAGGTCTGGCCGTCTCAGTCCCTACAAAGCAGGGGTTTGGTGGAGGTGGCATGTGGACAACAGGGAAAGAGGGGCAGAGAATGACACTGGAGGATGAAGAATCTGGGGAGGTTAGGGAGACAGAGATGGCTCTGGAATGCTATCCCAGGCCGGCACGGTGAGCACTCACTTCCTTTCCAGGCAGAGTGCCTGAGACTCTATATGCACATAAATTCATCGGGGCAGCAGGTGAGTTTTGTCTTGGCATCCTCCACTCCAATGCTGTCTCACCCACCATGACATAGCCTATGGCGTCAGTCAGTTCATTTATCCCATTGGGTTGTTCCCTGCCCCTAGGAAGTCCCAAAATGTATAGGGCCTCAGCCAGCCTGGGAGAGTGCAGTCCTGCAGCAACAAACGCCCCAGTAGAAGGATTTCTTCTTGCTGAAAGCTGCTTAGCAGCTTATGGAAACAATAAAAGTAGCATTATCTTCAGAGGCGAGGCAGATGGTTTGGATGATTGGTTTGACTCTTAAGCTGGATTTGAGCTACAGATATTCTGATTTTTAACATTTTTTGGCTGGTCAGGCTGTGGCACCATAATCCCCAGATTCAAGTTCCATATAAATCCTGTTCTCTTCGACTTGGAAGACTCTCCATATGACGCTCTCCTGGGCACAACACAAAGATCTGTGTGGCCCTGAGGATGGGTGAGCCCATTAGCCCACTGGCAGGGCTGTGTGCTATGCTCTACCTTGCCCTGCTCCAAACCTGCACCAAGTCGATAGCCAAGCATGCCCACATTTAGCTCTCACACTCAAGGTTGCCCCTTAATTCACACCTGAGACTTTTGTATTCGTGACAGTCTTACCTTCCTAGAATTCCACCTGGGCTTTCATTGAGATAAAGTATGCGTCTTCACTTCCTGTCCTAAACTGGTGCTGTCAAAGAGCTCTGGCTGGAATTTTTCATGCTGGCCAAGGGGATTCCTAGGAGCGACAATTTGCAGGAGTGCTTTGGGATCAAAGATGCTGCATAAATGCATCAATGGCATTAACCGAGGCATGACCAGGTTCCTCCATTGTCTTTAAAGGGGCTTGTTTTAGTCTTTTGTCCCTCTCCTCAGGAGGCCTGGACTTCCCCCTGCCATGTGAGTGGTGTTCTCAGCTTGAAATGCTCCTCCTGTCTCCTGCTGCTACCGTTTAGCTTGTTCTCGCCTTCATCTCCTCACGGCTTCATTCTGGCAATGCCTTATGGAGCGATATCCCAGAGGAAGTCTTGCTCGTTCAGAACATGGCAGTGGGACAGGTTCCCACCAGCCCAGCTCCTCACACACTGCTTGGAAAGTTTCACATTCATTTCAACATACAGGCTTCCACATGGCGGACGCCCTGATGGATTTAACCTTGATTGCCCAGCTCTAGGCTCTCTTCTCCCTAGTGCACCATGGGTAGTGAGTTATGAACTGCTCCTAAATACCAGCCAATGATGGCCGGTGCCAAAGCATTTGTCTGGTGCGGCCCTGTGGCTCTGGTGTTCGGGTTGGCCAAGCACATCTGTGTGTATAGCGAAAAACTGGGGACAGCTTCCATTGCCTTTGAGAGGTCCTTAAAAGCACCCGCTCTGAACACCCAACCTTTGGGGGGAAAGTGTGAGTGAGGATCTTTCAGAATTTGGCTATTGCAAGTGGCCCCCATCTCTACAATGGGCTGAACCACCCCCTAGATTAACCCCTCCTTCCCCAAAATCCAGATTCAAATCTGTGGTCTGAGCACATCTCTAGTCTCCGAAGTGCAGCTGTCAGCAGGAAAGTGACTTTGTTAGTGTAGGGGCGAACTCTCCCAATCTCCCTGCAGTGCTTCAGGGGGTGATTTTTTCCCCTTCGCTTTTGCATGTGAACCCTGGCCTTTGTCCACTGCCAGCATTGCTGGCCCAGCTTCCAGGCTGGGAAACTGAGTTGTGTTCATTGCACTCCCGAGGAGGGAGGGCACAGCCATCAGGAACTCAGCAGCCAGTTTGCCGAACGTGTGGAGGAGCTGAGGAGAGCCCAGCTCATGGCTTGGGAGTTAGGGTGGCTCTGCAGGGATGATGCCAGGGGGAGTGTACTTTTGTGGGTAAGCTATGTGGCTGTGCTCCAGGGAACACATGGGGCGCAGACAGGTGCCATAATACTGAGCCAGAGTCCGTGTTTGTGGGCCAGGCCTGAGGGGATGAGCGCATCATGAAAGTCACTTGAGAGAGAAGCACATACACAATCAGGTGGTATATAAGCCACCCCTGGGGCTTAGCCCGGCCTGTGAATTGCAGCATATGGTTAATTACCAGGCATGTCACATTGAATAAAGACCCTCTCCCAACCCACAGCAGTCAGTGTAGGGGCTGGAGGCAGGTTTGAGTCCCAAGCATTCCTGGGTCCAGACTTTTGCAGAGCTGCAGGGCATTGCTGCTTTCTCGCCGGAGAGGAAAATCATCCAAACCCGGCCAGGCAGAGGATCTTGGGCTTCCAGTTGCCTGGGGCAAGAAAACGATTATTGAATCATTTTAATGTGTACAAATGTCTCAGTAATCTAGCAAAGTTCATTAAAATGCCAGCCTCACGCAGGGCATTGTGTTTAACCTTGGTGCTCTCTTAATTACCAGCTCCATATTTGCCTGGAGCGTCAGGAGATCCAGCGTCTGCTGCAGCTGCTCGGGTCGAGTGCCAGCCCGCTTCTTCTGCTTGGTTTTTTCTATTCTCCTTCTGCTTCCCATGTATTTGGTGGCAGGCGTGTTGCCTAGTGATTAGCACCCTGGACTAGCATTAGGGCATTCTGGGTTCTACTCCCCAGCTGTGACACTGACATATTCAATGACTGGGGGCAAGTCACTTAGCAGCTCCGTACCTCAGTTTCCCAACCTGTTGTGAGGCTCATACCACTAACATTTGTAAATTTGTAAAGACGCTATAGATGAATGAGTTATTGTAGTTAGTATCTCCCCACACTTTGGGCACAGCCCAGCCAAACAGTGGGGGACTCAGAAAAGAGAACCTGTCTGGTTATAAAATCCTGCAGTGCATGGGCTGGGGAAGGGTCTTCTTGTAGTCCTCTCCATCCGTGTATAGCCCACCTCCCTGCAAACTGTCAGCATGGGACTGTCACTACCCACCAGCTGAGAGGGGCAAACAGAGCTTGCCTCAGACACTGGCTGAACCTCTCCCAATCAGCCGGCAGGCATGGCTGCGGAGAAACACAAAACTCCCTGCCTCAGCACCCCAACCCTCTGAGCCTATTAGCCCTATGGTGCTTCAACCTCAGCCGCCTTTGGAAGTCTAAGGTAAGCCAGCCACAGCCATCCAATCGACTACCCAAACAAAGCGAGGTTACATGCCCTGCCTCTTTACCCAGTCCTTATCCCCCACGTTGCCCAGCGTCTTCGGGTCAGTATCTCTCGGCCCAGTGTCAGTTGCTGCACTCCAGTGGAACAGGTTCATTCCAACTCCGTAATGACACAGCACCCTCTGGTCTTCCAGGCAGACTTCCCAGTCCTCTCACATCTGGCACAAATGTCCAGTTCAGCCTTCAGCTGCCCATCAATATCACCGTCCCAGTCAGTGAGGGTCCTGGTGCATGGCCTCCATCCAGGACTGGATATCACTTGATGCAGTTTCTCGGACAGGACGATGGGGCTGGGGGACCTAGCCCTTCACTGCTCCCATTTGCGCTGTTATCGTGTATTGTTTGTACAGTGCTGTGCATCTCCTAGAGTGAAACAAACCCAAACACGTCCCAGCCTGTCATTAAAAGCTGCCTCAGCTCATTGCATCTCTCAGCTTGCCCCAGTAATATTTGTGGTATCAAATGCCTCCAAGACCAGGACCATGGACAGGGAAAGCAGGTGCTGGTGAGAACAAGAGCTCAATGGGAGCTGATCCCCAGCTGCTGAAATTGGATCAGTCATCTTCATTCCTGTCCAGAGATAGGCTGGGACTGAAACCCAGAGTCCCAACATGGACTGAAACCCTGGGTCCCAACTTTATTGGTCTTTGGATAAATTTGGACATTGTGGCTTGGGCTATTTCTTTAGAACTATGCTCAGTTCGTATTTGAGCTCCCCTAGTCTCCAGGATGCATTTAAGTTCAGGGTCATGAGTCCTGAAGGCCTGATTCTCCTCTCACATGGGTTTTGCTCCATTGGAGCTCCTCTTGGGACTTAGGAATGGAAGGAGACTCAGGCTGGTGGAGTCCATCTGTTGGAAAAGAGGAGGAGAAGCCCTGGGGCAAAGACTGTTCCATGTCTGTACAGCGCTTAGCACAATGAAGTCCTGATCCCAGGCTCTACACTAGTAATAATAAATAATAACAACAATTAATAAAGCCACCATTCATCCTCCATTGGATGAGAAGAAGCTCATCCAACCTGCTACTGGGCTCTTGGGATTAGTATTACACTCAGAGTCCCCTGGACATGCACAAGAGTCTGGGAGTCACCGGTCTACAAAACAGATAACTCTTGAACTAGCTCAAGAGTCCTTGGCAGAGAGGTTGAGCTTGTGTGTGTGCGTGTGCAGGTGTCTATGCAGTAAAGGGGAATGGATACGTTTGCCTCAAACACCCCACACCCTGGTAGGGCAGGTGGTGAGCCTGTTGGGGAATGGTAATTGGCTTCTGCTGAATCACTGAAGCAGGTGACTCATTACCCCACCTGGAAGTAATGGAGCCAGGGAGTGACTATCTAGAGACCCAAATCCTAGGGCCTAGGCTGAGCAAGGAGCAGCCAGGTGCGGTGCGGATTGTGCTGAACTTGATGTTATCTTATTGTTAATGGTAAATATTGTTAGTTTCTTTGTTAATAAAACTGTCCAGCAGGAAGTGGGTGAGTTTTGACTCTACACAGTGTCTGGATCTTATTTTAGAGTCAGTTGGGACCCCCCACTCACAAGATGTTATGGGTATTTGGGAAGCTACCTAGACAGAGCTTGGGAAGAGTCACTTTTTGCACAATGATCACTCAGGCGTGGTGTTTGTACAGATGCCCTTGCAGGTGACCGGGCAGGAGTTTGAATGGTTCAGGGATAGGGATGAATCTTCGGATGGTTTTCTTTTAACAAAAAGGGAAGTTGGTTGGCCTGCTGGATGTCAGGCACTGGAGTGGGAATCAAGTGGTCCGTATTCTGTTCCTGACTGCCATTGTGACCACTCCCCTTCTCTTCACTTTAGTTTCCCCATCTGTAAAATGGGGATAATGGGACCTTTTGCAAAGAGTTTTGAGATCATTGGATAAAATGTGCTAGAGAAACGTGCAATGCTATGCTGCATTTTGAACTGGATTTTGACTCTCTTGGGGTGAACGTGATGGAATCTGAAGGTGTTTTTGCATGTATTTTTTGTAGGATTTCACCCAGTGAAATCAATGTTTTTGTATTAGTTAACATTAAAATTTGCTCAGCACCCTAGGATCTAACCTTCAAACAAAGGGCACAGCACCAGCCACTTCATTCATATTAGAATTGTTTTTATTTATTAAATCTCCATAGCATTAAAATAAAACTTCCCAAAAAACAAGGATCATCTTTGTGTTTACATGTAAGTCGTAAACCGGGCAAAAGAGGAAGACTTCTACAGAGGTCAAAGGTCAACCAATCATCCCTTTAAGAGAAATAAACATCCATTTTCTCTGGTACAACCACAAACTTCTGTGCTGTTGGACACTGTGAACCAACGAAGAGGGAGGGGGTTCATGAGACAGCGCACAAAGGGAGGAAGGCTCTGGTGGGTCGGGGCTAAGGGGGACTGTGTGTGAATGCAACTAAAGTCTGAGTGCCAAAATCACAGGGGGAGGGGGCATGCCTGGAGGACGGCCCCACTATCGGCGTGCAGATGTGAAGAGGCCCCCCTTCCTTCCTTAAACAATGAAACACTAAAATAAAGAATAACAACTGAAGGGTGGGGCCGGGGTAATTTTATATTATGTGAACCGTATTATAACTGAATGTCCTTTCAGGGCCCATGTATCAGGAGCATGTCTCTATAAAACGAAGGCTACCGGCTACCCGAATGGCTCTAAGAACATGGGAAAACTCAACTGCAAGAGTTGCTGGCAGATCTCAGCGCTTAGCGACCCACGGAAGAGGAAAAGGTGCGGAGCAGGGTTTAAGGCCCACAAAACACACCTAGCGCCAAAGACGCACAACCACAGCACTTTCCCAGAGGCTCCTCCCACCACAAGGTTTGGAGACTCATTGCTCCATTTGCCCTTCCCTGGGCCCAGGGCAAGCAGGCAGAACGGGATAATGAGTGGGGGATAAGTGCAGAATCTGGGCGGTGAAAAGATGTTTTAAAGGACAGGCGTAATGAGGGGAAAATGAAATGAAAAGCCACATGTTGCTGGGTATGGACTGCTGGACAATCTGGAAGCATATGGCTTTAGGCGCTACTGCGACTTGGGGTATGTGCAGGCGATGCCATTCCCTTCCCCTGTCACTTTGGTAAAGGAGTGTCTCAGAATCAATACAAAGCAAGTTTTAATGTCTTGCTTCCTCTAATACAACCGGAGGCAAAAAGTGCCTCAGAGCAACCTCAGCCACAAGGCAACTGAAGTCAAACACTGAAAAGGTTTCCACTTTTCTAATCTTCAGGACCTCCATGCCAATCCCCCACTCCCCCACTCAAAAATTGTATTACCCAAATAGTGCTATATATCAGTCTGCAAGAACTGAGTCAGCCAAGGACCCCAATGGACAGGACAGTTACAAAGTAGAAATGCTTTTCTCTTTATAAACAGTTCGTTTTAAAAAAACACCAGCCTTTGCGTTCTGCTCTTCTGGGGTCTTATCCTAGAACCCCATCTTTGGTGTCATATTTCTCTCATTACGCTTCAACACAATCTAATAGTTAACACACACGGGAGCCAGGAACCCCTGAGTTCAAGTCCCAGCTCTGACACTCATGCCCCCTTGTGCAATTACTTCCCCCTGCCTCAGTTTCCCTCCTCTGTAAAATGGGGGCTACTTGTCGACCTCACAGGCATGTTGTGAGGAGTTATTAGTTGCTGTTTGTAAAGTGCTTTGAAGATGAAAGTTGCTCCGAAAGTGCTAAACAGGCACTGCAAATGCAGATACGCCTCTTCAGAAAAAGATGGGGAGAAAACAGCTGTCTGTGCACAGACATTCATTTACCAACATAACTAACTTGTCCGTTTATATTCTTCCCTTTCTAAAAGGAAAAACTAAAAACCCTAAAGGGCATCGAGTCCACTTTGTGGAGTAGAGGATGGCAACTTGTAAGTGACACAGGAATTATCCTCCATGATAATCGATTGGCTACTGTTTCACTGATCTTCTCTTGAAAGGGGTACTGGCAGGGCAAATTTGGCCCAGATTTAATTTTTACTTAAAGACCAGTAGAAATATTTCCATTGCATTTTTTTTTTAAAAAAAAAGTTATTGGAATGGAGACAGATTTTCTTAGACAAAGAAACACTCCCCCTTCAGTGCACCAGACCCAAACCTTGCAGCCTTTTGCTGATTCCTGGAGAACTGTCAGCAAAATTGACTAAAAACTGACAAGGAACAAAGTGAAACTGACTCATCTGTTTTCTCTATCCAAGCTAAATTAAATGTGAACATTGAACAAAGAACTTAAAGGGTGGGAATTAAATTCGATGTTTAAAACTCTTTCTATTTGAATAGTGCACAGGCTTATTACTAATAGCGATAAGGGACTTTTTCAAGGAAAAATCAAACAGATTTTTACCCTGACAGTGACCTGTTAGCAACAAATGTAAGGGAAACCCTTAATTATGTCCTAGCATACTTAAATGCTTCTTAAGGTAGGATGGAGAAATTAAAGCAGCCAGGTTTATATTATCATGGTAAAGGACTCCAATTGCCTGATTTGCCACTTAAATACATCAGGGAAAATCTGGAGTAGAAGCAGAGTTATGCTAGGGTAAAACTAGTGTAAGGAAATGGAAACTCAAGCCCTGGCTGTTTTTCTTGCCTTTGGTCATGCAGGCAGAAGGGGAGGAGAGCGAGAGAGAAAAAGAAAGACAGAGAGATTCCACCTTAATACAAGATGAAAAACAAAATTGACAGAAGCAGAGAGAAGCTGATGATGCGTTGCTATGGTTACCTCATGTGAGACATGCCTTGAACATCCCAGAGGTATCATACCCTAGGGTAGATACCAAGATCTTCACACAACAGGTTGTTCGGGCCTTCCCAGAAGGCATTGCAAAGACATAAACAAATAGGGTTGGGGCAAAAAGGAAAGCTCTGGTTTGTGTTCTCTTTGAAACAGCTGTGCCCAGTAAACAAGCAACCTTCAACCCATCTCCAGGCTGGACAAAGGGAGCCAATCTCAAGACAGGGAGAAATGTAATAAACCTCCTGACCCCCCCCTCCCCAAAGTGCAATGTTACTAATTATATTATTGTTATTTAGCTCAGGACACTTTGGTCAGAGAAATGCTGTTGATCATATCACACTATTGTGTGTGCCAGCTGGTTAGGCCAGATTCTTGTCTCAACCACACACTGGTGCATCCAGAAGAATTGCCACACATGTCAATGAAGTCGCTCCAGATTTACACCGGAGTGACTGAGAGAAGCATCTGGCTTTCGCATCAGCTCCAATCCCAGCTTCCCTTCTGTGAGGACTGGTGGTGGGAATTCAGTTGTGGATTTCCCTGGTGGAGTTCCTTCCATAAAGATTCCCACCCCCCCACCCCTCCGGTGACCTTGGTCTAGTAGGGGGCATTTCCTGGGTGACTTTGGTTGGTGCATTAACTCCAAGAGCCCCAGTACTGGCTCCAATGATAATTCCCACAGGAAGACAACACAGTTACGAAAACACAGATTAAAGCAAAAGATCTTCTCCCCTTGTTGCTGGACTCTGCCATCCTGCCCTGCAGTTCGCCGTAAAACACTGAGCTCTCTTTGGTCAGCCTGTTCACTTTAAACACAGCCACTTCCGCCTTCTAAGTCTTTTAGCAAACTGGGCATGAGATGGCGCATGCCAAAAGAAGCTGCAGTTTAACCCTTCCCATGCTAGACCCTGGTGTAAACCCAGCACCATACCTTAGCAACATGTCCTTGGGATGTCAGGACTGATGCTAAGGTGTGTTCCTGGCTTCACATGAGTATCTTTTACTGGGCATAACCCTTCTGTCCTGGGAAAAACAGAATCTCCAGGGACTGAAAGGCTTGAAAAAAATTCAACTGAAGTTACAATGCATTAGCAAGTAATGGCTGCCTGCCTGAAAGCCCTGCTATCAACAATATTGATCCAAACTCCGGCCTGTCTGAAATTCACTGTGGATGGAAGCCAAAACCCACAGAAGACAATGGAAAGACTCCCCGTCTCTGGATCAGGCCCCTGGGTCCTTTGTTCTATGTGTACCAACAGTGGCACATGAATAAATAGCACTAGACACTTACTTGAAGCCGGGCTGTGATCTAGGTAGGAAGGCACTAGGGCAGGGTGGTGATAAATAGAAAATGAATAAAACTTCTCTGCCTAGTCAGTGTTTAAGCAGCCAAACAAGCCTTGATTGATAAAAAGGTTTTCTGGTGGTGTAATAAATCGCCCCAAATGCCTCTGCCTGCCATGTAACATTCATTTAGAATTTGATCAGCAATGTAATTAGATTCTTAACCCTCAAAACTTGTTGAGGGTTCACTGGATTGAACACAGACATTTCCTATTAGCTTATTTAAGAAACCACAACATTTATAACAGCTAATAGGCATTTAATTTATTTGCTGGGGCCATGGTGCCTGGCAAGTTGGATGTGGTAATAGAAGGTCTTTTTGTCTACTGACTCATGAGTGACAATAGGGGGTACAGGTTGTCTCCTACAGAACAAGGATCCCATCCTTCTTCAAAGGCTCAATCTCTTCCTTTCACCCTTGTGACGGGGCAAGGCTAGATGGCTATAGAAAAGTAGTGGGAGATAGATATATTAGCTCCAGGCTAAACAAATCCCAATAAGACCAGGATAAGTGAAATGGCAGCTGCTCCAGGTCAATTAAGACACCTGGGGCCAATTAAGAACTTTCCAGAAGGCAGGGAGAAGGCCAGGTTGATTGGGACACCTGAAGCCAATCAGGGGCTGGCTGAAACTAGTTAAAAGCCTCCCAGTCAGTCAGGTGGGGGTGCATGTCAGGAGCTGTGGGAGGAAGTTGTGCTGTTGGAGAGGCTGAGTAGTACACACCATATCAGGCACAAGGAAGGAGGCCCTGAGGTAGGGGTGAAGTGGAGTTTGAGGAAGTGAGGGCTGCTGTGGGGGAAGTAGCCCAGGGAATTGTACATGTCATGTTTCAAAGGTCAGCTACCATAGCTGAAATTATTAGGGTCCCTGGGCTGGAGCCTGGAATAGAGGGTGGGCTTGGGCTCCCCCCACCTTTGCCCCCTGACTAATCACTGAGACTGGGAGACAACAGAGACTGTGCGAGGGAGGATAACTTCTCCTCACCTCCCTCGCTGGCTTATGATGAAAATGGCTCAGTAGACTGTGACCCTTGTCTCTAGAGAGAGAAGGGTTACATGGAGGGTCACAGTGAGCCTCTGAGGGTAGCGAAATCTACCAGGAAATGCAGGACTCATGGAGGCAAAGACAGAGCTTTGTCACACCATGTTCTCTGATATAAGCCATCTAGCCTCCCAGGCATACCCACTAACATCTGTATTGGGAAAACAAAAAAGAATCAAACAAGGACTCAGTGGATGTGGCCGCAAAAGATATGCATGAACCTGCCACTCCCACAACAACCCATGTGCCACATGCACACCCCCACCTGCTGTGGAAACTTGCAATTGAAAATGCAAATCAGGTGCCTCTCCCATTAAATTAACTTCCGTGTCTGCTCGGAGTCCAAACCAGTGACTAGATGTGCAGTTATCCAGCTTTTGCAGCTGCTATAGGCATATTCATCTTTCAACTGGTGCATCCGCCTTGGAAAATGGGGTCCAGGTTTAACCCACCAGGGCCCAGAAATGTAGAGTTAAAGAGAAATGCAGAGTATGTGTTTGCAGCACATTTGTTTCAATAGGTAAGTCGCCCCCATGCCACAGAGACACCTGCTCCAACCAGATGCAAGGGGATGAGTTGGGTCCAAAGTGTGAGCTTCCTCTGGGGCTTTCCTGGCTTCTGTGCTATTAAGACAGGTGCTGATTTATTTGGAGTTATGTTTGTACAGTGCAAGCGACTTCATTATTTATTACGATTAAATAGAAAAGCAAACACTCAGAGCACTAGCCCCAGAGCTCTTTGGAGTGGATGTTTGCTTTGTTGAAGGGTGCCAGATCCGAGGCTGAAGTTCTCTGTTTATCCACAACCCAGGGACAGCACTGGCAGTTCTGCCCGCTTCTCCCCTCCGAAGCTGCAGCCGTTTCGTTTACATAGATTCTTTCACAGAGTTTAAAGCCCAAAGCGACCATTTGATCATTTAGTCCAGGGGTGGGTGAACTTTTTGGGCTGAGGGACACATCGGGTTTCCAAAATTGTATGGAGCGTGGGTTAGGGGTGGCTGTGTCACCCCACACAGCTAGGTGTGGCCTGGCCCCTGCCTCCTATCTGACCCCCCTGCTTCTCGCCCCCTGACGGCTCTCCCCGGACTCCTACCCCATCCACCACCCCCTGCTCCCTGTCCCCTGACTGCCCCGGGACCCCCCATCCCTGACTGCCCCCTGCTGCCCCATCCAACCCCCCATCTCATTCCTGACTTGTCCCCAGGGACCCCTGCCCCATCCAACCCCCCCTGTTTCCTGCCCTCTGACTGCCCCGACTCCTATCCACATCCCTGCCCCCTGACCACCACCTCCAACTCCCCTGCCTTCTATCCAACCCCCTCTGCTCCCTGCCCCTTACCACGCTGCTTGGCCACCCAGAGCATTACTCCAGCGGCTCGGCATGCTGCAGGAAAGGGAGGACAGTGGGGGAGGGGCCGGGGGCGAGCTTCCTGGGCCAGGAGCTCAGGGGCCAGGTAAGAAGGTCCTGTGGGCCAAATGTGGCCTGCGGATGGTAGTTTGCCCACCTCTGATCTAGTCTGACCTACTGGCTATCACAGGCTATCACTACATTTCACCCAGTTACCCATGTACTGAGCTTGTCTTTGGCAAAAGCCTCTCTTCCGGAAAGGCATCCAGTCTTGATCTGAAGATGTCAAGAGATGGGGAATCCACCACTTCCTTGGCAGTTTGTTCCAGTGGCTACTCAGCCTCATTGTTAAAAATTTGTGCCTAATTTCTGATCTGAATGTGTCTGGCTTCAGCTTCCAGCCATTGGTTCTCACAATGCTTTTTTCCGCTAAATTAAAGAACCTTTTAGTACCCAGTATTTGCTCCCTAGGAAGTTAGTTAAAGACTGCAATCAAGTCACCTCTCAATCTTCTTTTTAATAAGCGAAACAGTTTGAGCAATTTACATCTCTCACTGCAAGGCATTTTCTCTAGCCCTTGAATCGTTTGTGTTCTTGGTCTTGCTGTTGAGGTGATCAAAAGGTTGCTAATTAGAGCCAGCTCTTGGCCATGGTTTTTGTGATGCTGAGAGCTCTCTACTAAGGAACTGGTCTGAAATCACCAGGCTACCAAACAAGCAGCTATCTAAGTATGTCGACTTTTGGACACTACTAACCTGGCCTGAATTCAGACCTGACCTATTTGGCAAAGGCTCCAAATCAGATCAGCAACCCATGTGCCCTCCGACCCCAAAAAACTCATGTAGAAGAGTTAAGAGGAAAACCCAGAAGGGCTGACCCAGTGTCGTTGTGTCCACCATGTAATCTCTATGTATTATTTACTTCCTAGCAAAAAAGAAAAGGAGTACTTGTGGCACGTTAGAGACTAACAAATGTATTTGAGCATAAGCTTTCGTGAGCTACACCTCACTTCATCGGATGCATCCGATGACGTGAGCTGTAGCTCACGAAAGCTTATGCTCAAATAAATTTGTTAGTCTCTAAGGTGCCACAAGTACTCCTTTTCTTTTTTGCGAATACAGACTAACACGGTTGCTACTCTGAAACCTGTTACTTTCTAGCATATTTCTCTTCTGTTGCTAAAAGATCTGGAGAACTGTCATGTGAGCTCAAGTCTATACACTGTGTTATGTAACATCCTTTCATGGAAGAAGTGCACTTTGAAAACAGCTCCCACTGGAATTCAAGGACACTTCAGACAAATGGTCCCTTGATTCTGCCATGTGGGACAAATATTGTTGCTCTGGAGAAACTTTTGGATAGTGATTTGGACTCAGCCATCCTCACAGCTGGGCTATTTTTGTCCTGGTTCAATACACATTTCCCAGTTTCCTCTCTGCTTCCACACCTTTTCCTCTTAGTACGAGACCCAGTCTATTGTAGGTTCTCTTCTGTGTGTTTCAGTAGTATCACTTTGTTGGCATTGTGCTGCCCTTCTCTGCCTTACTGATTCTTCCTGTGACCCCTTCCCCATGTCTGCTGAAAGTGAGGGAGATTTTTAACCTCCCAACAAGATGGAAAGAAAAGTTGGCTGAAACTCCTTTCCCTGTTGTTTTGTAGGGCTCAATGCTGATCTCATTTCTACAATGGCATAACCTCATTGATGTCAATTGAGTTGCTCCTGATTTACACCAGTGTAAATGAGATCATAATTGGGCCCTGTGGCTAAGATCTCTTAAACAATGTCCCATTTTAATAGTCTTCTAAAAAGCTTTAAAAACTTAGAATGTCACGCCCCCAAAAATATTTCATCAACTTCCTGTCATCGAAGCTTGATAATGCTCCTCCCCACCCCAAACCCAGCCACCTGAAATTTTGCTATCTCAATTAAGCCAGCAAGTGGATAGATCTGTTCAGCTCATGGGGAATTTCTGTTTTGTTAGCACAAGCAAGTCCCTTTTAACCACTTAGCTGCTCCCCCATGTACCAGATCCCTCACTTCTGAACGCCAACTTTCCACTGAGAGATCAGTGCTTCAAACAATCATTGGGCTTTCTACTACTACAGAGAGGACACAGGGAAGCCTAGCCATGAAGGGGTTAAGAGATTTTCTTCCTTCTTTGCTCTTACTGACTTGATGCTCTTCATGTTAACGTCCTACTGATCAGCATAGCTTGCCCAGATTTTTGCTCAATGTCTGACCAAGTTTGCTGCGCATTTAAATAATATATGTGACAAGTAACAAGGTAATAAAATATATTTAAAATACAATACAACCAGACAATTTTTATGATCTTTGAAATATACAGCATATTTTAAATAGATCAAAATACATTTATTACATATTTAGATTATTTTCTCTATGCTATTTATATCTTTTGGATACTTTTATATTTATATATATTTAAAAGAACAGGAAAATTGGCCAGTTTTGTCACATGAAATACATTTTACTTACATATGTATATTGTCACATATATCTCAGATATATGTGCCATGAAACACAGAACAAACAGTGCTAGTGGAAATGATACAGATATACCCAGAAGGCCTGGCAACATCTCTAACCACTATATATAAAAACAATCCTCCAAGAATGGACTCCATCACCATGTAATTTTTATTCTCCAGAAAGCAAATGCTCTCTGGCAACTGACCTGCCTGAGGATACAGTATCCGATTCTCCAGCACCTGGCACCTTGTCTACATGGCACAGCAATGCTCACTAGAGAGCTGTGAATTCTAAAGAGCGCCATGTCGCACACTAACTGGCCTATCTGTTGACTCTGTTGGTGTGCACTGAAAATTCGCGTTAACATAGTACTGTTGAAACTGTACTATGTTAACATGCCTTAGGGAACATTTAGTGCATGTCAGCAGGGTCCACACGGGCCAGTTAGTGCATAACACATTGGTGCGATTTACAATTCAGATCCCTCTAAGTGCACATGGCCACACCGTCTAGACAAGTCCTGACACCCGTGCAAAGTGAGCATGAAATGCATCCAGGTCAGAATGGTGGGATTGTTCACTCACTTTGTACTAGTGAGAGTGACTCCACAAGGCTCAGTTATGAATCAGGGCACTGGAGAATCAGTTCCAGATTCCATTGTCAACTGGGGACTATTAAAGCACCAGCCAAAGGCAGCGTGGTCTGGAGAAAACGTCCATTTGGCTTTTCAGTGTACACACAAACAGGCACACAGAGAGTGGAGCAGAGAAACAGCAAAGTCAAAGACAATGAAGGTCTTTTCAGAACAGAAGAATATGAAATTCAACAAATTCTCTCTGTATCACCATCTGCCAGTTGAGCTCTTTGGAGGAAAATGGTTCACAATGGACCAAATCAGGATGTTCCTTACTCAGGCAATGCTCCCCTTGATGTCAGCTTGAGAAGGCATGAATAAGTACTCCAAGAGTTGGCCCTATGGCTCTGATTCACCCATAGCACACACACAGGATTAAGCAATGCACTTAAGCATGAACCTAACTTTAAGCACATGCTAAAGTGCTTTGCTGAACAGGGGACTCAAAGAGGATTCTGCACTAATTGTAGCTATTAGAAGATGGGCCTAAAATAAATATCCAGATCGAAATACACCTGACATTTTGGAGAGTTTGGGATTTCCTAGATCCAAACCCAAATCCACATTTCAAGGCTGAGCTTTAATTCTACAACCAGACAAGCCACACCCCAGATCCCAGCATCCCTGAATTGCAAGGGGTTTGAGAGGTGGCTCCAGCTCAGACATGTGCAGCTTTAGGCCTATCTCTTTTACACATGCTCTATAGACTCACTCCTGCCTTTTGAAGTGCAAGGAAAAGAAGAGCGACTCTTTTGGTCTTCAGCTCAAGTGAAAAGAAAAGAGCAGGAAAGTTTAAAAATAAACACATTTGTTCTGCCTTATTAAAGATAGAAAAGGTGGCTTTGAATTCATCTCCTACAAAAGGTTTGAAGGTCAAGCAGGCACCGAATCTCAAAAGGTTACAGGTAAGTGATTGTCCCAGCCCTAAAGACTAAGTGCACTAGATTAAATAAGAAGCAGCTAAGGTTTATCATGACAGTTTCCATTCCCTGTATGCAAGCAACAGCTGAATTATCCTGTATACCCGATCATTTGGAGAGAGCTGGGCTAAGAGTCACCCAGAAACTATCCAAGGAGGGAAGGGAGACCTTCTGCCAACCCCTGGGTGGGAGGGATGGGGATTCAATTTCCCCATTGCAAGCTGAGCAGCCATTGTTCTGCAAAGTCTCATGGTGTAGCTATATTTGAGGAAGCAGGGAATATGTTCTAGAACCAGGGATCTTAGGATAGAGACCAGTTTCTGCTTTCACTAGTGCAACCTGATTGACTTCCCTGGGGCTGCACCCGTGGAAATGAGAGCAGGATCTGGCCCAGGGTCCCAGCCAGCCAATCAAATTGATTCCTTTCCAAAGCAGCTGTTACTTATGTAGGTTTGCTCAAGCCCTGACTAAGGGAGAGTTTATTACAGACAGACGGGATGGCAGAGAGGACTTGGTGGGTCATTTCCATCTCTGATGTCAGATTCTCTGAGGACCAAGAGTCACACCAGGGAGTTAACTAGACATAACCAGGGTTTTAAGCTTCAAGGAAATGGCTGGCAGGTGTTCTGCCTAGCAACCACTTCACCTGCTCTGCTCAAAAAGCCCTTTCCAGAAAGATGTCGGTCTCCGGTTGGCTATGAAGATCTCCTACTTGTCCCTGAACTCAGGAAATTAAACACAAACAAACAAAACAATCCCACACACCAACCAAAGAAACACAAAGAGCTTGGCAGAGACTGGACCAAACATTGTCCAATCACATGGAGAATCCAGTCTTGCTTGGCCTGTCAGGGAATCCCTGAGTTGGGCTGAGATTGGTGTGGAATCCAGGTTGAAGACACCAGGACTGAAGTTGATAGAGTATCTCTTCACATGGCAAATTCTGCTTTAGTTGTACCTGTGTACATCCAGAGGAACTCCGTCCAGTGACTCCTGACCTATTCCACTCCAGCCCTTCAGTGTGGTGTCACATCCCTCTCAGAAGGCCACGCCTTTGAAAGGCAAAGCCCCATTCATTAATGGGTTGGCCACACCCACCACCATACCCAGGGCCACCCCTTTTAAGAGCAAAACACTTTTGCGTGACTGGCTTGTCGACACGTACAATGTGCATGAAGAGTGCTCCTAGCGTGGCCTTTTGTAGCCTGCTCACTACATCGCAAGCTTCTTGACGGATGGGAGATGGTCCTCTTTACAAATGTCAAATACACAGACGTTGTTTGGCTTATTTTCTTTTTGCATGTTTGTGTTCTGATGCAATAATACTATTTGTTAGCCGAGAGGAAACTGTAGGGACATCCTTATATTGCTCCCTGATAGTTGTAAAAAGACTGACCAGCTATACACTCACAGGTAGGCAGAAAAAAAAATCTATACATTATGTAACAGCACATTCCATCTCTCAAACTATACATTATATATAACATTACTCTCCAGAACTAGCTCTTCATGAGCGAGATGTTCGGGTTGGGGGGGCGTGTGAACAAGACTGAGGAAAAGTCTTTGAAATTCAATTCACTAGGGCTGCATGGGTTTTCCACAAGCTAGTTCACATCCTCTTATGCAGTAGTTTAAAAATACATATGTATATATTATTCTATTCTCCCAGGTGGGACTGTACAATTATATAATATTTTCTTTAAAAGCAATAATTTACTTAAAGACATCTCTATTTTTTTCTCTCTTTTCAGTTTTCTATATAAATATTTACCGTGATACATATTACGAAAGGAACCTGACAGCAGCAAAGTTGTGCATCTTTCTCAAAAGAACCTAAAGCCACCAAAAAAAGCATTTTAGAAAAAAGAAAAATAAATAAATAATACCGGCAAGAAAGATCCTTGCCCTCCCTCCTTTTCCCCCCTCCCCCATCCCCACTGTTGCTCAAGAAGCAGGCACCAAAACTGTCCCTAGAATCAAAGAAAGGAAATTGTCATGGTTTAGCTGGAACTGTGCAGGGAAGGGGGTGGGATCACACCTGCATTTTCTGCCTTAGAAACACAAAAAAGTTATGCCTCTGGCATGGGGCTTTGCAGGGCAGGTGTGACTATGTCTCTATGCAGCCATGCCCATCTCTGATTGTGTAACCATATGCTCCAGTTACACAGGGGACAAATTCTCAGCTTTGAACATTTTCAGGGCACTGGACAAACATTGCCCATCCTGCACTGGCATAAACTGATGCAGCGTTCCCATGACATCAGTGACATTGCAACAGCTGCCAACCCTCCATTCCTGTCCTGGAGTCTCCAGGAATTAAAGATGCATCTTTAATTAAAGACTGTGTCATGTGATGAAACCTCCAGGAGTACGTCCAAACAAAATTAGCAACCCTACCCCTGCAGCATGGGCGACAGTCACATGAAACAGTTAATCTTTCCAATCACCCCTCTGAAGCACTCTGATTTTACAGGTAGAATGAGGGAGACATATTAAGAGACTTGTCCAAGGCCACATGTCAAGTCCTTTGCAGAGCTGGGATTAGAATTCAGGAGGCCCATGCGTTAGGCCAGACGAAAATAGTCACAGCCGTGCTGACATTTGTCAAGGAGAAGCAGATGCTTTCTCCCCCCTTCCTCCAAAGAGCAGGACTGCACATCATTTAGGAAGCCAAAAATAAAGCAGCCCCTTGAGTGAGCAGCATGAAGCTTTCAATCACTGCTGGAAAGGCTAACGGATGCTGGAAATGGTACCAGGATGACTTGGAGGAAAACTCCCCGGAGCAGTAACTTCTGTTTTGGTGACCTCTCCTGTTCTTTAGAGCTAATTGTTACCATCCAAGCTGCACGTTCCAGCCAGTGCTTTGTATGCAGCAGTACAGGAGGGCCCGTGCAGCACTCTGGCTTGAGAAGTAGGTCTGCTGAGGAAAAAGTGGGAGCTCTCTCAAGAGACACAGGTGATCTGAGCACAGGACTAATCCTGTCTCTGACACCAACTCCCTCAATGGCCTTGAGCAAGTCCTTTAACCTTTCTGTGCCACAGGGGATGACAATACTTAACTCCTCACATGCACTGGAGGAGGCTACATTCATTACTGTTTGCAATGCCCTGGAAAGATAACGAGAGCTGAGTGTGGGTAATGAATGATTTAGCTGATGACCACATCTCAGGGCCCCCCCTTTCATTCCCTCTTTCACTGATCTGGATGCTACAGCAAATTAATTGGCTAATGGGTCTGTGCACCCACCACTGCTCTCTGTTGGATAGAATAAAAGCTGTGCAACTGTATGTCATAGGCACTATACTGCCAATAGCTACTAGAGTTTCTCCTTTAGTTGAAGTGGGAGGAGTCTGAATTTTTAGAGCAGGAGTTTCTGAACTCTACACTAGCTGTCACTGGGAAGTTCAGTATGTAGGAAAGTGACAACTGTCCATGTGAATCTTAGGCCACTGGGACACAGGTAATGATAGGCCCAGTAATGATTTTATTCTGATTTTAGATGGATCCTTTCTCTGTGCAGTGCTAGATAGCCCCGATGTCCTTTCCCTCTGGGAGCAAAAGCTCCCACACAAGTACAGGCATGATCTTTTGTGCCTTTTGGAATAACAAACAGCCGGCAATCAATAATAGCCTGTAATGTGTGCAGTGTGGGCCCTGTTTATTGCCTGTGATCTGTTCTGTGCTCTTGCTGCATGGCTGAACCCATATGGAGTGACACATGACATGCCGTAAGGCTGGAGGAAGAGCGCTTGACTAGGAAACAATTCAAAGCAGGGATTCTTGTGCTGGGGAAAAGCTGTATATAGCTGAACAATTTTGCATCTCTAAGGCATGGGACCCCTGGTTTGAGAGTAGATGAGGTTTGAATCAGAGAAATCATCGGTTCTCTTTTTTGGCCGTTGCACATAGCACTGTCCAATGTCCAATTCATCAGTTACAAACATGCTCAAGAATAGAATAGACGCTAATACAAGGGCGGGCAACCAACACATTGTGAATTTTGCTCTGTGCAAAAGGACCAAAAAAAATAGTGCACATAGGTTTTCATGTTTAAAACAACGGAATTGTTTGCGGGGGGGGGGGAATCAGACTTTTGGGGAAAATAGGCAATACCTGACTTCTAGAACTTCCATTCAATTCCTTAAAAAAATTAACATTCTGAATGGTCCCACTGGAGATACGGAGGCAGATCCAAAGCTAGTGTAAACCTGAAGTCAATAAGTAGACGGCAGCTCCATTTACACTATTTAAAGCAGGGGTGGCCAACCTGTGGCTCCGGAGTCACATGCGGCTCTTCAGACGTTAATTTGCGGCTCCTTGTCTAGGCACCAACTCCAGGGCTGGAGCGACAGGCGCTAACTTCCCAGTGTGCTGGGGGATGCTCACTGCTCAACCCCTGGCTCTGCCACAGGTCCTGCCCCCACTCCACCCCTTCTCATGCCCTCCCCTGAGCCTGCACTGCCCTTGCTCCTCTCCTTCCCCCCCAGAGCCTCCTGCACGCCATGAAACAGCTGTTCGGGAGGTGTGTGAAGGGAAGGAGAGGTGCTGATTGGTGGGGCTGCCGGTGGGCAGGAGGCACTGGGAGTGGCGGGGGGGGGGAGCTGATGCGGGGGGCTGCTGACGTGTTACTGTGGCTCTTTGGCAATGTCCATTGGTAAAGTCTGGCTCTTTCTCAGGCTCAGATTTGCCACTCCTGATTTAAAGGCTGGCCCATGAGGTCACTTTTCATTCTCAGTAACAACCCCACTGACTGCAAGTGACTCAGAACAGAAGCTTGCTTCTTAGCTACTTAACAGAGCAAAGCTGATTAACCCCAAACGAGAATCCCGCTCATTTTAGCCAAAGGTGCAAAAAACAAAATATCAGTGCTCAAAAATGATAACCCAGCAGACCTGCTCAATCCCTCCCCACCCCAAAAATAAATATTTCCATCAGCGTGTTCATTATTATTATTATTATTACTATTATTAATTGTTTGTTTATCCCAGAGTCTAGCATTCCCTGTGCTACATTGCCAGTAATTGTGCTCCTTGCTTTTGCTGCCACTGGGCTTCTGCCCGTCAGTGCTGCGACCCGGTTACAAAGCTTTGCCAGCTAATAACCAGGAGGCAGCCTGCTGAACACCCTGGGAGTCAGCCCTAAAACAATTCATGCAGCTTCTTCATTGCCTTCTTTGTTTTACAAATATATTGAATCACATTTTGAATGTATGATTATTACATTATTATTATTGGTAAACAGTCTCCTGGGCACTAAATTGACAAATTAAATCCTCATTTCCCTTCCCCCAAATTGAAAAAGGAGTACTTTATGTTACATGTTTTCAAGTGTCATTCTTGTGCAACTGAATCACATCTCCTGCCAGAAATATATATAATGTTTGTGTTCAGCTAAAAGAAACGAAACAAAAAAAAAAGGATTTGTTTCCTGATATTTCCTCCTTTTGAACCTTGCAGAGCTCAGCTCCAGGAAAATGCTTTCATTTTCATAGAGTGAAAGAAAACAAAATCACCAGCTCTCTGCGTGCAAAGAAGGTACTCCTGCAGATCCCACCCCCCGGTGTTCTCCCTTATCTGTGCCGCCATATTGAATATGATTCCAATACATTTTCTAATAGCTTTATCAACCTTGGAAGTTCAAAACACTCAGTGGCCTGCTGTGGTTTCCTATCACAAACCGGTCAGTGGTTATTGCAATGAAACTTAAAACTACAAACAATACTAATTTCTCAAGCATTCCTATGGCACTTGCATTGTTCTGCATAATTTGAGCAGGTGGTAGGGGAAGAGATGAGAGGAAAAATAACCTCAGATCAGTTAGCGAAGGGGCCCTGGGTCATATTTCTGACTCCCTTCTATATGACCTCTGATCCAGTGCTATCGTGGCCTGAAGCCTGTCAAATTCATGCCTGTTGTCCGGGTTCAGGTCATCCAGACCCCTGCTGTCATCGTCCTCTTCCTCCTCCTCCTCCTCATCACGGCTCATGAAGGCCAGCTCATTCTCGTAGCAGAAGGAGTTGGTGCTAGGGAGCAGGAATTTGTTCTCCACCAAGTCCTTAGCGCTGCAGCGCGGGGTCGACGGCACCTCGTAGGTTTTGTGGAAGTGTGAGTAGTCTACTTTGTACTGGTTTTTCTCCTCAAACAGGACGGGCTCAAAGCGGTGGCCCCACAGGATCTCGCTGGCCAAGTAGGAGCTCCGAGCTTGTGTCGTCATGGCTGTGGCTTCTACCATCCCTTCAAGGATCACCACAATTTCAAAATCATCTGTTTCCAGGTCCTGGCGGCTAATTCCAAACAGCGGACTTTCCTCATTGATCTCATGAAGAATAGTGATTGGCGACACCAAGAAAATACGGTCTAAGCCTTTGTCAAACCCAACGTCGATGTCTATTTGATCGAGGGGGATATATTCCCCCTCCTCGGTGATTCTAGGCTTAATTAACTGAGCTCTCACGTGGGCTTCCACAATGTGGCTTTTTCGAAGGTTCCCAACTCTCCACATCAGGCAGAGCTTCCCATCTCTCATGGCCACGACAGCATTATGGCTGAAAAGTAACGTTTGGGCCCTTTTCTTGGGCCTGGCCATCTTTGCCATGATTGCCCCAATCATGAAGGAGTCGATTATACACCCCACAATGGACTGCACCACCACCATGAAGACAGCTATCGGGCACTCCTCTGTCACGCAGCGGAATCCATAGCCGATCGTCGTTTGGGTTTCAATGGAGAACAGAAAAGCAGCCACAAAGCCATTAACTTGAAGAACACAAGGCTTGAAGTTGTCATCCCCGGCTGGGTTTTCTAGATCTCCATGGACAAGTGCAATGAGCCAGAAAATCAGCCCAAATAATAACCAGGACACCAGAAAGGCAAGGGAGAAGAGCAACAACATGTACCTCCAGCGGATGTCGACACATGTCGTGAACATGTCAGCGATGTATCTTTGAGGCTTGTCATCCATGTTGGTGAACTCGACATTGCATTGGCCATTCTTCTTCACGAACCTGTTTCGGCATTTCCTCCTGGTGTGGATCTTACCATTCCCAAAGCCATTGACTCCTGGCATGGTGGTCAACCTCAGCCCGTCTTCCTCAGAGGATACTATGCTGTATGCGTTCACTCTGCCTGTACTCATCCCTGAGTCAAGCATGTAGAGAACGTGAAAGGTCTCCTGACTCCTTCTGATGTTCCCCTCCCCCGTCCCTGCCCCCCCACCCCCCCCAAATACTGCGGTTGCAGAAGAGAAGTCCAAGGCTGCAAAGTCTTTGCTGCTACTTCACCAAACAAATCCAGTGAGAGACTCTGCAATGAGAAAACAAAGACACACATTACCATTCAGACACAGAACCTGAGCAGGGCAAAATGGAAGCAAATATGTGTTCTGCAGTGTTGCTGTATGAAACAGCTGTGTGCTCCTCCCCAAAGGTGGCTGCATTTTGGTGGTGGGTGAAGTGACTTACTCTACCTCTTAGAGGCATTCTGGGCCTTGCCTAGCGAATTAAAAGAGAGAAATTAAGAGGTCCAAAAGACTGTTCCTTTGTACTGCATAAGTGAGCACTATAACTGAGAAGATGCTTGAGAGTCTAAGCCATGCAAAGGGACAAAGACCAGCCAGCATGCATGCAGATTCAGGAGGATGGGTCTTTCAGAACTGCCTCTTCCCCTCTAGTGCTCTCTGTTTTCACACAGGGGCCTCTGGGGGAAAGGTACTGGAGAGAAGAAGAGGAGAGGGAAGCCCGAAGGCCAGCATGCATTGCTCCATAAGTGCGCACAGATATTAATAAATAATCTCTAGCTCTTAGATAACATTGTTGATCAGTAGATCTCAAAGTGCTCTAGAAAGGAGCTCAGGATCATATCCCTGTGTAACAGATGGGGAAACTAAGGCACAGGATGGATTCTTAGCTGAGCTAAGAATAGAACCCAGATCTCCTAAGGTCTAGTCTAGTGCACGATCCACTAACCCACACTGCTTTCCGGAGGTGCACTTGAAAAAGCAGCCCATCAGTTCCCATCTCATGAGCCAGACAGCTCTCTGCCCAGCACAGCACAGCAACAAAGCCCCTAACTTCCCAAGCACCAGCTCTCATGAGGTCAAAGGAATCCACAGGGAGCTGCCTGAACCCACCTGACAGCCCCAGCAACTGGAGGGGGTGGGGGTGGCGGGCTACCGCTAATGTGCAAGTGGTTTGAGAAGGCCTCAGTGAGTCGGTGGGTATCAGCTCCATGGAGCAAGGTCTAATCCTGCAAGGGGCTGAGCGCCTAGGACACCCAGTGACACCCGGGTGAGGCAGCGACCAGATCAGTCCCGGAAGGAGCTTGCAGCAGTTAGTGCTGACAACTCATCCGTTAGGCATGCCAAAAATCAAACAGGCACTGGCAGTGGGGGCAGCACCATTCACAAAATCACTGGGTGCCATTTGCTCTCCTGCGAATCAACAACATGGATTTGCCATGCTGGGTCAGCTCATCAAGCCACCTAGTCCAGCACCCTGCCCTGGCCACGGACCAGTTCAGAGGATCCTGGCTGGGCACTAGCCAGTTGTGCAATACTGTACACGGAGAGAGCTGGGGGGGGGATTCTTCCTGACACCCCTGTTCCCTCCAGACAAGCCACTGCTCGGCTGATGTCTTGAGACAGAAGCAATGTCATGGAGCTCAGCTGGCCAAGCTGTACGTGTTAGTGTTTACCTCACAGGGCCAGCTAGTTCAATCGATCCAGTCGATTCCTGCAATGAGTACTAGTGCCCGGGGATACAATGTAACAAGCACACCCTTTTCCATCACATTGTAGGCTGGGGATTGGTTGGCTGGCCCAGCATCACAGCTAGAGGAGCAGTGCCAGACGCAAGCTGCCTGTGACTAAATCACCCATCCCGCAAGCATACAATGATTTCCTTTGAAATGCACTTTGCGGTGTCCAGTTTTGGACCCAAGCTCTGCCAAAGAAACACGGCACCACGCATCTGCAGTGTTATCAGCCTGCAGATCCTCAGCTGGCACCCTCACGGAATCCACTTGGGCTTTGCAGGTGTTGGGAGCAGTTCAGAATCAGAACTGTCTGTGAGAACCCCTGTAATGCAGACAGAGATAGCCGTGGACTGTCATCAAAATGCTTAAAAAAACATAAAAAAAAATTCCTCCGCCTAAATAACACCACCTAGAACTTTTCGTCTTTAACGAATCCTTCCAACAGTCACTATTATTACACCTATTGTACAGTTGGGGAAACTGAGGCAGCCACGCCAAAGTCACCAAGGGAGTCTGTGTCAGTGTGTGTGTGGGGGGGGGGGGAAGGGGAATTTGAACTCAGGAACTCCCAGCCTCTCAAGGGCACACTTAAAACATACCACTTCTGAAAGAAGAGGAAATCTGACTATACCTCTAAAATAATTCCATACAATATAACAGGCCTGATTCTTTTCCCACTTATACCAGTATAACTCCATAGACTTGGTTGTAAATAGTGAACTCTGATATAGTACTTATCTTCCAGGTGTCTCAAAACACTTTACCAAATATCACGATCACCAGCTTACAGATGGAGAAAGTGAGAAGGGAAGAAACCTACCCAAGCAGCAAACCAGTAGACAAGCTGGGGCTAGAACCCAGGTTTCCAACTCCCAGTCTAGCCTCCCATCCACTAAATTACAGGGAGACAATGCGGTCATGTAACTGAGTGGAGAATCTAGCTCAGTATTTTCCTCTCCTTCTTTCACACAGTAAAATGGCACATTGCAGCTTCCATTGGACAGGAAACATGTAATGCCACTCACTGTCTCCCTTGTCATTCGTGCATTGGGCCCGGTCTATGGACTATAGGGCTAGGAATGCCTAGTCAACCATCCCTATGTAGGGTCGGGTTAGATACAGAGATAAGAGTGTTGCTTCCTGAGAGAGAAAGATATTTAATGACATTGTTACTTAAAATGTCAACAGAGTGAGCTAGCATCCCCCAACCTTCTGAAAGCTGAGCCCCTGTCCAGGAAAAATAAACCAATCACCCCTCCCCCCCATATCTATAGTTCCCTCTTGTGTTGTTAAAAGCCTACACAAATGGAGTGGTCACTCAGAGTAGACTGTATAGATCATATAACATCAGGGTTGGAAGGGACCTCAGGAGGTCATCTAGTCCAACCCCCTGCTCAAAGCAGGACCAATCCCCAATTTTTGCCCCAGATCTCTAAATGGCCCCCTCAAGGATTGAACTCACAATCCTGGGTTTAGCAGGCCGATGTACAAACCACTTAGCTATCTTCCTAATGTGAGCTGTCTCCTCCTTGCTTACATGCTGTGATGAGCAGCAAGACAGTTAATAATGCTGGTGTTTAAAGCATCATCATTGCCATCTAAGTTAGTGCCCATTAAAATGAACATGGCTGATCACACCACAGAGCTACTGTTTCAGGCTCCCTGCAGACTCAGGCAGACATCACCGCATCAGTCACACTTCGGTCACATTTTCAAAGTTTTCTTCTCAACCATAACAGCTAGAGACTTTCTCTTTTTTTTTAAAATGAAACTGAGACCCTGGAGAACAAAGGAGAGACTTAGTCTGTGCCCATCAGCTAGTCCAATAAGTCTCCCCCCAGGGGGATGGACCCCACACTTTAGGAAATGCTGAAGTAGGTATTTGTCATACCAGGCAATAAAGGTTTTTACCTAAAGGGAATGTCAATTAAGCTACTACATTGAGCTATTGCTGCTCTATTTACTAATTATTTATACATTTCAGAAGCTATTAAAATAATAGAAAAACTCCATGCTAAGACTCATAAAGAATAGCTAATAATATTTCAGAATGTGGGCCTTGGTTCTCCACTGCTGGTTTTATGTCAGTGTAACAATTCCATGGAAATCCCACAATGGAAAATCAGACCCTGCCTGTTGTCAAATTCTTCTCAGAAAGAGAAATGGCCTCAAGACAAGCCAGGATACGACATTAAAAATTAGTCAAAGATGCTTATAAAGGGAGGAAAAAACACCGTCAGGCTGAACAATGCCAAGCCTTCAGTATTGCATCTAGTGGTATAATTAAACCACAGCTAAATAAAGGAAAGTAAAATGGATCCGAATTGGATTCATCATACCAAGTGCCCCCACAGTTTTGATTATCCATGGTTCGTACTTCATTTCGCTTGGGTTTTTTTGTATGAAGATTGAACAAAATGTCACTCTAAAGTGGAGCGTTTTTCACATTTTCGCAGGGGAGCCTTGTGCTTGTGCCTGTGATGCAAGCAGGGAAACATACTGTAGCCTGCATTTTCCCAAACGGCTCAGTGCTCACCATCAGGGCCCGGTTTTCCAAACGGCTCAGGACAGCAGAGACTGACCTCTTTTGAAAACCTGGCCACAAATGTGACACTGGGAGCTGCTGGGGGCCGAACGCATTTGAAAATCCGGCCACATATTTTGGTGCCTGATTGGGAGCTGAATGCTTTTGTCAATCTGGCCCCCAGTTGTGGGTAGGGCTGCCACCTCTGAGGTGTAAAAAAGCCAGGACATCCGGGATGATGCTGAGCCCATAAAACGGGAGAGTTGGCAGCGTTCACTGAGCTCCGTTGCAGGTTTCCTGGGCACCGCGCTACCTCAAAAAAAGATCAACCTGGGAAAACCAGGACAGGTGGCAACCCTAATTGTGGGTGATGAGTATCTGAAAATTTGCCCCTACAAGTGAAACTGACCACATCTAGCGTCAAGCTAAGTAAAGTGCAAAAACAGTCAGCAACACCCTTGATGGGTGAAAAGCAAATCAGATTTCTCCAACTGTTCCAGTGGTACCAATCAGAAGCAGCCTTATTTAATTGGGCAAGGGAAGGACACGTGCTGTGTTATTATTTTGAGACTGTCCCTTTGATTGAAGGGAAGCTTGACCGTCAAAATGGAATATTGCTCCCTCGCTGGCCAGGCAAAGGGCCCTTTCTTTGAGCATTCTGAACAGCCCAACCCAGCCCATCTGAACCTTGCGTTGCTGGCGTGTGGGACTCACTTCCTGTATGCAGGATGGATGTGGTGGGGATGGGCGAATACAGTCATCCTTGTGCCAAACAGCATGAATCTCATGCTTTTGTGGGATCTGACTGTGGGGTGCCCTAGTTGAACAAACTCACTGGATAAAACCCAAGCCACTGTGGGGGGCATTCTGGGGCACCTGAGGACACAGCCTGCTCAGTGAGAAATGAAAATGGCAAGAACAGGGGCCTTTCCTGAGAAGACAGGTAGCCTTCTCCCCAGTTGGTGTCAAGACACTGAGGAGCAGCAGGGTGTGAGCCTTACCACGCTGCCCCCCAAATATAGAAAAAGGAAAGCAGACCAGCTTGCCACCTGTGTAGAACCCTGTTATGGGAATGTGTGGATTGGCAATCCCTAGAACGTGGCTTGATGGAAAGAGTACGAGGGACCAATGCCAGATAAGAAGACTAGTGGCCTGGGTTTGATTGAGGAGGTCGTTCAGTGGGGACAAGGCATAAGTGATTCTCAGATCTGGATGATATTTGTATCTTTAGTGGATTGGACTGAAGTGCCCAGTACCTTGCAAGATCAATGCAATAGGAGACACTAGCCATGTGTTTTTTGGTAAAAGTCCATTCATCCTGGCGGTTGCCACAATTTTCCTTGAGAAGAAACTCAATCTTTCCACTAGTAACTAGCTCTCATTTAGGACCTGACCCTGCAAACCTTACACTTGTGCTTAATTTTAATGGGATTACTCCTGGTGAGTAAAGTTAAGCCAATGAGCAGGTGTTTGCCAGATCAGGGCCGGAGATTGTAAATTCCTTGAAGCAATGTCTTTTGCACAGTGCTGAGCCCACTGTCGGTGCTCAGGAAATAAAACAGAATCATAATATTAATGCTGAGAGAATAAACATTAGCTCCCTAGCAGGGCTATTGATGTTGAATGCAGAAATGTTTGCTTACACGTTTAAATCAAGTTATAGACCAACCGGAAAGCTAATGACTTCTGCCACGTTGTACCAAACAAACCCCCCATGGTTGAGCCATTTCCCACAAAGTGTCTCAAACAATCTGCCAACTGAACTGCTAATTTTATATTTTTTTAAATAGGAGTAAATGTTACAATCTATCGAGCACCCAGCACTACCGGAGAACGTGTTCGGTGCAGAGGAGGTCATTAGTTCTAATTGCCCGAGCCTGCCTACAGGATTTACTGTCATACCTTGCACTGCATCTATGGGGTAGAAGAGTGTTTCTACATTCCTAAGGGCTAGGAGTTAGGAACCCTAGGGAGGATTCTGCTTTTGCCATGGCCGCGCTAGCCCTGCTTCTCCTCTCGCTTACAAAGGTGAACAATAAATCAGAGGTAACACGGCTGCATTTAGTGATGTATAACAGATTTGCCATCCCAGTGTACACCCTCATGGCATGACACGGATGCAGCAGCTTTGCCTCAGTTTCCCCACATTCTCTTCTCCGCCCACCTGAGCCATAGATGTGGCTTAGCTCTTCAGGCAAGACACTTCAAGGAGGCCAACCAGAATCACAGAGTTGGAAGGGACCTCAGGAGGTCATCTAGTCCAACCCCCTGCTCAAAGCAGGACCAATCCCCAATTTTTTTACCCTAGATCCCTAAATGGTCCCCTCAAGGATTGAACTCACAACCCTGGGTTTACCAGGCCAATGCTCAAACCACTGAGCTATCCCTCCCCCCCAGGCTCAGCTTTCAGCCCCCTTCCTTATCAGCAGGCCCCCAGCTGCAGCAGCCTGTGTTAACATCCAGCTGCAGGTTCCTGAGCTTCAACCAAATCAGCCATCAGGCTGGCCAGGGTCAGGCTCAGCTTCCAACAAAGGGCCACCATCCCCAGCTCACCTCTAGCCCCACACAGGAACTGCCTGTCTGCTCTCCTCCCCAGTGATCCCTCCTTCCTTTTATGTCCACCTCCTAGGCCATCTCACTCAGTGCTGGTGTAGCAGGAGGGGGCTAACTGAGCCCATGTCTGCATCTGAACCCCTTCCTGTCTGGTGTGAGTTGTGTACACCCTGTCACGCTGATGTAAACCTAGTGTAGGGGAGACGCAGGCCCATGGAGTGATCTTGATAATATCACTTAACCACTCGCATGCCTCAGTTTCCCCCTCTGTACAATAGGGATAACGATGCACACTTTTTTAAAGAGCTTTGAGATCTACAGCTGAAGTGTGTGAGGCTGTGGAAGATGGAAAGCATCCTGCAGAATGGCCTTTAATACTGCCGCTTACAAGAGTGACACCTCAGGGTCTAGTTTTGTAGTACAGTCTAGTACTTGGGAGATACCCCTCATTTTAGAAGTCAATTTAGAACAGACTGCTCCACCAGATGATAGCAGAGCTGCGCCAACAATGCAAACCCTGCCTGTACAAGCCAAACCACTGCTGTCAGTTGGGCTCATTCGCATGTTTATGAGAAAGGAGCTTTGACTGGATGGATCCTCTGCCTCTCATCTAACTCGCCCTATAACAGTGGTAGGTAAAAGTCAGCTGAGCACACGGAAGTGCTTCCTGCAAATCCCCTCACAGGACAGCCAGAAAAGTGCACTTGCCCCTGTGTTTTCAGCAGCACAATGGCGCTCTCTAGTGGCCAGTGCAGCTAATCCAAAGCACGGATTTTCCCCTGTGGATTTCCCATATTTATTTAGATTGTAAACTCTCTGGGCAGTGACATGTTTGTACAGGGCCTAGCACAATGGTCTCCTGGTGTATGACTCGGGCTGCTAGACGCAACTGCAATGCAAACAATAACGTATGCTCAGATTTCAGATTAGCAGGAGCTAGAGAGGATTAATTTGCACCTCAGTTATGACCGAGCCCTGCCCATCTCTTTCGTGCCTCTGCAGGGGCTAGTACTTAGAGCAAACAGTCCCCAGATCTATCCTGGTACCAAGCTGTGATCCAAATCACTCCACCTCCTTGAGCCCTTTCAGCCTAGGGTGCAAATCAAGGACTTGGCCGGAAGCCAGATGCTGAGTCTGAGCATTCCTGAGCAACTAAATATGGAGGAGGGGAAGGGGTGGACGCTCCCAAGCCGCTTGCTGGCAGACGGGTGAAAGCAGAGATGCTGAGACACAAGGGCCAACCTTCCGCAATTAAGATATAATCCTTTGGCAGCCAGCCAGAGCGCTGTCTGCCCGGTGCCGAGGGGAGTACTTCCACCTGACTAATTCCTTCCCTCCGCCACTCCTTGTTTGCACACTTCCACTAAATTAATGGCAGATGGGAGCAGGCCAGGCCCCGGTGAGCTCAGGAAGATAAATGACTCTCAGCCGGCCAAGGGGACAGGCGGGAGCATCTCCTGCATAGCGAGGAAACCGATCAATTACAGCAGGAACCAGGATAAAACACAATCCTGGGCATGAACAACTCCTCATAGTTTCAGAGTAGCAGCCGTGTTAGTCTGTATCCGCAAAAAAGAAAAGAAGGACTTGTGGCACCTTAGAGACTAACAAATTTATTTGAGCATAAGCTTTCGTGAGCTACAGCTCACTTCAAATGCATCCGATGAAGTGAGCTGTAGCTCACAAAAGCTGACGCTCAAATAAATTTGTTAGTCTCTAAGGTGCCACAAGTACTCCTTTTCTTTTTCCTCATAGTTTGTCGTGCTTCCCTTCCCTCGCTCTAGCAAAGGGCTTCATACAGCCCTCGCTGCCACTGCACCCTGCAGCTGGGAATGTATTTATCCCCATAGCAGCCCTGTGTGGCGGGGAAATGCAGATGCACAGGGAGGCTAAAGATATTCCAGGGTGTAAGCGCTTTTGAAAATCCCATGAGGTGCCTATGTGTCTCTTTAGACCTAAATAAACATCTTTAAAAATCCAGGCCCAAGCGGTTTGCCCAGGTCACAGAAGTGGAGATTGGACTCAGGTCTCCTGAATCCCAGGCTAAAACCCTAACCACTGCATCATCCTTCCTCTTGCTCCTCTTGCCAGGAGGAAACTCCTGAAACCCAGGAGTTTCACATCAGCTCTACACCCCCCCCCCCCAGATATACGCTGAGTGGAATTACCCCTGGGGTCTGGACTGGGGCGGCCTTTGACAGAAAGACATTTGGATTCTTCCTGAATTGTCTGTGTCAGTGATGAGCTCAACAGATAAGTCAGTCACCCCATGGGGTTGGTTTTTGTTCCAAGGCCAGCTGACCCTCCTTCTGGTCCGTCCTTACCACGGCTCCACGGCACTCAGCTAGTGCCTTTCCACCTTTCACATGGGTGAGCATTCCTACACCCATTTTACAGGCAGGGCCACTGGAGAACTTGCCCACAGTCACACTGCGATCAAGCTTCTGGACCACAGCTGCGTGCCCTGCTGTTGTATGTTTTCTGGATGGGGAGGGAGGAAAGGTACATCTAAGGTACCCCTGCTACATTAAAATTACCCATCATTTCCTTCTCTCCTGGATCTCTGTCTTCTACCTGCACTTCCGCCATCTGTGTGTGTGTACAGAGTACAAGCTTCCCTCAGAGGATCAAACTACAGAAGCCACATTCGTAGCTTAGATGACACCCAGGGGATGGCCCGCAGCAGCCTTTACAACCTTTCTGCCATTAACAGGCAAGACAGTCTCCTATGGGCAGGCATCCAGTGACCTGGATTGGCTCCCTCACTGCCCAGAGCAAACGGGGTACCATCTTGCAGCCCGGCCTGGCAGGTTAGGAGTGGGGTTGATTTCCCAAGGCCAGGCGTCCTCTTCCATGGCTTGCAGATGCGGCTCAGATGCTGGGTGGCCTTGGCTCTGTCCCCGTTGGGCTCTTTGAAAAGCCTTTAACTAAGGGCAGGAAGCCTGTCTGTCAATCTGTCCGAGGCCCCACTGCTCTCTCCAGAGGCTGCATTCATATGCAGAAGCAGGGTGGCTGGCAAGCAGGGAGCAGGGGGCACGTCTGAAATCATCTGGAGCAGGGCTGGGGCAGGATAAGGGGGTGCCAGCAGGGCTAGCAGGAACAGCTGTGCTCTCTGGACTGACAGGGGTGGGAATCACTGCAGTGCAGGGAAAACGTTGCTAAATTAGCCTTTCGCTGGAATGTTCTCCCAAAACAGGCTGCTGTGTCCGAGCTTTCAATGGTGCCTGTCTCCCACAAGGCCCATCTAGCTCTCCCCCCGGCCACCCCCACCAGACCCCCACTCTAATCTGAGCCCAGCTGACCCCCTGCTCTCAGGGGAGTCCCTTCCCACCCAAACTGGCAAGCTGCCCAGGCCTGGAGTACACTTGCTAGTGCCCAATAAGATTCCATAGGAAGGGCCAGGGGACTGAAAATAGCCAGAGCAGAAAGAGATCCGCTAACACCCACGAATGATCACAGATATTTGCCCATGGCCCCATTAAAAGTGAGGGGCTCCCTTCTCTGCCACAGGCCCCAGCACAGTGTAACCATGGTTATCATGCCCAGGCCACCCCTCGGCTCTGCTTGTGGACCAGGAGAGACACAGAGAGTTTTAATTGAATTTTTAGATTATCCCAGAGAGGAGTAATCGCCTTAAACCCAACCTCTTGTAAATTCACTGAACCTACTGTCCTTGTGCAGGGGAAGGGATTTAGCGTGGGGGAGGGGAGATTTCCCAGCCTGGCAATGCCGTCAGTGACCAGTCCTCTGGGATTCGAGCCTTGGGCTAGGCTCAGCAAATGGAGCGTCTTTGCCCAGAAGAACGAATTGGCTCCTGGAGGTCCCAGACCTTAACATCAGGGAGTTCGTGCTTTGCAGCTGTGCTCTCCCCAGGTGATTTAACAGCTGATTGCTCAGGGAAGCAAAGCCTCTGCAGGTCCTGTTAATTTCACTGGTAACTGGGGTTGCTCAACGCCTGAAGCACAGACCCTGAGAGAATGGCACCTGGGAGAAGGGTTGTTCTGGTTTCAGGAGGCTCTGTGCTGTCCCTAGAGCCCGTTACGGTGTTGTCAGGCATCTGGTAAGGACAGGGCCTAGGCTGAGCTAGATGTTCTGGAAGGAGAAGAATCTCCCCTAAATGCAAGCACCTGGCTTGGATGCATTTGTTCTGTTCGATAACCAAATGATAGAGGATTAAAAAGACCTGAAGAGGCCGGTTCTAGGTAGATTGGCCCCTTTCCTGGATGGGAAAGAATACCTGATCACGCAGGAATCCCTGCAATGCCCAATACACAGAACCGTAGTAAAGCATCAAATCCGCACTGGTCCCTGTGCTGACACCATGGCCTCCCAGAACAACTGCAGGGCTAGAACTCAGAGAACTCAGCCCCTCCCACCGCGGCTAAAGGAGAACCTTTGCGAGGTTGATCTTCTGACACAGGCCAGCAAAATCACTCGTTTAGCAGATAGTGCCTTCCCTTAGTGATTGCGGTTACGCCCCAGCCATATAATCATCACGGCTTCAACAGAGATAGAACCCGGGGCTTTTAGTTCCAAAAGCACAAATCCCTTTCGATTGGGCTAACGGGGAGGGAATCTCTACTGTCACTGCAGAACCTACAGCCTACCATGGAGCCCTTCTCATTTGCCCAGCAGAAGGCAGAGAAGCCCATATACACCAGCCCAGTGCTCCTCAACCTTTTCAGGCCGGCGACCCTCTTATTCAAAGTCAAAAATGTTCACGCCCTCCCCTGGCATATATTAGAAAGATAAGAGTGAAAAAGTGTCTCAAAGCTTCCAGTGCTAAGCCTACACAATTGGTTTGTGGGTATGTTTTGATCGGTGGATAGAGAACTCTTGGCCATGCAGGGGAGGGTGCTGGGGAGCAAGAGTTTCTTTGCTTTAGATTATAACAACATTTCCAATGCCTCATGATCCTGCTGATTGCCATTCATGGTCCCCCTGGGGCTGCAACCCACCAACTCACCCACGAACCAAGAATAAGGGTGAGCTTGTGTCTCTCTGTGTAAGTGGGGCAGACTTTCCCTTTTCAACCCGGCACACATATAACAGCCCCCAGATGTTTCTGCTCTGTGTCTTTGTTTCCCTGCCTTCGTAGATGGATTTGTTCTGCGTCTATGTCAGCGTTCGGGACCAATTCTCATTCTGCCCAGCAGCCTTGTCTCTTGTGGCTTCTCTCTGCCTAGTGACCTCTGATCTGTCCACTCCCCAACCCTTTCTAGCTCTCCCCCCCCCCGCACCCCAGGGATCCCAGTTCCTTGTCTCTCCAGGCATGGCTAAGTCATGGGCTCATTGCATGCAGTGCTGCGGCGAAGGGGAAGTTTGGGGCTGGCTCTGCCTTCTGGGGTATCACTGAAGGAGGAGCTGCAGCACCCAGCCTTCCCTGCTGTCTGCCCCTGCACAGTTAATACATCTGCAATGCTGGGACGTCCCGTTTGCTCATTTCCACTACACCCTGCCTTTTGCTGGCCTCAGGTGGCCTTCTCATCCATGTATTCCTCCTGGCCTGGGTCTGAAATAGCTGCCTGAGGTCCCGCTCTGTTCTCCGCCATAGGTCATTGGATTGGTTTGTGTCATTGCCCAAGGCCTTGGAAACACTCCCTGAATTGACGTGGGTTCTCATCAGGGGACAGTTTGTTCCAGTTCAGCACATGGAGGGACTTCCCAGAGCCCAGCGGAGACTTGTGCCCTGCTCTTTTAGCACCCCCACCTTCTCAGTCCCATGGGGATCAGCTGTCGGCTACAAAACACCACGGGAAGCAACACAAAAGGCAGGAGCAAAGGCCAAATATCTCCATGCCAGTTTTATCACAGCAGAGAATGGGATGCCCAGTGCAGGGTCTGGCCCCTGGCCAGGGCTGCTTGCAGTCATGCAGGACCATGGACCCAGCCATGCAACAACATCACAAAATGACCGAGCAGCAGCACCCTTCACCCAAATAAAGCTGCAGAGCGAAGGGGCTAAACTCTCTGTGCCATTAATATTGCCAATGCCAGCCTCTCTGGGGTTGGATTAAATGGGTGAAGGCAAAAGCCCCAAGCAGAAGTAGGGAGTCAGCTATTTCACTGCAGGGATTCCTCAGTTCACAAAGCTCTTCCAAGGAACCCCACTCCTGTACCGCAGCACCCCCTGCTATTCCAGTCCTGCCAATGCACCCCACATCTGAATGGCAGCATCCCCTGCTCTTGGAGTCCTGCTAAGGCACCCCATTCCTGATCTGCAGCACCTCCTGCTGTTCCAGTCCTGCCAATGCACCCCACTCCAGAACCACAGCACTCCCTGCTGTTCCAGTCCTGCCAATGCACCCCACACCTAAATGGCAGCACCCCCTGCTCTTGGAGTCCTGACAATGCACCCCACACCTGAACTGAAGCACCCCCGGATATTTCAGTCCGACCTGCTGCCACTAGTGAACTTCAGTTCTCCACTTTCCTTTTTCAGAGGCAGCAAGTGCTATGTAAGACAGCCCTGTCTGAGTGAGCATGGTTATGCTTGTACTAGCCCAATGGTTTAGGCACTAACTTAGGATCCCTGCTCTGCCACAGACTTCCTGTATGACCTCAGGTAAATCATTTTGCCTCTCTGTGCCTCAGTTTGCCCATCTGTACAATGGGGATACTAGTCCTGCCCAGTCTCACAGGGGTGTAGTGGGCCGTAAAGATTGAAAAGCCCTTTGAGCTCTACTGAGGAAAGCAAGGTTTTGACAACAAGGTATTTTTATTGTTGTTTGTTTAAGCCCATACTTGCCACATTTTAAAACGTGAAGAAATTGGGCTCGTGCTTTATGAAAATGCCACCTGTGGGCAGAGCCCAAGCCTGGAAAATGTCATTTTGAACGCTGAGTGTTTCACAAAGTTACCATGCGCGTAAAGGGAACACACACGTCTGTAACTGAAAGTGACTGCCAGCCATCGCAGGTGGATCGGAGAGCAGAACATGGCCGGGGACACAAAATATGCAGGTTCACTTATCAAGCCACCTTCCTAGATAGAGGATGCTTCTCCCCAGGATTCAGAGTGAGTTAGCAGCAACAGGAATGAATAAAAGCAATCCACCCCAGCCGTGGGGTCAAGCCCATCCCATGACCCTGCTCCTGGAGCCCAATCCACCCAAAAGCATTCTCCCCACTCCAGCCCCAAGCTGAAATGAGGTTAATCCTTTATTCACTCAGGAGCAGCGAATGCATCTGCACCCCCTTTTAGACCTCTGGACTCCCTCTGGAGCCACAAGGAGGCTCAAATCCCAGCATGGTTAGCTCACCACTTCTTCCTTCTCTGGTGTCCCAAGATGCAGCTTAATGTGTAGAGGATATGGGGGGACATCTTCAAAACCATTGCCAGATCTATTCTGCCCACTCTTTAAAAATCCCTGAGCACTTTGATTAAGACTAGGGGTTTCTTCCCCTTCCTTGACAAAATTACCACTCCCCCATGCAGTGATGTGTGGGATGCTGGGGGGGAGGAGGACTGTTGGTTGCCACCCCTTCACCTTTGAGGTGGCTGCATTCCCAGGGTGCCATACGTAAGCAGTTTGTAAGGCACTTTGAGACCCTAATTATAACATTAGTACAAAGGGTGCAAAAAGGAAAAGGTTTGCTCTGCTTGGCCAGCAGCCTCAGCGCTGTGGTTACTTTCACTAAGAGCCCTGGCAAATTGTTTCCAATTTAAGTTGGAAGTTATTTGGGGGAGGAGATCATCTTTTAGGTCTGTATCTGTACAGCACCTGGCACAATGGGGGGCTTGGCCCATGACTTGGTTTCCTAACGGCTACAGTAACCCAGGCCTACTTGGTTTGGCACTCTGCCCCCCACCATTGGCAGCTAAACCAGTTAGAGCTTGATGAGCCTGCTACAGCCCCACCGAAGAGAAAAGTGTCTTCTAGCTCTGGCAGTCGAGATTCATACATTAACTTCCAGAGGGCCCAGGTTTGATCCCAGCTGACGCTGAACGGGCTCTGGGGGCATTACACTACCACAGTATAAATAAGAAGGAGGGTTTGTTTAATTGGCAGCATGTGAAGGCGTCAGGGCCACAGGAGGCAGCAGAATCACTGAGTTGTCAGGACAAGGGACTACACAAGCCCTTTGACACTGCCCCTGCTCTCTAACTTTTCTGAGGAAAGGCCAGAGAGCAAATGCTGCCGCTAGCTCCCACTCGAGGTGCATCCTAGAGGAAGGAAGGAAGGAAGAGCACAGTACTTTCAAATAGAGGCCGAACCAACCCAGAATCGCCAATCCCCTTCTGAGGCTCTGCAGCCAAGACCAAGAGCTGAATTGCGCAGTCCAGGTGAGAGGCTCATCTCTGGAACTTCCAGCCTAGACTGAAGCAGGATGTACAGGGAATTCAGAGATTCATAGACCTTAAAGCCCAAAGAGACAAGGCACAAGGGACGAGTCCCACATGCAGCAAGCTGAAGATTAGGAGAAATTTACACCTCATCCCAACCAGGCTTAGCAGCATCTTTGCAAGAATCATGTATGACTTTGACCCAGAGAGAGCAGGATGGAAAAGACTCCCCAGAAGACCTAAAACATAGCTGGACAGCATCAAAAGATATTGGTTCCTCACCGGCATCCTACCCCGTAACACGCCAGGTTTGGCTCAGGACAGAACATCATGGAGGTGCATTTGTTGACCTCTAAGAGAACTAATCACACAACCGCCCAGACTTGGGCTGCGCGCACCTTGGCCTTAGATGCGGATAGGACTCTTTGAATCCGGGATTTAATGGCCATTTGGGCTGTGAACAGAGACAAAGCATCGGGAGTTTTCCCCAGGTTTGCATGGGGAAGGGATAACCCCACCTCCCCAGCCCTTGGAGGGGTGGGGGCGGGAAATCACTTCCTTTTCTGTTTAAAAATGTGGCAGCCAAAACAAAGAATGAACGCCCACCGTCCAGCAAATTGCCGATCGCAGTGCTGGGTGATGCTGCAGCTGCTGTCAGGGAAAATCCAGGCACTTTGAAGACCCCTCCCCATCCCAGCCTGGGGACCAGGCAACCCTGGTTTGAGAACCTCTGTGCACCTGTGACTCACCAAGAATTCCCTTCCTCTCATTCACCCCCGGCATAAACTGAGCTGCCCTTGGGCCAGATGAATCCTCCCTCCCAGGGGCTATCTGACAGGAGACAGGGTCAGGCAGTCACCCCTTCCTTGCTGCACCTGGTTGTTATGAGAAGAGCTTTACAGGATTTGCTTGTGGTAGGAGCCTCAGAGATATGGGTTCCATCCCGCCCCTGGATTGTATCTGCTTTGTTTTATTTACACAGAGGAACATTTCCTGAAGGAGGGGGCTGGGGAAGGGTATTAATGAGTTCAGACCAAGAGGAGCTGCTTTAGCTGATGATTTTATTGCTTAATGCAGGGAGTTATGTAACACCGGGGTCTGTGTTCCCCCCTCGGGGATCAGGCTATCGGTTCAATTAATCCTTCCTAATTCACTGCCCTTGCGGACCTTCAGCTGGAGAGGGCCAAGAAATGCAGCTGGCTGCCAAATATGCCAGGCCCTGGCGGGGGACCTGGGAGCACCCCCCAGCAGGAAGAAGCAAGATCTCTTTCACATGTACAGAGCCCGCCCAGCTAGACGGTGTCTCGTTCCACATTCGTTCTAACGTGCTAAGGGCTGGGATTCATGTCACTGGTAGCATGTAGTAACCCTACAATAACAACGCCCATGAGGGAACCCTACAATAATAAACCTGCATGCGTTGCCCATGAGAGTAATCCTTCGTTAACAAACCTGCATGCGCCACCCATTAGAGCAGCCCTACAATAACAAACCTGTATGTGCCACCCATTAGAGCAGCCCTACAATAACATAACAGCATGCACAGCCCTGCGCTCATGAGCCAATCTACAACAAGCCTGTGTGTGTGCAAGTGAGACAGAAGAGAACATTCCAAGTGGTTATTAAGAGAGAGCAAACATTAATTATTGAACAAATGTAATTGCCAGCACCCTTCTAAAGCTGGTTCCAGTGATTCTGTAAAACAGGACTCCCAAGTGGTCTAAGAAAACCAAGTACTTTGCAGGGCACTTCAGCTCTTTTATTCCAGCATCTCCAGCTCTGAGCCAACAGCTGCTCCTGTTGGCACGCTCTTGAGAACGCTTTTCTCTAGGCTTTAGGTATGAAATGTACCAAAACAGGCAGTTACAGCAGCGATCCTATTTCTAGGGTCTGAACCAGTATCTGACACCCTCATGCAGTTTCATAGCAGCACTAAAGTGCCATAGCACTAAGGATAGTAACTGCGTCATTTCAGCAGCCCCAGGGATTGCAGTGTCCTGTTGCTGTTGCTTTTTGTTCCAGTGCTGGACATTTACCTTATAGTTGTTCCCAAACTCACAGTTACACGGGGCTGCCCAGTTGCTCTTTGCAGCCGCATGTTCCATGCGGTGCTACTGTCTGGGGCTCCTTGCACACACAGCTCTTCCCACCTTGCTGCTGCAGCTGTGCCGATGCACCTCAATCCTGTCCCCCAGCCTCTCCTCTGGTCCAGCCCTGAGCCAAGACTGGCCATCCTATGGGTGTGGTGGTTTAGGATGCAAACTTGCTTTCACTTGTGACCTGAAGCCTGGTCTATACTAAACAAGAATTGGGTCCACCCAGTTATGTTGCTCAGGGACGAGAACGATCCACTCCCCTGAGTAACGTAGTTAGCCCCAGGCGCAGACAGCGGTAGGTGGATGGAAGAATTCTTCATCGACCTAGCTACCGTCTCTTGGGATGTGGATTACCTACAATGATGAGAGAAGCACTCTTGTTGGCATAGGTCATGGGCAGCGTGTGAACTCCCTGTTCAGGGAGGCTTAGCCCCTTGCCCCGCCCCTTCTGCCTGAGTTCCCACCCCTACCCACCTCTTCTGCCCAAGGCCCCGCCCCCTACTCACACACTGGGACCAGGGGAGCCCCAAGCTCCCCACTGCAGCCGAAGGAGTCCCAGTCGGCCTGGCCAGCCCAGCTGAGCCACCCCATGCACTGGCTGCCCGAAGGAGCCCCAAGTCCCTGACAGCGCTCTGAGCCCCACCGCAGCCTGACCCCGAGGTGAGGAACATTAGCAGAGGCTTGCGGAGGCATAGCCTCCACCAGCCTCCATTATGCGCTGCCCCTGGTCTAGGTTACGTCTACACGGAGGCGCTTCAGTGGCACAGCGGCAGCGTTTCAAGTGCAGACAAGCCGTGATTAGGATTGGAACTAAGGATGACAGGCTGGGGCATCAACCCGTCTGCTCCCTGCAACGAGCAGCTGCCACCTCTGTGCCTATCACACTTAAACGTTGCGAGATGAGCAACGTCCCCCTGCTCTGAGCCACTGTGGTCCTTTCTTCTCTGCTAACAATCATAGAATCATAGAATCATAGAATATCAGGGTTGGAAGGGACCCCAGAAGGTCATCTAGTCCAACCCCCTGCTCAAAGCAGGACCAAGTCCCAGTTAAATCATCCTAGCCAGGGCTTTGTCAAGCCTGACCTTAAAAACCTCCAAGGAAGGAGATTCTACCACCTCCCTAGGCAACGCATTCCAGTGTTTCACCACCCTCTTAGTGAAAAAGTTTTTCCTAATATCCAATCTAAACCTCCCCCATTGCAACTTGAGACCATTACTCCTCGTTCTGTCATCTGCTACCATTGAGAACAGTCTAGAGCCATCCTCTTTGAAACCCCCTTTCAGGTAGTTGAAAGCAGCTATCAAATCCCCCCTCATTCTTCTCTTCTGCAGACTAAACAATCCCAGCTCCCTCAGCCTCTCCTCGTAAGTCATGTGCTCTAGACCCCTAATCATTTTTGTTGCCCTTCGCTGTACTCTTTCCAATTTATCCACATCCTTCTTGTAGTGTGGGGCCCAAAACTGGACACAGTACTCCAGATAAATGCTCCCCATGTGAGGACGAGTGAGACCCCAGCAGCAGGGAGAGGGAGACAAGTGGATGCAGAGCCTGGGCTGCGAGTGACGGACTGTCGCCTCCATTCTGATGTAAACCAACTGCTCCCAGCAATCTGAACGTGGATCCCTCCCCGCCTCGCAAGACAAATGTAAATGCCAAGAGCAAGAGGCAGCTGGGATCCCAGGAAGCAGACACGCCACATGGACCACATCCCCAGCTGGTGTCCCTTTGCTGATTTCAGTGGCGCTCTGCTGATTTACACCAGTGGAGGCGCCGTGAGACAGTGGAGCTGGGGTACTGATCGGGGAAGAGGCTATCGGCCTGTCCGATGGGCAGAGCTAGGAAGCTCAGACATGAGTTGCGTTCACAAGGTGAACTGTGGTGGGAAGCGATGGGATATTTCGGGGGGTGGGGGGGGACTTGGTGATGGCTGACTGAGTGACACACCGGCTTAGCATGTGCAAGCACATTTCTGCTAGTGGCAATGTTATCACCCTCCGGGAACATTGCAGCCCTGGAAACACTGGCTGGCTAGTGAAGTGTTCACATGACGAGGTCACAGAGCTGCAGATCAGGTTGTGGGGTGCAGGGCCTGTGGACCGCAGGACTGGACGAGCAGAGAGAGTTGCAGGTTTGAACTGAAGAGCAGGGTAGAGTTGTGTGTAGGGAGGTTCAGGACTGGAAAAACAGGGGGCTGCGGGTTGGGATCGAGGGGCATCAGCAAACCTGTGCGTGAGGAGCCCAGGACTGACATAGCGGGGAGTGGCGGCATGGGTGGTGGGTAAAGAGGCCAGGGGAGGCTAAGCCTCCCCGAACAGCCAGCCTGCTGCCTTTGAAGTGCACAGCTGCCGAAAGAGCGCCCGGACCATGGCCCCACCCGCGGTCTGCCCCGAGGCCCCATTCTCGCTCATCCTCTTCCCCCTAAGGCCCTGCACTCACTCTGCCGCTTCCCCTCCCTGCTTCGCCCACATGGGGGCCTCAGGGGAGGAGGCGAAGAGGTGCGAGAGGTGGGCAGGGGGACCTTGGAGGAAGTGGTGGGCAGGAGTGGGGGTGGACTGTGGGCAGGGCTTCGGGGGAAGGAGGCCAAGTGGGGGCAGGCCTTGGGACAGGGCCAGGGTCTGGACATGCCCAGGCTCCCATAATGGACGAATCACACACCACCCATGGGCTGCAGGTGGGCTTGAGGGGCGCCAGCAGAGCTCTGTGGGAAATTTTAGAAGCTGCCCATACTAGGGGCCCTATCCTGCCCACACTGAAGTCTAAGGAGGCTTTGCCCTCGCCTTCAATGGGGAGCGCTCCCGATGCCTGGCTGCAGCTGCTGCTGTCAGACCCTCGCTCTCACAAGCTCCAGGTTCCAGCCATACAAAAGCAAAGCTGCCTCAGCGTTCCCCCATGGGGCATCAGCTCCCTGCTGACCCCCACCTTTCATTCTCAGGGGTCTTTATGCTACCCCACAGGCGAGCCCCAGGTCTTTGGGCATCATTTCCTAGCACACTTCCCCAGGGGGACGTTAGAGCCCAAAGAGATGGTGATCACCTGGCAGTTCAATGCACACACAGAGATACCATTGGTTAGTCAAGGTAATCCTCCATAGCACAGCAATGAATTAACCCTCACAGCCCCCCCCATGCGGGAGGTAAGCATTATTATCCTCATTTAATAAATGGGGGAAACTGAGGCACAGGGCCTCCTCAATGTTGCACAGCTAATCGGTGACAGACTTAAGGATAGAATCCAGAGTCATTCATAGATTCCAAGGCCAGAAGGGACCATTGTGATCATCTAGTCTGACCTCCTACATAGCACAGGGCATGGAATTTCCCTGAAAAAATTCCTAGAGCAGATCTGTTAGGAAAACAGCCAGCCTTGATTTAAAATTTGCCAGTGAGGGAGAATCCACCACAACTCTTGGTAATTGTTCCAATGGTTAACCACCCACCCTGTTACAGATTTACATCGTACTTCCCGTCTGAATTTGTCTACCTTCAACGTCCAACCATTGCACCATGTTATACCTTTCCCGGCTAGACTGAAGAGCCCATTATTAAATATTTGTTCCCCATGTAGATACTGATCAAGTCACCCCTTAATCTTCTCTTTGTTAAGCTAAATAGATTGAGTTCCTTGAGTCTATCACTATAAAACATGTTTTCTAATCCATTAGTCATTCTCATGGCTCTTCTCCTTATCAACATTCTTCTTGAATTGTGGGCACTAGAACTGGACACAGTATTCCAGCAGCAGTCGCACCAGTGCTAAATACTCTCTATTCCTGCTTCAGATTCACTTGTTTATGCATCCAAGGATTACATTAGCCCTTTTGATCACAGCATCACAGTGGGAGGACATGTTCAGCTGATTATCCACCCCCATCCGATCTTTTTCAGAATCACTGCTTCCCAGGATAGAGTCCCCCAGCCTATAAGTATGGCCTACATTCTTTGTTCCTAGACATTTACAGTTAACCAAATTGAAACGTGTACTGTTGGCTTGCACCCAGTTTACCAAGCGATCCAGATCACTCTGTATCAGTGACCTCTCCTCTGCATTATTTACCACTCCCCCAATTTTTGTGACATCTGCAAACTATATCACCGATGATTTTGTGTTTTCTTCCAGGTCATTGATAAAGAAGTTAAATAGCATAGGTTCAGGAATCAATCCCTTCAGGAACCCACTAGAAACACACCTGCTTGACAATGATTTCCCATTTACAATTACATTTTGAGACCTATCAGTTAGTCAGCTTTTAATCCATTTAATGTGTGCCTTGGTAATTTTATACTATTCTAGTTTTTTAATCAAAATGTCATGCGGTACCAAGTCAAACGCCTTTCAGAAGTCTAAGTATATTACATTAACTCTATTACCTTTATCAGCCAAAGATGTAATCTCATCAAAAAAAAAAAAAGAAATCAAGGTAGTTTGACAGGATCTATTTTCTATAAACCCATGTTGATTGGCATTAATTATTTTACCCTCTTTTATTACTTTATTAATCAAGTCGTGCATCAGCCACTCCATTATCTTGCCTGGAATCTATGTCAGACTGACAGGCCTATAATTATCCAGGTCATCCTGTTTACCCTTTTTAAATATTGACACAACATTAGCTTTCTTCGAGTCTTTCCCAGTGTCCCAAGACTTACTGGAAAACCAACATCAATGGTCCAGCAAGTCCCTCATCCAACTCTTTTAAAACTCTTTGATGCAAGTTATCCAGACCTGCTGATTTAAATGTGTCTAAACTTAGCAGCTACTGGTTAACATCCTCCCAAGATGACAGTGAAATGGAACAAGCATTACCATACGATATGACTATATCACCTGCTTTTTTCGCAAATACAGAACAGAAATATTTACTGAACACATCTGCCTTTTCGGGCACTTTTATTGATAATTCTACCATTTCCATCTAGTAATGGATCAATACCATTGTTGGGATTATTTTCGTTCTTTTGTCCTGACTCCCAGCCTGTGTGCAGGCCACTACATCACACAACCTCCCAAGTGGGGTCTGGCTGAGTTTCAAGGTGCTTATAGAGGCCAGGCAATTCTAATGTTTGGAAAATTCCTGCCGCTGTTGTACAATCATCCCATCTCACCCTATATATATACGCACACACACTATATCTAAAGTACAGTATGCCAGCACGCAGAGAGCAGACTCAAGTTGCCATAGCGATGATCAAACACTAATGCTCTGAGGCTCATCCTAGAAATGTTTCATTTAGCTCCTGACTCCACAAAACAAGCCCAAGAGCAGACAGACTTGCCTTGGGGTCCTGGCTGCTTATTGCTACCCAAGACCAGCCTCCCTTCTGACCACTGCCAGCCTGGCCAGGGCCTCTCCCCCAGCCACCAACTGCCCCACCACTATTGCTGACTCCCACCATTACCACTGGCTTCTTCCTCCCCCACTCGCACTGCCAGTGTCCACCTCCATCACCACCCACAGACATAAAGCCAGCGATGGCTTTCTCCTCCAACAACCTCTTCTGCCTCCATTCCCTCATCCACCCCGAGACACCTCCCACCCTGCCCCACAATGCCCGGGGAGAGCTTCACCTCAGGGCAGTGGGCATTACTCACTTCCCCAACTTTGTCCAAACTGACAGAGTAGCAGGGATGCACGGCTGAAGGTTCGATCACCATGGCAACCCGAGGCAGCCGTCTCTAGGAGACCAGCTTTTTGCCTTTCATGCCGTTTGGTGAGACAGCACTCTAAAGACGCAAGAAGAACAACAAAAAACAAAAGGAGAGAGAAACTTTTGGTCGTGCTCTGCAGCTGCCATCAAATCATCTCCTATTTCTACAATAGTCCCAACCAAGTGGGAGCCAAGCCAACCACACAGAGAGTTCGAAACCCCGAAGCACAGTCACTTGCTCCCAGAAGTGTTTGGATGAGGCCTGCAAACCTTAAACCACCAGGGCAGGACGGACAGCTTTGGATTGGTGGTAAACTGAGCCCCAACACAATCATGTCACCAAAATGCTAAATGTCATGTGTAAAAACCCACCAACTTAACCAGCTGATCCAACTGGGTTGGTGGGTTCAGAGGGTGAGGTTCCGTTCTGATGCATTTCTCATTCTGAAAAAGATTTGGGGGGTGGGGGAATGTTTTGAAATGCTGGACAGGTCCCGTTTCAATACGTTCGCAACGAAAAATTCCCTTTTTGGTTCGGTTGAGACAACTTTTCAGCTAGAAATTTAAGCCAGTGATAGTTTAATTATTTTTGAATTAAAAAGCTTGAAATCAAAACAAAACATCTCAACATTCCAAAACGAAACATTTCATTTGATCCGAACTGAATTTTTATTTCTTTACTTCGTATTCCCGATTGGCAATTTTATTTTATTTTATTTTATTTTATTTTTAGATTTCGACTCTTTGGCCTGATTTGGGACAGGAAAATTCTTCTCAAAAGTTTTCCCAAGATGAGAAAACCATTTCCCACCCTGCTGCAGCCAGGGAGGGTGTTGGTGGAGCTTGTCCTGCCAGTGCCCTGCTGTGTAGAGGACGAGGCCTGCATCTCCAGAAACATCAAAGCCGCCCTTTCTCCCAGCACCACTTTCACTAGTCCTTGCCTGCATATGCCTGGCTAGTGAAGCTCTTCTCCACTTGCTGAACTAGTGCAACAGGGTGACAGAGACCTGGGGACCTGGCACCACTTTGCTTTTCAGCGAGACGGCCGCTGTCAGCAGGCGGCTCCGACCTGCCAGTTCCAATTTAAAACACTCCCTGCTCAATTACAAAGACAATTTGCAGTTTGCACGTGGGCGAGACTCTGTCCTCACTATGGGGGCACATGGCAGGCTGCGCTGGGGAGGTGGAGGGATGCATTTCACAGAGCCTGCAGGACCGAACGGATCACAGCCCAGGGACATGTGTTCAGGGAGGGGACTGGGCCCTGTAAAACACAGAAACAGCCCTGCACTGGCTGGGGCATGGACTACATACAGAGCCATCCCTAGGGTATAGCAAATCAGGGCGACCGCTCCAGGGCCCCGCTTTGGGGGGCCCCACGGGCTGGTGCGATGGGCTAGTGCCGTCAGTCCTGGAAGTGATGGATCAGTCCCAGAAGTGACAGATTCATCACTTCCACCCGGGGCCACGCACCCTCCTAGGGACAGCCCTGACTACATACCCTGGGTGGGATTTCTCCTTGTCAAACTTCTCTGGCCCATTTGAAGGAACACCTCTTCCCCTTGCTGTGGGCTCTCCTAGGCTGATTCCACTCATCCCAGAGTGATATTGATTCTTCGACAGAGGAATTGATTTCCACTCCATTGGTCTAGCAACTTATGATACCGAAATGTACTGTAAGGGCAGAGCCTGAGTTCCAGAAGGGGCAGGAATCTCCTCTGGTTACCCAGTTTTCCCTATCTTAGGATGTATGGATGAGAGTTGCTCTATGACACAGAGTATGGGCAAAGCCCAGGACCGTGTGAGAAGGATAACCTAGTGGTTAGAGCATGGGGGGGGGGCGCAGCTGGGTTCTATTCCGCTCTACTGGTGACTTTGGGCAAGTTGCTCCCCTGCTCTGTGTCTCAGTTTCCCCAGAAGAGATAATAGTACCGACCCGCCTCGTGGAGTGCTGCGGGTTAACCCATTTGTGTTGGCACAGTGCTGTGGGCAGAGGGCATTAACTAAAGGCAGGCTGTCCTTGGGAAAGGCAGCTGGGGTTAGCACAGCAGCTCTTTCTGAAGAGCCCCTCACCCCCACCTGTTTGCCATGTGAATTTTTAACATGAAGAAATGGCGGGGCCTGAGGACCAGTGGCCCGGGAATTCCAGTCCCCGGCCCTGCTGCTGCTGCCATGGGTCCGAGTGAGTTTGTGCACACACTTGTGGGCCGAGGTAAAATGTTTACAGCAGCCATACAGATGCCACGCGGCTGGTAAGCTGGTGTCAGGGCATTTGGCGATGGGCAGGGCACAAACAGGCAGGGATTCTCCTACAGCGCTCCCCTGCTTCTTCTCGCTGGAATGCTGCTCCCCCAACTGTGCACTATAGAGGCTGGTCGTGGAACTGCGGGAGGGATAATCCACTCAGCTCCAGCAGATAAACATGGCTTTCTCCTCCGGAAAGCCTTCAAATGCAGCAGCCACGCTAAGCAAAATGGGGGCAGCTTGCTCCTGCTCTCCGTGCCTGGCAAGCTCAGGAAAATGTTTGGCATTGTAGGTTTTAGCTGTGGCTTCTGCTGAGGGATGTGTGGAGCACACAGGTGATCTCCCTGCCATAGCCTGCGTGTTGGGATCTCTAGGGGGGAGCCACATGGGGTGGCCCCCAATGCCTAGCTATAGTTCCCTGCACCGCCAGGTGGAAGATCCCTGCTTAAGTCACAGTCTAGTTTCTTGCTCCTTGGGCTAGGAGCGTTAGGAAGCCCGTATGCTTCAAATCCAGGCAAGGAGGGAGGGCTTAGCCGGGACTCTCAATAGCAACTCCTCTAGCCAAATAAAGAGCAATGTTAGACTCTGCAGCTCCTCCTGGGCTGAGTGGAGGCAGAGGAAGGAATGAGGAGAGTTGTCAACACACCATAAGAAAAGCAAAAGACGGGTGGGTGTGCACATACTGTCCATTTCATGCCCTGTCACTGAACTGCAGTGTAGATATTGCATGTATTTTCCCCCTCTCTCTCCTGCAAGCACTATTGACTGGCTATTGTTTGCATTGTACCTGTATTGTGCAGTTCCATAAGCTGCATGCTTAGTTTCTTCCCTCTCTCTATATTTAATCTATGCTCTGCATACGCACAGGCTGCTGTGATTGCTGCAGGCTTGCAGTTCTGTACTGTCAATCCCTGAGCTTGGGGGAGGATGCCTGTTCTTTGCTTATCAGGCTCCTCTGGGTCCTTTTCAGCGGTAGCTGAACAAAAAATGCCAGTGTTCCCACCTGATAATCTACATGAGTCAAAATTAAACATTTTCACTCATAAAAATTGTAGCTGTGCGAGTCTGTGCAATTCCCCTGTGCCTACAAACCACAGTGCTAAGCCCACACGGCGACTCTCCAGAGAGAAGGGCTTGTGTGGAGCATACAGGAACACCGATTGCATCCTGTCTTGCTGGCCAGCAGAAGTAGAACTGCAATTGCCCAGGCTTTAAAACTCTCACTAGATGGCACACATAACAAAGTAACTGCCAGGGGGCTGTAATGTTCCCCTGGCCATATGGGACTTCATACCCCTCAGCAATTCTGTACATGTAGGCCACAAGCTGGGGGAGAATGCAGAACTGTTTTTTTCCAAACACATAGGCTGCGATCACTTGAGCTAAAGGGGAATCTCCTGTAGCAGTTCTATTATTAGGGCTTATAACCTGTATAGGCTGGATGCCAACATGATCTCACATGTACAGGCACCTGAGCCAGTCTGATGTTCCATCTAGCAGAGGGCAGGGGTGATGCATACACACCAGCCAGTAGGTTAAAGTGCACGGGAGAGGTTAAAAACAGAATCCATGAACACCCACTGAGGGGAGACACATACCCAAAGAGAGCAAATGAGCTCCCATCTGGCACCTGTGTGGCATCACCACCTCCAAACAGGCAGTTTTGAGGGGACCCCCTCTAAGCAATGAAGCACACTGTCCCCCCTCTCCACAAACACAATCTGTTCCCTGTCAGAGCACTCAGGGAGCTGGGCACAGCAGCTGACCCTAGGCCAGGAAGCATACGCCCATGCTCACCATGACCCTCTGCAGCTCCTCTTCCAAATGCCTGCAGGCCAGCTTGTCTGAGTTGTCCCTAGGGGCCAGCCACCCAGCTCCTGCTGGTTCTAGTACAGTGCACACATGCCCATGTGCACGGCTAGCCAGAATCTGGGCCTAAGTCTAAACGAAGGAAAAACATTGTAGGACAATGTAAAAGAGTGTTAGTCAGCTAACAAACATAGGGCCTGTTCTGTAGGGTGGTGCTGAGCGCCCACAGTTCCCACTGAAGTCAGAAAGTACGTTGCAAGATTGGGCCCATACTTATACCAATCCCCTGCTGGTAACAAATTCTTATCTGGATAGCAATGAACTTATTCTGGGCAGGAGAGTCCCCGAGTTCCAAAATAGACCACACAGGCCAAGCTAATGTTAGAACCATTTCCATCGGTGCAAATCCCAACACACTGAGAGCTGAGGCATTTTCGTAGTCACATGACGACCGATGAAGTGAGCTGTAGCTCACGAAAGCTTATGCTCAAATAAATTTGTTAATCTCTAAGGTGCCACAAGTACTCCTTTTCTTTATTGCGAATACAGACTAACATGGCTGCTACTCTGAAACCGAAAGAGAATAGACGGTCCAGGGTGCTGCTTTGTCCCCATCCCTCCATACCATAATCTAAGCAGCTCTTAGACTGAGACAAAATAAATAAATACAGACATTATAGAGCCAAGATGATCTGTGACTGAAGCACTGCTCTGGAGTCTATGGAGGAATGCCAGGAAAGAAGGTGGCCCCCTGAGACTTAGAAAGAAGAATCATAAAATTTTTAAAACTCCATCTCGGAAAATGAAAGACTTGGCAACAAGTTCCCCCCACTTTCCCTGCCCCACCAGTCCTACCCCAGGTACGGCAAAGAAGATGGTGAACACTCCCAACACTCCCAAAAGCAGAGAAGTATATCCAGATGGTGAGAATCAGGTGGTGGATGAATGTGGGCAAGGGGGAGCAATCACAGACCTGCTTCAAAATTTGCACTTTGATGAGACTTTAATGAAATGAGTAGAGCTGGTGGCAAAATGGAGTTTCCATCACTCGGGAAATTCCGAATTTTGGGTTTGTCCCAAATCAGGGATGAAAAGTCCAAAATGTGGGAATTTTTTCCAAATGAAATATTCAGAACGTATTTTGTTTTGAACACATTGCTAAGGTTGAAACATTTTGGTTTGATGTTATCATTAATTATATATTATGTCACAGTGATCACTTTGAAATGAAATGTTTTGATAATTCCTCATGAAGCTTTTGACGCAATCGATACATTCCCGTGAAACGGTTCATTTTTGTCAAATCAGCATTTTCCAATGGTAAACTGTTCCCTCAGAAAGATTTTTAACCCGCTGTGAGTAGCCATGGGCCAGATTCTGATGGCCCCACTTACTGTGAATAGTATCTTACTCCATGACTAGCCCCACTGAGGTCAAATGGGAGCCCCTGTGGAGTAAGGCATAACTGCTCAGCCTGAGTAAGGGGATCAGAATTGGCCCTTCGGATTTCACCCTCATATAACTAACCCAATAAAAAGGAAACAAATGATATTTAGCAAACAAAAATCATTAGCAGCAGAAAACCCAATTCTGCCACCCACGCTCAGGCTGAGCAGCCCCACTGGTTTCAAAGTGGCTACATGTGGACCGGCTGGCACCCAGCAGGAGCTAAGCGTAGCAGAATCTGGCCCAGAGATTGCATTTCTTCAAAGAGCACGCTGAACTGATCAAGAGGCAGAGCCTGGGCAGTGTTAACAATGTCTAATGTGTATGCAGCCAGAGCACAAGGAGTATCATCCATCCTAAGTCATTAAAAAGCACCCAGGGAGTCAAATTAATAGGAAATTTCAAGGAGAGAGCCATTATATTATTGTCCAAGCAGAGAGAATTCTAGGTCATCTCCATTCTGTTCTCCCAATGCAGATAAAGCCTTCATTTCGATTCCCAGGGAACAGGAGAGTTGCAGACAGAATCACAGCCAATTCATAGGTCTCATATTATGCAAATTGGAGTTAATTACAAAGTGTGCGTCTATCTCTGGAGCGGCAATAAACAAATTAAAGGCCAAATGCTGCTCTTGGATGGGTGGACACAGCTCCCATTGGCCCCAGGGAAAACTGTTCATGTGCACAGAAAGCTAATATCTGGCCCCATGCAGAGATTAAAGGCCAGGTTCCACAGTCCTCACTAGAGCCCTTGGGCTGAGGGATCAGCTGCTCAGACCGAGGCTTTGGCCCTAAAAGCATGTCTCCTAGGCAGGATAATACACTTTTCAGCAAAGAAACGCCCAAGGGAGACCAAGAGAAATACTCAGAGGTCATGCACATGCTTAGAGCTTCACTCTGACTGTAGGCAGAGAATGAGCTGGTGTATGAAATACACTGTCCCCAGGAAGCCCAGGGACTCTGACATGCTCTTCTGAGGCATAATTCCTGCCCCGCTTTCTCTGTGGGCGGGAGGAGGGAGTAATTTGCTGCTGGCCTGTATCAATTCAACATCTCTGCCCAGCAAGTAGGGAGGAGAGTCAAGGCTCCATCCAGTCTCCACCCAATTTCCTCCCTGTCTCCACCCACTCTCTGCCCATTTGCTTCTAGGAGAGCCCCACATACCGTACACGAATGTAGGCATAGACCCACCTACTCCTACAGGCTGGAACCCAAAGTCTGGGTAGCCGGCGTAGGGATATGGGCTCACGTAGTCCATGTAATAATCTAGCCCTTAGATGGAACATAGGCAGGGTAGCCATATGCAATGCAGCCCCACGACTAACAGAGACATAATAGGAAGCTAATCAGGAGGAACTGTACAGCTCCCAGTTCCTGGCTCCTTTTTTGAAACATATTCCAGTATCACTGCACCACAATGGGACCTGCATTCCCGAGCCATTCGGGGGTTGAAGAATTAGACGAATGCAACCGGACTGAGAACCAATAGCACAAGCAGGCTTGCCTTGTAGTGGCTTATGGTGTTATCAATATCTAGCAGGCAGGAAACCTACCATAATGCAATAGAAAATGATATATCCACACACATTTAAGAACAGTGTTACCCACAATCTGTAAGCTCAGAGAAACAGCATGAGGCCAAAATAGACTTTGCCCAGTTTCACTACAAATATAGATTGCACAGTCTTAGCAAATATAATGGCCAGCCGGTCATAACCCATAATGCTGGAGTGATTCACTAATCAAGTAAGATGTATTCAAACTAGACTATTATAGCATAGAATAACATATGGCAAGCAGGCCCGAATTTTCTCCGTTGATCAGCTGATAGATATTAACCCCACGGAAAGAGATTCCAGGGAGTAAGTGAGCAAAATAGCAGCAGTGTACCCAGATCAGAAAGCAGCATTCTTCCAGGCAGTTCTTACAGGTCTGGCTCTAGACTATTGAATTAAAGAGACACCATTAATTTCTAACACACTCCTTCTCTGACCATTTTTACTAGTGTTACTGCAAGTAACACCCAAGACAATGGTAACTGTGAGGAATTCAAGAGAAAAATGATTTCTTTCTATTCTTTCAGATGGGAGTGGAGAATCAGTTTCCTGGTTCTCTTGTATAATCAATCAATTAGTCAGTTTCCCTTTTTACTAGTGTGGAATTTATTATTAAAGTTGAGCAACTAATATAGAACAAATCATTCATGTGATAATTTTTTTCTTCCTTTTTTTGTCTGCTCTTGAATTGCCCATGATCACAAATCCCAATTTTTCTCAAAATGTTTTCTGCATTGAAAATTATTTACTGGTGATCTCTGGACCTTTGTGAGATGTTTGCAGTGAGTGTTTGATCTTCAAAATTCCAGCTGCACTGATGGGTGGGGTTGGGACATTTTAGGACAGCGGATATATTTCTGATACCTGACTGGATAAGCACAAGTCTTAGCATTTGGTTCCTTGTGTGAATATTTGTGTTTTATTATTATTATGTGTATGGTGGTAGTGCTTCAGAGCTCCTGTCCCGGACCAGGACCTCAGTGCGCTAGGTACTGTACAAACACAGAACAAAAAGACACTCCCTGCCCCAAGCAGCTCGCAGTCCACGTTTATGAAGTCAGGCCCCACTTTCCATGAATATTCTCCACTAGTCACTTAACATACATCATTCCTCTAAACTCTCCTGCCAGGGAACTCACTCGGTGGAATATTCGTAGAGCACAAATACAGAAGAGGAGCAGGCAAAGCTACAGCAAACTGGCTTTGAAATTCAAAGCAATATTTGTGGCAAATACTCTGTGATTTGCCCCATTTTAATGACCCTGTGCTGAATATGGTGGAGACTCGACAGGGCACCTTAGCTTTTTTTTCACTGCACAGGCACCACTGGTGAATCACTTAAGCTCTCTTTGGAAGACTGTCGGCTGGCTCTTTGCACAGCGGTGAATTTCACTCAGAAACACTTTTTCCAAGGACAAGAAAAACCAGCCCTGGACCCCAAGGGAATGGCAAACGCAATGAGATTTGAACCAAACTTTGCAATAGGCAGCATTCAAGTGGGTTTGAAATTAGGGCCAGACTTTTGGCTCACCCCTGCCAGTGGGGTAGGGGGAGCATGGGTCAGCGTACACGTTGCACTCCCTGTCAGTACCTGTCCCAAGCCGGGCAAGCTAATGATCCAACCAGTGGACCAAATTCAGTGATAAATCCTGGTTACCTGAGGAACATTGCACATGTTAAGAAGTGGGGTACGGTTCACAGTCATCAATCTGTTCAAAATGTCTATGGCATGTGCCCTGTGCCTCTCTCACAGAGGCAAAGAACTCAAAAGTCTTGTTCTTGCTACTGAATTTTCCAGGTTTCTTTGAAAGGCAAGCAGCTGATGAATGCAAGTTCCCACCCTCACCCCCCCCCCCACCTCCATTCAGCTTTCTAGGCTGTGTTGTAACATCCATTGCAGGATCCAACTCTTTGGTACCTTGCTCCTTCTCACTGCTCTTGTTTCTTGGCTCCGCTTTCAGTGAATAAAGAGCAGCTTGCAGGGACCTGTCCAAGCATCTGGTGCTGGCAGGTTGCAGATTCGTGGCCCTTCGTATGCACCATATCTCCTTGGCTGGGATTGCTTTGACCTTTCAACTCCGCTTTGCAGGCCTGCCACAAATATCCCAGGCATTAGCTGAAAGGTTAAAGAGAGATGAACTGCTCTGTGCAAGTCCCTGGAGGTGCGCAGGTCAGAGAGCCTAGCACAGGTCTCTAGCAGGGCAGGTTGCATCAGTCCTTTGTGGACCGCCTGTGCACTTGACCTCACCAAATACAGTTCGCCACTCAGCCTTCCCCTCCCCACCACGGGGAGAGGACCAGAAGGCTCTCGGGTGAGCTTGTCCTTGGCAGAGAACCCCTAAGGTGAGGTTCTCTCACCATCCCTCGGGTCGCTTTTCTCCAGGGGAGAAGAACGTGCCGTTGTGACACGGAGCGAGAACAGGAGATTCTGTGTGCAGCCTGGCAGAGAATAAATGGGGGTGGGTGGATGGGAGGAAAGAGACAGGGGGTGAGAGCTAACGGGGCCGCAGGCAGAGCTCAGGAGGCTTGGGGCGGGAGTCTGCTGCGATGCTGGATTTAGTATGGTTCCTGGGCGAGTGCTGAGCAAACCACCAGGCTTCCCCCTTTTCTGCTCTTCCTCTCTCATCTTTTAGAGCTCCTAACAAACAGCACTTCACACCTTTCCATATTCAAACTCTAGTTCAGCCACAGGGAGGGGCTTTACTGCAATTTACAGATAGGGAAACTGAGGCACGTGCCTGTGGCCGCATGATAACACTAGGAATAGGACTCAGGAGTTCCTGTGCCCCAACAGGGCGGCCATTCCTGAGACCTTTTCTTGATGCTCTGTGACGGATGTGGGCACTGCCTATATCTGATGAGGCAGCTTCCCATGGGGCCAATTCAATGAGGTGGGCACGGGACACTGATCAGACCCCAACACGCACCAGAGAAAGGAAGGAAAGCTGGGCAGTCCCTGGATTTGGTGGGGGGCACTGTAGATGGTGGTGATATGCCACTGGCGTCTCTAGGCCACTGCCAACACTTCAGTGAGAACTCAGATAATCAGCCCACAGCTTCAGTCTCCGGCCAGTTACTAGTCTGCTTGGCCAGTGAGAATTCTGCGTTAGCAAATTGTACAATTGCTCTCTGGCTACCTAGGAACTTCCTAGGCTCCTGTTGTTTCATGGTGATCTCCATCCATTTCCTAGGACCCAGGTGCACATGTCACAAAAAGCCAGCCACCATCCCATGGGCATTCATTCACTGGTGCCTTTGATAGCAAACTGAGCGGGGCGGGCCATGGACCACACTGGGCCACCAGGGCCGAACTCCCTTCCTCCTTATGGAGCAGGTGTTGTCATAAAGAACACTCTGTTTGTAGCTGCTACAGCCAACTCATTAAAAAAGGAACGAGTCCCCAGTTTTGCAGGCGAAAGGCTTTTGTCCGGTTTATTTGCTTTTGTAACGGCGCGAAAGGGTCACGTTAACCCTGTGTGGCAAAGACTCCGGAGACAAACACACACAAAGGACAAAAAGAAACACTGAATGCCCTATGGAAGCAGAAAGGGGACAGGAAGGCCATTCTTAGAGCCTTTCCAGGTGATTGAGCGCCGAGCTCCATTAGTCTTTGTTGGAAACCCCCCAACATCTCTTCTCGAGCTGAATTGCTTTCTCTTTTCATTGCATAATTCCACTTTCTCTAGAGAGCTGAGCCGGTGGCAACCCATTTGCTCCAGCAATATAAATCTCTGGCAAAGACCTTTTTTCTTTTAAATCCATCTGAGGAGAGTTGCTGCATCGCTCACGAAAGGAAAAAGGAGGGGGAATAAAAATCCAACCTCCGAACTCACCCCACTCCAAAAAGAAACCCACAGCCTTATCTCAGGTGCCTCTCCCAAATTCATTAAATCTCCCAATTTGCTTGTGGGTGTTTGACAGAGAGCTGCCTTTTGGTTGACAAAATGATTATAGGGGTTGGAGACAATAAGTTGCATGCATATTCCTCCCTGCATTTCAAACAGGGGAAGGATACAGTTGCTAAAACAGCTGCACTTTCAGGGGTTGCAATGGTGTGTGTGGGGGGGGTGAATGGAAGGAGGAAGCAAAAGAAGGAAGAAGTAATGTTATCTGCTTGAAAAGAATTGACTGCGAGCGTGCATCCATGGTATATGTGTAGGCACTTGGGGACGTGCATGTGAGCGTATCGACATGCGTGTGGCTAGAGAGGAGCAGGGCCATGCATTAAAGTGTGTGGGGCCACAGGAGATGTAGCGATCTGTTTCTGAGAATATCAGTGTTAAATGAGATTATGGGTGGGTGGGTCTGAATGCCCCAGTGTGTGTGGCTATAGGAGGGCAACAGTGTGTGTGTGTATGTGTGTGTGTGTGTGTGTATCCCTTGTAAAAATAATGTAAGGAGCAAATCATATATTTGGGGCAAGAGGCTCAGCAGCCACTGAACTCTCTCAAATGCCTGCAGACAGCGGGTGCTGGGAGCGGGGGATCACTTAGAATCCAAACTCAATCTGTTGGAGCAAACTTGGCCCAGTGCTCAGCAAGCTGGAAATAGCACCCATGTGAGTGAGCATGTGCAGTGCCGTCTGCATCCTCAGGGATAGAGCTTTCTCCTATCGCTTGGAAAGGGATGCGCTCCATTACAAGTTACATAGTTTTTCCCCCCTCCTTTGTTTCTAAGCCTGACCCATGGTGGTATCAGAACCGTGCTAGCAACATCCAGCTTCAATCTGAGCGGCGATGGGGCAGGAACATGACATTTGGATGTAGATCTAGACTGACAGCCCCACAACATTGGGGCGGGGTTGGACCATTGTCGACACATGGGGACATTGGGGCGGGGTTGGACTGTTGTAGACATAGGGGAACATTGTGAATTTCAGATCAGGAGATGAGTTTGAATTCCAGAGAAACGCACACAAGTGTATATCCACACACACATATACCCACCCAGGGGCAGACACATACATACATACACACACACACACACACACACAGAGAAATGCATGCATGCAACTACATGCCCATAGGTCCATACACACACATACACAGAGATGAACACATCCATGAGCGCGCGCACGCACACACACACACACACACACACACACACACACACACACACACACACACAGTTTGGGGTTGGTCAGCTCCTTGAGACCCAAGATGTAGCTGTTTTCCTGTGGGAAGGAAAGTGAAACAAAACACGTGTCTGCTCAGAGATTCAAATGGAGATCAGCTGACGTGGTCCAAACCTGTCACATCCAGTGCACTTAATATGCCAATACAGCTCCATACACATGAGATGAATACTGGGCTGACTCTGGTGTGCACAGGCAGGTCTGAGTCAGCTCACTGGTCACTGCTCTCCCCAAGCAAAGCCTTAGCATCTTGATTTCCCCTTCAGCTGCTCCATGAATCTTTGTGTATTCACAGCGGGACTATAAAGTCCATTTTATGATACATGCTGCAAATCTGTCCATGCTGTTCTCATCTGGAGTAAGCTAATGCAAGCATTGTTAGCTGCAGGGTTCAGTACTTTATTAGAGGTAGGCAGCTGGTTCAGCCTACATGCTAAATCCAGCCTTGACTCAGATACAGGCTGCAGCTGCACATACAGCCCAACACCAGAGCCATACTGTCACTATTCCCAAGTATCTGGAGGGCCACCAGCATATTCGTGAAGGTGTTTGTGAATTCCTAACGTTTCACAAACTTTAGCCCCCAAAAGAGAACTGACCAGAAATTCATCCCAGAAAGTGAGTTATTCACTCTTCATTATTTAGCATTTGTTAGTGGTTTGTTCTCTGGTTTTAAAAGTTTCCGTCATCCAATCAGGAAGCGAACACAACACCATCTGAGTTAGGGTAACTGACCAATCACACACCAGGCATAACGAATAGCGAACAATTGAAGCAAACAAGGTTGAAAAAGTGGTGAATACTTAGGACAAACAGAAACCTTTGCAGGAATCAGGATCAGACCTAGGACAGAACAAAGGGCTGAATTCCTAATGAATAATTAAACACACTAGCCATCAAGACCTCTTAGCATGCTATCTGCTTCCTACTAACAGGTACAGCCCTGAACATCTCATGCTTCTTGCTAACCAGGAACCACCAATGCACAAACCAGGCATGGGTCTTCCAGCAGTGCTCCTGCCTGCCCAAGGACCAGCTCGCTATTTAATTCCATGGGAAGTACCACAAAGTGTCAGGTGGTAAGAGAGGAAATGTGGTTATTCCCACCTCCTGAAACTGAAAGTAGCTGAGTGCAGTTGACATGGGATCTATGGTTGGATTTACCATGTGTAACTTGCCAAATAATCCACGGGAGAATAGAATGAGTGATGGCAACTTGGGAAATCTGAATGATGCTTTCCTGTGCAGAATTTCACAGTGCCACACATATTTTTGGTAGTGCACTGTGGGTATCCTATGGTGATGCTCACCTACCTGCCCATGACCTACCAGTTGTGATTAGCAGGAACAGATGTAGCCATCATTTTATTGCTAAAGGGCAGGGCAAGGAATTATTTTGAACTAGAGCTGGGATGGCATTGTTGTCCCTCAAAATAACTTTATTACCCCAAATTTCAGCTCTGCTAAGATAAAACTTTAGAGGGATGACTCTTTAGGACCAGAATGCACATTAGGTAATAGCTATAAACCACCATCTATTTCATGTGTAGATCTGTTTCAGACATTGGCCAAATGCAACTCTAAAATGCATTGACATGCATAATGAGCAGGGAGTGCTTCAGAGCATGGTGCAAAACCCAGCTCTTTACAAAGGCCTTGTCTCTGGAACAAAACTAGAGCCAGTGCGGTATCATTCTCCCTGGAAGAAAGCCACTGAGGCTGATTCAGATGACCTTTTAAGCTTTTTTTAATCTCCAATTTACCTATTTTCATGGTTGTTTCTCTCCGATTCCCTTTTTAAATCCCTGAGTTATCATTTGCCTACCATCCCAACTCTTGTAATAACAAAAATCACAAGCGATTAGGGCCTTAGTTGTACATTTCACCCAAAATATGGTTCTTCCAGCCATATAGTGTCTACTATACTGCAGTAGTATCCAGAGACTGCTCCTGAGAATGGTGGCCCACTGTGCTAGGCATGACCATCACTCAGTGAGTGACAAGGCTGACCAAAGGCAAGATGGAGCTCAGAGGCACAGTGAGATGAAATGACTTGCCCAAAGTCATATGGCAGGTCAGAGCTGGGAATAAAACCCAACTCTCCTGACTCTCCAGCCGCTACCTTAGCCATTAGACCACACTATCCCCCTATTCATTGCTAGGAGATTGGCTCAATACTGACTCAGAGAGGAGACAGTGCCATCTAGTCAATCAACCCTTCCGAAAGCATCTAGGGGTCCCTCAAAAATCTCTCAACCACTTCTCGTCTCATCCTGCTTCGCCCATGAGTTCTGAAGGACGGGATCACGGCCCAAGGTGGAATGGCTGCATTCAGTAAAGGAGGGGTAAAAAGTAGACAGTCGAATTCATCCTGACCCTGGGCAGCATGGAGAATTCCTTCCACCCTGACTACAGCATATCTCAGATTTTGTTTCCTATCACCTCCTCTGCTCGACCAGTGATGCCAGCCTCATATGCCCTGTCATTTCCTTCTCCCAATCCCATCTCCCCAGCTTCTTCTATGCCACCCCCTTAAAAGGGCCTCCCACCCTTCTTCATTCAAATTCTGCCAGAAACACTAACCCACTAATCAATCAACCCCCCCTCTCCTCCCCAACATTAGTTTACCTGCTAGTTAACCTTTCCCCCCCCCAGTGTATCTCACCTTATCTGTGCCTGCCAGTGTAAATCACTGTTCAGTGTGTATGACATTCCCCACTGTGCCTGATCCACTGACGAAACCAGTATGCTACAGCGCTCAGCTAAGGAAATTAGTCCTTTAGCTCCAGCTGTAGCAGTTCATGCCCTCAGCTCTAGAGGACCCAGGTTCAATCCCTCATGATGACCAAGAGGATGGTATGTTACATAAGCTCTGTGAGATCTGTGGCTGTTTTCATTTGTGTCATCTACAATGCAGAGCGCATCCACATTGCTTCACAAATAATTAATAATCATTAATGAGCGGGGGAACAGAGTGCAGTGCCAGATTTTGCTAATTAGTGAACAAACGCAACTGGAAAAGCAAAAACAATGCAACACAGAACATACTTTGTCCATTGATTTTAAACCATCAGAGTTTGGCTTCATTACTGATGCGAATACTCCATACGTGGTGTTAGTAAATGGATGGCTGCGTGTTTGCTGAAAGAAGGGCAGCTTAGCCCCAGAAGATCACACCACCACATCTGCTCCTCAACCCTGTGTGAGAGGCAGGAAGACACCACCAACTTTTTGTAGGAATTATAAAGTGGGTAGATGAGCAGCACTCGTTACGTTCTAGCTGTCTTTAGCAAATGGTGCCGGGCCATCTCTGGAGCACGGGATAACAAAGTACATTCAGTTGTGCGTACATTGATATTTCTGTCACTCTCACACACACACACGCTATGCAATATCTTTATACTGATGCATATCATAGCATAGAGTCAAACTCCCCAATTTTCTCCCTGCCCTTATTAGACTCCACCATCTGGGACAACACTACTTATTTGTCTGATTATGGCACTGATCCATATAATTAACTACAAAAAAGGCAACAGCTCATTACACAACAGCCTTTGCTGTGACTCCTCTCCACAGCGACAAGCATGCCAGAATAACCGGGGGCGCTGGGAGTGGAGGGACAGATCCACATGACTGGAGAGCTTTTGATAATCAGAATTTCCCCCCTTTTTCCTTGGCAACTTAGGATCCAGTCAGAGGAGGTGCTGAACAGAGCAGATCCAGAGCAGAGGAGGTGTCACTCGGTTGAGGGTTATCAGCACCTCCCGGGTTCAGATCAGCCCCTCCACACACACACAAAGGCCCCCAAAGAAACAGGGATGTTTCTCCCATATTGTCACCACATAGAACAAGTTTCTCCAAAAGAAAGTGAGTTTATTTTGCTCACATTTTCTCTCCCAGACACATTTAATTGTCAGAAAAATCCATACAGTTTTTCTCTCTTTCTCTGTCTTAGGTTTTTTTTCCTACCACCCATCACTGTAGTTCCTGAGCACCTTCCACATAAACTACATCAGCAATGGGTGAAGTCCCCAGTGGGATTCATAGAGTTTCTGGGTCTTATCCATTATTGGGTTATAGAAGCTCCTAGGGGGCAGGGTTATGTCCTAAGTCATAGATTCATAGAGTTTAAGGCCAGCAGGGAACATTAGATCATCTAGTTTGACCTGGTGGCTATCACACGAAATTTTACCATTACTGCTGTATTTAGACCAATAACCTGTGTTTGATTAAAGCATCTCTTCAAGAAAGGCATCCAGTCTTGATCAGAAGGTTCCAAGAGTCAGGGAATCCACCACTCCCCTTAGTACATATAATTTCTCTTTCAATTTCATACTTCATACATTGCCCCGAGGTATTACTTTTTGATACACGGACTGGTTGCAGAATCCTACAACTGGGAGGTTAACTCCATGGGTTACACGCTATATTTTCACTTTAATCGGAGTGCATCTATAATGTAACTACAGTCTCTGGCACATTGGCAGAGGCAACCTTTAATGCATGTCTAACAGATGTGTGACGGCCTCAGTGTGAGGTGAGTTGCAGGAGGTCTCAGGCCAGCAGTGGACAGTTATCCTAGCAAAGCCCCAGCAGCACCTCTGGCATCCCTGATGGCCCCATTGCTGACAGGCTCAGCAGAAGGCCAACACCTGCATGGGCCACGCAGACTGAACTCCACGGTCATTTTTAAAGGTGGGTCCATAGGCTGAACCTTAATTGCAGGACAGCATGGAGGTACCTGCTGCTCTATAGACATCATCCCCGCAGCTGAGCCAGCCCCTTTCATCAGCACTTTTGAATCTGATGGTACCTGAGCAGCATTTAGTGGGTGGATGTGGTGGTTAGGGAGGGAGGTGCTGGATTTGGTTCGGGTTGCTATGTCTTTTGGACTGGTTCTTAGCAGGAAGAAACTGCGGCTTCTCCAGCAGACTTGGCTGCCATGACTCTGGGTCAGTGGGAATGTCAGCCCCTCCACACACACACAAAGGCCCCCAAAGAAACAGGGATGTTTCTCCCATATTGTCACCACATAGAACAAGTTTCTCCAAAAGAAAGTGAGTTTATGTTAGAAATGATCCCGCCCCGGGCTGGAAGGTCCACAGTCTGAGAGCCTTGCAAAGCCCTGTGCTGGCTTGGTAAAAGAAAGCTGCTATTGAAACCTTATTTTCCTGGCATTTGTTTTGATGGTTTATTTCTAGCAGTGTCCCAAAGAAGAACCAAAGTCCCCCAGAGCCTTTCATGGAGCAGACAATGCTGTGATTTTCCACACCAGCAGAGTAGAGATTATTAGACCACGGGAGCCTTTGTTCCTTATCTATTCAGTGTAGAGAACTCTTGCTTGATAAGAAGACAGCAGCATACTCCACATGAAGCTGCAGGTGGGAGAGAAGGAGCTTGGCTTGTTCCTCTCTGGAGCTTTGGTAGTGTCCCTCTCCAGGGGGGGTTTCACACTAATGTGACAGCATTTCCTGCTGGCCAGCTCCTGGGATGGGAGCAGCCATTACGCTGGAGGAGTAAAGCTTCTTGGAAGAAGAGAAGGGGAAGGATCAGCCACACAGAGGAGAAACGGGGTTTCACTCCCAGGCATTGATTTCCCCTTCTCTGGAATGCTGTCCTCTTTGCATTCTCAGTGCATTTTATTACCCAGGGAAAGCAGGGACTGAGAGCAGTGACTGAGCGAGATATAAAGCAGGCAGGGATTGAGAGAGCTACTCAGCAACACCCCCAGAGCCCTGCCAGCGTGACTCAACAACCACCTGCAACACACCCACGTATGCCACTCCTGACCTTTACGTCCCCTCCCACACCTGTGCCTATTCACCTCAATCCTGACGTGCAAGGCCCCTTGCTATTCCAGTCCTGCTGTAATGTGCTGGCTCAGGGTTTGTGATCATGTCACTGCCTAATGGCTGACCCGCTAAAGAGGGAGTAAGGGATCAACTGCTAGCTCCAGCTAAGGGAGCTTTCCTTTAGCTCAATGGGTAGAGCCCTGTGTCTCTGGAACCAGAGGTCCTGGGTTCTGTCCTGATGTCCCACGCATTTGATCAGTGTGTCTGTATGTAGATAATACAGGGATTTTGAATGCTGAGTCCCACGCAGCTCACCCATGCATCTTCCATTTGATGGCCAACACCGTAATCCACACCGGGGGAAACAGAACAAAGGGAAAGGGGGAGGGGCTGCCCGACATATGGCATGGGAAGGGTGGCGTGTCATACAGCTATGGGAGGCGGGGTGTGCATTCCTCACATTGCTCCATGGGGTAAACCGGCTGCTTGGCTTTTCACGTTTCGATTAATTTCAGCATATATCAGAGTGAGAGACTTGATAGGACTGGCTAGAGCCAGGAGTAGGGCAGGCACGCAGTGTTATACAAGGTTCTCACTCTCAGCTCCACCAATGCACTTCAGCCCTGCCCTAGAGAACACCGGGCTATTCCGATCCTGGGCCCACACATAGCTCCGCCAGTGCTCCTGTGACCTCCTGACTCACAGGGCCCTGTAGCGGAGTGGCTACCCCGCTCCTAAAATAGAAGGGGTTAAAAGCAGCCCTGGAGAGGGCTGTGGCTGGGGATGGCTGATTGGGGAAGCTGGCCTGTATAAAAAGGCTGTGATCCAGTGGCCCAAGGAGTCTCTCTCCAGGCTAGGAAAGAGCAGGGCCTGGCTGCCTGCAGGGCGTGGTGTGGTGTGGTGTGGTGTGGTGTGGTGTGGTGTGGCGTGGCGTGGCGTGGCGTGGCGTGGCGCTGTGCAAGGAGCAGGCTGAGCGGGGGTGCTCCAGGCTGACAACTCCCCAGGCTGTAGGGCCTAGTCCAAGGCCCATAGAGGTACTGGGAGGCAGAGGAAGGCAGCAGGTCCGAACTCCCTTGCCTATGATGAGTGGCCTTTACACTTCTGTCCGCCCCAGGAAGCGGGAGCTTTGCGATGACTGGCAGTAGCCCAGACTGAGGCAAGGTAGGGATAGTGGGTTGGGGGTTCCCCAGGAAGGGGAGACCCAGAGGCAGAGTGTGGAGTTACTGCCAGGGGGCAGGACCCCAAAGAAAGGGGCCCTGGGGTCTGTGAGGGACATGGGGGCCAGAGCTGTGTGGATCACCAGCCTGCAGAGGGCGCTCCAGGCTGGAAAAGAGCTAATTCCCAATGACCAGCAGGAGGCACCACAGAGGTGAGTCTGCTCCTTTATTGGCCCCATCTATCCCAAGGTGCATGATGCTAAAGGTGTGGTGAGCAGCTGAGCCAACATGCTAAGATGCATAGTGCTTTTGCACCCCTGACAAACATCCCCCAAAGATACCCTTGTTATCTGAGATCAGGTAGACCCCAGGCTGGCAGACTGGAAAGGGGTCAAAATGAGCCAATGCTTGATGGCTCATCATAGCTGTACCTTCTCCTAGAGCCCACCATCTTGTGCTATTGCATCTTGGCTTTAATTTAAAATGAAGTCTAAGGCCCTGGCCTTTATGGGGGCAAAGAAAACCTTGAACAGGGGCACTGAGTGTAACAGATGGGGTGGGGTTTGCCTGAGTCTGCGGACTGCCTGAAACAATAGCTCTGAGATCCCCTCTCCATTTCAAGGGTTGTTCGATTCTGAAACTTCACACTAAAAAGTTGAATGTCAACATCATTGACTTTTTCACTGCTGATCAAAGCGTAGCAGAAAGGAGAGTTGCACTTATACAATGGAGGGCAATTGTGACCCTCTCTCACAGCATCTCATTTTGGCATGGGATGGAGCTTGGTTTGTGAGCTGTTTTTTTTTTTTTTTTCCCTCCCTCCTTGACGTCTGGCCTAGTGTATTAACTCCCTGGACCACCTAGCGCACAAGCTGGAATTTCATAGCCATAAATAAATAGTTTCATTCTAACTCTGTACCAGAGACCAAGTGGGGATTCAGTAAATAGACTGGTTTCAGAGTAGCAGCTGTGTTAGTCTGTATTCGCAAAAAGAAAAGGAGTACTTGTGGCACCTTAGAGACTAACAAATTCATTTGAGCATAAGCTTTCGTAGCTCACGAAAGCTTATCCTCTAATAAATTTGTTAGTCTCTAAAGTGCCACAAATACTCCTTTTCTTTTTAGTAAATAGACTGAAGTGCAATCCAGTCATCATGGGCTGGATTCTCTTCTCTCTTGCAGACCATTTACATTGGTCTAAGTCCATTGGGCTTCTGTGGCTCTGCACCTTGTGTAAACTTGTACACCAATGCAAAGTGAGTGTGCAATGCTACCAGTCTGATGTGGTAGCATCACACACACACACACACACACACCAGTGCACTGGTGTACTTGACTACACCGGGGCAGAGCAATGCAGAATTAGACCTATTGATGTTAGTGGAGTAACTCCTGATTTACACAGGTGTCGGTGAGAGGAGAACCAGACCTGTTTAATGGGTTCATTTTGGGCTCTCCTCCTCCCCTGAGCACACGAGAAAGGGGACTCACATTTTGATGCCAGCAACATTGAATCTTAGAAAGAAAAATCTTCTGGCTCCTTGCAGCTGCTGTGATAGTTTGGGCCTGAATCTTCACCACTTGGCAACACATCGTCATTTACACCTGCGCAAAGCTCCGTCTGCAATGACAACTTCCTGTTCTGGGGGCATTTCCTGGGCTTCGCTCAGGTGTTAGTGATGAAACCAGGTGCCAAGCAGGGGAGAATTATGCCCTAGGTCTGTCCCATCTTGCAGTCTAATATATGTTCATTCACGTCTGTGTTGCTGCAAGTCCCATGATAGGCCACGATCAAGTTTTGATTGACAAAAATTAAACAATCTTTACTGGGGTAAGTGCCAGTCACTTTCATGTCCCCAGGTTCAGCCACCCCTGAGCAGCCCCTCTGAGAGCTCTGAGCTCTTCTCCAGAAAACGTGGCTGCTCTCTGCAATCTAGGTGCCTGGCGAACCCTGGCATCCTGGCCCACACAGCCTCTCTGAACTCTCAGGAGCACTGCAAAGAGGTGCCTCCTTTCTCCCGGGGGAGACGGACAGCGAGTGAGCGGGGGGCAGAGGACAGTTCTGTGGCAGAGGTGGAATGGCTGCCCAAGCTCCTCATGCAAGATGGGATTTGGAGGATTAAATACTTCCCAGAACAGCGTGGAATTCCAGCCCTAAATCCTGAGGTAATTCGGCTGACCCTTTCTGTCACTGCCTTGTCCTTTGTGTCTGTGTCCCTGGCTTCAGGCTCTCCACACGGCACAGTGCATCTAGCCACAAGCCTGGTCAACACGCTCCATGCAGGACATCACACCGCTGCCCCTGCAGCCTGCCAACCCGGGAACGCTCGTGGCGGGAGGGTGCTCCCTAGGACCGAGTCCTGGCACAAAGCCGTCAGACAGTGGGCGCAGAGTTACGGTCTGATGGCAGTCACGGGTGTTGAGTCACAGCACCAGGCAGAGAGGGAGCCGAAACGGCGCACGCAGAGCCACAACAGCAGAGAACACCTGCTACAGCCCAGCTCTTGGAGGAAGCCACAGCTCAGGGAGCCTGAATCCTGGCACTCCCCACCCTGCCACCCCAAAAGGATCTTGGCATTGGTGCTTTTTCCCCCTGAACTGCTTCGCTGGAGCATGTAAGTCAGGAAATAGGGGCAGGAGAGAGCGAACTGCGGGGATCTAGGGGAAGGGGTTGGGGAGTGAGGAGCTGGGGCTACTTGGGGGATGGGCCCCATACACCAGGAGGGGCTGTTTTAGCAACATGCCCTGATGTCTGAGGATGACGCACACTGATGATCAGACCAGTCCCTGCATCCCCGCTGGATGCCCTGGAGTGCTGCCTGGACTGCGACCCCTTGCCCCTCACCCAAGCATATGCAGGGAGAGATAGCTCAGTGGTTTGAGCATTGGCCTGCTAAATCCAGGGTTGTGAGTTCAATCCCTGAGGGGGCCATTTAGGGATCTGGGGCAAAAATTGGGGATTGGCCCTGCTTTGAGCAGGGGGTTGGACTAGACGACCTCCTGAGGTCCCTTCCAACCCTGATAGTCTATGATTCTATGAACCAGCGTTTCTCTGCCTTTTTGATACCAGGGACCAGCTTGCTGCTGTCTTAACAGCCTCAGGGTGATCTCTGGGACCAGCACCGGTCCACGAACCTGTCATTAAGAAACACTGCATTAGACCACTCTCCCCTCCCACTCATTCCCAAGGGGCCTTTTTTCACTCCCCTCTGCCCCGCCTTCCATCCCACCTGGCCCTTTCCAAGCCCTGCAGAGCCTGGCCAGGCCAGGCCGCAGTCTGGGAAGGGCCACAGGTGAGTACCAGCCACTCAATTCAGATCCTTCATACTTACTCCCCTGGCACCAGGCCAGGCCACAGGCATCAGGTGGATCTGGCAAGGGAGTCCCTACCGTTCTCTCTTTCCTGATCCACGCTGACTCCCTCCCGAGCATGGCACAAGCAACCCGTGGAAGAGGCTGGCTGTGTCACTGCCTTCTCTCTGCATCTGGGGCAGGATGCTGCTGCTAAGATTTCAGGCCTGTTGTAACCCAGGTTCATAAACCATGCAGCAAAGTTCAAGACCTGTATTTCCTTCCAGGCCAAGCTGCCAAGGTGCATCTCAGGGCTCTGCTGCTCCAGATGCGCACAGACCACACACCTGGGAATGGGTGCTCCTGTGGGAGACAGAGAGCCAAGGCTTCTGGGCTCCAATTCTTGACTCTGCCCCTGGCTGCAACCCCCGAGCCACCTTCTGCCTCTGTTCCTCTCTCTGTAGAATGGGGATCAATCCCACCTGCCTCACAAGAGTAACCCATGTTTATTAACTACAGCAGGGTCCTTGTACAAAGCTCTCCCCTGTACTAATGAATGTTGCATTTAGCTAACACCCCTCGGGGAGGATCTCAAGCACTTTTAACCCCCCTCTTCAAAGGGGCTCACAGAGCTTAAGTGATTTCTTCTCGCTTTCTATGGTCACAAAGCATGTGAGTGGCAGGGCTGGGAGTAGAACCTGGGCTAGCTACTCCAGTCATGAGACAACAGTCCCTACAAACATACAGGACTCCTCTGAACCCACTCCCGAATCCAAGGAAACTCAGCCCAGGCTGCAGCTCTACCTTTAACACGCCCAGGATGCATGCAGCAGATGCTGCAGCATGTGCGCTATGTAAGGGTAGCTGGCTTCCTAGGGTCTGGGACACATGGGTTGCCACCCATTCCGGAACTGAGGAGGCCGCCTGATTTTCGGGGGCTGAGCCAGGTTCTTGCCAAGCTTGCAGGCCAGCATCGAATCCTGGACTCATTTTGGGATATGCAACCTCTCCATGTCGTGCTGCAGACGTACCTGGGCACGTCCAGGATGCTGCATGCAGGAGACATTCAGATCTCCAGGTTGCAACAGTGTAACCCCAGGGACCGGCTTTTTTCCCAGAGGGCAGAGTCTTAAAGGTGACAAGTGACGTTTGCAATGCTTAGAGGAGCTTTTTATTGGGGTTACACTGTGGGCAAACGAAAGGCAACTGGCCCCTCACGCAGGTCCTCTCTGTTCATTTGAGTCAGCTAAACCCTCACTTTACCATTGCACCAATGTCCTGACACAACCAAACAGCCAGTGCTCTCTCACCTGGGTTTTCAGGAGTCAATACTTGAGGTAACTCATGAAGCAGGGAGCAACTAGCTCATGGGGTCAGGGTACTGCCTCTCCCACAGTCAGCACTCCCATCCCTGCTCTAACCACCACACCACACTGCCTCTCTTTCACTCTCTGCTCCATGCTCCTAGTGGATTTCAGTTTGGGAAGTGGCAGGTGGGTTTGAGGCCTAGAAATGGTGTCACCGGCCCCTCAGGCTTGACATTGACTTGCCGGTGGCTTGGTAGTTCCCTTTAGCCCAGCCAGATCTCTTTGCTCCTCGTCTCTCTGCTGGGACCTGCTTCCTTCACTCTGCAATGAGAACAGCTGGGCCCTGGGTCCACAAACAGGGTGTCAATCATTTCCTCTTCTAGGGCAGGGAAACCGCCCCGGTGTGGCTGCCTTCAGCACCGGACAGGTCAGAGAGAGGACACCTGGGGAGAGGTTGGAGCAAGGCAGCCAGGGCTCAAGGCTAGGGAGAGGGACATATGCAAAGACAGGAGTCTCTCCTCTTGCTAGAACAAACCCTGCCCTGTCCCAGCCGACTGCCACTGAAGTCATTAAGAGTCAAAGGCGCTCCCTGCCAGGAGCCATCCAGCTCAGGTCCCACTCGTTGATGAGGATGCTGGGATGGGGCCACCCTGCACCTGTTATAAGGCTGGTGGTGCGTTGCACACCACAATAGACACTGCACAGCAAAACTCAGCTAATGCAGCCAGCCGCCCCAAGCTCTCACTGCTCAGTTTCCCTGTTTCACAGAGGGCATTTTGGGATCCAGGCCATATCCCCACCTTGTCCTGGACCCAGATGAACTGTAGGCACAATAATACAAACAAACCAAGCTGTTTTCTTCCTTCCCGTCCTACCCAGCCAGAGAGCCAGGACATTAGAAATGGGCAAGACAGGTTTGCTTATTAGGTCTGTCCTCTTCTGGGGCAGCGTGTGGGGCGGATCACATACTCTATTAAACTGATACTACGCTGGACCTTAGCCAAAAAGCCAATGCAAGAGACTAGAGATGGGGCTGAACTCAGTCCCAATGGGTCCAAATGCCCCAGCCCTGTCCAGAATCCTCTCTCTTCTGAGATTCCTTTTCCTTGCATACTGAACAAACTCCCAGGCGCGTCCACACACACAGACAGCCTCCAGGCTTGGAGAGGTGAAGGATTCTAGACCAGGATCCATTCCCTTTGAAAAAGTTGTCACCTCCATCTCCTTGTTTCGCTCCAGCATCTGGCATTATGCTAATTCTGTGCAGCACTTACACAACACCTGCCATCCAGATGGGAGACCTCAAAGCGCTCCACAAAACTGGGTCAGCATCACCAACCCTGCACTATTGGGGATGGGGAAACTGAGGGAGAAAGAGGTGAAGTGATTTTCCCAAGGTCAAGTACAGCGAGTCACTAGCAGAGTGGGCTTTAGAACAGACATCAAGCCCTAACCATTGGACCATGCTGCCTTCCTTGCTTATGTAATGACTGCTATGCACACATTCTACTAGTAAAGATTTCACTGAGGAGAGAGAAGAAATGAAGGGATAGAACAGTCACTGCAAAAACTGCCCTTCCTAATGACAAAACTTTTCCTTGGTATCTCCAGATACATGCTATAGACACATGCTTGGTATCTACGGTGCATAACTATATATATATACACACACACTATACCCATACATTAGTCAGCCTGACAACACATAATTCTTAAACTCTGCATATAGTTTCTTTACATTTACTTACAAGCTTATCTGCAGAGGACCACCTTTTAACATATGCTCTGCTAAAGAAGCTGTGAGATGTTTAAACATCAGCTGGCCATCTAAAGTGACAAAAGCAAACCTGAAGTTGAATGTTCATTCCTTTGCATGTGTCTGATTGCAAAGCGTTTTCAAACACAACTGAAATGTGCTGCAGTGCACTCAGTAAAGTGGATGCATTTGTTCCCAGGAATTGCTAAAGTGATAAAGTGCCCCTCATCTTCTGTTAGGGGCAAGAAACACCATGGCCCCAGGTGGAATTTGTCATATTCCTCCCGGATTATTTCCAAAAACACAGCTGTTGAGTTTCTAGGTAAGCGACTCCCTCAGAAAAAGAGTAACTGAGATCACACTGGGTTTCAGAATGTGTCATAGCACTGGAGGCACACCAAAAAAAGCATGCCATTAATGTGCCTACCTAAGAGGATACAATATTTTATTAATCACGTATGTATATTTAAAGTATATTTCGTTGATCGTTCTAACCCAGGTCTGAGATGCATGGGATGGGAGAGTGTGTGTGTGTGTGAGAGTGAGAGAGAGACAGATCAAAATGAGGATAATCTCACCTGTGCTGAGGACTTTAAAAGGAAATGCACAAGTGGAAAGTTTCAAGTGGGGGGAAGGAATTTAATAGGAACAAAATTAGTACTTACACATTCTGACGGTGTGATCTCTATAGCTGCATATCTTAGGTATCTATACAACACCCATTACAGTAGCATCTAACTATTAACACCTCATCTGGACTATTCCATCACTAAAGCAGGGAGGTGGTATTATATTTTGATATAATCTGAGATTAGGTTTTTGGAGGGGGTTTGTATTATGTGATGATTTTTGATCCAGGTATGACCGTCCCCTCTGAACACTAAACTATCAGAGATGGGCATCGCCAAACAGTCCCCAAACTTTGGGGAAAGGGGGTTAAGAATCCAGATCGAAACTTCCCAGCTCGGGGCACCTGTGCTACTAACTCTTTCTAAAAGCCTGAATGAAGTAACACTAGCAAACAGCAAAGCTATCACCACTCTTTCTAAGAACTGCCATCAAAAATAGATACTTAATCTGCAGATACATCTACAAAACAGGTAGTTTGAAATCAGAATGGAGGGGGGGAAAGCCTGTTTTGTGATCAAACTCACACTGCATAACTGTCCTGGAATTAATGCTGATAAATACATTCCATTTCCTTTCTAGTGTTGTTTGGGTCATAATTAAGAGTGACTTCTAAAAATATAAGTATTCTAATCCACTGAGAGAGGAAGAACTGAGGGTGCTAATTGAAGACACTTTATAATATTCCATTTTCAGAATAATTTTACTACATTGGTTCTCACTGAGAGATGATACAATTTGGTGGTGCAATGGCTTTTTCTTTTCTTTTCTTTTTAAAAATAAATGTGGCTGTGGCTTAATATTTGTCTTCTAAAGTCACTCGCGTGGACACAATCGAATCACAAGCTGGCCACTGTCTCGGACAGACAATTCCGGGGCTTTGGACCCAATGGGCTGAGCGCGCATTGCACAGGCCCAAGGAATTTGACAAAGACTATGTGGAAAGTTGCAAAGCAGAAGCAAAAGGCAAAGTTTCAAAGCAGAAGGTCAGCCTCACAAGCTCAACCGCAAAAGAACAAGAGTTGAGAGGGACAGAGAGCAAACCAAGCCAGGAATCAGCACCAGGCACACTACTGCAACCCACAGCCATCAGTTCTCTTTAATCTGCCCAGGACTGTAACCTCTCCAGCAACCTTTGCAAAGCAATCTTAGGGAGCCCAAACACCTACGGGGCTGGCACTAGAGAGGTTGTTGGTTGCAGCAAAACTTCCATCTCCCCTTCCCGTGACTATTTTAACACACACATTTAGGGCAGCAAGGGCCAGCCTGTGCAGCCTTCACTGGGTGCTGGAGTGTCCATGAGACTGCTGCCCCCCCCCCTCCCGGCCCCTGCTTTAGGATTAGGCAGAGCTACAGGACCACCGCAGCTGCGTCTCCCTGTCTCTTTCAGGCAGTCTGTTGCTAGAGCAGTCGCTTACCTCTCAGGGCATGGAGAGCCCCAAATCCCAGATCTTATGCTGGAAGTCCTGGCCAGTTGGCTGGTAAGGCACCCCAGGTCTGCGCCTCTCCGGCCAGACTGGCGCAGGTAGAGGACCAATCCCTCCAGTTCCAACCACAAAAACCTTCTTCCTCCCCTCCAAAAACAAAAGAGAGGGTTGGTTTCTTCCCCCCCCCCCGAAAAAAAATGTTTCCCCCTCCCCCCCAAAAAAAATCCCACAACCCCCCCTCCCCCCCCAAGAGATCCAGCCTCAGGTGAATTGAGCTTCCAACTCTTCCTGGCTCCTGGAGCGCTCGCCCTCACAGGGGCTCGGGAGGAGGCGGCGGGACCCATCACCGGCAAGTCTCATCGCGTCTCCTGGGGGCGCCGCTCCGCTCCTGCCGGGGACGGGGAGTTTCTCTCCGCCGCTCCGCTGGGCACTTGGCGAGCGCAGGCTGGGCGAGGAGGAGGGTGGGCTTTGTTGCCCCTCCTCTCCTGCGGTTCCTGGCTAGCGGCTGCCTGCCGGTGCTTTCCCAGCCCTTGACAGGGGCTGGCTCCCAACCCGCAGCCAGCGAGCCTCGGGCGCCCACCCTCCCTCCTCCCGCGAACGGCAACTCCCCCAACTCCGCCCGGAGCCCCGCGGCCGCCGGTTCGCCTCCCGTGCCCGGCCCGGGCTCGCTCCGCCGCGGCTGCGGGGAAGCAACAGCCGGGCCTGTCATGACTTGGCCGCCGGCCCATGGGAGCCGCCTGGCGGGGGGGAAGCTCGCTCGCCGCCCGTCCCCGCAGCATCTGGGCGCCTTGCGGGAGCAAAGTCCCGCGTGGATTTTCCTGGCTCTGCTCGGGGAAAGGATCCGGGACTCCCTTTGTTGCTTTATTTCTCCCGACCGGGGGGTGGGGGGGGAGGTTGACGGGGACGGGGTTTATTGAGGGGGAGCTGGGGGGGGGGGCGTATGTTGGGCGGGTCACGGGGCGAAAGGCGCCGCAGACAGCCCGGGGGGGCCGAGGGGACATTTCTGCAAGACGGAGCCGTTCCCCGTGGGAGGCAGGCCCCGGGCCAGGACTCACACGTGGGCCAGGGGGCTTGGAAACGCCCAGATGTCTGTTTGGCTTTGTTCCACCTGTTTGGGGGCTCAGGTCTCTCCCTCCACCCCCCCCCCCCAAGCATCCTGTCTTTCGTGGTGACTTGCGACACCTGACAGGTAATTTTGCAAAATTCGCCTAGACTCAAAAATCCAACATGAAATGGGGAAACCTCCCCCTTCCACGGCCTGGCCTGGCTCCCCTCCCCCTGTGCTGAACCCCCCCCCCCATCTTTGCCTGTTTCCTGGATTTTAAAGCCGGGGGGTGGGACCCGTCTCACTATGTAGCCCACTCACCTCTTGTGCCCCTTGGGTCAGGCCATAGAATTTCACCCACAAATTCCTGCACTGATTAAGTGATTTTCTTCCCCTTCCTTCTCATTTCCACCTGTTTTCTGATTTCGCTTTCCTTGGCTTGGTGCCCCCCCATACACCATTCCCCCCCCTTTGCCCCCCAACCGTTCCACTGTACACCACTGTGTGCAGGATCCAAATGACATTCTCTCTGGGGTCTGGCACCATGCTCAGCACCACATACCAGCTCCTCCCCAGCTGTGCATGACGCAAAGTGACTACACATCTGTCACGAGTTGCTTGTTCTCTCATCCTCCCCCCAGGAAGGAGCGGGTGCAGTGGAGCGCCTTGTTTTGGTAGGGTTTTTTTTATGAGTTTATTTTTAATATACACGTTTGTGTTTAAGTAAGAGAAGGCAGGGTCCCAGAAAGGCACCTTGCACTTGGAGCAGAAGGTGGTGGGTTTCTCAGTGTTCTCTTTATTTCTCTTCTTCCCATTTATTTCTCCCCTCTCTCTTGTGACTTTCCCCACTCCTCTACAACAGCTTATTTACCTTCACCATTAATCAGAGGTGGGGCGTTTAACCCACACCAGCTCAAAACCCTGGGAGAGTCTGGAAGAGTTCAGAGGCAGGGTCAAACTTGGCATCACCAGCTCAGCTCTGATCTCCCTCCACCCCAGCTTGCATCTATTTCTCTCTCTTTACTCCGCTAATGCATTCCCAAGGACCAACCCTGAAGTCAGATAATGCAAAGTGTTTCCTGTGTAAAGCACTTGAGATCTCTGATGAAAGCACTGTATGGCTTGATCCAAAGTTAATTGAGTCAACGTGAGTCATTCTGTTGCTTTCAGTGGGTTCTGGCTCAGTCCAGAAGATCTAAATATTGTTATTGATAGAATTCAACAGCAGTTTAGCTTAAGTGAGGGGTGTAAGTTTGCTGCATATAATTTGCAGAAATAGATCTGAAATAACATACACAACTGTAGCCCATGAATTATATGATGATGAGAGACAAGGTGAGTGCGGTAATATCTTTTATTGGACCATATATATATTGGACCAGTAATATCTTTATTTGTTGGTGAGAGAGACAAGCTTTCAAGCTGCACTACAGCTCTTCCTTGGTGTGATTAATTTATGTACATTTTATGTACCTTATGTGTGTATGCAATTTCAAATTGCTAAGTAATCTAAATATCAGCATGATAATGATTATGAATTATTGCAAATTAGAATTACTATTGGGGTTTGTTAGGTTTTATATTATTAATTAATTGTTATTATATTATTGGGCTTGGATACAAACAATCCTGACCTAGGAGGATTTTCAAAATCCAGATCCAGCTGTGCTTGGAGCATGTCTCTAATCTCTGGGCTAAATTCTGGTTTGAAACTTGTTCTACACACAGTTTTTGTATTCATTAACTATCTCAGTTAGGGGGGATGATTTTCTACCCACTTAGTTAATTGACACAACCCCAAGGGTGCATGCAGTTATACTGTTGTAAAGGTTCCTTCTGCCCATACAGTTTAGTCCCCTGTCCTGTGGAATAAACTATACTGTTATAAGCATCTTTATCACTATAACTGCAGCCAGGCTAGGGAGGATTGGACCACTTTACCCATCCTGCAGTACAACTTGTGTGTATAGACAAGCCTTAGTGATACAGACAGCAATGCAGAGTAGCCTCACTGAAGTCATGGGGTGGAGTCAAGAGCACAATGTGGTCAGAGGCCCTTTAATCTGGAGGGGAGTGGGAACCTATTCCCTACAGTAAAACATTTATCAAATAAACCAACATCTTCCCCAGCCCAGTTACTCTTTCCCCATTTCCCTGGTCATGTTTAGTTTTACCTCCCTTCTCTCCCCCCCCCCCCGTCTCTTCTCCCGAGATACAACACAAAGGTCCCCCCCATTTGCCAGCCGGCTGTTTCAACTCTCTCACTTTAACAATAAATATAATTATGTGGCTGGACAACATGGAAATTGGCTACAGGACTCTAAACGATTAGGTTGGAGAGCTGGCGGCAGCCCAAGGCCTGGTGGAGAGAAATCTAGAGAGGAAAAAAAACAACAACAAAAAAACCCAACCCACGGCTCCATATTACCCAACCCTTTTTAGATTTCATTCTCTGCTTTCATCATGTTATTACTTCCCCTCTCCCTGCAGCAAGCCCTGCCAGGCTCTCTGCTGGTCTCTTGACAGCACTTTAAGGCTGTTAGAGCAGGACATTTCTCTGGCTGAGGGACATCAATAAAATCCTTGGACTTTTCTCTTATGTAATGAGACGCCCTTTCAGCTGCACTCGGGAAAGCATGGGGAGTGCTCAGCTGCCACATAAAGCCCCCGGTGGCCTCAGTCACCCCCTGTCTGTGGGGTGCTGGGGAGTGGCTGATAGACAAATTCCAGGGACAGGGGGCGAGGGGGACAGGGACAGCAGGGTCCCACCTGCAGGACTCAGCACAAGGGGTTAAAGGCACATGGCAAAGCAGGATGACCTGGCAGGAGGGATCTGAGTGGGGCCTGATGTTCTCGCTTTCTTCCTCCCTCGCCCGAGGATAATGGGGAGGGGGACAGCCTCCAGCCCTGCCCAGGAGTGTGGCCACACTTTCTACTCTGGCAGTGGAGCCGAAGCAAAGGTTTGCGATTCAGCTCCCTGGACCCTCCCCTCAGCCCCAGGAGTGCACATTTTAGCCCCAGAAATGTAGCATGCAGCTCCTAGCTGTAAAAGCAGCCAGGCCGACTCCGGGTAAAGGGACCGTGGCTGATCATGGCAACTGCCTAATGGTTCTGCAGCCACTAATCCTTGACCAGCCAGCATCCTTCCTCTTCATCAGTGTGCAGGAGGATTCAGTAGGGAACACTTTCCCCCAGAAACCCGGATGGGGCCCTGTGTCCCCCTCCTCACCACCACGACCCCAGGGCACAGCACCGCATGCTCATACCCATTCCACCGTCATCCTCACACTAGCACTCGGGTGTGGCCTGGGAGGTTGGCTCTCTCTCCTCCGTAACACCGGGGGATGGGGGCAGATGGGTGAATGGCACTGGCCGAGATCAAGTTCCAGGTAGTGCAGATCACAAGTGTACGAGTTTGGTGGACTCAGCAAAAGACAGCGTGGAACCACGGATTGAGGGGGTGGGCCCCAGTCTGGGACAGGCCGCTGCAGCGGTGGAGCTGATGCATGTTCCAGGGAAGCCAACAGCTGTCTTGCTGAGACAAGCCCAGTATAAATCCCTGAACCTGGCATAGCCTGGATCTGGATCAGCCTCTGTCCTGCAGCTAGGCTGGCTTTGGCCAGGGCTGTCTCCTCTCCCTGCCTTGAGTGGGGAAAACACCCATTTCAAGATGTAAGAGCACGACAGGCTTTGTCAGGCCATAACGTTTCTTCTTGCCCCGTGCTGCGTTACAGCATCTCGGTCTCGGCCATGAGACGCTCATGATGGCCTCATCCGGCCCCCAGCAGGTGTGAGCGTGCCTCACGCCGACCCCGCCTCCTTTCACATTCAGTCTGTGCCAGCACGCAGCCAGTCCTGCTAATTTAATAAAGACGGATGGGCCGACTAGAGGGCTGCTGCCTACAAATCCAGGGCTGGCATTGCACTAGTGTCACAGAGACCAGGGGTGGAGGGCAGAAAAATGCAACAAATTGCTCAGGCTACCCAAGTGCTGTGGGCTTACAGAGGGGACGGCCACGAACCGAGGAGACGGCTCGATTGGGTCGGCAGCCCGGTGCGGAGCAGGAGGTGTACGTGGGCGAACCCACCCCAGGAATGGGGGGCGGGCTTAGGGAAGGAGCGATCGTAGGCTCTAGAGACACAGGACATTATGGGAAGTCGCTGGATAGTCCAGATCATCGGTCACTTTCTTTTGAGGAGTCCCCTGCCGCATTTCCTTCCCCGTCCCCTGGTTGAAGAGCAGCTGCAGTGCCAGGCCACTTGCTCCCTACCTCCCTCAGGGGCGGAGCGTGCTGAGTCCAGAGGGCTGGTGGCCTGGATTTTCCCTGGCCTGGAAACACAGAGCACTAGCTACAAGGCTGGGGGGCAGCCTGGTATTTTCAGCAGGTGGCTACAAATCCATTTTTAGAAGGTGCCTCAAGGGTGAGGGTGCTGGAGATCGGGCCCTCTGCTGAGTTCGGTGTTGCCACCTCTCGCTATGTCTCAGGGAGTGACAGAATTTCAGGCCAGGCGGGTGCCTGGCTGGCGATGACCAAGAATCTCTAGCCCTGCAGGGGAAGAAACCCCCTCTGGCTGTCTGCCTTCCCTTTGCCCTGCCACATGGGACAGGGCAGCCATTCAGGGCTCCTGCAGGAGGCTGGGCTGGGCTCTGGAGCCGGCAGCTTTCTCACAGTCCAGCAGATCACCCTGCCTCCCATCCTGCAGCTCCCGCCCTGTTTGCCTTGGCCCTCTCCCTGCTCTCGGCCCCCAGCAGGGCAGCTGGGCCAAGTTTGAATGAGTGGCAGTGAGACCCGCCCTGCTCCAGGAGCTAGGTTGCAACTCCCAGAACAGAGAGCCAAGCCCAGCCATTGCCATGGGACAGGAGCCTCTTCAATTGGGTCGGGGGGGTCAAAGCGAGACTGTCCCACGAAACCCGGGCCTGTTGGGAAGTATGGGACATGACTGATGTGAGGGTGAGAGTTCGTGTAGTGGTGAGGGGACGACACTGATTGTCACATGCACATGTGGGGGAGATCAAAAGACAGACCAAACCCCACAGGTCTGCTTCATGGCCTTTGAATCCTGAGTTTCCTCCAGAACCCCCGGTATTATGTGCCCAGCCCTAACCAGAGGGAACCCTGCTAGATGTGCCATGCAGTTTCCATGGTCAGTTCAACACTCAGCCTCTTTGTGGAGAGGGCCAACAGTGGAGCCGGGTATTGACACTTGGGACACCTGTCCACAAGGGAACTGGGCTGAGACCCCCCCAAACTCATTGCACGTAGGTCACCAAAGAGCCCTCTGATGGTAACAAGCGTCAGCCCCTGCTCACTTGGACGGGTGGCCTAGAGGTGCCACGAGGGTCCCCTCTCAAGAGGCCTGACAATTCCTCCACCTGCTCCCAGGTTCTGTCCCCTCCACTGCACCCCAGGGTGTCTGAGGCTAGTCACCTCTGACGGGACCGGGCCTCTCTTTGGTGCAGGGAGCGGGAGCCTTGGGGCTGACACGGCTTCGCTGCACAATCAGAATAATGAACATTACCAGAGAGGGGAAATAAGCTCTCATCTATCAAAGTTAAAAATAGATTCTATCTGTGCTATTAATGCCCACAGCTCTGACTCTACAGCCAAGCTGCCTTCATTACCCAGGTGTCCCATGCTCAGAGGTGAAGGGGATGCCAGTTATTGGTGGAGGCGTGGGGATGCTCATTTTTGCTCCTGACCTCTATCCAAAGACGAGCACCGTGGAATGGGAGAGATCATCCCTCCGTCTGGTGCTGCCTCCTCCTCCCAAGGCTGCCACGGTGCAGTGAGCTGTGTGTGCCACAAGGTGGCCCGGCATGTTGGTTGGCGCTCGGTTTCGGAGTGCTGAGATCTTACAGGATTGCAGGAGAGCAGCCAGGAGAGCTGGGGGCTGCAGAGCTTTACCCCATAAGGGGAGAGCATCAGTGCTTCATTTGTGCCAGGGCTGAGCCCCGGCACCTCTGGGCTTGGCAGTTCAGAGCCCCAGCACTTCTGGGCTTGCCGTGGCAGGTTATGAAAGTTAAAAAAAACTTTGAGCCCCGGCATCTCTTTCCTTACAAGCTAAGCCCTGGAAGGCATCTTATGTCCCAGGTCTCTGTCCCAGCACGCACTGGGGCTGGCATCACACAGTGCTTTCAGGGACTGTCTCTGCTTGGGTTGTCATCGGGGACATGGAGAGGTTCTTCCATGGTGAAGGACTCCTAGGAGCAGGGCTGCAGCGGACAGAGAGAGTCATTTCTTGTGGTTCTTTTCCGGTCACCCTAAGGAAACAGAACCCTGGAAATTAAAGTGCAAATGGGGCAAGATTCAACCACCCACTGCATTTATAGTGAGTATGGGAGAGCTGATCTCAGAATAGACCTTCCATAAACAGGGAGCATACCTGCACTGTGCCAAGTGATTAGAACTATGTCAGACTAAGGGCCAGGTCCTGTCGCCCTTACTCACCTTGAGCAGTATTGGCATCCATCAGGAGAACAGTTCATTTTAGTGGGAAGTACAAAGCACTCAGTGCGGAGGGACAGAGTCAGGCCCCAAGAAACCACATTATTCAAAGTGTAATTAAATCCTCCTCCCCAACATATGTCATCCCTATTGCTCCTGAGACTAGAGATAATCACAGAACCATATGGCAGATTGTGAACCTTTTAGTGAGCAGCAGTGGTCAGGTGTGTTGTGGGGAAGTACTGGTACTTTCCCAAACACCAAATGGAGATGCCACTCATAGGCAGCTGTGCAGAGCTTCCTAATACATTCCTCTCACTTCTAGCCAGTTTTGATCACCAGTGGAACAGTTGTTAATGCTGACATTTAAATGATCGTCTCTGTTCATGGAAGTTAACACCCATTGGAAGGATGGGGTAGTTCACTCCTCTCAGAATTATTATTTCAGGCTCTCTGCAAACTCAAGCAGGTATCGCTGCACTAGTTACACTCGCTTCACATTGTGAAGATTTTCTTCCCAACCAGAACAGCTAGAGACTAACTTTAAAAAGAAAAAAAGAAAAAAGCTGAGATTCTGGAGTACAAGATGGCACCTTAAAAGAAAGTGCCATTTTGCCAACTTAGTGCCACCAAGCCTGGGGAACAGTTACTCATTTGAGCAGCTTTAACTGATGTCTCTTGTGGCTTCCAGTGGGAGTCAGGGGTTGCCTGGCTTATACGAGAGCTGGGGAAAAAAAACTTAACATTAATGGTCTCTTTGGTCAGGGCATGATTATTCCACTCCCTAGGGTATAGTCTAATCAGTGCTTTGTTGAGCCCAGTTTTAAATGACTGAAGTGACAGGGCTTCTGCCATTTCTCTTGGGAGACAGTGCTTCTGTCGAACAGATCTCGCAGTTGGGCATTTCCCTTGATATTCAGCCTAAATTTATCTGGTCTTAATTTCATCCTATCACGTCTCGTTACAACATGTCCCCTTGGGTATGTCATTCCCCAACATCATTTGCCACAGCGAAGAAGACGTATTCAATGCGCTTTTCCCATGCGTCTCTGGCAGAAACGTACAAAGCGTTTCACAGCATTGAGCCAGTGGAGGGCCCCTTGCCTGAGCCACTTACCAACAGAATGGTCAAAACAATGTTCTGTGGGTCCCTGGCCCAGGGAATGGATCAGGGGCTTCAACAGGGGGTTTCCAAATGGCTGTGGGTTCTTTACATTATATAAAATTGAGTTCACTTGGTACAAGCCACGCAGACATTACTGATCTGGCCTCAGTTCAAGGCCCAGCCAGGCCAATGGGAGTTTTCCCACTGACTTCTATAGCAGGGGGAGCAAGCCCTGTATTTGGACAAAGGCCTGCGGGTTTTTCTCCCCTCAATGGCTCATGAGCTGGGATCTCCCCAAAATGCAGACCCAAAGCAAGTAGCTCACGAACAATCCAGGGCCTGAAAGTTATTCCTCCAGCCTCTTTGGCAGACGCATCATGAAGAGCGAATCTATTCCCAGAAAATCAGGGTCTGTTTCTGAATGGTTCTCCGCAGACCCAAATGGGACTAAGGGCCCAGTCCCACCATACTGACTTCAAGGGAGTCTTTCCATTGGGCCCTGAATCCCTTAGCAGCGGCTTTATCAACTCAAGGAATCATTATTTATACACAGTTTTAAATCTAGTGAGTGCCCCTTAGACAAACCCATGTGGCTATTTGCATATTGCTCCCAATGCGTTCAGACAACCTTGTGGCCTTGTCATCTGCCCCTTCCCCAGCCCCACAGCAAGGGGTAAAGAGCGGCTGGATCTCATCTCACAAACCTCTGATCAGACACAGAGGTATGCAGGCCTCTCTCCTGGTTACCGTGTAGTGTCCTCTCATCAATAGCAGGCAAGGGGCAAGGCAGGAAAGAGGCTGGAATTTGGGAGGGGAGAGAGAGGTGGCTTGTTTCAGGGGCAACCACATGGGAGTTTTTACGATGGAGGGAGGGGCCCAGACCTATAAACAGTTTTAATAAAACCCTAAACTGGAGGCCTAAGTATAGTTGTCAACCTTCCAGGATTGTCCTGGGGGCTCCAGGGATGAAAGATTAGTCTTTAATTAAAGATTATGTCATGTGATGAAACCTCCAGGAACACATCCAGCCAAAATTGGCAACCCCAGGCCTAAGCTAAATCATTCTGTGTGTGTTGTACCTTGGGTTTATTGGTGTTGATCATAGAATCATAGAATATCAGGGTTGGAAGGGACCTCACGAGGTCATCTAGTCCAAACCCCTGCTCAAAGCAGGACCAATCCCCAACTAAATCATCCCAGCCAGGGCTTTGTCATCCCCAAATCGCCAACAAGGAGGGGCTATTATAATCGTTGTTTGTACTGCGGTAGGGTCCTGTTGTGTTAGGAGCTGCATAAACACATAACAAAGCGCCAGGCCTTGTTCCAAAGAGCTGAGCAAGTGGAGATCTTGAGATGTCTTTGCACCTCATTCCAGACCTCAGCATCCCTTCTCTGCTACATTCAGCCCCACCCCTGCCATCATCGCTCATTTCACCTCAGTCTTGACTTTCCACTCCCCCTGCTGTGCCAGTCCTGGACATCCATGCCCACAGTTCTGCCACACTTCGATGGGCCACCTACCTGCTCTCATATGCAACTCTCTACGTCTCCTTCTAGGGCACACGTTCAGAGCGTGGGATGCAGCCACTAAGTTCATGTGCACTTGTGACCTAACCCAACCTGTGACCCGGGTCTCAGGAGGCAAAAGGCTAGCACTGCAAATCCATCCGGGCTGTAACGACCCATGAAATATTTTGGACTCCAGCGTCACCTCAGTATAACTGCAAAGCAAATGTAGGCCAGGAGCTAGGAATAGCAGGAAGCGAAGAGCTTATCTGCTACCATTGTGACCTCGCCTCGTTGTGGGGGCGGATTTTGTTCAGCTGAAAAGGCTGGCAACAGATGTAGGGATTTTCTGGACCTACTGCCCGAGCTTTATGCCAACCTCATGTCATGCCAGCTGGGCCAGAGTGGCTTTCCCATTGCAGAAGTGGCCTCTGGTAGAAAAGATCCCTGGTGTGAGAGATTCTCAGATCACCGCCAGCCACTACAACATCACCCCCCTCCCATGTCACCTTACAGGACCTTTGCTTTGTGTGGTAGGGTGCTGAACTTTCCCCTTCTGGGAGCCTCCATTCAAATCCTGATTGGGTCACAAGCGACATGAGTTAGGTAGGTTCTCAGTCTAGTTCAGAGAGCAGGCGTTTGTCCACAGCACCAAACAATCACAGAGTTGGCCAAAATTAGTCACTTTAGTAGCCTTTTGTCACTTGAAAGCCTGGAATGGGATAGCGGGGGGGCTGTGGGTCAGGACTACAAGGTAGAGCCCAGAATCAGCATAGCAGGGAACCCCACTCCTCTCTCTCCCTTGTTTGTTTCATCCGCCCATTAGGTCTTGTCTTCTGGAGAGTAAGCTCTTTGGAGCACTGACCATCATTTCCTATAGGTCTGTACAGGACCCAGCACAATGGGGGGGATCAACCCGGTTGGGGCCACTGCGCACCCTGGCCCAGATTTGTAAAGGCATTTAGATGCTGCTGCGCCTACCTGCTTTAGGCACCTCCGTCTCCTTTTCAAAAGGGATTTAGGCATTTAGGAGTCTAAATCCCATTGGCTGTGCCTACCCCATAGAGCTTACACTCTAAACAGACAAGAAATACAAAGGGTGGGAGGGGAAGCAAAGGCACAGATAGGGACAGTGGCTTGCCCACCATCACACAATGGCAGAATAGGAATAGAACAGCTCTCTGGAGTGCCAGTTCAGTACCCTCCCCATGAGAACACACTGCTTCCTATCACAGTCCAGTTGTCCAGTAACTCCACAAACCTGACTGCTACAGGTGACTGTATTCCCCCCATCCCAGCAGTGTAAAACTCCTGCAAATGTCTTACATAGAAGCCCTCGGGGCACCAATCCCAAGGTCACTGGACCGGGCAGCAGATGCTCTGAAGTTGAAATTCACTCAGTGCCAAGCAAATGTCACCTAATGATCCCACTGGCTCCTTGTCAATGAGGCCTTGGGCGATACAGTATAGATCTTATGTAACCAGTTCTAGCTTGGATTCAGAGAACAGCAACGTGAGGTACCCCAGCTCCTTTCTAAAGGAAATAGGCAGATTGTAGGTGAGACAGGACCTGGGGAGGGCTGCAAGTTCTCAGCAGTTAGTGGTGTGTCTCCAAAACGGATACATTTTTGTCGTCACGGGAAATCTGCCTTAGCTTTTTTAATTTGTTTCTCAGGAGAGCGCTATGAGACTCCATGACAGTCATGGTGCAAGCTGCCCCTCCAGTGGAAACAACAGCTGTGGCTCTAGGAACACAGACATGGGGAGTCACTCCCTGCAGGTAGCACCCAACAAACGGGCAATGCACTTGTGCAATGCCAGGTCTTTACCACCTACACCAACAGATCCATCACCCCCTACGACTTCACAGCACCAGTGGGGACGGACCTGAGGGTCCTTATTCTGGCAAACCTCCCATTAACTTCAGGGTTGCCCCCATAACTCACTGGAGTCACAGCCAGTCATTTGGGTTTAGTAACCCAAAGAGGTGGCTGTGGGTGCAGCCCAGTTTACAAGCAGAGGAGCAGATGCCTTTGGGTGCTGCAAATTCAGCTCAGCTGCCTGCCTACTGCAGTAGCCTGGGTACATCTGTAACATCTAATTGTCAGTGATAGATTTCCCCCAAGATTGGAGACAGAAAGCAAAGCTGACGCTGAGCTTGCAGATATTTATTTGTCCTCAGACACGTTCCCTTTGGACCCGCAGTTCATTTTGTAGGGGGAGGGATTGGAAAAAGCCAGTAAAAAAGCCAAGGTGGTAAATGGCTCTGCTCTGCTTGATTAGACAGGTCATTTATCAAGGCCTGCCATGGGGAAACACTGGAGAGTCATACAAAGGTCTCTGGGCAATGCCAGCTCTTTCACCCCCAAGTCATTAGTTCAAGGACAGCCCAAAGACTCAAAGTTCCTGACAGGTTGCCTGTGTGTGAGATGAGTTTGCTGGGCTTCCCCTCCATCCCCATACATAGGTGATCCGGAGCAAAAATTACCCCTGCAACCAACACTCCTTGTCGGCAGCCTTGCCAGAGAAGCCGGGCGCTGGAATGCCCACAGAGCCTGAACATACCTCAGCCCCAGGGAGATCCGGATTGAGGTACACTGGCAAGGGGGCCCAGGGTATCCAGCCCTGTTGAGCCTGTTCTCCAGAGACAGGACTTTTGGCTCCAGCACTGTTATGAATCCTTCACAGTGGGGCTGGCTCGCAGGATGGCCCCTTAAGTGCCGTGAACCTCACCGTGGCAGGTACCTGCTGCTGAAGGACAAAGGGGACGGGGGAAGAGTTCATATGAATAGACTCCCGCACAAAGCAGATGGAGCGTGGAATGGCTGAGGCCATCCCCCACTGCCCAGGAACCCCTGCGTATATTTATTCCATGGAGGAGGAGAGCAAAGGGGCTATGTGAGACTTTTGATTGATTATTGGAAGGTTCTTGAGCTGTGACATTCGGCAAGACGCAGATACGCAGCCCATGGAGGGATGCTGGGTCATGACCGAGGAGCCCTGCCACCAGCCATGGGGTGAAGCCCGATTGCTGGCAGGCTCCCAGACAGTTCAAGGTAAATACAGAGCATCAGCTTGGATAACTTCATCCCATCCGTTTGTCTGTGTCATGGGAGCGGGAGGGGCGAGCGAAATCTAAGGAAGCCACAAATGGCTCCTGAATATAAAAGGCAACAGCCTGTATGGGTAGTCTGTGTGCATGTGGGGGATATGTGTGTATGTGGTGTGCACTCAACACACACGATTCATTGAGAGAGCAGTGAGACGGCACAGATTCCATACATGTCTCCTGAGTCTGTGCCAGCAACGTGGATCTGCTTTTGCTCTGCTGGGTGTGCTAACGTACGGGACAGTGCTAAGGGGCCTCTGCCCTCCGGCTGATAGGCGCTGAGCTTGCCACACTTCACCTACTCTCTCTCTTCAGCTCAGCATTCCCTTCCCTGCCCCACAGCAGTTTGCTTCTTCGCTGTTTCTCTGCCCCACCCCCCAGCAGAGAGAACTGGCCCTACATGGGGCACAGCTGCATGGTGACTCGCCAGGCAGTGTGGCTAACTCAGTGGATGGCAGTGACATTGACAGCGCCATGTCCCTAGAGATAAAAGCAGGCTTTGCTCCCTTCCTGGTCCTCTGGCTGGAAAGCAGGAGATCAAATGACACTCGACCTCTCATTTCAGCCTGGCATGGGGCCCCTTTCCGAGTTGTAGCTGCTGGCAGTCAGTCCCTGCATTTTACAAGTGTCATTTCACACCATTGCTCTGTGCTAAAAAAAGCAACAGGAGTTACTTGCAACACGTGGCTGCCAGTGCCAGCCCCAGACCTGGAGCCTAGGATCAAGGTTAAGCTGGCAGGGAGAACCAATCTACCCCAGCGATAATGGCAACAGCAAGCGTTTGCATCAGAGCTATTGTCTCCCAGCCTTAGGAGAACAGGCTGCATCCAAGCCTGGGCTTAGGCACAAAAAAGAGTTAGCCAGCCCTTCGGGGGTGGAGAATTTTGGCCTTTGTAGTTAAATAATCACTGTGGATTTGAGAGCAGAGAATCAGCAAATATTGTGCTGTCATGTTATTGGGAAGGCCCCATGTCCTCCTGTGCCCCCTTCTCCTGACTGTCTATATACTGTAGGTAGACATGCCAAGGCTATTGTTTCCGGTGGCAGGTCGTGGGATCTAGGCTACTTTGTACAGGATATTTTGGCTCCGGCTATCTAGATCTCTGTCCTTCCAAGTAGCACAGAGCCGAAGCCCAGCCTTGCAAGGATGTGGTGAGTCAAATGTGGACAAGCTCCAGAGCTGCGTTCTAAGAAAGGGTTTGCCCAGTGTCCTTGGTCATCATTTCCTTCACCCTGCTGCTTGCTGGACACGAGTTGGCAGCTGTCCTCTGCCCCAGAAATGGCTGCATTTGAGTGGTGCTGGATTATACAGCTTGCTCCCCAGGTAATAAATACAGCAATGTGCACCTTAGATAGGTAGCTAGAGAGAGGGATTAGTGAGTATTTTAGAAGGAAAGGCAGAGCATGCAAGATATTCACTTAAAGGGGAAAGCACTCTATGTTCATAGATTCATAGATACTAAGGTCAGAAGGGACCATTCTGATCATCTAGTCCGACCTCCTGCACAACGCAGGCCACAGAATCTCACCCACCCACTCCTACGAAAAACCGCACCTATGTCTGAGCTATTGAAATCCTCAAATCGTGGTTTAAAGACTTCAAGGAGCAGAGAATCCTCTCTCAAGTGACCCATGCCCCATGCTACAGAGGAAGGCGAAAAACCTCCAGGGCCTCTCCAATCTGCCCTGGAGGAAAATTCCTTCCCGACCCCAAATATGGCGATCAGCTAAACCCTGAGCATATGGGCAAGATTCACCAGCCAGATACTACAGAAAATTCTTTCCTGGGTAACTCAGATACATGCATCTAATATCCCATCTCAGGGGATTAGGCCTATTTACCCTGAATATTTAAAGATCAATTAATTACCAAAATCACGTTCTGTGATTCTTTGATGAGTGCTGTTCATCCCTCAGTGAAACTGTCTGCAATAGGGGCAAGTAACAAACACTGTAACTTTCCCCTTTAAATGACACTTCTCGCTACAGATGGATCGAACTGGATATATTACTCACAGGGTCGAGAGCAGCAGGGCAGGTGCTGGGCTGCATCAACCTCAGATGACAGGAATGGTCAGATTCAAGGATGGGAGGGCAGCCAAGCCCTGGGATGGCTGGGAAAAGAGGAGGGGAGTGGTAGTCACGAAAGATTTTGCTCATGGAAAGGGGAGGTCACGTGGAGCTGGTAGTGATTTAATATGGTGCTGATACAGCCACTTACAGTCAGGCCGGTCTCAGCAGGCTTTGTACGTGCTGTGGTGACCTCCCGCCCATCACTGCATTCAGTTCACATTTCTAAAAGAATTTGCAGTGGCCATGCTGGTGTTCCTTTTGTGTTCACTGTCTGCAAATATTAGAGGGAGCGAGTTTCCAGGCAGGAACATTCAGCAACATGTTGGCACTCAGTGAACAGTGGAGAACATTTTCAGGGCATGAATCTGGAGCACACCATTGTAAATATTCACCCCAGAAACATGATCATTGCAAGCTCTTTGGGGCAGGAACCATCTTTTTGGTTTGTGTCTGCACAGCGCCTAGCACATGGGGTCCAAGAGTTACATTCATCCAAAGAAACTAGAACTAGACTGGGTGATTCCACACAAAAAAACCCAGTACAGATTGAATTTAAAATCTCAAACCCTTCACAATGAAGGATTTGCAAACAAAATCGAGGGTCGTGATAGGAAAAAATTCAAATTTTTGACATTCAAATATTGAAGACTGAGAACTCCCTGGCAACATTTTCACACATTTTCCCCCTCCGTTTTTTTAACCAAACTATAGAACAGGATGAAATTTTTTAAATTAAAAAAAAAGGGGGATGTGTGATAATTTTTGTACTATCTCCCCCCGCCCCGTCCTTTTACGACTGGTTCTATACAGGCTAAGAATTAGTCCCAGAAACTGAAGGATCATTCGGAATGCTGAAAAAATACAAGGAAATCCCGAATAGTCTGGAAACAACTCGCAGACAGGAAAACAAAAGGCAAAATCTGTTGAACAGACAAACTGCCCATTCCAAAGTTTCAGCCCCATTGTGGTGCTGTGAGTTATCTACCACGTGTGCTAGGTGGTGCTAGCATGCTCTTTGCCGCAGTATGGTGTGGTGGTTATGGTGGGATAGTAGGTGCTGTCCCTGCAAAAAATGCCCCAATGTGTTGACAAGATGGTAGCCTCACATATGTAGTATGTGTACACGCACACACACAAAGTGTATGTTTCAGAGTAGCAGCCGTGTTAGTCTGTATTCGCAAAAAGAAAAGGAGTACTTGTGGCACCTTAGAGACTAACAAATTTATTAGAGCATAAGCTTTCGTGAGCTACAGCTCACTTCATCGGATGCATCCGATGAAGTGAGCTGTAGCTCACGAAAGCTTATGCTCTAATAAATTTGTTAGTCTCTAAGGTGCCACAAGTACTCCTTTTCTTTTTACAAAGTGTATGGTACAGTACATAAAGAATGCAGTATGTAAAGTATATAATACAGTAAAGATGTCTTTTTAGCCTGCAAATAGAATTCCGCCAGACAAAATGCAAAAGATTTTCCCTAGGAGCTGCTCATTCATAAATTCCAGCATTTCTTTGAAGGCTGTACAAGGTTCTTTTCAGAGCCCCTTGATTCTGTATGCTGGCTGGTCAAAACCATGCCAGCACTGGGCTCCTGGCATCCCGGCCCTGTCATCAGGGATTCTTCCTATAAAGAGAAAGAAACACACAAAGTACTCTCTGCTGGTGGATATGGTGGTTTCATCCTAGCAACATGGAGCATGTGCTGATGTCCCCTGACATAAAGTGGCTTCCTGGTGGTAAACTGTAGTTCTCTATCTTGGCTCATACAGGACATCTCTCCCAGAGTGTCCTCCACCTCTGCTCTAGGAAGGGAAAGGTACAAATCCCAATGCTAACAAGGTGGCTGCGGGGAGGCGAGCTGAGTGATTGAATTTTTACCTGGCTCGTAGACACAAGCAAATGTATTCAACATAGAAATGAGGGTTAGTCACAGCGAGGCATTTGGGGTTAGAGCTAGTCGCAAAAACTTCAACTGAGCCGTATTCTGTTGGAATATGTGGTTCCCTCCAAATCGAAACCATCTGCAAAATCAGGTTGCTGTCACTGGGATTTCCTTTGAGAATCAGAGGAAAAAATTCCACCAGTGCCAAAATGTCCTGTTCACGTCGCATTCCAACAGTTTCAGAATGAAATGTTTTGATTTTTCATTTTGAATGTTGTATATTTCTATTATATAAAATATCTATTATAATACAAAAAAGGTTAAAAAGACAATACTGAAACTGAAGGTTTCAACTGGGCTCAGCACAATTCTTTTTTCAGAATCTTCTTTTGTGGATTACCCCGTTTTCACTGGGATCTGGAAAGAAATCACATTTTGAAATCTGGAAATCCTTTGCAACATGGAACTTTTCATTCTCTATGCACCTCTGCTTGGGATCCTGACTCAGTCTACTGGATCTTGTGATGAACCAGCCACCGTCTTAATCTCATGTGCCTGTTTCTTAATTCCTCTTGAACTGGAATCAGGGCAAGGAGCCCTGTCAAAACCTTGCAGTGTTCCCTGGGGTCAGATCCTGCAGAAGGCGAGAGCTGATTCAATCCCTATTGACTTCACTGGGAACTGAAGAGGCCCAGGGCATCCCCACTGCAGTGTCTGACCAAGCTTGGTCTTGGGGAGAAATGTCTCCTCACCTACTGGGCCCTAATCCTTAAATCCAACTCTTGTGGCCTGGGGACTGTTGGTTGGAGATGGGGGAGGGTGGGGAAGGAGTCTCACAGCATGGGGTTTATAGATGAATATATAAACATTAGTTCGTTTTGACTGACAGCCCGAGATTTGGAAATCCTGCCCGGCGCTGAGAAAGACCCTGCACATACCCTAAAGGACATTGCATATCTGAGTGCTACAGCATAGCTTTTTAAGCCCTTGACCCGACACAAACCAACCATGTCTGCACAGTGTTCACATGCCCAACATAAAAGTCACCAGTAATCTGTTCCTTTAGTAATACAACCACCAGGAACATCTAGCTTCTCAGATCTGGTAATTGGCTCCCCTTCCTAGGTATTGTTAATTGTCTGCTTTATATTGAACACATATAAAAATTAATTTTAAAAAAGCCATCCCCTTAGCAGAAGTTTGGGAAGAAATGCCACTAATTCTGAATTGCTGGTACAACTAGACTATATGTAGTTCAAATATTTCCATAGTCAGCCGGCTAATCCCCCCATATACAGCATTACAGTATTTGTACTACTCTGTATTATTCTCTTCTGAACCTAGGGGGGAAAATAGCTTCCTGAACTGATGGGCTTGTATGTCTGCCAAAGTCCTGCACTGGATCCAATTGCTCAGGAAGATGAGCTGTGGCTGCACGAGTGAATGCATCTAGTCACTGCTTCGTTTGCTGCGTTTTGGTCATATGCATGGACATTGCCACATGTTAGAGGCAACGGGCCAGGTCCTCAGGTGATGGTAAATTGATGAGGCTTCGCTGAAGTCAGTGGAGCTATGTGGTTTACAACAGCTGAGACTCTGGCTTAGGGGAGTACGCACACACAATCACAAACACTCCACTTTCTTTCCTCTGCTCTCTTTGTATTACCCGTGACAGACGCCTGAGCTGGCCCCAGATGAAGAATCAATACAATTTGCTATTTTGGGTACAATAATTAGCAATCAGGTCTTGCACAGAAATCTCACTATTCAGCCCTGTGGCTCCCTAAAGCATTTTTCAAAATCAGACTATTCGTGGGACTTACACCACCTACCACTGAAATGCAGCCAACTCTGGCCTGGAGCGCAGCAACCACTTGCAGCACTTTAAACAGCTTAGGCATGAAGAAGAGTAGCAAATCCCATTGAAATGTCAAGAGGAATTTAACATAAGAATGGCCATACTGGGTCAGACCAATGGTCCATCTAGCCCAGTATCCTGTCTTCTGACGGTGGCCAGTGTCAGGTATGTCAGACAGAGTGAACAGAACAGGGCAATTTATCAAGTGATCCATGCCCTGTCATCCAGTCCCAGCTTCTAGCAGTCAATTTAAAGAGGCAGAGTGTATTAATAGCCATTATATGAACAACATACCCCCATATCTCAATGTCTGTACTTTGACCCATTAAACTTTTACCCCCAATCGGGGAGATTGCAGATTATGTATTCCTTACGCCACCCGTTCCTAAACCGAATTTCGCACCCCTTAATAATCTGTACCTTATTCCCTGATAACCAGAAACGTCTATGCTTAAACTCCGTACCATTTTCTTTTTACTTCAACATCATCTTAATAAAATTATTAAATCTATGCTGGAATTTGGCCTATACCCTGGAGCAGGGGTCAGAACTCCTGGATTCTATTCTCAAATCTGCCACAGATTTGCTGTGTGGCCTTGGGTATGTCATTTTACCTCCCTCTGCCTTTGTTTTTCCCATACCTGTAAAATGGGAATAATACTTGTCTGACTCCTGGTGTAAGGATAAGGCCTTTTCCTATAGCCATATTGTAAGGCCTAAAGCCTAAGGCCTTTGTCTGCAGCCAGATTAGAAGAGCAGCAGCTATTAGCTGAGAAGCAGGAAGTCCCATCCTCACATTCCATCTAAATTATATTAAAACAATGTCATATCAGGCTGTTAAGAAGAAGACCCCCATCCTAATGGCACCACTATCACCAGATAAAGATACAGAACTTAAGATGGTTAAAGAAAACTTAGGCTGATAGCATTCTGTCTGTCAAGAAATCACTTATCAATACTTGTGGTTGTGAAATCCTCATTTCTTTATTGTTTTGTCATTATGGTCCCCACTTCCCTATTGTTTGTCTGTATGATCTCTGGCTAGTTCTTTGTTTGTTTCTGTCTGTTACATAATTAATTTTGCTAGGTGTAAATTAATTAAGATGGTGGGGTATGATAGGTTAGAGAATTTTTGAGTAAAATTTTAGTAAAATGATTGGTTAAGGTACAGCTAAGCAGGACTCAAGTTTCACTGTATAAACTGGGGTCCAAAAGGAAGTTTGTTGGGAACCAACTCCAGGACACAGCCCCAAGAACAGAGCTGCCAGACCTCAACACTGCCAGTGACACCGTGCAGAATCTGGAGTCCCCCAGATGGATGCGATCCTGACTGGCCATCAGGAAAAGTTCATCAGTCATATTGGGAGTGGTGAGCATTGCACATGTAGCGTGTGCATTCTTATAGAGGATAAAGATATTACTGAGTGAGGCTCTTTCACTGGTAAAAGGTCCTGCAAACCTGTAGAAAATGATGCCCTGAGCCCTAGGAATTGGGTAAGGGTGGGTGCCCTAGAGTGTAAGGTTATGCCTGAGCCCACAGAAGGGTGAGGGTGGGTGCCTAAATTAGAGGGTTACGCCCTGAGCCCCAGGAACTGGGTAAAGGTGGGTGCTCCTAGAGTGTGTGAGTAATGGAGAATTTTGTGCAGGTAACACTGGGCAGGGCAGTCTCTATAGTTTTTGTTGCCCCAAGCAGTGAAAAAACCTGCCACTGCGGATGACAAAGGGAAAAGCTGCCACCGAATTGCCGCTACGGACAGCGGGACTGAGGAGCTGCCGCCGAATTGCCGCAGCCACGGAAATGCTGCCGCCCCATTCTGACTGCCGCCCCAAGCACCAGCTTGGAACGCTGGCCCTGACATTGGAGGTTGTTTGGCCCTACAGGGGCACTGGTGCAGCATTAGCACAGTGATAGCAGTGTAACCTACTCATTCCCCGAGCACAGCTCCCTGTACCTGCGGGGTGTTCCTTGGATGTCTCCTCTTCACCTGCTGACCCAGGCCAACTCTCTTGCATTTATAGGCTTTGGGTCACAATAAGGTAGCATCCTCTTGGTGTATTCTTCAGGGGGTTTCTGAGTGCCAAGAGAGATCATGTGCCATTCAGAAAAGGGTAGGGGATGCTCTTCTTGTTGTGTTGAATCAGTGCTGAGATGGTGAATTCCTTCCTTCCTTGGGTGCCTGCTGGGCACGTAAATACCCTGCAACGCCAGCTACAACAGTGCCATGCGAACGCCTGTTCTCACTTTCAGGTGACATTGTAAGTGGGCAGCAGCATCTCCTGTCCGTGTGAACAAATTTATTTGTCTGAGCAATTAGCCGAACAAGAAGTAGGACTGAGTGGACTTGTAGGCTCTAAAGTTTAACATTATTTTGTTTTTGAGTGTAGTTATGTAAAAAATAATAATAATTCTACATTTGTAAGTTGCACTTGCCCAAGAAAGAGATTGCATGACAGTACTTGTCTGAGGGGAACTGAAAAATACTATTTTTAAAATCTTTTTTACAGTGAAAATATTTGTAATCAAAAATAATAACATAAAGTGAGCACTGTACACTTTGTATTCTGCGTTGGAATTGAAATCAACATATTTGAAAATGTAGAAAAATATCCAAAAATATGTACAATAAATGTAAATGGGTATTCTATTATTTTTAACAGTGCAATTAAAACTGTGATTAATGGTGACTAATTTTTTTAATCTAGTTCATTTGTTTTGCATTAATCGTTTGAGCTAACTGTGATTAATTGACAGCCTAGTGTTATTCTTCCTCACTCTTGCTCTATATAAGGAGCGGTGGCCAAAATGGTATTTTATCAGTCAAAAATCTGAATCATCACAGCGTTAATCCAGACCTGCATGCTGGAGTGCTGGAAGAGTTTGTATATTGGGGGTGCTGAGAGCCACTGAACCAAACTGTAAACCCTGGATATGATGGAAATCACTTCAAGCCAGGGGGTACGGCAGCACCCTCCCGCACCCTAATTCCAGCACCTATGCCTGCATGGGATTCATAACTCATTTTTAGCAGCTAAGCATAGCTACTACTCCTTTCAACGAGCATATTGAGAACTTGTTCTAACAGAAAGGACTGTGGAAAGTGCTACTGTACAAAGCAGCTTCTTCTCACTCTTGAATTAAAAGGCTATTTAGATTGGGGCAGGGACTCGGTTTTTGTTATTTATCTGGCACTGTGGGCTCCTTGGCACAAATAAATAGTAATATCTACATTTATAATTGTTTATGTATAAACTGGGTGGGCCAAATTCTGCCCTCGTTGACACTGGCGTAAATCCACTGACTGTGCTGAATGATTGATTTTCAGGTTGCACACATCCCTCCCAACCCCATCTCCAGAAATGCCCTTCTCTCTAGCAAGGAGACTTTGTACGCCAGAATCCATGCCCAAAGGAACCAGTTTCTCCGCACGCCCCTGAAATGAAAGGCAAGATTATTCCATGGAAGACGTGACAGTCCCCCCCCCACCCTTTGAACAAGGGAACACAGTAAAGAGAGGAGGGTCTGTCTGTCTCTTTCTTCTGGTTGTCAGAAGCACGAGGGGGGGATGGGGGGGACGACAAGTGCTCCCCTTTGTGTTGTGGGTGGAAAGGAGCCGGGGTTATCAAACTGGAAGAGCTATCCTGGCTGAATTGTAAATTAAGCTGATACAACAAGGAATGCTTTGTAAGAAGAACACTGCATGAAAGAGAGAGAGTTCTCCCTCGTGAGACGGATCAGAACAGAGATCTCCCAGAACAGGCGCCTGGCTCGTTCAGATTGGGCTAGAGCTTGGAGCTTTGTGAGATTTTGATTCATACAGTGTGAATTATGAAGGCAACAATAGGTGGATGTAAACCAGAGCTCAAAGGGGGCTGCGTAGCACAGACTCTGTACATAGGTTCACTCTATCTAAGCTATTGATATAGCAATGCCAGAGCGTCTGAGCACCTCACGACCTGTAACGTCTTTAACCTCACCACACCTCTGCTCTTCGCCTCATTTCACACACAGGGAGCAGCTGCACTAAGTGACTTGGCCAAGGTCACACACAGTCTGTGGCAGAGCAAGGCCCTGAGCTGAGGGTTCCCAAGTCCCAGGCTGGTGCCCTACCCACTGCCCCATTCTGAGGAAATGGAGTCAAACCCTGGTTTAGATGACAGGAAGTGCTCTTTGCAAAGGAACCTTCTTGCTGCATTATGGACAGGAGGCCATGGCATGTGTCTGCAGACAAACACACATGGATATCATGCTCTCTGTGCCTGCCTGATCACAATCACAGCAACTGCATCACCTTCCCAGGCTGAATTTTCAGACAATGCTGATGTCCTGAGGAGTATCCTGCAATTGACATACACCCTGCAAAGCTCTATGAATGAACATCCAACCTATGAGTCCCCTTGCTTCATTCCCAGTCCAGCGATGCCACAATAAAACAGATTGGGGGAAACAGCCACATCTGTCCCAGAACTGATCCCAGCTTTGCAGCCTCCTACGTTACACTCACAGGAACTATCTGTAACACCCACCAGCCTGGCCCACTGGGACACCACAAAGAAGTAACCGCGCTGCCAATAAATATAGAGAACTTAATTCAGAGCTTAATTTGTAAATGGTTCGCAGGCACAAAGGAACTAAGGGGAAAGGGAGAGATTTACTGGTAACAGCTGCAGTGTAGTAAGAAAGCTGGAACGAGTGGGAGGAAAGGCCTAAAACCCAACTATTGGCAGCACTTCTATAACACCCCCTGTTCTTACATAGTGCTTTTCATCTGGGACTCTCCCAGCGCTAGGCACAAGAGGTAAGCATCAGTAGCCAGCCCTTTATAATGTAGTCTAGCGTCTCTACTTATCCCCATAACTAACCCTGCCTTCATTTTGCTACAGCCCCTTTTCGTGCATATCACGTCCTCTCTCTGGCATTCGTGACTGAAGAAAATAACTTCGGCTTGCAAGTGATGATTCTGTTTGCTGTTGGTACAAAACCAGTAGTTGACTAAAACTGTATCGGTTCTAGTCTGGCCAGGTTTGCAGCCAGCAAAGGATTTGCAGCAGGTTTGGGGAAACACAGGAGCAGTTTTCTCCATCAAGCAGCCCCCAAGGGCGCTCTGTGCTCCACCCCCACTGAGTGTATGTGTACTTTGTCCCCGCTCATGCTCCCCAAAGGTTGAGGTCTGCTCCACCCTCTCAGTGCATGTGTCCTCTGCCCCTCCCATACTCCCCAAGTATGCTGTGCACCAGGGCACTCAACTGGTTAATCCCACATTCCTCTGCTCTCCCCAAAGATGCTGATTATGCAGTGTGTGAAGTATCACAGTGGTCCCCCGGGGATGATTATCAGCCTGGTGAGCTACTCATCCCATCCCAATGCCATTAGTTACAAAACAGAGAGAAAGGTTTAAAGCTCTTTTGCTTGAACGTGTTAGCTAAACCCTTTAGGGAATGCCTGGTGTGCCAGAGCAGCTAATCTCTGCAAATCACTTTTATTCCATCTTGCTCTGGGTTTTCCTTTTTAATCAACTTAATCTTTATTCATGAGGTGTGCTACTGTGTTAGGAAACAACTGGGTTCCAAGCAGCAGGCTCCGAGAAAGGAAGCGGGGAGAGACTTTGCATTAGCCTCAGCCAAACGCCCAAGGTCCTGAAGAATTTGAGCTCGGTGTGCCAGATCTCACAGCAAGAGGAGGGGGGAAGTGCCTGATTGCAGGGGGAAAGCGCGAAGTACATGGATGCTGGCTTTGATCAACGTATCTGTTGCTATTTTTAACCAGTGAGGTCCACGCACACCTCAGCTTCCTGACAGAGACTGTTAAAAAAATTAGTTGACTTAAAAAAATAATTAAACTACAGGGATCGAAGAAATAACAAGCAGCAAGTGCAAGCGGCACAAAGTGAAGAATAAATGGAGCTCTAATAAGTCAGCGAGAGAAACGGGGCAGGAGGGAGTATGGCCTAAGAGCTGGAGCACAGGGCTGCTGTCGCTGTATGGTCTGGAATGCCTCAGTGGCCTACCCTTGTATGGTCAAACAGAGTTAATAACCTGTCTCAAAGGGACAGCGAGGGGCTAAATTCAGAGAGAAAGTCTCTATGGGGAAATGCCAATCTCTGACACCGCATGAGACACAGAGGCAGTTTTCAGCTCATCCGGCAAGGCCTTCCTTGGAGACGCACACCCAGGAGAGACACGAGCCAGAAGGATCGTTTCTAGAGAGCATGTCAGCTGTGTGCAGCGACCTGTAAAATGCAAAGACTTGTTCAGTCTCCTCAATAAGCCCCACAGAGGTGGGAGCGGCTGAAGGAAGAGATCAACCTGCTCTGAAAGCAGGGAGAGCGACTGGGTTGCAGAAGGAGGTTTCAGACATGCTTTCCTTGAAGGAAGCGGGAGAAAAGACACACAGGCTGGGGATTAAATCAAACTCCCCAGGGCAAGGACTGTCTTTTTGCTCTGTGTCTGTCCAGTGCCTAGCATAATAAAGTCCTGGTCCCGCACTGTGGCTCTTAGGTACAAGAGTAAATAAATAACAGGTGTAGTGGATCAGGGCCTGATCCGAAGCCCGATCAGGCCCTGAGATACTCGACACAAGCACTATACTGGGGTTCATAATTGATCATGGATATTTATAAGCCTTATACAAAGGCAACCAGCAAGTCTTTGCTCGGACAAGGCCCTGGATCAAGGATGCTTGGAATCACCCCTTCTCTCTGAAGCACACTAGAAAGTGCTGGGACTTGTGTGCTTGAATGCGTAAGTCTCGATTGCTCCGTGATGCAATATCGATGGTGTTTCTGGTGTTGACCCCGCAGGCCTGGGCAGGGCGCCACATTCCGGGCCATTAGGCCCTGCAGTTTCCCCAGCAGACGCAGCTGCCATTCAGCGTGACGTGGTGGGCTCTCTCCAGCCCTGAAGGAAGGGCTTTTCCCAGCCTGACAGCGATCCAGAGGCACTGACAGGATTTCAATTCCCCTGATGAGCTAGAATTAATATCCCGTTATCACAAGGCTGTTGGGTTTTTAAAAAAAAATTTTGGTGAACACGCACCATTTCGTAGCTACTGGGAGGCTCTTACTCAGCTCAAGGGGGACTCTTCTGTCATTGCTTCCCAAGCCCCATTTAGTCCAGAAGGTCTCAGTCTTCCCCTCGTGATCTGATCCACCAGCTAACTGAGACTGGCTGGGGGAGCCTGGCCATTTGCTCTGTGGAGCCGGCTTTATTCACCATATCAAGGCCTTCTGGTCTCTGATTTGATACCATTGTGTAATAAAACATGCAGTAACACACAGATGTGATTTAAAACATGCACTGGCAGCCTGGGGCTATCCACAGTGACTATCAAAGAGATCCTGGGGTTGCTGCCTACAACCTGGCTTCATTCTCTGTTACAGGTGTTTTAGGAGTTGCACAATGTACCACAAGACAAAAACAAGGTGCCAAGTAACTTGCAGCATCATCCTTGAGACCAGACAACGCAGGAGATCAGATGCACCTCTTGGAAAGAGATCTTAGGCAGCCTCTCCAGGATCGTGGGATTTAAAGTAGGGGACCCTTTGTATGGAACAGGTATTTCAGAACAACCTTTCTACCAAATTTGTGGGGATCTTCCCCAGAAATGGTAACTGGCTTGGGGGGTTCCTTCTTCGGGGTCTTACATAGGCCGATGGGCTTTTGAAGTTAGGGCTGGCTTAAAAACATGGGCACAACACTCCCGTGCATGTGGTCTCAGAACCCACTGCAACCCCAGAGTAGTCATGCAAACTGATGAGAATTGGACCATGTCACCCAGGGAAAGTGGTCCATAAGCCACTCGGGCCTTTTATAATCCCTGAGAGAGCAGACTCTGGCATTTAAAAGGGATAGTGCCGTGACATAACCCCCAAAAGCAACTGCTGCACTGTGTTAACTACCAAAAGGCTGGCACTGGGGAATCTGTGTATCTCTTCACCTCTGCTGGGAGGGGCCATGCCTACCAGCAGCCAGGTGAACTCAGACAGTTATAATTATGTCTCCGAGTAAACAGACTCATATCTATTCATTGCACAAAGCACCTTGTATAACCCAATGGCCATGGGAGACGCCTGATGGACTCCTCTTGTCCGAGCACACATCCTAGCCAAACTTTGCCGTCCTGGGAGAAGTTACTCCAGGGTTTAGGAATGAAACACAGTTCTGGACCTCACCATGATAACCCAGCCCCCTAAAGGTCCTGACACCTGATCCTCTATTAAAACACACAGGGAAAAGATTATGGAAACCTAGAGGGAGTTGAGATGAGAAGCGGACCCCTGGAACTTGTCATCCACAGCATGGATCCACCGCACAGGCCCTGGGCTGTAGCATCCCTAAGCAGGAGCAGGGAAGGAAGGGAGGAAGGATGATCTTGTGTTTCAGGTACCATACAGGGAGTCTGAGGTCTGTTATTGGCCTTGCCACTGACTCATTGGATGGCCGTGGGCAAGTCACTTCACCACATATGTGCCTCATTTACCCCCTATAACTCTGCTTCCCTCCATTCCCCCCTCCCACACAAGGCTAAGCCTCATCCTTGTTTGTAATGTGCAGTGGAACCTACACAAGAAAACACATTGTGACCCCTAGCCTTGTAGGACAAGGACTCCATCTGCCACTCTGTGCCCAGCAGAAGTTTCTTGAGACGGAGCCACATGCGCAGTGAATGCTTGTGGACCCCATCCCACCTGGCAGTGCCCTCCTCATGGCCTGGCTTCTCCATTATCACCCTGCTTAATAATTGAAGCACCATTGTAGAGGCATTAAAGTTTCAGGGGACGACATGTTCTGAATTAGCAGAGAAGGAGCAGGAGCTGGCCTGACACTGCCTCTAATCACAGGCTGTTAAATTTCCCGTGAGAGCAGACCAAGAGCTACCTTTCTAATCCTTCCTTTTACCCCAGGAGATTCCAGACTGTTAGCTACTTGGCCGTAGGAGGAGGATTCTCAGCTAAACTTGTCTATAGAGCCTTTGGCATTAACAGAGCAAGTATTTATAGAGCATCTATTAACGTGGCACCTGGGGGCCCTTTCCAAAGAAAGTGGTATTAACCAGAGACTCAAAGAGGGGAGAACGTGTCCTCTTTCCACTAGATCCTCCCACTCCTCATTGCTCCTGCATCTCTGGAACACATTACGCTTCCCTTCCAAGAGGAATGATTCTGTGGCCCCAGGGAGGTAGGTATGACACAGGAAGTCTGTCTGCAACCCTAATCAATGGGCTTTTCTCCCTCTGGCTCATAGCTTTTCTATAGTGCACGTGGCCAGGAAATCAGTACTGGAGCTCTTGCAAGACTGCTCGGTGGCTTGGGGCAAGGGTCACTAAACTCTCGAGAGGTTCACAATGTGTAGATCCCAGCTCTTAGAAGCACCATGGGCCTCCCATGTGGTGACCTCCAGCCGCTTTGCTCTTCCAACTGAGTCGGCAAAATTGGACTCGTCTGGTATTTAAGAGCTTTGTGATCCACCCAAGGAGCAGCTGCTAAGAGGTCGTCATCAGCCGAAATAGAGAACCCTGGTTAAGGCAGTCACAAGGAGGTGGGGGTGGAGAAAGAGCAAGAGGTGCTCAATGGAAGTCAGGGCCTGGCTAGTTCATTTCAGGGGGGCAGGGCGACCAAACTCCCATTCCCATTCTTCCTGCCCCAAGTGACTGAGTAGACCAAAGGAAGGCCCTGGCATCAGGAAGGGCTGGAGGAAAATTTGGGGGGGGGAAGGATAGGGGGAATCCAGAGAGACTGATTTCTTGCTAAGGCAATAAGTCTAACATGCGTAGGAAGAGGTCAGAGGGAGGGAGAGATCAGAGGTAATGCAGCTCTTTTCCCTTTGCAACCTCTGGGTCAATAGGTTTCAGAGTAGCAGCCGTGTTAGTCTGTATTCGCAAAAAGAAAAGGAGTACTTGTGGCACCTTAGAGACTAACAAATTTATTAGAGCATAAGCTTCGTGAGCTACAGCTCACTTCATCGGATGCATTTGGTGGAAAAAAACAGAGGAGAGATTATATACACACACAGAGAACATGAACAATGGGTTTATCATACATACTGTAAGGAGAGTGATGTGAAAACCTGATAGGGCATAGAGAGGGGAGGGGTTCCCCAGCTGAGCCTTATGAAAGAATTAGCTATGTATGCATGTAGGCATTCCTAGGAAGGTAGGGAAGCTATGAGCAAAAGAAAAACCTGTGGGGATGGATGAAATGACGATGGACCAGGCTAGGCTGGGGGGTGTTAGGTGTTGCAGAGTTAATAATTCTTAGAGCTTAGGTGCAGAGAGGAGAGAACACAGGAGAAAAGCCTTTTAGTGAAATAGAAGGGGTGTGACTAGGGTGTGTGGCTGGGCCATGGAGGTCTGTGTTGCTGAACCTACAGGCAGGGGGCAAGGAGAATGCAAGGGCAGGGCCCAGGGCATGGAAGTGAGTACTGGGAGGGGTAGGCTGTCCTTGGAATCTGTCTGTCCTGGGTGTCCACTGATGTTCCTTTGAAGTCCGTGTACTTAGAGACATAGGGTACAGCCAGCCATTGCAGCAGGCGTGCTCTGCCTGGGAGCAGTTCAGTTTCTGATTTTAGTAGGCCTTTGTCCAATTCTACAAAGAGGCCTGAACCAAACGCCCCTGAACCTCACAGCTTAGGGCCATCTAATCACAGACTCTTGGGCTGTATCCCATCAGCCGGTCCCAGCCTGGAAGCAGGAGCAGTTGTTATGGAGAAGGGGCCTAGGGGCAGGTTCCAAATTGCAGCTTGGGGATTTCTCCACTGGCATTAACTTCCAGGGGGGTTTTCACCAGGCTCTGCCGGGGCAATGCACACTGGAACAGCTGAACCCTGGCAAGATATGCCATCACACCCTGCCCAGCCATGCTTCCCTTAAGTGTCATTCCCACCCCCCGCATGGACTTTGATGTAGGAGATGATGCCCTTGGGAAGCCAACCATTTTGTGAGGAGACAGGGGGGTTAAAGAAGTGAGATCTATCACCACCTCCACACAGCTCAGTGAGGGGCAGCAGACGCTATTGACCCAGAAAGAAAGGAGTACTTGTGGCACCTTAGAGACTAACAAATTTATTAGAGTATAAGCTTTTGTGAGCTACAGCTCACTTCATCGGATGCATTTGGTGGAAAAAACAGAGGGGAGATTGATATACACACACAGAGAACATGAGACAATGGGTTTATCATACACACTGTAAGGAGAAAGAAAAGGAGTACTTGTGGCACCTTAGAGACTAACAAATTTATTAGAGCATAAGCTTTCGTGAGCTACAGCTCACTTCATCGGATGATCACTTAAGATAAGCCATCACCAGCAGCAGGGGGGGGGAAGGAGGAAAACCTTTCATGGTGACAAGCAAGGTAGGCTATTTCCAGCAGTTGACAAGAATATCTGAGGAACAGTGGGGGGTGGGGTGGGGTGGGGGGGAGAAATAACATGGGGAAATAGTTTTACTTTGTGTAATGACTCATCCATTCCCAGTCTCTATTCAAGCCTAAGTTAATTGTATCCAGTTTGCAAATTAATTCCAATTCAGCAGTCTCTCGTTGGAGTCTGTTTTTGAAGCTTTTTTGTTGAAGGATAGCCACTCTTAGGTCTGTAATCGAGTGACCAGAGAGATTGAAGTGTTCTCCGACTGGTTTTTGAATGTTATAATTCTTGACGTCTGATTTGTGTCCATTCATTCTTTTACGTAGAGACTTTCCAGTTTGACCAATGTACATGGCAGAGGGGCATTGCTGGCACATGATGGCATATATCACATTGGTAGATGCGCAGGTGAATGAGCCTCTGATAGTGTGGCTGATGTGATTAGGCCCTATGATGGTGTCCCCTGAATAGATATGTGGACAGAGTTGGCAACGGGCTTTGTTGCAAGGATAGGTTCCTGGGTTAGTGGTTCTGTTGTGTGGTGTGTGGTTGCTGGTGAGTATTTGCTTCAGAGTGGGGGGCTGTCGGTAAGCAAGGACTGGCCTGTCTCCCAAGATCTGTGAAGTGATGGGTCGTCCTTCAGGATAGGTTGTAGATCCTTGATGATGCGTTGGAGAGGTTTTAGTTGGGGGCTGAAGGTGATGGCTAGTGGCTTTCTGTTATTTTCTTTGTTGGGCCTGTCCTGTAGTAGGTGACTTCTGGGTACTCTTCTGGCTCTGTCAATCTGTTTCTTCACTTCAGCAGGTGGGTATTGTAGTTGTAGGAATGCATGATAGAGATCTTGTAGGTGTTTGTCTCTGTCTGAGGGGTTATATCGTAGAGCTTGGCTGTAGACAATGGATCGTGTGGTATGATCTGGATGAAAGCTAGAGGCATGTAGGTAGGAATAACCGTCAGTAGGTTTCCGATATAGGGTGGTGTTTATGTGACCATCGCTTATTAGCACCGTAGTGTCCAGGAAGTGGATCTCTTGTGTGGACTGGTCTAGGCTGAGGTTGATGGTGGGATGGAAATTGTTGAATGGTGGAATTCCTCAAGGGCTTCTTTTCCATGGGTCCAGATGATGAAGATGTCATCAATGTAGCGCAAGTAGAGTAGGGCATTAGGGGACGAGAGCTGAGGAAGCGTTGTTCTAAGTCAGCCATAAAAATGTTGGCATACTGTGGGGGCCATGCGGGTACCCATCGCAGTGCCGCTGATTTGAAGGTATACATTGTCACCAAATGTGAAATAGTTATGGGTCAGGACAAAGTCACAAAGTTCAGCCACCAGGTTAGCCGTGACAGTATCGGGGATACTGTTCCTGACGGCTTGTAGTCCATCTTTGTGTGGAATGTGGTGTAGAGGCTTCTACATCCATAGTGGCCAGGATGGTGTTTTTAGGAAGATCACCAATGGACTGTAGTTTCCTCAGGAAGTCAGTGGTGTCTCGAAGATAGCTGGGAGTGCTGGTAACGTAGGGCCTGAGGAGGGAGTCTACATAGCCAGACAATCCTGCTGTCAGGGTGCCAATGCCTGAGATGATGGGGCGTCCAGGATTTCCAGGTTTATGGATCTTGGGTAGCAGATAGAATACCCCAGGTCAGGGTTCTAGGGTTGTGTCTGTGCGGATTTGTTCTTGTGCTTTTTCAGGGAATTTCTTGAGCAAATGCTGTAGTTTCTTTTGGTAACTTTCAGTGGGATCAGAGGGTAATGGCTTGTAGAAAGTGGTGTTGGAGAGCTGCCTAGTAGCCTCTTGTTCATACTCCGACCTATTCATGATGACGACAGCACCTCCTTTGTCAGCCTTTTTGATTATGATGTCAGAGTTGTTTCTGAGGCTGTGGATGGAATTGTGCTCTGCATGGCTGAGGTTATGGGGCAAGCAATGCTGCTTTTCCACAATTTCAGCTCGTGCACGTCGGCGGAAGCACTCTATGTAGAAGTCCAGGCTGCTGTTTCGACCTTCAGGAGGAGTCCACCCAGAATCCTTCTTTTTGTAGTGTTGGTAGGAAGGTCTCTGTGTGTTAATACGTTGGTCAGAGGTGTGTTGGAAATATTCCTTGAGTCGGAGACGTCGAAAATAGGATTCTAGGTCACCACAGAACTGTATCATGTTCGTGGAGGTGAAGGGGCAAAAGGAGAGGCCCCGAGATAGGACAGATTCTTCTGCTAGGCTAATAGTATAGTTGGATAGATTAACAATATTGCTGGGTGAGTTACGGGAACAACTGTTGTGGCCCCTTGTGGCATGTAGTAGTTTAGATAGCTTAGTGTCCTTTTTCTTTTGTAGAGAAGCAAAGTGTGTGTTGTAAATGGCTTGTCTAGTTTTTGTACAGTCCAGCCATGAGGAAGTTTGTGTGGAAGGTTGATTCTTTATTTCACATTTGGGGACAATGTATACCTTCAAGTCAGCGGCATTGCGATGGGTACCCGCATGGCCCCACAGTATGCCAACATTTTTATGGCTGACTTAGAACAACGCTTCCTCAGCTCTCGTCTCCTAATGCCCCTACTCTACTTGCGCTACATTGATGACATCTTCATCATCTGGACCCATGGAAAAGAAGCCCTTGAGGAATTCCACCATGATTTCAACAATTTCCATCCCACCATCAACCTCAGCCTAGACCAGTCCACACAAGAGATCCACTTCCTGGACACTACGGTGCTAATAAGCGATGGTCACATAAACACCACCCTATATCGGAAACCTACTGACGGTTATTCCTACCTACATGCCTCTAGCTTTCATCCAGATCATACCACACGATCCATTGTCTACAGCCAAGCTCTACGATATAACCCCTCAGACAGAGACAAACACCTACAAGATCTCTATCATGCATTCCTACAACTACAATACCCACCTGCTGAAGTGAAGAAACAGATTGACAGAGCCAGAAGAGTACCCAGAAGTCACCTACTACAGGACAGGCCCACCAAAGAAAACAACAGAACGCCACTAGCCATCACCTTCAGCCCCCAACTAAAACCTCTCCAACGCATCATCAAGGATCTACAACCTATCCTGAAGGACGACCCATCACTCTCACAGATCTTGGGAGACAGACCAGTCCTTGCTTACAGACAGCCCCCCACTCTGAAGCAAATACTCACCAGCAACCACACACCACACAACAGAACCACTAACCCAGGAACCTATCCTTGCAACAAAGCCCGTTGCCAACTCTGTCCACATATCTATTCAGGGGATACCATCATAGGGCCTAATCACATCAGCCACACTATCAGAGGCTCGTTCACCTGCGCATCTACCAATGTGATATATGCCATCATGTGCCAGCAATGCCCCTCTGCCATGTACATTGGCCAAACTGGACAGTCTCTACGTAAAAGAATGAATGGACACAAATCAGACGTCAAGAATTATAACATTTAAAAACCAGTTGGAGAACACTTCAATCTCTCTGGTCACTCGAACACAGACCTAAGAGTGGCTATACTTCAACAAAAAAGCTTCAAAAACAGACTCCAACGAGAGACTGCTGAATTGGAATTAATTTGCAAACTGGATACAATTAACTTAGGCTTGAATAGAGACTGGGAATGGATGAGTCATTACACAAAGTAAAACTATTTCCCCATGTTTCAGAGTAGCAGCCGTGTTAGTCTGTATTCGCAAAAAGAAAAGGAGTACTTGTGGCACCTTAGAGACTAACAAATTTATTAGAGCATAAGCTTTCGTGAGCTACAGCTCACTTCATCGGATGCATCCGATGAAGTGAGCTGTAGCTCACGAAAGCTTATGCTCTAATAAATTTGTTAGTCTCTAAGGTGCCACAAGTACTCCTTTTCTTATTTCCCCATGGTATTTCTCCCTCCCACCCCACCCCCCACTGTTCCTCTGATATTCTTGTTAACTGCTGGAATTAGCCTACCTTGCTTGTCACCATGAAAGGTTTTCCTCCCCCCCCGCTGGTGATGGCTTATCTTAAGTGATCACTCTCCTTACAGTGTGTATGATAAACCCATTGTTTCATGTTCTCTGTGTGTATGTATATAAATCTCTCCTCTGTTTTTTCCACCAAATGCATCCGATGAAGTGAGCTGTAGCTCACGAAGCTTATGCTCTAATAAATTTGTTAGTCTCTAAGGTGCCACAAGTACTCCTTTTCTTTTTGCGAATACAGACTAACACGGCTGCTACTCTGAAACCTCTCCTTACAGTGTGTATGATAAACCCATTGTCTCATGTTCTCTGTGTGTGTATATCAATCTCCCCTCTGTTTTTTCCACCAAATGCATCCGATGAAGTGAGCTGTAGCTCACAAAAGCTTATGCTCTAATAAATTTGTTAGTTTCTAAGGTGCCACAAGTACTCCTTTTCTTTCTGGGTCAATAGCGTCTGCTGCCCCTCACTGAGCTGTGTGGAGGTGGTGATAGATCTCACTTCTTTAACCCCCCTGTCTCCTCACAAAATGTTTGGCTTCCCAAGGGCATCATCTCCTCCCTCTGAGTCCATGCAGGGGGTGGGAATGACACTTAAGGGAAGCATGGCTGGGCAGGGTGTGATGGCATATCTTGCCAGGGTTCAGCTGTTCCAGGTGCATTGCCCCGGCAGAGCCTGGTGAAAACCCCCCTGGAAGTTAATGCCAGTGGAGAAATCCCAAGCTGCAATTTGGAACCTGCCCCTAGGCCCCTTCTCCATAACAAACTGCTCCTGCTTCCAGGCTGGGACCGGCTGATGGGATACAGCCCAAGAGTCTGTGATTAGATTGGCCCTAAGCTGTGAGGTTCAGGGGCGTTTGGTTCAGGCCTCTTTTTGTAGAATTGGACAAAGGCCTACTAAAAATCAGAAACTGAACTGCTCCCCAGGCAGAGCACGCCTGCTGCATGGCTGGCTGTACCCTATGCCTCTAAGTACACGGACTTCAAAGGAACATCAGTGGACACCCAGGACAGACAGATTCCAAGAGACAGCCTACCCCTCCCATGTACTCACTTCCATGCCCTGGGCTCTGCCCTTGCATTCTCCTTGCCCACCTGCCTGTAGGTTCAGCAACACAGACCTCCATGGCCCAGCCACACACCCTAGTCACACCCCTTCTATTTCACTAAAGGCTTTTCTCCTGTGTTCTCTCCTCTCTGCACCTAAGCTCTAAGAATTATTAACTCTGCAACACCTAACTCCCACCAGCACTAGCCTGGGTCCATCGGTCATTTCATCCATCCCCACAGGTTTTTCTTTTGCTCATAGCTTCCCTACCTTCCTAGGAATGCCTACATGCATACATAGCTATATTCTTTCATAAGGCTCAGCTGGGGGAACCCCTCCCCTCTCTATGCCTTATCAGGTTTTCACATCACTCTCCTTACAGTATGTATGATAAACCCATTGTTTCATGTTCTCTGTGAGTGTATATAAATCTCTCCTCTGTTTTTTCCACCAAATGCATCCGATGAAGTGAGCTGTAGCTCACGAAAGCTTATGCTCTAATAAATTTGTTAGTCTCTAAGGTGCCACAAGTACTCCTTTTCTTTTTGCGAATACAGACTAACACGGCTGCTACTCTGAAACACATCAATAAGGCTAATTGTGCCACCACCAGGTCATCAGCTGGTGCAAATCAGCACAGTGCTGTTAATTTCAATGCATCTGGGCTGATTCATGCCAACCAAGGCTCTAGCTCCAGCTTCCTTAATCAGGATTGCAGCTACTTTGGGTATGTCTACCCAATAGCTGAGAGCATACCTCCCAACCTGTGTAAACAGATACATGCTAGCTCTGCTCCAGCCAGCACGCTAAAAATAGCAGTATGGACACTGCAGCATGGACTAGTCACCGAAGCACCAACTCAGGAGGTTGGGCAGGTTTACTTACTCCCAGTTTTTGCCCTTTGAATCTCTCCTTTCAATTAACTTTCCCCCTGCCCGAATTTCTGTTCTCTTTACGCCACACTCAGGAAGAAGGAGTGATTGTGGTTGCCTCAGTTCCTGAGCTTCCCCCTGCTACCGCTGTGCAGTGCTCAGCAAATCGCAGCTCTCTAAAATGGAAAAGTCCCGCAGCATTAGCAGACCTGACCCTGCCCATGCTGAGATCCAGGATTGTTTTCTCTAGTGCTTTGTCAAGTCCAGCCATGGGGGAATTTGTTTCAGTCTCTCTGGGAGATTATCCCCCCCCCATTGGGACACTTTTCCTGGTGACCAGCTTAGCTTTCCAGTGCTTTATAAAGACTGGCTACTTGTTATACACTTTTGGATCAGGTTTCAGAGTAGCCGTGTTAGTCTGTATTCGCAAAAAGAAAAGGAGTACTTGTGGCACCTTAGAGACTAACAAATTTATTTGAGCATAAGCTTCTGTGAGCTACAGCTCACTTCATCGGATGCATTCGGTGGAAAATACAGTGGGGAGATTTATATACACACACAGAGAACATGAAACAATGGGTTTATCATACACACTGTAAGGAGAGTGATCACTTAAGATCATAGAATATCAGGGTTGGAAGGGATCTCACGAGGTCATCTAGTCCAACCCCCTGCTCAAAGCAGGACCAATCTGCAATTTTTGCCCCAGATCCCTAAATGGCCCCCTCAAGGATTGAGCTCTTAACCCTGGGTTTAGCAGGCCAATGTTCAAACCACTGAGCTATCCCCTCCCCCCAAGATGAGCTATTACCAGCAGGAAGGAGGGGGGAAAGGAGGAAAACCTTTTGTAGTGATAATCAAGTTGGGCCATTTCCAGCAGTTAACAAGAACGTCTGAGGAACAGTGAGGGGTGGGGTGGGGGGGAGAAATAACATGGGGAAATAGTTTTACTTTGTGTAATGACTCATCCACTCCCAGTCTCTATTCAAGCCTAAGTTAATTGTATCCAGTTTGCAAATTAATTCCAATTCAGCAGTCTCTCATTGGAGTCTGTTTTTGAAGTTTTTTTGTTGAAGGATAGCCACTCTCAGGTCTGTAATTGAGTGACCAGAGAGATTGAAGTGTTCTCCGACTGGTTTTTGAATGTTATAATTCTTGATGTCTGATTTGTGTCCATTTATTCTTTTACGTAGAGACTGTCCAGTTTGACCAATGTACATGGCAGAGGGGCATTGCTGGCACATGATGGCATATATCACATTGGTAGATGCGCAGGTGAACGAGCCTCTGATAGTGTGGCTGATGTGATAGGCCCTATGATGGTGTCCCCTGAATAGATATGTGGACAGAGTTGGCAACGGGCTTTGTTGCAAGGATAGGTTCCTGGGTTAGTGGTTCTGTTGTGTGGTGTGTGGTTGCTGGTGAGTATTTGCTTCAGGTTGGGGGGCTGTCTGTAAGCAAGGACTGGCCTGTCTCCCAAGATCTGTGAGAGTGATGGGTCGTCTTTCAGGATAGGTTGTAGATCCTTGATGATGCATTGGAGAGGTTTTAGTTGTGGGCTGAAGGTGATGGCTAGTGGTGTTCTGTTCTTTTGGATCACCCTAAGTAGTTCATCTGCCGCATTGGCCTCCCCAGTTTTCAGGGGCGAGAGGATGGTGCTGTGATTAAGGCCCACGCTGGGAGTTGGACCGTCTGGGTTCTCTTCCTGGTGTCGCTACTGATTCCCGGTAGCTTGGCCTATGCTAGCAAAATCACCAGTTTGCAGGTGCTACTGGTCAGTGGGTGCAGCTGAACATGGTTTCATTGCAAGTGTATCCAAGGACAAAGGGTACTTCTCACCATTTCACACCACGGTTAAAACCAGCTGAGATCCCCAGGGCAATCTGAGCCACGATCCTCAGTTAAATGTTCTTGACACGCACCGTCTGTTTATTAGAAAATGGTGATGACCTGGAGAGAAGCCGTTTCCAGCAGATCCCAACCCAGGGGACAGAAATCCACACCCAGGTCATTCAGGCTGCCATGGGAACCCTTCGCTTGGCTACTGGGGCTCCCAAAATAAGCCTCTCACCCCAGAGCCCAGCCTACTTCAGTTCTCTACCTGCTACTAGCAATGAGCTCTGGTGAACGAGGGAGGAAGTCCTTGTAGCCCAAGTAAGTCTGAGTGGTCATGGCTCTGGGGAAACTGACCTAGTTCACCTTGACCCAACAGAAAAATCAAAGAACAAATAGTTGAGCATCTGGCTTCCTTTTCTTGACTAATCAGGTGACGACCAGCCACCTGCAGCAAAACGGAAATATTTGCAATCATTTTCTTCAGCATTAATGCACACGACTGTTGAGAAGGAGCCTGGCTCGTTGTCTAAGCACATTAAAACAAAGAGGGCGGGTTATAAAAGTAACAACCAATTGCGGGTGGGAGGAATGAGCCTCTCAGGGCGGCTCTGATTCTGGAGAAGCCAGAAAGGTCCTGTGCAAACATAAAGCAGTGCTTTACGGCCCGGGCATTATTAACTCCCTTTGCTCACTGCATCTTCACTGAAAACAGCCCCTGTGTTTGGAAATGCTGAGGAGTATGGTCATCTCATAAACAGGGATGGGCCAGGGCTCCAGATCCAATGAGCCTGATTCTGCTTTCAATTGCTGTGGATAAATCGGGAGTCACTGCTTGGAAATCACTAGTGTCAGGAGAGGGGAGACTCCAGGCCAGTGGTTGTGAACGTTCGCTGAAGCTGTTCTTAATCCATAGTGTCTATGCCCCTTATCACTGGCTAGTCAGGAGCATTTACTTGTTCCCATTTACGTGTGGGAGAATGGCATGCTTCAGCCGGACGCCAGTCACCTATGAGAGGCCAGCTAGCCCTTTGGCTAAGGTAGAAGATGACGACTCAGCAGACTGGGGTTCAATTCCTGGCTCTGACACTGACTTGCTGTGTGACCTTGGGCAAGTCATTTCCCCTCTTTTCTCTCCTGTCTTGTCTAGTTTGAGGCATTGCCTCTTGCTCGATGTTTGTACAGCACCGAGCACAATGGTCCCCTGATCTCAGCTAGGGCCTCTGGGTGCTGCTAAAATAATAATGGCCGAGCTCTTCAGAAGTGACCAGTGATTTGGGGGGCCTCCTGTTTTGGATGCCCAACTTGCGACAACTGAAAGAGGCCTGATCTCTCAGAAGTGCTGCTCACCTGCCCTTTGAAAATCAGGCGCTGGGGAGGGTCTCAGATTGGACACCTAAAAATGGAGGCACCCCAAAATGACTAGTCACTTTTGAAAATGTCAGCCAACACGTCTGTCTCGGAGACATCTGTCTGTCCAGGCAGGAGCAGGGACGGCAGGTAAGCATACGAGTTTATGCAGAACTTTTTCACAGACAAGCTGCCGGGGTATTTTCTAAGAGATCAGCAGGTGGCTGGGAAGCACTATAGCCAGAGGGAGGCCGGGGCACTATAGCCCCATGCTCTCAGCAGTTCACAGTCTGCAGCGGAAACGGCAAGAGCAAACGTTGTTCTTCTGGTACGTGAAAGGAATGCTAGTGCAAAGCTGATGGCTCTGGGGGCAGAGGTCTCTTCTAGCCACGGAACAGAAACAGCACAGGTTGGGCAGTGCAGACTTCCCACTCATGCTGTTCATAAGGGCCACCGTGAGGGTTCCAAGGCTTGCTCACTTGTGCAAAAGTTGCAAATGTTCCCTTGTTCCCCCACACACATGGGTGGTGTTTGTTCTGGGTATGAGACATTACCTGTGTAGAGAACAACACACACACTCTGGATGTTTCTCGATTTCTCCCAACAGAGGCGTTGGGGGGGGTGGGGGAGGAGTATCATGCAAGCTCTCGTTAGTCCAAGTCTTATTAGTCTTGTAAGCTCCGCTCCTGAGCCGATAAATATTGCATGAGCTTTGGTCTTCAGGCATCCCAAAGGCAGATGAGTGCAGATAGGGGCAGTCAGCCAGGACTCAGGGAGATTCCTGATGGAGATTCAATGGAAATTCCTTCACCTAAGGCAGATCCAACCAGTCTGGCTTCCCCATCCTTGTCACTGACTGCAGATGGCCCTATTTGAACATGTACAAAGCAACTAGCTAACTATGACTCAATCTGCGCACTTGGCCCAATTTTCATTTTATACTTAGGCCTCCTTATACCACTCTGGCAGTGTAAATATGGTTGAACAGCTGGTAGCCCCATTCAGCGTGGGCCCATTGCTCATGGGAGCCAGCTGCCGTGCCTTCCATGATTGCACGGGACCAAGCTCAGGCCTTTCCTCCTCATTAATAAGCAGAGCAAGAGGTTGTTTCCCCGTGTTTGCCTCTTTGTAATGAACGGTCCTGCCCCTTTGCACAGCACCTTCTGCTTTGTCTGTGTTCTTTTCAAAAGCCACATACAAAAAAGTCCCCAGCTCTCTGAATGCAGAGATGTAAATGCTGCAACCCGGATGCCCGTCCAGCTAGTCCCTCCTGCTCACTGGAGTGACAGCAGGGCTTAATAATGAAAGAGATGCCAGGACTCAAGCAATATTTTTACTTTCATAACTGACGCGGCAACCGGAGCTGCCCGGGCTATAGAGTGCCGGGGCTCAGCCCTGGCAAGCCCTGGCAGAAATTAAGCACTGAGTGGCCGGCACCCTTTTCCGTCAGCTGGAGCTGTGCTAAGGAAGCAGCCCGTCTCGGTTCTGCTCACCCAGGCGCTTGCCCCAGATTCAGGCGCGTTGCGTTGCTTTTGTTGGAGGAACAGATTTTTTCACCGGCTTCTTCCTCAGCAACACTCGCACCCTCGAAATGTGACCCTGTTCCAGCCTGGCAGATATATTGATGGTACCAGCGCTCATGAGATCCATGGCACTCTGCCAGGGCCATACAGTGGCAGGAGGACAGGCGCAGTCTCTCCTTCCACCGCCTCCTCCCAACGTCGCCCCCTCCCCTCCCGTGAGGAGGCATGAAGTGAGTGGCCAGGGACAGACAGCTGGGCCTCGCTGGGTTAGCTTGGGCCACTCTCCCTCCTGCCCCATGGCCTAGCCAGGAGCCACCCTCGAAAATGTGTTAGAAACAGAAACCATTGGAAGCCGTTTCCTTGGCAGTCAGGAGATTGCCGCGGGAGACAGAGGCTATCGGGCTGCAAGCTCCCTGGTTCATGTCTAGCATGCTCTGAAGGCTGTTTGCCAGGCTCAGCCAGGCTCCCAGAGGACCTGGGGCCACCTCAAACAAAAGCCGGTGGCACTGCGTGGCAACCAGGCTGGCATTCTAAATGGAAGCCTTTCTCCGCCCGGGGTGTGTGCCCCTCAGGTCAGGGCTGGGGCATGGAGGTGGGGAAGTGCGAGTAGCTTGTTCTGTCGCTGTCTGTACGGTGCCTGTTCTGGGGATATGTGGCACCCCAGGACCGTGAGTGAGTCTGGCTCCTTGTACCCTCCAGTTTCCTGAGGGGGGCACAACAAGTGTTTCCATGGGGAGGCCCCTTCAGGGCTCCACCCTGCTCTGCAAACAGCAAAGATGCACCTTCCACCAGCACCTATTGACCCAGGGTTTGAAAGCAGGTTTCTTGTACCCTGGAAAGTCACCGGTTCTGCTAAATGGCTCTGGGATATCGGCTCCTCAAACGCTGGGCCCAGCCGGCGCTTGGACGGAAAAACTCTGGGTGCATCTGGAAGTGGCGCTGGCAACTCGCTCGGAGCTGCCTCCGCCTCAGAGTCATGCCTAGTCTTAGTGCTGGGGGAGGGCTGGACAGAGGATCCTCGGGTCGTTTCTTCCCCCTCATCCCTCCACAGAAAAATGGGGCCCACTTGGGAGGAGCTTCACTGACTCAAGAGGCCAATGGCAGGCAGACATAAGGAGCGAATCATCCCAGGTGCTGACCTTAGCCCTGGCTTTGCACTTTGGAGGCCACTCTCTAAAGTACACTCTGACCCTCCTGGGTGAAGGGCTGTACTGGAAGCCATTGTATTCGGGGCCCTGTTAGGGGCTCCCAGCTCTGGCTACCCACAGTGAGTATTCGGGCTGCTTCCCTTCACTCCCCTGCTTCTCCGGCAGCCGTCTCTCTGTTTGTTTCTAGGTCTCTTTTCACTTGCACCCTCCCTGCACCTGGTCCCCTTTGCCTGATACCAGGTGTTTATCACACCCCAGGAAGTCACTGGGGCGGTTTCCTGGATCATACAAAAAATACACACACACTAGCTGGGCAGAAGGCTAGGGGCACCTGCTGGGACAAACTCCATCTCCACGTTCCTATCTCAGCAGGGAACCAGTTATTCAAATAAGTCCAGGCTCCCACGGGGTGTCTTTGCTTTTGCCCTGCTCCATCCCCCTCCAAAAAAGATCATGAGTCACTCGCACTGATATGTTCTTTGAGAAGCAAAGGGGGGTGCCCTGTTCTGTGCATGGTTAAATCCCCTCTTGGGCACAGTTTATAACTGGCTATCGGCATGCCCCAGGGAGCACTCTGGGAGCAGTGTTACTCATGGGGACAGCTGGGCTTGAGCTTGGGGATTTGGATCCAGAGCAGAACTATCCCAGCATTTGCGGTGTTCAGACCCTAGGGTTCGGTTCAGATCCAGCTCTACTGTTCGGGTCTTATTGTCACTACTTCTCTTCCCTTGTTCAGCTCAGGCTAGTTATCATTCCGCCAGTGGTTGTTATTTGGGGACTTTGGGAATGAGCCAAATTTCCACCTGCTGTTCAGAAGGATCCAATGAGAGGTCCAGATTTTCAAGGGCTCAGCAGCAGCCATAAGAGGGGCCAGATTTGCACCTGGGCTCAGCTCCCTCCTGGACACCTAAATAAGGGCCAGATTTCCAAAAGCTCCAACTGGGACACTGAGGAGCAGGTGCTGAGCCCTTTGGAGAACCAGGCCCATAATGTCTAGCCCAGGAGCCCGGTGCCCTCCATTGGCAACTAGTGTCTGCAGGGCTTTGGCTCTTCAATGCAAAGCCCAGAGGTGGGAACATTGGGTTAGCTAGGAGAACAGACCGGCTATACCTAGGTTTTGTGAGTTACATGCCACACTGACCTGGCTATCATTCCACTGTAATATTATTGCAACTTGATGGGTATTTTCCATCCCCAGTGCCTTGCTTTCCTCCCCTCCGCCCCTCTCCATTCGTCATCTCCTTTCCATTCTTTCCTCTTCTTGGAATGAGGCTCCCTGTTGTCAAAGTGCAATTCCAATCCTGGCCCTTTAAAATTGTTCCTTGTTTTGCAAGGGGTTTCCTGCCTTGTCAGGTCAATTCCATTGACTAGCAATGAGTCCCCAATAAAGGGACACCCCTCTATCTGCAGGACAAGAGGAATTTTATAGGGCCAGGTCTGTAGAGTCCGAAAAGCATCCGAAAACATGGCATGGTGGAGGTTCCATGTTTAGTCTCTCTGGACCTGATCCAAAACCCATTGAAGGCAAAGGACAGACTCCCATTGACTTCACTGAGTTTCGAATCCGGTCCACTATAAATTCCTCAGCAATCTGTGCAGTTCACAGGTCAGGAGATGATTTTCTAAATACTCTGGCTGCAAACTCCACCTGGGATCTGAGACAGCAAAGGCTATTCAGAGCTTCACTGACAATTTTGCTGAAGATGCACAAGCCAGAGATAGATTGAGGCCTCGCTGGAGTGGTTCTGCAGGACTAACAGGAGTAAAAAAAAGGCGTTTGCGTCAGTGAAAAGAGCTGACGGGACTTTGGAAGATGCGGGAGCAGATATGTGGCGAGGCAGAAATTGCCATTTCTTAAACTATTACTTTTCTGGTCACAGTGGAACTTTCATTAACATACCCACTGGAGCTAGCAGCGGGCTGGACACATAAATCTCATTTCTGAAAATTTCCCAAGCCACATGCCGGTGATCGGAGACACCTCTGATCACAGACACGCCCACTCTCCTATCAGTCCCTCAAGATGGTAAAAAACATTGTTGCCAGCTTTGGGTAAAGCAAAACATTAAAAATTGGTGACCAGAGTTCACTGTGGGAGAGGCTTGCTTGTATTAACTGAATTCCCACATCCACAGATCATGGGCCGGACAGAACAGGGTAGCCCAAAGCAGATCCAAAGGCAGCCACTGCACAGGTTGTGGGGACAGAGCCAAAAATGCAAGCCCTGGAGCTGATCTCACTCCTTTCTAGGTTGCAAGAGGGACATTTTCAAAAGTACCTAGGCGATTTAGAAGCACAAGTCCCACCGAAAGTCCATAGGGCTTCTGTTCCTAAATCCCTTAGACACTTCTGAAAATGTCCCCAAGTCTCAGGAATGAATGCATTATTATTAGTTATTTATTATTATTAGTTATTATTAGACACACTGACAAGTCCAGTCACTTTACTTTTTCTGAGCTTATTGGTTTGGTTCCACTGAAGTAAGAGCAGTAAAAGTCAGAGACCCCGGGTCACTAGGGCAGACAGACAGTAAAACGTGGGGGCAAGTGTGAAAACTATTGTCATGGCCGGAACACCAAGGCATGGCTTCTACTCTCAGAGACACTGGAGTAACCCAGCTGAAGCCAGTGGACTGACTCCAGTTTTACACTGGGGTAACAGAGCAGCCTCAGGCTGTCTGGACCTGGTTCTGATGCCCTTTATTCCATTTGGCAGCTGGGCAGCTCTGGCGATTTCGATGGAATTGTGCGCGGTTTACACCAGTTAGAGCAGCATCAGAATCTCAGGTTAGATGAGAAGGTTTGAAGCAATTCTGTCTTCTCACTAACATGGGGTTTACACCAGGATCAGGCCGTTGATTTCAGTGTCGACACTACGCCAGGGTAACTCAGTAGCGAAGGCAGTCTTTTAATGCCTGCAAGTAACTGCCTGTTCTGTTAACTTTTCCGGTAGCTGTCCAGAAAAGCAGAGACCTTGCTAACCCTACAGCAGTTCTGCAAATTTCCTCACAAACCTCTCCTCCAGGAATGTTTAGATACCTGCCATGGGGCTTCAGAGACAGGCAGACAGAGGCATTCCTAAGGAAGAGCGAATGGATGTGTGTGGCGGACGTCCTGTGGACGTGTGTGTGGTACGGGTAGGCCGGGGTATGTCTGTGGGTTGGCCGTTACTGCGTGTGAGTGTTTGTATGGCATTATCAGTGTTTGTAAAGGTGTGTACGTGAATATAGCTGGGTGCGATGCTCCATATATCTCTGTGTGTGTTTCCATGTGCCGGTGTGTGCAGGGATGGATGTGTTAACACAATGCGTGAGTGTGAGTTTGTGGGTGTGAAGCAGAGGGGATCATTGAGAACACTGCTCTCTGGTTCCCGGCTAGGCTTCTCCGGGGGAACAAGTGAAAACGAGGGAACTTATAGAAATTCAAGGAGACAATTACGGCAGACGGCATTAGGGCTTATCACTCGTGCTTACTACCAGTGGGCACAAAGAAGTACCAAGTAGCCAGGGGCGATGGCTGTGCCGGGAGATACAAGTGGGGGCTGGGACTGACTGGATTGTCAGCTGCAGTAACCCAGTGAAGGTGGGGCACTGTGTATCAAAATGAAGTGAAGAAGGCAGCTGGGGAAGTGGCCAAAGCAACGATAGGAGGATGGGACTGCAAGAAGGAAGGGCTGAGATGCCCAGCAGAGCATGGGCAAAGGGCCGTGGGCAAAGGGCCGTCTACCCTTCCAGCCCTGCCAGCAAACTGAGCAGGGGATATTAACCCTTTCACATGCAGGGGGCCTAGAAATGGGGCGAAGGGGAAAGAAAGTCAACCTAGGTAACCTCTTGGCCCTTTTCAGCTGCTGTGGCCTAGATTTGTCTTGCCCAGCCCAGCGTCGCTAGAGCCCTTTAGTGCAGCTGGCTCAAGGGACGGGCTATGGAGCCTTTCACCTCGATCACTGATGCTACCGGGCAACGGCTACCAAGAGATGCGACGGTCTGACAGCTGCCCAGTGGCCTCTGCAAAATGTACTGGTGGCACCAGTCCAGTCCCCAAGCGTCTACTACCACAAAACCAGCCCGAGGATGTCGTGTTAATTGGCACCCACCTTGGCAAGGAAAGGAGTGCGTGGGCGGTAGGCCTGTGCCTCCTGTCTGGGTCTAGCTGAGTGCAGAATCTGGCCTGAAGATTTTGCTTCTCTCTTCTTTCTCTAGAGGCAAAAGTCAAGGGCACAGCCAGTGGGGGGGGGGCAGGGGGCAGGGGGCAGTGTGGATGGACATTTGCCCTATCGCCTCTTGTGCTGAACTCATTCTGTGCAGGAAGGACTGCACCCACCGGGGCTGTCAGGCTGACACCTTGCACCAGCTCTCAGTACAGTCCAAGGCTACGAGCTGTCTTGGTAGGGGTGTGGAACAGGGATGATTGAGGCCGGCTCAGGCATTTGCTACACTAATGCTATTGTATGCTACATGTAAGCTCTACCTGCCCCGTGTCTCTGTACTGTTTAAGAATTAACATGCAGTGCCTTTGGGTGGCAGGTCATATGCCGGGGGTCTCAGAAGGGTGAGAGACCTGACCTGGGGGGAGTTAAGGCAGGGATAAGTTCCCCTCTCTCTGTGAAGTCATCCCAGTGGCTCTTGGTCATCCAGCTTCCATAGGCTTGCACCTCGCTCACCCCAGTGTCAAGCAGAAGCAGCTCCAGGAAACTCAGCTGAGTTGCATGCGGATGAAACTGGAGTAAGTGGGCACTGAACTGGACCCGGGTCCCCTGCTTTTGTAGGCTCTGTTCAGCTCAGCAGTGTGAGCTTAATGCTCTTTTGTTTCTTTTTATTTGGGCCTCTGAGCCGAACCATGAGTTTTACACTGCCTTTCCAGTGGCCACGTTCTGCGAGGTATCTGGTGCGCTGGAAAGACAATGATTTGTTGCCTTTCTGTTGCAGAATAATGTTTGTTAGTCTCAATGACTTTACTGCTTGACTAGCTGTCCCGTTGCAGAGCGGATGATTGTGCAATCGCTCAGCACAGTGCGGAGAAGTGAAGTTGATCACTGAAGCTAAATCTTGATCCTAAGCGCCAGGTCTCCAGGGCAGGGGCACTTTAATCTCATTAAACCTGCACTGGACGAGGAGCTGACTCCATGCCCCGAGCCACCCCGCTTCCTCGCTGACTCCTGCATCGCGCTGCACAGAGGGCTCGAAATAAACTCCGGATGTCAGAATGATAAAGCCGCGGTGGGTTCTCTGGAGGCAGGCTCGGCAGCCAGAGCGGCTCCTGTAATTAATGACATTGCTAAGCACTTCCCAGCCAGACTATGAATAAAACATTCTAGCCGAGGGACCCAAAGTTTGAAAAATCTCTTCTTTCTGGTAATTATATTTGAAGGAACAATGTGCATTTATTATTTTCTCTTCCCGCTTAATCAGAGGAGTGAAATCTAGTCTTGGGTCCTACCCACATCCTTACTGATGGGAGCTGTAGCGTTTGCTCATAGGACCATGTCTTAGCGAGCCAGAGCCATAACCTGCTGCGGAGAGTTTCAGCAATGCACTCTCTCCCCACTCTCTCGCCTTCCTCTGAGAAAGCACCAGCCTCTTCTACATTTTCACAGGCAGGCAAGGGTGCTTGGAGGGGCTTTGCTACGGTCAATGGATCCTGATGAAACTCAGATTTCGAGGTGCTTCCTTAGAAACAAACCCACCCAGGGCCTGTGTCTCAGATCCTGCTCTGGATGCATTGCCCTGGAATAGTCTCCCTTCACTCCCCACCCAAAATGCATCGGACACGCAATAGAACGGGATCCAAGAACAGACTTTGGCCCATGGGCTGGTTATTTCCTAGCTTCTTCAGGCATCTCGCTCCTGGATTAACATCCCGAAGTTCCAATATGTATAAACGCGGAGGAGCCCACTACTGATTGCAGTTGGGTGGGTACAGCAAAGCCCAAGAACCACATGCACAAGTTGTCCTTATTTTTGGCATGTCATGGTGCAGCTTTGAGGCCCTCTTTCCGTCCTGGCCTCATGCCAGTCTAGCTCCTCTCTTCACATTGCTTTCAAGCACAAGGCTGATCTGGCCACAGACATGGGCTCACAGACCTATTTGTGTGCAGCCCTGCCGAGGAAAGCCAAGCAACTTCTATCACTAGTTTGGGACTGGCGGGGACAATAGAGGCAGATTGGTCCCCCTGAGGCTTCCCAAGGCTGCCACTTTTATAAAAAGGAGGAAAGTGAAAGACAAGATGAAGAAGTTGGAGCATCCCCTCATTTTCTTTCTATTTCATGTGCAGTTTATTTCCTTCCCCCACATGTTATCCCATAAGCCTTGGAGGCTACATTTGAAGACCACCCAGAAACTATAGCTACAGCAGAATGCAGCTGTTTGTTCTGGCAGAGAGCATGTTACAACCGTGCTCCTTGACCTGCACTGGCTTCCACTTCACTTCTCACTGCCATTGCAGGTGATGGCTTTAACCAATAATGCCCTAATCCGTTTTGGCCTTGGGGGTCTCAGAGCCCTTTTCTCTCTGTGGAAAAATTTGACGGTCCCCTGGGTCAACAGGGAGGGAGCTAGAGGCAGGACATTTTCCACAAAGGGTCCTCAATTCTGCAAATCGTTTCCATTGTAGTGAATTTTCGAGGCCTGGATGAAGCCTTCAGCTTCAATTCTTCATAGCCATCAGTGATGGCAGGTAAGGGGGGCAGGTGAAATCATCTCACTGAGTCATATATTATGCTGCAGAAGAAATGGCTGCTTTGAAGCCCCATTTCATTTCTTCCTTCTGAGAAGCTGAAAAATTGGTCTTATCAATTGACTCTGAAGACCCCTCTTTACAACCACTTTTCCCGTAACATCCAAGACTCCTTGATTGCCGTTGGAATTTTCTCCTCCCTCCACCTAGCTTGGCACGGTCACCATTAAAAAATCAATTGTTTCCTATCCAACATCTACTTATATGGGGGAAATGAGATGCCACTGTGTGATGCTCATTGACAAACGGTGACCACAGGACATGGCATTTCCTTGGTTCCAGCTATGCTTCATCAATAGGCTTCCTTCCATGCTCTCCAAGAGTGAGTTCTGACAGCCCTGAAAGGATGGCCAGGCCCTGTGCTGGACAAGGACAGTCATGACCCGACAACAGAATAATCAGCCACCAACAAATCCAGTACCTTGCTCACAGCTCCCCAGTTTGATTCACCAGACTGGATCTCTCTTATAGCAGGACACATGTCAGGTGGTGTCCATGAATCCTCTGCAATTGTTTAGCACATCCACTCTCATTACATGTGCCAAGACATGGAATGTGAGCAGGAGGGCACACGGATTTTTTCCCTGTTAAATAAATAAAGCTCTAGTAAACCCAACACCTGTTACCTAAAGAACCAGATAGTTCACTCTCAATAATTAATACTCCCATTGGCTTTGAAAGTAATTTCTCCTGGGATCAGCCCCCACCTACCTGCACCAGCACCACTGAAATTTGTATCTCATGATACCCAATATGTTCTCTCATCCACACATGCCCTAAGTTCTTTGATCTTTGATCACCTGGCAGTGTCAACCAGAGCTGGACATGGTCCTGATATTGTGGGTCATTAGTAGCTATAGTGTTCCAAGGATGGTTGGCTTGGTCTTCAGGAGATGGGACAGCACTGGTCAGATAGTCTGGCTTTGCACCTGTTGTCTTGATGCTCCATTGCTTCCTAAAGCCAAGGAGGGTAATTTTTGGAAGATGCAAAGTACCTTTGTCCAAGAAGCAAAAGTGGATAATAACAACAGGAGCTGGGCTCAGATGTCCACTGATTATTGGCTCCTGGGTTCCTTTGTCTCATTTGCTAAAGTAACGACAATGGTTCACTGCAGTACAATGTACCTTTCAGACCCCTTTAGCCTAGACATGGAGATAGAAGAAAAGAATGTAGGTCAGGAGCATCTGTACCAAAAGGCAGGTCACGAGCCACCAATGGGTCATGGGAAGGTTCTAGATAGTTTGCAGGGCTGGTGCGGAGAAGACGACAGGCAGGGGAAGAGGGCTAGAGAGCGAGCCTGCCCTACACGCAACCCATAGCAGTGAATCCTGTCCCAAGGGGCTGGGCCCGGCTTCCCACTCCAGGTGTGGCAACCTGACGCATGGGGTCACAGCACCACTCAGGTTTGGCCTAGTCGCCATCCATCACTGAGGTTGGGCCAAACCTGAGGGGTGCTGCAACTCCAGGCACCAGGCCATTTCCCTGGAGCGGGGAGCCAGACTCAGCTCCATAGGCTAGGAGCCACTGCTGGGTGAGTGCAGGTTGGGCTCATTCTCCAGCACCCCACCCCAGGGCCTCCCCTCTGCATCAGGCTGGGATTAGGGTTTTGGTGCCCGGGCAGAGGGTACTGCTGTGGGTGGTCAGTGCCCCCTCGGCAGGGCAAGGAGGAGGAGGCAGCAGTGGAGAGGTGCAGGATGCTGACTTGTGATTTTGGGGCTCCCCACATGAATCTGAATCCTGGGTGAGTTCCAAACAATGACACAACATGGTTGGCAGGTTGTCTTAGTAAAACATTTGAGAACCATTGCCATAGCAGCTGTTGCGAGGTCACATGAGTCAGTGAATAGGACGCTGGACTCCTGCCTCCTAGGTTTGATTTCTGGCCTTACCACTGACCTGCTGCATGACCATGGGCAGGTTTCTCTACTTCTCTGTGCCTTTTGGTTTCGTCTTTCTCTGTTTGCTCTAGTTAGCATGTAAACCCTTTGGTAACGTGTATTTCACTACATGTTTGTACAGCACCTTGCACAATGGGGCTGCAATCTCAAGTGGGACTACAGAGGCTTCTGTGTTTCAAATAAAAAATAATCTCAAGCGGTCAAGGACAGGGATGAAGAAGGGTCAAAATGCCAGGTTCTGAGAAGAATTGGGAGGATAAGAGATTAGGATTTAATTGTTGTATTAAAGAAAGTCATAGGCCAGGGAGGAAAGGTGGGTCCTGAAAAGAGAGCCAGGAATTCCTGCATGGCCCGGAGACGCTGCTTCAGATGGCTGAGGCAGCCAGAGGGACGGGTCTGCTGCTCTTTGTGGAGATGGGTTGCATTGAGAGGGACAGAAGAAGCTTTGCTGTCCAGAGATGAGGCACCATTGACTTGGAAGGGCTGCGTTCAGGGTAGAATCCATAGAAGCCCTTGAGAAAATTATAACGGGCTTCAAAAAAGAACTAGCTAAGTCCATGAAGGATAGGTCCATCAATGGCTATTAGCCAAGATGGTGAGGCATGTAACCCCGTGCTCTGGGAGTCCCTAGCATCTGACTGCCCGAAGCTGGTTGTGGAGGACAGGGGATGAATCACTCAATGATTGCTTGTTCTGGTCATTCCCTCTGAAGCACCTGGCACTGGCCTCTGTCAGAAGACAGGATACTGGGCTAGCTGGACCATTGGTCTGAGCCAGTGTGACCTTTTTTATGTTCTTAACAAATGATCTGAGAACAGCATGTAAACCTTCATGTCCTTGGGAGCTGGAAGGCGCTTGTGGTGGTTCTGATCCAAAGCCCATTGACATCAATGGAAAGGCTCCCATTGACTGCAGTAAGCACTGGATCAGACCCTATGGCTCTGCACCAGCCCAGTGCATTCTTCGGCAATGCTGAACTTTTGGATTCAAAAGGGCTGTCAGAACGAAGCCATGCTTTAACCCATGCACCGCCCCTGCAGTGTGTCAGCATACCATTGATGCGCCTTAAGCAGTGTGTTCAGCAGACAGTGTCCAAGGCCCGGATGTATCTAACATGATTAGCAATGGCATTCCTTCTACTTCAGAGTAGTTGGGTGCTTGGGTCAGATGGATCAGCAGCAGACAAAGCTCCTTGGTGCCAAACTCAGGCTATGTCTAGGACAGTGGTCACCAATTGGTAGATCAATCGCAGAGCCTCTGCCTGTCGATTGCAGTCTCCGGCCGAACAGCGGGGTTAAGGCAAGCTCCCTGCCTGCCTTGGCCCCACGCCACTCCTGGAAGTGGCCAGCATGTCCCTGCATGGGGGGGGAGGACGGGGGTCTCCGCACGCTGCTCCTGCCTGTAGGCACCGTCCCCGCAGCTCCCATTGGCTGGGAATGGGGAACTGCGGCCAATGGGAGCTGCAGGGGTGATGCCTACAGGGAGGGGCAGCACATGGAGCCCAGAGGCCACAGGGATGAGCTGGCAGCTTCCAGGATTGGCGCAGGGCTAGGTCAGGCAGGGAGCCTCCCTTAGCCCCGCTGCATCGCCCACCGGGAGCCGCCTGAGGTAAGTGCCACCCAGCAGGACCCTACACCCCTCCTGAACCTAAACCCCCTGCCCCAGCTCTGAACCCCCTCCCAGAGCCAGCACCCCCAACCCCCTCCTACACCCTGAATCCCTCCTGCACCCAAACTCCCTCCCAGAGCCCACACCCCGCACCCCAACCCCCTGCCCCATCCCGGAGCCCCCTCAAGCACCCAAGCTCCCTCCCAGAGCTTGCACCCCTTACCCCCTCCTGCACCCCAACCCCCTTCCCCAGGCTCAGCCCTGAACCCCCTCCCACACGCTGCCCCCTCCCTCAGCCGCAACTCAGAGCCTGCACCCCCCTCCTGCACCCCAACCCCCTGCCCCAGCCCAGTGGCAGTGAGTGAGGATGGAGGAGAGCGAGCAATGGAGAGAGCGGGGATGGAGTGAGTGGGGCAGGGCCTTGGGGAAGGGGCAGGATAGATCCTGGGTTGCAACTTGCACTTAAATTCAAAAAATGATCTTGTGCTTAAAAAGGTTGGAGACCACTGGTCTAGGAGCTTGGGTGCGAGCTGGAATTAACCCTAGCTCCAAGGGCAGGCATGACCTGTGAGTCACACAGGGCTTTGTCACTGTTCTCTTTAGGTTCTTAGACTGGTTCATCCCCATGTCATCTGAGCACCTGTGGTGGGGAGTGGCATCAATATAGGGCTGGATCCTCAGCTGGTGTAAGCCAGCACAGTTCTCTTGAAATCAACAGAGCTCTGACAATTCACACAAGCTGGGGCTCTGGCCCATAGCAGGAGGGAAGCCAGCCCAAAGAAATAAACCAGGTGCACCCAAAAGTGAGTCAGACATGACAGCAGAAGAGATTGATGGTTCGAATGTAGCAAACCATTAGGTATTTGCTAGAAACAGCATATTCCCCCTTAAGCCAATGCCTCTTATGGGAAAAATAAATTAGATATTTCATATCCTGATGTGAGTCATGCTGCTAAACACTACTTGCCAAGCTGAACACTTAGCCCTGCATGGTTTGTGCCACAAGGTTACACCCCTAAGTGGATTCTACTAACCAAGTGATTTTCTTTGCTGCTTGGCCTGGAAATTCAGAGCAATCTGTGTGCATAAGAACAACAAGGAGTCTGGTGGCACTTTAAAGACTAACAGATTTATTTGGGCATAAGCTTTCGTGGGTAAAAAACCCACTTCTTCAGATGCATGGAGTGAAAATTACAGATGCAGATATAAATATACTGACACATGAAGAGAAGGGAGTTACCTTACAAGTGGAGAACCAGTGTGCATAAGAAAGCAGTTTCCTGGGTAAATCCAAATCTCAGAACATTTCCATCTGTGGAGAGACAGCAGCAGGTGAAATTCAGCTCTCAGCTACATTGGCATCAATCCAGAATAATTGCATTGATGGGGACACTCCAGATTTACACCAGTGGGACCGAGATCAGGATCTCAATCTGGAGCCTCATGATCCTGTCAATAAAAAGGGAGACAAGGTGGTGACATAATATCTTTTACTGGACCAACTTCCATTGGTGAGAGAGGTCCTGAAGAAGAGCTCTGTGTAGGTCAAAGCGTGTCTCTCTCACCAACAGAAGTTAGTCCAATAATAGATATTGCCTCACTCACTTTGTCTCTCTAATATCCTGGGACCACAGCTACAACACTGCATGCAACCATAACAACGGGTAGCATTTTAGCTGTTTGGCACTTCCCATTCCAATCTAGCAAATATTATTCAGTTTCCCCACACCAGGTAACAACCAGGGGGTGTATAATAGTGCCCAACACAGACAGCTAATTGACTCTGATTTTTAATGCTTGGGTGAAAGTGGGAGCAGATGAGTATAATGGGACAGGTAGTGTTAGGTGACAAAACAGCTCTTTTCTCCTGCAGATTGCACTGATTGATCAAGGCACCACCAGTCCATTCTCCTGGCCTTTATAGATTGCACCTGAAAATGCTCAGCTAGTGTAAATCCACATAGCTGCATTAAAGGTCCATGGAGCTTCTGTATACTGATCTACCCCAGCAGAGGGGCTGACTCCAGACACAATCACGGCTTCTGGCACCGTAACTTCCAGAGGCTTCATTTTAGATGCAGATCCTGCTACAAGTGTCGATATTGCTGTCTGATAAACAGCGAAGGTTACTGCTTTACCTCTTGCAAATTCTTTTGCAGACATATTTTGTTGCTGTTGTCGTCTTCCTCTGCCAGAAGCAGTGGTTCCCCTCCCCTCCCCTCTCCTCCACAGTCACAGCCAGCAGTTGAGAGACTCAACCTGTTCTAGATCACTTTTTAACTCCAGCTAAACCAAGCTGGTTCTCAGTGCCTGAGAGGACAGAAGAGGGCCTATGATTCTTATTTGGATTCTCAGTAACCCAAGGAAGTTAGCAGAATCTCCTGCCCATCTTCTATTTCTTTCTGCCTTCACAAAGTTCCCAGGTTAGCTCCTAGGGAGATTTGTGCCATATCTAGCTCCGAAAACAAACCACCAAGCAAACAGAAAAGGGAGTTGCAGGGTAAACACGAGAGCAAGAGAACCACAGGGAAAAGACTGAAGCTTTGTCACTATGCATGTAACATAATGCATGTCAGATCTCATAAGCTGAAGAAGGGTCGGGCCTGGTTAAGGCTTGAATGGGAGCCCTATAAAAGGATCTATTCGCCTTCAGATGAAAGTTAAGCTCCTCTTTGATAAGGCTTTGTCGCTTGAGTTATATTAAAAAAAAGCCACTCCAACAATGTAGAGAGGAGCAAAGAAAAGGAAGGTGCGGACTCAGTGAGATAAAGGCTTCATTTCGTAATGTTTGTAAAGCACTATGAGATCCCTGGAGAGAAGCGGCCCAGAAATGCAGAGCGTGAACTGACGTTACAGAATTGCTCTGAATGGCAGGAGCAACAGATGCTTGTCTTAGTAAATGAGCTATTCTCTCACAAGCACTTCTGTAAGCGTCAATTAATTGTTCATTTGATGTTGCCGCAAATAAAATCAGTCTCCACGTTGCACAGTGTCTGACGGATGTGTAGGCTGGTGTCATTTTTGCACCATACAGCCCTGCACACCATAACAGCGGATGAATGCAGAGTCTTGCTACGTGCATTCCAATGCAGGGGGCACAGAAGCAGCGTGCATTTGAATTTCAAGGGCATTTCACTACTGAACCATAACAATGTTAGGCCCCAGTCCTACAACCCTTACTCAAATGAGTAGCTTCAGATGTGACCTATTGAAGTCAATGGGATTCTTTGCTTGAGTAAGGACTGTCGGTACGGGTTGCAGGATCGGGGTCAAACACAGACTGGGAATATTTGAGGCTGTCCTTTGAGAGAATGAATGGTCTTGTGGTCAAGGCCCTAGATTAGGCCTCAGGTGATGTGGGTCTGATCTCCGACTCTCCTACATACTCTCTATGTGACCTTGAGGAAGTCATGTAATTGATCTGTGCTTGAGTTCCCTCCTGGTGAAAGGGTGTTAATAGTCGTTCCTGAGTCAGTCTTGCCTATTTACATTGTGAGTTCCTTGGGGCAGAAGCTGCCTCCCATTATGTGTGCATACCGGGCCAAGCACAGCGGGGCCCTGATCTCCTCTGAGGCCTCGAGGCATTTCCAGAGTACAAAAATAAAGACTAATTTCACCTTACCAGCACACGGCTAACGGAAGCCAGCCTGGGGGCCTGGGTTATAAGGGACAGAGCAGGAAATACCCATTGCAAAGGAATCACGTCATTTCTCCTGTCTAGAAATGCTCCATTAAAGAAGAGCAGCCTCCACCCTTGCAAAGGAAACAGAATCCAGGCTTGGGCTATGGGCAGCTCAGGTTCAGGCCTGGCTGCCAGGTGGATGGAAAGATCTCTGCGGCTTACAGCCAACAAGCTCTTAGAGAGCACATTGCTCCACAACAGTTTATAAATATAAAGCTATTTTTATGTTTTTATATATATTTTATATTTAATGTCCCTGGGCTCAGGGACATTCGTCACCTTCGGCTATTGCAGTCATCAGGCCTAGCACAGCTTCAAGTGACAGGAGACAGCCAACCCACCGGCCCCAGCGCTAGAAAATCGGAGCTGCTGCCTCAGCCCAACTTATGAGATGGCTTTGGGACACAGATTAGGCCCAGACGCAGCTTTCTGATTGGCTGCCAGGGATGCTGTACCATGTCAATAACAGCCAGGAAACACATGAGTCTGACAAGATCCCTTAGTTTTATTTAGAAAGGGCCCAATCTCCCATTGACTCCAATGGGCACCGGACTCAAGCCCATAGTCCACCTGATAACAGTAAATCAGACATTTGAGCAGGCGCGCATCCATTTATTGTTTGTGCTTCTCGTGGGGTACAGACTCTCCAGCCTTTCTTTAGCCTCCTGGTTCAGATACCCAGGAATTCCTGTCTTCTAGAAATGCACTGCCTCGTCATGTCTTATTGGCTTCAAGCTAGCCAGGAAGTGCAGAAGAACATCTCCCCTTTACAGGAAGGAGCTCCACGGCCATGTTTGTTGGCACCAACCAGAAGAGGTCACTCCTCTTTCCCATGAGGCTCTTCTCTCGGGCATTAGATCACCACGTGGCTGTTTCCGGAGCGCGGCCAGGGTAGATTCTCTGCCCTCCTAGTGGCCAGATATGTGGAAGCTGCTGAGGAGGAGACAGTCTGATGTAGCACAGTCAGCAGTGCACTTCCTGGGCCATGGCCAACACTGCACATGCAGGCACAACATTTGTCTGCAACCTCTCCTGCTAGGCACGACATGTCTTCAGAGGCCAGCAGGATTCCAGGGACCCCTGGAGCTGTCCCAGGTATTGGCAGTGTGATTCAAAAGGTGCCAGGACCGTGGGACGCTCATCCTGACCTTTTCCAGAGCACCCTGTCTGCATTGGGATTGTCTGTATCCTCATCTGCATGTCCCATTAGCTGGGAGGATATCGACACCCCGGCACCCCCACATGCAGAGATTCGGACCCTCCGAGGGGGGATAAACCAATCAGACGGTGGAGCAGGGAGGGGTGGGGAGTGGTATCTGTGTGAGCCCAGTGTTGTACATGTTGTACAGACAGGTGAGACATGGGCCTGAAGTCTCCCTGTGACACTCCTTGCTTCATCATCTCCATAATGCACCTGGCCAACTGTGCAACCCTGTACCTGTCTCTTCCTTCCTGAGCCCTGTGACAATCAGATGATGCCCTGAGACATGAGATCTGATTTACCTTTAAGTGAGCTCTCCTAGTGATGCCAGCAATTAGTACCCATCACAACCATTTCCAGGCTTTCGTCTCTAAATCCTGCCAGAGGATTTGACCTACAGCTGATTAATCAGGGTATGGCGACACTGTGATAAAAACCCAGAGAACCAACTCAGAGCCCAGGTCAGCTGACTTGGGCTCATGGGGATCAGGATGCAGGTCTAAAAATAGTAGTGGATTCATTCGAGCTCGGCCTGGAACCCAGCCTCTGAGAGAGAATCTCCCCCCTCGTAGGATCCCAGAGCCCAGGCCCAAACATCTACATTAGCCTCATAGCCCAAGCCCTGCAAGCTTGATTCAGCTGAACCAGGCCAGCCACAGGTGTTTTACCGCTGTGTAGACAGATCCTTAGGGGCTCCAAAAAAAACGCCCTCCAGTGCTCATCTGGAATGATGGTGGCTGCAGTGCAAGACAATGAAGGTAAAGAGATTTAAAGTCAGGGACATTAAAGCCACAACCTACTGCTCAGTGTGTCCCCCTCTGTCCCTGATCTGCAGTGGCTAGAAGGCTACTAGCTCAGGAACTTTGTTCTTTAGCTCTGCCAAGGCTCATGGTTTTTGCTGTGGAGATAGGGGTCAATCCCCAGTAAATGACTAAGACAACAGTCATTCTAAAGCCATCCGAGCTCCAGAAGAAAGCAATAGAAAGCTGCCAGCTCTGTTTGGTGAACAAGCCAGCCCAGCGTTTGCTGTGTGCAGGGTGTAGCTCAAAGTGGTACCACTCTAGTCTGAAGCCTGGAGCCTATGGTACCCAATGTGCCTGCACTCCCTGCCTTCTGTTTATTTGTTGAGAATAAAGCTGTGAAATCACGTGTGAGGCTTTTAACGATGTTCCCTGGGCCCTCCAGGACTGCACAAAACCCAAACAATGTGTAACCAGACCTCCGCATCGTAATGAACTGGAAAGCTGGCGCCTGACCGGGATTCATGCCTTCCGTCTACGAGGGACTGTCTGGAATGCACACTCGGGCTAATGAACCAGCTCAGATTGACTGGAGGACACGTGAGAATCATGGCTCCAAGGTCAGGGAGCCAAGTTTTAGCCCTAGTTTTTTTTAATTAATTATTATTATTGTAGCCTTTTATTTTATTTAAAGTGAATTTTGTAATATGGTATTACACCACCGTGGGTTCGGCTCTGGGGGCTACAGTTTCAAGCTTAACAGAGTGAAAGTCACCTCTGCTACTTGCTTTGGCTTTAGAGTCTCTAGGAACACACAAACACCAAGGACCGTGACCACACAGACATTCACAAGTACAAGGTTTAATCTATTTTACAAGTTTTGTTAAAGTTCTGATTACCCAAGCATATAGAAATTCTATACAGACCTATGCGCAAGTTACAAATATGGTTCTACTCATATCCTTAACAATAGTGTTAGGGTCTGATGGGTCTCTCATGGCTTGATCATCAGAAGAGAGATGGTTCCTGCTGGAGTTTCCCATAGGGAGCTCAATAGTCCTAAACTAGGCACCCTCTATTATAATGTAATTCTGACAATACCTCATTAGCATTTCTGCACATCATGCACCTTGCGGTTAGGGCATGTGTTAAAAAAAATGTGATTACTGTACCGGGTATCTTGTAAGCTGAAAATTTATTTTATTGTTCACAATACTACCACTTGGTACTTCTTTTCCCATAATCTTAGGGCATTGGGTTATTCTACGGTCACTTACTTATGTCAGCATTTCTTATCTCTAGGCCTAACATGGCTTAAGCTACAATTTTACAGGCCTCAGCCTGTAGACCTTGCGTTTCAGCCCTACTTACTTGGATATCTAATACCTGATTACTCCTAACTACTAATCAATCTTATACTTCTATAATCCTTCAATTTAACTCTATTTAACATACAGTGATTATATACGACGTAACAAGTTAGTTAGTTAATTATAACATCACACAATAAATGAACAATGAACTAAAATCATTGGCTACATTCTTATTAGATAATAATTATCTAATTATTATAATTAGATAATTCTATCTAATCTAATTATCTAATCATCTAATCTATCTATCTACTTATATATCTAATTATATTATCTATTATCTATTACATCTAATGGATGATCTGTTAGTCTTTAAGGTGCCACCGGACTCCTTGTTGCTTTTGTGGATACAGACTAACACAGCTACCCCCGATACATTATTATTGTTGTTATTATTCCCTTTAATAAACTCAAACTCTTGGGGATTTGAGGATTCTGAAGACTCAGGATTGAAATTATACTGGAATTGGAGAGGGTTCAGAAAAGGACAACAAAAATGATGAGGGGATGGAACGGCTTCCGTATGAGGAGAGATTAATAAGACTGGGACTTTTCAGCTTGGAAAAGAGACGGTGAAGGAGAGATATGATTGAGGTCTATAAAATCATGACTGGTGTAGAGAAAGTAGATAAGGAAGTGTTGTTTACTACTTCTCATTACACAAGAACCAGGGGTCACCAAATGAAATTAATAGGCAGCAGGTTTAAAACAAATAAAAGGAAGTATTTCTTCACACAATGCACAGTCAACCTGTGGAACTCCTTGCCAGAGGATGTTGTGAAGGCCAAGACCATAACAGGGTTCAAAAAAGAACTAGATAAATTCCTGGAGGATAGGTCCATCAATGGCTATTAGCCAGGATGGGGAGGGGTGGTGTCCCTAGATTCTGTTTGCCAGAAGCTGGGAATGGGCGACAGGGGATGGATCACTTGATGATTACCTGCTCTGTTCATTCCCTCTGGGGCACCTGGCACTGGCCACTGTCAGAAGTCTGGATACTGGGGCTAAATGGACCTTTGGTCTGACCCCGTATGGCCGTTCTTATGTTATGTTAATGAGCAGGGGCTGCTCCATGTCAGGGTTGGTAGTGTTCTGGGGGGGTCTAGCATGAGGATATCAGGGGGTGTTGCAGGTAAGAACTGACATGCAATACCATAGCTGTGTAAGGGACACAGAGTTCAGCAACCAGCAGTTCCCATGGAAAACAATGGCAGCTACTGGGTGCTGCAGGAAATGATGCAACTGAGGCACTGAGCTATGTGGGAGCGAGGGACTGAAATAGCCGGCGATGCTGCAAGTGAGGATTGGGGTGGGCTCACTGTTCTGCAAGAGCCCAGCACTGGACTAGCACAGGATGTTGCCAGTGAAGATCGAAGAGGATTGGCCAGAGCTGGAATCAAGACTGAGTTAGCAGGGCTTTCCAGGGGTCCAAGCCAGGAATAGCAGGGGAGCTGGAGGGCAGCACTGGGGAGTATTAGCCAAGTGGTGTAGTGAAGCCTGGAGAGCATCTGCTTTAGAAAGTACTAACAGGCCCTAGCTTTTCTCACGGTGACACCCAGCCAAACACTTTTAGCCATATGAGAAGTTATTGGGTTTCACATTCAGACTCTTCCCCACTCTGAGCCCTTGCCGCTGCTTACGCCAGCAAACCTCCCAGTGTCCTCACCTCAAGGAGAGCGACCATTCGCTTCGGTCACATTGCCATGTGCTCAGATAGATCAAAAATAACCTCCTGCCGCAGTGCTGAGATGCCACACAAAGCAATTGTCTCATTGTTTGCTTGTGCTCCCCTGTCGGGCTGGCTGGATCCATCTGTTTCTCTTGTCTTATACGGAGAGGAGGCAGACAGAACCTGTTTGTTCTGTGTTTGTACAGCGCCTACTATGGGCCATAACTGGGGTTTCTAGATGCAATGATAATACAAATAAGTAATAATAACTATCCCTGTGCCCCCAACTCCATTCAGCACCACACCTGCCACTAGTATTTTGGATGGTATTAGGGTGCTCCAAGGTAGCTCAGTTATCCCCTTTAAATGGCAGGAAAAGATGTTCCAGACTACGGCAGCAGGGAAGATAGGCACATGTCTGTTGGGGAGCGTGTCCACCAGTGAATGGTTTGAGGGGCGGGTTGAACCCTAAGATGGCCACTTGGCTTTAGAGAAATTCCAATAGGAAGATCATCTTTTTGGCAATCTTGTTTGTTAACTGGAAGCCAGACGGGTTGCAGTGGAGCAACATTTTGGCATCACTGTTAGTGGCTCTCTCTGACATCCCTTCCCCCTAATATTGGGCACCAGCACATAGACGTTCAGAAGTGGAGGTCTCTTGGGTAGGAGAAGTGCTTGGATCCTAACTGTCCCACCTCAGACCTGCTGCCCCAGGCTACCCCCATCCTGATATCTGTCAGAATGACCCCAGGACTACCCTGGAGTTTGCAATGAATTTGAATGGTTTGTTGCTGGTGTGATGTCATCATACTGCAACATGGTGACTTTACATTGTGATGTCACCTGGTGATAGCATTGTGTCATGAAGTGATGACAAAACTTTATGGTGATGTGATACAGTGGCTCAACACCAGGTTAAAAGTGGCAAACCTGAGCCTGTGATGTCCTTGACACTGTTGCCAGGAGACTTACCCAGAATTCTTCTGGGATTCTTTGTGCAAAGGTCTTGCAGGGTGATTGGTGAATGGTGTGATGTCATCATTTCCCAACAGCTCTGGCTCTCAGTGACAGTGCTGTAAGGAATGACATCATAGTGGAGGGGTGGGGGGAATGTGTGCTCTGCTTAATTTGCACTTATGGAGTAAACAGAGTCATCAAGCAGGAAGGGAAACAAAGGAAGCTCAAACAGGTAAGAAAAAAGCCGCAAAGAACATCCTTCCATAGATCTTTTGCCTTCTGGTATCCAGCTGGAAATGTTTTTCAAGAGCAGGAACTGAAACTATAAAAAGAAGAGAAACCACCCCAAGGCTCCTCTCTCTTTTTCTCTGCCCATCGATTCACTATACCCAAAGGGATAAAGGAAGCAGCTGCTGGTCTGGGGACGGGTCCTGACCTAAGAAGTTTGGTCAGTAAGACTGCTGAAAGCATGTGGTGAGAAAACTTTGCTTTTAATTTAACATAGTTTATTAAATTTGGCACCAGTAGCATTTTATCTTTATTTTTCTTGTAACCATTTCTGACCTCTATGCCTCATTTTTTGTGTTCACTTAAAATATCTCTCTTTGTAGTTAATAAACTTGTTTTATCTAATCCAGTGTGCTTAAATTGAAGTGTGTGGGAAACTCCATTTAGGGTGGCAAGTTGTGTGCATATTATTCCTTTTAAAGAAATAATGGACCTAATATAGCTTGTATTGTCCAGGAAAGGAAGGTTCAGAAGCCAAGTGCCAGAGCCAAGGGGTAACCAGAGTCATAAGCCAAAGGCAGAACTGGAGATTGAAACCTTTGGAGAAAGCTGTTTGTGCCGGCAATGGTTATGGGGAGGAAAGGTACAAGGGAAAGGGAAGGATCAGGTGAGGCTATGGCTATCAGCATCTGCCATGCTACATGTCCAATGAGTGATATTCTACCATAGCCCTGCTCCAACTCTTGTTCATTTTCATACCAAAACAAGGCGATGCTCTATGAAACCAAAGCCAATAATTTTAGCACCAGTAAAAAGGAAGCATCCCTCCCTGTAGCAAAGAGTCAACTGTAGCACTGTTGGGAGCAGGAAGTCAATGAGTCACGGACTGGGTAAGTATGTGACCATTAATAACATAGCTGGGCAAGCTGGGCAATTAAACCTCCTACTTCAGGGTGTCAGCTGTTTGACCACAGGGGTCAGGAAGGAAGTAGTGGGCAGCACAGCATAATTGGCAATGTGCATTATCGGGGGCTGGCCTTTCTGTGAAGGCACCAGACATTGGTATCTCTTGGGGCCATCTAGCCAAATATCCAACAAGTTACTGGGCCTGCAAATGACTTTCTGCATACAGGTGTGAAAGCAAAACTTAGCTCTCATGAATTTCAGTGGACTACATCAGGATTGCAGGGCCTGCCTCAGCCAGAATGTTCTCCGTTGTAGCATAGTAAAAAAGGCATCCATGGGGACTCATCATCGGATGGGGGTTTTTCTAATGGGATTCCGCGGGGATCACTATGAGGTAGGCCTGATGCTAGGCAATATTTTCATCCATGATCAGGACTTAAATATAAAATCATGGCTGATAAAATTTGCAGATCACACAAAGATTGGCAGAGAGGTAACTAATTAGGCCAGGGCAGACACACAGAGCCATGTGGCTCACTTGGTCAGTTGGGACCATACAAATAAAATGTGTGTTCATACAGTCAAATGCAAAGTTATACATCTAGGCAGAAGGAATGCAGGCCATACCAACAGAATGGGGGAGTGTATCCTGGAAAGCAATGACTCTGAAAAGGATCTAAGCATCATAGTAGACAAGCTACTGAATATGAGCTCTCAAGGGAGTAAATGGTCCAGTGGGAGTAACAAGTAGGATAGAGAGGTGATTTTATTTCTATAAACAGGACTGGCGAGACTGATCCTGGAATATTGCATCCAGTTTTGGTGTCCACCTTTTAAAAAGAATGTTGAAAAATTGGGGAGAGTGCAAAAAAGAACCACAACATTCATTCAAGAGCTGGAGAAAAGGCCTTACAGGGAGTGATAGAAAAAGCTCAATCTGTTTATAGCTTATTGAAATATCTTGCAATAGAAAGATAAAACAAGTTTATTAACTATAAAGAGAGATATTTAGTTGGGGATTGGTCCTGCTTTGAGCAGGGGGTTGGACTAGATGACCTCCTGAGGTCCCTACCAACCCTGATATTCTAGGATTCTATGAAAAGAAGATTGAGAGGTGACTTGATTTACAGTTTATAAGCACATTCATGGGGAGAAAATACCAGATACTAAAGAGCTCTTTACTCTAGCAAAGAAAGGCTTGATAAGAACCAGTGGCTGGAAGCTGAAGCCAGACACATTTGGATTAGAAATTAGGCATATTTTTTTTAACAGTGAGGCTGGTTAACCACTGGAACAAACTGCCAAGGGAAGTGGTGGATTCCCCATCTCTTGACGTCTTCAGATCAAGACTGGATGCCTTTCTGGAAGAGAGGCTTTAGCCAAACCCAAGTGATACATTACTCACACACGTTATTACGCTCACTACAAGGGTAGCTAGATGAAATGTAATGGCCTGGGTTATACCGGTCAGACAACATGATCTAATGGACCCCCTTCTGGCCTTAAGCTCTATGAATTTCTGAATGATCTTACTCAACCCAAAGGAATGGTGAAAAGAGTTTGGGTAGAGGTAGTTAAGAACTTCTCATGCAGCTGGTAAAGAAGCTTCCACAAGGAGGCGCTATCAGATAAGTTGCCTTGTTTTATGTTTCAAGCCATTAATAACCTAGAACTAGCTGCTAGCTCCATGGAAACCAACTGGTAGTCAGTGACAGCGACTCCTGTTACTATAGGAACAGGGCTCAAACAAACAAAAATTACCTCTAATTTCTTCTCCCCAAAGTTCTCCCACATTGCATTTCCATAGCAACTAATTATCTGGTTAGTTATCCAAACCAAACCAGTGGCACTGCAGGAAATGCTCCTCCAGCATGTCTGGGTGCTGCAACCTTGCCCAGAAGCTCATTTAGGATGGCTCGTTACTAAGGGCCATGCGAAGAAATGTGAGGGGCACAAGAAGCCAGGCATCTCTGGGTGGGTTCCCTTCCATGTGACACATCTGGCCAAACGCCAAGTGGGTCAGCCACATCTCAGTCACCTTCTGCACTTCGGCTACTGCAGCCTCCTCCTTTCCTTTCTGGGCTTCCCACACCTCATCTGGACTCAGCTTCGGTCTGTTCCAAAGGCTGTTGGTAGAGCCAAGTTCTCCTGCAGCTCCAGCCATGCCATACAGTTCCCTTTGCTAACTCCTGCCTTCCACATCAAGGCAAAGCTCCATGTTCTTCATCTTCACGGTCTTTTATTCCATCCCAGCCCATGCATCAGCTCTTATCTCCTCCCACTCTCTCTCCAGGTGCCTGCGTTTCTTCTATGATGATCCCTCAACCATAGCCTATTAAATGGGTCTGATTATCTGAGTCTTATTCAGATGGCAAGCATCATGGGGCAGCAGTTGTATCTTGCTATGTTTGTATGAGACCCCTCGTCATTATTATTCTGGCTCTTGGGCATGTATGTGCTGAAAGACAACGTGAAGTAGGAGAGGAAGCGGGGAAGGGTAAGAATATTTTTAGCCAATAAATTGTAGCCCCAAAGGATGATCTGTTGTAGGAAAAAGTTCTGAGTGCAGTGTAACCTCCATAACTCCCTATCATATCCAAGCCTAGAGGAGTCTAGCCAGTGCCAGAGCAGGAAGACTTGACCCTATGTGCGTGTCCAACTGGACCTTGTTTCTTTTCTGCAGCAGTGAAATGAGCTGTGGGGAATCCTGCTTTGTGTTAGATACTGAGAGCTTGAATCAGATCTCACCCTGGTTTAAGGCTGGTGGAATTCCTCTGACTTGAGTGAAGTCACTCCTGATTCACGCCCATGAAAATGGGAGCCAAATCGGCCTTAAGAGTTTTGACCTGAAAGAAGCTCTCCAGCTGTTCTGTCCAAAGCAGAGATGGGCCCTGTAGTCTTTACATGGTCAAGAAAGGACGCAGCTGGAATTAATAGAAAGGGAAATGTTCATTGAGGCTGCTGGACGCCGACAGACCCTGTTGTTCTCCCTGCCTTTGTAGCTCCCTGACTGAGTGACATAGCCTGTGCTGCTTAGCAGCAGCAAACAGGGTCTCTCTAAGTCCTGGCCTTGACTTAGACTCTGACTCACAGTCAGAGAAGGGGCTATAGATGATGTGCTAAAATGCAGGATTTGGGGGTCAAATGCAGAATTTTGGTTCCTCCCCTTATAGATATATGGACCAGCCACAAAGCTGGGTTATGGATCCAAATTCCCTCCATATTTGGGAGCACTGGCATCTGAGGAACTTTGGCTCAATCTTGCATTTAAAGGGATGGAATGAGGACATTTTGCAAGAACCATGGAAAGAAATACACTAAAAAGGAAGAACCAGAAGCATGCCTTTGACAAGCGTTTGTGTAATTAACACAAATAAGTACTTTAGAGGGGATTGGACACACTAAACCCACAGCCATATGCCTGAGGAGTGACTGCTCCTCAATTAGTGTCAGGGAATTTGGAATCAAAGAGCTCGATTCTGATCTCAGTCAGTGTGGTGTGAATCAGTTCCAACCTCATAGAAGTCAGTGGAATCAATGTTGTAAAGCCAGTGTGAGTAAAGCCAGGAGTGGGCCCACACTGTCTTGGTTTCATTTCCTTAAGCTTGGAAATCTTGCCCTCTCTAAAAAGACCAGGTGAGACGAAAAGAAGCATCAATAAAAGCCCAAGTCTTAGATTTAGTAGAGCATCCACATGAGTGGTCCTGATCCAAAACCCAGTTAGAGCAATAGAAAGACATCAGATAAATTCAAGGGACAGAGAATTAGGAACAAGGAGTTCTTGGAAAGCATCATTTCCCGTCTGCAATGTCCAGTTAAATATCTGCTGCTTAATTGGTGTGGTGTTCTGGTAAGTGGTCATGTCAGGGGTCTGGAGACATCTGCTGGCCTCTAGCATTCTGAGAATTCCCTTGAAATCCCATCAGCTTCCGCCCATTACCTTGGCAGTGATGCTGCACAGACCTTCAGACAGATGTGCAAAACAGATGTGCCTCTTTTGTTCCCCCCTCCCCGACACTGTTCTCTCCCTGGCATAAACATGCTCAGAAGTGACCTGTGCAGAATGTACTATGCGCAGATTGCACTGCATAACATTGTCAGACACCAGTTCATTCACCCTGGGCACTGTACACAGAAGCTACAAACATCTAAGAGAAGAATGAGGGGGGATTTGATAGCTGCTTTCAACTACCTGAAAGGGGGTTTCAAAGAGGATGGCTCTAGACTGTTCTCAATGGTAGCAGATGACAGAACGAGGAGTAATGGTCTCAAGTTGCAATGGGGGAGGTTTAGATTGGATATTAGGAAAAACTTTTTCACTAAGAGGGTGGTGAAACACTGGAATGCGTTACCTAGGGAGGTGGTAGAATCTCCTTCCTTAGAGGTTTTTAAGGTCAGGCTTGACAAAGCCCTGGCTAGGATGATTTAACTGGGACTTGGTCCTGCTTTGAGCAGGGGGTTGGACTAGATGACCTTCTGGGGTCCCTTCCAACCCTGATATTCTATGATTCTATGATCACGAAGGCCGGTGCCCATACTCATTTTGTGGTTATTAATTTCTCCTCCCTATACTCTGGCAACCCTCTCCGCACAAACAATGGAAAAAGGAAGGCGGCCAAGGATCTGCATCTCCATCTTCTCTCTGGAGGCCACCAAACTCTCAGCAGCAGCATGTCCCAAAACTTGTCGCAAGCTATATAGCATATCGGGGTATTTCCCCTACCAGGTCATCCAGCCCTGAGACTGCTGCCTTCTGAGTTCTCTCAGACAGTGGGCCGGATTCTGAGCTAGTATAAATTGGCATAGTGCCATTGACTCTAATGGATCTATGCTGAATTGGCCTAGTGTCTTCTAGACAGTTCTCCAGGCCTCGTGGAAGTTCCCCCCCACCCCCAATGAACAGCGTTCTTATGAAGCTTGATTTGCATAATGATGCCGAGAGTAGGAAATTCTTTACCGCATTCATAAACGTACCTGTCTATGCTGCAAAGGAGGACAGTTGCAAGGAGATTATAGGAGGCAATGAAGCCCAGTGAGGTGCTGCCAATAGTCTAACAAGGTGCTCCCACAGAAGTGTCCCCTGGCCCCTGTAATAACCCCATCTCCCAGCGGCGCATGCACACAAGAACAGTGGGGCAAGGGAGGAGAGAATCTATTTGTATTGCCATGTAAACACAACTCTTTCTTATAACCACAAAGAAAGGAGGCGAACAGACTTTTCTTCCATAATGCACTTTGCTGGAAGTGTGTCATCCTGTGCTCCTGAAGACTATACAGGGAACGGCTGAGGGAAAAGCTGAGTCACTTGCAATAGAAAGTATGGATGAAATGGGAGATAGGATTAATACCCGGTAGAGAACTCAGAAATATCCTGGCCCAGGAAATAGTACAATCCAATCTACTACCAAATTTGCTCTTTGAAAGCACTCAGTATTGCCAACCCCAAACATTCAAAAATCAGGAGTCAGACCCCCAAAATCATGAGTTTATTTTTTTTAATCTCAATTATTAAGGTAAAGTGGGATTTATTTTTCACTGGGGTTTGAACCTCTAAGGTGCTCTCTGGTCACATTATCAAGTTTTTCTCTGCAGACATGAGTGCTAGAAACATTTTTAAAAAAACAAAAAGAAAGCTGAGATTGTCAGACAATCACCTGACTCCTGGAGCTGGGGGTTTATCATGCTATCATGAGACTCGTGAAGAAATTGTGAGAGCTGGCAACACTGACATCGTTCTTATGCACCTGGGAATGTCATTACTGGCAGGGATGATTCAACAGCATCAAGAGATTGGAGGTGGATTTCAGCAGAGGCAAGGATATCACCCACGGACTTCATCTCCCTCACTCCCAGAAACAGACACAGGGAAGGAGCAGAAACTCAGATACAGCCTGAACAAACACTGAGAGTTTAGTAATAAGAAAAGCTTAGAGAAGGAGAGCGCTTTTGGGCTGAGTGCTGCCTAAAAAGGGGCTAAGAGCCCTGAGCAAAGAAATTGTATCCAGCTATTTAATTCCTCATGTGTTCAGAGGAACAGGACTTTATACCTTCTTGTAAATAAATAGGATTGCACCATTATCAGTTTCTCCTCTTACTGGAAACAACCCATAGGGCTCCAAACTTGGACTAACTGTTTGGGTCAAAAGGAGTAACAATATCTTTTAAAAGCCACATGCTGCATTCAGAACATGAATACAAAGATCCTCCATGCGATCATCAGAGATTTGTTCTGCAGCCAGCCCTATTCCAGGTGCAGCTTTTTGTGGCTGCTCCTCAATTCTACATCTTATTGCTCTCAGTGACTCAAGAGGGGTTGGGAGGAGAGGAGGAGGTTTGCTGGCTTCATTTAACAAGGAATTGATTTAAATTCCCACTCCCAAGGGGACAGACTTTTGGGGCCTGCTGACCACCCATTGAAGCTACTCCAAACCTTTCATGTTTGCTGCTGACAACCAGGAAGACCATCTGGGCGCGTTTAAATAGCCTCCAGTGTCTGGTGGTTCTTTGCCTTATGTAAAGCTCTGCAGCAATCTCTGAGCTAGATTTAATCCAAACAGATTTGTTTCCTCTGTCTTCATTAAAGGAATGCGCGTGCTTTGCCTTTATGTAATCCCTCCCTGAGGATCTGAAAGCACTGTACAGATGTGGGAACTAACCATTCTTGCTTTGCAGATGCTATGAGGCCAAGAGGTCAAGCAACTTGCCCCTAGTCACACAGTGAGGAATAGAACCCAGCTCCTTGGTTCCCAGCCTCGAGCGCTAAACACCGCAGGCTTCTTGGCTCTCAGTTGTCTCTCTCAGACCACTGCAGCTCCATCAACTCCAGTGCAGTTACTCCTGATTTGCACCAACATGAGAAGAGAATCAGGCCCTTTTCTGTTCTTTTTTTGTTTACACGCATACAAAAAAGACCAAGTGGAGGAGTATTTGCAAGGCGCTTCCACCAGTCCCTCCACAACTAAAACCTTCCATCTGCCTTCCCCATCCCACTCACCATGGCCCATTCAGCCCATCCCACCCTGCCCTTTGCCTCCCCCAGAAGGCCCAGTGTGACAAGAGCGCTCTGCATCTGGATATAGGTGAGTAGGGAGCTCATAGAGAAGGTGCCAATAGATGGGGCCCGAGAATATGTAACATACGTTACTGGGTTTTGTAGGCTCAATAAAACGTATGCCTTGCAAATGGCTTCCTCAGGCCACACTTTATATCAGAGCTGAACACCTGAGAAGCTGCCCAGAAGAGCAATAGATCAGGGCTCTGTCAGTCTGAGGCTAGGGGCCAGATCCTCAGCTCCATTTAGCTATTTACACCATCTGAGGATTTGGACCCCGTTGCCACTCTAGGTTAACACAGAGGGGAGGCATTTGAAACAGGACAGCCCTCTAGCACTGGAGGCTGTGGCCAAAGTGAAATGAGTTGGGTGCTTTCAGGCAGGTCTCTAGCAGAGATGTCCCAGTGTCAGAATGTCAGTGCCCGTTTGGGGCACAATTCAATATGGGGTCTGTGTTTCAGGGAGGCCAGATCTCAAATGCTTTGGGTCAGGAGCAAGATGCATTATCAGAGCTGTGTTTGGATCCCAGGGCTGGACTAGCAGAGGGGGACTTCAGGTCAGGAGAGGCATCAGCAGAGCTGGGTGGGTGGTATTCACATGTCACTTTACCAGCCCCCGCTCCATTAAACGCCAGCCTTTTTTTAGCATGAGCACTAAAATGCAACAGGGCAGTTCTGTTGCGATGGTTCCATGCTCATATGCACTGAGCCCTATCAGCCCTGTAGCCCTGGGACATGTTCCTTTGGCAGGTTATTAGTGCTTTGCCGGGTATTTGTTTAAGAAGATTAGGCCAGCGGAGAAGTGTGTGGTTTAGGATTTTGGCTTTGATTCTTTCAATTTAATTCCTGCAATGGTGCATCTGGTTCTGCAGCAGGGAGGCCTTCAGCATTTCCCCTAGGAAACCCTACTGCCTGCTCCCCCTGTCCGTTTCAGTCACTTCCCCTGCTCAGATAGCATCAAACTTAAAGACCCTTCTTATCACAGGGAAGTAGGTTTTCTGATGAGTAAATATAACCAGCCAAACTTCAGCCCATATCTCAAACCAGAGCTTTTCTTTAGGTTAATTTAAGTCTTGTTTCCCCATGCCACCAGCCAACCCCAACCCTCCTCGTTCCCCTTCACCGTGAGGCTGCTATTCCTAGCCCCTAATGATCTTTTCTGCAGTTTCCAACAAGAGTGAGACCCCCCAAGCACCTGCCCAAAGCATATCTCCGAGGAGGCATCTGCCACCAACAGGGGACCAGCCCAGCTGCAGGTGCGGCTTGTGAGCACCTCATTCTAATCTACTTTATTGCATTTGATATTCACCACTTTCCCCAGCCCCTGTTTGCATCCCAGCCTAGTCAGGACCTTGTTCACAGGTGAACCCCAGGGCACTGAGGTCGATGCAACTTACACTTTCTTCCAGGCCTCCTGGCATGTGAGTTTGCCCAACTCAGGCCCAGTGGGCCCACTTCAGGGGAGCAAATGTCTGTACTTGCTGGTAAGAGGGCCTGAGTCGAAGGGGAGTTTAATTCATGTGCTGAGTGGGGCTGGGCTGGACTGGGAGAAGGTGCAAATTACATTGTGTTAGACCGATTTCCTTATAGACCCTTAGACTCATTTCAAAATGTGGCCCATTGTTTCCACTACCTGCAGCTCCTAGGTGAAACCCTCCCCTGAAATGGAGATGGCTGTTTCCATTCTTCCATTGGCCTCCAAGGGGCTGGAGGAATCCGAAGTCACTTGAAAGGTATTACCATATATCAGGACACAGCAGTGCTGCTGAGCCACTAGCCTGAGCCAGTTTTTGCTGGTAACATCTAAACCGGGATGTCTTTCTTTTACGGCACCTAAACCACCTGACAAGCCCTCGAATGCCTTCACATCTCAGTGAAATGCCAAAGAAGGGGAATTTTGGCTTAAAGGGAAGCCTGATCTACTTTATCTCTTCAGCCTAATTAGATTTCCTAAATAAACCCCGTGAATTCAGCCACTTGTTTTTATTTCATGGACAAGATGGCTGCATTTCCTCCTCTGTTCTTGATTGTCAAGGACAACCCTGGGATCCTTCTTGGCAAGTTTCTGCAGATTCCCTGGGTGGGAGGAGTCAGTTATAATCCTAAAGGAAGGATATAGGGAAAATAGGATCCAACCCTAGTAGCCTCACTAACTTCAATAGGATCTGAGGGCATCCAGCACCTTCTAGGGATGTACCCATAGTGTGCTGTCCCAAAACTATCCCAATGGATCGTGTTAATAAAGGAGACCATGGACTGAGAAAAAAAAATCAGTGATCCATTCTAAATCAGGATTAGTTTCCAGCATAACATCTTATTAGTAACCACCTAATTCTCTCCTAGAGCTGTTCATCCAGCCCTACAACATAGGTAACCCACTGGTGAGTGTGTGGTATATGAACCCCGCTGTGTCGACCCACAGAGGATATGAGTTGTTACCCCCACTACCACTCAGACAACCACAGTTCTTTAGCTCAAGCTGTAGCAGCTCATGCTTTTAGCTCTGGAGGTTCCCCCCTTCCAACCCTGGTGGGTCAGCCACGTGGGCAGCCATTGTACAGACAGAGCCAAATTCATCCCTGGTGTAAATCCATCAACCTCCATGAAGTTACAGCAGGGAAGAATGTAGCCAATGGGCTCTCTGTTTCCACGCGATCAGGAGCAGGGTTCTCAAGAGTCTCCCAATTGCGGATTCTGTCTCCCAACACTGCTCCTCCGGTGCACGAAATGGCCAGCTCGTGTCGCCCCCCTCAGGACCCAGACGGGGCGTGGATGGTGAGATGTCCCACTTGCCACCGTCTCCTGGCACCAGAGAGGATCAGCTGGAGCTGGGATGTGTTTCCTCCTGCTGCCCGCAGTGGAAGCTCAGGACCAGATCAGTGGGACTCAGCTACTCCCTGAAGAGGAGACAACCAAGCAGCACATTCCAGGAGGGGTTTCTTAGCGGACGGAGGCCGACATGCTGTGGATTGACTGGTGCTGGAGGATACTTTCTCTCTCTCTCTCTCTCTCTCTTTTTAAAAAGGGCACCCCAGCTGGGAGCAATTTCTGGGCCCTTGAAGTGCGATTCCATGGTGGGGAGGGCCCTGGATTCTTAGGCAAGCTTCAGCCCTGCGAGCAGCTCTTTATAAATTTTACATCACCTCAGCTATGTATAGCTTCTCTCGCAGGGAGACAGACAGTTCAAAGCCCTCATCAGGAGCAGCTGGGGGAGCAAAAGGAGAGAAACCCTGTGGAGCACACCTGCTGCAATAGGTCTTTTGTTTCCTGGGCCCTGCAGCTAGTCCACAGGGAGTGAAATCTGGGTGAAATCCACCCCCTCTGGATCTCTGTGCTGTTTAAGTTGTCTGAGAGCCCCGGCCGAAGGGCCGATAGAGATCGTATCGTGAACTGGCTAATGCGCATCTGAGCCCTCTGCTGGATGGAAGCAGCGCTCCACTGTGTGTCCTAGGTCCTGTATTGCTAGCATTAGATCCGTTTGCCATTCACACACAGTCATAGCACACAGAGAACTGGGGTCACAGCTGCAGCCGCCGACTGCTTAAAGGTTTTTCTGATGAAGGGCGCCAGCAGTCCAAAGTTGGTGACCTCCCCATTTCACCTGCCCCCGGAACCCTGAAACCTCAAAGCATGGGGAGGAGGCAGAAGGGGAGTTTTCCTCTGGAACTGGCCTGCCCAAGGCTGGGCGACCCTACGTAACAAACCTAGGGCCCTCGGTTGCTTTGTGATTCATGGATGGCCAGCAGCACCCAAGCAGGATAGGTCAGTACACTGCTGCAGGGTGCCTCTCCTGGCTGTTCTTGGAAGCAGGCAGTTATCTGACAATCCTGCTTTCAGCAGCCAAGAGTAGAGGAGTAGGGTGACCAGATAGCAAATGTGAAAAATCGGGACAGGGGTGGGGGGGGTAATGGGTGCCTATATAAGAAAAAGCCCCAAATATCGGGACTGTCCCTATAAAATCAGGACATCTGGTCACCCTAGTAGAGGAGGGACCTAGTGATGGAGGTTGGGTGAGGGTCTGACTGTGAGGCAGCCATGGCCAGGTGTCCTCATTTGTCTGGTCCCTTACTGAAAGGTAAAGCCCAGAACCCACCCTAGCTATTGGCAGCAGCTGACCTCCTCCTCAGCAATCTCTGCAGAGGGCTCTAAGGACTGCAAGAGCCTTGGCGACTGGCCTAACCTCTTCTGCTAGCTTTGGCTTGGGGCTGCTGAGGGAGCTGGTAATGCTGCTAGATAATCTCAATCTTTCTGGCTGTCAAAGAGAATTTTTTTTCTCCAGCGCTAAGTAACAAACCCTGACAAAACCACTCTGAGATAATCAGAGCATTGAGCATCTCTTGAAGTCTTCTGTCCTGCCCCTCCAGCGCCCCCCATCTCCACCCCTCCCCAGCCAAAGCCCACTTCTCAGATGACAATGCCTGTGTTTGTTTAACGTGCCAGTCCCAGCCAAGGGTTTATGGCCAAACATCTGGCGAGGGGAGAGAGGCATCAAACAACAAGAGAGCCAAGTCACCAGTCTTCAGACCTTAGCACAAAAAGTACCGGGGGGACGGAGAACAGGAGGAACATTGTGACATCTCTGGAACGAAGCAGCCGCCCGGGCCTATAGGGACTGACAGTGCATGGCAGAAGCTATGGACAGCTGGGAGGAATTTGTTCGCGCCTGACAAACCACACACACAAGGCTCCATTTCCAACACATCCTACCCGCCACTTGAGGTCTCTGATGTCTTAATTAAGGCTGTATTAAAGCCGCTATTGTATGACTCTCGCCGAGGTCTGCGGGGCTGCTCACGAGCACCGATTCAATCTCCTTGACACATCATTACATCAAAATTACATAAGCAGTACATGCATAATTAGGCTCTTCAGCGGCAAAGCAAGTGTAGTGAGAGGAGCGCTGCTCTCCTAAGGCATGTTTCTGCCTTTAATGGGTGTTAAACTTTCAATGGAGTTGCTGTTAATCACATAGTTCACTTAGTTAACTGCTCACCTCGCCGGCGGACGTACATTATAGCGATGCTGGGTACGTACCATGTGCTCAGGGATTGCTAGTTGAGCAACATGCTCCGGGCCGTGTGGGTGTTGTGGTCTCATACATATGCTTCCGATGCAATAACACAAGGGACTAGATCCTCACTTGGGCAACACTGGAGTAGCTCCATTAATGTCAATGGAGTTATGCTGATCTATACCAACTGAGCACATGGCCTGAGGTTTCACCTCTTTATATGTGTCGGGATTTTATTGTTCTGTATTTATCTTAAGCATAAAGCGCTTAAGATGAAAGTTCTCTGAGTTCATCTACAACATGATGATGACAAACTTTGGAGACTGTTAATACGGGCTCATGGTCTAAATCCAAACGTTGCCAATGTTTGAGTCCACTGTTTTAGTGCAGGGTAATCTCTGTTTAATTATCCATATAAAATCATTGGACTATTATGAATTCACCCCCTGACAAAGGGCAGGCATCTCTGGGGTGGAATGTGCCAGTTGCTTAATGGCACCAGGTGATTCTACATCCAGTGATTTGGGGCAGGAAGGGAAGAATGCCATGTCCAGCTGAAGCTGCAACGATTGACAGAATGAAATTGCCCTATGAAGGTGCACTGAACTTGTGGGGAGTGGTAAATAATGATAAGGCCAGGTCTCTTCTACAGTGCTATCTGGATCACACGGTGAGTTGAGGTCACTTGAACAGCCTAAGTTTTGATACAGCTAAATGCAAGGTCATATGTATAGGAAGGGAGGGCTGTATTTTGGAAAACAGTGACTCAGCGAAGGACTGGGCGGGCATGACAGATAACCACTTGGTGCAATGACTGATAGCAAAGGTGATCCTTGGATGGCCAAGCAGAGGAGTATTGAATAAGAAGGGAGGTGGTATTATCACTGTATAGAACACTGAGCCCTTTGCAAGAATACTGCATCCACGGCTTATGTCCACACTTTAAAAAACACGTTGGCAAATTGGAAAGGGTGCAGAAAAAGAGCTACCAGAATGGTTAGAAGTCTGGAAAACCTGCCTTACAAGAAGCAGCGTGCAGTCAGCCTAACAAAGAGAAGCTGCCAAGGTGACTCCATCATGGGCGGTAAGTTTCTACATGGGGAGCAGGTTTCTGATAGTAGCAGGCTCTTTCATGTACCAGACAAAGGCCCTGGGGAGAGAGAAGAAAAGGAGTACTTGTGGCACCTTAGAGACTAACAAATTTATTTGAGCATGAGCTTTCGTGAGCTACATCCAATGAAGTGAGCTGTAGCTCGCGAAAGCTTATGCTCAAATAAATTTGTTAGTCTCTAAGGTGCCACAAGTACTCCTTTTCTTTTTGCGAATACAGACTAACACGGCTGCTACTCTGAAACGGGGAGTGAGAGTGTCCCTTGTGGGAGTGAAGGGACAAGCGTCTGCTGCTAGGAATATAAAGGGTGTCTTTAGTGAGGCTGCTGGTCACAGTGTGAACCTGTGGCTCTCTCTGCCTCTCTAGCTCCCAGGGGGACCAACAGCCAACCAGTGGAGCTGACCCGAGGACGACAACTCCCTTTGGGGGCAACTTTAGAGGTTTTGAAATTCATTTTCGCTCCACAATGGAACGAAGCTTAAATCTTTCCGGTGTAACCTGGATTGGGTCAGAATGTTCATTTTCAATCAAAAACCAGGGCTTTGGGGGTTTTTTTGCTGAGGTGGGGGAGGACCCAGGGTTAAGTCCTGCTCTGCCTGGTTCAGAGCAGAGTTTTTCGTCCCCCATGATTCTGATTCAGGCAGAACCAGGATTTGAGCCTCCCAGGCAATAGAGTCTCTCTCCCCAAACCCCAGTGACAATTTTGTTGAAACTGCTCTATTTCCAGTAACTGTTTGGGGTTTGACGAAGCAGCAGATTTCAGTGACTGCATCAGAAATGCTCTGACCTACTCTAGTGAATTGCACAGAGTCTCCTTAAGTCCCTGGCCTGGACTCACCAGTCCTGGAATGAACCAGTGACTACACTGCAGGGCGGGATTTGTGGGTGCAGTACGAGTTTCATACCTTGTGTGTCACTGGTCTCTGAAAGCCCTCCCCCGAGCCTTGGTAATTATGCCTATGGAGCTGGGTTAGTGTACGGAGACCTCCTTTCAATGGAGCATTAATGCGCTCCCTACTGGGGAGGAGACAAAGATGGGCTACAGAGACTGTCATGGAAATTGCTTTCATGGCTTGGAGCTTGGGAAGCAGTAGTGGGACTGGCTGGGCCTCCCTTTCATAGCAGGGCTTGAATGGACTTCGCTGGCAAGCTGCCGATGTCTTCTAGCAATGGAAAGCTTGTAAAGGGCTAATATGCCCTGTGGACATTCAAAGAGCGGGGCCGTTGTTAGGCAGAAGTGGGGAGATTGTGCTTAGCTGTCAGATTTCAAGAAGACGGATCCAACTGCATCAGAAAATCTTGAGTCGCGCTTCTCACCGGCGATGACAGAGCATGTCTCTGGCATGCAAAGCCCCTTGGGTTGCTGAGACTTTCAGACGCCAAAGAAGTTATGGGCTGGCTCCAGATTTTTGGCCATATCACAGCTCCATTACACCATTCCCACCATCTGCTGCTCCCAAGCTCAGCTGATTTTATCCAGGGAAAACCCACCCACCTGCAGCAGCCCCTGCTACCACATCGCTGCCAATGCACCTGACCTGCAACATGCCCTGCTAGTCCAGACTTGGACCCACATGCAAGTCCATTAATTAACCTCACTCCTGATATCCAGCAGCCCTGCCACCCCATGCTAGCCAACTCTGCTTTTGCATCTCAGTACTGACCTGCCTCATGTTAGTCACCCCACCTACATGAAGCAGTAAGGGCATGCTTTCGAATTCCATACAAACTGTACCATTGAGTTTTCAGAAAGCAAGCAAGCAAGCTTTATATTTCCCCCTTAGCTGACTTTCAGTTTAGCTTGTTTGGTGATCAATTATGCATTGAATTATCCATGGCAAATATTTCCTCTTCTTCCAAGTCTCAGCCCAGTATTCCTGTCTCACCGATGGATTTGAAAAAGTAAAGAGAAAGGAGCATTCAAAACCTCCTGAGATGCTTTTCCTGCAGAGCACTGAACACATGTGACAACCTCTGCAAGTCCCACAATGGTTTAAAAAATATACAGTTAAGGGGGATTGATGCCTTACTCAGCACTTGATTTCTCTGAGGTGAGAGCTGCATTTTCATGCTTAGGAAAATTCTATTCCTATTTTTTCCTTTTTTCCCCTCCAGCATGTTGTCTGTGGATCCTGGCAATTCATTTTAAATAAACAACCAGAGCTTTATTGGCAGAACCAGGATCTTCAGTGTTAAAGATTGACCTGCAGTTAGTAGTGATTCAGATTTCCAGTCTTCTCTCTTTACCCCTTGGTTCACTCAAAATACTTGGTGAGGGAACTTCTGTTCAGAGCCTTCTCTGAACACCAAAGTTGTACTGCTTTAACTAGACTGGTCTAGTTACAGCAGTACAACCCCCACCCACCAGATGTGGACACAGTTATACAGGTATAATGGTGTTTATATTGGTATAACTTATTCCAGTGAAGGGGAATATGTTTTACTGGTATAAGTCCGCTTTAGGGGTTGCACTGGTTGAACTATAATGGTAAAAAAACACACCCCTAACCAGCATAATTATACCAGTAGAAAATCCGTGTGAAGCCCAGGCCTGAATGACGGGTGCTAACTAACTGGCTTGGGATCACTCGGGCCTTGTCTTCACTAGAACAAAGATGGGGTTTTTTTAACATGGGTTAACCCAATGTGTGTAAACTGTAAGGTTTATCTTGACCAGCCAACACGTGTTAAAAACTACACCTGTCTTGTCTCCACTAGGATTTTAACACATTAAAAATACACCTTTTTTCCTAATGGAGACCTGACCTAAGCTCCTTACCCAAAGTCCATGGTTAGCCAATGGAAAGATGCCAATGGCTCTGGATCAGGCTCTAAGTGCGTTTGTACAGTTACATCAAGAGGCTCTAATGTCAATGGCTAAGCACTCAGGGTGGAACTGCACCGAACCAGTGAATACTCCTTGCAGTAACCCAGCCCGTCGTTAAGGGGACAGGGTAGGTTAAAGCGCTCTCCTACGTCCGCGTGGGCAGCAACACCTTTCCTAAACTCCCTTTGCAGTACAGCGCAGCGACACGAGAGGGGAGGCAATGAGCAAGCCATCTTCAAGATCACGTGGCCCTAGTGGGCAATTTTGCTCTAGGTGGTTTCCAACAGTAATGCCTCCGAGAAAGGGGAAGGGACCAGTGGGTTAAGCAGGAGAGCCCAAGAGCAACACGGACAGCAGATAACAGGGCGGATGTACCTTGGATGTGGTTTCTGCAAGGGGAAATTGCTCGTGCACAGTCTGCGCTCCCCGCTATTTGGAGTCAACTCCATGCCATGGGGTTGTGCTTCAGCAGGAAACCCGGTGCCCTGAAATCTGTTGGTGCCTGACAAAGGGGCAAGAGGATCTGGGGAGAAGAACCCACAGAAAAGGGGGAAGACATGCTTTCCGACGGAAAGGGATGGGAAATGCACCGCCTCTTATCCTCCCAGACACTGCGCATTAGAGGTGAACACGCTCCCTTTCGGGGCCAGGCCAACATCTGTCCGGTCCCATGCTGTCGTGGTGCCGTGTTACACTGGCTTTTCACCTCTGCAGGCCAAAAATCACAGCTGCCTTGGGTTTGGCCAAAGTGTGACAAGTTTGGCCACCTTAGTCATCTGCTTCGTAGGCCTGAGTCTCCCTCATAAAACTCAGCACCCAGGTCAGCCTGCAATCTCTGCACAGGCCAGGGTCCACAATGGAGTAGCTGGGGCGTGCTGCAGATTAACGAGGTGCAGTGGCAGAGTTGTCGGAGGGAATCTAGAGCCTCTGAGGTGGTTGCTGGAAGCGAGCAGGCTCCGAGTGCTGCTGAGGGGATCTAGGCTAGTTCCCTGCAGCACCAGCTGGATGTCCTGGGGCTGAGGGTGACTCTCTTAGCATGGAGCGCGCACAAGCTGGTGTTTCCAACCTAAAGCTGCAAGAGCAAGGGGGGCTGCAGGTCAGGACTGAAGCTGATTGGCAGCACTAAAGTGCCTGCCCCACTGTTCAGTTTTGCCCTTGATGTCACTGGATTGAGCCATAGTTCCAGCCTTTGCTGTTCATTCCTCATTTTCAACAGCACTAAATTCACCCAACAGGGTAAAAATCCGATAAAATCAAAGGCTGCGCCCTGGACCTGAATGTAACGTGTTGCAACAGTGTGACAAGCCCAGAGCCTTGGAATGAACTCCACTTCCTCTAGGCCAGGGCTCCCTGCCCTTGCAGTTCACAAAGAGCCACTAAAGCAATGTGAGTGCAGCCTCCTTTAATTCTCTCTCATCTTTTAAATCAAATGAAATTTCAACGAGGCAGTAGTGTCATCTGAGCAATGGATTAAAACCATGCCCCGAGATGAAAGGGAATTCTAGATTGATATTTCATCTTTCACTTTCAGGAGCTAACTTGAAAACAAAACCAAAAAAAAAAAAATCCCAGACATATTTAATGAGCTTTGCATTTATAAGTGACAACAATGTGGCTGTATGGAGCATTCTCTGAATGGCTCACATACCTGTTCATTGTGGGCAAAGGCCTTAGGATCATCTGACCGAATAAATATTGGATCAAATTAAAATTGCATTGGCATTTATTAAATCAAATATGCATTTTGAGAAATCAAGAAAATGTTTGTTAAATATTTTAGTATATCTGGTCTCCTCTTTCCCGCCTTGTGTACAGTCTTACTAAATGCTTTGCATATTTATTTTCACATGCACTAGATTTATTTTAAAATAGCATCCCTGGCACTGGAAACTGCCTGCTAGCTTTGCATTGTATCAATGACTCCAGACCGAAACAAGGTAAGGTGACCCATTTGCTAATCAAAACAAGAATGTTGGCCGGATGTTGGTCTTTTTACTGCATGGAATGCTACGACTTTGAAACGAGAATTTCCTGTTATTATTTAAAAAACAATCTTTGCACAGAAAAAAGCAATGATTATTTTTTGTCTGCTGAGATGCTTTAGCCTAAATAATGTATGCCATGTTTGTAGTAGACACAGAACAGAGAAGACCCCGTCTTCATTCTTAATGAATGAGCGAAAGAACACTTCAAATCGTTCTGTTGGTTTTGTTTCATCAATGGGAGGAGCTGAAAATACAACAGTTCAAGCTAGATTTGAGAGGGTGTCTTTCCCCAATCTTGTGGTGGGAGATGTGTGTCACCCCACTGACAATACAAAAAAAAACGATACAGTGTGTACATATGGAGTAACATTTTCAAAAGTGCCTCAGTGACTTAGGAGCTTAAATCCTTTGACTTTCATAAGGTGCTTTCAAGCATTCTATCCATGGCTTCTAGGCCTGTTTGCCCATCAAATCATCCCTTCAACTGGTGGCTTGATTTAAGCCCTGATCTATCTCTCATTGAAGTCAATGGAAATATTCCCAGGGTGCCTCAAGGGCAACTGAGTTGGCCCCTTGATGAAGGGCTGCTGGAGCCAAAGTGGCTCAGGAGAAGAGCCAAGTCTGAATGAGCTCACCCAAGGCCTGCTCCAGCTCCCACGAAGTCAAAGGGAGTCTTTTCATGACTGTAACAGCCAGGAGTCAGATTGAGTGTGCTGAACTCATATCTGTGCAGAGGTGGAGAGGGAAATGTCCTTTTAACCTAACGTCAGGGCAAGGTTTGGGGATTGTTTCAGTGATCTGGATAGTTCAGTGATAGATCTCTCACAGGGAGGCTGCCAAGACTAATTAGTTAAAGTCTGCACACGGCTTTAGAAATACAAAGTGTTGCCTAGCAGCACATGCAATAGTTATATGAATATGCGCATACATTGTTTCCTTGGAAGAAAAATGCACATGCCAGTAAATTGGAGGTGAAAGAATACTTTTGCTGTCAACACTTTTTCATGGAGGTTCATTAAAAAAGACATATTGTCTCTGATAAAAGTTAATGCCACCGGTTCTGTCTAATTGTTCCTGACATTTCCCTGTTGCTCTGATGATGGATCACTCCAGAAACACATGTTCCAGTCAGACAGAGAGCTGAGAAAGTCACCTATTTAGTCTATTTCTAGAAGAAAAGTTAAGGCAACTGTCTGCTAAGTGCCAGGAAAATGCCCACTGACGATGGATGGAGAGCACAACACTCTCCTCTGCATTCTGCCTCCAGGTGTTTGGGCTCTGGGACTGAAAGCTGAATTCATATTTCCACCTGCCAGGTAGAAGCTTTCTGCTGAGATCTTGCTGGACAAGAATCACCTAAATTGCATCCACTTTGCATTATGATCCACACTAACGTTCATCTGCCAGACAGCAGCACCCAGCTAAAAGTGCTGACTGTGAATGTACAGAAACAGTTGTCCCTGGAGTCACTAATTAAAGGTTACGTACGCTCATGGGGCTGTACTGATTTGTGGAGCCCCATATTTACACAGAGGTCACCTGCTCTATTGGATCAAATTGCCCTTTTAACCTTTCTCTGCCTTTGGAGCCAGATTTTCCAAGTCATGCATACACATAATTGTACACATAATGGCCTGTTCGGTGCCTACTGGATACTGTGTGCGCACACCTCTGGCATTCGCATGCAAAAGTTAGACAGATGCCATTGTGTGGGCTCCTATGTGCCACACGCACCTTTGAAAAGCTCAGCCTGTCTATCTTAGATTCTTACCCCATAACTTTCCAACAATGCCCAGTGTGACTTGCTACTCTCAAGATCAAGGAAAGGGGATTGAACTTCTTCCAACCTCCAAAACCACTGCCTGTGTCACAGGGCAAGCCTAGGATCTGCGTTGATATCACCCGGACTGGTTCACCCATCCAAAACAATGAATATCCACTTGCCAGCTGGTAGATCTTGTCCAGAGCAGGGTTGACAATTAAGTCCTCAAAGCACTGGTAACCTCTGCCAGCCATGAATCCCTGTTTGCCTGGAGATCGGGAAACTCATAGTTTCCTCACTGTCTCCCATAACACCTGGCTGACAGCCTGCATGAGAAAGTTTTTTATCTTCTTTCTCTCCCTACCATGTGCTAAGTGTGTCATTGATAATTACCTCCAAGCCAATCCATAAGGGAGATCTTAGTTTTAAAAGTAGCAGATGCAGGACTGGCTGGTTTAGGGGCTTGGAATAAGCTACTGAGCCTTTCAAACCACAAGTCTGCATCTGACCCAGGTCAGTAGTTGCTGTAACTTATTACCATCTACCAGCTGGTCAGTGGCCTGTGTGAAGTGAGCAAATTGTCCTGGTTCTGTTTCTAGAGGCTAGTCAGTACACCATCCATTGCTGTCACAATAGAAAGACCCAAGGACTGAGGCTCCAATCCAGCAAAACACATGCCTGGTTTTGAGCATGTGCATCATTGCATTGACTGGCTTCCTCAGAGAGCTGTTATATTCTGATAAATTACAGCAACCATCTGGGATTGACTTCAATGGGATTACTCACATGCCTAAATTTAAGCATGTGCTTAAATGCCTGGCTGGATCAGGGCCAGAGAGAACTACCCCGTCTCCTTAGAGATGGTCTCTGGGTGTAGGGGGGGCAGGTGCCAGAGGCTGGAAGGGAGGCGGGGGAGGAGGGTGCTTGCAGTCCTGCTGCCTGGATAAATACATTTCCACATGCAGGGCTGACAAATCACTCCCATCTTTGGAATTCACTACCTGCATTGATCCAACATGGCCTAAATTTGTTAATCCCAGGTGCATGGGCTCTCTTCATTCAGAACCTGGTGGCTTGCACAGAGACCATGAAACCTCTGTGGGAGAGAGCTCAGTGTGTGCACCCCTCCAGCATATCTGAGAACCACTCTCTGAGAACAACATGGCAACTATCTCTGCACACAAGGACAGCCCTTCTGGAATTTAAAGGGGCAGCATATAGAAAACAACACACACAAACACACACACACACACACACACACAAAACCAGTTTTGTAGCACCATGTGCCAGAACCTGAGTGGGTGGCATGTTATTTCTGGGCTGGAGGGGGACTTTTTGCAGCTTGGATATTGATTGGGACAAGTGGGGTTTTAACCAAGCCATCAGTAAAATAAACTCGGCTAAAGTGAAGAATCTTACCCTGAGCCACATCTCTAGAAGCATTAATGGTAATAAAACAAAGTCCCAGGCTATAGTGCAGTCTCAGATAGCGTCTGCCCTGCTTCCTCCCAAAGCAGAGAGCCTGGATTGGTTGTGAGACCCACAGCCTCCTATGTCTGTGGGCTGGGTGGATGGTGGGCAGCCTGATTGATGCAAAAAGAAGGAGGAAATCCAGCAGATGAAGTGAAATCTCCTCAAAGCTTTTCTGGAGGCAATAATTACCCTTTCCACTTTGAGGGAAACTGAGGCTATCAACGCACTTGACAAAGGTGGGGGAGTGTTATTACAGAGGGGAAACTGAGGCAAAGAGGGGAAATTGAGGCAAAGCCACGCAGGTCGTACTGTGGCCAATGACAGTGTGGATTGAACACAGCAACTCAGCTAGTGACTGGATTGCACATGGTACAGCAGCGTCTCCTTCCCTGCTCCCTACCCCACCCCACCTGGTACGGTCTTCAATCAGGTTAGCAGATTGGCATATGCACAGACACAAAGCAAAGCGGCAACCGTTGCTTCTCAGTGCTGCGTTCCCGTCCATTGGCCCACATCGATGTTTTTAATTAACGAGGAGGAATAATGGGGGAGAGCCTTTCCAAAGCTTTAATTAAAGATGGCTGGCAGTGGAGGGATGGCAAAGGGCCTCTTGCGGGCCATAGTCAAGACTCAGCTCGTGACAGCAGCACAAGGACTATAAAGCCATCATGCCTTGAACAGATGCAGCAGCTGGATCCCTGCCAAAGTGCACCAGGGGGCTAAGAGCAACCCAGGAGAAGAGATCAGATGCCAGAGACAAATCCATTGCAAATAATTTTTATTTCCATAATTCTTATGGGATTGGATGGGGTTTTTAGGAGCATTTTATTAGCACCCTCTATTTAACTTCACCTGCTGGGCTAGATCATAATGTGCAATGGTGTGTCTGGCCTGGGACCTTATGGGAATCCCATAGGCTGGGGGCAGCAGATAGACAAGTAGGTGCACAGACAAGTGCTCGAGCTACACTCCTGGGAGAGTCAGAGAACAAAACAATATTGGCCACTAGAATGGGAGCTGCAGCTAGGAGACTTGGGTTCATTTCCCCACTCTGCTACTGACTCACAATGTGACCTTGGGCAAAGTCACTGTACCACTCTTTGCCTCAGTTTGCCCTCTGTAATAACACTCCCCTACCTTTGTCAAGTGTGTTGACAGCCTCAGTTTCCCTAGAAGCGGAAAGGGTATTATTGCCTCTAGTAAAGCTTTGAGGAGATTTCACTTTACCTTCTGGATTTCCTGCTGCTTCTGGCATTGAGCAGGCTGCCCGCCACCCACCCAACCCACAATTAGGGACACAGACATAGGAGGTTGCCACACCCATGGTCTGTCAAATCCAGTGTCCTCTCTAGGGTGGTGAGCACTCCTGAATGCTACAATGGAAAGGTTAGGGCCTTTTGAAATCAGTAGGCGAGGAGGGTGTTCAGTACTTTGTAGGACTGAACTCAGTGAGTCAAATTGTGCAATGCTATCCCAAGGCAGGGCAAGGAGAATTTCCTTCCTGACCCTGGCTGGTGATCAGTTTTTGCCCTGAAGCATGAGAATCGGTAACACCTGTAATTCTTACCATTGAAAGTATCACTGCCTGTATCCTTTTTATACAATCTTTGTTTTAGCTGGATTCTGAGACAGTAACACTGATAGGCTGGGCTCCCATCCATGTTGTTGGAATGTCTGCTTTCTCCAGGTACTGTCTCGGAGGAAGTTAGACCCAATTTCAAGAGAAATAAGGAAATGATGTATTAGAATTCCATTTGGGTCAAGGAGACCATTCTGTGTCCACAGGCCCAACCTTTTAATCTTCATTTAGCTTCCCCGGCCCTCCAGCCAGATTCACTTACTGTGACGTGAGCACGTGTTTGAGCCTCGTTAAAAATACATCAAAACCTTATTTCTATTGATTCCATGCTGAGCGATGGAGAAGGCTTGGCCTTGCCTGCTAACAGGGGATTCATTCATCCCAGGCTGGCCCCTCCCAGGCCAAGTCTGACAAAGGGGCCACCCCTCCACTACAAGGGCTGGTGGCTGCCTACGTGCCCTGAGAAGCAGCCATGGGGGTGACACACAGCCCCAGGAAGTGCAGAACCCCCAGCTTCAGAGACTGAGTGGACATCTGATTTCAGCTATTTGGTTATGCAGTGGGGCTCGCTCCACAGGGATGGGAAGTGCAGTCTGGTATCTACGTCCCTATCACTAGACCCAACTCTGTCTCTGTTTTGTAGGGTGCGTGTGAGGCCTCACATGGAGCTCCGGCGGCATTCACAGTTAGATCCGGGTTGGTCGGGTTTTGGGGCTGGACTCTGAAGGGAGATCCAGGTCCCTCCCTCCTCTGACCTGGCCTGGAGGAGGAGCTGATGGCACTTGGCTGATGTTTATACAACACGTGCCCTGGTTCTGATGGCAGAATGGCCCAGGTGTGTGGCCAAGAGGTTAGGCCACCCTCCAATTTGCTGGTAGGGAGGCAAGCCACAAAACCAGAGCCCCTCAGGCAAATCGTCCAAGAGAGTTCTCCCAGGTGTGCCCCCTCTGCTTCTCCCTACCCTCATCACTGCTGGCTCTCAAGAGACGTGTGAGTGACAAGAGGTTTCCCCCTTTCTCAGCAACCTGTGGACCAGAGTATGGCTCGGTGCCATCACACTATGTCGTCACGCTAGGGGAATATGCACATACCATTCTCTCTGCCCACAGGCAGGATCTACGCACACACTGGTACGCCGTGATGTGACAGTTTCTTCAAGTGGTTAGAGCGGGAAGGCTGGGAGTCAGGACTCCTGGGTTCTTTTCCTTTGCTCAGCATCTCCCTGGGCTCCAGTTTACCTGTTTGTAAATAGAGGACAACACAATCTACCTCCGTCACTGGAATGTGGAGGGGCTAAGCTCCTTCATGTCTGTAAATGTGCTTTGCGACCCTCCTTGAAAAGTTGCTGACTGGAAAGCATAACAGAGTCCTAGCTAGTGCATGCACACGTGTGTATACACCACCTCCCTCAACACCATGGCATCCGAACTGCATAGCCATGCACCATAGGCTTTCTCCTGCCAAGAGCGACTGGAGATTCCTCTTTGCTTTGGGTGGCAGAGGGGGCTGTATCTTTGGGGCAGGAGGGTTTGTGTTTTATGGCTGCCAAGCTGCGGCTGTGCTGTGCAAACTGATGACAGCTGTGGTGTCCTTAGCTGGCCAGGGATTTGTTGGAGTAGTATCATTCTCACGACTTGGGAAGACTAGCCTGGGTACGTATTGTGCCACCAGCCCACTCATTATTCATGCTGGAAATGTCGGTTTCACCAAACACGTGGTGAGGCTTTTATTTAGCTCGGACGATTTATTCGTCTACTATGAAATGCCAGCTCCCGCCAGCCTGCCAGCACCACATGTTCGCTCCAGCCTGTGCCCCTCTCAGCACTTCACCCTCACCAGGGACCAGCTCAGCACCTCCCTCATTTACCGTAGCAGCTATCTCCACCCCGCGCAGGGCATTCAGGAGCCACAGGCTTCATGGTGCAGCTGAGCCAGCCCTCTGCTGTCAGACCCAGGATTCAGACCCGTCGGGAACTTCGACTCCGGCTCCAAAGGGGTTTGCGAGACAGCATCCTTGCAGGGGGAGAGGAGATTAAAATGAGCAGGGGGAGCACAGGATCAGGGAGAGCATGAATTCTCACCCAGGCAGGGAGATCTCTGCTGAGGAGAAGGGCAGGTAGCTGTCGGTCTCTCCACCTAGCTAGTGCCTAGAAATCAGCAAGGGGGTGGGAAGCCCACAGGAAGAGAAGAACAGCATGAGGTCATCCTGCCTCTTGAAACAAAGTCATTGAACTTCAGAAGACATAAGCAAGGACAGAAGCCATCTTTGGCATCCATCACTATACAGACACAAAGGAACAGAGCTCTTGCAAGCTGAGGAAGATGGGGCCTTCCACCAAGGGCGTGGGTTGAAGTCTCTGGAAACAGTTTATAGGTAAGAAGATCTTTCCCCCTAGGAAGACAAGGGAAGCCAGCACCTCGTACTTCTGTGGAAGATACAGATTGAGGGAAAGTCAGCCATTGCTGGGAAGAAGGAGAAGATTGGTGAGAGAAACCATCTTGAACAAAGCCTGTACCTCGTTAGGTTAAGTTTTAGATATTTAGATGCGTGTTTTCACTTCTATTTGCTTGTAGCCATCTCTACTTTTATTTCATTGACTTGGCATAACTTACCAAGTGGCCTACTGTTAATACACTGGTTTTATTTTTCCTATAAACCTGCTCAGCGCTGTGTTTCCAGGGAAGGGCATCTTTACTCCAGTCAAGCTAATAAGCTGTGATGTGCTTTTGTGTCTTTAGAGGGACAAACCTTATTAGTTCTCTGAACTGTCCAGGAGAAGGCTGGGCATTACAGAGCATGTGGTGTGGAGAAAATTCAGGCCTGGGAGTGTGTTGGGGTCACCTTGTTAGTTGTAACCGAGGCTGGTGGAGGCCAGAGTGGGGCTATGGGGCAGGCTGCTGGGGTGAGAGCTGCTGACCCAAGGTTGGCTGCATAGCACACACACACTCAGGGCATGACATTCATGATAGTAGGCTGGTTGTCAGCATCCCAAGCTGGGCACTACAACAGCAAAGGATTGTAAGGCACCCAGGCTTGCAAGGCAGGGCTTAAATTCAGCCAGAGCTGTCCAGAGCGGAGCTCTGGTAAATATTTTCAAACCTGTGGGGCAGAAGCCCTGAGCCCTGGCACCTCCTGCAGGGCAAAAGCCCTGAGCTCCAGTGCACCCGTTGGGGCTGAAGCCCTGAGACACAGGGCTCCAGGAAATACTCTATGAGAATTTAAGCCTTGTTGCAGGGCAAGTGGTGACACAAGCTCTCACTGGTCTGGATGGCATCCTGAACCTTGTAACAGCACTGTCTTTTCAAACAATACAAAGCTTGGGGTGGGGAGGAGTGTGCTTGGCAGCAAGTATTTACATGATGCTACCTAGCACAGATACAAATGTGCCAGCCCTTAGCAATTCACCGTCAGCTTTGGCTTTTCAAAACACAGTCAGGGAGACTCTTTCCAATGTATCTAATGATTGCAAAGTCAGTCTGATCACATGCTGCAATACAGAATCTCTCCTATGTGCTAGGTGAGCTCTTTGCTGTCTTCGCTCCTCTTGCATTTTATTGGTAATTACTGAACTAGATGACACCTTATGTCACATCCTTGCATGCGTTCCTTTTGCACGTGCTCTTTGTGCCATAATTAGTGTCAGTAGCTCACATGCCTGTATTCAGTCTTTTCATGCATTCCCAGGGCCAGTAGGAGCACATTAAATATACCATTCTGGATTTCTACAGGGGAATAACAAATACTGCATATCAGATATGGAACAGTGGCTTCTTGCTCACACAAGAATTCAAGTAGTAGTACAAAGAACAGCCATTGCCCAAACCTTTCTGCAAACCCTCATTCAGAGTAATTAGCCAAGAAGCACGAAGCACATGATCAAGCCAAACAGCGCCCCTGAATTGAAATGTGCATTTGCAGCATTCAGCCAGCTCTTTGCATTTCTATTTCATCCACAGACCCCTATATTGAGCCCAAAGTGTTTAGTTAGACCAAAGCGTTTCAGTCCTCAAGAGACTCAACTGTTCCACAGGCAGAAAACAGAAGAAACCAAAGTGCCACCAGTGCCCAAAGCCCCCACAATAGGCCTTTGCAAGCTTAAGTTTTTGGCTAAGACTTTCAGAAGCAAGCAGTGATTTGGGGAACCTGACTTGATGCCCTTTAAAAGCATCTGATTTCCAGAGGGCAGCTGCTCAGCACTTCCTTAAAATCAGGCCCCTCTAAGGAGCCTGGAGCTGGGCACCGAAAGTCCACAGAACCTTTGACAAATAGAAAATAAAGGCCCAGAGTTTTGAAAGACATTTTTATAAGCAGATTGTCAAGATGAAATTATATCTGGAAAGAGAATCTTTGTGGCTTGGGTTACAAATGCCGCCTTAAATTATTAACGCTGAATGGGATTTTTTTTTTAATAGTGTCATTTACTTTTCTTTGGTGATGCTGTTTGGGCCTGGTCAGTTTCCCTTACATTTACAATCACTTTCTCTTCCTGGGTCTCAGACACTAGCCCAATACTGTTGCATCTGGGTTTCCGCTGCTGCAAAGCGCCAACTCTCACGATTTCCTTCCAAGCCTCACCATATTTGTTGTTGTTCTTAAAGCTCCAGCTGCTGGAGTCATACGATTTCATGAGAACCTCAGCTTTCATCACAAAATAAAAGGGAAGTGTCTAGTGCTCCAGGTTGGAGAGAAAAGCTCTGGACTCAGGATCTCTAACAGCTCGAAACCCAAGAGCAAATAAAAAGAACCCAACATTGATTACTTTGAAAATCTCAGGATTTCGAAGCCAGTCTCCTGGTTTTTGGGGCCTGACTCGTGGTTGTCGAATGCTCAGCATTGGCAGTATTGCCTGTTTATGGCCCACTAAGCCGTTTTCATTGTCTATTTCTTCTAAACTCATGACGTTTCGATTCCTACAAGGTTTTGCAAAAAACCTCTGTTTCTTAAAGAAACTTGTCTATTGAGCCTAAGCCAAGTTAACAACATCCCCTTTAAGCCACCAGCTTCAGCTTCACTTCAACTGACTTTCCTGTAACCATAAAACAGACCTACTGATCCAGGTACTCCCCTTAACATCTGCCTTGTGTCATCTGCAAGCGAGGCCAGCAGCCCTTAGACAGATGAGTTAGGCAATGCAGTGCGTGGGGAAGAGCCCTGGGGCAAACCCAACAGTATTGGAAGGATCCCATAAAAATAGGACCTGCTTCCAAATTAAAAGGGACTCTGCCCTATTGCTTCCATGTATTATTATTAGTTGTGATTATTTATTGGTATGACCACAAAGGCCCCAAACGGGGATCCGGGCCCCATTGTGCTAGGTGCTCCACAGATATGTAGCATAGAAAGATGGTCCCTGCCCCAGTTTGGTATCTTTGTCACCTCCTCACTGTGCCTGGGTGTGCAGAGCCCCTTTGTGAATGAAAAGCCGGCCATTCTAGCCTGGAAACAACTGACAGCCTCAGTCTTCCTCACCAACACCTCGAGACGCTGGCTCCTCAGTGCCTGGGGCACAGTCTGCGACCCGGGGCGTTGGAACAAGCCGCCGAGCTGCCAATGAATGGGAGCTGAAGAAACCGCTGTGGAAAAGCGTTTCCTTTGCGTCGGCTGAGCATTTCAGCTCCTGGAGCCGGTTTATTCTAGGGCAGCCCGAGTGCACGAAACTCACCAAGAGGCGAAATAACGTGGCTGCTCCAAAGTGATCGCTCGGAGCCACAGAGCAAGCGCCAGCACCCTGGAAGGGGACACGTTTAATTGCTGTCACATTGCTAGTAATTGCCGTGCAGGCTTCCGGGAGAGCCTGGAGGTCTGGCATGGAGTGGGGTGACCAGGTTGTGCGGGGGGGGGGGGGGGGAAGCAGAAGCCAAACAGGGATGCTAACAGGCTCCCCCTTAGGAAGGGAGCTCAGGAGGCAGGATGGAGCATCTGCAGGCTTGCCCAGGCCCAGGGGTATCAGCTGCAGAGACTGGGCTGGGGGGAAGGGCTGTTGCTCTGTCCAGCAGCCTGCTGGGCCATGTGAGGAGACGGGACACAGGGTCTTCAGAGAAAGGAGGGGAAAGGCAGAGCAAGAGGCCCAGCCAAAGACTTCCCAGAGGATCTTTAGACTTTGTCTGCAATGGGGACAAAGGCCTGGCTCCATTAACATCAACAGCAAAATTCCCATTCTCTAGGGTCATGCTGATCCCCTCTAACCCAGCACATGCTGCTGGCAGCATCCCAGCTCCCCCTGCACCAAACATGTTCATCCCTTTCCCCCTTTCTTTGTCCACTTCCCATTTCTAACCAACGAAGCCAGCGGGGACCCCAGATCCCAGGCTCCTTGTATCCACAGGTCTGGCCTGGCCCTGGTGTCTGTCACTCAGGCCCGGTTTTATGCTGGTTCTCCCTGGGTGGAGGTGGAGGGGGGGAAATCAGTGGCACTTGACTGTGATGGAAGCCGGGCTCCTTCATAGAACCAGCCTCTTAATTATTCATCCTAGAGCCCCTAATGAGCTCCCCTTCCCTCTAATGCACTTCCACCTGGTGAACTTAGCCTGGAATTGTCCTTCCCAGGGAGACTTAAGTGGTGAGATAATGATGGTCTTCAATAGGCCATGAAAAAAAAAAAAGAGTACAAAGACAGGAGGAATCTCGGTACCACTCGTTTGCACTCAGAGGCCCACAGAGAAGAGCACCGTGGAAGAGCTAAGTGATCTTAATTATTCATCGTTATTATCATCACACAAACAAGCCGGTTCATCGCAAGAGGGCAAAAACTGTGTGAGAACATAAGAACAGCCAGACTGGGTCAGACCGACAGTCCCTCTAGCTCATTATCCTGTCCTCCAACATTGGTGAATGACAAATGCTTCAGAGGGAATGAACAGAGCAGGGCAATTATCAAGTGAACCATCCCCTGGTCTCCATTCCCAGCTCCTGGCAGTCAGAGGTTTAGGGCTTCCCAGAGAATGGGGTTGTGGCCTGACCATAGTGACTAATAGCTATTGATGGACCTGCCTCCGTGAACAGAGCTAATTCTTTTTGAACCCATTTATACTTTTGGCCTTTGCAACATCCCCTGGCAAGGAGTTCCACAGGCTGACTGTGTGTTGTGTGAAGAAGTCCTTCCTTATGCTTGTTTTAAATCTGCTGCCTATTCATTTCATTCTTCAATTGTATCAAACGACTCCATCACCAATGCGACAGATGGAGCTGGATTCAGCATCTGACTCAGTGAGAATCTGTCTCCAGGTCTCTCTCTAGCCTGCTTCCTGCTAGGTCCCTGCAGTGCAGGGGACGTAAGATAGCACTGTGGCACATATTAGCCATGGTAAACATAGGCCACAACACCATGGTGAGTGAGTCATTCCCACAGCAGATAGAGGGGGACCAGGGAGCTAGTGGTCTCCCGTCCTTTGCCCCCTCTTGTTGCTGATGCTCAAGAGCAGCGTCTGGGGCACGTTCCTGGTTATTCTCCTTTCAACACAAATGCTGCTTGAACATCCCTCTGCAGAACTGTACGTTCTGATTAGGTTGCGTGTGAGGGAAAGCTGGGGAAATGAGGGGCGCACTGAGGAGAGAGGAGATTGATTTGATGGGTAGACTCGGCCCACGGAGCAGATGGAGAGGAGGACTCCCCTGCTGCCTGGCATTTGGGTTTCTAACTGAATGTGATTTATAAAGAGAGACAGAGGAGAGGAAGTGCCACGGGGCTCACTGAGCTGGAACCAGAGACCAGAACAAGAGGGCCACAGCTTCAAGTAAGGGAGAGGCAGCGTGTGGTGGACATCTGGACTCTCATCTGTAATCATAATATTAAATAGCTCATACATTGTACTCTTCAGCCACAGCTCTCAAAGCACTTTACAAAGGTTATGGTCATTATCCCCATTGTAGAGATGGGGCAACCGAGACACAGCCTGAGGAAGTGACTTGCCCAATGTCACCCAGCAGGCCATGGTGGGACTAGAGCCCAGGTCTCCTGAATCCTGGCCCAGAGCTCTAGCCACTAGGCAATGCTGCCTCACTTAATAAGCCAGTAAGGGCTGAGGCGAGTGGCACTTGTTCAAAAGGGGCTTACCCGAGCTTGCGTCAGACAATAAATATCATGAGCTATGAATGTTTCTACCCTACCAATGGCTTACAGCTTCCCATACAACTGCCCAACACACCACTGGATTCCAGATTCCATAGGCCCCAGACCTCCTCCTTGCATTTGCTTTGAACCGCTTAAAAAACAGAGGTTCCCCTTCTTTTTTGTATTAGTCAAAGAGCTGCGTGGCCACCTGGATTTCTCCCAAGCTGCATGTCCCCATGGCAGAGCAAGCCCTTCTCCTGAGTACACCGGTTAGCCCATTAATTTTCTCCCCTGGATGTTTTGATTACGACTAGATTTGACCCAGTGAGCTGGATGTGAAAGGCTCGGCAGACCGTTGCTGGGCTCTGATTCTCCCCACACCTGTGTCTTCATGAATGAATGAGGCAGGGATCCCCTAGTACAAACAGGATGTGCTCACCCAATCCAAGACTGTATCATCATATGCACGCACAAAGGGGCTGAACCGAGGTGGCACAAACCTCAAACCTCAGCCTCAAACCTGGCCTTGCCTAACTTTGGAAAGTCTGATGCTGTGTCCATAAGAAGGGGCTTTTCGCGCAGTTTTTGGCACGCATGCCGTTTTTGGATCCGGCTGACTGAAAAATTCTAACCTGAGGCCAGGAGCAAGCCTGGAAACTGTCCATCCAACCAGTTAAAGTTCATCAAAGATCTTGGCAGCTGGAAAGAGAAGGTGGTAATTGCAAAGTGTGGGGCAACCTTCCCCTAGGCATCGCTTCCAGCTACTCCTAGACTAGAGCAAATTCGTGTAGAAAAGTGCTTCAAGGCATGTTAAAAATCCATCTCCTTGGACACACCTTCTGATAGCTTGGCTGTTTAATCCACTTTGCCTTCGATATGACAGAGCAGCTGCTAAGTGGAGCAGTTCCAAGGGCACTGACCATACAGGAGTTGTACGAGTGCCAGCCAGAAAGGGAACAGCCTGTGGGGTGGGGACAATTAGATCCTCTAGAGGATCTCCCACCCCCTTGGGGTGGGACTGTAGTGCCCTCCTAGGCAACGGACTCGAGAATACGGAGCCCCAGTCTCTGGGTCTGAAGACCTGCCGGATGCTGGTTTTCCCAGCGGGAGGGGGCCCTGCTGTTGCAGAGTCTTGAGGGGAAATGACTTGCCCAAGGTCAGCAGGCCAGTGGCAGAGGCGGGAATAGAGCCCAGGTCTCTTGAGGCCTAGTCTTCTAACCACTAGGCCACGCTGCCTCACTTAATAAGCCACTAAGTGCTGTGGCAGCCTGGGCTGGAGAACCCCTGTCATGCGCAGGTGTTGATGGGGCTCCCCGGCTCACGCTGCACGACTGAGCACAGGCTGGATCCAGGTCACTCGTCATGTGAGCCAAGCTGCACAGAGCAGCGCCCAAGGCGTTTAACCTTGGGCCGCTTGCCCTGGGAGGCTGCCAATGGCCACTTTGCATCCTACACCTGCTTAGCTGATCTGTAAGACCCTCAGAGGCCTTTCGCTGCCTTTTCTGCTCCTCAGCCCTTTACACCTTTCCCACAACCCTGCTCCGTCCAGTGCTCTTCCCTCGCTATTCAAACCCCACCAGCTTCTTATGTCCAGCACCACAGCCTCAGACCCCAGCAGTGCATGGGTTAACCCTGCTGCACCCCCACCCCTAGGTTTGTGCAGCCCAGCTGCCTGGCCATGTGCCAGCCCTTATTCACATGGGCTGGAAAGAACAATACGGGAACCTGCTGGGTGCTGCTGATCTGAGCGATGCCCCAATTACAGACTCCCCTGGTACTTTTCAACCCCCCGCCGGTGTCTCGGCCCCCCCTTCCCTGCTGCAGGTTTCCTGAGTCAGCTCCTTCCCTGCCGAAGAGAAATTATTGCCAAAGTTACAGCATCTTCATTAAACCAAGCATGGCTGAGCCTCCCTGGAGGAACGGGACGGGGCGGCCTGCCAGCTCCTGGGAACATGCCGGTGCAGCGGGGCAGACAATGTGGGAGAGATGAAAGGCTGTTTGAAACCCAGAGGGGCTCTCGAAAGCCTGCTCCGTACACACCCCCTCTGCAGCAAGGCAGGGCCTTGTCCAGCCCGGCAGTTGGCAGAGTCAAAAGAGGGACAAGGACGGACACACTGATCAGCTGGAGAGACCAGGAGGGTGAATTATTGGTCCACTCACCGCTGCCTGTGCAAAGGGGATGGAGCACGCTGAACGGGCAGGTTTCACACCCGCCTTGTCCTGGCGTCAGTGGGGACGCCAGGCGCGAGGCAGGGACGAATCAGGGTCACAGACTAGGCCTTTCCCCGCAGCAGGTACGTCTGTCCTGCCAGTAGCAGTGTGTCTGGGACCAAAAGGCCATGGAGAGTGAATCCTTCTCTCAGCCCTAGCCCCGGTGACTCGAACAGGAGGGAGGGGTAACAGTGGCACAGAATTGACATGTATTGGCAAGACCACGTTGGGAGCCGGGACTGGAATCCCAGGGGGCAGCGGGTTGGGACGGAGGGGCACTGGCAGAGCTGTGGGAGGACCCTGGACTGGAATCAACAGGGGACGTTGAGACTGAAGGACATCGGCAGCCGGCGGGACCCCGGACTAGAACAGCATAGACATGCGAGCTGGGATTGAGGTGCATCTGGCCATGCTGGGGGAGGCAAACCTGCACTCACCCCCTCCCCACGCCAGGCCCGGCTCTAACTGCTGCTCTCAATCCCTCAATTTCATGAGCACTTAATTTCACAGGGGAAAAAAATCAAGCTATGTTTGGCTGGTACTTCCTCGGGAAAATGATAATAATTAGCAATATTCAGGTGAGAGAGCTATAAAAGTGCCACAACCTGTCAGTCCCTTTAATCGATGCCTTCTCCTCTCCCCAACGCACACACTGATGCCCTGTGTGCCATCCAGTCTCCAGTACCCCACTGCACCCTTTCCTCGGCTTGCAAGTTGTGTCCGCCCCCGTGTGATTTCAGGTCCCTGCTTTTCCCCATTCTCTCACTTCCTTTCTTTGCCTTATTTTTAGATGTGGGAGAACCCACTAGCATCCCAGAATTCTTTACATTAATTGCAGAGCTGCTAAATGAATAGCTTCTCCCCGGGCTGCACCTCCACCCGCTGCCGGTAGGTGCTTGGCAAAATCCTTGCAAACTAGGCTCCAGATTCTAAAGGATCCAGTGGGTGTCACAGCCTCCCGAGCCAGACAGAACCTCTGTCCAGTGAGCGACTGCTGCAGAGAAATTCCTGCAACTGTAGCTACTGTCAATGCATACAGGATTGCGCTCCGTGCAACTTTTCCTCTCTCTCAGGAGCAAAGCAGGGGAGAATCAGGCCCATAGACAAGACACCAGCTCCACGGGTGTCCTTCTTGGCAGACTCAGCAGAAAGACCAAGGAGTGAATGGGCCATGGAGAGTGAACGCCCCTCTCAACCCTAGCCCAGCACTCTAAGAGCGGGGAAGAGCAGCGGCAGCAGGAGACAGAGGGTCACTGTCAGGACCATGGTGGTCTGTAACCGTAGGGGGCTGCAGGTTGAGATTGAGGAGGATCAGCAAAGTCAGGGCGACCCAGCGCTGGGCGAGCAGGGTGCAGGTCTGACTCCCTCCCTACAATGCACTGCTGAGCCAGGCAGTCCTAACCTTCTTGTGTTCCCCTGTCCTTGATTGTGTCTCTAACAGCAACGTGAGCCCCTCCTTCCTCAGCAGGCCGGGGAGCTGTAAGGAGTTTTGCAGGTGCATGTCATACGGGGCAGCCCTTTGCAGTTAGTGATGGGCCCGGGCAGGAAAAGCGGGTCGAGAGCAGAACAAGAAACAGGCCCAGATCAGAATCTTTCCAAAGCTCTGAGCTGTTTGGTTCTGGCCCCTCACTGCTTATAAATAGCTCATAGCCCGGGGTCACAGCAGCCAGGCACTAGGTAGAGAAGTGAATGCCCCTGAGACGGTCGCAGCTAGAGCCTGGCACAGAAGGGACTGGAGATAGCTTTTTATTGCAGCTTCTTGTTTTCAGGCTAACAGAAGCAGCAAAGTGCCTGACTCAGCATTACCGGCCGGCTTTGCCAGCCTGATTGATGTGGGCCCCGTTCTCACCAGCGCCGCCAGCCGCCCCGGTCACATCATTTGCATTGCAAAGTTGCCACATGCTGGCCCACTTTAGGCGCGTGAAGGATGGCGAGCTGTCCCGCTGAGCGGCCGGGGGGGGGGGGGGAGCACTTTCAGCAGAGAAGGCCAGTTAACACCAACACAGTCATTAACTCGAGCTCCACCCAACTCTGTCCCAGAGCAGCAGGGTCCCCTGGATTCAGCCGGGAGCAGGCTCTCGTCTGGGGAAATGGCACCGGGAGCGGGGAGCAGGCTCTCGTCTGGGGAAATGACTGGGGTCCATGGAAAGTCCGCACGGCTGGTATTTTGCTTGATGAGTTTCTGCTGCTTACGTGAGCAAGGGACTCATGTGGGGGATCTTCCTGGCCCACACTCCTAGAGGGACGCTCTCACTCCCTGACTGGTGCAGAACTGGCGCCAGCTGTCTGCTGCACGACGCCCAGCGTGCTTGGTGTCAGCCAGCCAACCTGCTGCCAGACAGCCCTTGCTGCTGACGTATGCAGCCCTCTGGCCGCTAACCCCACCCGGCTCCTTCCCTCTGGACCCAGGCTGGTCTGCGAGTGGCCCAGAATGACACCGCTGTCCCTGCCACTCGGGCTGCATCACTCAATAATGGCACAGCAAGCAGCGGCCGTCACCACATCCACAGGCACCCAACCGGCTGCCACTTCCCCCCGGCCAATCACTGGCTCTAGAACAACCCAGGCAGGAGTGGGCACAGAATCCGGGTCACCGGGTGCGGAAGTAAGTGGCGCCACTTTGCCAGTCGCCTCTCTCCGTTTCTTTGTGGGAGCAGGGCCAGGTCCTGCAAAGGGCCGGGCCCCCTCAGCTCCCCTCGACTTCCGCAGGAGTCCAGGACCCACAGCACTAGGCAGGAGGGGCTCAGCACTGCACAGGATTATGCCTTGAGTGGCTCTGTCTTGCTTCAGACTTCTCCCAAGACATGAGGCAGAACATCTGCCATGTCCCAGCAGCCCCCGTGGATGGAGGAAGGGAGCGGGACAAACTTCAGGTCCAAACAGGCCAATGCTCCCACTAGCCCCATCTTTGGAGAAACAATGTCTCATTCCTAGATGCTGGCCCTTGGTTCCTACTCAACACGCATCCAGCGGCATCAGCAGGGGCATTTGGTCACTTAGACCCTGAACTGGTGGAGCTGATTGCTCAAGTGTCAGCCATGGGGAGGCTGTAAATGCTGTCCCTTGAGAAAGCATTGCTCCCTTCTCCTTCCCCACATAACACAGACCTGCCTCCGCCCCCATGTCCTGCTGGCTTATAAACCCCAGTGGGCCTTCCTCAGTACCCCCCTGGCAGGCTAAGTATGGCCAGTCCTGCTGTGAGTGGAGATCCTCTATATTTGTGCCAGGCAGGCTCACACTCGCAGTCACTCCATCCTCCTAGGTGACCCTCCCCACTCACCTGGGAGATGAGCATTCATCCCACCTTCACGCCTCCTGCAAGCATTGGGCCTGATCCTTCGGCCAGTGGCATCAGTCCACGTCCTGTTCTCTGTAGCTTCTCATGCAGCGGGAGCGGAGTTTGGCTCTTCACATCAGTGGGTGCAGTACTGTAACCCAGGACCATGCTGCCCCCCACTGGCAATGAGGAGGCTCAGATTTTGCAGGTGCCTCCAGCTGAGCTGGGTGGGGGGGTTCATTTCAGAGGGGTTTTGCTTACAAATCTCAGGCTACCACAGCCCCCACTTTTCTTCCCTGCCTGAATCAGCATTGCCTGCTGTGCCCTTTCGAGCCCACTTCTCCTGCCCCCTCCACACACACACACACACGCACACACTGCTGCCGTGCATCACCTTCCTTTCCAGGCCCGTCACCACTCTCCAGGCTACCAGGTCCCATAGGGGCACACAGCTTCCTACTTGCTCTTTATTCCGTCAGCATCCAGAGAACAGGCTGCTCCAGACGGTGGGATGGTGCTACCTAGTGCTGCATCTCGGCTTGGCCCTGTCACAATGCCAGCCCGCTATCGATCCATTGCCTCAGAGAGGGGAGCTGCTGGATTTACATGGCAGCTGCTGTGTGTTTACACAGCAGTTACATGCCCTACAAGGTAGGAGGCTCAGTGTATCGCCCAGGGGATTGTCAATTGCACTTTATACCATCCCAGGATAAGGCTTGGTCTCCACAGCCCAGAATGGAAAAGCAAATGGGCTGAATCTCTGTCAGGGAAGAAGAACCTGTAGAACCAGCCTGAATAAAGCACGCAAGGCTACTATGCAGGGATCCGGCCCACACAGCCGGGAGCTGGGCTAAACCACATCATCCCCTAGGCCTTTTCCATCTCCAACCTGTGTCTATGGAGATTTCCCCTCCTCCCACCCACATACACAAAGCTTTTAGTGTGGGCGGAATATTAGACCAATATGGAAAGGGAGCAAAATTCCAGACCCTCGCGTCAAGGCTGGGATTGCGCAATTGCCAGTGTAAAGCCAGTTTTATTTTCTAGCCCTTTCCCCAAGCTGTAAAGTTGGAGCTTCAAGTCACTAGAGCTTCATTAGAGCAGCAATCGCTCTCTTTTGGGCACGCAGGCCTGTTCCTGAGGGCCCAGCCACTAATTACGAAGGCTGGGGAAGTGGCATGTTCTGTAGATGAAATGCCGTCAGATAAATAAGTGATAAAACTGTCTGAGCCTTGTGTGCACAAGCATTTTCACCATTCACCCCCCCCACACACACACACACACACACACTGGTGTTGGTGTCAATGCACAGCGGGTAGCTCTGAATAATTCAATACATCTTCTTTGCAGAGGAACTAAGAGATCTGTTGCCTGTATCAGCAATTCTGCATGGCTTGGGATCGCGTAACCAGTCCAGCTGGAAAATTATGGGCTGGCAGCAGCCATCTGCAGTCTGTGACTACAGAAATAAAGAATTTGGCTGCTGACCTGGTGCATCCTCTGATCTATCTGAGAGTCAACGGAAGTGCCCTGCATAGCAATGGCTTCCGTGCTCAGATACTGCGATAGCCACACGGGCTTGGCGGGTGCACCAAACATAGACTGTGTTACGCCTGCTGCGGGGGTCACAGGGCATTGCAGGGCTCCTGCTGGAGCAGCTGGCTAAACCAATTTTGCAGTTAGAGCTGGATGCCGGACTGGGAAAGGCTCGTGCAGGCCAGTGCTGTGAGGTGTCTGCAGAGCCCAGTTCTGCTGACAGCGTGGCCGGGAGCGAGATCAAACAGGCAGCCACGACTTAGAGAGGGTCTGGGATCGGAGAGGGAGAGGCACTCTCACCGAGCAGTCACTCAAAGGGTGCAGTCCTGTGACATGCCAGGGTACCTGTAAAGAGACTGAACTGCATCCAGAGACAACAGAGAATGGAACGTGTCAGCTGTGACAGCACGAGCACTGGGATAATGGTAACACCTAGCTCTTAGCTAGCATTTGCCATCAGTAGATCTCAATGTGCTTTACCAAGGAGGGCAGTAGCAGTAGCCCCATTTTAGAGATGGGGAGAGCGAGGCACAGAGCAGAGACGTGACTAGTCTGATGTCATTCAGCGGACCAGTAGCGGAAACCAGGTGTCTGGAGTCCCCGGCTAGAACATCATCCATTAGGTCACACTCCTTCCCCTAGCAGAACTACCTGCAGGCAGCCTGTTAATACCAGCCACATTCAGTGATTATAGGGGTGCCAAAGGGAAATGGCCGACCTCGTCACACTATCCAGCAGATACAACCTGAGGTGGCAAAGGAGTGGGTGGGATGCTCCCCTTTTACCCCAAGCAGCACCAACATTGGGGTTTCCATAGGTCGGGATCCTTTGGGTCTGCCCCTCACTAACAGTTCTCAGCCATCAATCAAACCCAAACCAGAGTGGGTTGCCAGACTGGGGCCCACACAGACAGCCTGTCCAATGCAGATACCAGGGTCTGGAAATAAACGGCTCGTTCAAACGCTGCTTGAAATGGCCGTGGCATTTCAAGAAAGGTTAACACAGCAGGTGCAGCTATTCATGGCGCTGGCAAGCCACCAGGCAGGCATGCCGGAGTACTCAATCCTCCTTCATAGGGGATGAGCTCTCCCAGCCCTGAACCGTTCTTAACATGCCTCCGGCCCTCCCAGAATCAGAGCAAAGAGGTCTCAGCTCAACATTCCTCAGCATCAGGTATTTCAGGCGACCCGCCAAAAAGTAGCTCCCCTGATGGCTCCTCTCGGGGCTCGAACCAAGCAAAGGAAGTGGGAGAAAGGGAGGGTAGTGGCTTGGCTGGAGAGCTGCAGGGCTAAGGGGAAGCAGGAGTCATAGAATTCCAGTCCCACCTCTGACACTTCCCTGCTTCCGTGACCTTGGTCAAGCCCACCTGTCACTGTTCTCATTTACTGCACTTGGGCTGTCTCTGCTTCACCTATGTGGTGTCGCTCACAGCAGAGAAGAAACACAAAGTTCCCCATGGTGGGGACTATAAAAGCCTTTTGATTGAAGCTGCTGGACACACCTAGGCTGGGTGGTTCCGTCTGGCTCATGGCCTGTGCTGTCTAACATCAACACACCCTAAGTCTTAGCCTAGCAAGCTATCATGGATTGTTAACTGCACCACAATTTGCCCATCTGCAGATTAGGGACAACAGAACCTGCCTCCTCAGGGAGAGGCCAGAGTCAGGGCTTGTAACACTTAGCAAGATAAAATGCTCCTTTCCAGGCTTGTCAGAGGGGCTTTTAGAAGTAGAGCACAATAGAGTTCAGCCAGGAAACTGGCCACTAAAGCTCACTGTACAGTGCTGGTGTGGCCAATTCTCGCCATTTTATTTTGTGATATGTTTCTTAAAGCTCCAACTTTTAGAATCATGTGATTGCATCAGACTCTGAACGTTCCTTTAGGAAGAAAAAAAAAAGTTTCTAGCCCTCCTGGCTGCAGAGAAAAGCTTGAAAACAGGATCCCAAAAGGCTCAAAGACAATAAGAATACCACATCTATTATTGGTTTAAATTTCATGGGCTTTGGGGTGGATGGTTCTGGCCATCATGAATTGATCGTAAGGCCTAGTGCATATATGCGATGGAATTGAGAGTCTAATCCACGGGGGCTGAAATCTTGCTATTCAGCATTGTCAGATCACTAGCACCTAGCGGCTACCATGAGGCGTGTTCGAAGTCTCTAGGGTAGATAGCGATTAGAGAGCAGTAGAATGATAATTGCACATATAGGATAAGTCTCTGGCCTGTGTGAATGCTCTAATGCAGAGTGGTTACTGAAAAGGTGCCTAAAGTCCATGCAGAGCAAAAATACCCTGAAACTGGACTCTGCAACCTTCCTATAAACAAACCAGGACACCAGAATGTCCCCCCCTTTGTGAACACAACTAGTTAGCTAGATGCCCCCCATCAGCAAGAGGCTATTGAAGAGCTAGACCGTGTGGGCATTTGTACAGCACCCTCATCAATAGGGTTCTGATCTCAGCAGCAATAACCCATAAGAGCCAGACGCAAGAGACAGAAAACATGCCCCCTTTGTAGCATTTATATCAGACTGATGCTAACAGCTACAGCGAAGTAGGAGATCCCCTTTGTAATACAGTGAGCATAGTTCACACAGAAGCAGCCCCTTCCTTGCTGATACCTTAGTCCCTCTTAGCTCAGCTCTACTGCAATGCTGCCTTCTTATAGAAACTTTTGTTCCCAGCATGCCTTTCTGGTGGGGCGGGGCTGGCCCTTTAAATCTAGTACAGTCAGCCAGCTGCAGCCTTAATGTCCCCATTCTCCCTTCTTCTGGGTTGGGAGATGCTTTTCTCTCCTGCTAGGCTTTGCCTTTCCTATTTTTGAAGGAAGGGCATGTTCTCCCATCCTTCTAGGAAGGGGTTGGTTTGAGGGAAGGCTGCGCCTTAATGTCCATGGCGATCAAAAAGGCCCTAGCAATATGGCTGGCTCAGCAGGTCTGGGGTAATCCAACAAGTAGGGAAGCAACAGTTGGCAGAGGGTGGAAGGAAATAGCCTCCTTTTGCTTGTGTTTAAAAGGAAATAGAGAAAAATCTTTGTCCTAATAAGGTAACTTTAAGTGATGAATTTTGACTTTGGCTGAAAGCCTTTTCCTTAGAGGCACTAATACATTTTTAATGTTTCTTGATGTAGCTATTAAGGGTGTAATTGAAACAGAAAGTCCTCCATGGCTTTATCTGGGACCCAGCCCTGGGCCATCCCAGAAGATTTATGATTCTGTCTTTGACCCAGTGTAACCCTTTCTCCCTGAGTTCTCCCTTGGAAGATGCTGCAGGCCCTGTCCACTTGGTATTTGTTGCTAACATCGTTTCAACCCTTGTCTGGAAAGCGTTTTTCTTCCCATAAGGCTTGTGTTGTCTTCTCTCCCTTCATTCTGACCGCCGGTTGTGAGAATGCCACCCAAAGATGACCATTCCTGGCTAAATGGTGCACATGTAGGGAGCCAGCATTAGAACCCGGCTCCTTCCTTTCTGCAAAATACACATCCCCGGCTGTGAGTAGAGGAGTAGGTTCTGCAGGCTGTCTAGGAGCCAGTCACTAGAGAGCAGCACTGATCTCACCCAAGCATGCTCAAAGCCTTCTCAGTGTAATGGGGTGCTGGAAATGGAAAAAATCCCTCTCTGGGGGTTTTCCTGACCCCTGTCCAACATGGAGGCAAATTTAAATGCACAGGTCCAGCCTGCTGCGTGACCTCCTTGCCATGGGCCTGGGGCCGTTTACCTCAGCCGTGTATGCGGGCACTCCTCTGGCTCCTGGGTGCAGAAGGAAAGCTAGTAAGCCAGCTGCATGTTCTTTATCCATTGACCTCACAGCGCCTCTCCCTCCTTTGACCGTGCTTGAGGCTGACTTGAAAGCAAAATGTCCATCCCCAGAAGCAAGCCCCTGAGTGAGACTCCCTACCTACAGGTGAGCTGGCTGCATGTGTTTTGGGGGCTCCCACTTCTCCTGGTCCCGCAAAGGCAGAGAGCAGTAGAGGGAGGAAGGTGAGAAACGGATGGACGGAGAGCCGGCAGCCAGCCTTTCTCCCTGGTCATTCTGATTACTAAGCAGCCTAATGATCTCCTCCAGCAAAGCAGGCACCGTCCTGCCTGCTTTGTTTATCGGAGGGGTCCCCTGGCATCCCACCTCCCATAATTAGAGCCTGGCAAAAGCTCATTGAAGATGAGTGCTTCCAGCTAAGGGGAAAGTGGAGGCTGGCTCAGGGAGAGCACGAGGCCTGCTCCAGGCACATGGGAGACAGCCCTGTTGCTAGCAACATTAAAACTCACCTGGGTAAAGCACTGATAATACTTGGCCTTTCTCTACTGCTGCAGCTTAGGATTCTGCTGATGAAACAGGAATCGATGCTACAGCTGAAATGCAGCTGCCTCTGGGGTGCAGCCCTGCAGGTCTCTACCAGCACACAGCCGTGCGACACAGCAGTTGAGGGCAGGAAGTGAAGAACACTGTGTCCAGATGATGCTGTGGGGGAAGGTCCTAAGGTACTAGGCAGAGTGTGTTTGCCTGAGGTGGGTTTTGGGCAGGATGCTGGGGGTAGCACCCTTCTCTTTGGCCTACTGGACAGAACACTGCACTAGAACTGGGGAGAGCTAGGTTCTGTGCCTGCCTCTACCAGTGGCCTGCTGCGTGACCTTAGGTGAGAAGTCGCTGCCCCTCACTTTTCCATCTGTAAAATGGAGAGAATGAGAGTGACCTCCTCTGTGAAGTGTCTTGTGATCTACTGCTGAGAAGGAGCTAGATGCTATGATACACTGGGACCTTTAATGCCCTCCTGTGGGCAGGACCTGTTCCTCCAGCCGCATAGCTGCGCCTAGCCCTGAGTCTATATGGACACAGAGAAGAGCAGCACCGCCTGACTTCCCAATACTACTACCTGCAGCACCTGGTTTTTCTTCCACTGACCAGGCCCACTGTGCCTTAGCTTTAGAGCAAACCAGCTCCCCCTAACACAGTGGCACAGCTGCAGGCTGTTAGACAGCCCCTCGTAGGCACCAATCCTAGATGGGCTCCAGGAGCCATGAGGTCCCTTCCAGCTTGACATCCCACTGAAAAAATTCTAGGACCGTGTACGTAGCTAGCAGGCAGAGCTTAGCCATTCCTCTATGATTGGGGCTGTTCCTGCTGGACTTTCTGTGCAGGCGTCTGAGCATCTGACATCCCAGTCCAAGCTGGTGCACAAGTCACCCCAACCCTTGTAAGAGGGGTGATCGCGTAGCACCTGCCATTCACAGATGGGAAGCAGATAAGGCCTCACGTGTGGGGCCATCTGTCCCTGAGCAAGCAGACTGGGGGGAATGGAGGGCTGAAAACAGAACTTCAGGTGCTCTGCAAGGGGCGGAGGCAGGAAGTGAACTAGATAGTGCTGGAGATACTGACCCCAAAGCTCCTTTGCCTTTAATCTCAGATAAAGGGAGCAGGGCAGGCAGAGCTAACCCCAGCACCTGCCCCCAGCTGGCTCTCCCCTGGGGGTTATTTGCCCTCCTCTCATGGCAACTTCAATCACCTAGACAATGAGAAAGTCTTGCTCTACACAGTCTGGTGGCTGCATGGCAGCCCTCCTCCTAGATCTGCGAATGACAATCCTTCGGCTAGGAAATGCAATAGCCGATACCCCTCCCCCCCCCGATGCTCCCCTGACAAACACACCCCCACAGACCTGACATTGATATGAAATGACTTGTATAAAAGCAAATTCCCCTATGGCCAAAGCACAACTGGGGCTGCCTTCTTTGACATTGCCCCGTGCTGCTCTTCTGCTCCATCCCCTAGAGACGGACCAGACTTTTCCTACTGCTGACAGAGGTGCTGGGCCCAGAGGCAGGTGGGGAGGGACAGGCTCAGGGTGCTGGGTGCTCCAGGGCACAAGAGCGTAGGAGGACTGGTATGTTTCAGATAGATGCTTGATTTTAAAGGCCAAAGAGGGGTAAAGCAGCTAACGCCTGGCCGTGGGAGTCAGGACTGCTGGGTTCTGATGTTGGCTCCGCATTGCTGACTCCCTGCAAGATCTCTGCCAACTTCTCAAAAGCAGCCACTGCAGTGGGTACCCAGCTGGAGACACAACGGGCCTGATCCTACAGAGGTCCCAGGCACCTGCAGGCAGGGTGGCTGTTCAGCATCTCTTGACTGGGGCCCCCAAACTGAGTGGCAGCTTTGGGCCCTTTGCACCATTGGCCTTGTAGGGCTAGGACCACTGGCATCCCGGGGCAGGAGGCTGCATGTATTTGTAAGATACAGCAAGCTCCTGGTTAGGAAGGCAGACAGGAGCGGTGCTGTGAAATAGCCTGATCATGGCTCTTGCCGGCTCCTTTGGGGGCCACTGGGAGCCAGCTCAGTCCCTGATCAGCAGCTCCTGGCACGTGGCCTTTGGCTCGGGGAAGAGAGAGAGGGATGCTGCTGCTGAACGCTGGCCTGCACCCTCACGCTGAGTCAGCAGTTCTACCCACCTTGCCTCCTTTCCCTCTCTGCTGGCAGTAATACCAGCAATATGGGCTACTGTACTTGGGACAGGTAGGGCTTCTTGCATTGGCTTGGCCTCCTCTGACCCAGTTTCTGTGGGTACGTCAGTCACCCGTTTCCTGAGGCTGCCCCTGAGCAGAGCCCCGAGGATTGCGTCTGTACTTCTCACCCCTTAGGTTCACAAGAGCAAGGCAGTAGTGAGAAGGGCTGCCCAGACCGACTGCCCTGCAGCGCCAATAGCCAAGAAGGGGGGGGGGGGTGTGGATCAGATACAAATACAGGCAGCAGGTGGCAAAGGAGTGAACGATTCTGCCCAGTGATGGGGCCGCCTTGCTGGCTGTTCCTCCCTCTGCTGCTCTAGGTGTGCTCATTAAACACAGGAAGCCGGAGTCTCTTCCCACCAAAAGAGCAGAAGGACCAAGGCGTAACGAGCACGGTACAGGTGCCAGCCCTGCTGCTGGTAAAGATCACGCAGAATTACACCTGGGATAGAGCCTTCAAATGGCTGGGTGCAAATTCAGTGCTGCTGCAATGGGCAGCTCGCTGAGTTCTTGCTCCAGGCAGAATATTGGGGCCCAAGACCCCTGCCTTGTAATAACTGCTCAACGCTGGGCCTCACAGGAGATAAAGGAGGCATTGCTGCAGGGGAAAGCAATGAAAAAGCACAGGACTATAGAGAGCCAGCCCAGCAAACACTAGCTACTGCCTCCATCTAGTGGCTGTATGGGAGGATAGTCTTATCTCTCAGGAGCTGGGTAGGGTCAGATCCAAAACCATTGCTAGGGGCCCAGCATGTAGGCACAGGCTCATCTGTGAGCTCCTCCTGCACCCCAGATCTTCCCCCAAAAGATCAGGTTAGGGTTTCCCCAACCATTTATAGACTGTGCCTCTCTCCTCTTATATTAGAATGTCAGTGATGCTTGGCTGGGCTGCCACATCTCCTTGTGAAATGGTGGCAGGCCACTATAGCATGGGATGGGATGAGGAATCTCCGGGGATTTTGCAACAAAAATCATAACTTGGCTTATGGGGCATGAGAGGCAGAGGGTGGGTAGCAGACAGGGCGTCAAGAGACCGTGGGGGGGGAGGAGTCTATTCCCAACTCTACCACTGATGGGCTGTGTCACCTTTGGCAAGTCACTTCACCTCTCTGTCCTTGTTTCCACACCCCTGTCTTGACAAGTTAGCCCCTCCTCTGAAGAGCTTGCAAGCTGTTAGTAGGCATCTGTGCCTAGCACAATAATGTCCTGGTCTTGTCTAGGCCCTCTCCATGCTATTGGAATACAAATAAGGAACCAGTTATTTTACAGCTCCTTTAGATTTAAAGAAAAAAAGCTGCACAGCAGTGAATATGAAAACAGGACATCTTGATAGAGCTCTCATTAGTGCTAATGTGAAATAAGCCATGTGGCTGCTCCTTCTAATAACCTCCAGTGCACAGCACATCTTATGGGAAGTCATCAGGTCAGGGATCTGTTCCATAAACTGGCCCTATTTCACAGATGGATAAACAGGCACAACGGGCTCCCAGCACGAGAAGGAGGACCCTGTCCTCCTTCCTTCAACCAGCTTTAAACTGAAGCCCATCCTTCCTCAGGGGCCAGGGAAGGTTTGATGAAAGCAGGAGATCAGTGCTAGAGGGCCAGGAAAGGAGATTGTCGTGTAGACGGGACCTCCCTCCCATCCCCAACTTCGCATGCAAGAAGCCATGAAAACAAACCATGGATGGAGAGTAGAATAGGCCAGGGGAAGCTAAGCCTCCCCAAACCCAGGCTGTGGCTCTGCCTCAAGGCCCCACCCTCGTTCCACCTCTCCCCAAAAGCCGGCAGGGACTCGGCTCGGGCTGGCAGCCCAGAGCTCGGGGGGGCTAGTGGCCAGGAGCAGCTCGTGCTGCGGTGCAGGGCTCGGGACTATTCTGGCTCCAGTGGGCCGGGTCGGAGGGGGCAGGGCCTCAGGCAGGGGACTAGCCTCCCCGAACAGGGGATGCACCTGCCGCCCATGAAATAACTCCCCAAATTTAAGTCAACATCAGCTGAACACTCATCCCACAAGGCAACGGGAAACTCCAACATTCCCACTAGAGAAGGACAAGTTAGAAAGTGGGTGATTAGTCCCAGAGTTTCTATCCAGCTGCTCAAGAACAGTGAGGGGATTAGGCAGGAGTCCTATTCTCCCAGCCTATTTAAAAACAAAAAACAAAACAAAACCCTAGCCTCTTAGATCAGTGTTCTCATGAACAATCCCTGCCTTGGAACAGCTCAAGGGTTGGAAGGGGGTGAATCCTCCACCATTGATTAGAGTTAAACGAGTTTGCTCCTAGCTTCCTCCAAAGCCTATTTTGTCCGTTTTCTTTCTCAATTTGACCACACCCCAGGGTACTTTTCAGAAGGATTCAGTGGATTAAGCTTCATCCACTACTGATTTATTTATTCATAGCGATGCTGGCTCACTAGGTTAAAAATGAATACACTCCAGCGCCATTTCCAGCGTCTGCAGTGCTAGGGAATGGAATGAGGCCTGCTTGACAGCTGATGCGGGTGGCCAGAGGAATACTACACCAGCCTCAATCCGATCCCAATTTCTGATCAGAGCAACTAAGTGCATGGAGGGGTGTCGGCAGCAGGTGTCTGATCTCAGAGCGTCTGGGGGATGCAGTGATTCAGTGGAAGTATTAAAGCTCCATTATTAAACCTCCCTGCTCTTCCTTGCAGGAATTAACAGGTGTTTGGATAGCTACAGAACTGAAACAAAGACAACCTTGACTCTGGAGGACAGAATTTAGACTGCTTGCTCTTCAGGGCAGGGACTGTGCGATGTTGGTACAGCAGGGCCCCAGACACTACCACAATACCAATCAACAGCCAAGAGAATCCCTGCTAGCTGGTGTAGGGCCACACTCTGCTAAAACAGTCGTTCTAGCCAGAGTCTTTCTATTTAACCTCTGGCCTCCTCAAAGTAGCTTAAAATTCCATTCTGCCAAACCGGGGCGGGGTTGGGACTCTGGTTACTGAGCATGACTAACAATAACAGAAGCTAGCTCTTATCTAGTGCTTGTTAGCCATAGTTCTCAGAGCGCTTTCCGCAGCTCAAGTGTCACTATCCCCATTGCACGGGTGGGGAAACCAAGGCACGGAGCGACAGTGATTTACCCATAGTCCCTCAGCAGCCCAGGAACAGAACAAAGGTCTCCTGAATCCCACTTTAATGTTCTATCCATTAGGCAACACTGCTTATACCAGTACCTCTACAAACTGTATACCGCTGTTGCCCTGACCTTCCCCATTTGTTGCCTGGCTGTGTTGTCATGTGTTAAATTAAGACTGCAATCTCTGGGGCAGGAGCTGCCTTTTGGTATATGTCTGAACAGCGCCTAGCACCACTGGACCCGGCTCCAACTGGAGGGGGCATTCCTGTAATACACTTCATTTGTTTCAATATCAACTCCAACACTGAAAACAGACAACTGTTAGGGGCAGCTGGAATGAGCAAGTATTGATGTTCCAAGAAAAGCTCTTGAGAAGCTGATTTGGTGACTTATTTTATTGAAAACAATGACCAAGTTAATTGTTACAGACCATTCTCATAAGTACAAGGTGAGAGGGCCTTCTCTCATGGCAACAATTCTCTCTCTCCAAGCTCAGCTGGGTTCCAAGTCGTTACTTGGAGTTCTTCCACCAATCCACGGAGGGAAAGCAACAGAGCCAGAAGAATAAAGGCCTTGGAGTGGAAGAAAACAAGGGCACATACCAGAACGGTAAAGCTGAAATAAAATTTAACTAACCCAGAGCGAGATTTACTCTCGGTGCAGGCAGTGAGAACAATACCTAGGCATCACGTCAGTCACAGAGTGTGAGATTTGCTCCCCAGATGGGATTTCCCCATACACAGGCAGAAAGAAAGTCCTTCCCAGGCCATCAGAAGCATAGTTGGAATCCAACCAGAGGCAGGGCTTTATCAGGCAAGGTGAAAGGCATCCAAAACCCACGCAGTAAACAACCTATCCCCAAAATACCCGGGGGGGGGGGGAATAAAGGAGGGAAAAGAGCTCAAAGTCAAAATAAAACAATCCCAACTAACCAACAAGGGAAAAATACAATCGTACAGCTCAGCAGCGAAGCTGCCATCCCAAGCCTGTAGAGTTGCACCTACAAGAAGTTTCATGAGAGTTCCAGGTGGTTTGCAGAGTGGGTGAGAGGAAGGAGTAGCTGAAAGCGTTAAATCCCTTTCTTACAACAGGTAAATCTAAAAAGGTACTTTGAACCATAGAACAGAGCAGGGCTTAGCCATCTCCAGTCAATAAACGGCGCTGGTTGTGGAAGGGATGGTCTAAAATGGGACATTAGTCAGAATAGCTATTGCAGAACTTCTGCAATAAAACCACCACTGTGGACACTATTCCAGTAAAGTCAACTTATCCTGGAATAATTGCTCTGCTCTGGAAGTGCACTAATTATGATGAAATAAAAGTGACTCATTCCAGCATAGAGTCTCCACAAGGGGAGCTACACAAGGGGAGTCTCTACTCCCTTGTAGAGAAGCCCTGAGATTGATTATGCAGCAGAACTACAAGAGCCATGAACTTAGGGAACCTGATTAATAAAAGGGGCAGAGGACAAGTTAACGAAGCTGCACCCTGAAAGCCAGATCTCCCACGTACAAAGTTCCAAGAGTCGTCTTTAAAGAGGTTTGGTTAAAAAGATGCATTTTTTTTATCAACAAAACCCAAACTACCCCACAATTCTTACGCCTTGTTGTGACCCATCCTGGCCCCCCCAAATGTAACCAGAAAGTTGCTAGCATTCACCAACCCATTAGCCAGACATACTTTTGTATGTTCATCAGTGATTTAAAAATATATATATATATATATATATATATATATATATATATATATATATATATATATATACACACACACACACACACACACACACACATACACACACACACACACACGTATTAGAAAGGAAAAAAATCAGAAAACTCATTCCATTTTAAAAACATCATCCACATATGGCATGTGCATTCTGTGATCACATACAGCAGAAGTCAGATAACTCCTCCGTTCCCTGGCCCATTCAAAGGCCTCTATGGCTGCGGGAGGGGGGACCCATCATCTAGTTTTCACAGTGGATTTGTTAAGGAAGGGGGAGGCCCCCTCCTCCCACAAGGAAAGGGTTTAATTTATAGCTAGTTCAATTAAAACTAGGAAATGAGTTACAAAGTCCATTATATATACACATCAAATGTACAATTACCACCACCACCTCGACACATCATTGGCTTTACAAAGGTGGTTTTGTTTTTGGTTTTTTTGGTTAACACGGGACCGAATAGGTATTAAAGCAACCTCAGAAATGAACAAGAGTCACAGTGCTGGGTCAGTTCTTGAGCTCCAGGTGGGAGGGCCCAGCCCCAGGGGGCAGAGGGGAAGGGGGGCAAGTCATAGCCTCTGAACATCTGAAACATCACTGAGGGTGAGATTTCGGCACCTAACTCACTGACTACCAATGGGAGTTGGCCGCCTAACTGCCTAGCCAATCCCAGCCCAGTCTATGGGGGGGGGGGAAGAGGCAGGGAAGGGCTGCACATGGAATCCTCTCCCCAAATATCATGGGCCTATGTCTGTTTGGCCAGGGGTCCACTGGCCGGTGTGAGTGGGGAAGTGGGTCACTGATCCGAGGCGGGAACGCAGCTGCCCAGGGAGCGTGGGTTCAGGAGCTTAGAACAAGCTGGGACTGTTTGAACAGGCTTTTGAGGGGGAACAGGGGGTTCTACTGTAACAGTCTCGGGAGACCTGCCTGACCTGTTTGTGGGTTTGCCTCAAGAGGGCTCTGGGAAGGGAGGGGCACCTCAGCCGTGGAGCCATGACACCCCCCGACTCTGATCCTGGAGCCATGACACCCCCCGCCACCTCTTCCACAAGCAGCACACTGCAGTTGTGCACAGATTTCCACAGACCCCTTTCTGAACACAGCCCTGTGGGATCCCCGCAGCCAGGGTACCGGGTGGGGAGGGCAGGGCTTGAGGGAAGGCAGAAGAAGAAGACTGAACTCTGATAGAGGCAGCCTGTGCACCCTCAGGCCCCTGGTGGCTCAGGAAGAGACACCCCCCAACCCCCGGAGAGGCAGGTACAGGAGATTAGAGAGTGCCAGAAGAATCTCTCGACTCTGCTGCACAATGGAGGGAGCGAGTGCAAATACTCTCTGGACTCTTCACTGCCACACCAGAATGGTATTGGGGGAGGGCACTTTCACACTCCCCCCGCCCCATCCTCAGGAATAGCAGATTCCTCAGCTCAGATACACAGGAGTCTGGTTCCCCTGACACAACTGAGGAGTTATGTCTGGCACCAGCAGGTCATCTCCCGAGCCCCCTCCATCCCATGGTTTAGTCAGTAACGGCACTGACTACTGTGTGTGTCCATTTCCACAAGGTCCTTCCTGTGTAACTTTCAGCGTACAGGTGATAAAAACCAGAGTGCCCCCGCGCCCGGCTGGCTTGGAGACGCACACAGGCTGGGGAGATGCAATTTGTGCAAACCACTGTGAACATGAGTCTGCCTCCTCTCTTGTGCAGGGAAGCCAGGGCGTTGGGTTGAAGTGACTGTACGTGGCAGTGAGGCTGGTGAGTTAGGCATCTTCCCCGAGGATCTCTGTCACAAAGGAGACCATGTCAGTCTCTTTGTTGTTGTGCAAGGTGAAGAAAGGATGTTCCTGCCAACGAGAACCAGGACGGGGTCAGCTTGGGCATGAGGAAGGACCAACACTGAACACAATTGTGGCAGGAGTCACAAAGTCAGCAATACATTGTGGTAGCTCCCCACGCCCCTCCCCCTCCACCCCCCTAGGCAAATACAACAAGAATGCCCAAGGCTGGTACATTGATCCTTTTAGCCAGCAGGTCTGAGGCCCTGGGCTGAATCTCAGAGTACACTAAGCTGAACAGATTCTTTGCACACTTTGTGACCTCTGCTTTCAAAGTACATGCAAAATTCTAGGACAAAAGTCAGATATTGGGGATGACTCAACCACACAGCATCACAGGTGGTTGAAGCCAGTGTAACCAGCTGATGGGTGTGTGTTACAGGTCCTCCTCTGTACTGGTCAGTAGATTAGCTGGGTTCTTACAGCCCCAACTAGGGAGCCTTCGTTCACTAGTTCAAGCTGTAGAAGCTCATGTTTTTAGCTCTGGAGGTCCCCAGTCCAACCACAGGTGCGTCAGCCACGATAGCAGCTGTCACACCAACAGCTGAGATTGTTCCAAGCCAGCCAGCAGCAGAGGTGACAGGAGAAGGTGGTGAAGGGATTGAAGTCTGAATACCCATGATGCACCTGGCTGGCAGACACCTCAATATGCCTGTTTAACCCGCACCTGTTCCAGGTCACTGACTTGGGACTTGGCAAAAGAGTTCAAAGTGTACAGACAGCCCGGAGTCTAAACTAAGCTGTGTAGCGTGTTGTACCACTGGTCTAACACTTACTGACTATTCATTTAGCTTTAATTACAGGCCAAGATTTTGTGAGATCAAAAAATAAAAATCCATGCTCACCATAAGTTCTAAATAGTTCATTCGTTCTGCAGGGTTCTTCCTTAAGCTGGAATGGGGGGGAAGAAAAAAAAAAACGTCCATGACACAGTGGTTTCATCTTTGCTGTCCATGGACTAAATAGCACCTCAGGATGGGACAGGAGAGGGAGACCACTAGCCAGCATCCCCTTCTTTCTATTAGGCAACTATCAGTTCTTAACTCCCCTTGATTACACACACATTGGCTTTGAACCAAAGAGCCTAGCAAATCAATTAAGCAGACAAATAGGAAAGCACTGTCAGACGCAAAGACGTTCCTGACCTGGCAATCAGTCACATGAAAAGCTCACCCTTTTACCTTGTACAGCCAGAGCACATGCAAGCTATGCCCAGTGTAAGAGGGTCTGGGTACCACTCAACAGGACAGACGCATGCCAATACCTATTCCAGAATCACAGGCCCAGCTATAGCTCAGTTAAGAGCCGAAGGCTACTGCGGTGCAAATCCTAGGTGCATTTAAAAAGTTGCACAAAGCCCAGCATAGCTGAGATGTGCTTTACCCTCTGAAAGTCACGATCAACCTTCACCTAATTCTAAGTAAAAAGAAAAGGAGTACCCGTGGCACCTTAGAGACTAACAAATTTATTAGAGCATAAGCTTTCGCGAGCTACAGCTCACGATGAAGTGAGCTGTAGCTCACGAAAGCTTATGCTCTAATAAATTTGTTAGTCTCTAAGGTGCCACGGGTACTCCTTTTCTTTTTGCGAATACAGACTAACACGGCTGCTACTCTGAAACCTAATTCTAAGTGGCAGCCAAAGGCAGCGTTGGGCAGCAGACGCACCAGGATGCTGCAACTGGGTTGAGTTTCTGCAGCTGAACACATCACCACCGAAATTCCAACAGGGTGAACCATACAAAGCGGAAGAGCAATCTATTCCTTTTCAGCCAGCCCAGCTGAATCAGGGCAGGAAACCAAACGGATCTGTGGAGCATTTGTGGCACGGATTGCAGGACAGTGGTGATTTGGGACGAGGGGACAGGAAAGACTTACGGGGGTCCCGAGGCAGAGTAAAGGTAAGTTTTGTGCTTTGTACGGGAGACCAGCACTCAGCATTGGGAAGTCTCTGTAGGCTCAGACAGGAGACCGATGGGGTTCAGTTCAGACACTCACCACTGTGCTGTGAAGTCCACAAACTCCTTTGAGAAGCGATCAGCAGGAAGCTGGGGCGAAGGCTCCTCTACTACTTGCTTGAGTTGCTGGAAGGGGGTGCCCCAGGACTCGTAGGGGAAGCGGAGAATGGCCATCTCAATCTAGGGGGGAAGGGGGGGGAAAAAAACAGCCATGAGGAATTGGCTATACTGCATGTCCATATCCTCAGACTGCTCCACAGCATCATAGTACTTAGATAGTTCTCTGGGGTAGAGACTGTCTGTGTTTCTACAGCACTAGCACAAGGGGTCCAGGGCCATGACTTAGGTTCCTAGACACTACAGCAATACAGTATACCAGCTACAGGCCGACAACCCCAAGTGTACACTGGGCACTGGCAGTTGATACTGTTTCGGTGAAAAAACGGTGACATTTTTAAATGAACTTTTTGGCCAAAATGAAAGTTTCCTGCCAAAACTTTCCTGTTTTTCATTAAAAAAATGAAACCAGAAGCTCAAGTGCTTTTCCATAACTCCAATTTTTTCCAGGTTTTGGCTTCTCACCCACATATATTATATGTTCTCCTAGGAAATTCTGAAAACAGGATTTTTTTTTTTTAAAAAGGTTCTCCATGAAAAACAAGAGGCAGTTCTGAGCTACTTTGCAGCTGGCCCCTTTGGTATTACTCTGCCCATTTTCAACATGTCCATCACGTGGCATTTGGGCATCTTTTAAGATTCCTAACACCTTCCTGAGTTTACACTAACCCCCACTGGGAATATTACTACACCAACAGAAAACGAGTACTTGTGGCACCTTAGAGACTAACAAATTTATTTGAGCATAAGCTTTCATCTGATGAAGTGAGCTGTAGCTCATGAAAGCTTATGCTCAAATAAATTTGTTAGTCTCTAAGGTGCCACAAGTACTCCTTTTCTTTTTTGCGAATACAGACTAACACGGCTGCTACTCTGAAACCTACACAAAAAGACGCCCATGGAATAGGAAAGCCAATGGAAGAGAATTAGTTAGCAGAGAATCGGCTATTCCAGTTTGGACCGTGAATCAACCAAACCTGCTATCTTTACTCTATCAGCAGCCTTTGCTCCATGTTTCAGAGGCAGGCAAAATCCTCCCAGGCACCCAGAGGCATCACGTAATGCTGGCCACGTAGAGAAAGGATGTTTATTTGGCGATCGGCTTATGCACAGAATCAGGAGATTCAACCACCTCTACCCTGGCCTGCATAATTTCCCGTGTTCTTGGTCAAAGTCAGGCTGCCTAGTCAAACCCAACAAAAATCTCTAGCCTCCTGCGGGAGCATATTCCAGAGGCTTCTTTTCTTTTAAGTCTGATGGTAACTTGGAGCTCATGCAATGGAAGGACAATAAGAACAGGGATTGATCCGCTCTGAGTACTCCCCACATACTTGCTGATGCCCTCCAGCTCTTTTTTCAGATCTAAACACTCAGCATTTCTTTTCTCCCTTTGATTGCAAGTTCTCCCACATCTCTAGACAGCTTCGCTGCCCTTCCTCTGGGTCCATGGCCACAGCTGTATCTTTAAGGTACATCACCACAAACCCCGTCTCGGCAGCTAAACTCAGTTAGGAGGCTCATGCGGTTGGCTCCTAAAGGAGAACTCTGCAGGCCAGTGGCAGAGCAAGCTCTGGAAGGGTTTGGAATGAGTAGAAGCCAGAGTCTAGCCAGCTTCATGGCCCGATGCAAGCTGTGCTAAGTTTAGCTTCTGCCGTTTATGTCCTTAATCACTACAATGAGAGTTGCCCTGTAAAAATTCTCAATAGTGCTGCGAGGGATAGCACCGTGTTACAGAGGATTAAGACAGGCACTGTGACCTGCTGGAAGAGTCACTGACTGCCTGGCACATGCCAGGATGGGAGGGCAAGAAGGAGCCCTCAATGAGCTCTCCAACACCCCACAGGGACACTGGGCACACAATGCAGCAGCCTCAGGAGGCTTTGGTCTCATGATTGGTGACCAGTCAGGATTCAGATTCCCGCTGCCAGAAAACTGTGCAACCCACCCACGAAAAGACCCTATTTGGTACTAGCCAACAGTCCTGAATACATGCTGGCCACTAGGTTACAAAAACAGGAAGCCAGCCCAGAGGAAGACATTAGTAAGAATCACACAGGTTGGGGCAAAAATCAGCTGCCTGCTGGCAACATTTCAGTGGAGCTTTTACATAAGCCAATAGATTTCCTCATTCACACAATCACTCATTGCACAGTTTCCTGCATTTTGGGAGGAAAACTGAAGCATGATCACATTTCCAGGCTGCTGCACAGGTGTCCAATCAGCTCAGCTCAGCTCCAGACTGAATGCAAATTCAAACAGGCAAGTGTTGGAGGTTGCTTTAGCAGTGCGGGGGTAACATTTGCAAAGGCCGTCCTTTGCCACATGCACAAACCAACTTCATGAATGTCACAGTTAAAAGCATGGGGGAAATCCTTTAAAAAAACAAAACAAACCACACTATCCCCTCAGCCTCTCCATCTCTTGGAAGGGGAGAAAACATTTCCCAGGCTTTAAATTCTTTGAGCCAAGAATCGGGATTCCTTCGTCCATTGGTGCCAGAAGGCTTTAAATGCTCACTGAAACAGCAGCTTCTTACGCTTGGTAGATAAGCTACCCTAAACCATCACTACTACGAATCAGATTTATAATCAGTGAGCGGCATGGCTGGCTTGAAACATTCCCTGTGTCCACGCATCATGAGAGTAGCTGGGGAGGGTGAGGAACCCACAAGAGGTCTTGAGACGGGTACAACTCACTTCTTGCAACACCCAGATCCCCAAAGCTGTGCTTTCTGTAACTGGTTGGGCTGACCCTCCTTCCTCCCAGCTCTCTGGGTAGTGACATATCCCACATCACATTGACCCACCTGCTACTCTGTGTGCCTGTTCTCTGGGCACTATGGCATGACTGGCCCAGATATTCCCAGAATGCACTGCTACACAGGTCAGGCACATGGTACAAACAGCTGTGCTGGCAGAACAGTCGCTGCTTGGGTACAAACTGAACCCCATTCCTTGTGACCAGCTATGGAGACCATGCCCCCAACTAGCACAAGAGGGAACTGGAGTGTGGGCAGGGCCGTGAATGTGGTGTTAAAAGCCTGGACTCCTGGCTTCCCACAAGCGGCACCAGCACCCTCTTCATCAGCAGAGCCAGTCTGGACCCAACACCCCTGGGAGCCCACAGCCCAGCCTGACATTTTCATTTGCCTGCCAAGGGATTTAAGCCCCTCTGCAGCAGAGGGTGGCTCAGAGCTAACCTGATACTGCCCAACGTACTTGTGAAAACCACTGCCCCAGGCAGCAAAACAGCTGTACCAGGGAATGCAAGAAGTCCACTGAGGGCCAAACCCCGAGGCCCTTACTGTGTCTTCATCCAGTCCTGCTCCCATAGACGTGAACAGGAACTGGCCTTAGGATTTGGCCTCTACTGGAACATATTCTCCTGGGGTGAGTTTCCAAACCGCTTTAAACATGACCAGGCTAGAAGCTGGAGGTAGGCTCTCCCCAGCATGGTCATACAGACCACAGAGCGCAAGCACCATTACCATTGTGATTCCAAGACTCCACACATCGGACTTCACGTTGTAGCCCTTCTGGTTCAGTTCCGGGTTTATTCTCTCGGGCTGTAATGACAAGATGGAAGATGCATTCAACTCATCTCATCTGCCCAACGTAGAAGACAGACAGACATACACCTACCAGCGTATATCTTGAACTATGAAACCCAGCCTAGGTGGGCTCCCCATGGGCTGATGTTAAGGTATAGGCTCCCCCGAGAAAAGGTTACCTCTAAACAAGACTGATCAAAGCAATGTCTTGATCAGCCTTATCCACATTAATTTTGTTCTTCTTTCCCCACATTCAAACTCCCAGAAATGGCTTCAATTGCAATTGCCAATATCGTCAGTTATGGTGGCTCTCCTGGTGCGAGGCACTGTGCATCCATCTGAGAAAAGGACAGTTCCTGCCCCAAGGAATGTACAGTCCGCACATATAACAAGACAGCAACAGGTGGGTAACGCTGGGTGGGGTGCTGGGAGGACAAGGCAAGCAGTGAAACAATACTGATTAGCTCAGTAAGTAGAAATGTCAGCACACTGTCTAGCCAATGAGGCAGCCAGCCAACAGGCATCTTCTGCCAACGGCCAGGCTAGTAAGACGATTCCCTGTGCTATTTTGAGGACAGAAGATGGCAGGGGAGCAGCCTGGGTTACAGAGAACACTTGGTGCCCAATCCAACAAAGCCCAGACTTAACTACACGGGTAACCCCGCTGACTCAATTATACAGATATGCAGTGACTTGAATGGGGCCCATTACATGCTTCAAGTTAAACCAAGTGCTTTGCTGAATCGGGGCCCCCAGAGAACATTCTGTGAGTGGTTCAATTTCAGGGCAGGCCAAGGGGAGTGGGCGAGTGGTTTGTTTTCATTCTGTTCCTACTTAAAATTAGGAGCTGGGGAGGGGACAGAGCCACCCACAGCTGATCCAAGGCAGAATGCAGGCTCAAGATGACAGACCAGATTATGCATCCACACACACTTACAGCCATGTAGGGTTTACAGCCAGCATCCATGGTCTTAGCAACGGAGTCCACCAAGTAGCCACTGATTCCAAAGTCACACATTTTCACGTGGCCCTCCTTATTAATGAGAACGTTGGAAGGCTTCACATCTAACAGGATTACAGAGATGGAGTGGATTACACCTTCCATTTAGAAAGCACAAAAGAAGTGGTCTACAGAATTAAGGAGGCTTAAAACCAGGAAGTCAATGTTCCTATCTGGCAGAGACTTTGCTGGGAATTCTGGCTGACTCAAGGGAGAGAGGATAAGCCAAAGGAAACAATACCAGAAGTCAAAAGCCCCACTGATCCTAGATTATATGCTCTTATTTTTAATATACTTTGCACTTCTATGGCACCTTATACCCCAAGACAATGAGCTAAGCCTCTACCTCAGGGGTGGCCAAATCTGAGCCTGAAAAGGAACCAGAATTTACCAACGTACATTGCCAAAGAGCCACAGTAATACGTCAGCAGCCCCCACATCAGCTCCTCCCCACCCCGGCTCCCAGCACCTCCCACCCACTGACAGCCCCGCCCTATCAGCACCTCCCACTCCCTCCCGATCAGCTATTTTGTGGCATGCAGGAGGCTGGGGGGGGGGCGAGGGAGGGAGAGGAGCAAGGGTAGTGCAGGCTCAAGGGAGGAAGCTGGAAGTGGTGGAGTGGGGGCATGGCCTGTGGCAGAGCCAGGAGTTGAGCAGTGAGCACCCCCCAGTACACTGGGAAGCTGGCGCCTGTCGCTCCAGCCCCGGAGTTGGTGCCTATACAAGGAGCAGCATATTAACGTCCGAAGAGCCGCATATGACTCCGGAGCCACAGGTGGCCGACCCTTGCTCTACCTCCTTAGGCGACAGACAGATCTCCTCTGATGCAGAACCTGAAGCGCAGACAGAATAAGTGACTTGCCCAAGGTTATGCCTCTGCTATAGCAGAGCAAGGAAGAGGACCTAGGTCTCCTGACTTCCAGTCCGAGTTTTAGCCATGAGTTCATCCTTCAGCCCCCAGCCAGCTGCAAGGAATTTGAGGGAATTTTTCTAACGGTTTGCAATTTATGTTCATTCTTCAGGAGCTGAGGTTGTGAGAGTGGGAAGTACGTGGAAATAAAATTGTTAAACATTCGAGCTAGAAAGGGGAAAAGGCACAGAATCATGTGGTGGGTTAGAAATAAGGCTACATTTTAGTCATGGGCATTTTGAGTAAAAGTCATGGACAGGTCACGGGCAGTAAACAAAAATTCACAGCTCATGACCTGTCTATGACTTAATATATACCCCTAACTAAAACTTGGGCCGGGTGCTCTGGGAGGGCAATCTAGGGGCGCCATGGGTGCTGGGGGGAGGAGGGGGCAGCAGCACAAGGTCCAGGACCCCTATTCGTGCTGGGGGGGGTGCGGGCAGGGGCACGTGACCCAGGACCCCTGCTAGTGCTGGGGGTTCGAGCAGCCCCTGAGCCAGCACCAGCCATTGCAGAAGTCACGAAGGTCACGGAATCTGTGACTTCTGTGACGGACATGCAGCCTTAGTTATAAGGAACAACTTCAATGAGTCATGGTGCAAAACATCCCTTAGGGTCAGGCCCTTAGGTTTGAAGCTTGTCTCAGGATTCTGAGCACCTTCTGCAAAATGAATCCAGGAGACCAGCCACACCCAGCATCGTACAGGATTTGTGCCCTTCTAAAATGGATTCCAAAGAGAGAGAATCATGCAGGCATGTCATTCTAGTCACCCAGCACTTACCTCTGTGAATCACTGACAGTTTACTGTGCAAATGCTCCAGTGCTCGCACAATCTAGAGATCAGAAGAGAAAGAACTTGTCAGACACACTGAACCTCACAGAGTAAGCCTTTCCCAGCAACACCACCACCAGCTTCTAAACGAGTACGTGTTCAAACAGGTGGCTTGTGCCATTAGCTTAAGGGCAACAGAGCCGGCAACGCGTGGTCTCCATGCATTCACATGAATGTCACAATGCTTAGGACCTGTGCAGCATGCCCCAGTGCCAAGCCCAAAGGTGGGGTCGGCAGGGGGATGGTACCGAAGAACACCACCCAGCATTCTCTGAGTGAAAGCCAGCCACTCACAGACACAGCGATCTTCCCGAGGATATCCTCAGGGATCGTCTTCTTCTTTTCCAGCACCTTCTTATAGAATTTATCCAGAGAGGTGTCCATCAGCTCCATGCAGATCCACACATCGCCCTAATGAGGGGAGAAGCAGTTCATGAGAAAGAGGAGGAGGAGGGAGGAGGAATTTCCTTGCACAGAATCACCCTGAGATCAAATGAAGGTGGCAGTCCCTGCCCTTTTGATGCGGGAAACCCTGTAAGCTGTTGCTGTAAGCAGCAGCTCCTTCTGTATCCAAGCTTCATGTTTGCCTGGGGCATGGGCCGGATGAAGACATATGGGCCAAAGCTGCACTTAAGATATCGTTGCGAGTACTGTTTTAGGGCCTGCTCCAAAGTACAGTGACATGGCTGGAAAGATCCCCATTGATGCAATGGGCTTTGAATCAGAGGTGGGACAGTGGAGGAGAGAGAGACTACCCCCCCTTCTCACCCAGTCTCCTTTGCACTTGGTGGATGTAATATGGTGGCCTAGGATCTACTCTTTCCGGAGAATTGACAGATCTGTGCCATGCTGGAGTCCAACCAGCCACTGAAACAGCCCCCGCAGAATGGCCAGGAGAGGCTGGATATGGGGTTCTTCAAGAAACCATTTCACCCCTGTACCATAAGCAGGTTAAGAACTGAGCTGCCAGAGCACACCAGATCTAATACTGCCCCATTACCTCTCGGAAGAGGGCTCCATAGAAGGTGACTGTATAGAAGCAGTCTACTGTCCTCATGGAGATGTCCAAGTCCATCAGTAACCTCTTCTGCTCTTGAGTGTTCACAGTCGCTCGGATTCTCTGAGAAAGAAAAAAGTCGTTAGCCAACAGTTACGCTCTTGGGCCCACACGTGACACCTCAGACCTCCCATTAAGTGCTTGGAGCTTTAAGGGCCCCATTGTTAGCCTAACCTTCACTAGGCCTCTTATCTTGCATCTGCAGTGCTGGTGGACAGAATTTTACCCACACCTTAGGTCATTTAGATGCATAGGTCCCAGATTTCCAGGTAGTGTACTTGGGTACCACTGAGGGATAGGAGTCTCCGCTACCATTGGTGGACTCCGTGGCAGGCACTGAAGCATGCTAGCCCCTGAACAGGCACTTAGATATCCAAATGGCCTACACAGGAGGTCCAGGTGACCAAGGGCATGAACCAAGTGGCTGCGATGTCATGCACTGAGCTTTGAAATGCTTCAGAGCTTCCTGTGGTGCTGGAGAAGCGCTGCATTCCCTACAGGAAGGTGGGTTCTGCTCATGTTTTTCCACACGCCTAGGTCAGGGCCTCCCCAAATCCAGCCCCACCAATGGAATGCTGGAGTCACACACAGAGCTACGCAGGATCTCATTAACACCCAGGTACCCAAGGAGACGGGGGCTCAATCCAACAGCCAGAGGAGTCGCTCAGGTTCTCTCCATCGACTCCAACGGGCGCTGGACTGGGTTTTTAGAGGAGCTGCTCCCTGCTCTCTCGAGCCTCATGCTCCACTGCGGGAGACCCCAATGCGATGTTCTCACCTTGACAGCCATGATGGTGCCACTCTGCGCGTGCCGTACTTTCTCCACCACTCCATAGGCCCCACGGCCCAGCTCCGAAATGGTCACCAAGTCATCAGCCTCCACTTCAAAGTTCTGTAGGAGAGAGGACACATCACCGTCTACACCAGCACCGATAAGAGATGGACGAAACATGACTAAGAGCGGAGGAGCGACAATCCCTCCCCCTGCTGCCACACACGAAAATAGACACCAACCACAGAACCAAGCTTTGACCTGAAGCGTCCACCCCAGACATTCACTTTGGTGATACCAGAAAGAAAAGGAGTACTTGTGGCACCTTAGAAACTAACACATTTATTAGAGCATAAGCTTTCGTGAGCTACAGCTCACTTCATCGGATGCATCCGATGAAGTGAGCTGTAGCTCACGAAAGCTTATGCTCTAATAAATTTGTTAGTCTCTAAGGTGCCACAAGTACTCCTTTTCTTTTTGCGAATACAGACTAACACGGCTGCTACTCTGAAACCTTTGATGGGACCGTAACACACTGGTTCAGTTCATTCATGACTCCTGCTAGACGTGGCCCACAGTACTATAACAGCCTGCTGCCGATGCACAGCTAGTGAAGTTACTTCTTTGGCTCACGTGATAGGCCTATAATTTTGGTCCCAGGTTTCGTCCCCACTTACCGCTGTGTCTGTAAGTAGGTCAGACAAACAACTTCATTTAGCTTGGGCAAGGGCAGAGGAGGTTAAGTAGCCCACTTTTCATTTGTCCCACCACAACTTTCCTACCAAATAAGAGGAGAAACACTGTGGAGCTTCCATTGGATATGCCCAACCATGCTGGAAACCCAGCACCATCCTGTTTAGTCCCGTTCCGTACCCATTGTCACTGCACAGGAGATGCTACCATGCAAAGGGAAGACCTGCTTAGGGCCAACAGCATCCAGTGGGTGAAATGAAGTCTGAATTCAGGGCATCAGAGAGCCTTCTCCTACCAGACCCCTGTGAAGTTGGCTCTGTCCAAAGTTATTGAAACATATCCACATTTGACAATCTCCCAGCATGAATCCAGTCACACTAGGTGCTAGCTGCAATCCATGAAGTGGTGGCATAGACTGGGCTTTTCCATGCACTGGCTGGGACACACTTCACCTAAAGCATTTCTTCACAGTTTAGACAGCACAGACTGGGCCAGCACTCCACGCTAGACAAGGACTAACTAGACCGTGTGTCTGCGATGTCACAATATTAACATGAGAGACTCAGACGCCACTGCAAGCAGACGTGGCTGGGAGAGCAGCACATAACTTGCTACACAGTGTACGCTAAAGACTGCAACTGCACCGTGCGCTGCTAGGTTACTGCCTTTGTAAAGTGATTTAAACAGGACAGCAAGCTGGGCTCAGTGAACCATCCCCTTCCCTGCCTCAGCACCTCCACCAAGCGCTTCCGCACCTTGCTCTCACTAAGTGGCTTTGCTCAAACATGTGAAAACAATTAAACACACTGGCGCCACCCAGCCACCTCAGGTGAACTCCGCAGCCGCCTTGAGGTGGGGAGACACATATGAAGACATATGCTGGCTGTTACAGAAGCCGGGATACTGTATATTTTCCCAGCCCCATGTCAGAGATTATGGCCAAGACGGGAAAGCAGGTTCCTTGCTGCCTTCCTCCCCAGGACCTGTATGAAGCCCAATGCCCCCACAACCACTTGGCAGTCAGAGCCCAGCCATGGCAAACTGCCATTGCAGAAGGCAGCTAACGCTGTTGGTTTCTCCCCCCCGACACACACGCTTCTCCATATCAGAATTACTGGTACAAGGATGTGTCTATAGTGGCTGAATAGGCAGCAAACCTGAGCTGAAAGCCAGGCCCGCTCTATCCTGCGCCATCTTGTGTTCCACAGGTAATTCGGGGAAGCCATAGGTCAACCTTGGGTGCAGCTGTGACCCGAGCATGACCTCCAGCAATCCTAGGAACTATGGAACTCTATAAGCCTGCCCCATCCTGCTTTGAAAACTTTTCAGACTCCAGCCAAGCAGCAAATGTGCTGCTACAGAAGCTCAATCAATAGACCTTTAGGGAACCTTATCAACGGGCATGCGCATCGCAGCTAGCCAAGTGATCTTCCACTTTCTGCTGCTTTATACCGACATGTACCCAAGGATGCGAAAGGAATTTCATTCAGTACTGATCATGGACCTTCATTTTTCTAGTTGGGTGAACCGATGTGGGAGAGAAAATGTTGACTCTCCGGCCTTAAGACTTACAGAAGTCCCTTGTTTTAAGGGAACAATGCATCATCATCTGTGTATCTGTGTACCCATATATTCAAGGCAAATGGGGAAAAGGGGCTTCTGCCTTATTTACACTTCTTAGGAAGAAAGGTCTGAAAGTTGACTCTTCCCTCACCTCCCCAAAAAAACATTAATAGTCATCTTGTTGTCGATACCCAAGATTGCAATTGCTTGTCTACCCTAGGAGACTCTGGACAGCTGGAGAACTAGCAAGATTGTCAGGAATCAAAAGAAGATTGGAGATGGATAACAAGAGTACACTTTTATAATAACATGGATTAAAAAACCCTGAGATCTAGAAGGATCCAAACAGGTTTCAGGGCATAAACCAACCTCTAACTAATTGGGGTTAGGGACAGACTTCCTTGGGGGCAGGTTATCCCTCCACTACCTCCTGCACCTTCCTCTGAAACTACTGCTACTAGCTATTGTTGGATCCAAGTTCCTGGACCAGATGATCTGATCCAGTCTAGCAATTCCTGTAATGTCCCTCATACCAACGAAGTGAAAGCTGGTTAATCAAGGAAGCGATTTTAATTGAGACTGTTTAACTTTGTTGCAATTAACACCTAAAAGAAAGCATCAACTCCACTCATCCCTTCTATCCTAGGCTGGGATAGCTTTCTGCACATCTGAGAGTCACTCAACAGAGCTTCCTTCAAAGAGATGAAGGCTAGACTTGACATTCCTGATATTTCTAAGAGTTGAGACTTTTTTTAAACACACACCTTTCCAGCCATCTTTATAAACAGTGAGGAGCAGAAAGGGCTGACACCCCCTTCTGCTCTTTGCATCAACAAGTTTGTTACATTATGGCTCTTACTACAAGGCAAAGGAGAATTTAAACAGGGGAACATAGCTGGTGAAGTAGGACACTTGCATGGCTGCTGGTGATGGCAGAGTACTGTCTTCACCCACTCCAGGGCTCTCCTACTTTCCATCTAGATATTATATGGCCATCATACCCTGGTACCAGTGCACCTTAAAACTGTGAATGGATGTAATCCTTGTGATGCCCCATTTAACAGACAGGGGACGGAAAGATCCAGGATAGACTAAGTGACTTGCCCAAGGTCACACAGGGAGCACGTGCCCATGCTGATCCCCAGTCTCTTGAGCCCAACACACAGCTCCATCCGCTAGATTATCCTTCCTCTCCTACGTAATCATGGGCTACTCCCCCAAGATTTATTCACACACCCATTCAGCATAACAAAGACCAATCGGTTCCTTGCCCTGAGAATTGTGCGAGGAAGCTGCAAGCACTCCGCCCAGCCAGCTGCAGCCCTTCCTTTGCAAGACAAGACTGGAATGGCCCCTGGTTTTGCTTTGGTCTTCAGGAAATCAACTGTTTACATAGGAGTCAAAGCTAAGCTGTGAGGAAGGGCGGGTAAGGTAAGACATTTGTTGCACAAGGGGGAGGACTCTGCTCCAGAAACAATGCCTGCAGGTTACACCCAGAGTAGAGGGGGAAACAGGGCTGTGTGCTGAAGACAGGCGGGCAGTGTACGTCTGGGCCTAAAGAGCCCTCTCTGCATAGCCACCGAGCTGTGTAATGGTCAAAAGGAGAACTCTACCACACGGTGCCTTTTAACTCTCAACACCGTCCACTAAAGCCAGATGACTCTGGTCCCCGTATGGTCCAGGAAGCAGGGGAGTTCCATGCCTGAACTCAGCCGTAAGGCATGCACTGCCCAGCACAGGAAGTCGCCAGCCGCTTCCCCTGCAATACAGCACATCCTGGAAGGAGCTGGCTAGGGCAGGGGGCAGGTCAGCAAGCAGAGTTAGGCTGACCGGAGACCCATGAAAATCACTACCCAAGGGGTTGCCTCCCATCGGTGCCAGCGGATCAAGCATGCAGCAGCAGGCTCCCAGCTCCCAAGAGGGCATCTGTGCTGCCTCCAGAGCAACCATTCAGTGAGCGCTCCAGTTTATTCTTTTATTCGGGCGTTTGCATGAACCACTTCCAAAAGCCAGCGACTCCTTCCCCCCGGCATGAAGGGCCAATGGAGTTCCCAGCACAGCGTTCTGCCAGGATCATCCTCCCTGCTGCTTGCCATGGTCTGAGTTCCCACCCGCCAGGGTGCAGGGGGACTAATCCCCTCCACGCTGCTGTGCCAACGCCTGGCAGGGCTGGTTTAGGGTTAGAGCAGGGACCACGGTGCACATATTTATGGTTTGCAAAGACACAGTGGACTATGGCTGGGTTTTTCAGCCACAACTGCAGGTGCTTCAATGCTCCCTCCCTGCCCCCATGCTGCTCCAGTCTGACGTGCAGGCAGCACAAAACTCCGGGTCACAGAGAGCCAAAGCAAGACTCCTGCACGCAAAGAGGAAGTCAAGAACCTGTAGAGACGCTCATACCACAGCACAACAGCCTGAGGAGAAAGAGGCCGCATGCACCTGCTGGGGGAGAGGGGAGGGGAGGGGGACATTTCTGGCCAGCCAGTTCTGTCACTTGTTTAATTAAAACGAGGTGGGCAAGCGGCATGTATGCTGCACGCTCAGCAGCATCTAGTATCTCTCAAAGTAGGGAGGCAGTGTGCGGCTCTGCACTGGGACTGCTTGGAGAGCCACAGGGCAAGGGAACAGACCAGCAGGCAGAGAGTCCTTTCCCTGAGCTCCAGCCCCCTTAGAGCGCCGCACTGCCAGGCTGCTACAAAGCATCTCTTCCCCCCACCCCACCCCCTCCTCCCGCAAACCATTAACCTGCGCAGTACCCAACGGCCACTCAAACAAAGGCAATTGGGCCATTTTGTGGGAACAAGGCAGGCTTCCCCTTCCCCCCGCCCGGCGCACAGAGGGCTGGAGATCCAGATCTTATCTGACTTGCCACCTGCCCAGGATGGAAGATAAACAGCTAGTTATAGCTCTCCTCCGAGGCACTATTTTTAGCCCCACTGCAAACAGCCTGACCCAGCCCCAGGAGGGCCCGTAACAAGAGACCGAACGAGCAGAGGCAACAACTATTTCCAGCTGGTGTTTTTCATTAGAGCACTAGGCATCGCCGGGTAAATCCAAGGGAGACAGAGGAGGAAAGGTGTGGAGACACGGAAGGGTTATGGCACCATGCAAGACCCAGGCCTGGCTTCTCTTTAGAGACCTGCAATGAACAGCCCTGGAAATTAGCAACACAAGCGGGGCTTTGTTAGGGAGAGTGCATGGAGCTCACTCGGACTGACTGCAGCTCGGCACGCTGGAGGAAGGGTCCTTCACTTTCTGCCCTTTAGCTGCACAGCGCTTCACACAGCCAGGGAAGCTCATTCCCTCACACATGGCTTCAGTGCAGTCCAATGTGATCAGGCAGGCATTGAAGCAAGCCACATGACTTGCCACACTGCCTTGTAGCCACAGAGAGGATAAGAGCCCTTCTACTGCTGCCAGGGGAGGGAGATTTCTGCTTGCTCAAGCAGCAGCCCAGGCCTGCGGAGTGGGGGACGAGAGATCAGGGTTGTAATCCTAGCCCTGCAGGTAGGGGATTGTGTCTGGTCTCTGCAGAACGTGGATTTGTTCTAGAAGCACAACAGCTTTGCACACCCAGCACAAGACTTTCTATCCTGCAGGATCCCAAAGTGATCTACCCAAGCGAGGCCACGTCTACACGACCAACTTTGGTCGATGCATGTGATGCCGGCATTCGGCCACTGCAGCTGGTACATCGCTTGCATCCATACAAAGCGCAATGTCTTCTGGGAAATTTTTGCAACGTGTTGTGTGATAAAAAATGACTAGCCCAGGGATCTTTGGAAGCTAAGGGTCAAGTTCCCAGCATGCAAATTTCTCCATCCCATAATGCTATCCATGGGCCATTAATTTTCATGACTTTTTTTTTTTTTTTTTTTAAAGTCCCTCAAACCCGCATGGCTCATTTCGTTGTCCGCCATCTGGGATAGAAGCAGGGAACCTGCAGAGCCCTGCTCTATTCTCATAAGCATTGCTGGGCCGGTGGCCTAAAAGAGACAGACTGGGGCTCAGAAGACCCAGTTCTGCCACAGATCTTCTGTGTGACCTTGAACAAGTCTCTTGTCTTCTCGATCCCTCAGCGTCTCCATGTAGAAAACAGAGACAATGCTGCCCTACATCACAGGGTGCATTTTAAGACCCTGACACAGAAGGTGCCAGAGACCTATTCACTACACAGCCCTGGTGATGGCCCCCACCTCTGAGGTGGAGGGTGTCACTAGGCTGACAGTGGATGCACAGGACAGTGAGATGGGGGAGGTATTTTGGGCAAGCCTCCACTCTTACAATAAGGGACCAGGGGATTCCCTCATGTCCATGCACAGAAGAAGATAGCCTACTGCATTCCTTGCAGAGCACCACCTTTGAGGCCTCGTCAAGACGGCACCTTTAAGAAGAGAGGCTATCTGTCTCTGAAGAACAATGGGTTTTCTCAGCCCAGTCTGGATTCCAGCCAACATGGCAGAAGAGCATAGGTTTTGCAGTCCTGGTGCACAGATCCTTACCCACCTTCCACTAGAATCACTGCTGGTCTTGTTCCTTTCTGAACTGCAGGGCCCGTCCAGGGAGCCAAGGACTCTGCTCCCAGCAGGCCTCTGAGCTGCATCATCCCATTGCTCACTCTCTCCAGCACCTACCACTAACTGGGTGGAGTTCTCTGGCCTGTGCCATGCAGGGGTCAGGCTGGTAGATCAGAATGGTCCCTTCTGGCCTTAATAGATTAACTGTTAAGCAGAACTGGTGACAGTGTTTCAAATTTAACCAATTCCTCACCCCATCTCCACCACTTGGCCATTCATCTTTTAGATCCTGGTGCCGATACTCATCACTGAATGTGGGAAGGTTTTGCAGACTGAAATATCAATCCATTGTAGTAACCCCACTGGAGGCAGCAAGAGTGCAGGTTGCCACCAGGATGAGCTCAATGTTCTTTGAAATTTAAGACCGCTTTTGTAGACATTTGACAATTGGTGAGATAGACAGACTAGAGGGATCTGACACACATATGGGGGTGGTGAGGTACAAGCAAGGACCAGAAGGAGGAAAAACCATTGAAACATACTTTATCTCCAATCGTAATGAAGGTTCTGGAGTCCAAGTTCCTTGGTGGCCTGCATGGAAAAAAGAGAAGTTGGCAAGGAGATCAGTGACTGCACTCTCTCACAGCAGGTCTCAAACCCATGAAGCGCTTGCATTGCCCACATCCCCCCACTCCTTACGGTCCCATTTACAAATACGGGCCTCTATCCTGCCAGCACTGGAGTACATACGTAGCCTTCCTCATACACAGAGCCTCTGCTGCCTACTCGCATGATTCAAGCGATGAATGTGCTCCAGCGTTTGTTGGATCCGGGCCATAGTCAACCCGAAAGGAGTCAAATACATCCAACCAATAGGCCAGTGGAGATTCGCTCACTTCAGGAGATCAGCCAGAGACACCGATTTACAACATTCAATGATTTCATGGTGGACTAGCCCAGCCAGTCACATCATGACATCCACCGTCAACACAACATGACTGCCAAGTAGCATGAAAAACCCAGCTATAGAAGACAGAAGCTATTTCCTAGATGCAGCATTGTGTCTACTTAAGGGCCTGTTTCACTCACCTCTGACACGCAAGTAGGCTAACATTTTAGTGGCATTGCGCTGCAATGAACACTATCTGGCTGATTTTTTTTTTTTTTTTAAGACAGTTCCTTACCTGTTACTATCTATCACCTTCGATTATTGTTAAAATAGATTTTAAAAACTAGGTTTACTTTCCATCGCTCACGGGTGGTTACTTCCCCCCTCGCTCTCACCCCTACTTAGCTTGGAGAATAACAGCAGCCAGTTAGTTTACCCTCTAGGTTCTCGTGTGCTAGCACAACATTGCTATGTCTGCCTTCAAGGAATGGTTTCATTCCAAAGCAAAAGCTCTGCACTGCTCTCTAAGGTCATGGAAATATTTCTGTTACACTTCATAAAGTTCAGAAAAACCTGGGTTTGGGGCCTAAGCTATTGTATCACATCCCTTTTACGAGGAGCCCTCCGGGAGGGAGGAAAAGCACAGGCAGATAACTGTACGTTCACACATTAGGCTTTCCCCTTCAGAGACTTGCATTCAAATGTTGAAAGGAGCATAACTGAATGAGCCTGATGGTTCGCCAACTAGTGGCCTCTGCTAGGAGCAGCTTAGGAATAAACCAGGTGCAGTGCTGCAGGTCAGGACAGAGGGACAGGCAGTGCCTTGTACCAGTCTGCATGCTGCCAAACTTTGATCACTGCTGCAAATGGCTCTCCATCCCAACAAGGAATGACTTCCACAGTAACAGGAGAGAGACACATTCCAGTGAGCTGAGATATGAGTGGGTACCAAACACCAGGCACCGGATTGTAGCAACAAAACACAAACAAGATATTCTGTGCCCTCCATGTACCAAGGCATTAGAGTGTTAATGATTGAAATTAACACCGATGCAGCAAGATTCCAGCAGCCCGTTAAATAACGATTTCCCAGCTCTGACACCCACAGCTGGCTCACAGGTCACATGACACTTCTAATTCTAACACACACAACCCTGCAGAACCCCAGTGAGATCAATGGCTTGCTGCGTGGATTGGTCAATGCCACCACGAGCCAGGTGCCTAGACACTACCACAATACAGAGAAAAAGATTTAAAAATTAAGTTTACACTAAAAAAATAGAAAGAAAAGAAAGCTGGATTTCTAAAACTGAAATGGAATATTCCTCTCGCGTTGACAAATCTTTAAATCTTTAGCCTGAAATCTCAAGGCAGACTTGCAGCAGCATCGAAAGTCAGCATTCAGCAGCAGCGACTTACGTTGGGTTCATGACAGGTTGCTTGATGGGGACACATGTTATTTTCAGATCCCGTTTCTTCTTGCCTTTCACTGAAAGAGAGAAGAGACACCTGACAGCTAGACATGTTAGCTCATTTCCCCTCCCCCACCCCCAAAGCATCTTCCTACCCTGCACAAAAAGACTGGCTACAGATAAGTTACCAAAAAGAAAAGGAGGACTTGTGGCACCTTAGAGACTAAAATTTATTTGAGCATAAGCTTTCGTGAGCTACAGCTCACTGAATGCATCCAATGAAGTGAGCTGTAGCTCACAAAAGCTTATGCTCAAATCAATTTGTTAGTCTCTAAGGTGCTACAAGTACTCCTTTTCCTTTTTGCCAATACAGACTAACATGGCTGCTACTCTGAAAACTGAGATAAGTTAGCATCCAGTTCCACAGCCATTTGAACCCTGGGGCTGGCTGGTTGCTTTCCACTATAGCTAGATCCAAGCAGAACAGGAAGCAACTCAAGGGTTCAGAAATGGTTCGAAGCCAGATATCACAGCCCAGTCTTAACCTCTCTGTCCCAGATTGTTCGGCCCCTAAGGGAAACTTATCTACCTTGGGCTTCTCCAAGCTGCTCCTTAGTCTAGTCTTTTGTTCCTCCTCTCCCAAACTACTCTGGTGGTTTCCTCTTCCTACCTCTCGAGGACAGTCTATGTCACAGCAGAATGTAGCCAGCAAGAGATGCTGAAAAGCAAGTTGGCAGGGAATGCTCTCTTCATGACTGTCCCATTATGTACAAGCCTAAGGAACAGGGCAACTCCAGCACAACTGGGCTTGGAAGGGCTTTAAAAACAGAAAAGTGGTGCAAGAACCAGATGCACCAGCCTTTCATTTCTGGGGAGACCAGAGGCCTGATTCTCTTCTGCCTTGCACCTTGTCATCAACGTGGGTCTAGTGCTACCAGCTGTAAGTGATAACAGAGCAGGGGAGGATCAAGCCCTTGGCTTTAAATTTTGTGTCAGTCACAAGTGAAAACAGGCTGTGGGTCTCATCACAGCCATTAATGGACATTTGTTCACATCACAGAAGCCCAGGCTAGAACACCACTGTCCAAAGACAGCAGGACAAAAAGGTGCATGGCAAAGCATCTTAGCCGAACTGCGTGCGATCACACCACTCTTACTATCCCTGATACACTTTTAATTACACAGATCAGCTTAAATAAATCATTTTGCTGGGCACCTACCTGGCTTGGATGGCTCTAAAGATCCTCTGGAATCTAAAAAAAAAAAAAAAAAAAGATTAGATCTGTTTTAATGGAGTAAGACCAAGCTTGGTACAAATCAAGCCTCTATGCTATTGGGCAACACAAAATTCATTCCAGCATCCAACGCACATCTGAAAAGGAAAGGAGCCCTGTTTGTATTTTCCACAAAGGTAGGAGATGCTCACAAAATGGAGCTGCAGCAGAATTGGAGAGACTAGCCTGCAATGAAATTGTTCTGCCAAATTCGGCAGAATGCATTAGGCATGGAAGCTTCAGCCTACAGCGAAGACTCTGCAAAAGATCACGTTCACTAAACCGAGCTCTCCTCTTATTTTATGCATGAATTGTGCTGGGTTGATAGGAGATCTTTTGGCCACATGAGGTCGCCGCACCATTAATGTTACATCACAGAAGCCCAGGTCACCAGATCTTACAAAATTCACTCAGCACAAGAATATCACCGATTTCATCCGGGAGGAGCTAGTAGGCAGCTGTGCAGAGGTTGAAAACCATGTTTTACAGACACCAACCTACCTCAGCATCATGAACATACCAAAAAGAAGATTGCAGTTTGCTGCCAACTGCTCTTTTAGGGCATTGACCTAGAAGACACCTGAAGAGGGGTGTTCTAGTGATCTGATTGCAGGACCTCTCCGGTTCTACTAGCAGCAGCTAAGTGCCCTTGAGCAAGTCACAACCTCCCTGTGAAGTGGGAATGGTACCTACCCACCTGCCTCATGGGGGCCTAGTCAAAGTGTGTCCATGTCTCTGAACGCAGCAGAGGGGGAGCAGAGCTTACTGTAGATTGAGATCTCAGAGTGGAGACAACAGGACATCAGTAGGAAGGCTGCTGTGTGTATAGGAGAGGAGAATTCCTGCAGTAGCATTAACAGACCCAGAGAGGCAGCAATTGCCACAGCCCTCTGTGTCCTGATCAGACAGATGAGACGTACAAAATGTTCCCAACACAAAATGTTGCTGTGCATGTCGCCAGCCGGCACCAGATGCCCCTGACAATAAGAACTCCTGAAATACACTTCTCTTCCCCTCCTCCAGCAAGCCACAGCCTTCTCATGGCTCAGAACATGGAAGGGGGGCAGCATGGAAAAAGCAGATCTGAAGGTTTCTGCTAGGTTGCTGCAGGAGGTGGCCGTGCTGGATTCCAGCCCCTGGCATCCTAGTCAAAGAGCTTAATAACGGCACCTGCTTTCATACCATGCTGTAGGATGGGTCGGACCAAATGCCAGGAGGGAAACTTTATGCAGACCACCAGATCAGAGCAGCCACTGGATATCAGAGGCTCTTCCTCCACCACCCACTGCCTTTCATCTCCCCTGCTCCAGAGTTCAATGGAGCAGCAGCCTCCTTATGTCACAGGCAATCCCTGTGATCTGGCGAACGTACACAACAGTGCTGAGCTCGAGCACTGGGCAAGCCATCCATCTTTGGTCACCCAATGGCCGACTGCACTATGGCCCTCTGGCTGCCAGGGTTCACCCTAGGAAGATTCGCTGGCAGCAGCTACACCAGGAGTTGCCCCATAGGGCATGCTCGGTTAACGACCATTGGTTCTACCCCGTGTAATGGAGAGGTTAAGGCTCCCCCAGGGGTGTTCTCTACCCCTGTCCGGGCCCTAAAGAGACCTAGTGGAGACCCTCTTTGGAGCCGGTCAGTTCTGCTTCTAGACCAACCAGGGCACTGCTGCGCAAGGCAACCCCCTTCCTTTTCCCCATGCCCAGTACCAAAGCACACTGCACCAGCAGCCCGTCCTGTCCCACAGAGGGAGGTGGGTTCAATCAGTAGCCCCTTATTATTAGCCTCGCCTTCCCCATCATGCACCAACAAAACCAACCTGGCAGCTCCCATATTTATTCCCATTGTGCAGTTGCAACCCTTGAGATAAGGAAAGGGATCCTAACTTGTGTCACAACAAAATCCCCACCACCTTAGCCAAGGAGAGTCCTACACTCCCGGGGGAGGGAGGTGCAAACTTGCTGTCTAGCCTCAACAGCAAGTGGCCCGCTCCTAACTGAGCAAGCTCTGCTGGAGAGTCTGCCTTCTGTTTAGTGAGCTGTCAACACTGCAGCAGTCACAGTTTCAGGTTTGCTAGCATGTAGCTTTTCCTCCCGGAGCCCAGATGGGTGAGAGAAGCTATAAATAACCCTGGGAGATTTACACTCTGATGATACTTCTCTGAATACTTGCTTGAGCACCACAGGAGCAAACATGAAACAAAGAACAAATCCATTCACCAGCTCTGAAATTCCCCACCCCCAGAAGCCACGTGTTTCCAGGTACCGAGCGCTCACCTCAGAGCCACAGATTAGAGCCCGCTGACACCAGCTCAGATCACCTCTCTGCTCTGCCCAATTCACCTGCAGCTACAGCAGCACAGAGCATGCACCAAGACTCACTGGCTTCTCCTGCACTTCATTTTGGCCCTGAATCAGCAAAACTCTTTAGCACACGTTTAACTTGCTACTTAGCACTTAAACCCATTTGGAAAAATCCCACCCTAAGTGACCTGGGAGCACAAATCCCATTCACTTGCAGGGGGTGAATTCCCTTTCAGTGGGCCAAAAGTCAACAAGTCTGGAAAATCCCACCCTTAAGCACATACTTCAGTTCCATCAAAACAAAGGGATTTCAGTGCTTTGCTCCGTCAGGGCCTTTTAAGAGACCTCTGCCTTCTGCCCAACCCCCCCGGCCCCAGCCACAGAATGCAGCCTTGTCCAAAAGGAAAGCCCTTTGCTCCCATACTTCCTGCTGTGTGCATTCACCCATTCCAGTGCACCGATAAAGGCCGTGAAAGCCTCTTAGGGCTAATTCAGATGGAGTGAAATTCCAGGTCTCAAATTGCCACCCTGCTATGCAGTGTACACGGCCCAGCTCCAGCTCCCCATTCAGCTGCCACTCAGAGAGGCGGTTCTGTGGGAGTGGGCGTGTCATTCTAGGAGGGTCCTGTTGCATTTGTACATGGGACCTGCCACTTTTTAGATCCAGCATGAGTCCCATGCTCTGGGGTGGCTTTATAAAAACACCAGCTTCCCTTTTTTTGTGCCTGCAGATGAAAACGAGTCAACATCTGCCTGCATGCCTCCCCCCCGACCCCCATGAGATGCCCACATGCCTGTGTGTGCACCTGAAAATCATTATGCCCATAAAACTGCACCTGTACTCGTTTGTGGGCACAAAAAGGGAGGCTGGTTTAAGGCCTCCATTGGGAGCCAGAGCTGAAGGTGGTTGTTAAAAAGCCTCCGTCTGTGCTGGAAACTGAAATGAGCTGGATCTGGTTTAAAGGAAGCTATTTTGCTTAATCCTTCTGCTGCCCATTTAGCCACTATTGCCCTGAAGTTACCATAGTAACTACCAGCAGGGTATACAATGCTGCTTCTATGCTACAGGCTTCATTGAGGCTTGCAGCACAGTGATAAGTGATGCATCCAGCTGGTGCCTAAGCAGGCTCCAGGTACGGTTTGACTCGCTGCAGACTCCCCTCTTGGCCCTGAACTTAGGGGTCAGTCCAGAGGTAGCTGGGGCCAAGTCAAACATCTCTGCACCATGTTACTTAATAGATTGCGCATCTGCAGAAAACAGTCCGCTTGCAACGGCAGAGAGGGAGGATGGTGTAGAAGAACTTAGCGGGTTAGCCTGGGACTCAGACCTGGGATCGATACCCTGCTCTGCCACAGCCTTCCCGTGTTAAGTCACTTAGTCTCTCTGGGTACATCTACGCTGCAGTTAGACACCCGCAGCTGGCCTGTGCGAGCTGACTGGGGCTAAGAGGCTCAGGCTAAGGGGTTATTTAACTGCAGAGTAGAGATTCAGGCATGGGCTGGAGTCCGGGGTTCTAGGACCCTGAGAGGTGGGAGGGTCCCACAGTTCAGGCTGCAGCCCGAGCTGGAATCTCTACCCTTCAAACAGCTCCATGAGCCCGAGTCAGCTGGCATGGGCCAGCTGCGGATGTGTAATAGTAAGTGCAGACATATCCCTCTGTGCCTCAATTTCCTATCTGTACAGCGGAGATTACAGCACAGGGGTTTTGCAAGGACAAAACACACTGAAGACTGATGCACCCTGCTATATGGTCCATGGGGGGGGGGGACCCAGATATAGACTGAAAAGGCAGCTCTCAGGAATGGTTTCAGAGCTCCTGGTGAAAACCCCAAATGTAAGCATCCCTGCCCCTCACTTTTCTAGAAGCCAAGCACAGAACCTGTCTCTACTGGTGAGCACGGGGGCTTTGTTGTTTCTTTTACACACTCCCCTGTCCCTTCCCCAAACGTAGCTATCTGGTGCAGACCAGCAGTATAGCTGCACTACCTCAGTGTTGATCAGGGCATGCACACGAATGACCTACTCCAGTAAGCAACTGAGGGAGTGAGACTCTCCCCCTCATCTAAGCACACCCTGAAGGCACTTCCTGGCTCAGATCTAAAAACTGTGACTAAACCAAGGCATGGAGGAGAAACTATCAGGCTCCACACCCAACTCCCTTGCTCTGGCAGTGCCGTTAACCTCGATCCAAAGTACCCTCAGCGCTCACCTGCAGTCACCTTGATAACCATGTGCACAGCTGCTACGATGCACACACCGCTCGCATGGGAGCCGGTGACCTGCAGCTGATCCCTGTGTTCTAGCTTGATCATTAGGGCTCTCCCCAGGAAGAGGAAAACAGTAACCCTCTAAGGGCTCTCTGTATTCTGGCAATAGTCTCTTGCTCCAGAGGCATAGGCATTCTTAAGCCCAACACTGCGCCAAGATCAGCCAGCACAGCTCCAAGTGGAGACCAACACTACCACTACAGCAGGCGCTAGTGACATCAGGGGTACCTGTCACAGCAGAGCTGAGTCATTCTTCATAAGCACAAGAATTGATTAGGTCAGTGCCAGGCACTGGCAGATGCACTGTGATTGCTCCTGGTAGGTAGGAAGGTGGGTGCTCTGTGATTGCCTCCTGACAAGCAGACGGACACCCCATTTCAGGGGAAAGGAAGGGGTGGGGGAAAAGAGGACTTTTTAAAGAGAGTGGGATGAGAATTACAAAACCCTGCAACTCAAGACCTTCCAACCTGGCCAACTCCTGGCAAAGCATCCATTTCCAGCCCCAGCAGGTGGCTACATATGAGCTCTTAACTACATGTCATCTCGATTACCATCTCTCCCACACACCTGAATTCCAACAAGGTTTCCACTAGAGCTAGAAACAAATGCTTCCTGAGAACCCTGGACTCATCCCAGCTCCCCAGTGCATTGACCTCTAGCACGAGAAGCTTGAGAAACATGGGGCCAGATCCTCAGCTGGTGTAAACCCAAGTAGCCCCACAGTCTTCAGCATAGCTCCACTGATTTATGCCAGCCAAAGACTGGGCACATATGCTGCAAGGATCATGTCAGAATTCAAATGAGGCAAAGAGATGGTAATCAGAATGACATGATTTCAGGGATGCAGAGCTCAAAAGGCTTGTGAGCCTTATCTAACTCAGGCAACCCCGCAGAGCCACAGAAACAACACATGTCCATGAGAACATGAGCGCGGCCATACTGGGTCAGACCAAAGGTCCATCTAGCCCAGTATCCTGTCTTCCGACAGTGGCCGATGCCAGATGCCCCAGAGAGAATGAACAAAACAGGTCATCATTATGTGATCCATCCCCTTTCACTCTCTCCCAGTCCAACAGCAAATACTCAGCTGCCTTAAGGTACGTTTACACTGGGAACAATAGTAAGGTATTCTCTTGCACTGGTGCAGCTCTCCTAATGTGATGCTAACAGCAGAGGAAATGGTCAACACAGCCACGGAACAGGCACACTGACTGCCGTGTCCTCTGAGTAGAGCCGCCATTGGTTGCACCAGCGTTGGGGAAAAGTTGGCAGGAATTCCTTGCGCAGGCAGGATTCCAGTCCCCAGCATGTCACCACAGGCACATCTCTGCATCCTTCATGCAGAGAGAGGAACTATTTCCCTCCCTAGAGGAAGCCACCGAAAATTTCTCCTGCCACAACCTTGATAAAGTTTAAAACCAGCCAATTGTATTCCTGGAGCTGTTTAATTCCACCTCGGTGTATGCATGTGTGTGGTACCTCTCCCTACTGGCTCACGTGGGTGGAAACTAGCAGGACAAATCTTAAGAACTGTAAATAAAGCTATTTGACTGAGCTGACCTTTGAAATGCAACCTCTGTTGCCTCATGGCCTCTGTACTCCCATGTGCCAGCCCCAGGTAAGGCACTGTGCAGAGGAAAGAGCAGCGCTACAGAATCTACCATACAGGGGGAACTGGGACGAGAACTGGAGCATTAACAAGAAAGTTGGCTTGAGGGTGGGGGAAAGGAAGTTAGCATAGCTCAGTGGTTTGAGCATTGGCCTGCTAAACCCAGGGTTGGGAGTTCAATCCTTGAGGGGGCCATTTAGGAATCTGGGGCAAAAATTGGGGATTGTGCCTGCTTTGAGCAGGGGGTTGAACTAGATGATCTCCTGAGGTCCCTTCCAACCCTGATATTCTATGATTCTATGAAAGCAACACCTCTCTAGAGGGTTTATTTTGTATCCAGCATGTTCTGTTTGCCCCTGGACAGGACAGTCCAATCACTGATTTGGGGATGAAGAAAGGCAAATGAAGGATGAGAAACCCAGTGTTTCATCCAAGCCACAGAACAATAATAAATTTGTTAGTCTCTAAGGTGCCACAAGTCCTCCTTTTCTTTTTGCGGATACAGACTAACACGACTGTTACTCTGAAACCAGTCAGATAATAGTCAGCTTTTAAGGGCAAGATAAGAGATCAGGTGACAATCTCCTTAGATAAATTTCAGAGTAGCAGCCCTGTTAGTCTGTATTTGCAAAAAGAAAAGGAGGACTTGTGGCACCTTAGAGACTAACAAATCCTTAGATAAAGGCATAGCCAGCTGAAACAAAGAGGGTTGTTGGCTCCCAGCAGAGAGCCATGGCAATATTTGCACCACTCTGCATCCTGGAAAGAGCAATCAAAGCAAGGGGGGGGGGGGGAAATGATGATGCTAAGCGCAGTTACCCCGCCCCACTAGGCAATTTTTCTGAGAAGTCGTCTTTGTAGAATTTTTGCAGAAGTTGAAAAAGCGCAACAAGTCAACCAGGAGGAGGAAAAAGGCAGTTCATAAAAAGCCCCTTATAGTCAGAGCCGCCCACAGACCAACAAAAAACAGTCACCTGTTAACCTCTGCTGAATCACAGCTCTGAACTGCAGCAGGTTCCCTGTTGGGCACTCCATTCTAGTGCAACAGGACTTTTTGTGCAAAAACAAACAAACAAACAAACAAAAACAGCAAGCCTGTTGTGTTTGGCAAATGCTTTAAAAAAAAAAACCCACAACACCACCACCACATGCTTAGCTGCAAACCCTGCAGATTTTTCCATACTCATGCCGGCCTGTACACCTACAGCTGGCATTTCAACCCTACGCCTGCAAGTTTCCAGTATATTTAAAACTGGCTAACTGGCCGCATCCAGACCCCTCCGAGCAAGGTTACAAAGCAAAACTGCACAGAATGAACTGACAGAAAGTTCCACAACCCCTTTTACCATCTGAAATGCTCTTTAGAGCTTCCCGCCACGTGTTTTGGAAATTGCAACATATACCTTGTTTCTTGTCCATGGTTTCCCAGAAATGAAGAACAGAAACGGCACGCCTTGAAGCAGCTGGGGGGTGGGAGGGAAGAAGGGGGAGATGTCTGCAGGATCCAGTGCACAGAGCTTGCTGCAAACAACACTGCTTATTTTAAAAAAGCATGCATGGTCCAAAGTACTCAACAGCCCTTTTCGATGACCTCTCTTTCCTCCCCTCCACGCCCTGTGCACAAACTAGAAGCAATTAGAAGATCATTCTAAGTTTTCTAGCCTGAGTGTGCTGGAGAAAAAGAGGAAAAGATAGAGAGATGGCAGAGTGCAGTGTTCCTTCACAGGCAGCTGCTGAAGTTGGCCAGTTTCAGCTCAGATTACACTTTGAAAGCTCAACAGTTGTAAAAGCTGCAGCAATGAAAGAGCAGACATCAAACAGGAAACTGGACCAGGGCCAATTATGGAGGCCATTGAAGTACAGGATTTTTAAAATGCATCCCATCAGGACACATTACTGGACAAAGTGGGTTGTTAAACCCAATCTGGATTTTAAAAGGCAGCTTTTACAGACACACCCCTTCCAACCAAATGTAAACGATTTTAGATCAAGAACAATAATGAAACAGTTAAACATGACAGCTGTGCAGAGAGGCTAATTCGTTTTTTATGTCCCCCGCACACAACCATGGGACACAATGTGAGAACAGGTTTCAGAGTAGCAGCCGTGTTAGTCTGTGTTCGCAAAAAGAAAAGGAGTACTTGTGGCACCTTAGAGACTAACAAATTTATTAGAGCATAAGCTTTCGTGAGCTACAGCTCACTTCATCGAATGCATCCGATGAAGTGAGCTGTAGCTCACGAAAGCTTATGCTCTAATAAATTTGTTAGTCTCTAAGGTGCCACAAGTACTCCTTTTCTTTATGTGAGAACAGCGGAACAGAATTCTATCCTGCTTTCCACAAAGCTGCAGGGCTCTGAAGCCACACAGCACGGCCCATTACTGAAATGGTGTGTGCTTCACTTGAAAGGAGGACTGGTCCCCAGCCCCAATGAGCCTGCACTCTAAATAAAGCAAGATGCAAACAGTGAGAACTAATCAAAAGAAGAAAGAAAATGCACGACAAGGACAAGGCCTATAAACATAAAGCTGTGCGATTGCTTATGTCTCCACTTCGGTCTTCTTAAAGGGGCTTCATTGAATTAAAGACATACTGCAACAGAACCTGACAATGCACCAAACTTTTTTTTTTTTTTTAAACTAAAAATGTAGCATTCAGGGTTGTGTCTTTTAACATACACACCGTTGTCCAACTATGAAATTTCTATTCATGGAAAATGCCTTGCCCCCCCCTAGTGATTCACCTCACCTATCAGAGCTTTGCATGCCAGCTTGGAGTCCGGCCCGCACTGCAACATGCGTCAGCAATACAATAGAAGCTCCTTGGAGCAGGCAAGTGTCAGCTGCTATAGGGAAGAACTGCAACTGACTGCCATGACAATAACTCTGGGGCGGGGGAAAACAAAGGGCTTATTTAAAGTTAATAAGATGAAGATGCACCAAGTCATTCAGTAGTTACGTTGAAGAAAGCAGACATCAGGACCATTGCTTTTGGTCCACGGGGGGGGAGGGGGGTGTGCCGAGTGCAAGGGGAAGAAAGATGCTTGTATTTATTTATAGAGCAGGTGACATCCAAATTGCTGTGCGCTTCTGACAACTATTACCACAACAAATAGTGCAAACATTGTTCCATTACAATGCCAGGATGACAGCCGTGGTGGCATCTCAGAAATAAAAATCACTGTACGGACTGTACTTGTAAATAAAGAGTTGGAGGCTGCAGGGGAAATCTCAATATTTTTGCACAAGTGTATGTAAAAAAATGGGGGCCAAAGCATGTTTCTTCTCTCCCATCCCTCAGATCAGGCCAACCAAAGTCAGCTTTGTACTTACTCTTTAGCTTCAAGCTTTGATAGGCATATGCTTTTACTTGTTTCCATCACAAGTCAACCAAGGAAAGATATTGCACCAAGTTCCTTCTTTACCTTAAGCTAATAATAGAAATACGTGCCTGCCTGATTTACTCATGAAATATTCACTAATTGTGTAGGCTATACTGGACCATGTACACTGAAAGGAAGAAAGGTCAGAGATGGAGATAATTGTACATACTTAACAAGGCTGCTCTAATTTTAAGTAGTGTTTATAACAGGGCCCAGAAGGATCATCGAGGATGTTTCTTGGGGGGGGGGGGGGGGGGCCGATTAACACCCCAGGCTGTAGTTTCAGGCTGAGATTTTCAAAGTTTCTTAAAACAGGAACTGCCAAACTGGATGAGACCAGAGATCCATCTAATCCAATCTCATCTTTGACATTGTTCAGCACTGGATGATTTAAGAGGAAGATGTGGGATAATCTGCCACTCATACTTGGTCTCATCCTGATCTTTAACATGGAGACTGACATAAGCTTCTGAAGCATGGGGTTTAGTATCCCTTCTCCAATTTTTAGCAATAAGCTATTATAACTCTGGATGTTCTTGTTATCCATATAAATACCCCATTCATCTTTTAATCTTATTAAGTTCTTGGCCTCAACAACTTTCTGTGGCAATGAGTTCCACCGTCTATTTACACTTGGTGTGAAAAAGCATTTCCTTTGATCAGTTTTGAATTTAACACTTTCAATTTCATTGAACGTCGCCTTGTTTTTGTGCTATGAGACAATGAACAGAAACGCCGAATCTACCCTCTAGTCTCATTCCTGAAGCTGTGAAAATTTCAACCTTGGTGGATGTGGGGAACTTGAGAAGAGTCTCAGTCAATGTTTTAGTTAGTGAGACAAATATTTACACAAACTCCCAGTCCAAAGGTTTGAATGCACGGCAGACTCCCGCACCACAAAGGATGCAAAGTAACTTGACGTTCATCATCCAACATTTAACACTTTGCAGTTAGACCAGAGGTGGGCAAACCATGGCCCACGGGACTGTCCTGCCTAGCCCTTGAGCTCCCAGCCAGGGCGGCTAGCCCCTGGGCCCTCCCCTGCTGGCTGTCTCTCCTCCCCCACAGACTCTGCTCGCTGTGCCGCCAGCACTCAGGGGACTGGGGGGGGGGCGCGTTGGATAGGCGTGGGAGTCCAGGAGGGCCTGCCAGGGGGCTTGGATAGAGGGTGAGGTCCCGGGGGGGATGGTTGGGGCAGGTGGTCCTGGGAGGGGGCAGTCAGGGGTCAAGGAGCAGGGAGGGTCGGATAGGTTAGAGGTTCTGAGGGGGGCAGTCGGGGCGGATAGGAGGTGGGGGCCAGGCCGTTTGGGGAGGCACAGCCTTCATACAGTTTCAGAACCCCAATGTGGCCCTCTGGCCAAAACGTTTGCCCACCTGAGTTAGACCCTTGAACAAAAGGCATTGTAAGTGTTTTACTAACATTAATTTAGCCACATGACATCCCCATGAGGTGGGTAAGTTATTTTGCCATTTCTCAGATGGGTAAGCTGTGGCACGGGTGGGTTAAAAGGACTTGCCCAACTGAGTCCATGGCAGATCTGGCAATACAAAGCAGGGGTCCTGACTCAATCTGCTCTAACCAGAAGACGACACTGCAGTCTTCTTGGCTTTCAAAGTCCATGCTATCTCCTGTACATCAGCAACCCTCAGTAAGTGGAAGAGCACACGCTAAACACAGGAGTGATCTAAAACAGCCCTCCCAACAAAGGCCTGTTCCACCACCCTTCCCCTCTAAACAGCTGCAAACAAATATGCTTTTGGAAATACTGAGTGAGGGTTGATACCTGATCAAGGATAACTGAAGACACCTATGGAAGATGCAAGGGCTTTTAAAAGAAATCGGAGCAAGTAGTTATAGCTCGCCCCTTAACACCAATAACTTTAGCATGGTAAGAAGGGTCCCTTTCCCACCTCTTAAATGTTTGAGAGGGGAAAGGATTAAGAGTCCATTAAAATAAGAAACATAAGGCAATGCTACACAGATCTGCCAACAGGAGCTGTGCAAATAACCAATATTTCAGTTCACTAAGCAAAAAGTTAAAAATAATTAGCTTGGAGTTGAACTAAACATTTAAATCCAAAACATTATTTTTTTTTCAACTAATGGCGGAGGGGGGAGGGGGAAGAGAAGACTGTTTTGTCTTTTTTTTAATTTTAAACAACTTTTTGTTTGGAATATTAATTGTTTTATTTATTTAAAAAAGTAAAAAGCTTTGTTTCAGAAATGTCAAAATATGTCAAAATGTCCCATTTTCAAGTTGAATAATTTGGCCAGTTTGACAGAGATTCATTAAATCTTTTGGTGGACCCAAATCTGCATTTTTTTTGACCAAAAATTTCATCCAGTTCTATATCCAAACACAGGAATTTTTAGACTAAACTGACAGGGACTGTTTTTTTGTTGTGTGTGTGTCCAGGACCTAGCACAATGGAGTCCAAGATTGGAGCCACTAGGTGCTATCACAATAGAAGTAGGAATTGATTATATAGGAGGCTGGGGTGGACGGAGGGTTAAACAGCCAAGCAGAGTTGAGCAAGAGAAGAAACCACCACCATACAGGTTTCAGAGTAGCAGCCGTGTTAGTCTGTATTCGCAAAAAGAAAAGCAGTACTTGTGGCACCTTAGAGACTAACAAATTTATTAGAGCATAAGCTTTCGTGAGCTACAGCTCACTTCATCGGATGCATCCGATGAAGTGAGCTGTAGCTCACGAAAGCTTATGCTCTAATAAATTTGTTAGTCTCTAAGGTGCCACAAGTACTGCTTTTCACCACCATACAGACTCCTTAAACTCTTGATGGGATAAAGACCTTGCAATTAAAATACTAAAAGTTCCACTTGGGAAATTTCATGGTCACTTAGAGACTGCACAGCAGAAAATTCAGCTTCCATGTCTATATCAAGTTGGCTGCATTCAAGAACCCATAACTGTGCAGAAAGGTTTCATAGAAAGGACCATAATCCAGCCCCCCCGCCCAAATTGCTCTAGTTATGGAAAGGGGGCTTGGATTTAATAGAACCTCTTAACATTTCTCTATCCTACAATAAAAATGCAGTGTTATAGCTTGATGAAGTAACATTCCTCTTAGCAGATATTTCTGTGCCTCCCTACAGCCGAACAACAGAGAGAACAGTCTATTCCCAGCAACAGACAATCCCCAGTGTTACAAGATGCTGTACTGTGCTGGGCTTCTAACAGTCTACAGTAATATGCACTTAGCGCACTGACTAGGCAGCTACAGTTTCCTCTGTACGTATGCAACACTGATGCCCCCTAGAGTATGAGAGAGTCCCATGCAAAGGAAATCCAACAATCCATGGGTCACAGTCGAAGTCTCATGTGCTCCGGCAAGCTGCACCTCAATCCCATCCAGCTGGGCACTGTCCCCTTGCTTGAATCCCTGTGGATTCTGCTGCACATTAGCATGGCGGACTAGAAGTTCTCCAGTAGCTCTATTTATATGCAGGCTTTCAAGTGAATCCAATATGAAAATACAGTCACCTCTGGGTTAGTTATTTGGATATTAAAAATCTATGCTATGCCGTACACACATTCCCAGTTTTCAATACAACTGTACTGATGATGCCTGACTGCAATGCAGGAGCTGGAAGTCGGGAAATCTGGGGACTTTGGCAGATGCAGCTGGAGCTTTGGGGACCTGGATGCAGCACCGGATTTGTGGGAGAAGCACATTAGCTGCTGTTCTTGCTGAATGTGACCAGCAGTAAAGTAGTTCACAATATTGACATTTAAATTGCCTGCTTTAAGTCTGAGTTAATCCCCCTTCAAGATGCATGGACCAGATAACACCTGTCTGAGCTACTGATGTGGTCCATCTGACTTCCAGGAAGACACCACTGCACTGGTTACAGTCTCAGTGTCCAGGTTACCTGCGCAACCAAAAGCGCTGGGAAAAAGAGGTTGTGGGTTTGTTTGTTTTTTAAATGCAAGTCGAGATTCTCAAGCACAGTGCTGGTTCTGCAGCTGCAGGACTATGACCTACACAGGGCTGTGATCATACCACCAGGATCAGATCCAGAGCTGTGAGGAAGCTTCCCACTTATAATGGAGACTAGTCAGCCCTCTAGGAGGAGGTGAAATGAGGAACCACTAACTGGTGTTTGTACAATGCCTTAAATATGCAACATTGCTATATGTGCTAAGAATTTGCAACAAGGGTTTATATGAAAGCTCAGTAAGATGACCAGATGCATGGCAATGGCAGATAACGTCTCGGGTGCACCAAGGCTCAAGGCAGAGAGCCAAGCACAGCTCACGGCACACAGGACAGCCAAGCACATCCGCATCTTCAGCTCTTTCGATGACTCCTTACATCAACGCCCATTTCTGTGGCCGGATTTTCAAGCTAGTTCTCGGTCCTTGAGAGGAAGGCACTTGCAGGAGATCCCTTTCCCAAAGGGCCTGCTCAGAGCAGCAGCATTGGCTATGCTTCCTCCCACAAACAGAAGTGCTCTGACTCAGACTCAAGCGGACGTCGGTGACTGCTCTACAGCGGCACACAGCACTAAACCACCTGCCTACCTCTCCTATTCATACCACTCCCCATCCAGCTGGACACTGTCCCCCTGCTTGAAGCTTGCACATAGACCTAGTTAAGCATCTTCCTAATGCAGACCCAGCCATGGGTAAGCATGCCCCTTGCTGACAGGATTCTGAAGCAGCTGACTCCAGAACCCAACCCCTCAGCTCTATGGTGCAAGGTCTAGTCAGACAATACAGAGCCCCAGCTGGTAGATTCATTACCCTCATGCAGCCTCTAGTCTGCACAATTGCATCAAACAGCTAACCCTAAAGAGTAAAATATTCTTAGAATTATGAGACTTGGGATCGAAAGACAGGCTGCATTGAACCAGCTGCACACACACTTCGGGGGGGGAGGAGGGAGGCAGAAAGGGGGCTGGCATGCAGCCACAAGACAAAGATCTGGAAAGCAATCCCAGCCCAAATGCATCTTAATTGTTAAGCGAAGGCAAGCAAGACTAAGAGAAAACCAAGTTCTATGCATCCTCTCTCTCCCCGCCTCGCACCTCGCTCCTAGACCAGAAAGGTACACAAGCACAGAGGTGCTAGCCATGGAGAGTCTGAAAAGCCAGCAGCTCATTTATATTTTGAATCCTTCCAGACAGGCAGAGAGGGATTTTCATCTTTGCTGCAAGTTTAAAGCTGACTGGATACCTGCTGTAGCAAATGGAGCTGGTGAAAAATAAGCAAACTTTTCCCATCTGCAGTTGTGTTCCCTGAACAGAGGTCAGAAGCATAGTGAAAACAAACACAGGTGTTCTGTCTGGCCCAGAGACCACAGTCAGGCTCTTCTTCAGAAAAAGCAATTTCCAGTCTGAGAACAAGGCAGGCAGCTGTGTGGAGCATTTAGAGGAAAGTTTCCCCCTCTGGGGTCATAACTGTGGCATCATTGGACTCTGTGGCTATTGCTTCTCAACACTCCAGCTCAAACACACAGTTTACACGTTTTAGTTTAACTGCTGGCTTTGCAAACGCCCCTTGGGATCCCTGAGTCCAGCTCACTCTCACAGGCATATGGGTCCTGCAGTAAAAGAAAGCCCGTCAGAAGCAACAAGTATAGTTGTGCATGAAACTCCAGAGATTCAAGGAGCAAGGAGGTGCCACTTGTATGATCAGTTGTCCGATTCTGTTCTCACTAAGGCAGCCTGCTCCAACCAGGAGAGGCTGAGAAGAAACACAAGCCTCACAGAGCTCACCACAAGTGAAAGTCTTAGTTAACAGTAAAAAGAAAAGGAGTTCCTGTGGCAGCTTAGATACTAACAAATTTATTTAAGCATAAGCTTTTGTGAGCTACAGCTCACTTCATCGGATGCATTCAGTGGAAAATACAGTGGGGAGATGCATCCACAATGCGAATACAGACTAACATGGCTGCTACTCTGAAACCTGTCGTCATTAGTTAACAGTGGTACTACAGAGGATTTTTTCCTGCTTTCACTGTCAATCTACCAAACGAATTGCTGCTACTTTTCTTTGGACATAACCCCAAGTACATCTTCAGAGGAGAAACTATATTCATTTGCACCTGGCTGCATCATCATTTCAATCCAGTGGAAGGCTTTGATTATATATTATAGAGGAAAAGAATTCAAACTGGGATGCTGAACTGACAGTCAGTCCATTGAAGACGACAGACCAATGCAGCATTACATTTCTCTTTAATTTATAAACGGACAGTATCTTGTACAACTCCCTCCCCATTTATACTAGTAGTTATATCTCAGACACTATTTCCTCCATTCCCATACCAAACCAACTGTGACTAAATTTCCAGGTCCCCACTATATTCCAATTGGCTTTTAAGCACAGACACTTTAATAGGCTCTGTCAAGTGTTATACACTAAGCTCTATTTAGCTCTATGCATAATGGAGAAAAAAAAAGTTAGTTTTAATTCCTGCTTAGCCCCCAAGTTCCCCACAAACCTTTCAAGAGGGATTTCTCTACCCCGTCAGCTGGGTGCAGTCGGAGTTTGGAGAATTCCTATATCATTGAGGAGATAGTGGGGGTGCGAGAAAAAAAGGGAACAGGTGATACTTGGTCCAATTCTCCATAAGCAGCCATAGGCCTTCACCTTAGGATATCAGCATCTCCATTCTCACATACAAAGCTCTGTATTCAACAACAGCCAGGTTACAGGCATTAATCCAAACCATTGAACAAATAATGCTACCAGGTCATAATGAAAGAGGTAGGTGACCAGCTTGGCCCACGTACCTCACCAGCAACGAGGCAACAAGAATTAAGAGAACAAGTCCTCAACTCAGCAAGGTACTTAGACACAGGCGTGACGTTAAGGACAGTAGTAGTCTCATCATAGATACTAAGGTCAGAAGGGACCATTCTGATCATCTAGTCTGACCTCCTGCACAGTGCAGGCCACAGAATCTCACCCACCCACTCCTATGAAAAACCTCACCCATGTCTGAGCTATTGAAGTCCTTAAATCATGGTTTAAAGACTTCAAGGAGCAGAGAAGCCTCCCTCAAGTCAACCATGCCCCATGCTACAGAGGAAGGCGAAAAACCTCCAGGGCCTCTCCAATCTGCCCTGGAGGAAAATTCCTTCCCGACCCCAAATATGGCGATCAGCTAAACCCTGAGCATATGGGCAAGATTCACCAGCCACATACTACAGAAAATTCTTTCCTGGGTAACTCAGATCCCATCCATCTAATATCCCATCTCAGGGGATTTGGCCTATTTACCCTCAATATTTAAAGATCAATTATTTACCAAAATCCCATTATCCCATCACACCATCTCCTCCATAAACTTATCAAGTAGAATCTTAAAACCAGATAGATCTTTTGCCCCCACTGCTTCCCTTGGAAGGCTATTCCAAAACTTCACTCCTCTGATGGTTAAAAACCTTCGTCTGATTTCAAGTCTAAACTTCCTGGTCGCCAGTTTATACCCATTTGTTCTTGTGTCCACATTGGTGCTGAGCTGAAATAATTCTTCTCCCTCTCCTGTATTTATCCCTCTGATATATTTATAGAGAGCAATCATATCTCCCCTCAACCTTCTTTTAGTTAGGCTAAACAAGCCAAGCTCCTTAAGTCCCCTTTCATAAGACAAGTTTTCCATTCCTCGGATCATCCTAGTAGCCCTTCTCTGTACCTGCTCCAGCTTGAATTCATCCTTTTAAACATGGGAAACCAGAACTGCACACAGTATTCTAGGTGAGGTCTCACCAGTGCCTTGTATAACAGTACTAAAACCTCCTTATCCCTACTGGAAATGCCTCTCCTGATGCATCCCAAAACCGCATTAGCTTTTTTCACAGCCATATCACATTGGCAGCTCAGTCATCCTATGATCAACCAATACTCCAAGGTCCTTCTCCTCTTCAGTTACTTCTAATTGATGCGTCCCCAATTTATAACTAAAATTCTTGTTATTAATCCCTAAATGCATAACCTTACACTTCTCACTATTAAATTTCATCCTATTACTATTACTCCAGTTTACAAGGTCATCCAGATCCTCCTGTATAATATCCCGATCCTTCTCCGAATTGGCAATACCTCCCAGCTTTGTATCATCTGCAAACTTTATTAGCACACTCCCACTTTTTGTGCCAAGGTCAGTAATAAAAAGATTAAATAAGACTGGTCCCAAAACTGATCCCTGAGGAACTCCACTGGTAACCTCCCTCCAACCTGACAGTTCTCCTTTCAGTAGGACCCGTTGCAGTCTCCCCTTTAACCAATTCCTTATCCACCTTTTGATGTTCATATTGATCCCCATCTTCTCCAATTTAACTAATAATTCCCCATGTGGCACGGTATCAAATGCCTTACTGAAATCTAGGTAAATTAGATCCACTGCATTTCCTTTATCTAAAAAATCTGTTACCTTTTCAAAAAAGGAGATTAGGTTGGTTTGGCACGATCTACCTTTTGTAAAACCATGTTGTATTTTGTCCCATTTACCATTGACTTCAATGTCCTTAACTAATTTCTCCTTCAAAATTTTTTCCAGGACCTGCATACTACAGATGTCAAACTAACTGGCCTGTAGTTACCTGGATCACTTTTTTTTCCTTTCTTAAAAATAGGAACTATATTAGCAATTCTCCAATCATTCGGTACTACTCCTGAGTTTACAGATTCATTAAAAATTCTTGCTAATGGGCTTGCAATTTCAGGTGCCAATTCCTTTAATATTCTTGGATGAAGATTATCTGGGCCCCCCGATTTAGTCCCATTAAGCTGTTTCAGTTTCGCTTCTACCTCAGATATGGTAATATCTACCTCTATATCCTCATTCCCATTTGTCATGCTACCATTATCCCTAAGATCCTCTTTAGCCTTATTAAAGACTGAGGCAAAGTATTTGTTTAGATATTGGGCCATGCCTAGATTATCTTTAACCTCCACTCCATCCTCAGTGTTAAGCGGCCCCACTTCTTCTTTCTTAGTTTTCTTCTTATTTATATGGCTATAGAACCTTTTACTATTGGTTTTAATTCCCTTTGGAAGGTCCAACTCTACTCGACTTTTAGCCCGTCTCACTTTATCCCTACATGTTCTGACCTCAATTAGGTAGCTTTCCTTGCTGATCCCTCCCATCTTCCACTCCCTGTATGCTTTCTGCTTCTTCTTAATCACCTCTCTAAGATGCTTGCTCATCCAGCTTGGTCTACAACTCCTTCTTATGAATTTTTTCCCCTTTCTTGGGATACAGGCTTCCGATAGCTTCTGCAGCTTTGATTTAAAGTAATCCCAGGCCTCCTCTACCTTTAGATCCATAAATTCTTCAGTCCAATCCACTTCCCTAACTAATTTCCTTAATTTTTGAAAGTCAGCCCTTTTGAAATCAAAAACCTTAGTTGCAGATTTATTTTTGTTAATCCTTAGCTCATGATCACTTGAGCCAAGATTGTCCCCTACAACCATTTCTTCTATGAGGTCCTCGCTACTCACCAAAATTAAATCTAAAATGGCATCCCCTCTAGTCGGTTCAGCAACTACTTGATGAAGGAATCCATCAGCTATCGCATCTAGGAAAATCTGAGCCTTATTATTATTACTAGCACTGGTCCTCCAGCCTATATCTGGGAAGTTAAAGTCTCCCATGATCACGCAGTTTCCATTAGTATTTACTTTATTAAAGACATTAAAAAGGGCTCTATCCATATCCAAATTAGATCCCGGAGGTCTATAGCACACCCCAAGCACTATCGTAGGAGAGGCTTTACTAGTTTTCTTCCCCAATGTAATTTTTGCCCACACGAACTCTGTCTTATCCATTGCATCGCTTCTTATTTCTTTACATTCTACCTCATCATTGATATACAATGCTACTCCACCACCTTTACCTTTGTTTCTGTCTTTCCTAAACAGCACATACCCTTCAATACCTGTAGTCCAGTCATGACTACTATTCCACCATGTTTCTGTTATCCCTATAATATCTGGTTTCACTTCCTGCACCAGTAGCTCTAGTTCCTCCATTTTGTTACCTAGGCTCCTCGCATTGGTGTATAAACATCTTAATTTTTGCTGTTTGGCCTCGCTCACATTTTGTACCCTATTAGGCACAGTCATTCTACAGCCAGTATAACCTATTAGACTAGTATCCACACCGCCCTCGCTCCTTATATACATTCTCCTACCCACAGCTGTATCCTTTCTTACTTCGTCTTCTTCCCTCTCAATGCTAAAATCTGGCGTGGAGATTTCCTGGACATCTCCCATCCATCTCCCCCCAATTCCTAGTTTAAAGCTCTCTTTATCAGTTGTGCCAGCCTCGATCCTAGAAGTCTATTTCCTTCCCTACTCAGATGAAGTCCATCCCGAGAGAACTGTCCTCTGTCCGTGAATGCCTCCCAGTGGCCATACATCCCAAAGCCCTCCTTATAGCACCACTGCCTAAGCCATCTGTTAACAGTCATAATCTTGTCACACTTTTGTTGCCCTTCTCTAGGAACAGGAAGGATCCCGCTAAAGATCACCTGAACCTCAATTTCCTTAAGCGTCTTCCCCAGCCTAGCATAGTCTCCCTTAATACTTTCCAGCGAGAATCTAGCCATATCATTTGTTCCCACATGAAGGATAATTAGGGGATTCTTTCCCGCTCCCTTTAGGATTCTTTTCAACCTCAGGTCTACATCCCGTATCTTAGCACCCGGAAGACAGCACACCCTTCTATTCTCTGGATCAGCTCTAGTTACAGGCCTGTCTATTCTTCTCAATAAAGTGTCCCCGATCACATAGACCTGCCTTTTCCTGGTGACGGTGCTATTCTCCAGTCTCTCCCCTGTTCCCTCTGGCTGCAAGTTCTTTCCATTCTTATTTTCCCTTATAATCCTCTTCAACCCATCCTGTACCCTCCTGGGGCTCATATTTGGTCTAGTCTCCCTTGACTCTTCCGCTTTTCCTATAGAACTAGCCTCTCTTCTCTTCTTCCTTACCCTTCCACCTTCAACAAGTACCTGCTGAGCCCCTTCTTCATTTTCCAACTCTGCAAACCTGTTCCTAAGCTCTATTTCTCCTTCACTAGCCCGTCTTTTCCTCTGCCTGGTTCTTTGAGTCACATGTTTCCACTGACCACTTTCCTCACCCAGTCTCTCCTCAAAATTCCCCAGCCCTGCTTCCATCTGTAAGTCTGAGCTTTTCCCTTCAGATACCTCATATCTTTGCTCCATCATCTGCTCAAACCCCTTCCTAAACTTCATTGTCAAAGTCAATGGCACTGCTCACGTGCTTCAAATCCTTGGTGAATCAGGGTCTAAGTCAGAGGTGGGCAAACTACAGCCCACAGGACCATCCTGCCAGGCCCCTGAGCTCCTGGCTGGGAAGGCAAGCCCCCAGCCCCTTCCCTGCTGTTCCCCCTCCCCCACAGCCTCACCTCGCCCACTGCTCCTGCTGGGCAGTGCTCTGGGTGGCGTGGCTGGCTCCGGCCAGGCGGTGGGACTGCAAGCTCCTGCTGCTCCGAGTGGCATGGTAAGGGAGCAGGGGGGTTGGATGGGGCAGAGGTTCTGGGTGGGGGTGGGGCGGTTGGCTAGGCTTGGGAGTCCCGGGGGCATGTCAGGGATCAGGGGTGTGGTTAGGGGTCGGGGCAGTCAGGGGACGGGGGGATTGGATAGGGGTCAGGGTCCTGGGGGGGCAGTCAGGGGTCGGGAAGTGGGAGGGGGTGGATAGGGGGCAGGGGCCAGGCTGTTTGGGGAGGCACAGCCTTCCCTACCTGGCCCTCCATATTTTCGCAACCCCAGTGTGGCCCTCGGGCCAAAAAGTTTGCCCACCCCTGGTCTAAGTGCATGTCCGTGAAAAGATACCTCAGCCCTCAAACAGCGTGTTTCCAAATGCCAACATCACAGCCTGCGCTGCAGAGCCAGGTCACACTAGGTTATCCTAGATAGGGGAAGAGGACAGACAGCAACACAATTCACTGTGCCAGCATCACGGTTTTCCTGCACCTATTGCTTCCGTCTCTCAAATCAATTTATTTTAATTGCACAGAGAGTTTCTCAACGTGAAGTGGAAATAAAGCTATAAGCTTTGCAGGTGGTTTTGTATAAAATCCCATCCAAACAACTGTCACTCTGCTCTGTGGAAGTAGCTTTTGCCAGGCAGACAGACAAGCCCCAACATGTCAGCTCATATCCTGGGTCAAGGTCTAACAGGCTGAGAGTCAACACAGCTTTCTCGGCTGCAGCCTACAGCCACTTGGAAGCCCTCAGCAGTAAAAAGCCTCCCATATGAAAGAAGCCTAGAATCAGCAGTGCCACGGGGGGCCAGTCTGTCGAGAGGAATGTAGAATGGAATGGAATGTACAGAAGTCAAAGTTTTAAAGATTAAAAGGGAAAAACATTGGCTCTCTTCCATGCAATTGTTACAGGCAGAGCTCACTGAGGGGAAGCCACATGTAAAATCCCAAGTGGGAAAACCCACAATCACTGCACAAGAAACTCCTTGTGAAGCCGAAACTCAAGTGCAAACTTTCCTGGTGACTTGAGCTCCATACACAAAAAAATAGGAGTCAGATACACACGACAACTGTATGGTGGCAGAAGGACAACCAGTGTGAGAAGGAATGTGGTGGGTGTCTAAATGAGGAATGTGTTGAGGCCAATAAAGTTTGGATTCATACAAAATTCACTTACAACTTTCTCCTACAGAAGGACCTCAGAGTTACGAACCCCTCAGCACGGAGGTTGTTCCTAACTCTGAACAAAACATTATGGTTGTTCTTTCAAAAGTTTACAACTGAACATTGATTTAATACAACTTTGAAACTTTGCTATGTAGAAGGAAAATGCTGCTTTCCCTTTATATTTTAGTAGTTTACATTTAACACAGTACTGTACTTGCTTTTTTTGGGGGGGGGTCTCTGCTACTGCTTGATTGTGTACTTCTGGTTCCAAATGAGGTATGTGGTTGGCTGGTCAGTTTGTAATTCTGGTGTTTGTAACGCTGAGGTTCTACTGTACTTATATTAAGATACCTTCTGCCACAACATCTTTATTTTCAAGTCATCTGCCCACGTTTATAACTACTGACCCAAGACTTCAGATGCTCACAGAAGGCAGTGGCTGAGATCTATTTAGTATGTGTAGGGCCCTACCAAATTCATGGTCCATTTTGGTCAAGTTCACAGTCAGAGGATTTTTTAAATTGTAAATGTCATGATTTCAGCTATTTAAATCTGAAATTTCACGATGCTGTAATTTTAGGGGTCCTGACTCAAAAAGGAGTTGGGGGGGGTCAGGGTACTGCTGCCCTTACTTCTGTGCTGCTACTGGTGGTGGCACTGCCTTCAGAGCTGGGCAGCCAGAGAGCACTGGCTGCGGGCTGGGAATCCAGCTCTGAAGGCAGAGCCATCGCCAGCAGCAGTAGCGCAGAAGTAAAGGAGGAATGGTATGATATTGCCATCCTTACTTCTGCACTAGTGCTGGCAGGATGCTGCCTTCAGAGCGGGGTGCCCGGTTAACAGCCGCTGCTCTCCAGCCACCCAGCTCTGAACGCAGTACAGAAATAAGGGTGGCAATACCACAACCCCCTAAAATAACCTTGTGACCTCCTTGCAACTCCCTTTTGGGTTATGACCCCCAATTTTAGAAACACTGGTCTCCCCCGTGAAATTTGTATAGTACCAGATAAAAGCACACAAAAGACCAGATTTCACAGGAGACCACCAGATTTCACATTCTGTGATGCATTTTTCATGGCTGTGAATTTGGTAGGGCCCTCTAAGGATGTGATAGAAGCACCAGTTGGGAAAAGGGCCTGATTTTAGTGCAACATTAGGGCAAAGAAAAAGGGCTATGCCTGGCCATCAATGCAACACCCTAGGCATTGAATTGGCAGTTCCAGTTCTCTCAGATCTAAAAACTTGCCCCTCTCCACCACGCAGCATGCCGAGAGGTAAGCGGCAAGCTTGCTCAAAGCCAGCTGTGGCATTCTACACCTCAGTAATGCTGGAGACCGTAAACCAGTGAGAAAAGGTAACAGAGTTAATGAAGGGAATGTGCAGGCCAGAGACCAGTAATCTCCCTTAACAGAGCACAGTATACTCGAGTAATTAAAACATACGTAATTAAAACACAGGGAGAGGCCATCAACCAGAATAGCAGCATGGCCTCAAGCTTTAAGAAATCCAAACACTGCCAGAGAGATAAAGCTAAACTCCAGCAGAGGCTGTTACACTCAGGTCTGCACAGATCCCATTCACAGCACCTCCACCCACACGCCACTCATCCTCTTTTATACTGTTGCTTTATTTGGTTTCTGTGAACACAGAGCTTGTCAACCAATAAGGAAGGGAGTCAACAGGAAGTGCAGGAAGGACAGCCTGCTGACAGGGTCTGATTTAAACAGGCAATGCTGGGTGGAAAAGGTGGGCCAACTTTACTTCTAGCAAAGCCAGGACGACTTAGCATGCCAGCTAATACACTGGGACATTTTAAAAAAAACAGTCATTAAGATGCAACTTTTGCTAATGGATATTATTTTCTGGGTGCAGTCAAATGGCTGTATTTATGCCATCTGAGGCAGGGTGAAGGGGGCAGAACTCACAGCTGTGCATTTCTAGGACACCTTACAAAGGATCTCAAAGAGTTTCAAATATTAGTTGAGCACTAGGTAAACAAGGGATTTTATAACAACCACTTCACCCACTGCTGCAATGCAATTCGCAACAGCACTCCAGGACAGGAACTGACCGCCACCACAGCCTGGAGGGGGAATTTAATTAGCCAGACTGTGCTTTTTCAAGAGACTGTGGGGTTAGCATATTGGTCTCTTGCGGAAAGAGTCACGTCATCTTTAGTAGTAAATTGTAAGAAACACTTTCGTTGCCTTTCATCACAGCTCCCTGCAGAAGCACAGGATGCTAAGGCACTGCTATCGTAATGGCTCAGAAGAAATGCCCTTGATCAACCCCATCACCTGCTTTGATCCCTGCAGGTCTCCCATCCAGGTACTGACGGAGTCGGAGTCTGAGCCTGCTCTGCTCGCAAGATCCGACAACCACTATGGCTCCAGGGAAGAGACCTTGCTCCAAAAGACAAAGGAGACACTTAACCAAATGGAAGAGTTCCTCTTCAATGACAGAATAATCACACTAGCTTTAAGAGCACAGAGAAACCCTGCATGGAAAGATGTGGACAGTAAAAGCAGATACCTACTTGACAGCAAAATGCCCGCATAGGGGACATACAGGTGTTCTGTTCTTGAACAATTACTATCAGCAGACACAGCAAGGGAGCCCAGAGAGCATCCCTGACAGGCAGTTGCACCTGTTGTAGAATCTGCCAAAATGCATTTTCTTGACCCATGCAGGAAAACTGCTTTTTCAGCTGTCCCCATTAAGTCCATAGGAAGACGGTGTTCATACACATGCATCATGAAGCGATATTTATCAGGCCAACTAGTCCAGCCTTGCAGATATTTCCCAGACAACCCCATGGTTGACTCATGCAATTACCGGACCCAGCACGTTTATGATTTGTCAAACGTATTACGACCACCTGCCAGCTTTTACAGCAGAACATTTTCCCCCTTATAACATCACCTCCCCAGCCTTTGGCTCATACTTTGAATTGCCATTGTGCATTATATTTACTAATCACACCAGGCCCCGACCACCTTTATAATAAACTTCAGAGGCTTCCAACTGGACCAGAGGAGCCCCCAGATGTGCTGCTACTCTGGGCTGGTCTACACATGTTTTTTTGTACTGCTGTAACTGTGTTGGTGCAGAAATAGATCTAGTTAAAGCAGCACAATCAATTAGTGGGGACTGCAGTTATACCAGTAAATATATTGGCACAGCTTATTCATAAATTGACTGGACAACAAGCACCTTTCCATCAGAATAGCTATGCCAACACTAGGAGATTGAACTGCCTTAGCTAGATCACTATTAAAAAAAGAGCACCCCCTACCCAAAATATGTTCAAATCAGCATGAACACTGTGTAGACCAGGGCTCAGTATAATCACACAGGGTATTTTATCCTCTCACATTTTAGCACCCATGGAAAGGAAGATATAGGCAAAATCTCTTACAAATTCACTCCTCTACCCCAAGACTAAGATACCACGATCCTATGTTGGATCCCAATGGGGAAATACGGTATTTGCAGCTCAATTACCAGTGTTAAGAGACCTTCACCTGCACGTCACTCACACAGTGTCCACCTCCCACAAAAATAAAGGAGCAGTAGCTTTTACCTGATGCTTTACCCAAATCTAGTGTCGTGGACTCAGTATCAACCTGTCCCCCATCCCCAATCAGATATTCATCCTCATGATCTGCTGGAACCAAAAAGAGCTCCTGAAAAATCAAAAGTTGCATTACTGTTTTTATATCCATAGAAGGTGCCAAAAACGTCAATGTCAATATGACGAACAAGAGTACATTAGCCTGGTATACAAACAGGACGTGCATCACCAGTTGCCTTAACCTCTCTCTACTCCTACCAACTCCTTGGGCAAGGAGAGCCATGGCATTACTGGAAACGTGCAACTGTGACATCACATGCCTGGAACCTGGCACTAGCAACTGGACTCCGTTTTGACAGACACTGGTGCCAAACCACAGCCTATGGTTAGCCACCTCTTCTGGGAAATTACTTGTATTGTGCACTGTAGAGGTTTGTTTCTTTCCAGCATTAACTTTTTTTTGGGGGGGGGGGGTGACGTAACCTTGTGGTGAGTTTTGTTTCCTCCCCATCCTGCCCTCTGTTGGTCTACACTAGACTTTTTTAAATCTAGAGTTAACATGATTGTAAAATATATCCAATTAACTGGCAAACTTGTTAAGGCTTTAAGATATGTGGCCTGGAACAAATATTTGGGGAGTGTCTACACACCAACCTCTACAAAAGATGCTATCAAGGCACTCAGTTAACCCTTAGAGGGAAGAAGGGAGGTTATAGTGCGTCTAATTCAGTTGTTTTATGCACTCCACATCATCTTGTTTCACTCTGGAAGTTTCTACCAGACCAGGCACCAGCTGGCCAATCACCTTTATACTGTACATCACTGACAGAGTTTCTTCTCCTTGCTTCCTGGTAGGTGAAGCCATGACGCCATTCCATAAGTGGATGGGAGGGAGAACGGGAAAAGTAGTTAAGTAGTGTCATTTTCTTCCCAGTCTGCTGCTGCCATATCCCAGAGCAGAGAGCACAAATCAGACAATTCCTTGAATCTGCTGTGTTTAATTTTGGCTGTGGGAGGAATGTTTTGGATTAAGATAATCTCCAAAAAAGAGTCTAAACTCCATCACTGATTTCCATTAGACAGGTAGGACGGTCCAGTGGTTAGGTCACTAACCTAGGACATGGGAGATCTAGGTTCAATTCTCTGCTCCACCACAGACTTCGTGTATGACCTTGGGCAAGTCACTTAGCCTCAGTTTTCCACCTGTAAAAATAGGGAAAATAGCACTTCCATACTTCATGGGGTATTGTAAGGATAAGTACTGAGATCTACTGATGAAAAGTGCTATATAAGAGACCTAGCTATTATTACCTGGAATCTTTAAAATCAAGATCAGGTCTCTTTCTATGTGCTATGCGCTAGTTCAACCACAGCCACCGGGCTTGATGCAGGAATTCCAGCCTGGGCAATGCAGGAGGTCAGACCAGATGATCTTGTGCCTTAAAACCAATGAATCAAAAATGTTTTCATATTTCTCATTTAGAAAGTGTTAAGAATGAAGCGCGTGCAAGGCGGTGAGACTGTACTGAATGTTTGCCCTTCTCAAGGGCTTCAAAGTGATGTGTTTTGACATGTAGCATGACTACGCTGTTTTAGGGCTTGTCTTTATTGCTGTGGTTTTTACTACAGGTGCTATCCTGAGGTAAAAAAAACACAGTGAAGACAGTACAAGGTCAGCACTATACCCTGCCTGGGGTTGACCTGGGTGACTTTACCTTGAGGAAAAAGTAACATGCCTGGTCTTTCCTGTCTTTACTCATGTTTGTTAGTTACCCCGAGGTGAAAAATATGTTTTTAGCAGCAAAGACAACGCCTTCGTGTCTCATACGCTCCAGATGCGAAGGAAGACTGTGATGGGGAGGAAGGGGAGCTGTTTTCTGACCAGACATGGTGGGAAGAGAATAGGAGTATCTAATGGTCAGCATAACAGATTCCTTCCCCAGGGATGGCACCTTGCTGCAACTGAAAAGCTCATGCACATTCCAATCACCGCGAGAGCTCTGCTTGCAGGAGCTTTTAACTCCTGGAAGGACCACCCAAGCCAGACAAAAAGCAGTCCACGGGTCCTCCAGGGCGGGGTTTACCGACAGGCCAACAACCTGTTCTCCGTAATAAATAAATAAATAAATAAAATAAATAAATAAAAGGTTCCACTCTAGAGACACAACAAAGCAGTCATTCCAGTAAACAGCATGATGGACAGGGGCAGCACAGTCCTGTTCATGCCCTAAACAATGTCTAAAGGCAGTGGAAGGATTCAGATCCAAACAGATGCTTAAGACAGTCTTCTTACCTTCACCTGTATCACAGTCAAAAACCCAGGCTAAGTTTGGCCTTTATGAATATTAAGCAGTATCCAGCCAGCCAGCAAAACAGATCAACACGCGATTAGAAATACAGGGATGTCTAAGCAAAATATTTTACTGGCTCCACAGGAGTTCTTCCTGTCTGTGAAATGGCAATAGACACAGTGCAACAAAGTGTCATCAGGAGTGCAGAGAGCGCTTCTCTATGCCTTTTAGAGTAGCAGCCGTGTTAGTCTGTATTCGCAAAAAGAAAAGGAGTACCCGTGGCACCTTAGAGACTAACAAATTTATTAGAGCATAAGCTTTCGTGCATCCGATGAAGTGAGCTGTAGCTCACGAAAGCTTATGCTCTAATAAATTTGTTAGTCTCTAAGGTGCCACGGGTACTCCTTTTCTCTATGCCTTATAATTGTTAAATGAATCACATACACTACATTAAAATACAATCAAACTGAAAAATAGGAATGCTCCTGCTTTTGTGGGTTCAGAACTAAAATTCCCCATTGTGCCTCCATACTAAAGCATTCACTATATACAAGGCGACCCACTGCAAAACCTGGATCGAGCCTCAAATATGAATGCTTTATTTTTTGGCTGACCTTTATTTTACCGCAACTGGGTGTTATCAGCTGCAACAACTGTAGGAACAGTATGGACTGCACATGACAGCTCAGGAATCTAAGTCCACTGAATTGCATAACCATTTAACCAAACTGCATTCCACATGGAAGACAAGTGAATCATCAAACCAAAGGGTGCAGTCCCTAAAAATGCAGGCTGGACTAGTCAATGCTAAATCACACTACTTATTTACTCACACTTGAGTGGAGCATATTGCCAGGAAAGCAGAAGTTCCTTCACAGTATCCTTTCAGTATCTTCTGAAATGCAGCTGCCTTTTAATAAAAGTCTAGTTTCAATTCAAGCCCCACTGCAAAGAAAAATTTGACACTTTTTTTTTTTTTGCTAACCCTCTCTTTTATAATCTAATTTTGAAGCCACAATAACCGCAATCCACACAGAGGGCCATTGCTCCAGGTAAGAAAGATCCAGGACTTCGCATAAGTGTACATGAAAAGGGAAGTAAAAGCAGATGGGTTTGAAAAGCAGATGCTCACATGCATGACACCTTACATTTCTGTCACTCATTCCTTCCTGTCCCAGAGGAGAATCTCAGACCACAAAAGATTCTTTTGCTACCTTGTTGCTGGTGCTACAGAAACTCCCCCAAGCCCAGTTCTCATACAGATTCTCTTCCAGATGTCATAATTGCATTTCTCCTCATTTCAATGCTGTAACTTTCTACCTATCTTATTGGGGGAAATCTACCAAGACCTTTGTTTCTCAGAACACATAAAAACACCTTATTTGCTTCCCTCTCCACCTCCCCTCCCAGTTTTAGAGCCCAAATAGACCCCTTAATTCTTTTAATTAAAGCATCTGCTTTTCAGAACAAAGAGCAGCATGGACTTCAAAAACAAAGCACAGTAAAAAGCAAGCCACATTCTGAGCCTCTTATCGGTGACAGCATCCCACTTAAATCTATGGAAGGGTGAATTATACACAATTGCAAAGCTGAAGGCATAGTTACACTTTAAATATAGTCCACGCGAGGGGCTTATGTTTGGACAGACAAAGCCTCCCACACAACATCATTCCATTCACAAGTGTTACATGCAACAGTTTGAAGTTACACAGCATCTAAAAAGAAAAGGAGTACTTGTGGCACCTTAGAGACTAAGAAAAAGGTGCCACAAGTACTCCTTTTCTTTTTGCGAATACAGACTAACACGGCTGCTACTCTGAAACAGCATCTAAAGAAACTGCAGGGGTAGAAGATGATGCTATGAGTAAACAGAAATGACAGTCTAATTCTGAAAGCTGCAATGGGATATATGTAGCTATTCCATTTGAGAGTTACAGAGAAACGGTCCCTGTTTCACATCCTGATCAGATTAAGACCAAGAAACGGAAGCAATAGACAAGAGGAAGCTGACTCTGCCAGACTCCATGAAGCGAGTTTTCCCAAACAGAAGCGAACTCTGGAAATTCAACCTACCCAATAGGATGGCCACAGTGATCTAATGCCACGATGGTCAATGAAAGGGAGCCTGTGCAGTCTAATCAAACTAAGCCTTTCTTGCAGACCAAACATATGTCACCAGACAACAGGCAAGCAGTGCTCACCCACCAATACATTCCTATCCTGAAGGGCCTATATTTCAAAGGTACAAAGCAAGTTAGAGGAGAACAGAAGGGTGTGCAAACACGGTAGCTGAGCACTGATGGGATGGGAGTAGGGCAGTGTTTCTCAAACTGTGGGTCACGACCCTGTTTTAATGGGGTCACTAGGGCTGTCTTAAACTTGCTGGGGCCCAGGACTGAAGCTGAAGTCTGAGCCCCATAGCCCTGGGCCAAAGCTGAAGTCAGAGGGCTTCAGCCCTGGGCGGCAGGGCTCAGGTTACAGGCCCTCTGCCTGGTGCTGAAGCCCTTGGTCCTGCCCCCCCACCCCTTCCAGGGCAGCGGGGCTCAGGCTTTGATCCCCCTCCTGGGGTCACGTAGCAATTTTTGTTGTCAGAAGGGGGTCACCATAAAATGAAGTTTGAGAATCCCTGGAGTAGAGGTTTCCAGAGGAAGCATTTGCTTGGTCAATTAACTGGGCAGCTGATCCAAGCATAGATCGCGGCATAAGAGGAGACAAAGGAAGCAGACAAGGAAAACGCTCAGATCAGACAAAGGGTGGTAAATGATATGGACAGAGATGGAGCTGTTAATCTCAGACCAATAAGAGAACCAGGTAATCAGTATACTTGAATGGACTCAAAAATTTAACTATACATACTAGAAAGCAACAGGTCATGCACATGTTAGATGTCACAGAAGATCACCCAGAAGGACATTAGCAGCAATTATATTTCAGGCAGGCACCAGCTCTTCTCAAAAGACTAGAAATGTCAATCTATAGAAGCCAGCAGCTTTGAAATGTGGATAATTTTAAAATACCCGCTTTCCCCAAAGCGGGTATGGATATGTTCTGAAGGAAGCATATTCCCTGCACTCAGTATCTACCTACAGGCAAAGAACCTTGCAAATAAGTGCATGATTCCTTGCAAGTCCTTCTCCTGTATTGAGCTCATGCCCTAGTCTCATCCAGCTCCTCAGTAGAGGACAGACTCTCAGCACCATCAGACAGAAAGGCTGCTAAGCAAAGAGAGGGGCTCACCTCCCCTTTCCATCAGGCCAGCTCACTATTGCCTCTTTACGCAGCATAGCCGACCTCCTTCCATCCAGGAAGCTAGTTCTAGCATATGTTCCCTTGCATATGAGTCAGCAGCTCCATTCAGAACCATTATATTGCTGCTGATTCATACCGCAGTTACACAGCAAACAGGAAACTCAAGTTCACATTCCCTCCATTTCAGACACAGTCATTTAATACAAAGTCATATTTACGTGTTGCTCATCCACTCACATGAGCCCTGATTTCAAGTTTCCTGTGCATCATCCTGGGAGAAGAAAAGTCCCCCAGAATCTAAATCCAGTTTATTCCAGTGAGAAACGAGAAGCAGCAATTAAATCTCATGCATTCCCTTCCTGCCTTCATCCTGCTGGCCACCGCTAATCACAGGTCTGGAGTGATCTGCCCCCTCTTACCCTCTTCATCTTTAACAAGGCAAGGCATCACCAGAATTGTCAGGAATAATTTCTCCTCTCCACCTCCCCCCTTTCCTTTCCTCCTCAACCCAGCCCAATGTAGTTTCTTATTATGTCAGCTGCCTAATTTAGAATTGCAAGCACCTCAGGGTAGAGAGCTTGTCTTCTTACTCATCAGTAAGGCACAAGGCATACCACTGGAGCTATACAAATAATAATGTCCATGACACCTGCTCACGCTTGTTAGCTGCACATAACAAGGACACATGGGAAAATCTGGCAAGGCCTGACAGACATACACTCGTCAAGTCAGGCTGTGTCAGAACTCAGAATCAACGTCAGGTCCAGCGAAAGATCAAACACAGCTCTGCTCAAAAGCCAGGAGTACCAGAGGGACAGATGTTCCTGTGTATTTCCTTTACATGCAATTTTATTTCACACTACTGAAGTTACATCACAGGCTACTGCTCTGTATCTGCACCACTCTCATCCACAGAAATTTACATTCACAGGACACTGCAAAGTTAACTAAGCTGCAACAGTGATTTTCTTTTGGGGAGAAGGGGAGGGAAACAGTTGCTATCATCTTTCCCATAGATCTACTGAAGTAATGCAGTCATGAAGTCATAATAAACACAGTTTTTATTGCACTTTTGCCTATGCTGTTCTTCGAGTGGACACTTACTCCAGAACTTGCAACTAAATCTTTGGGATTGAATGGCAAACTGGCCTGACTCCTCATTTTTCTAAAAAGTATAAAATACACAAAAATAATGATTTTGCATCATGACAACGATGCAGGTCACTAATCAGATTGCATATATGAAAATGCCGATGCAGCTTGGCTACAAACTGATGTCAGAATGAAAGAGTGATAACTGGTGTGTGCACTGCAATACAAACCCTTACTTTTGATATACCAAGGTGCACTTAAAACTAATATTTTGTTGTTTTTATATCTCATACTGTCTCTAGTAGACAGTTATTCAGCTGAGCATACTGTTTAACCCATAGGTTTAATTACTGTATTTTAGTCCAACGTTTCCAATGAAAGCCAGAGTCAGTCTTGCTCAGTTTTAGACTGTAACATATGCAACACCTCAACAAAGGACAGACAAAGCACACTGCCCCGTTGATCCATCTATGGAAATCACTGTTTATTCAGCCACAAACTTACTGCAGTAATTGAGCCAAAGCAAGTAAGTGACTTAGTGCAGTAAAACCAAAGCATTGAGGTTTGTAATCAGCGTATTTCTATGAGCAACTTAAATCATGTGCCAGGTTTCAGAGTAGCAGCCGTGTTAGTCTGTATTCTCAAAAAGAAAAGGAGTACTTGTGGCACCTTAGAGACTAACAAATTTATTTGAGCATAAGCTTTCATCCGATGAAGTGAGCAGTAGCTCACGAAAGCTTATGCTCTAATAAATTTGTTAGTCTCTAAGGAGCCACAAGTACTCCTTTTCTTTTTAAATCATATACAGCTTTCTAACACCTTCGGCCACAATTCTGCAAACACTTGTGTATGCACGCACATAGTCCCACTGACTACTGTGGAACTACTCACCCGCTTCAAGTTAAGCATTTATGTAAGTGACAGCAAGATTAAGGCCTTAGATTGTAAATTCCATGGAACAGGGAACCAGTCTTTCGTATTTGTTTATATAGAACCAAAATCCTGCTAGGCTCTTTACAAAGAGCTTGATTACAAGAGAGTTGAACTTTAAAGATTCTATTCTACATAACTGAGGTAAAGTAAAAGAGCCATAACTATTGCTACCTATGCATAATGACAGGTTTCAGAGGAGCAGCCGTGTGAGTCTGTATTTGCAAAAAGAAAAGGAGTACTTGTGGCACCTTAGAGACTAACTGCATCCGATGAAGTGAGCTGTAGCTCATGAAAGCTTATGTGCAAATAAATTTGTTAGTCTCTAAGGTGCCACAAGTACTCCTTTTCTTATTGCTACCTATTAATTTCTGGCTGTAAAGTATGCATGCAGGTAACAGGTAATTTACGCATGAAAGATTAGGCAACAATCAGGTATCTTCCCATCTTATGTAACTCTACTCAAGTAATATACAGTCCATCCAATCCATATTTCAATGCTTGAGTCAGGACTGAGGAATATGCTTATAAAGGTTTTTTGTCTCTCTCTCTCTACTCCCAGAAAGAGACCAATGCAAAGCTCTCCCTCTGAATGCTCTGACACCATATTCAACACTTTTGAAGCTTAGAGCTTCAGAAATGCCCTAGCACCTTTTCCAATCACACCTCCAGGCCCCTGGCTTTCAGGACAGCAGCCAAGTTGGAATACTAGTGGGAAAACATTTAGTCTGATCCAACTGGAACTACATGGGTTCATCAAGTCTGTTCCGATGTTGGAATCTCACGCCATCAAGCCTTTGCAGTTGTGCAGGAATGGACCAAATGGTGAATGATCGCTACGGCCGACCGTCTGGCTAAGTGTTGAAAAAAGAAAAAACTGGAATTGCAGAGATAACACTCACTGTGCCCAGGATACAACTCTGGCTGCTAATACTGCAAAAGTTTCCCCAGGTGGTATCCCCACCCGGGAGCAAGTAACACCAACACTACCATGAATCCACCTTGCATTAAAGGTCTCTTAGTATAGTATATTCCTGTAAAACAGATTAGCAGTATCAAAACACATGCAAATCTGATCTGTCATGCTGCTCAGTCCCCTTGTCCATGAACCAGCCTTGTCCCACCAACCCTCTTTCTTTGATTCTTGGCTGCTCCTATTGCATTAATGCCATCCCCACATACCCAGCAACAGACAGGGTGCCCCTTCCCAGTCTCAGCCAATATCAGCCCTATATAGAGCAGTGCTTCTCAAGCTAGCTGATGCGGGGGATCGGCAATTTTTTTTCCCCAATGTGTGCAGAGACTGGCACCCGATGGCTCGTGGACCGGCACCGGTCCGTGGACCACCACTTTGAGTAGCACTGGTATAGAGGATCTCCTGCAGCAACATTCCACCTGCAGGTAGCAGATACTCTCCCCCATCTCTACTGGAGGATGGGAGAGAAAACCAACAAGCAACGTGAGACGTCAAAACATGCATCGGGCACCAGGTGCAAGCAGTTGTCTGGCCAAGCACCCACCAAAATCTGCCCCACTGGCTGGAGAATTGCACTCAGTCAAGGAGCTCTGGAGCAGAGTCAATCTAAACTTCATGCGGCTACAGGGGAAAAGGATGAGGAGGTGGGCAGAAGATTTTAGGTGAACCAGGCGCACACTGGGCAGCTCTGTAACCGAGGAGGAGAACCAGAAAGCATGCTGGCAGGGCAACTCTGCAATGGATGCAGATGGGGCAGTGGGAGAAAGACAGAATATACGCAGCTCGGGACGCTGGCTAGAGGAGGGAGGTATACAACCAGCAAGGGGGACCCCCCAGCCTGTAACCCAGAACGGCAGGGGTACCTCCCAGGGAGCGCATTGGGGAGACCCCCAGCCCATAATCTGAAGGAGGAGCACCCCACATGGAGAACAAGGGGACTCCATAACCTAGAGGGGGCACCCCTAGGACGGCAGGGGCACCTCCTGGGGAGCACATTGGGGGAACCCCCCCGGCCCGTAATCCGAAGGAGGAACACCCCACATGGAGAACAAGGGGACCCCATAACCTAGAGGGGGCACCCCCTGGGGAGCACATTGGGGGGACCCCCCCAGCCCGTAATCCGAAGGAGGAGCACCCCCCATGAAGAACAAGGGGACCCCGTAACTTGGAGGGGGGCACCCCCAGCGCAGCAGGGCCACTCCCCGGGGAGGCCATTGTGGGGACCCCGCCACCCGCTCCGTAGCCCAGAAGCGGAGCACCGCGCGGGGTGTGGGGGAACCGCGTTGCCCGGAGGGGGGAGCCACGGGAGACCCCCCCCCCGTAGCCCAGCGGGGAGGCTGCAGCTGGGGTGAAGCCCCCCGCTCTCTCCTACCTCTGGGGAGGGACATGGCCGGTCGCGGGGCGGAGCTAGGCGCTGGCGGAGGCCGGGGGCCGGAGCATGTCCCCGGACGGCGCGAGCCCGGCTGGCGAAGGGCGAGACACTGAGCGGCGGACAGAGCGAGCCGCGCAGCTGGGCCGAGCGCAGCCAGCCCCGCCCCCACCGCCGGAACGCCATCGCCATTGGGTCCTCGGAGGAAGGGGCGTGGCCGCCGTCGCCCCGCCCTCCCGGCCCACACGGCTCTGGCCTCCAGCCTCGGTGCTGGGCGGGAAATTCCACCAGTCGCCCGCTTCCTGACGCCCGGGGGAGTCACTGGTTCCCCTTAGGGAGGCTGGTCCCCGGGGGCCACAGCAGCTAGGGCCACAAAACGTGGCCGCGTCACATCAAACCAGGCTCGCCCTGTGGCCAGCGTGGCCACGTCCCATTCACCCTGTGGCCAAGGGCAAGGCAACAAGACCGCCGGCCGATTATCACACAACGGTGCCACCTTGCAGCAACATGTGGCAGCGCCAGGTCTCTCACGTGCTGGGCACATCCCGTCCCAAACGCAGCGACATCTTGGCAACACGCTGCCAGCGCGCCTCAAAACGTAGCCGCGACGAGGCAAAACATGGCTGAATCTTGTGCAAACGCGGGCCCCGGGCAGCAAAACATCACGTTGCAACAAAGCGCCCCAGCGTTTCGTCATCAGAGTGTCATCGTACTGCTTTCCAAATGTTGCCCCGTTGCATCAAGCTGAATCACATGGCAGTGAGATGTCATCAAATTCCATGGAACTGTCATTGCTACACCACAAATCATCACAATACATCCGATGAAGTGAGCTGTAGCTCACGAAAGCTTATGCTCTAATAAATTTGTTAGTCTCTAAGGTGCCACAAGTACTGCTTTTCTTCATCACAATACAGGGACACTCCACAAACAGCCTCCGAAATATGCAGGACAGCAGATTTCAGGGAAGATGCCAGTTTATGTTTTCAGGCCAATACTTTTACCTCAAGGGACATTCCTGGAAGAAGACAAGTTACCAGCCACAGGAAGTCTGGTGTTTTCCTCACTCCCGTTGCTCCTTTTCCTCCCTGGTGAATCCCAATCCCACAGCCTCCCTCTCTGCTCTAAAGCCCACCCCACCCCTATCACTCCTTATGTTGCTGCCTTCCCTGCCCTGTCAATCCCACCACCCCCTTCCTTTCCGCAGCCTGAAAGAGTCTCTAGGGTACCGTGTTTCAGAGTAGCAGCCGTGTTAGTCTGTATTCGCAAAAAGAAAAGGAGTACTTGTGGCACCTTAGAAACTAACAAATTTATTAATAATTTATTAATACATTTGTTAGTCTCTAAGGTGCCACAAGTACTCCTTTTCTTTCTAGGGTACCATGTGCCTCTCCTTCCTCATGTATCTCACTCTGCCACCCTTCTCCAGAGCCTGCAATTCCCTAATGGGTCGTAGTCCCGCCACACACTGCTGCCTTCTCTCATCCAGTTCCTACTGTCTCCTTCTCAAGATTCTGGCTTCATGTATGGATTCAACGATCATCCCCCATGCGTAGCTATGTCGTGTTTACGCTCCATGCTTTTAAGATATGCACATTGAAAGGAGCAGCAGGTTGTCCATAACTCTCCACCCTCTGCTTCACCACCCCAGGTACCAGGAAGAACCCCCTGGCTTGCTCCCAGGACCTCCGCAGAATCGAATTGATGGGAAGGCTGTTTGTAAGCCTTGTTTTGGGAATACTGACATTTCAGTTGTGCTGATTGTGCCACCTAGTGGGAGGAATATTAAGCCAATCACAGTTGTTAGGCCAAGAAATGGATCTGATTTGACATGCTAAATGACATATCTTAAGGGTCGCTGAATGGCTCAGAGATACCAAGTCTCCCACTTCTAGGTCACTGGTTCAAATCCAGCATGGGAGTAACCAAGCATTGTCACTGTCTGATAACAGACTGGTGGCCTCAGGCCAGCTGCCAGTAGATAAGTGTCTACCTGGAAAAAATCACTGCATCAGTTGGCCCCCTTGTGGGCACTGGCAGACTCAGCAGAGAGGCCAGAAACTAATGAGACTCTGGAGAACCTCTCTTTCAGCTCTAAAGCTGGCCCTTCCAGGTTTCTTTAGCACAAATGTTGGCTTTGCATTTTAATGGCCAGGGTTCATTGACCATAGTGAGGAAGGGTTTGCAGGAGCTCTGCTCCAACAGGAGCTGAATGCCAGCATTTCTTCCAAGGGAAAATGAAAGATAGAAAGCAGACACTTTCCAGTGCTCCTTCTTGCTCCTTCATCATCCCTGCCATTGTTCTTGGCTCACACAAGCCCTCAGGAGCTCCTCTGCTTTGACATCACCCTCTGGCATGCTGCTATTTCCTAAATCTGTCCTGGTCTGCAGAATTAAATGAGTGCCTCTCCTTTCCCATCTCCCCCTGTGCTTTGCTCCCTGGCTCAGCCCTGTGTGGTGGGTTTTATGTTATGGACAAACGTCATCAAGTGCTAAGGTCAAAACTTTCATGTTTAAGGAGCCCAACTTAAGGCATCTGTCATAAAAATAAAGGGAAGGGTAACCACCTTTTTATACACAGTGCTATAAAATCCCTCCTGGCCAGAGGCAACATCCTGTTACCTGTAAAGGGTTAAGAAGCTCAGCTAACCTGGCTGGCACCTGACCCAAAGGACCAATAAGGGGACAAGATACTTTCAAATCTTGTGGGGGAAAGGCTTTTGTTTGTGCTCTTTGTTTACATTTTTGTTCTCTCTTGGCACTGAGAGAGGCCAGACAGAAATCCATCTTCTCCAACCCTTTCTAATCCAAGTCTCCAATATTGCAACCAGTATAAGTAAGCCAGGCAAGGCGGATTAGTTTATCTTTTGTTTTATGTGAATTTTCCCTGTGTTAAGAGGGAGGTTTATTCCTGTTTTCTGTAACTTTAAGGTTTTGCCCAGAGGGGGATCCTCTGTGTTTTGAATCTGAATACCCTGTAAAGTATTTTCCATCCTGATTTTACAGAGGTGATTCTTTTACCTTTTCTTTAATTAAAATTCTTCATTTAAGAACATGATTGATTTTTGATTGTTCTTAAGATCCAAGGGTTTGGGTCGGTGTTCACCTGTACCAATTGGTGAGGATTTTTATCAAGCCTTCCCCAGAAAAGGGGGTGTAGGGCTTGGGGGGATGTTTTGGGGGAAGACATCTGCAAGTAGTCTCTTTCCCTGCTCTTTGTTTAAAACGCTTGGTGGTGGCAGCATACGGTTCAAGGCCAACGCAAAGTTTGTACCTTGGGGAAGTTTTTAACCTAAGCTGGTAAGAATAAGCTTAGGGGGACTTTCATGCAGGTCCCCACATCTGTACCCTAGAGTTCAGAGTGGGGAAGGAACCCTGACAGCATCTCATGTCTGCTTTTCAGAGCTGCTAAGCACCTATTATAGCTCCAAATCAAGAGAGTGGGAGTTTCGGATGCACAGCCGTTCTGGCAATCAGCCCCCAAGTACCTCAGGTAGGGCACTCAAGAATGGAAGTACAGTCTCATGATTAGTAGCCACTTTTGAAACTGGATCTGTAGGCTTCAGCCACCAAACACATTTTTTAATGTGACCCACAGAGGACTCAAATCCATTAGGAATCCAGTGGAGAAAAGTTAGTGATTTAGCCAACCAGCCAACCAACCTTCTCCTCTGCCCTAAGCTTTAATCAACTGTACCTTCCCTCTACATATTTTAATGGCAGCATAGGCTAGGAAACTCTGCCTTAAAGGACAAGCTGAGTAAGCTGCCTGAGTAACACACGCACAGACAGATCACCCACAAAAAGATTTTATATTCTCCACCCACCTTCATTCCACAAATTCTTTTATTGTCCCAGTCTCTATGAAGAATGCATGAAGGGTGGAAGGGGACAGTCCTGCTGAGTGCATCTCTACCAAGGGAAAGCCAATGGGAAGAGAGGTCTAAAGTGTCACAAAGGCTTCACTAAACCTTATGTTTAGAGGAGAAAGAAAAGGAGTACTTGTGGCACCTTAGGGACTAACAAACTTATTTGAGCATAAGCTTTCGTGAGCTACAGCTCACTTCATCGGATGCATCCGATGAAGTGAGCTGTAGCTCACGAAAGCTTATGCTCAAACAAATTTGTTAGTCTCTAAGGTGCCACAAGTACTCCTTTTCTTTTTGCGAATACAGACTAACATGGCTGCTACTCTGAAACCTGTCATTATGTTCAGAGGAGACTGTCACATCCTTGGAATTGGCAGCCATATAGTGCTGAATGTCCTCAATAGCCAGGCTTATGAGAAGGGTATTCAGCACATGAATAATCAGCGTCATAACGCTTAGCGTTTACAGGGGATCTAATGGCTGGAAGCTGAAGGTAGTCAAGTTCAGACTAGAAATAAAGGCACCATTTTTTAACAGTGAGGGTAATTAACCATTGGAACAACTTATCAAGCACTTTACATTTACAATGAGCTTACCATTGTCAGCTGACATTCTAAAATAGACTGTTAGGTTTTTAGGGCCAACCCTGTCCTGATCCCCGTCCCGATCCCTTGTCCCCTCACTCGGCTCTGATACCCCAGAATGTATTATGGTTTTCACAATAGCTAAGTAAGTCCAGTGGAGCACAGGGCTGGCCTGAAGTAGGTAGGAGTGTAATTTGCTGTCTGAAATGAAATCAGTTACTTTTTATGCTGTGGTCCCGTTTTGGCCCGAGTGGCTAGTTTGGGCCCCTGGTAGCAGAAATTGTGGTAGTCAGGTATTTCTTTGATGCAGTTTTGTTCATTGACAATGAATGTACACACAAGGAAGAAAATAGCATAAAACAGTTTCTTTTGCTCACAACAGCAAGAAAACTCTTTCCAGCCTGCATCCTGAGCCAAAAACCTCCCCCTCTTCCCCCCCCCCCAGGTTTCTTACAGGGTCAGACACTGCATTTTCAGCTGCTCCTTCTGGCTGGCTGTGTTGGTTTCTGGTCCACTGTGTTCCACCTTCACACACACAACACACAGAGCTGTAACCAAAACAACACTCAACAAACATTCCTGGGTGTGTTCACATATTCCCTTTATCCTAGATGGGGCTTATCCTTACAATTATGTTAACTGAAGAGTGTATTCAAGCGTATCAGTCTCAGTGAGGAACCCGTAACAAAGTTTCACCAGTTAGTGCAGGGGTTCTCAAACTGGGGGTCAGGACCCCTCAAGGGTTCGTGAGGTTATTGCACGGGGGTCGCGAGCTATCAGCCTCCATCCCAAACCCCACTTTGCATCCAGCATTTATAATGGTGTTAAATATATAAAAAAAGTGTTTTTAATTTATAAGGGGGGTCACACTCAGAGGCTTGCTATTTGAAAGGGGTCACCAGTACAAAAGTTTGAGAACCTCTGAGTTAGTGTTACCACCTTTTCAAAAGGCAAAAGATGGACACATGTAGGAACCCCACCCCCTCCATGATCCCACCTCCTGCTCCTCCTCTTCTCCCTGAGGCCTCACACCCTGCTCCTTTTCTTCCTTTCAAGGTCCCACCCCATAGCCAGGCCAGAAGCCATAGCCAGGCCATGGTAAGAACCACCCAGGGAGCCTGGGCCACTATGGGGAGCCTCAGACCCTCCACCTGCTCTGGACAGGGGGCCGGGGTGTCTGAGAGCAGCCCTCAGCCTGTGTGCCCGGCCCCCTGAGATGCGCCATCCAGGGCAGCTGTTACTACTGCCCCACTGTGGTTTCTGGCCTGGCCAGGAGGCGGGGCCTCAGGGGAGAGGAGGGACAGGGGGTGGGGCTTCATGGTGAGGGGGGGCTAAGGCCCACCGCAGCCCCCCGCTACCACCACCACCAGCAAGAAGCTGGCACCACCCCTGAGCCTCAGGCAGGTGCAGAGCAAATGCTGTCCCGGAGTCTTTCACCCTAGGACTGGGACTTGAACTCTGCATTTCTGGACTGTCCTGCCTAATTTGGGATGGGTGGTCACCCTACACCCAGCTCATAATGGTACAGTTTTAATACAGCTAAATTCAGGGGCATAACTGTTGGAACAAAGAATCGTGGTCATAGTTATAGGATGTGGGTCTGTATTCTGGGAAATAGTGACCCTGGAAAAGGAGGCAGGCTGGAAATCATGTAAACATAGATTAATAGATTATAAAGACAGAGGGGGCCATTGAAAACATTTAGTCTGCCTGCCTGTGTAACACAAGTCATGGGTTTTTCCTGAATTTCTGTTTGAACTAAAGTGTATCTTTTAGGAAAACATCCAATCCTGATTTTAAAATTTCCAGTGATGGAGAATGCATCACTGCCCTTGGTAAATTGTTCCAGTGATGAATTACTCTCATTGTTAAAAAATTGCATCTTATTTCTAGTCTGAATTTATCCAGCTTCAACTTCCAACCATTGGATCTTGTTACACCTTTGTCGGCTAGATTGAAAAGCCCTCTGTTACTGAATTTCTGAGCTCTCGACATGATGTTGTGGCCAAAAGGGCTCACGCAATCTTTGGATATATAAACAGGGGCATTCTGAATAGGAGTAGGGAGGTGATATGGCCTCTGTATTTGGCATTAGTGAGATCAGCACTGGAATACTATGTCCAATTCTGATGTCCACACTTGTAAAAGGATTTTGAAAAATGGAAGATGGTTCAGAGTGCAACTACAAGCATGTTTAAAGGACTGGAAAACTTGATTTATAGTGAGACATTTAAGGAGCTGGATCTATTCAGTTTATCAAAAAGAAGGTTAAGAGGTGATTTGATGGCAGTCTACAAGTACCTACAGAGGGAGACAATATCTGGTACTAGAGGAGTCTTTAATCTAGCAGAGAAGACAGAACAAGATCCAGTGGTTGGAAGCTGAAGCTAAAAATATTCAGATTGGAAATAAAACACATGTTAATAGTGAGGGTGATTAATCCTGGGGAACAACTTCCCAAGGAAGACGGTGGATTCTGCATCTTTAAAATCTTTAAATCAGGACTAGATATCTGCTCTTGTTCAACTACAAGTTATAAGGCTTAACACATGAATTACTAGATGCAGTTCTTTGGCCTGTGTCTGCAAGAGATCAACTAGTTGATCATAATAATTTCTTCTGCTTTAAAACATATGAGTCTATGAATCAGTAATAAAGTCTTAACTCGAGACTGGCAGCCACACCACCTTCTCCTGTAATCCCAAATCTGAACAGGACGGGGCTTGATCAGTATTTGAATGGAAAAAAACCTCCTAAGTATGGCTGCTACGCTGAAATACTGCAGGAAGTGGTGCTGGTGACATAGTAGGTGGCACTTTTCCCTCTGCATCAATATTGAACCAGTAATTCTGCTCCTGGAGGTGCTGCTTTTCCAATTAAAAATAAATTCTGTGAGGTCTTGACCATTCGTGGTCTTAAGGAGCCTCTGGGACTTTTTGCAAGTGCAGAGGTGTTAACCTTCATATCTTGGCAAATTCCATCACCAGTAATTATATTTAGCCTTCTTGAATTTCCCTTTCAGTTTAAATCAAATTAAGTTTAATGGTGAAATCCTAGCGGATCTTAAACATAAAAAAGAAGCTTACAAGAAGTGGAAGGTTGGACATATGACCAGGGAAGAGTATAAAAATATTGCTCGGGCATGTAGGAAAGATATCAGGAGGGCCAAATCGCACCTGGAGCTGCAGCTAGCAAGAGATGTCAAGAGTAACAAGAAGGGTTTCTTCAGGTATGTTGGCAACAAGAAGAAAGCCAAGGAAAGTGTGGGCCCCTTACTGAATGAGGGAGGCAAGCTAGTGACAGAGGATGTGGAAAAAGCTAATGTACTCAATGCTTTTTTTGCCTCTGTTTTCACTAACAAGGTCAGCTCCCAGACTGCTGTGCTGGGCAACACAAAATGGGAAGAGATGGCCAGCCCTCTGTAGAGATAGAGGTGGTTAGGGACTATTTAGAAAAGCTGGACGTGCACAAGTCCATGGGGCCGGACGAATTGCATCCGAGAGTGCTGAAGGAATTGGCAGCTGTGATTGCAGAGCCCTTGGCCATTATCTTTGAAAACTCGTGGCGAACGGGGGAAGTCCCGGATGACTGGAAAAAGGCTAATGTAGTGCCCATCTTTAAAAAAGGGAAGAAGGAGGATCCTGGGAACTACAGGCCGGTCAGCCTCACCTCAGTCCCTGGAAAAATCATGGAGCAGGTCCTCAAAGAATCAATCCTGAAGCACTTAGAGGAGAGGAAAGTGATCAGGAACAGTCAGCATGGATTCACCAAGGGAAGGTCATGCCTGACTAATCTAATCGCCTTTTATGATGAGATTACTGGTTCTGTGGATGAAGGGAAAGCAGTGGATGTATTGTTTCTTGACTTTAGCAAAGCTTTTGACACGGTCTCCCACAGCATTCTTGTCAGCAAGTTAAGGAAGTATGGGCTGGATGAATGCACTATAAGGTGGGTAGAAAGCTGGCTAGATTGTCGGGCTCAACGGGTAGTGATCAATGGCTCCATGTCTAGTTGGCAGCCGGTGTCAAGTGGAGTGCCCCAGGGGTCGGTCCTGGGGCCCGTTTTGTTCAATATCTTCATAAATGATCTGGAGGATGGTGTGGATTGCACTCTCAGCAAATTTGCGGATGATACTAAACTGGGAGGAGTGGTAGATACGCTGGAGGGGAGGGATAGGATACAGAAGGACCTAGACAAATTGGAGGATTGGGCCAAAAGAAATCTAATGAGGTTCAATAAGGATAAATGCAGGGTCCTGCACTTAGGATGGAAGAATCCAATGCACCGCTACAGACTAGGGACCGAATGGCTCGGCAGCAGTTCTGCGGAAAAGGACCTAGGGGTGACAGTGGACGAGAAGCTGGATATGAGTCAGCAGTGTGCCCTTGTTGCCAAGAAGGCCAATGGCATTTTGGGTTGTATAAGTAGGGGCATAGCGAGCAGATCGAGGGACGTGATCGTTCCCCTCTATTCGACACTGGTGAGGCCTCATCTGGAGTACTGTGTCCAGTTTTGGGCCCCACACTACAGGAAGGATGTGGATAAATTGGAAAGAGTACAACGAAGGGCAACAAAAATGATTAGGGGTCTAGAGCACATGACTTATGAGGAGAGGCTGAGGGAGCTGGGATTGTTTAGTCTGCAGAAGAGAAGAATGAGGGGGGATTTGATAGCTGCTTTCAACTACCTGAAAGGGGGTTTCAAAGAGGATGGCTCTAGACTGTTCTCAATGGTAGCAGATGACAGAACGAGGAGTAATGGTCTCAAGTTGCAATGGGGGAGGTTTAGATTGGATATTAGGAAAAACTTTTTCACTAAGAGGGTGGTGAAACACTGGAATGCGTTACCTAGGGAGGTGGTAGAATCTCCTTCCTTAGAGGTTTTTAAGGTCAGGCTTGACAAAGCCCTGGCTGGGATGATTTAACTGGGACTTGGTCCTGCTTTGAGCAGGGGGTTGGACTAGATGACCTTCTGGGGTCCCTTCCAACCCTGATATTCTATGATTCTATGATTCTAAGTGTTGTTCTTCGTTTCCTCTTCCTAACCACTGTGCAGCGTTACTCTGCATTGTTAAACATGTGCTGGTTTCCACACCAGTGGTGGTTTCCCTGAAAGGGCTGAATGAAACAATCCCTCTGTATTTCTCATCTAAGTCCCACATTGCTATGTAGCTTAATTAAACTGATGTTCCTAAAGTGTTTTGTGATCCTCAGATGAGAAAGGTGCTGCAGAAGTATCAATGCAATATTTTATCATCAAAATTAGATATGGTAACGTCATTGCTAGGGAGAGTATAAGAACATACAAAACATCCTTGAGTGTAATAAAGAGAAATATCCAGCAATAATTTCGTGGCCTTAATCCTGATGACACAGAATAACAGGCAGGCATTCTGGGATTGATGCTGGGGATCTTTGAAGTCAATGGCAGAACTCCCATTGTCTTCCCAGGATGAGGTCCCATTTTGAGCACCTTTACCTTCTCTGCGGCCTGTGACTCCTTCTGTCTGTCCGAGCCGATTGTCATAGGCTGCAGCTATTGCTTTGCTGAATAAGTGTATCTGGAAGGTCAGAGGTAGCTCTAATTGCTGGCCTGTGGCAGAGGCAACCAGGCAGAGATACAGACAAAATTCCCAACAGAGCTCAAATGTTCTTCTCATTTTCCATATGGAGATGGATTTTTAACATTCCTAAAAGGCCACCACACATTTCTAAAGTTTTATTACATGCTGTGGATCAGTGTGTGGATTTGCAGGCTCTGGGATGGAGAGATCAGTGTGTGATTAGGTGGTGGATCATCCAGCTAAACACTCCATGATCTCAGACGATGACATGCAACAGTCTTGCCTCTCAGTGGCTGGAAACCTGATAGAAGATATTAATTACCAAAAGCACTTGGGAATTCTCCTTAGTTCAGCTGGGAGAGATGCTGCTTTGGCACTTGAGTATCTGTTCTGAAGTCCTAGCAAGGGTATAATCCTCATGCAACATGAAGATAAACCCATAGCATCTAATATTGCAACATATTTTCAGGGGGCTGCTGAAAGAATCCAGGTGTGTGGAACTTGGTTTTGTCCACATTAAATCAAATTCTCCCTTTCATTTAATTCACATGATTCTTGGTAAATCTTTCACAGGACCATCTGGAGCTACACAGATGACAGCACTGTCTATTAGTTATAGCAGTCGGCTACTAGTCAAGACTATTAAGCTTAGCTCTATTAAGGTACATATATAGCATCCATTACTGTAGTGTCTGAACTCCTCATAATCTTTATTGTATATCTCCTCACAACACCTCTGAGGGAGGAAAGAGACACAGGGACTTAGTGTCATACCTAAGGTGACACAAAAGGTCTGTGTCAGAGAAAGTAATTGAATCCAGGTCTACCAAGCCTGAAGTTAACATGCAAACCACTGGACCATCCAGCCTCACTTATGTGGGGTGTGACCTTGGACAAAAACTTGATGAAGTTAATTAATTCAAGTTTGTTAATCTCCTTGAGATCTTTGGTTTAAAGGCACTATAGATGGTCAAAGTATTACTAATTATTAAATATTATTATTCCCAGTTTCTACCATTTGATACAGAATAACAATAATGTAGTCTTCTCCAATAATCTTTTAAATTGTATTTTATTAAGTTCATCCAAAGCAGTTTCACACAAATGTATCACACTCACTGGTAGAGATTAAAAATGGGAATATGGGAATGCCCATACCTACAGGATCAGATCTGTGGACATCTGGTACAGTATTCAGTTTGATAGTGGCCAGCACTAGATATGGGATAATGTGCCCCCCACATTAGGTCTCATCTTGATTTTTAGCAGCTAAAACTTGGACTAAGACCTGAAGTCTGAGGATAACTCTGGGTATTCTTGATATCCATATAAAAGTCTAGTTCCTGTTTGAATCTTGCTAAATTCTTGGCTTGCACAACTTCCTTAGCAATGAGTTCCACAGTCTAACTATGCATTGTGTGAAAACTATCAGATAAATGTATACTGGGAACTTGTATTAGTTCTCTACCTAGGTACTTACATAGCCCCCATCTGAGCATCTTAGATTAGATTTATGCAGCATCAAATGGAGTCTAATCCAGTGTCCAATGGAGACCGGGGCATAGAGGAGGAACATCTGGTTGAGATTCTCTCAAGCCTGGGATACTGTAATGAGATAGGTTTCAGAGTAGCAGCCGTGTTAGTCTGTATTCACAAAAAGAAAAGGAGTACTTGTGGCACCTTAGAGACTAACAAATTTATTTGAGCATAAGCTTTCGTGAGCTACAGCTCACCTCATCGGATGCATCCGATGAAGTGAGCTGTAGCTCACGAAAGCTTATGCTCTAATAAATTTGTTAGTCTCTAAGGTGCCACAAGTACTCCTTTTCTTTTTGTAATGAGATATGCACTGACAAATCCCTGCACCAATAAGGTGCACCTGCTGCATGGACACAGAGGTTTCCAACATGGAGTTCCCTGCAGGATCATGGCCTAAATAAAGAACCTGGATTGTCTGGTCTGCTAAATTCACTTTTCACTATGAACACAGCACAAAGTGGAGTGAAAGCAGCTGGAGAGAACCAATGAAGAATTCCCCTCCTGCAGGGGAACTCACTGCTGGCAAAAAGCTGGGGAAGATGGTTTTGTTGCCTCTTGTGACAGCCTACCCAGCATAGTATGGAAGGGAAGGGTGGCAGCAGCTCTTGTTCCAGGGCCAAGGAGAAGCAACTGGCTGTAAGTGAGTGGATAATCAGGCCCTTTATCCTTCAGATAGCGCATGATTTGAAACCACAGTACAAATCACTGACGGTACAGGTTAATTATTTTTTAATCTTAAACACGGATTGTATCCTGTAAGGTGGCCAAGACAAAGAACATGCTTTCTTTTAATATTTGTGAGCCTGTTCAACTCTGAAGACAAATTGCACAGGAACTTTGTCCTCAGTGCAGGAGCTTTGTTTTTTGTTTCTCGCTCTGGTTTTGCAAAACAGCGGCACTTACCTTGTTAATTAAAGTGAGCCCTGTGGCATCACTCATCATGCTTTCCCGACCCACCGAGGAAAATGTGTTCCTCGGAAACAGGTGCATTCCCTCAACTGCTTTCAAACGTGTGTTAAAAATCAGAAAAAGGCACTTCCATTCCCTAAGAAGAATGTCCACACGGGGCTTTACCCGGCTATAACGGGAGGGGTGTAATTGTACTGGCATAGCTGTGCCGGAACATTTCCCCGTGTAGGTAAGCGCACGGAAAGAAAGGAAGGAAATGATTTTGAGTTTCCATTGTGTCACAGAGCAGGGAAGCCTGGGATGCCAGGTGAGTTCAGCTGCCCCCTGAGGGCAACCAGCAGGCTCTATAATACTTTCGGAGGAGGGAATGAATCACTTGGGGTAGGGAGGAATGAATCATAAAATTACCCCCCACGCTTAAGGCAGCATGCTTCTTTCCCCTTCACTTCTATATATGGGGGGGGGGGAGAAGGTGCGGGAATGGGGGTGGGTTTCAAGGTGCCGTGTTCCTTTAAGAGTCGAATGGAATGTATCAAAACAAAAAGGCGGCTCGGGCATTGGCTGTGAGGTCAGCACGTGAGTTCACAGCTGATTTCCTGGCTTTTTTTTTTTTTTTTTTTCCTTCTCCCCCCTTCGTGTTGCCGTGTGTCAGTTTCAGCAGGCGCTCACCATGTCCCTCTCCCCGCCGGTCCTCGTCCTGTCCCTTCCCCCGGCTGACCAGGGAGAGAAGGAGCGAGTCCAGCCCTAGAAGAAATAACGACAGCTCTCTGTCCCCGTTTAACAAAAAAAACAACAAAAAAAACCAACCACCACCACCTACCCCAATTCCAAGAAACAGCCCACCCAGCAACATGGCACATGCCGCTCAGCTCAATATCCTGGAGCAGAACTGCCCCATCCAGGTGGAGCACGATCGCAAGAGGAGACAATTCACAGTGCGGCTGAATGGTAAGGTTCCGGCTGACCCTGGGATCTCACTTTTCTTTCTTCCCTTTCTCTCGCTGTCCTCCACCCTCACCCCCCACCCCACCGGTTTTCTATCTTTTGTTTGCAAGTAAAGCAAAGAGGCTGGTAACGAGAAGAGTGCCCTCTAGCTAAATCAGGGACTGGCTTTCCTCTCACAGCTAGGGAATTCTCTCTCCTTCCTTTTCCTAAATTATTTTACAGCAACATCGAGGGTGGTTATGCAACAGATTAGTTTTGGTGTCAACAAAGAGCCACTGAATCGCAAAGAGCTATAGAGGAGGTAAAGATACAAGGAACATGCCTCAATCTGTTCCCCTGCAAGCTCTTCTCTCAGTAACCTTCCATTCCTCTAGCCTGTCTTTGTTAACTTTCTGGTAAACTGCTGCTGTATCTGTTCCCCTCAGGTTGGTAGAGGAACACCTGTCCCTTAAGATCTATTTATAAACATTTTTAGCTGTGCAGGGCTGGTTACCTTGTCTGGCCTGAACAAGAACTCTGTGAATCTCCAAAGCTTGTCTCTTCCACCGACAGAAGTTGATCCAATAAAAGATAATATCTCACCACTTTGTCTCTATTTATAAATAGGCCACTAAGGTTGATACTACCCACTTCTTCCCTTTTCTGTTAACTGCCTTGATCACCAAGCCCTCCCTATATACTGACTAATCACATTTTTTTAAAAAATTTAAACTCCCCTCACTGACATATCTAACTAGCCCTGGATCTTGTGCTCAAAACCAACAGGAGCAGATAGCAGGTTGTTGGTTAAATTCCTTTTGTTTTTTAGATTGGTGATGGGAAGGCACAGAGTGGAAATAACAGACTTTCTGTAAATTACTCTGGGATGTGAAAGATTATCCACAGCATGCCGTTTTCAGGACGGGGAGATAATTTTGATAGGTGCTTACAAAACAACACTTTAAATCCAGATAGGAACTTCTTAGAGTGTGACTTCTCTGGCTTTGGTATGCTCTCAGTGAATTGCACATAATGAAAGTGGTAAGAAGCCAGGTTGCAGATTTAAAAAAAGAAGTAATTTCTGCCTTGGAGTGTAGAGTTGTAGGGGGAGGAAGAAAACTGTTAGGCCTTAATTTTGTAAACACTTATGCATATACTTAACTTGGTTGCTGTGAGCAGTTTCATTGATTGAGCGGGACTACTTGCGGTAGTCAAGTTAAGCACATGTGTAAGTATTTGCAGGATTAGGACCTCAGAGGCTACAAGCTGGCCTATAACATTCAGATAATAGACATTAAAGCTTGATGTGGCTAAATAAATTTGAAGTCCTTTCCAAGACCCCAATCCTAAAAGTACAGAGAGCTCTTGGCACGAGGCCAGGGGAGGGGCTGAATCTGTCCTGTTTTAGGCTCAAGCTGTGACCATTTAGCACAAGAGAAATCCTATTGAAATCAGTAGAACTACTTATGGGCATGTTTGCAAGAGCAGAGCCTGTTATAGTTAGTAATGCCACAACAATCTGGTTCTAATGGGGACCCTAGTAGCTATCCCTCTTGCTGCATTTGATTAGCTATAAGAATGAGAAATAAGAACCCAACAATATCTCCTGTTGTCAGGTAAAAATTGTTCTCAGCCAGTTTTAATGGTTAGTTCCAAATGTACAAAGATCCCAAAGGCTGTTTTGTTTTTGTTTTGTTTTTTTTTGTTTAGTTGAGCAAAATAGCCTGTCTTCTGGCTCTACAGAAATTGCAGGGTAGATTGCTTAAAAATGTTGATGGATAGTTCAGAAATTATATGTGCAGTAGGAGGCATTCTCAATAAAATAACAAGAATAGTCCTACATTTTATTCTAGTTTGTCCTTTTGTTTGTTTTTTAAACCACTAATTACAAGTGCCGTCTTCAGGCTCAGCAATGGGTGAGCAGGACCGGACGCTAAACGTTGCAAGCTGAGTATGGGGAGACAGAGAAACTGATCAAGCCAAGCAATCTCTTGGCATTGCAAGAGATCAAAATAAATCCATTGTGATGGGTTCCAACTTGAAATCTGTATGCAGAATCATAAATTGGTGCCATTATTTAAAACTTGTTTGAACAAGCAAAAAGTGAGGGGAAGGCTATGGGTAGCAGATTATTAGGGATTTAATTTCTCATCAGAGTACTCCAGATTAAAATCTCTGGCAGTCAGGTTGTTGGCAAGTGATTCTCAGCAGCTGGAAAAGGGGCTGGTGGAGAATACACTTCAAACAAACAGAAAACCACCTATTCAAAAATGTAATGTGGATAAGCTAATTTCAGTCTGACACAAAATGAGTCACTTCAGTAAGGGACTGATTTAACTCCTGTGAGGTCAATGAGAATCACTTCAGTGGGAGATGGATTAGGCCCCAATGGTCAGATTTTCAAGAGGTGGGTGTGCTGGCTGTCAGTGCTTCAGTGGTTGCAGCTGGGTATGGGGCATGTGAGACTCTGGCTCGGATTCTTTTGAAAACTTGGTCCTCCATGATTCCAAATGCAACATCTCAGCAATGGTATGGTGAGCTACCCATATTACTGTTAAGTACTTCTATGCCACCATTCATCTGCACAGCTCAAAACACTGCATAGAAATTTAGTAGTATTGGATCCATTCTACAGATGGGGAAATGGAAGTACAGAGAAATTAGGTGACTCACTCAAGGTCATATAATGAATTAGTGGCTGAGCTGGGAATAAAACCACAAACTTGTCCTAACCATTCAAATATGCTCCATATTTACTGCTCCAATGTCAATCAATCTATTTTTATTTTCACGTCATTATTAGCCATTGGTTTATAAAATCAAAACCTAGAATGCAGCCACAAGATAAATGTCTCTTATTAGGAGAATGTGGCTTGATGCTTGTTTCCAATAAATCCCTAGCAGTGAGAGACCTTCCATCTGTCCCATTTCTGCTGTGCTTACTCTCAGCGGCACTTTAATGCCCTTGTTTGAATTCTCCCTAACACAGTAAAACCTGCAAACATCGATGGATCTCCTGTGAGTTCGAAGGGGTACTCAGATCACAATGCTCTTGTCATATGCAACATGATGCAGGCATACCAACAATTCCCTGATCCCCTCACATACCATTTATGGACTTCAGGAGTCATTGCTAGTTCAAAAGCACCTAATGCTACTGCTGTGCTTGAAATACAGAAGCAACAATATGTAGGTTAAGAACATGTCAGTATCTATAGCTGTTCATGGTTCATCATTGTTTCCATCTGCTCCCTGTGCGTAAGCTGATGATGAAATTCTCGTCTCTCACATGAGGCATATTAATCATCTTACGGGGGAACCCTTAGCTTCCCCACGTTTCTCCAAAAAAAATTCTTTGCCATATATGGCTTATAAAATTCTGAATAAAAGCAGCTGTTTCATTTTAAAGCATTCCCATTCCTTCTTTGCCTCCCAAATGCTGAAGGGACCTAAAAGTGAAATTGGCTGTAAACAGACTTCACTGAGTTTCATTGAGCTAACAGGATTTTTAATCAGCTAAGGTTGTGTTAGAAACACAGGCGAAGAAAACTGTTTGCAATATGATTTTCTTTTTAAGCTGACTGAGCTCCTGTAACATACCACAGCCGTCCTCTCCAAATACTTAATCGTGAGGTAAATTCTCAACAGGAAACTGTTTTTTTTATAAAAAAAAAAAAAAAAAAAAAAGTGAGCCCCTCTGTTTTCTAAGCAAGTCCCTTTCAGTGGCAGTTGCATTGTCTCTGCTTAACACTGTATGCTGTGGTCTGTTTGTTTTCCCCGTAGTAACATTGCTAAGAAATCTGGTCTTGCTCTTGATAGAGTGCTCCCGGGATCAGACAGATGCAGTAGCTTCTCAGAGCAACTTGTGCCTCTTAATTCTGCCTTTCTCTTCTGCAGTAACTTCCTCTAACAGCTTTAATGATCCTCTTTGAACTCCCCAGCCAACAAAGTTTAGGAATAGTATCTCATCTGCATTTCCTCTCTGAGCTGAGAGCTGGGGAATGATCTAGTGAGGAGAAAATAAAACCATTCCCTGGGAGTGGCGTCTACCTATTTTTAAGGAACTGTGCCAGTTTACCGAAGTAGGAGTCAGATTGTCTGGATTTACGTCAGTGTAACTGAGATCAAAATTTGGCCCAAAGGCAGCAGCTCATGTCAGCCCTACCCTTCATTACATTGGGTGCATAGAATGCTCTGTTGTGGACTGGAACATGCAGAAGCAAATGGGAGGCAAGCAGCAGAGAACACCTGCCTTCAGTCTCATCTATCTAGTGTCTGGACATCTCCCACATCTTTAACATATCCCCTAGCACCCCTGGGAGGGAAGGAAGTATTAGTGTTCTCATTGCACAGACAGGGAACTTACACAGTGAGGCTAAATGACTTGCCTGAGGTCACGCAAGAAGCCTGTAGCAGAGCAGGGAAATGACCCCTGGTCTTCTGAGTCCCAGGCTAGCACCCTCCCTATTGGACCATCCTTCTTTCATGGCCTCATGCTCCTCACGAAAGTCTCAAGCAGTAGTAGCGACTAACACCCTAAAGCCTGAGAGCTGTTTGAAAGTGGAGAGGGTGAGGAGCTGGTGAGACAGCGCTCTTTTGTTACACACAAAATCCATTTTGGCCAGCTGTCTGTCAGCTCTGAGTAAATCCCAATTTTACGGACTGCCCGGAAACAGTGAAGTTAGCCCAATATCGTGATTTCTTTTTCCTACAGCGTGAAGGCAGAAGTGGGAATGTCCACTTCCCCCTCCCTGCTGTTGGGAAAATCACAGCCCTGGGCTAATATGGCCGCTGGTCGCAGGGGAAGGGGATTCTAACCACCTGGCACCAGCTGCTTCCTGTCTGGCTAGCCAGCGGGGAGACAGGGCCGGCACTGACAAGGTGAGGCAATTCGGAGCCCCAGCCTGGCCCACCCCACAGCAGCCGCTTGGAGCATGAGCGGGTGTGTGAAGGGGGCCCTCCCTGGGTGGGTGGATCAGGGTGTGTATGCGAAAGGGACCCTCCCCAGCAGGGTGTGGGGGGTTGGATCCTGGTCTCGCCCAGATCCTTGTGCTCCAAGTGGCAGATGCTAATCTCAGCTCCTGCGATGTCTTCCCCTAGGCCTGCTGGAAGCTGCTGCAGGGTGGTCTTGGGCTCCTAAATTCTGTGTGTTGTCAGTGCTGCCCCCCATCCCGTGCTGGCCAGACAGGAAGCAGCACCAGTAGCCTGGGCTAGAGCTGGGCCACACGGACAGTGCCGTGTGTAAGACACCCTCTACCTATCATACCACATACACTCTACTCCCTGGGCTGGGACCGTGGGACCGGCCTGTCACCTATCCACCCGTCTCTGGGACAGGACCAGCCCACTAACCCCCATGAGCAGCTGGGGCCTCAGCCAGGAGGAGGAAGCTGGGACGCCTGCTTCCATCTATCCGCTGTCGGAAAAGTCACAGCAGTTTGTGGGGCGGGGGGACTTGGTGGCTGTGCATCTCCCGTGAAATGCCAACACTTACCCATGAGGCTGCCCTGATGACTTTATTTTAATAACCCACGATTTACACAAGGCCTTATCATTAAGGGAAGTTGGAGCTGGATGGGCTTGTGATCTTAAGACCCAGAACAGATGCCGTGTGTTCTCCTCTTTGTGAGGAAAGGTTAGCTGCTAAGTGACCATATAATGTTTGACTCAATGAAACTCTTGTATAATAATAATAAAAAAAAAAAAGTCACATGTGCTGAATGCACTTACAGCCTGATTTTAAGAGGGGCCGAGCACCCATGACTCAGTGAGGACTGCAGCCGTTGAGCACCTCTGCAATCAGCTCGCTAGAGTGCTTAGTCTGTATTAGATCTACTGAAAACACAGAGCATTTCCTGACGGGCTGGGCTCGATTTGTTTCGTTTTGTAAGACAAGGAACTAAATTCAGAGGAGGTGTGTAAAGGAGCAACACCCGCAGTGTAGACAAAGCCTTAGATTCCAGTTCACTTGGTCAGACTCCCTTAGACCTACTGATACATCCGTGATTCACATAACAAGGAGCCAGAAAAAGCCGGGGGTGGGAGGGCTGCTATACACCTCGTTACATCATCCTCTTAGTTGCGTTTCTTGCTTTACTCCTCTCTTCTGACCCCTCAGCTGCTTAGTTGCACTGACTCAGACTCCCTTATGTTCAGAGGGCCAAATTCAGGAGGTAATGTGCAAAGGAAAGGAGTGTCTGCAAGTTGCACATGATCATGTTTATTGCAGTACTGCCTCGGGACCAGACAGGGTGGGGGCACCATTGAGTCGAGCGCTATACAAGCAGAGAAATGCCATTCCTGCCCCTGGAGAGTTTAGGGCTTGTCTACACTACCTGCTGGATTGGCGGGCAGCGATCAATCCAGCAGGGGAGTCAATTTATTGTGTCTAATACTCCCCTTACTCCAGGGAGAGAGACTGCAGGCTTCCTCCTTGCTGCCACCTACACTATTGCTGGCCTCCAGGCTTTATAGAATCCCCTGCCTATTCCCTCACAGCTGAGCTTCTTTCTAATCAAAGCTCTCCACACTGCCTAAATCTTCCTTGTTTGTCGCATAGTTGTGATTGGGCCTGCCTGGCCTAATTCCGCTCTCTCAGGGCTGATGTGGAGCGTAGCTGTCCTGGCAAAGTACCCATCATGTAAGCATGGCCTTCGAGTCCCCTCTGAACTCCTCTGTCCCCCTGTGCATCTGCCACCATTTCAGGCGATGAAAATAAATGCTTGAATTGTCTTGGTAGCAAGCTTAGGCACCTTGTTCTGACCTTACCCATTCCGGGTGATCGTTACTTTTCCATATTGTGGAGAGAGAGAGATTCCTGCTTTGGCATATATGTGTAAGAGAGGATCAAAGTGGACCTTGCGCAGATAGAGAAGTCAAGGATTCAACCTCTCAGCTGGCCAAGGGGGAAACTTAACTGTGAGCTGGGATGGCACCAAATAGACTCATACTTCATTTTTCAGTCACATTTGTTTGCAGCACACTCAACCCAAGAGTTTGTAACTGATCCCCAGTCTCCTACAGTGCTAGCAGAGCCCATTCAGAGGCAGGAGAGGTATGTGAAAATGACATTGTGGTGACTCAGCAGAGTTAGTTAATTTAACCAAAGATTCAGGTTCCATTTAATTTCTTAGTGAAAGTTCAAGAGTTCTGATTCTAAGTTCTGATTCTATCTTATCTGACAGGTTTCAGAGTAGCAGCCGTGTTAGTCTGTATTCGCAAAAAGAAAAGGAGTACTTGTGGCACCTTAGAGACTAACAAATTTATTAGAGCATAAGCTTTCGTGAGCTACAGCTCACTTCATCGGATGCATCCGATGAAGTGAGCTGTAGCTCACGAAAGCTTATGCTCTAATAAATTTGTTAGTCTCTAAGGTGCCACAAGTACTCCTTTTCTTTTTTATCTTATCTGAGTCATTCACCCCTATTGCACAGTGTAATTCACTTAAACCAGTGCCATGAAAGGAACAGAGCTTTTGAAATCCTGGTGAGTGTCTTTACCTGTGAAATCATGATGGCTCTTTGTTTTCTGTGTTCTAGACCTGTCCATTTCATATTGCTCTACCCACGTGTAGAATTCAGCAGCCGTTCCGTGTTTAGGTGCAAACTGCTGCAGAGCGCACAAACGCACTGTGTTATCTCCGAGGGATCTTACTTGTTTTTCTTTCTTGTGTGGGTATTCTCCATATACAGTGGAGGTTATTCTGAATGGAAGGGTTGCTATTTGTGTCTGAAGGGGAAAACCTCTCATTCAGAGAAATATATGCATGTATTTCTTCTCATGCAGTGAAATTCTTTCTGGGGGTACCTGACAAAGCAATAAACTCCCAGGATACTTGCACAAGACAGCAATGCAAGAGAAAACTGTCCTGATGCAAAGACTAGATCTGCTAAATACGCTTTCTTCATACTGAAAAAACGGAGTTGATAAAAGAACAGAACCTTTTGATCTGATAGCTAGTCAGTGAATGGCAGTTTGTCACGAACCTGCTCATCAGATTTCTGAGATACATGTTCTCCCTCTCTTCTGCCCCGCCTCTTGTCCCTTCTGTAACAGTTCAGCTCATGGAAGAAGCTGATCTCTCAACTCACTAAGTGCCTGACCACAGCTTGTGGGGATGGCTGAGAAGATAACGTTGCTAGAATCTGGGTTTTGTGATGGGAGGCCAAAGCCCTTGATTGTCTTGTTTGGAAAGTGTTGGTTTACCTGGCTGTAACTGAATATTACTGATGACTGATTGCAAAGGTGAGGTGCGTTCAGCTTGCCTGACTCAAGTTCAAGATTCATTAGCTCTGGAGATTGCTTCTCCCCCATTTGACTCCACCCTCCCTCTACATTGCAGCAAGGCCAGGAGCATGACGGAGTGGTGAAGGTGGCCCAGTCTCTTAGCTTTCCTCCATCCTGCAGGGACTGCTTTGACAGGGTGACTTCTTTTGGGACAAGGAGATGCTAACGTGGTGAGAACACACCTCTTTGCCTAGAGATTGTGCCCCTGTGCTCCTAGTTTGTCTTGAAATGAGACATGCTTCAGATGAAGGAGCCAGGATCCCCATAGCGGTGGAATTGCCTCCTCACCCCATCAGCTAGCCGTTTGTTTGTGCCCTGATGCAAGAGGGTTTATATCCCTGACATGGTCATCCTGCCTAATGTACCTGCTGATGTTGCACCTCTTCCTGCCCACTCTGCTTGGTTAATTTCCAATTTATCATCTCTGCCATAGGCTAGTTTCTGGAACCATTCAAAACTGACTGGAATGTGTGCTCGGGAAACTTGCCTGATAAGTTTCACTGGGGAGTTTAAAGGTCTTGGTCTTAGATAAAAAATTCCTGCCAGTGCCAGGAATGCACTGATTCAACATTAATGTTAAAGCAGCATTAGCACTAGTGGGAATCCTTTGTAAATTGTTCCTGATAGACTGTGCCTCTGTCAAGCAATAGCAACAGGGAGGGACCAGATGCTGAGGCTATGTCTTGCATGTAAAACATAGAGATATTTCATTACCCAATGCAAACTCAGTCAACCACCACGCCTGCATCCTAAAAAGCCCACTAGGGCAACTTACTTTTCTGCCACAACTTCCAAAGCTGATCTCTGGGCAGTTAATTGAATGGCTACCTTCCTCATTCCCAAAGTCAATGGGTTTCAAGCCATTCAGTTTCTCACAGGAAAAGCTTTACAACATGGCAATGAAAAGTCATCAGTCTCTTACTCAGCCAGGGTCACTGCTGCAGGGGAATCCTGGACTATGAATCACAGGAGTCTGACTGGAGGTGAGAGGGCTCTGGGAAGCTTTTGGCCATATAACTTCATCTTTTTGGGATGTGGCTGTTTGGGCTGGATGGGGAGGGAAATTTGGAGCCCTGGGAGATGGAAAACAAGAAAGAATCAAGAAAGAGAATCCAGACTCTGGCTAGAAATGTCTGTGCTTTGCCCCATTAGCTCAGAAAGGGCCCTGGATGGGAGCAGCACATGCTGGTGGTTGGTCTTTATAGACTGTTTGTATCTTCCATACTGGGGTGAGTTAGATAGTGGGCGCCCAGTGACCCTGTAAGCTAATGCAAAAGCTATTAAGGCAGTTGTTCTCAAGTTGTTCTTGCAGCCCATCTTGCTATGAATTGATGCATCTTTCCTGTGCCCCTCAACTGCCCTGCCCTGTACAGTCACCCTTCCCTCTCCTCATTGCCCACACAACTGAGTGAGGGAGGCAGAATGTTTCTCTCTTCTGTTCGCAAGTGTTCAGATCTCTTCCTCCTTTTGCTCCTCCCACCTGCTCAGGACAGAGTCTGGGGATGCTCATTTTTGGGCCCCATCAGGCTGGGCCGCACATGCTGTCCTGGCTCAGCTAAGTGCCATGGGAGCAGAGGAGAAGGCTGGGGCAGCAGGAGGCTGCAGACCTGTGTATATGAGCCGCTCCTAAGGCTTGCTGGGTTAGGAGCCACCACTGGGTGAGGGAGAGAAGAGGTGAGCAGCTTTGAAGGACGCATTTGGTGGGAGTGGCATGGGTCAGACTTGTTTTTACCATTCATTTGCTAGTCCTTTTTGTAACAAGCCAAATTCAGAACCCAGTCTAACTCGCTGGGATTTTGACTCTAAATTCTCAAGCACCATTTTTCTTCCTTTGCCAATCTGTAGATCTCAGTTTTCATCACTGAAAATATTTGATGGTCAGTTTGTGTGTGTACGGTGAAATCGACCTTTACCGATGGTGTGACCTTTACTGGACCTTTACCCTCCCAAACCTACCTAGGGGGTTAAGGGGATGTTCCCGGTAACCTTTAAATCTAACATTTCATCTCTGGTCTTCCTCCTAAATTAGCTCCTCTCCCAGGTCCAGTTCTCTGCAGGAACGCGCACTGTAGGGATATTTATTATATACATTGTAGGATATATAGCACTGTGGTAGCTATTTATAGTGCGTGTACAGTGGCAGCCTTTCATTCCTGACTGAGTTCAACAGGCCTGTTGTGCCAAAGTATCTCAAGACCCCGGGCTATGGGGCAGGCTCGGAGGTGTCCCATGCATTCCAGCTGGACTCCCCTCCTGGGTTTGCAGACAGCCAAGTTCCCCGGCAATAAAGCTGTAACAGCTGGAGCTGCCTTCCTGGGCTAAAGGAGGGGATGGATGCTGGAACCCGGCAAAGCCTCTGTCTCCCTGATTGGTTTGTGAATTCCCTGTTAAAGCAGAATTGTAACTTCCCTGGCTGCCATTCTATGTTCTTTGCAGTCTTGGGGGATCTTGCCTTTTTCTGATTTCTCTTCCCCATCCCCACCCACCCACCTTGACATCAGGAGGCTCTTCATGGGGTGTTGTGGCGTTAGTGAAGTTCCTATTCATTTTTTTCAGTCATGCAACTTATAAAACACCTCAGCGGTAAGGACAACTTTCTGGCTAGTCCTGTGTAGGGGGGCAGAAGGCCTTAAGTAGAGTCCTTGGGGCTGGATGAAGAAGAGATCCCCACGGTGATAAATCATTATTCGAGTGATGTTTCTGTGCAGAATATGAAGGAGCTGGCAGAAACTCCACTGGGAGTAGGAAGGCCTGCTGGTTAGGGCACTAGCCTGGGACTTGGAATTCCCTGCTTCACCAAAGGCTTCCTGTGTGAATCTTGGGACAGTCACATCATCTCCCCGTGCCTCAGTTTCCCTATCAGTACAATGGGGATAATAGCTCTACTCTGCCTCATAGGGGTGTTGTGAGGCTAAATACACTGAAAACTGTGAGATGCTCAGGTACTATAGTGACTGGGGGTTGGCAGATAGATTCTAGAGGTGGGTTACAAAGACCTTCATGTTGTCCCTGACAGGCTGATCCCCTCAGCATGTGGATAACATGACCTGCACCTTCTCACACCTGCCCATAGCTGCTGATCTTGATACACACCTTCCTTGTGGCAGTGCACTTCGTGAGTTACACTAGGTCAGCCTCTGTCAGGCACTGTGAGCCAAACTCGGAAGTGATGTGTGTTTGTCTAAGGCACAGGTTCTCAACCTGCCAGTTGTGACTTGAGGGGGCAGGGAGGGTTCATGACCTCTTTGCCCTTCCCATATTCCTGGATGGCAGGAAATGGGGAGTGTCTCAGTACAGAAGAGGTTGGGAACACTGTCAGGGAATCTCTGCTCGTGTGACATGCAAGCTGAAGGGGTGGAAGAAGGTGCTGTTCATATCATCTTAGACTGTCTCCTGAATTTGGCCTGGAAAGGGACTGTGAATTCAGAGTGTTTGAATAAATGCAAAGTAACAAAGGTGCAGAGATATTGGTCTCCTGCTGTCTGTGTGTCTCTCTCCCCTTCCCCTTCCCTCCTCCTCTTCCTCCTCTCATCCCCCTCACCATGTACTTCCTCATCAGTTAGCATTCCCGATTTGATCTCTTCCGGGTTTTAGCGCCTGAATGTACAAAAGTGTTAAGCAAAATCTTGGGATTGAAGGGAAAGCCCAGGTGAGACAATAACTGGCCTTCCAGGGCTGTCTGGCTGGCGATCCCTGGTATTCCCTGGACCACAGCAGCCTTTTGCTCCATCCCCCACCATGGCGCTGCCTGTCCTATTGTTTTCCCTGCTTGGAGGCTTCCTAGTATTGATACTGCCCAGAACAGCCCTCATTGTTCAGAGGGTGAGAGCAGGAGGCATTGCCCTGCTGGCTAAAGGGCTGGCAGAGCTTAGTTCAGGTTAGCCCACTCGTGCCAGTCACATGCTGATGGTGTTTTGTTCGTGGGCAAGTCTCTCAGGATGGTTGGCAAGGGATGTCTAATGCTTTCTAGTGTCTGGAACCCACTTCTCACTAGGGAACCCTAAACTCATCCGGCCTAACGTCTGCCTACCTTGCATGGCTTTATGCTCACCCACCGCAGGATGTCTCCTGATTGCTGATGTGGCATTCTCTGCCCTCTGATGAGCTGACCCATTATTCCATAGGATGAGGCCTTTCCCATGCCCAGATTGTGGGGGAAAGGCAGTTAATGTCTTCCCTGGTACTGCCTGCTGCAGTCCGTCCATTGAAATCCTGCCGCAGTGTCCTGCGGAACCTGCTACATCCAGTGGTTCCTGGGGTGAATTGGGTCTAGTGGACTTGGCACTTTGAGCAGCAGTGAAGCTAAGTTGCTGCCACCCTTTGGCAGCTGGTGCCAACCTTCTCCCCACTTCTGATACCCCTGTCAACCCCACCAGACTGAATGAACAGGAGCTACAGTTGCACCCTGGCAACACCCAATCCGTGTGCAAACTGGAGCTACTTTCCTCTGGGTCTGCTGGGATCTGCCCCATTAGGTGCTGCCCCAGCTTACACTGAAGACTTTGGGAGTTTTCTAGGAGTGTCTGTGAGAGCTGGTTTAAACCCTAAGTTCGTCACCTTGCTTTCACTGCTGCATAAGGGCCTGTTTTGATCATAAGCTGTTGGTGTGGTGGGTGGCAAGCAACAGGGGTTGGGGCTTGTGCTGTAGATCTGCATGGTCTAGGGGGCTGGAGATTGGTTCCTCTGAAGCCTGAATAGTCGTGGGTTTTATGCAAGTTAATCTCCACGCTTCCTGAAGAGAACAGAAACCAGGGACATACTCTGTTCACGTCACTTTGTGCCTTCCCTAAACTGGGGTAGAAAGGTTTATTCTCTACTCCATCAGCTATGTAATCTGCATTGCAACCAGAAGAGCACACGTAATCAGCCCATGTGATGGTCCATCCTCTGTCCAAGGCTCCTTTGTGGAGAAGAGACCCTTGCACGCTCTGATCAAACACCATAAGTGCAGCATTAAATCCTCCCCAAGACAGATACTCTCGGGCTCACTAACACATGGGATCGCTGGTGAGAGAGCCCCTTGCAGATGGCCAGTTATTCAGGCTGGCTGAACTTCGTGGTGTGTTGGGGTCCAGTCGCTTCAGCTGGTGCCTCATGAATGCCTCCTTTCTTTCCATCGTGGAGTCGGGAAGGGGCTTCTGTCATAACCTCTCAGAATCATTTTTCATTTCATTCTGTAGTGTCCAGGATGGGGGCTTTTTCAGCAACTCTCCTCCTGCTGCTCTCGGCACGGGTACAGTGCCGCTACTTCTGACAGTGGTGGGAGGGTTGTGAAGACCAGGTGTGGGTGTCTTGTTATCACCCTCTCCTCTGAATTCTTGCAAAGGAGATTGTCCATTCCTCTCCTGCCTCTGGAGCTCTAGCACTGCCCTGCAGCGGCCGGCACAGGTACCATCAGTCTGGGAGTGCCGTGACTGGAACAAAGGAGGTGCCTGGATTCTAATACTGGCTGAGCCCCTGAGTCGCTGTGTGACTTCAGGAAAGTCACCTGACCTCTCTCTGCCTCATCCAGGCAGCTGAAATCTCATGTATGTTTAAAAAAACGGCGGGAGAAAGAGAGAGGAGAAAAAAGGGGGAAGAAAAGGCAGGAACCTCACTGAAAACCAGATGCTGCATTGGAGATAAATTGAAGAAAAATCCTGTCTCATTTCCCAGCGTTGTCACTGGCATTTCCATTCTATGTAAAGCTTTCATTTCAACAACTGAGACCTCTCTGTAAGTCTCTCTCCCAAGAGACTGGGGAGAGGAGATAGGTAATGGCAGACTGGCAAGATGCATGTGCTTATTGCTGTGGGTGGAATGAATATGGAAAAATCATCTCTTCGATGTTTCTTTCCATCTGAAAAATGCAGTTCATGTTCTGGCCTGTGGCTGTGTCAGATTCAGTCACACAGGGAACACATGGCAATAATAATAACCAATTCATGCATCTCCCCACCTCCTTGTGCTACGCGCAAGAAGCGGGGTTAGTGCAATGTTAAGGTTGCAAAGTGGAAATGGCACACGCACAAAAAGATAAGAATGATAAAAGAGAAGGCCTCAACAGCTATGTGAATGGGATTGTATTGTACACTCCAATTTGGTATCTTTATGCTATATGTTTAACGACACAGGTGGTGACGCTGCAAAGGGGCATAAGCATGTGTCCTGCTGATTTCAATGGGACTCTGTGAAGGACAAACCGTACAGCTGCTGGGCATAGCCATTGCTGGATCAGGGCCTTATGCAGTACCATATTAATCTACCATAAGCGTTTGGGCCTTGATTAAACAAAGACCTGAAGCATGTGTTTAAATTCCATTGACTTTAATGGAGCTTGAGATTTTTCTGCTGACTCAAGAAAATGTGAAATTACAAGCTGGGCTGGTAGTTCTGCCTATTGTTAAGGTTGCTTGACACTTCCCATTATAAGACTGTTGTCAATTGCTTATAACTTTGCCAAACTTTAACCATTTGGGCTGAAACTTTCCATGTTGGGTTTTTGCCTCTGGAAGAATTTAAATAAATAAATACATTAAAATCAGCCAAAACGGCTCTGCCTTTTCCAAGAATGAGGCTAGGGGAAAACGCGTTGCTTTGCCATCTAAAAAGAATTCTGGCAACCTTTGCTTTGAAAAGCTGTAATGTCTCCATGCCATTGAAAAGCGCCTTGAAATTTGGTAGCAGGGTGGTCTTCGTGTCAGACATGTGCCTTTTGCCATCCCTAGGAAAATCTGCTCAAATCTGGCCAAGTTATCAGCCTTTGAAAAACTTCTATTTACACATGTCCCAGTAGAGCCTTGTTGGAGAGTAATGCCTACGTTCGTGAAGATTCCGTCCACACTGAGCGTGCTCGAGCCTCACATAGTCCCTAGTGTGCCATCCTATCAGAACAACGGAGCATGCTTCTCCACAGGGCTGCAGCGGGCACGGATGGGGCTGGCAACCATATATAAGAGTAGAGAGTCTCACACTCTCTTTCCTGTGTGTTATGGGGGTCTGGCCTAGTGGTCAGAGCAGGAGTCAGGTCTAGTGGGCAAAGCAGGTGTCAGATTGGGGAACAGAGCCAAGGGTCAGCACCAGAGTCAACTGCCAGTCACCAGAGCCAGGAGTCAAGCCAGAGTCAGAACCAGAAATCGAAGCTGAAGTTCAGACCCGAGGTCAGATGCCAAATGCCAGAGCCAAGGGCAAAGTCAAAGTCGGAATTGGAGCCAAGACTGGTCACAGAGGATTGGAGGCGAGGCGTAAGGGCAGGAGGAAAGGCAAGGAACAAGCATGGAGCAGGAGCATGGTGGGAACAGGGGGTAAAGCAGGAGTAGAGCAGGAATCAGGAACAGGGGTTGGGTGCAGGAGGCAGGAACGAGCAGGATCCAACACAGCCACAACAGGAAACCACCTTGTTGTTCAGACAAACTTCCTCCTGGCTTAAATAGTGTAGTTGAACCAATCGATGGAGCCATGCAGTCCTCCAGTCAGAGCTCCCATGGGTGATGCCTTGGCGGGGGCTATAGTCCTAGTAGCTTCTCAGCCCACCAGGTTTCAGTAGACATTGGGTGGAGACCAGGATGTGGTGGTGGTGGCTGTCAGGGGACTCCCAGCCTTGGGTTCAAAACCCAGGACATCACACTGTGTTCTCAATTACACCCACACGGGCACCCAGCCAGCATGGAGAAGGAAGCTGCCTGATTCAAATTCATAGGGGATAAAAGCCCTGCACTGGGGTGGGGTTTGAGGAGACTGAGATTGGAAGTGGAGAGGAGGAAACTGGGAAGGCAGGGGAATATAACCATGACTGGAAGGGGAGAGATGGCTCAGACAGATCAGGAGGGAGGAATTGGGACTGGATGGGCAAGAAGACTGGAAGTTGGGGAGAGAATGGGACTTGGAGGGGGAGACTAAAAATGTCTGGGCAAGGAGGCCAGGACTGGGATGAGGAGCCAGGGCTTGGAAGAGACATGACTGGGCCAGGTACAAGATGGAGGAGGTGGGTAGAAAGGATGAAGCTTTGGGGGCAGTGGGAGAAAAAAGAGTCTGTGCCCACTTCCAGAGGCTGGAATGGAGCTCAGGATTGCAGAGTCTCACCATTCCTCTGCTGTCAGCAAATACCTGTGAAACCCATGGGGCAAAGTGTGTAGAGTTTGTCTCATTCCCTTCTAGTGCTGATCCACGTAGAGGATGACAACATACTACTGCTATAAGTGACTCCATTAGCTCAAGTAGTAGAGGTCTGTGCAGTGGAGCTAAAGATTGCAAACCTGCTGATGATCCATGTGGCTGTCAATATGATGCTGCATGAAGCAATGTGTATTTTCAGTTTGTGTTTTTGCCCTAGGAAATTACACACACACAGAAACAGGTAAAAGAACATTAAGGTTGCAAAGTCATGCACTCAGAAGTTGGGCAAAGCCAGAATAATTCTGTGCAACTTTAATTCAGCCCCCTTCTGTTCTGCAAATGCATTATGATACAGTCTTTAATTACATGTTCACATACTTTTTTTTTCCACAGTAATTTTGTTAGCTCTTCAATCAGCATAATATTGTATCTACTTTGGAAAATTCTAAATTGATCATATGAAGGGGAGGAAAAAGCATGACAAAAGCTTTTACTCTGACAAAAAAAAAACATCCAGGTATCCTTTATCCAACACTTCAAAATGAAACAAAACACAACTATTCAACTATTTCCTTTGTGGGTCACTTGTGACCTTGCTCTTGGAACCTTAATTTCTTAATTTCCTGATTTTAGGTAACACTTAATTGTGCATCCCTCACACAGTCTTTCATATTTAATTTGCTCCCTTTTTAAAAAGGATGCTAAAGCAAGAAAAGGAAAAACGAGAGCAATCCAGTTATTCAGGTACCAAAGCTTCCGAATCTTGCCAGTGAAGCTTGTAAGGCCCTTGCTCCAAAGTTGTTCTGCTGTTGGAGGGACCAAATTCCTGTGACTTTCCCCAGTTTGTAAATTGCTTTAAACGATAAAGCAACTGCATGCCAGGGTGGATGCCTGCACCCCCTATGGACTTCAGTGGGGCTCTTCATGGACCTTCCATGCAGGATCAGTGCCTGTGCACACTGAACTGGCCGTGGGCACATGCAGTGTACGCCTATGTTTACCTGAGCGCCAGTAAACAACTCCATTTTCTACTACATACTTGGGGCATAATTTTCAACGAGCCAGAAAACAGATGAAACATTAATTTAAAAAGTGTGAGTAAAAGCCCTAACACTTCCTGAGAAGAAAGATGGCCTTGCAATTAAGGAGCTGGACTGAAACTTGGGCATCTTGGTTCAATTGCTGGCTCTGCAAATCCTTTATGGTCTGATTCACCCATGTGCTTAAGGTTAAACATGTGTTCGCAGGCTTGGATGAATAAGGATGGTTTGCTAATCGGGGCCTCAGTTCCCCATCTTTAAAATGGGGATAATAGGTTATTTCTCTGTGTATTCAGATTGGAAATCCTTCAAGGGTAAGACTGTCTCTTGTTAAATGTGTGAACAGCACCTGGCAAAATGGGGCACCAGTCTTGGCTGGAGTGTCCAGTTGCTACTGTGATAACAAATACAAATATTCAATAAAGATGCTGTCTAGGCCATGGTTTCATATTTTAAGACCTCTTTTGCTGCAGTACTCTGTGCGTGCGAGCATACATGCACAAATACATAATACGTTTTTATAGAATGAGAAATGTAACTTTTTCCCCCCACTCTGCCACAGATCAGTAAAAATAGCTGAAAGGATTTTGCTTAAACTCTCCAAAAAATCAGCCAGAGACCATGGAAATTTTCAACCCCGAAGATGAGTGTGGTGGAAAGTTAGGAGCATGTGAACAGAGCACTTATAACAAACTGCCTTTAATTATAGGCTTTAAATTACTGGCTACTGGTGACTGCTTTAATTAGGGCCCTACCAAATTCACAGCCACGAAAAACACATCATGGACTGTGAAATCTGGTCTCCCCTGTGAAATCTGGTGTTTTTGTGTGCTTTTACCCTATGCTATACAGATTTCACGGGGGAGACCAGCGTTTCTTAAATTGGGGGTCCTGACCCAAAAGCAGGGGTGAAAGTCAGCTGGTATAGGCCAGTACAGCATACCAGTAAAAAGGGGCAGCAGGTACCAGCCCGTACTCAGCTGACGTTAAAGCACTGCCATGGCAAAGGACCACTTTAATGTCATTGGCCCTTTGCCCCCGGCACTGGCTGCTGACAGGGCGGGGGGGGGGAGGAGCGGCTGCCCCAGGGCTGTGATTTAAAAGGGCCCGGGGCTCCGGCCACTGCTGCCTCTACAGGCACTGTGGATGGGCTGGCTGGGGGACGCATTTCTCAAGACATTCTTTTCTTTCCTGTTTGCTTTTCCTGATAGCCCCGTATTAAACTAAACCAATCTCATCCTACAGTAAACATCCCAGTGTTCATAAATTATCACAGGGCAGCTCCAAATACAGGACTGTTTGTTTCCTCCAGTGTGGGAGAATTGTGTATAATTTCCATCCCTGTTTTGCAGGTAGATCCTGTTGAAGTCTTTACTGTGAACAATGGGCCTGATTCTCCATGTGGGTCATTCCACCAATACAGAACGAGTGTGCAAGGCTACTACTCTGTTTTCGTAGGGTCTTATTGCCACTTTGCACTTCAGAAGATGCTGGGCAGTGGAGGATCAGGCCCAGGATTCAATATAAACTTAGTTGCCTTTCAGTCCATTTTCCAAGTCTGACTTCTTCAAGTGTAAAGGTTTGGTGAGAAACTGGAAAAGGTTGGCTTATTTAACTAGCAAAATGCAGCCTGAGCAGAGATAGGATTGCTGTCTGTCAAAACACCAGTGGGTAAACACCAGGGAGGGAGAAGAGCTATTTGAGTTAAAGGACAAAGTCGACTGAGAACAATTAAACTGGCTATGAATACATTTAGGCTGGAAATTAGAAGAAATTTTCTAACCATCAGAGTGAGGTTCTAGAACAGCCTTGCAGCAGGAGTGGTGGGGGCCGGGAACCTAACTAGTTTTAAGATGGAGCTTGATAAGTTTATGAATGGGTTAAGAAGTCTGGATTGCCTGTGATAGCAGGAGACTGGACTCGGTGACTCCAGTCCTGTGTTCCTAAATAGCCAAGAATTTTCCATCTATCTGTTGTTTGTAAGCTCTTTGCTTCAGCTATTCATGGCGTGTGATTGGTCACTCAGATCGCATGGTATTGTTGTTACTCTCTAACTGGATGGTTAAAACTTTCTAAACTGGCAAATGACACGTGGTAAACCACAGTCGCTCTGCAGTGCCGGGTTTATAATGGCTCCATGGAGCCTGGCCCATGCTCAGAAGGGGCCCTGGCCTGCTCCACTTGCACTGCGCCCCGAGATCCTGCTGGCCCCCCCCACCACTTGCTCCTGTCGGCCTGCCTGCTGGCCGACCAAGGGCTCCTCTCTGCTCCCTGGCCGGACCCCAGTACACCTCCAGTTCCGGGCAGTCTCTGCTTCACACCACCCCTGGGGGCCCCCATGTCTCCCCAGAGCTGAGCCACCTGGGACTGGTGCAGAAGCCTGGCCAGTCTTGGCCAGGTGGGGGAGGGATGTCAGGGGGGCTTGGCTGGGCCCCTCCAGGCAAATGCATCTTGAGGAACCCCGGCCGGGGCAGGTCCTGGCCTGGCTGATCTCGCCACTCCCAAGGCGCCAGAGCGATTTCCTGCCCTGGGACCAGCCCTGGCTGCGCTGCTGGCTCAGCCTGGCAGACACAGTCTCCTCCCAGCAGGGTCGGTGTGTGCGGTCGGGGGGGAGTGGGTCTGTGGGGAGTCTGGGGGGGGGTGCTGGGCTGTGAGTGGGCAGCGAGGATCTGTGTGTGTTGGGGCACTAGGGAGTGGGGGTTCTGTGGGGGGTGCTGGGCAGTTGTGGTGGGGCTGAGGGGCAATGGGGTGCTGGGCCTGGGTGGTGGTGTGCAGGGCGCTGGGCATTTGTGGGTGGGCCTGGGGGGGGCGCTGGGCATAGTGGGTCTGGGGAGGCTCTGGGCATAGGGAGTCGGGGGGTGTTGGGCAGGGGGACGGGTTGTGTGGTGTGACATGGGCCTGCCCCGAAAGGGGAGGGTAATGCTGGCAGCACAGGGTCTGGCAGGCCACTGTGCGTCTGGCAACTGCCAATTTGTAAATAGTGCCCTCGCCATGGATGGAGCTGGGCTTCCCCTGCCATGCCCCGTTGCCCCTGGCTGGCCCCTCACTCCAGGTACTGACCTCCTCGCGTTATGCCCCATTGCCTCCATGGGGACCCACAAATATGTTTGGCGCCAGGCTCACAGAAGGTTAATCTGGCCCTGTCGCTCTGGTGTGATTTTGTGAATGAATTTTCATTTGTACTAAAACGTGTAAAGCTTGAGGTATGGTAAATGCTTTCACAAATAACTGGTGGCTGCCCACATACTCACCAATGTGACTTCATGTAGAACAGCCAACTGCAACTGGCTGGTGAGGGAGATAGTCTTTTCTGATCCATCAGCTCTGTTTGTGGGTTTCAGAAACTTTCTTATGCACGGATGTCAAAATCTCTCAGTTCTGTCTAAATTATTATCGAATTGCAGAATGTGAGCTGTTGCTGAGAAAATAATGGTAGCTGCCTTTACTTGCCCCCTGCACACCCCGATATCTAATTTGGGTGTGCAAAATTCTACTCATTTGATGTGAGGGATTTTTTTTTTGACAGTTGTGCAAAATATCAATCACTAACTTTTCTTCATCATGGTAAGAATGAGTGAGTACCTGGGCCAGATCCTGCATAGTCCAGCCCAGTTTGTGATCATGCTCGCACAACATGGGTGTGAAATGCTACCATTCTGATCTCGTAGTGTGTTATACTGATTTCTTAGGCCAGTGCAATGACTGCACAAGGGGGAGAGCCCTCTGTGTCTGGACTGGTGAACATTCATGACCATTCGGCAAGGCTGATCTAAATCCTTGGTACAAATCCTTTTGAGAAACTTTAAGCATAACCTATGGAAATGCAGAATTCAAATGATTTCTCTTCTAATATTGGTCAAATCTCAGGATCTTTCAAATGTATCACATACCACTTTCCACGTACTGAGACCTTTTCCCTTGTATTAGTTTCTCTTCATAATTCAAACAGTGTTGTTATATATTTGTCATGCATGTTTGTGTGCCACATTTGATCATGATTATAGACGGAAACATTTAATTTTTCCTAACGTGTGTGTGTGTCTGTCTGTCTGTCTGTCTGTCTGTTTTCATTCACAGAAGAATTTTTATCCTCTACTAGATCCAAAGTGTTTGAAATGCCAATTCTGGCTGCGAAGTCAGAAAATGCTAGCAGATTTTATATACCACAGGGAAAAAAATTATATATATATTAGAGGAAAAATCTGTTTGTTAGGTCACCTAATCCACCCATTCCCTCCCTCCCCCACAACCTCTAGCCAGCACAGGATTTGAACAATATTTGTCATATTACAAATCATTTCATCATAATATGGTAACTGAAGGCCTGGGGTGTGTGTGGTGGGGAAACCTCAAAGCTATCCAAGTAGGCCAGATCCTGCCCTCGGTTTCACCTCATTTACATGAAATGGGGAATCAGAGTATAACTAGGAGCAAAATCTGAGCCACTACATTCCAGTGTGCTAGACTGTGGTGGCCTCCTTCTGTTCCAACAAAGAGATGTTGCAAGCTCCTTCAACAGAGCTCATCCCTAGATGCCAGGAGTTAGGATAGACACCCGTGCTAGCTTACCGTCATTGTGAGCTACTTTCACCCCGAGCAGAGGGTTCTATCCCCCAAGGCATTTCTGTAACTAAACTCCTGCCTTGCATTCCGTAGGTTGCCACGACAGGGCAGTGCTGCTCTACGAGTACGTGGGGAAGAGGATAGTGGACTTGCAGCACACGGAGGTACCAGACGCCTACCGAGGAAGAGGAATAGCCAAGCACCTGGCTAAGGTACGACCCAACCAGCCTCTAGAGACGTTTTTGCCTTCCTTTATGGACTAATATTACTTACCTCACAAGAGCATTTAGATGCCCCAACTGAGATCAGGGCCCCGTTGCGCTAGGTGCTGTACATATGCAGAGTGAGCAGCAGTCCCTGCCCCGGGGACCTTTCAGGCTAAAGGGACACAATGGACAAAGGGTGGGAGAAGAAGCAGAGGCATAGAGATGTGAAGTGAGCTACCAAAGGTCAGGCAGCAGATCGGTGGCAGATCCAGGACAAGAAGCCAGATCCAGTGCCCTAACCCCTGCACCATGCTGCCTCTCTAAAATGGCTAAAAGCAGCGGTTTGCTTCCGCAGTGTTTAGAACTCACTCAAGTAACCCATTTGACACAAACTGTGAAACACGACCAGTTTAGAGCAAAAACCGTGGCATTTTTCCAAATCTTGGGAAAAAAAACAAAACAAAAAAAAAAACCAAAAACCTCACCTGGCTCTCTACCCCTCCCTCCCAAAAAATCCCCTCCAACTTGGAGGTTTGGATGCAAAACAGAACATTTTGCAAAAAAAGTTGTGAAAATTGACATTCCTGAGCCACAAAATGAATCTGTGAACATGCATTTTAATGAAATTAAAAAAAAAAAAAAAAAAAAAGGCTTTTTGCCAGGGTCTGTTCCAGCACTGGCCTGTGACTCCAGGGATTAGCACCATGTCCTTCCAGAAGGACAGCATGCAGGAACACCAGGGAAAGGGGAGAGACCATCTCGACGGGGTGGGTTGCACCCAAGTTGCCCAGAAACACTCACTGAAAGGACGCTGCAAAAAGCAAGCTGCCGAAGGAGCAAGGGGAGGCATGGAGAGGCGCAGCAATGCTCAGAGCCAGGGGAGGCCATCTGGCCAATTAGGGCCTGCTCTAATAAATCCTGATGGACGGTCACGTTCCTTCCGCTCTCCTTTCCCAGCAGTTTGCCCAGCTGCCTTCGCGATTAGTGCGGCTGCTGACTTTTGGCAGTTTGCAATTTCAACCACCCCATGCTATGAAGGAATTTCTGCTTCTGGGCTAGTGCTTTTCTGCTGTTCCTGAATGCGTTACTCTCTGAAATGGCTTCTTCGCGTTGCTCCGTCCTTCGTCTTCTCGCTGGATCCTCTTTCTTGGCAGGAAATGTTCCCTTTCCTTTTCCTGCTCCGTAGGATGAATTGGCCTCATATTGCTTCATAACTCGCGTGCCTTGATGCATACATCACTCCGATTGCTCTCTGCTGTGATCTTTCTATCTCTTTCCTGTAGTATGGAGACCAGAGCTGTGTTCTACGGTGCAAACATGCTCTGGCTCCTGGCTTCTCCAGTGAGAGAATAACTTCCCTTGATTTATGTTCCTTCCCTTAGTGTAGACTCCTCAAGACCTTCTTTGTTTGCATGCTGCAGTGTTTTGGTGAGTCTGCTGCAGGGATGGGGCTATCTCTCTCACACACAACCTTTTATTTCCCCCTTCCATTTGCAGCTTTGGTTCAGGTTCTTCCTTCCCTGAGTCTCTTTGCTTCATTATTCTGTCACGCTAATGAGCCACTCTGTAGCGCAATGGATCCAAAGCATTCTGTGTCTGATCGCTGTATCTTCTCCATGCGCTGTATTTTCTAATATGTCAACAAAGCTTTGGAATGACACCCTTTGTCAAAGTGACATTTTTGTGGGAGCAGAACCAAACCACCCCAAATTACAGATGCGACCCTCACGTTAACCTCTCCTCCTTGCCCCTAATCTTGGTGTTCTTTGTTCATTTCACTGATTCTTCCCCTTCAAGGTACCAAGAAAAAAAACCCAAAAACAAATCAGCCAACCAGCTTGCAATCAAAGGTTCCCATGGAGGATGGGACGTGCTGGAAATGCACAGGCATGGGGAATGAATGGATTTTTGATGATAAACTCCTTTCTTGTGGGCCTTCTGCGGGATGGAGTCTCTAGAAGCTGTGCTAGTGGCTCAGCTGTTCCTCCTCTTGCCTGATGCAATAATGTAGTTGAGGGCATGTTCCGTTCTCATTGGTGTCCTTCCCGTGTCATCACGGACTCTCAAAAGTGGCTGGCAAGTGTTTTGCCTCTTGCCTGTGTGTGTTGTGGGAAGGAGGACGGGGAGCTTTGTGTAGGCAGCAAGCTGGGGAGATGATAACTTTGGGGGGATCTGGTGTTGTGGGATTTGGGGGGGGGGCTTTTCAGCATTGCTGGGGGTTGGAGGAGTCCAGAGCCTATCACCCCGTCCTTAACAGAAGAAAAACTTTGCGAAGGTGGCTCTTCCCCCAATGTCTGATTTGAATGGGACTGTGATTGCCACTCTGCAGAGCATCCTCCTGTCTGCCCCATTCTCTCCAGGCTGCAATGCCAGGGACATTCTTCCCGGCTGCCTCCACACCGTGGGTTTCCCCAGCACAGATCCCAGCTGGTGTTCCTCGCTTCCTCCTTGGCTGATGCCCAAGCTGAGTTTGATTTGCGTGTGCATCTTCAAGCCTACTCCCCCATGTCACAGTCTCCTCCCTCTTCCTCCAGACTGTCTGTGTGCATTTGCCCAGTCTGTTCATGCTCCGTGTTCTAGGCCGGGGGACCTCGAGCATGTTCTCTCACAACAGTGACCTTGGAAATGATCTCTTACCATTTTCTCCTATTTTTTCCTCTTCCTGCTGTCCAGGGGTTTCCAGCTCCTCTGTTACAAGCAGGACTGCGCATTCAGTGGCACAAGCCTGCCTCTCTATTAGAAATCTTCTCACCCCCATCCTCTTGTAACCCACGCACCTCCTGGGTGTGGTATAGTGTCCCATCTAGTGGCGCTGAGACCACTTGGAGAGAAAGAGATTAATGAGTCTGCTCCACAGCCTTAGCTAACGGCCAGCTGGCTTTTAGCTCACGGGGTAGAGGCTCATGCATTAAGCGCCAGAGGTTCCTTGTTCGATCCTGCCTGCCGGCAACCGGGGTCTGTTGGCGTTACAAATGGGGGCTCATCTGGGATTTCAACTGGGAAGTCTCTGAAGCTCAGGATGCGCTTCCTCACCTAGGGGAAGTATGTAACCCACACACCTCCTGGGTGTGGTGTTCTGTCCCAGCTAGTGGCACCGTAGACCACTTAGAGAGAGAGATTAATGAGTCTGCTCTACAACTTTAGCTAACAGCCAGCTGGCTTTTAGCTCATGCAGTAGAGGCTCATGCACTGAGGTCCCAGGTTCGATCCCGACCGCCGACAACCGGGGTCTGTTGGTGTTACTCTCTCCTGCCTTCACCCATTCTGGATTTATGCTCATGATTTACTTTCCCCTTTGATGGCTTCAAGCGGCTTGATAGACATTCTCTGCTAAGTTCCTCGTCTTCAGCTATTTCAGGAATGCTCTGCCCTCGAACTAAATTCCCTGGATATTAAGTTCCCTGCACCCCAGACTGCCTGCCTCTATGCTGGTTTCTTGAGGCCTAATTCAATCACTCATACACCTCTGTGTGTTCCCTCTGCTTATTGTCCTACCCTACGTTCTCCCCCGCCTGGCAGCCTCTGCTTTTCCACTCCTTTACTGCTACATCGATTCTCCCTCCAAGGCCACCGGTGACTTGTCTTTTATCTGGATTGCCTGCTGTAGGAGTAACGAGCAACGTCACCAGCACTGCTTAAGGAGTCCCAGTCGCCCTGCTCCAACCAAGCCTCCAGGCGTTGAACCCTCTTTCTTCCAGGCAAGGCACCAATACTGCAGCATCCCAGTTAGGAACATAATCCCTAGAAGTTCTGTGCCTGGCCTTTCCTACCAGGCCTTTCAGCCTGCAGTGCAGGGCAGGGTTAAGTTGCTCCTCCTTATCGCATTGGCCCTAATAATGAGTTGCTTTCCGCACTGCTGTAAATCTACAGGATGAAGCCCTGAAGTAAGTCTGTCCCTGCCCCACAGCACTTGGTGTCTAAAGGCACAAGTACAGACAAAGGGCACATCTGCAGCAGCGTGGCCACCAGCGCTCGAGCGCTCCATGGACGCAGGGTGGGGGTACGTTCTCTAGGCTAGCTCCAGAGTGAGCAAGAAACATTGGGCCCTTCTAGATCTCACTGCTGGGCCCTGTCCCTGGTGGGTACCAGCCAGCCCCGTTACAAACCCAGGATCGCCCTGGCTACAGACTGTGTTACCACCAACCTTCCCTTTGGGGTGGGTCCCTCACTGCTTCCACCCGCTCTTCCCAGTCCTCGAGCACGCTCCCCTCTGCGAGCGGGGAGTGTTAGCCTGGTGATTCTGGGGTCTGCTCCCTGCTCTGCTTCCCCTGACCCATTCACTCCTCCTCCATGAGGCAAACCTGTTTGCAAGGCTCGGGCTCTGTGTGGCGGGGAAGATGGCCTTCTGCGTATGTTCCTAATTCCTGCAGTGCCCTCTCTCCCCTCCTGCCGTGCTTGCCCATTCACACCCACCCTGCTGCATTCCCCATATTCCCTGCTGTACGTGCCCCTTGCTCGTCCCCTGCCTGCTGCTGAACAACTGAGATGCTCAGCCAGCTCATGATCGTTGTTAGTCATTTACTGTTGTTTCTCCCGCAAAGCTGTACCGCTCCCACCCGCTGCATGGCTCCTGGAGTGTGTGGCTCCTGCCCTGGGTGAGAGCCATTGGCAGGGACAGTAAGACAGGGGAGCAGTTTTGCAGGACAACTCTCCTCTTCCAGTAGATACTGTAAAGCCTCGCGCATGTTGAGAACAGCCTGCCCCACCTTGGATGCAGGTGGAGCTGGCGCCCAGCAAGTGGGTGTCTCTTTTTGGGTTTTGGGAGGCTTCTCAAATTGCAAAGGCAGAGGGGCTCTAGTTTGGAGTCTCTGAGCAGCACTTCCCTGATGTGTCTAGTACTCATTACTGAGGCACTTGTCCCTAGGCTCTGTTTGCCAGAAGCTGGGAATGAGGAAATGGATCACTCGACGATTGCCTGTTCTGTTCATTCCCTCAGAAGCACCTGGCATTGGCCACTGTCAGAAGCTAGATTACTGGGCTAGATGGCCAGTATGACTGTTTTTATGTTCACTTGGCTTCCCACCGGGTTTTCCAAGCTCGGGGGACAAGGAGAGGAGTATCCTTCAGAGATAAGCAGGCTGCCCCAGAAACACCCCCACATGAGCTTCTTAAGTGACACTGGACCACTGCTCCATCAGCAGAAAGATGCCTCTTTTACCCTCCTTGGCATGTTGGAAGTCCTGTTTTGTTCCCGGCATCTGACAGCTTGGCATGATTGTCCCCTAGCCAGGCTGGGAAGAGGGTCCCTAGAGAATCGCAGCCATGTAATGGAAGCAGGGACTTAACTCTTGCTCTGTTGGCTGGGAGACAGTTCACTCCACATGCTCCATTTCAGGCACAGGGTGCTCTCAGCAGCTGGTTTCTGGGATGAGTGACTGATGACTCTGTGACCAGCCAGCAGAGTTCTCGTCCTTCTCGGGCACTGGCTGTAGGTATGGAAATCTGCACTCAGGGGTTCCTATTTCTGGCCTGCAAATGCTGTTGGGCAAGTCCCATCACAGCCAGCTACTAATCCAACCGCCTCCTCTTTCCATCTGAAAATAAAAATACCCTGCTTCAATCCCAGCAGCTCAGATTGGCCCCAGAGAGCGGACTCGGGAGGGATGGTATGAGTATGGGACTAGCAACCAGGAACTAAGGACTCCATTCTCCCACTGCAGCATACAAGTTACTCCCTTTGACCTTCAGGAGCCATAACTCCTATCCTGAGCCCTAATTCCAGCTTTGACCTGATTGGGTGAGTGGCCTTGAGCAAGGCCCTGTACTTCCGTGTCTCAGTTTCCCCCTGTAAAAAGGGCCTACCGATCTACAGCATTACGTCGGGGTGAATTACATAAATGCCTATAGAGAATGTTGCAGATGAAAGCTCAGAATCCTTGAAAAGGGCCTGATTCTGATTTGTCGTAAAGCTTGAAGCCAATAGAGTTATAGAGGCACAAGATAGAATCAGGCCCCCTGCACTGTCCATGCCATTCCTGCAGAGGTTGCTAGATAGGGAGGGTAAATCCTTCTTTATGCTGCAGTTCACACACGTCTCTTACAGCTGCCAGTGTTCGGCTATGGGTGTTTGGGGGGGGTGATCCCGCATCCTGGGTCAGATGAAGCCCTTTTTCCTTCCCACCTTGGAACCTGTGCCCTTTCTACTCCAGCTGGACATTTTTAATCGCATCATCTGTGAATTTATGTCCAAAAATAAAATGGGGGGAGGAGGAGCAACTGCCAACTTTCTTACCCCTCCCCGTACATGCCCATAACCCGGGACAGAGAGCATTAGGAGAACACGTGAGGGTCTGTCGGCTGCCCTGGCCCTGTGGGATTTCGCTGGCCCTCTCCAGCACTGCTTCATGGCAGGGGCAAAGGGGCAGTGGATGGGGATTTTATCTCTGTATATGTCTTTGATGGAGGGTGGGTCGCTTAGAACCCAGCACGTGGGACCGGCTCTGTTAAACTGACGGTCCAGGCACAGAGTTGACAGCTAGCTTGCTGCTTCTGGGGAATTTCCTTGACAGGTCTGCGGAGAGCCTCCTGCACATGGCTGAGATGCAGCATTCAAGATGCTTTTCCTCCCATTCTAGAATTGGTCCAGTGGCTGCAGATTAGCATCTCCTGCCCCTTTCGCCCGAGGTGCTCAGCCATTAATTAGTTAACAAGCCGACACATTTTTAAAGTGCTTAGTCTTATATTTATTGTTCAAAGGGGAAGCAGGGGCAAAAGCTCTCTCGCGTAGGCACACACTGTGGCAAGCAGCACCAGTTTTATACCAGTGAGCTTAGTTCCTTACTGCTTTTCTGCTTGTACCCTCCAGGGACTGCAGGCGCAGCCACCAAGCTGCTGCTTTCCTTTGGAGAGCAGTAATCCTGCTGCCTCCCTCCCCTCTGCATCACACAGAGGGGAGATGGGGACAACTAGCAGCTTCCTTTGTCTGCATGAGGCCAGGGAAGAGGGGAAGGGATGCTGCTACCTTTGAAAGGGACAGGGACTTTCCTAGCCTGATGGGAAGGAGCAACAGGCAGGTTCCTAGCTCTGGGGGGGAGTTTGCTCATTTCCGTCCCCATTCTCGGCTAAAACCACATTTGTTTTTTTCCTCTCATGCACGCAGCGGCGGGTCTGTCTGCCACCGCAGCATCTGCTGCAAGAGCAACTTCACTGCTACCCCTGGAGGGGGCTCCAATGCTGGGGGGCTCCAGCATCACCCCTTCTCTCCCCAGAAGCAGCGCTTCGTGTGTGGCAAAGGGGGAGAAGGCTGGGGCAGTGAGACACACAGGCCAACTTCATACAGGCACGCAGCAGGCTCAGGGAGAGTAAATGGGCTGTTTGTTCCCGCCGCGCGGGCCCGCGACCCCAAACATGGGGGGGAGGGGGAACGCTGTGAGTTACCAGCAATCCATCCCTTGTAAGGGGCCTTTGCAGCGTCATGCAAGTGCCCGGCAGTCTCCCAACGGCCGTCCGTTCCAAGCAGAGGCTACATGGACCCCCCTCCACTGGCAGGAGGGAGTGGCTGCTGGTTCAGCTGGTTTCCACATAGTCCTGAGGAAGCATAGATTATGGCTGCTCCACCTCCAAAGCCCCATCTCTGCTGCACCCCAAGGGGCGGTTGCTGGGGCAGAATTCAGCTTTTCCTCCTGCTCCTCACCCCAGAGGGGAGCATGTGGCCTACTGCCTGGCACTGGGGGCTGTCGTTGAAATGGCTCGGCGTGCCCAGGATTGAGAGATGGCCAGATCCAGGCAGGTTTCCCTTCATGGCACCAGCCCGAAGGGCCCCAGCTCTCAAGGAGTCCTGAGGTAACTTCCCTGGTGCTAGGGCCGCTCCCCCCTGCATGGTCACAGCAGTCGGGTGTAAGCCGGGATCCCGTTGTAGCTCGCTCCAAGGGGAGTGTGGCATTTGTAAACCCATCTGTCCTCTCTTGTGGTTCTAGGCAGCCCTGGACTTTGTGGTTGAAGAGGACCTGCGAGCTCACCTGACGTGCTGGTACATTCAGAAATACGTCAAGGAGAACCCCCTGCCGCAGTACCTGGAACACTTACAGCCTTAACGCAGGAGGCTGCAGAGCCCGGACTGCTCTGGCAGCAGCACGCCCTGCCCCTGACTGTCTGATGCGGCCTTCGCTTCTGCGCGGTCTAAGGAATCCCCACGCGCTCTCAGAATCCTTATTTTTTTAAGTGCGGACGTGGGGGCTGCGACCGTCCCAAATAGCGCCTGGGCCCTGGTAATGCACAGCAGCCAGGCCCTTCCACGGCTGGGCTGGCTCAGGGTTCTGTTGACAGCAGGCTCCCCTCTCACCGTGCCACGGGGTGGAAGGCGATGGCTTCTGTTGGCCTCCTTCAGCAACGTCCTCACCCCTGCGGCTCATCGAAAGCAAGAAGCTGGCGGGCGGATGTCGGCTTGGGATAGCCATTGGGCTCCACCTCTCCTCCAGGAACGTGCGGGGCTGCTGCAGATGAAGCCAACCTGAGCTGAAGGGGCATTGTGGAGAGGGACAGGGTCTTACCCACCTTTCATCATGGAGGGGATGGAAGAGACCAACGATAAAGCCTGAGAAGCCCAGTCGGTGCCATTTGCTGTGTGGGCTGGAGCTGGAGAGGAGCGAGTTCTGGCCGGTTAGCTCCCTTCGGGCAAAGCAAGGCGCATTAGCATCAAGTCCCAGAGGGTGGAGGATTGGGTCTTAGGGGACTCTCTCTGCATGCTCCAGAGATACTGGGGCCTTGATGCCATCTGTCCCAGAAAGGGGCCCTATGTGAGATGGTCTGTGGTCAGCCTCTGTCGGGGTGGGCAGCATCGCAGAGGGGTGCTGAAGAGCAGTTGCTCAGCCCCGACCTCCTTTCAGTAGCCCAGTGGCTTGAGGTGTGGGCAAGGGAAGGGAGATTATAAACTTTGCTACCCTGTCAGGGGCAGGAGTGTTTTGAGCCACTCTCATTTTGCTGGATCCTCAACTCCAGCCTGAAAGCGGGAGGGGGGACATTTTCTGCCGGGGCTGGAGCAATAACAGGCAGCTGGGAGAAAAGCAGAGGTGGCTGGAGCACACCCTAGGAATACCTGCCATCACCATGGGCTTTGCCTCTCTGCCTTTTTCGGATTCCAAATGGAGGTGAGTGACAAGGAAGAGACAGAAGCACCATCAGCAAGAGGAACGCAGGGGTCCCATGGATGAGCTAAGCAGGCTCCACCATCCCAGCCAAGCACACAAACATACATGCCACGCTGAGCCAAGCAGGACATGGATCCTTGAGGCGTTCAGGCCACACCGGGGGGGAGGGAAAAGGGAATGCATCCAATCCCTGTGGAGAAGCAGGGGTGAGGCTGTTGCACTCAATGCCAAATGCTGCCTCCCCAGCCCAAGCTCTGCTCTTCTACTGACTTACTGAGGCTTTGGGAGGCTGGGGCCAGGAGCAGAATGTCCCTGCAGGGCGGGGGTCAGGGATACAGATGCAGCCCATGAGTCGAGAGATGCTGCTGCCACTGCTGCTCAGTAAATAGCATAGGGCTGGGGTTTGCCCAGGGATCACTCACTGGTCACTTCCCTCTCTGCTCCCTTGCCCAGCTACTGCTAGGGAACCCAGGCACCCTGGCAGCTGAATCCAAGAGCTGCCCGCCCAAGCGGGAGGTGTCAGACTTTTTTGTCCTCCCCTTTTAGCGCAGCAGCGGGTGGCTGACATGCCAGACAGGGAGCAAGGGGCATGTTCTGCTCCATCCCAGTCTCTCACACTGATCGTTTAGACTTTGGGGTGTGGGAGGGGTTACTCTTCAGGAACCTCTCCGTGCTCGGGATGTGGAGGGCCGCGCTCTGCTCCAAGTCACAGGGGGCACCGTCAGGAAAGTCACTGGGGTTGCCTGGGTGAAACTAGTAGCCGACTCTCCCCCAGCACCCTCAGTTAGCTCATCCTGCTGATTTAGAATGGCTGCAGTGAACTGCAAGGAGCCCCTGTATTTATATTAGGCTAAATCCTGAGAGGTGCTGAGTATTGCCAACACCCATTGACTCCAGCAGAAATTGCAACACCACTTTGGAGTTGACCCTATTATTATCTCTGGGCCAGATCATGAAGGCCAAAGTCCTAAACTCCTAATGGGGGCCTGACCTGTGCGATCTGATTTGCTTTTGTTGGACATTATATATGTCTTCTGGCATTCATTTGAGTTGCTATTTTCTTCAGTTACTCTATTTTTAAATTAACCCTTCTGGTGCTGGCTTCTGCTGCAGAGCCAGACCAGTCAGCGGAGCTTCTCTGAAATGTTATTATTCCCTCTCTCACACATCATGAAATGCCGTACCTCGGAAGCAAGGGAGGTCTGTTTTGCTCCAGGCACAGGCATGTGAGGCAGTGAAGAAGCAGATCAAGAGTTCCTGCTAACCAGGGCTGTTCGGCCACAGCTGGGGCACCACCTGTTTCTGTTTGGCATGTGGGGAAGAAATAACCCAGTTCAGATATTGAACCATGGCTATGCCCAGCTTGCATCCTCACATCCTGCTGCTGCATCAGTGGTTGGTAACTGTGCATCTGCATGCCATATCCTCCTCTATTGACAAGATGTTGTCCCATTATCACTCAGCATCATGGCACTGAGAGGCCCAAAATATAGCCAGGGCTCATTAAATGTCTTTCAGGACACTAGATAGACTTCAGAGAACCAGGGAATGGCACTCAGGAGGGGTGTCGATGCTGTTCTCTGCGTGACAGAGCGCCCATGGGGTACATGTCTCAGGCAATTGATCATGTGATACGAAGCCTTTCACTGCTGGGCCATATTCAAATCCACCCTACTTTGGTAGTGTCTGAAAGTTACAATCTGATCACTGCTCAGGGGTCCAAGAGAAATGAGTTGGGTGTAGAGAGGATTCCAGTTCTGTTCCTAGAACCTATGCTCAAGCCCACTGCAGTCAATGGATAGACTCTTGTTGACTTCACTAGACCTTGGCTCAGCGGTACAGAACAGGTACCTCATCGCTGGCTGCTCAGCTGGTCTCTTTGATGGCAATCTCAGCAGAGCATCCAGTGACTGAATCAGCATGAAGACTGAATTATCCTCCTTAGACTCCAGGCCAAGGTTGAGGCCCAGTGTGGGGGCTACAGTGCAGGTAGTCGGCCTTGCTGCCAACTAAACTGTATCTGTTCTGCAGACCTAGGACTTCAGACAGCAGGGCTGTCACCAGCAGTTCCTTCACTCATCTTAAAATGACAGGCTGAAATCTAACTGGTGTGGTTTAGCTGACAATGCTCCAATATCATCCTTCCTTGTCGCTTTCTCAGCTTCATACCCCTCCTCCCACCCGCAACATCGTTGGCTGGAATAACCCCTCAAACCGGTCACAACACCAGCTTTTGAAGTGAATGGACCTTTGTCCTGTCTAATGAGGCCGATGACAGTGACAGAAATGCCTCTGATTCATGCTGTCCGTGGTAGTATATTGTTGGAGAGACCGCCCTGAACTTCTCCATGCTTCAGATGCAGGGGGGCTTGACTGCTGCTTCTAGGAAATCATAGGGGGAATCTGAAAAGCAGCATGGGTACAGAGTTAAAGGCCCAGTGCTCATGAGGAATCTAAGGTGCTACACACTAAAGTTGTGTTTGACAAAATACAGATAAGGCCTAGTTAAGATGGGCACGGGGCAGATCTGACTGCACCAAAACTGAAGAATGGTAGAACTGCCCTGCTCATCCCCATCTCCTTCTCCTGTTGCTTGAGATGAGAAGACACTATTGTAATAGTGGTCCAGCAGAGTTGCTTGAGACTTACCCACATGGCTGCCTCATAGAAGCAAAGTGCTGGACCACGCCCATCACTGAGAACCTCAACCGACTTTTGGTATTAACTTCTCTTGGGTGTACAGCTTCCAGACATGCAAAGTTATGTCTCCTGCTGGAATGCCCACTGGAGGACTATGGTGTTATCATTATCACGTTATGCTATTGTGCTATTTCCATGGGAACTTTGGGCCTCCTAGATCAGATCGAGATTGGCCACCCCTGCCTTAAAACAAGCGCAGTACAGGGACTTACTGCTGCTTCACTCTGAGGTGCTGTCACCATTTCTGTTTCTGATAACATAGAGACATTTGATAGTGTTTGTGCTCACAGTTCTACTGCTGTATCTATCCACCACCTTTCATTTCTGGTATTATTTGATGTTTGGGAATAGCAATACCTACTAGCCAAGGCAAGTCATTGGTGCTGCTGCAGTCCTCCATGCTACAGTAATCCATCATTGGCAGCTGGATGTGACTTGCAGTTCCCTGGTGATGGAAGACTCTCCCTACACCGCTTCCATCACCCATCCTTTCCTAGCTCATCCCTGTGGGAAGGAGTCCCCCCCAACACCTTGTGATGCTCAATGGTGCTGATTGAACTTGGGGGATCTCGGACTCCTAGACACTCCTAGAACAAAAATGGGAAAGTGATTTCAGGTGTGTGTTGAGATCACAAAGCTCACTTGAATTAAAGACCTAAGGACTCTATAGGACGTTGTCAAACTGACTTCCGTGTCAACCAATTTGAAGCTCCCTCTTTCTTGTATGGCCTCCAGTGTTGTGTTTCCCTCTGCCTAGGGTTGTGGTTTTTTTCCTGTTGAATTAAGTGGTAACTATGTGCCTTTCCTACTCAGGACCTGACACAAATGACCTTTCTGCTTTCATTTGTGTCTAACATTCTCCCTCCCTTTCTGTCATACTATTAAACATGAACATATTGCATGGAATACAATACAATAAAAGGTGTGGCTTAACCAATCTGCATTGATGGGGGCTGCTCCTGCTTTGGGGAAAGGGATGGATATTTTTGCAATTAAGGCATGATACCGGGACTTGGGAAATCTGGGTTCAATCCCTGACACTGCCACAAAATCCTGGTGTGACTTTGGGCTGGTCACAGTTTGTGCCTCTATTTCCCCATCTGCAAAATGGGGATGCTAGTTCCCTATCCAACAGGGGCTGTTGGGAGGATAAATCCATGATGCGGGGGGATACTCAGAAATTATGGCACTGAAGTACATGTAAGTACATAGCTGGATTTTTATTCAGAAAGACACTTCCTTATAAGAGGTGAGGCGTGGTCTCGGTGCTGAGCTGCTGACCTGAACATGGTGCGGTATAGTCACAGATGCTCTGTGACTGCTCTCATCTTTTCCTTTCCTATAACAAGGGCTAACCAAGCTCTTTGGTAAACCGCCCTCCTGAGGACAGGGACCCAAACACAACTAATGGGGAGGAAGGAGAGGCTCCCCGTTGCAACTAACCCATCCAGTTTCAAGAGGTTGTGGACTGAAGCTGTGGAATATTTCAAGGTCATAGTTAAGGCTGGCTCTACACAACCGGGCCCAGAATCTGAAAGGTATTTAGGAGCCTAACTCCCATTGATTTCAATGGAAATGAGGTTTCTAAATACCTCTGAGGAACTGGACCGTAATGCCTGTTTTCATCCAGCAGCAGGACCACCAAGACGAGCTCTTTCCATCTGGGGTTCCTACAAGGGCCTGGTAAGTTGTAAGCTTGTCCCTTGACATGGGGGTCTGCGTTCTTGTATTCTGGGGTTAGAATGCACAAATAATATTTCAATAGCTTGGAGAAAAAGATTTACTCCCTGCAGTTTTTGTACACAGCAAGGATAACAGGCAGGCTCCGCCATGAAACACAAGGCAATTCCATCAAGGGGCCTAGTGCCTTCACAAGCCCTGGGAGCACAGCTCAAGTACTTGATCTCCAGGCCCCCAAACAGAAGTTGTTTTTATGAAATTATTTTAAAAAGAGCGGGTGCAAGCCACAGAATCTGAAGCCAGATCTCAAATGCCCCAGACTGGGAGAGCGGGGTTGTGTTTGGTCGTAGAGTTTTGATTATATCCATTGTAAAACTGGTGGTCATTTGCAAAACTCAAGTCTGGTTCCAGGCTTTGATTTCAAACGCACGCACCAGAGGTTTTGGTTGATGTACCTTTTGAGCTGTATAGTTGTCGTTTTTGGTTTATAACACAAAAGTTAGAATGTTGCTAGTTACACTCTTTCTATTTACATTCCACATTCCAGAAAGTCTTATTTCCACAGACCCTACATCACACAAAGGGTACTGTTGCTGTTTGACAGTACAGTCTATAGTGAATGGACTTCTGCTGTGCTATAGGAATTTTCTAAATACGTTGTTTGTAATGACGTAGCTAGAGTGTATATGCACCACTGCCCTCGGCTGGAAGGAATCAGAACTTATCCTATGTACGTCATCACTAAGCCCTATGTGCCAAAACCTGTAAAGTTGTAGGTGACTAAGGAGTTGTTATGTTATCTTTATTTACATTATGTTGCTCATCAATACCATTATTGATAACCACTGGTATTTTCCTAGCAGGGAGCTATACAGACCTCCTTACAATATTCTGAAATGCACTGTCAGTCACTTCACACATGTACCAAAAACCAACGCCCTGACTTCTTGTGGTCTCTAAAGGTCTCGTGGCACTTTTTGTAGGAGTTCGGTGTCGTTGGGTGATAGACAGCAGGAGAAAGGAATTTTAAAAGTGAATGGGCCAAGGCCCTTTTAAGAGGGACCATACAAACAGAAGGTGCTGTGACTGTAGAACAGGACAGTTGGTGGCTGTGGAGGGAGCAGAAGCTGATGTGGTCACTCTCTTTGATGCTGTGATGGAAGCAGCAAAGACTGTGAACTGCTGCCACCAGGCAAGTAAAAATGAACTTCTGGGTTACGGAGGCTGCAGCACACGAAAGCTGCTGTTTCCGAAGAGGGAAATGGTTGCTAAGGAAAGAAGCACCTCTCTCTGGAAGGTTTCAGATAGCAGCCATGTTAGTCTGTATTTGCAAAAAGAAAAGGAGTACTTGTGGCACCTTAGAGACTAACAAATTTATTAGAGCATAAGCTTTCGTGAGCTACAGCTCACTTCATTCAAATGCATCCGATGAAGTGAGCTGTAGCTCATGAAAGCTTATGCTCAAATAAATTTGTTAGTCTCTAAGGTGCCACAAGTACTCCTTTTCTCTCTGGAAGGGCTCTGCTGTTATTCCTGAACCTTGGTCAAACTGCTCCAAGGCGGCATGTCCTGGAGAGCACCATCAGATCCAAGGAGAAGAGGTGTAACATCAGAGAAGCTAAGAGCAGATCCCTTTGAGCCATCTGTAAATGGGCTGGAGAAATGCTGGGCCATCTCCAAAGGGACCGTCGGGACCAGGAAGAGTTTTACTGCTCCTGCTGCTGAGGGGAAGGGGCCTCCGTTGACTGAGTGTGAGGACAGGGTAGGGCAGGTATTGTCCCACTGAAGTTCTTTAGCTGGGAGTGGCCGCCCTCTCTGTGGATGTTGTGAACTCTGCTGTAGCTGGGGGAAAAGGACATTGTTTCATTGGAAAATCTTGTTTAAGATTTCTTTTGTATTGCTGTAACCTGAGACGGGGAAGCATCAATGATAGAAAAAATCCTCTTCTTTTTAGCACAAATACAGTGGACGAGATTCACCCGCTGCAAACTGCAGCTTGCCAAATCTACAAGGCTGCTGGTCTCAGAAGGCAGGAGATCTATAACCCAGGGAGGATGGGTGCTGTGCCTAAAACTGCCCTCCTCTTAGTGCTTACATCGTGGGATGGATGGTAGCTTTCACTTCCATGGGAGTTCTGCTAGGGGAGGCTGCTGAGAGGATGTGCTGAATCTAACCCATCCCCGAATTGCTCTAGCCCCAACCCATTCCACACCAGCACTACCCACTTCCTGAGAGTTACTGGCCCCTGTTGGAGAGTAGACAGGGTGTGGCCAAGCACTGGTACTCCTTCCACCTACTTTCTATTACAGTTGGCCTCCTGTTCTATTCTGTTTCTGTCCACGTGATCGACACTAAGTACGTACTGGAAGGTATGAGGTGAATTTGGTTTCTGTAGGTGCGTCCTGGCCAAATTCCATTTCAGGTAATTTACAGCTGGCAACCTAAACAAAAAAAATGAATCACCCCTGTAGTTTCCTAATCTGTTATGTGGTGGGGTTTCTCCCGTTTCACCCTGTGGGAGGCTGCATTTCAGGGGGTAGGTGAGGTCATCCTTTTGCCAAGTTTATATGTCAGTTTGTTAAATCTGCAAAATGCTCTGGGATCGTAAGAAACTGGAGATGGAAATTTGCTAAACTAGCTAGTCCACTTCCTTTTGTTAGGGCAGGCTTATTCCCAGAGATTCCATGCTCATGCCAAAAGATGGGATGAATCTTTAGTTCAGGCACAAATATTATCATCTCAACGGTATCCATACACAATACAGTTAGCTCTTGTCACCCACTTGTCCTCCCCTGCCAGGGCACCAGCTCCCTGCTTGCCCTCCATCCTTCTCCCTCACATATGGAGATGGAGCATCTCCATATGTCAGCCAGACCTGCCTGCAAGTGAAAACCCCAAGACTCACATCTTGGGTGCTATCACCTCTCCCCTCCCTAAAGTTTTCCTTGTGATTTGATCCAGAAAAATAGACATAAAAAGGGATTTCTTTTTTAAAAAAAATCATGAAAATAATGTATTCCCGGTGTTTACGTGATGGCACAATGGAGGGTGTTGAGCTCAGGAACAGTCTTTTCTGCAGCCTGCAGCTCTCTGTTGCTCCATTTCTCTTTTCAGTGCAGCACTGAACCAAAGCCTCGAGAATTCCAACAAAGCCTGGTTCTCAGCAGTGTCGCGTCAATCCCGCCTCTATTGTAGAGTGCCTCAAATGGCATCCCCTGACTCCTGGGGCTCCTTCATGACGCAGTGGATGGTGTTCAGACTTCTCTGCTTAGTCTCCCTTTCTGCAGCCTTTGCTTTGAACCTTTAGCCTTCATGCCTCTCCCTGTTTTGTCATTCATTGTCCCCCAGAATTAGTTGCTTTCTGGGCTCTGTGGCTGCTCCCCCTCACTTGACGGGGCAGGTCTTTAGTTTTGGGTGGTTTTTGACTCTCTCTTCCCAGGATGCCAATAGACCTGCCTCTATTGCATGGAATCTCAGACCTGCCCAACTGAGAGCGATACGTCACCCCTTCTTGGTTACCAGCCTACAGCTGACATAAACCCGATACCACAGTCCTACAGCTGAAGGCGATTTCTCTTTAGCTCAGTATTAGAAGCCCTGGCTTGCTGGAGCTAAAGAAATGTAGCACCAGCGCTGCAGCCGTGCGATGCACAGGTTACTTGGGGGGCTCGTAATCTACAGCATGTATTACACTGCTGTCCCCTCCTGCTCCTTCCTAGCAGGACAGGGAGGGTACCTTGCTGGAGCTGTCCTCAGGAACGTCCCTACCCATGCTCTGTCGGGCCCTACCCAGCCCCTCTGCCAGGTCAGCCTGTCCCCACTGCTCCACCCAGAGCTCGCCCCTGCCATTGGGGCTGGGTGGGGTCAGGCCTATTTGAGGCCAGAGCAGTATCCCACGGGGTCAGCTCTCCCTGCCCTTAGCCTGGGGTTTGGGGCAGCCCGCTAACAAGGCTATAGACGTGGGGAAGGCAGGCCCGGGGAGGAGGCTTTTATAGAGGCTCGGCCCCTGCCCAACGCTGAGCGCGCGACTGGGAGCCCCACGCGGCCCGCTCCCACGAGGCTGCCTCGGTGCTTTGTGGGAGTTGTAGTCCATGTCCCCGACCGCTCCCCTGGGTATTTCCCTGCGAAGACAAGCAGGCTACGGGGAGGCCACGGGATTGAGCTCAGGGCCTGGGCCTTTCTAGCGCCGCCCGGCGCGTCCCCAGCTGGGAAGCGTCCCCGCCTTGCCGCCCGCAGGACTACATGTCCCAGGGGCCCCAGCGCGGCGCAGGGCATGGTGGGGGTTGTAGGCCGCTCTAGCGAAGGGCGCGCTCCCCCAGTGGCGCCAGCCCCGGGCCTGGACTCTATTTCCCGGCAGGCTCGGGCGCGGGCCCGGGCCCCTGTGGCAGAGAGACATTTGCGACTCGAGCCGAGAGTCTCCAAGATGGCGGCGTGGGGAAGGAGGCGCGCTGGCCCCGGCAGCGGCGGCAGGGAGAGGTGAGGCCTGGCCGAGCGGGACTCCGGGGCGCCGCCAGACTGGGCCCCGAAGGGCCCTGAGCAGGGGCGATGGGGAGTGGACCCGGGATCCTGCTTGGTCCGGGCTGGGCCCCTTCCCCGAGAGCGGGGTGGACGGGGCGGGGGGCACCGATGGGGAGGCCGGGCTGGTGGGGGGGTGCCGGTCGGGGGGCAAGGGGGAGACCAGTGGGGGGAGGGCACAGTGAGGGGAGGCCGGTGGAGTGAGGGCTGCGGGTCATGGGGGGAGAGGAGGAGGAGGAGGAGGCGGCCAGTGCGGGGAAGGAGAAAAGGGGAGAACGGGGGGAAGGGGGAGACTAGTGTGGGGGGAGGGGAGAAGGAGACCGTGAGCGGGAGGCTGGTGGAGTGAGGGGGGGCGCGGGGCTGGGGAGGGAGGAGAGGGGGAAGAACAGGTGGGGGAGGGGAGAAGGGGACAGTGAGGGGGGGCGCGGGGCTGGGGAGGGAGGAGAGGGGGAAGGACAGGCTGGGGGGGCGGGGGAGAGAAGGGGACATTGAGGGGGGTGCGGGGCTGGGGAGGGAGGAGAGGGGGAAGGACAGGCTGGGGGGGCGGGGGAGAGAAGGGGACATTGAGGGGGGTGCGGGGCTGGGGAGGGAGGAGAGGGGGAAGAACAGGTGGGGGAGAGGGAGGGGAGAAGGGGACATTGAGGGGGGTGCAGGGCTGGGGAGGGAGGAGAGGGGGAAGAACAGGTGGGGGAGAGGGAGGGGAGAAGGGGACATTGAGGGGGGTGCAGGGCTGGGGAGGGAGGAGAGGGGGAAGAACAGGTGGGGGAGAGGGAGGGGAGAAGGGGACATTGAGGGGGGTGCGGGGCTGGGGAGGGAGGAGAGGGGGAAGAACAGGTGGGGGAGAGGGAGGGGAGAAGGGGACATTGAGGGGGGTGCGGGGCTGGGGAGGGAGGAGAGGGGGAAGAACAGGTGGGGGAGAGGGAGGGGAGAAGGGGACATTGAGGGGGGTGCAGGGCTGGGGAGGGAGGAGAGGGGGAAGAACAGGTGGGGGAGAGGGAGGGGAGAAGGGGACAGTGAGGGGGGTGCAGGGCTGGGGAGGGAGGAGAGGGGGAAGAACAGGTGGGGGAGGGGAGAAGGGGACAGTGAGGGGGGGTGTGGGGCTAGGGAGGGAGGAGAGGGGGAAGGACAGGTTCCGGGGGGGGGTGCGGGGGAGAGAATAGGGCAGTGATGGGAGGAATTCAAACCACCATCTGCCAGAGTGAGCTCAGGACAGAGCTGCAATAGTCCCTAGTCCCGAGCCTGCGGGTAAATCCAGGGCAGAGTCCAGCTGCAGCGAGGGAGGCATGGCGCTGGAGTGCCTTGGCTGGGGGCGAGTTTCCACAGGAGTGAGGAGCGCGGGGCGGGGAGAGGGAGGGAAAGGGAAGGAGAGGCAGCATCAGGGGGAAGGTCAGTGCAAATCTGCACGTTACCAAAGGCGGCTTTAACCCTTAGGCCGAACGATGCCTCGTGGCCCTGCTCAGTGGTAGGAGCATTCTGGAGACTGGGATGCTCCTTAAAAATCTGTTGAAAGGCTGTGGAGGCAACAGAAGACCTTCAGAGTGACCTCCCTTTGGAGAGGGCTTAATGCTGGTTGAGTGGCTTGTGTCCTTAGGATTTTACTGTTTTTTCTCCCTGGATTTGGAGGCTGCTGAGTAATTTTAGGGGGAGGGAAGGGTGTATAATTGGCCTGGCTGCTCTGGTGGCGGTTGCTGCTGTTGGCTTTTTGTAGTGTCTGCACTCACAAAGAACTTTCTAAAATGCATGTTTGGTCACCGGCTTTGTTTCTGCCTCTGTCAGGATGGATGAGCAACTGGGACATGGTGGAACTACCTGCGGAGTAGCTGTAGAAGTTTTGGAAACCTAACTTTAAAAACAGGAAAGAGTGCAACAAAATTTCTCTATCTTAAAATCTGTATGCATAATTCTTTACTTTCTTAAAACTTTTGGCTCAATCCTGTTGTCCCTTCCATTGGCATCTCTTTCCCTCTTCCCACCCTGGTGCTAGCTAGTGTAACCAACAGCCTTTGAAAGCAGCTGTCTTTTTATGGAGTAGCAAAATTGTCGTTTGTTCTACAGCCCAATTTAAAGACTCTGACAGCCCTAGGTGGGGTGATGATGATAATGTTGTATAGAGATACTTTGAAATCTTTACAAACACAAACGAGTTACTTGCCTCACTGACCTGTTCTGAGGTTTAAATATGCTCCCAACTTTTACAAATGAGTGGGAGGAGGGTTGGGCATGAAAATAGGCACAGAGGTGACACAGCAAGATAATAAATCTGTGACTAGAGTACCTCTAACCAGTACTACACACTCCCTCCCAACACAACCTGGCAAAGGGGTAGTCTTATTAGGTGTCAGATAATTCCCCTTCCAAATAACTTGGTATGGTAAGATCACCTGCTTTTAGTGTAAATCTTCTTAGCCAAGTGATGTTGTTCTCCCATTTGTGGAATTGGAGATATCCACTGCCAGACTCTCAGCTGGTGTCTTTTCCCATCTTGTATGGTGTTGGGAACACGGCTTGTGTACAGGGCAATGGTGATGGATCAGTTATCATCAGACGATGACATGTATATGTTATATATAGCAAATACAGTTTTCTTATGTTCATGAATATGATTCTTGTTCAAAGACACAATCTTACTGACTGAGCACACTGATCCAGCTTTCTCATCAAAGAGCTGTTTTAAGGTATTTCTGTAGCTCAGTTTGTAGCTGTCGGCCAGCTAGTCTAAAAGGAGTGTATGTTGAGGGGTAACATTAAGGGAATAGCTAGTGAATAAAATACTGTCCAGTGTTAGGAAAGTTAGTCAAATGTAACAAAATGATTGGCAGCTGTAACTACAGAGACTATATCCTTCCATAAAAGATCTGATTGATACATGGAAGGTCTCTTTGGTCACTACCATGTTATACTTTATTTGTGGAGCATATGGCTAAGGATCTAACAGTATAGTAGCTGTCGATTCTGGGCTGGTTTTATGATGGTGGTTAAAAGTTAAACAAAATACTGAAAAACAAACTAAAGAGAACCCACTAAATATTGCTTTCCCTCCCTCATTCCAAAGGGATTCTTTATGCAGAGTATCTAAAGGGAATTGCTAATCCGTAGCCCAAAGCAATTTATAATGGAGAACAGCTACTGAGTGCACTTGGAGTTCTTGTCTAAAATTCTGCACGATGACCACTAGAGCACAGAACAGAATGCCACTTGTTCCCTGGGGAAATGTTCTCACAAACTTGTACAGCTCAGAATAAACAATGCAATAAGGCAGCTTTAATGTCATCCCAGCTACGTTTCTGGGCAGTCTTAAAGGTCTTTTCTTTCACTACCTGTACTGCTTGGATTTCCAGTAATCCGCTTGCTTGGAGCAGTGATTGATCTGCTTCCATTAGTCTAGCTAATTCTTTTGTTAAACTAAAAGTGGCACTTCTCCTGCTCAGTGTGGTCTCCTTAATGCTATTGCAATGTTTTTTCAGTGGTGGGTACTGTCTTCTATCACTGGTGCAGCTCTAAGGGTCTCGTACTCATTTTCCCTGATCTGTTCTCCCCTCCCTGCCCACAGTCCTCTTTCCAAAAATCTTATTGCATTTAAACTGCATCCCTTGAATGGAAATTTGCTTTGCCTCTGTGCTGTTGCTTCTTCTCCTCTTTGTTCTGAACACATTGATTATTGTTCTCTGAAGGTTGTGGTTGAACACAGTCTCTGTGCTGAGATACTGATAGTAATGGGTTAAGAATGCTAGAATGTGGGACGGCGCTGTTGCCATACCTCAGTTCTCATGTGGAGTACCCCTGTTGTTGCAGTCCTGGACCTTTCCTGAGCTGAAATGGACAAACTTGTCAAATTGTATGATGGTTTTGTGATGTGGAATTTTTACACTGGGGATTAAGGTGAGACCACAACTCATTTTTCATGTTGAAAGTAACCAGAGTTGAACCCAGATCTAGAAATAAAAGATTAGTGCATTAATGTTCTTGCACTGTCCACACAGTACTGACTTATTCAGGTTTGGCTGGGACTCTAACGATAAACACTGTGTGCTTTTGGCCATCTGTGATATGGCTATGTTGGAATTCATTCACGCACCAGCCTTCAGTCCTTAGTTGCACTGGTGTACTCATTTCTTTTGTGCACGTTGCATGTGATGCAAGTTTTGCAAATGACAAGCATTATCACGCAATAGGAAGCCCATTTTTTTCAGTCACCACTCAAACCGGTCTCTCTGCATTTGCAGTTCTCATGAATTTCTGCCTAGTACTATTTACCTATAGTCAACAAACCTCTTTGAATGGTGGAACCACAGGTATTCTGTTGTCCCTGAGCAATTGTATCTGCTATTTCAAAAGGCCAACCTGGGGCTTACACGTTGTATATAAAAGGGGTTCAGAAATTTGAACAATAAATGCAAGAAAGGAATTGTGAACTGTGCACGATTTGGGGATACTTCTGATCAGGAGTGGAGATGCTTTCCAGACACCAACCAGTCAGAACTTAAAACTACTAGCCAGAAGTATATATGATAGACAGGACAGGGAGGGTGTCTCCACCAGTGGAGGGGCACTCCAGTGATGAGAAGACTTACCTCCTTTCCATTCCCAGCTGCTGGCTGGAGGAGGATGCTGGGAGAGTTCTTCCAGGACATTGTCCTGGATCCCAAATTCAGCAGAGCTGGCAAGAGAGCAAGATGTGAAAGGCTCCTCCTGCTGTATACCTGTGCTATGTCCTGCCGAGTTTGGAAACTGGGGATTAAAGGTATGTGTGGTGAAAAAGAAACAGACTGTGTGTTTGTGACTAGTAGACCACGAAAACAGGCTAGACAGAGCTGCTCATAGGGTAGCTTGAGAAGCATCCTGTGACATTTAGGTGGCCACCAGAGGCTTTTTAACTTGTTAGGGGAGACAGAGAGGGCAGATTTTGGAACCCTAACTGGGAAATTTCGTGAGTGCCTAACATCTAGCTAGCTGCAATGTCGTCTTAGTGCACTCAGTGATGATTTTAGTAGGGGAATAAATTTCAAATTTAATTTTAAACTCACCATGTGGTTAACATGGTCATTTCTGCCCCTCTTGCTGGTGGTTGCTGTATCAGCTGCTGAGGTGCATTGTTTGTAATCCTGCAAGTACAGAAATCAGTGTAAATTACCTTATAAAATTAGTGACAAAAGCCATTTAATCTACTGAACCATCAGAACAGAGCATTCCTCTGCTTTTTTACAAGGACACTGAAAAGCCAGGCATCAAGAATGAGACACTTTAAAAAAAAAAAAAAAAAAAAAAAATTACAGGAAATGGGATTCATCAGTTTGTGATATGCAAATAGCATTCAAGATACAAGTTACACAATTACCACAAAATGGATATAAAACTTACCTGTGGCAAAGCCCTTCCTTCTTGGAAGAAGGGCTCTAGAAAATCATTTAACATTGCCCAGTTTAACACCTGCTTTTAAGCATAACTAGCACCTCCAGCCTTTGGCTGTGAGGCATCATTACATGTTGTCTGAACACGGATTCCCTCTGACATTGATTACTTATTGCACTTCCAAGTAAAATCGAGAATAACTGAGTTATCAATACCCCCACCTAGGTCCATAGAAGCACAGCACTGACAATGCTTAAACCCTGGCTGTGTTTTTTCCAGGAATGGTGGTGAGTTCCAAAAAGCATACTTCACAGGCTCCAGTGTGTGCTGTTTTGTTCAAATGAAAGGCCCTATGTCATGGAAAATCAGTTTTGTTAGTCTTTGTACTTGAGGTCTCTGAGGCAAGAACCCCTTTCTTGTTCTGCATGTCAACAAGTTCTGGTAAGTCTTGTAGACAGAGTTCCCCTATGGGGGGACACTACGCACACTTTGGATTTTTCTTCTTTTGTGTAAGATTGGCTTCCCCAGGCTTTCCACCTGTTGTAGCCAGCCTCACGTGGGAATGACGCACACTGAATTTAACTTCCCACGTGCCTGAACTTTAGTGTAATATTTATCTTGCATTTACCCCATATATAATTTTTACTCACTCCACTGTCTCCTCATACCTGCTATTGTTTGAGTAGCTCATCTCCTCTCTCTCTTCTCCTCCCCCCCCCCATCCTTTGTTTTTAGGATTATCTAGTCAATTGCCAAGATGAACAATTGCATCTTGAGCACTGTCCAATGGAAGAATAAGTTGCTCTAACAGGGATTATTTGGTCAAGGGATCAGCAGCTGCTGTGCTTGGAACCACAAGAACATACCACACAGCAAACACTTCTTGTCAACTGTTGAGATAGCTCACTTCCACCTTAGTTGAATTGGCTTATTAGCACTGACCCCCCATTTGGTAAGGCAACTCCCATCTTTTCAAATGCTGTGTATTTATACCTCCCTACTGTATGTTCCACTCCATGCTTATGCTCAAGTAAATTTGTTAGTCTCTAAGGTGCCAAAAGGACTCCTCATTGTTTTTATATGGAACAGTTTTATTGAGCTTATTTTTGCTCCCATGCATCATGTTTTGACTTCATACCTATAAGAGCTTAGAGCCCAAGAATGCATAAAGCTTCTGAAGAGAGAGGAGGGCTTGAACAAACTTATTTTCCTATAGTAATTTCAGTCCATGGTTAATGTTTAATGTGTTCCTGTCCTATTTTCCTTGACTGGAAGGCTATTGACCAAGTGGGTCTATGAGGATATAGAAAGTGTGGGGAAAGGAAGGCAGGGGAGGGGGGGAATATTCAAAAATCTTTCAAGGACCAGAAGGATTCTGGAGGGAAGAAGTCACATGAAACTTGAGGCCTGGTCTACACTGGCAGGGGGTGGAGGGGTTGATCAAAGTTATGCAAATTCAGCTATGTGAATAAAGTAGCTGAAGTCAATGTACTTAGATCTACTTACTGCGATGTCTTCACTGCGGTAAGTCGACTGCTGACGCTCCCCTGTCGACTCTGCCTATGCTTCTCGCTCCGGTGAAGTACCGGAGTCAACAGGAGAGCGCTTGGCGTCTTCACTAGATGTGATAAATCAACCCCCCACTGGATCAGTCGCTCCAGAGGTAAGTGTAGACATGCCCTGAGAGTGTTGGGGTCTGAGCTGGGTTTGTGTGTTCCAATCTGAGAATGGGCCCTTGCCTCTTAACTTGCCAGAGACCTAATTTGAGCAACCAACAAAATTATAGGAAGTTTAACAGTGGGTAGGGTGGTTCTCTCAACGTAAACATTTCCTGTAACTTCAGTTGGTTGACATGGCATTTCTGATGTAAGAAACTTGAGCCTTGTTTTTAGCTAGGAAGCTGAACCATTGCTGAAAATGGCTTTCAGCAGCAGTTCCCCTTGAAGCTGGATTGAAGTCAAGTGTTCGCACCAACTGGGTGAAACCACTTGCTGTTTCACAAAGCCTATGTCTCAAGTGTGCCTTCCAGGGTTCACAGTTTCCCAGAAAAAAATTAGTTTAGGACAGGGCGCTGGTAAATACAGGTGTACATATGGTTTAAACCGTGGGAAATAATTGCATCAGTGTTCGGCTAGTTCAGCAAGCATAGAACAAATCCTTTTCAAGGTTTGGATACATGGATTCAAAACTGAGGAATGGGCTCAGTCTATCCACTACATCAAAGGAAGTCTTCTGCTGCAGAATGCTGCATGGCCAGATGGACCTGGTTGTCTGCAAGTCTGTGTACCTCTGACTGCTTAACACTTCAAGCCTACAACCGTATTATTGTCATTTTCATATAATCCAATGGTTTTGACTTTGTTTATAGAGTATCAAAAACAGAAATGAGCCGTGACATGCGTAACTGGCTTGAGAACATATCAAACCAAAATGCATAGGCATTCCAATGTTCAGTATTCTAATTAAATATATTAGTATTTCGCTCACTGCAGTTTTACTTGTACAAACCTAAACTAATCGATTAATCTACTCGCTTGTGTAACCACAATTTGAATATATAACTAAAACCAAGTGTAATGTGGTGTGCATTAACTAAATGTTTTTTAAAATAGAAAATGCCTTAAACTGTGGCTAACTCGTTTTTTCTGGGGTGATTAAAAAAACGTGGTTTTTACCAGGTAAAAACAAACTCTGGAAAAATATCATGCCATCCCTGATGCATTCTGAAATGGATCTGAAAATTCTTCTGTCTTGGCTACACTAGCACTTAAGACATCTTCAGTACTTACTCAAGGGGGAAACCATTGGTGAAAAGATTTAATTTCACCCTGTATGCCATGACTACATTTGACTCTATTTGGGCAGTGAAACTAGGTTGCTCAAATTCTTTTCCTGGTGCTGTCATGCTAACCCAATTCTGTTTGCAAAAAGAAAAGGAGTACTTGTGGCACCTTAGAGACTAACAAATTTATTAGAGCATAAGCTTTCGTGAGCTACAGCTTCATCGGATGAAGTGAGCTGTAGCTCACGAAAGCTTATGCTCTAATAAATTTGTTAGTCTCTAAGGTGCCACAAGTACTCCTTTTCTTTTTGCGAATACAGACTAACACGGCTGCTACTCTGAAACCAATTCTGTTTGGCATTTAAACCTTAGGAATGTCTCTCTGAAATGAAAAACAAATACATGTTTCAATATGTTTTATAACAAATATTTGTACTTTTACTAGACATGATCCCTTTAAATTAGCAAAAATGTTTTCCTGTAAAAGCTTGCAGCTCCAAGGCTGAGCAATGGATAAACTGAAGGGGTTAATCTGCTAGAGGACTTTTTTGTTTTGTTTTGGTTTTTTTTTGTTTTTGGAAAAGAAATATTAAGCTTCACAGTGAAATGTTTTGTTTCCATCACCAAATAAATAGAATCTCATAGGAGATGTGCCAACCAGTCCTTGTCCTAGGCAGCATTGGCAGAATCTTCTATTCTAAATGCAGACATGCTCAAGGCAAATGTAATGTAACCAGAGAGTGCCCAATGTCCATCTTACAAGGAAGACCTTGCTTGCCAACCAGACTCTAACAGAAACAGCTTATTCTATCCTAAAGAAGGAGGCTGATAAGTCTTAGCTACTGCTGCTTGGTATTGTTGTCACCATTCACTGTAAACAAGCTACTTCAGGCAACAGCCTGTAATTTAACAATATTCCTGATTACAGGTGGCTGCTGCACAATACCCATCACAGTGTGACTAAAACGGAATTTAAAGGGTAATGTCTGGTACTACAGCAGCTTGCAAACATGTATCCTCTCTTCCTTTGCCATTTCCAGTGCGAACACATTAGTATCTTTGTACTAATGGAGCAAGAAAGAAGTGTTAGTTTCAGTCTCAGTGCAGAGTTCTCCATTGCCAATTCACTAATACCAAGTGAGTCCCAGTACTATCAGGAACGATGTCTTGTCTGCTGCGACTAGGACAAAGTTGTGTACTGGTTGCTCTTGCTCTGCTAAAGGAATTTGCCAAATAACTATATCCTTGGGAGCCCATGTGCTCGGGACACTGGGGCTCTAAGAGAACATATTAAAATCAGTTTCTTTTCATGAGGTAAAACCCACGCAGTGTAACAGACAACGTCATTTGATCTGTTCTGCTTTCGCATTGAGGGCGCAGAGCAGATGTGAGGCTGCCGCACAGATGAGCGAATATATCTGTGGACTTTGGAGTAACAAGATAAAGGATAAGATGCTGCTGAGGGGCAAGAAGCTGGAAACTAGTCCAGGCTACCTATAGCTATTTTACAAAGGGCTGGAGATCTTGCATGCAGTCTGTGTGTACAGAACTTACCTAATGCAGTCCAGTGGCAGGGGTAGGGAGACTGCTCCAGGATAATGCGAGCAGCTGTTTCTTAGCATTTAACCAGTGTTGTAGTAAAACCCACCTCTTTCCCCTGTTGCAAGAGGAAGGAACCAAATGTGCTAACAAATTCTGAGTGATGCTCTGCTTTACCTCTCCCTCTAGCTACACATTTGTATAATTTCTCATCACCACAGGCTGGATCCCACAAATTAGCCAGTTTTGTAGCAAGCTGGAGTATAGATTGCATAGCTGTTGGTTCTAGAACTAACATGGTTGAGGTGTGGATCTGGAAATGTGGGGATTAGCATAGGTGGTTCTGATCTGTGCAAGGAAAGAGGGTGGCCAAAACGCATGTCTCATTGAAAATTTGCAACACTTTCGTTGAGGGGACAACTTGTATTTGTATCCATTGTTTGTTTGTTTTTTTTATTGATGGCTCATTCTATCATCTGACAGTCTCCTCTTTGACATTGACACCAGTGCTTAATTTTTGCCAGGGTTGATCCCCGAGACCTCTGGGCTTGCTGCATCAGTTATGAATATACAAAAAATTGCCTGAGCCCCAGCACCTCTTTCATTACAAATTAAATGCTGATTGACACCATCTCCACAGCAGCTGACTGTGTTGTCACTGATGGCAGAAGTCAGGTGGGGAATCTGTTTCAGGAGGATTCAACCAATCGCAAGATCTTGTTTTCTTGAAAAGTTCTTAATTCCCCAAAGTGAGGAAGATAAAATTCACTTGTATGTAAAATGCAGTTAAGCCTAAACGAAAGAGCTTTTCCGAGTTTTCCTTGAACAATCAGCTGCTCTCAAATGAGTTTTGATCAGAAAAAGTACTACTTTATTGAGGAAGAAGCAGTGATCAAGTGACTGTGAGGTGCTGACCTGGTTTCGGTTGTCAGTCTCCCAAACTCTAAGCTAACTGGGTTAAGGTAGGGGTAGGGTTGTCTCTTGTGCTCTGTAGCTTAATTCTGCATTTCCTATTAACAGGATCATCTTGTCCTCCACGGAGTGTTACATTGTGCATGAAATCTACAATGGGGAGAATGCTCAGGACCAGTTTGAGTACGAGCTGGAGCAGGCCCTGGAAGCACAGTACAAATATATAGTGATAGAGCCCACTCGCATCGGTGACGAGACCGCTCGCTGGATCACAGTTGGGAACTGCCTGCACAAGACCGCTGTCCTAGCAGGCACCGCTTGTCTCTTTACCCCGCTGGCACTTCCAGTAGATTATTCCCATTACATCTCCCTGCCTGCGGGCGTGCTGAGCATGGCCTGCTGCACCCTCTACGGTATCTCCTGGCAGTTTGACCCCTGCTGCAAGTACCAAGTGGAGTATGATGCCTATAAACTTTCCCGCCTGCCCCTGCATACACTCACCTCCTCCACTCCTGTGGTGCTGGTGAGAAAGGATGACCTGCACAGAAAGAGACTGCATAACACGATAGCACTCGCTGCCCTGGTGTACTGTGTAAAGAAGATCTATGAACTCTATGTTGTATGACTTCAGCAGGGAAAAGAGAAACCCACAAAGACAAGTGTATTAAGACTCCCACAGTAACATTTTTTTCCTCTGAGAAGCAGTGGAGACTGGGAAGGCATTTGGTTTAATAGTTATTTTTAAAACAACACATCACTGGTGCACCAAGGGTTTTCAGTTCTTCATTACTCTTAAGATGTGGATCTGCAGTGACTTGAGAGCTGTATGCGAGGCTGTGGGAGCCAAATCCAGCAGTGGAACGTTGATGGAAGAAAAGGGGGTGTGAAAGCTTTTTTGGGGGGGAACCTTTAAATATATTGTTTAATTGTATACACAGAACCAGCCCAAAGTTATCATTGCCATTAAAAGATGAGAATTTCAAATGCTTTTGCGCTCTTTACTACTAAAGTGGCTCCTTTTTGAGTTCGGTTCAAGTGGGTAGGGGATCTAATATTTTGCCACGGGAGCCATGGTAATTCACACTTTTTATATACACAGCAGCAGTGCCCATGTGACCTTGCAATCTGATGAAGGGATGACTTTGGTGAGCAATGGGGTATTTAACTTCCTGTGCATCACCAGTTGCTTCTTGGTAAAGGGTGCCAGTTGTGACAGTTTTTATGATGATCTGTCTCGAGCACTGATGTTCTGTTCTTAGAGTGCAGTGCTGTCCTGCCACTTTCCTCCAGAGCTCAGTGGGAATTAATCTAAATTTCCTGTTGGTGCCAAGCACTTCCTGCTCAACTTGCATACAGGTTCTTCTCCAGTATGGACACATCTCCATTGGGTGTAAGATTAAGCTCTCTTGGTGTGGTAGGTAAGTCTTAAACTGCTTTGGAGTTGAGGGCTCCAGAGGGGAGCAGCTGACTATTTCACCCTTGTCATATTTTGTTAATGTCATGCACATTTGTGCAACCACTATGTGAAATTAGAATAGTATTAGCAACATGTGCCCTGATCATTTACTTTCTTTGGCACTGGTGGTAACTTCTAGAGGAACTTGCCGTCAATGCAAGAGGCAATCTACTTAACTGTGTAATTGCTAAGTAATTATGCCCTATTCTGGAATTTAAAAATTCAATCTAGTGCATAAATGCCTAGCTGGAAACAGTCAAAATCCTCTTCTGCTTGAATGAAAAGCGTTTGTAACTGACCAATCTTGCAAAACTGCATTTTAAAGAGTAGACACAGGCTTCTATCTCTTTCTGCCAGATGTGATGGTACGTGTGGGCTGCTATAGAAAGGCAGTTATGCTTCCGGTGTTTGTCCTGGACATGAGAGCAAAGCCCTGTAACCTGAACCAGGTATGTACAGATGTACTGCCTGCTTAAATAACTGTTGCAACTTGATCTCCAAAGCTCAGATACTGATCTTGGAATGGAGTCACACAAGGTCAGAGACCAAACTAAACTCACCTTTATCCATATGGCACAGCAGGCCAGAAAACTCCCTATCGCATCGAAATTTCAGCAGAATATTTTGGCCAAGGGCTGGGATTTGTAGTCTTCTGTTTTCATTTAAGCATCAGGTATGGAAAGCAAAGCTTTTGTTCCAGGCGTATGTCCTCTACCTGCACGGATACAAGTAAGGCTATGTTTATGACACAGAGGTCATGGAAGTCATGGAACCCGTGACTTCGAGAGACCTCCATGACATTCTCTGCTTCAGCCTCAGGGGCTGCAGGACTTGAGCTGACAGCTACTGGAGCCCTGGCAGGGTTCCAGTGATGCGACAAACAACTGAGGGGGCCCTCCTCAGGGTTCCGACCACAGCCTTGCATCGGGGAGGGGGACACCTCGGTCGAGTGGCTGTGGGTGTCCCATTTTCTCTTTGGGAAATATGGTCACCCTGCAGCTTCCAGTGGCCATGGGCAGAGGGGGAACCTCAAAGCTCCTAGCCACCACGTTGGTGGGGGAAACCATGGAGCTGCAACAGCAAAAGTCAGACAGGTCACAGCTTCTGTGAATTTTTGTTTATTGCCCGTGACCTGTCCATGATTTTTACTAAAAATAACCATGACAAAATCTTAGTCTTAATGACAGGCTAATGTTTCACAGTTTGCAAACAGCATTTTGAGTAAGTAACTCTCATGCTCAGATTTAGAAATGCCTATAAACAATGCCAAATGGAGGCTTTAAAGGGAGTTCTTGTAGTATCAGGACTCAATTCACTTTTTGACTCTTCCTGCCTCTGCTGGCTTTACTAGACAATGGCCATTGTGAAAGCCCTGGCCTTTGTTGGGTTAACAAAAGCTGCTAATACAGCTATCTCCATCCAAGGTTAAAAGTAGCTGAGATGTCAAGCTATTTTATTTATAGCAACAATGAGCAGCTGCCTTCCCTTTTTTTTGGGGGGGGGGGGGGTAGGGGAGAAGAAAAAATGCTTTGTCTGTGCCCAACCTGGGAGTTATGCTTTCCAACTCTCTCTCATTTCTCAAGTCTTGCCTTAATCAAAGTCAGCTGGAACGTACCACTTGGCAGATGGGATCTAGCTGGCATGGACTTCTGCTACTGCAAAAGGAGCTGGAATATTTCTTCACCTAGCTCCTTTAGCAATGCTGTACAAAGCAGAGATTCCTGCCTGACAGGGAGGACTGGCAAGACCACTTGTTTCCTTTCACTGCCAAGGAGCCTCTGTGCTGGTACCTGTCAGTGTCACTCCTTCTCTTGCCCATGAAGGGTCAGCATGACTTGAAACTAAACCCTACCTGCCTCTCCTTATGTGCATCTGGATCAGCTGAGGTTTAGTGATTTTTAAAAAAAGGGCCAAAGGGGGGGGGGGGTTATTACAAGCTGAAATGTGAACAGACAGCTGGACCTACTTGCTAGAGTGAGAAATTGGGTTCCATTTTTTTTTACAGTAACAGAGCTGTCACTCCAGTTAAGGTATGAGAGGACATGTGGAAACACCCCTCACTTGATCTCTACATTTTAGAGGTCAGTATCAAGGAAAGGCAGCAACTACCATGAATGTTTGTCCCAGCAAAATGGAGATTGCACCTTAATCACAAGAAGAATTCAGTGTTTCAAACACAAGAGAAATGTGCAGGCATAAACAGTGAAGGCAGGATCCAGCTCAGGTGAAGGGGGAGGTTCTGGATGGTGTGCTTAAAAATTGATTCTTCCTGTACTTAGTTCCTCCTAAGCATCAGTAATGTTTGGATTTAAGCTCTTGGTATAGAAGGGGTAGGTGTGGGGAAGACAAAATGCTCTATGATGGTATGTGTAGGGAGAAACAGCCCAGAACTACCTCAAGTGTCAGGTTAATAACCTCAGAACTGATCTGATAGAGTGCAGCACCATCCCCATGCTGCTAGTGAATTCTGTGCCATCTGAAAGCCACAGTGTGAGACATGAATGAAGCAGTGACCTGGGCTGAGACTGTCAGTTCTGCCTGTAATGGGATTATCAACAATGAAGACAGCGAGGAGTCACTACAGAAGCTGAGGTTTAGGATGGCTGCATTGGTTTCCACCCCCTGATTCGTTTATTCAGTTAACTGAGATGGGATAGAGATGATTCAGCCAAGGGAAGTTAGGGGATAAAAACAAGTGCAAAGCATGTTCAGTAACCTGCATAATGGAATGAGGTATGCAGGTAGACATCTCTTAAGACTACATCCCAGCAGGGCTCTGCACCAGTCCTGCTTACAAGAGCTACCACTAGCCTTTGTGTAAAGCTTGTAACCCTTGCATGTGAGGTTCTCTTGTCCTGCAGGGGTTAGGATCCTCAGGGCAGCCTCCTCCCCAGAATGAGTACTCCAGCCCTACTGCTACCTAGCCACCATTCCTGCAGGTCAGATGCTCAGCTGCCATGTGGTGCTCTAAGTATCTTCTTAAACTTCATGAGGGAGAGGAAAAAATGTTTTATAAATATGAATGTGCAAAATTCCAGCTGGCTGCTACAATGATTTTGCTGTAAATACATTCATCTCATTGTACAGTGCAGTTCTAAAACTATTTTGTCATCAGGTAACATTCCCCCCTCCTTGGTGTGATGTGGCAGAGTGTACCTAGCCTTGTGATGATCACAAGTGGCATCTAGAATGGTAACTTACCAATTCAGGCTCTATTAGAACCACTGTTAGGGGCTGAAGATGGTGCAGGTGGGAAAGACTAGTAAGAAGTGCTATATTCCACTAACAGTGCAAGGATCCAGACAGGTTAAATGACATACTGGGTATGTACCAAGAACTACACAAAACACATCAATTGTATGAAGGTATGAAAACTTAAGCTAGCAAACACAAAACAAGTTCCCCTCGTAGAAGGGAAGCTCCCCTTCCAAGGTTAAGGACAACAGTACTTGGTAATGCCTTGGATTTAAGTCTTAGCTGGGAGATCCTTCAGCTTTAGTTAGTAAATCAGAAAGCTTCCATTATCTACAACTTCAGCTCTGAGATTTTGCACAAGAAGCTTGTGGTGTCAGCCATCCAAGGAGTTGTAATGTTTATCCTACGTTACCAGCTCTGCAATGTAATGCTTTCAGGGGCGAGGGTCACCACAGAGCAGAAGCAATTCAGTACTTTAAGGTGAAAACCTGAAGCGAGTTTCTGAGGGGAAGGCCCTCCAAGCCCCTCACCCTTGCAAAAGGCTGCCCTTCACAATAACTAGCTCTTGCCTGAATAGAAGCCGGAGAGGGCTACTCTACAAGTGAGATTGTGCCCAAGCCAGCAGAGGCTGGGACTGAGGTGTATGGTGCTACAATCTCATCTTGACTCCCCCTTGGCAAGGCAACAGCACAGAAATTCCCCCAAATTAGCTTCAGCTGCCTTGCCTGACACGGGTTGCAGCACAAAACACTTCATTTCAAACCCTGAAGGGACACAGAGTACAACTTTTATTTCCATCATTTGAGGTGCACTTACAGGCAGGACACACACAAGAGTGGTAAAGTGTGCAGAAATGGAGACTCAGAATAAGCACAGGATGTGGGCTTAACAGCTGAGTGCAGGGATTGGGTGTGGATGGATTTTCTTCAGTTTCTGCTATCAGGGTCTTTTTTTTTTAAAATAAGGAAGTTAAGAATGAGTCAGCTCCGCTTCTGCCTGATCGAACAAGTGGAAAATTGAGCAACACTATGCCCCTGTAGGGTACAGATTCTAACCTGCCCACTAGTAACCAGTGTTCAGGAGAAGGGATGAGGGTCCTGCCTCCCTCTGTGGGGGAGACGCTCCACTAGACACAGAGAAAATGGGAGGAGGACAGATGCAGTGTCCTCTCCCTGGAGCCTCAGTGCTGAAGTTGTTTAGCAGGATACTGCTTCCACGCTGTACTTTGGGGTAATAGGACCCACTTAATATATAATGGCTTTAAAACAGGTAAAACCATATGGGTCTGTCTCCATCAGCTGAACCTACAGGTTCGCTTCCCACCCCTTGTCATCACAAGGCTTGTTGCCTGGCACCAAAGGGGTCACAGCTTATTCCTTGCTCCAGGCACGCAGCAGAACAATGCTGGGTGTTTTACAGTCAAAGGTTCATGTTGGTGCTGCTGCCGCGACCGCCACCACCTTTCACAGGCGTTCAGTGCTTACCTGGCAGCAACATGCACTGCAGCCAAATGCTGCAGTGGAGGGCTCGTCTTTCTAGAGCTACTTTAGGAAAAGGTGAATACAAAAGCTGATCTGAAGGTTAGATGGCTTAATGGGTCACTCATGCTCCATCCAGTACAGATATCCATGGTGTCATCCCAGACCGGACCTTGACACTTTAAACTGTTTAAAAAGCAGCACTGAACAGTTAATTTTGGCTTAAATCAAGTGATGCTGTGTACTAGGGACACAGTAGACCATTCCAACCCAAAGGATAACTTCTGGATCAGATTGGGGGCAGACTCTGTTCTGGAGAGCTTCTGGGTAAGGACTGAAGTTCACTGGGAGCATTGGGTGGGGAAAGCTAACATCTATCTGCCTGTGCTTGGCTTTAGCCAGCATGGTTCCTACTCAATGGAGAGCACTAAAACTCAAAATGAGGTGGGAAGAGTGGGAAAGGTTCTCCTCAGGTATTAACCCTTGCAGCTTCAGCCAGTTCACCTGTAGTAGAGGAAGCCTTCTCTAGGTGATGGTACGGCACTGTTTTCTGGCACCGTGGGCCTCCTGTGGTCTGCATGGAACTTCCAACTCTGCACTCAATGGTAAGATGGAACCTTTTAAATTTGTTTCTTGAAGTAACATATCCATAGACAAAGCCAAGATGCCAGAGTTCATTTCCTTTCCCTAGTCAATGCCTGTGGGAGCTGAGCTCTGCCTAAGAGTCCTTCGTTTTCCTCTCCTTTCTTGCTCTAGATGCCATAAAGGTGAAGAAGAGTCTGGGGGACAGAGTTCGCAGGTAAACAGCCAGGGAAGGCAGTAAGCCAGCTACGAGCACCTCCTTCTTCTTCTGCCCCACTGCATTAAGAACCACCTGAGCCACCTCTGCAGCGGTTCTGCCTTCAATCGTGTTCTTGTCCATAACTGTAAAGAGCAAAGGGAAATCAGCATGGACCACAGCAGGTAAGCACTCGTTTCTGAAGGGTTATTTCCCCAGGAAAGCTCAGCTCAGTGTTTTGTTGTCAGTGAGATTCTTGCTTTTAAACCAATTTCAGATGGCTTTGTTGGGAGTCCAAGTTTGGAGTGATGGCTGAGCTCGGGTCAGTAGAGGGGATCCTCCCAGATCCCAGGCCATTGCTTCACCACTGAACCATGTGGTCCACCAGAGGCATTATTAGACATTTTAGTTCAGTTATGGATGGAGGTTCCAATGTTGAACACTCACAAGTTTCACTTGCTGCCACTTGACTGCGTAAATGCCAGGTGCATATTGACTGGCTGAAATGAGGGAGACAAGGATAGTTTCCATATTCCCCAAAGCTCAGCTGGAGCTATAGTTCAATAATCTGAACTCATTTTCCTCCTTCCCTCTTAACTAACAGCCTCCTTTCTATTGGATATTCTTTGTATCCCTGTAAGAAACAAAGACACCAGGTGGATGAGGTAATGTTTTTTTTAATCAATAGAAGTTGATCCAATAAAAGATTCTCATCCACCTTCTCTCTAATATCCTGGGACCAATATGGCTACAGCAACACTGTAAGAAACACTGTCAATTAAACTTGTTTCAAACAGGTGTGGACTGCCAGAGAACTGGCTTGTTAAAAATGCCAGCTCATATGTACCATTTAAAGCCCCTTGAGGTCCCTGTGTAACCCCCAAATAGCAATTTCTTTTTTTGTGAGAGATCTTAGCTTTTGTGCTACTCCTTGGAGACACCCCTACAGCCAGCATCAAAGCCATTCCCTGAGGAAAACCCCATTCCCCAAACTCCTGAGGCTGATGCAACCCTTTTGTAGAACTCTGCTAATGCAATCACTCCCTTGCCTGCAACACAGAGATCTGGCAAATTGCCGAGGTGGAGGCGTTGAGAGTATTTTGTTAGAGAAGTGATAGTGTTTCCTATGAGTACGTAAGAATGGCCAAAGGTCCATCCAGCCCAGTATCCTGTCTACGGACAGTGGCCAATGCCAGGTGCCCCAGAGGCAGTGAACCTAACAGGTAATAATCAAGTGATCTCTCTCCTGCCATCCATCTCCACCCTCTAACAAACAGAGGCTAGGGACACCATTCCTTACCCATCCTGGCTAATAGCCATTAATGGACTTAATGTCCATGAATTTATCCAGTTCTATTTTAAACCCTGTTATAGTCCTAGCCTTCACAACCTCCTCAGGCAAGGAGTTCCACAGGTTGACTGTGCGCTGAGTGAATAAGAACTTCCTTTTATCTGTTTTAAACCTGCTACCCATTAATTTCATTTGGTGGCCCCTAGTTCTTATTATGGGAATAAGTAAATAACTTTTCCTTATTCACTTTCTCCACATCACTCATGATTTTATATACCTCTATCATATCCCCCCTTAGTCTCCTCTTTTCCAAGCTGAAAAGTCCTAGCCTCTTTAATCTCTCCTCATATGGGACCTGTTCCAAACCCCTAATCATTTTAGTTGCTCGTCTCTGAACCTTTTCCAATGCCAATATATCTTTTTTGAGATGAGGGGACCACATCTGTACGCAGTATTCAAGATGTGGGCATACAATGGATTTATATAAGAGCAATAAGATATTCTCCATCTTATTCTCTATCCTTTTTAAATGATTCCTAACATCCCATTTACTTTTTTGACTGCTGCTGCATACTGCGTAAACATCTTCAGAGAAATATCCATGACTCCAAGATCTTTCTCCTGATTAGTTGTAGCTAAATTAGCCCCCATCATATTGTATGTATAGTTGGGATTATTTTTTCCAGTGTGCATTACTTTACATTTATCCACATTAAATTTCATTTGCCATTTTGTTGCCCATTCACTTAGTTTTATGAGACCTTTTCAAAGTTCTTCAGAGTCTGCTTTGATCTTAACTATCTTGAGCAGTTTAGTAACATCTGCAAACTTGGCCACCTCACCATTTACCCCTTTCTCCAGATCATTTATGAATAAGTTGAACAGAATTCGTCCTAGTACTGACCCGTGGGGAACACCACTAGTTACCCTTCTCCATTCTGAAAATTTACCATTTATTCCTACCCTTTGTTTCCTGTCTTTTAACCAATTCTCAATCCAAGAAAGGATCTTCCCTCTTATCCCATGACAACTTAATTTACGTAAGAGCCTGTGATGAAGGACCTTGTCAAAGGATTTCTGGAAATCTAAGTACAGTAACTCCTCACTTAACGTTGTAGTTATGTTCCTGAAAAATGTGACTTTAAGTGAAACAATGTTAAGTGAATCCAATTTTCCCATAAGAATTAATGTAAATGGGGGAGGGGGGGTTCGGTTCCAGGGAAATTTTTTTTTGTCAGACAAAAGGCATTATATACATTTTAAACAAGCAATTTAATTACAGGTATATTATAAAGCAGGCAGCCAAACAACGTAATAGTGGAGCATTGCACAACTTTAAATGAACACTAATTGATCAGCAATGTAACAACGTTAACTGGGACGACTAAATGAGGAGTTACTGTACACTGTGTCCACTGGATCCTCCTTGTCCACATGTTTGTTGACCCCCTCAAAGAACTCTAATAAATTAGTAAAACATGATATCCCTTTACAGAAACCATGTTGACATTTGCGCAACAATTTATGTTCTTCTACGTGTCTGACAATTTTATTGTTTCAACTAATTTGCCCGGTACTGAAGTTAGACTTACTGGTCTGTAATTGCCAGGATCACCTCTAGAGCCCTTCTTAAATATTGGCGTTACATTAGCTATCTTCCAGTCACTGGGTACAGTAGCTGATTTAAAGGACAGGTTACAAACCATAGTTAATAGTTCTGCAATTTCACATTTGAGTTCTTTCAGAACTCTTGGGTGAATGCTATCTGGTCCCGGTGACTTGTTACTGTTCAGTTGCTCAATTCATTCCAAAACCTCCTCTAGTGACACTTCAATCTGTGACAATTCCTCAAAATTTGTCACCTACAAAAGACTGCTCAGGTTTGGGAATCTCCCTAATATCCTCAGCTGTGAAGACTGAAGCAAAGAATTCATTTAGTTTCTCTGCGATGACTTTATCATCTTTAAGTGCTCCTTTTGTATCTCGATCGTCCAGGGGCCCCACTGGTTGCTTAGCAGACTTCCTGCTTCTGATGTACTTAAACATTTTGTTGTTACCTTTTGAGTTTTTGGCTTTTCTCTTATTACATTTTTACATTTAATTTGGCAGAAGGCCAATCCTCACCTCCATAGCGAGATCCATCTGCAGTTACAGCATTGACAGACAGGTTTGTCTGAATGTAGCCAGGGCTCACAACAGTCACATCGATTTCATACTGTTCCAGCTCTGCTCGCAGGCAGTCAAAAAAGGCCTGGGTGGCATGCTTGGAGGCTGCATCTGCAAAACACAACTTGGGCGTGCAGTCAGAGGGGGGAGGAGGAGCAGGGTTCAGGCTCATTTTTTCACCTGCAACCCCTTTGCCATTAGAGCACAGCACCATTTAACAGCACACTGCGACGCTATACTGCTTTGTTACAAGAAGCGAAGAACAGCAACTCTTAATGGAAGTTAGAGGCATTTTCAAAAGGCAAAATGTCATTGCCCAAATTGGAAGCTGGCCAGGATACAGAGCTTAATATCGGACGTGGGCTGAAGGCCCTGGAAAAATCAATATTGCCTCTTACATTTGATAAGACAGCTGGAGTTCAGCATAGAAGAACAATTGAGGAAATACATGGTTGTGGCAGAGCGGGAATATAATTCCCAATAGTAGGACAGCAGGGCCTGATATGACAAGGCATAGAGCAGGCTCAGGGAGTGGCTTCTTTCAAATACATTTACTTAATTAAAAACCTGACCACACAACTAGGTGGGAGCAGACAAGTCATACAACTTAGGGCCGGATTTATTGACCTTTTTTCCATGCATTCCCCCCCACCTCAATTGAGCTACTGCTCAAAGTCTCTCTTCCCAGTCCAATAGGAACACACTAATTCTCCCCCCATCATGGAGTCTGCAGGACTAGATAATTGGAATCTCTTTTCTTCCCTACTCCAACCCACATTCAGGCTCTCATTAAGTCCTGTCACTTTTATTTGGTCTCTAAAATCCATATTCTCTTCATCATCCCAACTTCCAAAACCTGGGTCCAGGCCTGGAGCATATTGTATCAGCTACTTCAGTTTATCTTGTTCTCCCCCAATCTAATTATTCAAAACATCACCATTGTTATCTTCTGCTGCTGCTGCTGCTCTGAACACATCACAACCCCTTCTTGAAACCCTTCACTGGCTTCCCCTCTCCTTCTATAGCAAGCTCAAGCTCCTCCCCACCAGACTCTTTATAGTTCCACTCATTTCATCATACATACATTTCATCATCTGTGCATTCCTTCTTATTCGCTGTTCCCTCTCATCTCTCAGCTTTGTATCTTCTTTCCATCCTGCAGTCTATTCTTGAAATGGTCTCCAATTTCCCATGTTTCAAGCACTCTCCCTCCCTCCTTTCAAATCTCTATTTCCTTGAGGTCTCTCCTACATTAATTTTTTCACAGATGGCTCTTGTCTTGAGTCTGAATTATTACCCTTATATGTCCAAATTCGACTGCAGGCTCTTCATGCCAAAGACCTTATCTGCTTATGAATTTGATAAAAATACTGTGCTCTTTAAGTAACAGGATACGCTTCTACATTCCCAGGATCCTTACGCCCAGGGAGAACTGTCACGCAGCAGCCAGGAAAAGAGCATGGATAAACGGCAATACCATTATGGAGCTAAATCCTAGTAACTAAAGTTTGCAGAGGTTCTCAGACATTAGCATGGATCGATGCCATGAAGCTGTCAGGGTAAGGAAGGAGAGTCTAGCCTGCCCTCCCATGAGAATTTTAGACCAGCGCTTCAGTCTACGAAGATTTTAAGACTTGTGATCAAGCTCCCCGCCCTTGAACACTTCTGACCACTGTGTCAGAGGGTTGAGCCCACACTGAGAATGTTCCACAGCTCTTGCATTCCATGCATAGTGCCTCCTCCAAGGATGGGAGCAGTGGAAATAGTATCCAAATATTCAGCCCTCCACTCAAGTGCCCTGGACTCCTATTCCCCATCCTGCGTACAGCTACTTACATGCTGATCTGAAAGGAATGCTTATTTTGCCTTGAACACTGCTGATCACCACAATATGGCCTTGTTGTCTTTTGATCATGGAGGGCAGAAGAGCTAGAGAGAGAGAGAGAGATTGATTAATAATTGCTGTTACTGCTAATCAGAATCAGTGTTTATAAGAGCAGTGTCACTACGACACCGGGGGTCATCTAAGGTCTGCTGATCCAATTTAGGAGCAGGGCCAGGGGACATTGGTTAACAAGATGCTCACACTAAAGTGAAAGCCCCTTGTTAGGCCCCAGATTAAGCAATGCCAAGAAGGTCCAATCTCTCCTGGTTCTTCTCCCCCAACCCCAATCTTCCAGCTCCACTTGAGACTGCAATACCAGAGGCACCCTCCATCATGAACTATTCTACACACTCCTAAAGACTCATGAACCACCCTCCTTGGGGTCAAAAGGGTTGCGTGCACCATGATTGTCATTTTAAACCTGAACACTAACTGCAGCTTAAGCTGGGATACAAAACCTGGCTATTGCAGTCAGGCTGAGAACAAGGCATCTCTTGAAATGTCTACTGAACTAGAATCAGAAGAGGAGGTTGGAAGAGCAAGGTAGATAGCCCTTACTAAATGTTTGTGCAGCATTTAACACAGTATGCCCTGATCTTGGCCACCAAGCACTACCATAACACACACACACCCCACACCAGCATAAGGTCATGGGTAAGAGAACAACAGATTCTAGTTAAGCCAAAGCAACTAAGCACAGTTCACAGAAGACCAGCTCTGCTGAGCCCATCTAAACTCTGGGCAATTTTAGGCAGGACTGGATGGTTTACATTCTACAGCAAAAGTGGCAGGGAGTAACAAATTACTTCTGTGTAGAGTAAGATATGCTATCAATAAAGGTGTTCGTCTTTTTCTAACCCTCTATGGCTTGGCAGAAGGAAATGCCTCGTGGAAGTGATAAAGGGTGCTTTTGCTCTTGGTTTCAATATTTCTAAACTCATGTCAGGTAACTACTTCCCAGATGGATCCCAGTTTTGCTGTCTACTTATAAACTTTTCCAAACCAGACAAACACAATAGGGCTGTCACCAGGGATACACAAATAATATGGATATGCAACAATTACGGAAGAAACTATTTTAGTGCAAGGACCTCTGAGAATTGAGAGAGCAAAGAGTTCAGGAGGTCTTTTCTGAAGAATCTTATTAGGATTAAGAATGGGGTGGCAATGTAAAGCAGAGGGCAGAGGTAATCCTGATCTGAAGAGCTAAGAAACAGCCCAGCTTGAATGCATGAAGAAGGGATAAGTAGCATGTACCTTTTGTGAATGCTATAGGACCAAAGTAGTTGGTTTCCATCACTTTTTTGTCCACATCCACCCCTGTGTCCAATATCGTTCCTCGGTAACTGATCCCTGCATTGTTGATCAGTATGTCCACATGACCCACACACTTCAGGATCTCTTCAGCAGCACTTACTACCATTTTAGTATCAGAGAGGTCAAAGATCACAGTGAAAGGTTTGTGTATCTGTGAACAAACTACATGTTAGCAAAAGGCTTTTTCTGGGCTCCTGGCCATTCTGCCCATTCATTCCCATTTCTTAGGGAGAAGGTGCAAAGAAGAGAAATGTACCTTCAAAGCTGGGAAGGCAGGATCACCCAATCTTTGTCCGATCATAGGCTGCAGTGGCTACTTGGAAGGAGCCCACAATCATCAATAGAAGAAAATTTCCATTTCCTTTGGTATGGACTCAAGAAACTACAGGTCCCAGCATGCAATGTTCCATCTTAATCTGAAGAATTGTATGCTGGGACCATGTCAATCTCAGATCACACTTCCATAGCATCGAGCAGCGATACTTTAGACTGAGGGTTGGTAAATGAAACAATGAATTCACACTACTGTGACTCTTTTGGGTAATGTTGATCCTGAAACCCTGAGGTCTGAGTATTACTGGTAGAGAGCTTGTCACCATGAAAGGTTTTCCTCCTTTCCCCCCCGCTGCTGGTGATGGCTCATCTTAAGTGATCACTCTCCTTGCAGTGTGTATGATAAAACCCATTGTTTCATGTTCTCTGTGTATGTATATAAATCTCCCCACTGTATTTTCCACCAAATGCATCCGATGAAGTGAGCTGTAGCTCACGAAAGCTTATGCTCAAATAAATTTTTTAGTCTCTAAGGTGCCAGGTGTCACAAGTACTCCTTTTCTTTTTGCGAATACAGACTAACACGGCTGCTACTCTGAAAACTGGTAGAGAGGGTGGCTGCCCCTGGCCACATCTTAGAACTCTATGATCCTCACAGCTGGGCCACCTCTTGCTCTTCCCAGCACTGGAAGTAACAAGGGTAATGAAATGGAGTGGTGTGGAGATCAATTTTCTTCTACTTGTTATATCCTGTCAGACTTCCGTGGGACAATCCCTATCTGGAAGAGTCCACGCTTCTTCCCTACCCACATCCTCCAAGCAGTCCCATCCTCAAACTACTGGGGATCTGAGCCGCAGTAGACTGGTAACACTTTACAAACATGGATCACCCTTCTACATTAGGGAAGGGTTTGTGGCAATGTGAAGGATGGAAGTAGCAGAGACAAAGAGCTATTTAATGAGGAAACAGAAATGGCATTATTATCTGGCCCAAGAGCATAGCAGAAAATTCTTGTGTTGCTTAGAGTTGTGGAAGTAAATGCCAGAGTGCATGGAGGTACCGTATACGCATCCCTCCAGTTTGTTCTGCTCTGTTTGGGAGGGTTGTGTTGTTAGGACAGAGGGAGATACAACTAAGGGCCTCAGTTCTATGTTGCTCCTTTTCTGCACCTGGTGCAGGAACAAGGTGAGAGAGAGGATCAAAAGGCAGCATTAAGTCACCTTTGCACCTCCCTACGGCAGCTCTAAATTGTGTCAACGTGTAACAGCCCTCTGTGGGCCAATAAATCAGTACGGAATAGATGGAGTGCACTGCGCTTTGGTCTGCTCCCAATACCAGGCAGGCAGGGAGTGAGCAAGTGCGATCCCCCTGGAATCTCTCTTGCTCCTGTGTGTTACTACTTTGTTAGATAAAATAAGTCGGATATGGTCAAAGAGTCCCAGCCCATTCTGTTATCCTGGGATTGTACCTATGCCACTAAGAAGAACTTCAGTGGCCAGATATTATTCTTTTATCCAACCAATTTCATAGGTAGAGATCAAAAACAAAATTAAAGTCAGTTAAGTTACTCTGCCTGGGGTACAGGTCTATACCCTGCATGCACACAGTTGGTTTGTTAAATCATGCATCATTTTTAAGCTGGTTGACTCATGAACATTTTCTGCAAGACAGGACAGATCACTAGATTATACTCCCATACATGCAGCATAAACTGCTGATAATTGCAGGATTGCAACTTTCTCATTCAACACAGCCAACAAGAAATTCTGCATATCCTGTAATGGAATGAACAGCAATCCCAGCACCAGGATGTGACAGCCCATTCTCTCCCTACACTTACATTCTTTGCGTTATTGGCCTTGGCAGAGAGCTGCTGCACCAGGTCCTGCAATCTCTCACCATTTCTGCCACAGAGCACCAGTCTGGAACCAGCTGCATGGAAAGCTTTTGCACATTCTTTGGAGAAAGGGGGTAAAAGAGGAGCAGACGTTTTAATGCCAGAAACAGATTTTGTACCTATTTTATAGCTGGAGACATGCACTAAAGATCCAATTAGTATGAGTTGGAGATGGCCATGTTGATCACGTGACCAAATCATCTCACAAACACACCAACAGAATCTTAAACCCATAGCAAGACACATTTTCTTTATACCACATTTCTAATAGAAAAGCTTTTTATTTTTATAGTAGTATCTTAATTTTTCATCTTTTGTCTGAAAAGCCAGGCTGCCTCAGAAGCATGAGTCCCAGCAGAAAGGCTTTCGAGTAAGAGAGAAGCTCTGTCTTTTAGAAACACTTGACAATGGTTAGGCAGTTGGCATGTTCTGGCCACTGCTCATAACTATGTTACTGTCCCCTTACGTTCCCCATGTCTACCTGTTGTTCCTAGTCTTAAAACAAAATAAAATCTTTTGGGCAAGGAGCATCTTTTTGTTGTGCATATACAGTGCCTAGCACACTGGGGCCTTAGCCTCTAGATGCCAGTGCAATGGAAATCATCGCCTCAAAAAAGAATCTAAACTAGTTTTTCTGTAAATCAAAGTTGTAGTTTAAGGTCCAGCATTTTAACATTCCTGGACTAGAAACAAATGCCTTATGCCATTGGAAGGTGGAGAGAGATGGGGAGGAGGGACATAACACATGGACCCACTGCCTCTTCAGGCATCTGCAACATCAGGGGCCTTGGAAAATCATTCCTAGCCAAATGCACTAGAGTCATGGATAATGGCAGCTTCATTCTCTATGAAGGGAGGCTACAGCCTGCCATTGCAGTGAGATAACTAGGGCCCTACCAAATTCACTAGAGTCATGGATAATGGCAGCTTCATTCTCTATGAAGGGAGACTACAGCCTGCCATTGTAGGGATGTAAATATTGTTTAAAAAAGTTAACTGTTTAAATGATTAAAATTATATTGTTTAACTGATTAACCACTGGGGTTGCTGGCCAGTCGGCACAGCTGTGGTTAATGGTTAGGACAATTAATCGGTAAGACTAATGCTCACTGGCTAACAGTTTACTATTTTACATCCCTAATTCACAGTAATAGGATTTTTAAAATAAATTTCTTTATTTCAGCTATTTAAATGTGAAATTTCACGGTGCTGTAATTTAGGGGTCCTAACCCATAAAGGAGTTGGGGCGGGGCAGCGGGGGGGGAGGTGTCGCAAGGTTATTGTAGGGAAGGTTGCGGTACTTCTACCCTTACTTCTGAACTGCTGCTGGCTGCGGTGCTGCCTTCAGAGCTGGGAAGCTGGAGAGCGGCAGCTGCTGGCTGGGAGCCCAGCTCTGAAGAAAGAGCCACCGCCAGCAGCAGCACAGAAGTAAGGATGGCATGGTATGGTATTGCCACCCTTACTTCTGCGCTGCTGTTTGCGGGACACTGCCTTCAGAGCTGAGTGCCCCACTAACAGCTGCCTCTCTCCAACGACCCAGATCTGAAGGCAATGCTGAAGTAAAGGTGACAATAACCCTGTGACCCCCCCTGCAACTCCATTTTGGGTTGAGACGCCCAATTTGAGAAATGCTGATCTCCCCTGTAAAATCTGTAGAATATAGGGTAAGAGCACACAAGACCAGATTTCATAGTCTGTGACATGTTTTTCATGGCCGTGAATTTGGTAGGGCCCTAATGATAATTCTTATCCACTTACCTACTATTATTCTAACCCTTAAGAAAAGGCAACAAAAAAATAACGTGATGTTATCCCTCTCTCAGGGCTATTTATTTCTGGTGTAATTCTTAACTACAAGTGCAGCTTTATGTTCTTCCACGCCCTTTGATCATGACCTAATGAAATAAGTCCCTTATTCATTACGCTGGACTGATTTGTGATGACATCTAAGGGTGTGGAACAATACGTAACCAAGGGTAATTAGATGTGTCAATGTATAAATAGCCCTGGGAAAAAAGATGGTATAAGCTCTTCTTGGGGTTTTAATGCAGCAGAGCCTATAAGAGAGGAAAACTGATTGCATAATGGGTGGAACTAAAATTTTAAAAAGGGGATAAGAACTTTGGGCTGGGAGCACTGTTCCCTCCAAGCTGTGCGTGTGTGTATGCGCACACAGATCCTAAATCCTGCACACACGGTGAAACACTGGGTGCGCACAAAAATTGGCACAGAAGAAATTTTTTGCGCACACGGCCTGTCAAAAATTAGAGGGAACATTGGCTGGGAGGATCCCTTCTTGCTCCTTAGTTGAAAAAGCAACAAGTAGGAAAGCGACTCCCAATAAATGTATGGCATTTAAATTGTAATACGTTACTTGGACTTCAAAGGTCTCTCCCAGGACACTGGTTCTGTCTCTCTTCCAAACATGAAACATGATACTCCTCCCTGCCTCCTGCCCCCTCACACTTGCAGGTCTTCAGTTCTGACTGGCTGAGATGGGCATCCAGTATATTTTGACCATTTTGCTAGTGAGGTTGCTGCTCCTCAAGGACAAATCCACACAAAAAGGTAGTACACACACAAGCTGTACAAGTGGCAACGAGAAGTCACAAGACAACAGAAAGGACACTAAGCCCAAGAAGCTTTTTTAAGGCAATTCTAGGAAGAAGAATTATAGAGCATATCCACCCAGGCAGCTCATAAGTCTCCCACTGACAAAAGCTACCAGGTCACATACTTAATGGCTGTTTAAATGAACCACCTTTGCATTTCTTAAAGTTCTTGGCTCCCACTGACAGTGGTGGGGTGGAGTGATTGAACTTAAAATTTGCCCACTTGGAATTTGCACCCAAGGAGAGAGAAGCATGCATAGAATCATGCCCCATAACTGTGGACAGGAACAGACTGCGGAAAATATAATCTGGAAGTACAAGAGGAGACGAGTCCAGACCACCAGCTCCAGAAGGTCTTTTAGAAATGGTCTGTGTCACAGTTCTTGAGGTAACTGCACCTTTAAGCCCTTTGTGTCCTCCTTGAGGGCATCCCACTTAGGTCTCGGGCTTCTAGGGAGTCCCACAACGCTCTCTCTATAGACTGGGGATTTAGGCTGCAGTTTCTCTGGCAATTCTCTGTAATCAGACCTCCTTTCAGCAGGTCTGACTTTAGTTCAGTGCGTGCAGTCCTGTTCTCTCAGTGACAATGACAGGGTTAACCAGAGACCAGCCAGCTTTCATAAAGCAAAGTATTTATTCAGAACAACAGCATTTCAGAGAAGACAAATCTTAAAACAATGAACAACTCCTGTACACACATCTATCTTACCAAGGGTCACCCATCTTCCATAGGAAGACCCTCGCAAGTTTTAAAGGATGCCAGGTCCTTTTGCAGGTCCCATGTAAGTTCTTGGATCAGATCTGAGTGGCCTTTCTCTCCCCATCAAACCAGTCTATGCAATGTGAGGCTTCTCCAGACTTATTACCAATCTAAAGATGTGCATTAAACTGCCCCCCCTCCTCCAATGATTTTAGTTCCTGTATAAAACTCCTGTAAATTTCCCATGGAGCCAGAATACAACCCCAGCCCATACAAATACATCTAGCATTTATAAAGTTGACATAAGAGTCTTTGAATTTTCCATGTATCTGTAAGATCTGTCAGTCTGCTCTCCTGGCTTTCCCAGTATGTTAGGTGGGCAAAGACCCCTGACAGCATAGGGTCTCTGCTACCAGTTATTCACTTCAATGAGCTCTCAAGTTTATATAAACAAACAATAGGGGCCTTACTAATAAGTGCTGAGGTATGGTATCCTACGTGGAACTGTATAGTTTGGGTGGCTGTGATTGGTTTGGATGTACGGCTATTCCCATTACCTCTCCAAGGTGCAAAAACACAGAAACGTTCTGCCCGTGCTATTACATGTTCACAAGGGTGTGGCTCTGAACAAACAATTCCTCTTCAGACCCCTCTGCACCCCAGACTCCCATCCTTCTGCCACCTTGCAGTGCACTTGGAGACCCACCTTTCCCCAGGCCAGATGTAGCTCCTGTGATCACCACTACTGCATCCTGGAGGTAGGCTCGCATCCTCATTCGCTGCAGCAGCCTGAAGAGGGTGAAGAGCCCCACACTTCCGAGAAGCAGTGGGACAATGGCTGTGAAGGTGAGATCCATGAGCTTCCCTTTGTGAATGTTCTTCCTAGAGCAACAAAATGAAAGCAAACAAGCATTTCACTGCTAGAAAAGCTAGGAAGAGCTTGAAATCTGTTGGTGTCCCTTTTCCCCTTTAGGATGTTGACCAGATTAAGAAGCTAACATACATGTACCTACTCTCTGCCCCCTACCCTGGCCCCTTTCCAACACACAGGACCCAGTTTTCATGTGGACACATTCAGGAAAATGTCAAAATCCTGCACAAAATTGGTAGTATCATGTAAATGCCCATCTTAGATACTTAAATGCCAATTTGAGCATCACAAGAGGACATTTGGTTTTGGACATCTTAAGGTACCATGTTACTCAGTTAGGCTCAGAAATTCCATTTCCAACAGCCTCCTCTTCTCTCATTGTACATTTTTGTTCACTCTCTGCATTTGTTTTCTTGTGCATGTAACAGTTGGACCACATGCTCCTTGGGGCTGGGAACTGTCTGCACATCTATGGTGCTATAAAAACATCTTAGCTTTTCCTATAGCATTTATCACCACAGTATCGAAATGCTGACTATAAAAGACAAGTACCTATGCTTTATTCCAAATGGATATAAACCAATCCACCTTGTGGGGTGGGAAGGTTCCTGAGCCCAGAAGTCTATGCAGCAGCCCTGCAGCCTGAGCCCCATGAGCCTGAGTTGGCTGGCATGGGCCAGCTACGCGTTTTTCTTTAACGTGTAGACATACCCACAGAAAACAAGAGGAGGCCATGATCTAGAGTCTGAGTGCAAAACTGGGAGGCAAGAGCCCTGGCACTGACCCTTGTGTTTGGAACAAGTAATGGCAAGGTAGATGTTCAACTCCCATTTAGGCATCTAAGCTGTTTTCACTGGGAACTGGCCATTTAATTGAGGTGCCTATAAGGGAGCTGAGCTGTTCTGAAAATCTGGCCCTTTACCTCTTTGCCTCCATTTCCCCATATGTACAGTGGGGCTAGAATACCTTTTAACCAGTTTTACAATGACTGTGCTAACCACCCTGTTCGACAGCATATGGACAATTCCCATGTGTTAGCTATAGCAATTCTGCAGAGTCCAAGTTCACACTGATTAGAATTACCTACTGCACCAGACTGTTGTGGGGGATCAGTCATCTGGTTTACTGACCACAAAAATAAGCTGCTTTATAATTTCATTGAGCATCCCCTTGTTTTTGCATTCTGAAAGAGCATAAATGAGTGCCTGACTCACCTTTTCTCTACGCCACACTTTTTATTCTCTTCTATCATATCACTTCTTATTCATCTCCTTTCTAAACTGGAATCTGGAAGCCTCTCTGTACCTCTAATAATTTTTGTTGCCCTTTTTCTACTATTTCCATATTTATGAACGGGGAAACTGGACAAGTGACCTAATCTTCACCTCAAGATCACAGTGAACCAGCTGCACAACCAGCAGCAGGACTTTGACTCTACAACTTCCAGTCTAGTGTTCCAATCGCTGGATAACTCTCCCTCCTACATAGGGCAGAGAGAGGGGAAAATAAAAGAGGAAGAAAGAACTCGTGAAATAGGGGGGATATGAATGATCAGAGATACCTACCTGAATAGGAAGGCATGCCAGCCACTGAGAGACTCTGAGGATGGAATTGGAATGGAATTCTATAAACAAGAATCCCAGGACAAAGGAAGCCCCAACTCAGTCAGGCTTGAAACCTCAGGACAGAGATCAGGGACAACATGGTTGATCTTAATGGTCTCGTAGAGGTATAAGCATAGGAAAGAATTGCTAAAGTACCTCAGACCTAGATTGCTAACTCTGCTCCATTTTCAGGATCAACTTACAGGTAAAAAAAAAACCCCCAATCATTTCTTTAACTTGTAAAACTGAAGAAGCTTAATACAGAAGTCACTGAAACAGTAAATATGGAAAAGGAATGCCAAGACGTCATGTTTACATAGGCTTTTGTTTATGCTCACAAACACACTTTAGCCCTTTCTTTGTTGCATTATGTACCAAGTACATCCCATTTGCAGTGCTGGAACACTTCAGCACTTTGGAAAGCATCACTATGGCATAAGAGTTGCAGCAGTGGCCAACGGTGAAACCATTAATCAGACAAGAGGATGAAAAAACATAACATGGATACCAGCAACTATCCCCATTCCTCACAGTCACATGTCTTGGGGTAAAAAGGCTTTGCAGAAGAAGGTCACTTGTGTATAAATGGCTCCCTATTCGCTGGTGAAAGCTCCCAGCAATCTGCTGTTTTCTTCACTTGAGGTTTTTGAGAATCCAATTAAAGCAAAAGGCAGCACCAATAGAAAATGATAAGAAGTAAAAAACTACAAACCATCTTGTAAACATCCGCGCCCAAGGAACAACCGTCTCGGATTCCATGGTCAACAGAGAAAATACCTTAGTCCACTCTGGGTCTCTTGGTGCTGGAGGACAGTTTGCCCCAAGTAAACACGGCACCAGGTAGCTGTATTCCATTCCATTCTACAGTCTATTTTTCTATGGGGAGAGCAAAGGTCCTGCATTCAATCAAGATCATCATCAGGGACCAACACCGCCAGTGGTATTTAAAAGCATTAAGGAATTGCCCAGCAGCCCAGGAAATGAATTATGAAAATAAGGACAGAATGCATGGCCCGATAGCTCCACCATTCAGGACATTTCAAGATTGATTCAAGGAGGGAGCTACTCTCCTGGCCATATGGGGTTGGAAACTCCAGGGAGGGTTTCGCTCACTAGTCATAGCTTGAATAGAAACCCTATCCTACCTTGTTTTCTGGTCCATATATGGAATAGCATGTACTATTGAGTATCAGAGGGAACCTGGACCCTGCTTAATAGTCCCTAAATGCATAAAAGGGGTGGACAGAAGTAGCTGCTCCTAGCTGCCAGTTAGACTAACTTCCGGATGGAAAGGATATCAGTGGTTCATGAAAGGCAAGGATACCTCTCACCTCGGGCACTACTGCAGCTCCCATTAAAGTCAACAGAATTCCCTTTTAATAGGTGACAGATCTAGCCCTTAGTTTTTGTGTCCAGTTTCCCAACAATGTAATGCTGTGAGAGTTTAGGTACAGACAGCGTGGAGGCAGACCCAACCTGGAATGGATGGCCACAGAAACCAAGGAATTCAGTAAAGGGTGTGTTCTCATTTATTAAGCAGGGTACTATCAGTTTCAGTCATCTTTGCTGACACAACAGGGTATCAGAATGTGCCCTGATCAGTTTTCTTGAGGTTTACTTGGTGGAGGGGGGTTGAAGGAATGAGTAGTTGTGAACTGGGGAAGGAATATAGGCCAGGAATCAACAAGGATTTATCCACAGCACAAAATGTCTAAGTTGTAATACTCAAAGGTTATGGGAAGGAGCTCAGAAGGCCTAAAACCTGATGAAATTTCAGAGTCACTAAAGGGATCTCAGGAAGAGATACAAGGAGGCAGCCCATATATCAACCCTGCTGGTTAATTTAAGACATAATGGGCACTTCCCAGACTTCCAGCTTCGAAGTTCAAGATCCCACCATCATCATTCCAAGACTTGGATCCACTATCTTTTCCTGACAGCTAGAAGGAAGATTTAAGATGACACCAAATTATCTGGAAAAGAGGGGACTCCAAGCTCATAACTGTCGCAAATCACTGATCATATCTCTCACGATCCCCAAAAGCACAGAAGAACATACAGATTGTGGGGAAAGAGAAAGGACCTTGAACAGGAGGGCAAATAAAAACTGTAATGAATATAAACAAATACAAATTATTGGGAACTTGTCAAAAAGACTAAATAGTATAAAACAGATCACATCCACACATGCAAATAATTTTTCCCCTCAAAACAAAACAAACGAAAGGTAATAGAAGTCAGAAGGAGTGAAAGGGCTTGCCTATCAAGTACAAGAGATCATGACAGCAACAGAGACAAGTTAAAGTACCAAGGGGCTCTATGAAAAACCGCAAACCTAAGACAGTTATACGGTGAAGAACTGTCTCTCATAATACCTATTCTCCTGTAACTCCAGCCTCCTAGAATCAAATTGTCCTTACCATGACAAATGGTAGCAACTGTGAGGATATTTTTAGAAAGCAAAGGGTCTCATTTAAAAAATAAAACAAAAAGAGAGAAGAGCCCCTATGTAGGGGAGTGACTGTGCTGGAAGAAGTGCAGCCCTGTACTGTGAGAGCTACTGTCTTTGGTCTGAAGAAAGTACAATCTCCTACCTTTGAAAAGAGCTCCCTTGCCAGCAGTGGCTCGCTGTGATAGTGTCTCCCTTTGGTCTGGTGACCCGGGGCAGACAGATCTAAATTGGGAAGTGGCAGGGGGCCAAGCAGCCACTCTCACTCCACCACTGGCAGGAAATTGCCAAGAACAGCCTCTAGCAACAGAACTCAGGAACACTGTCTGTGACCTTGGAGATGTGAGGGTCATTTAGGTCCCGCTGCTTATATAGATATAGAGAAGAATGAGGAAAAAAAACAAAAATAACCTTTGAAGAGAGAGCAGCTTAATTTTTTAAGCTGGTGCTGATGGGGCTGAAGTGAACATCTACCAGGAAGAATAATGAATTTTATGTACTTTGCAGGGGCAAGGAAAGACTCATGGACCAGCTGAGATCTCTGCAGAGTGGAAGCATGTTCCAAATGTAGTTCAACTCTCCCGTGGAGTAGAGACCCTGAAACTGGATCACACTACATTTGAAAAACAAAAACAAACCCCTCCTTCCTCTCCATCCTGGAGATGTCCCAGCATCTTAAGTGCTTGACCCAGGGCTGTTTATATTTCATATCAATCTCTTTATTGAGCCAATCACTTTGGAGAGGAATTTAAATCACAAAGACTTTAAAAAACTGCGATAGAAACATCACCTATTAAACTGTTATAATGATCTCATGAAAAGTGAACAGCAATTTTTAGCTGGTAACAAACTCAGAACTTCCATGTGACCACATGAGAGTTCTCTGCAAATGACAGACTGAGGCTCAAAGACTAATTCAGAATTTGATAAGAAAAACATATAGGTGTAATGTGAAGTGATTAAATCTATGTTGTAGCAAGGGGGCTTGGCCTCCCAAGCCTGCCCCTTGGTGGGCAAAGCCAGGACACTCTCGCCCACCCTGCCGGAAGCAGAGGGGCAGGACAAGAAGAATAAAAGGCAGGCCCTGCAGCTCAGTTGGGCTGGAGCTGCTGGAGGAGACAGATGCCTCCTGCTGAAGACTGGACCCAATGGAGACCTTACAGCAACGAGGACCCAGAGAAGCTGCCAGAGCTGCGATTAGCAGTGTACCTCAGGGATTGAAGGAGAACCCCAAACAACAGGTATACCATGAGGAGAGCACAGGAAGTAGCCCAGGGATACCAGATGATAGTCCGTTTAAGTTGTTGCCTGAATGCAGGTCACTGTTTGAGTTGGATCCCCACTGACCCAGTGGTGGAAACCTCTACCACTGTTAGGACCCTGGACTGGGACCTGGTGCAGTAGGGTGGGCCTGGGTCCCCCTATGCCCTGCTGCCAACCCCACTCCTGGGGTGGCACCCTCCCCACCTTAGGCCAACAGACTAGTATTTGTCTGGTGTCTGCCAGAGCCAGGATGTCAGATTGTTTGGTGCTGAGGGCCTGAGCCCCTTGACTCTCTGGAGCTTGGCCCTGCCTAGAGGGCAAGGGCCTTAGGACTGATGTACATTACGGGGGGAGGGGGAGAGAGCAATCTAAGTTACGCAACTTCAGCTACATGAATAACGTAGCTGAAGTCGACATACTTAGATTTACTGACTGCGGTGTGTTGACAGGAGACTCTCTCCCGTCGACTGCTCTTGCGCTTCTCGTTGGGGTGGAGTACCGGAGTCGATGATAGAGTGATCAGCAATTGATTTATCGCATCTATACTAGACATGATAAATTGACCCCCCCCCCACCGGATTGATTGCTGCTGGTCAATCCGTCCGGTAGTATAGACAAGCCCTTAGAAACTGCTATTTTCCCAGTAACCCTTGCCTTGCTAGGGACCTGAGAGCGAGGGGGCGTGGGCTCCCTCTGAGACTGACAGGGAGCGATGGCCATGCACTCCTACACATGTAAACAATTAAGTTACCTAAAAACAGTAGTTTACACTTACATAACACCATTTATTCCGAAGGACTCTAAGAACTGAAAATAATGGGAACATCAGTCATCACTAAAACCATTCCACAGAACTCACCAACATGACACAGAAATTGAAAACTTCTGTATCCAACCGAAAAGGCAGAGGGAATTTAGGGAGAAAGAATGCAATAACCCAAGTTGGAATTTGGCCAGGATGTCATGGTTAACTCTCTTACTCTTACAAAAAGTGCCATGGACACTCTAAGAGCCACAAGTAGTCAGGATCTTGGGTTTGAATTTTGTTGTACATAGTGGAACACAATGGAAAGCAATAAATCAGTGGTTTGGGGCTTTTTGTTTTTAAATGGACATCGTTGTATTAGTTTTAGTTTGAGGCTTGAGTTTTTGCACCTTTATTTCTACAAGCTGCTCATCTTGTAGACATTACTACAAACCATATCTTAAGTCAAACAAACACCTGCATTTCAATAGAATATTTCACTGTGTTGTGTATGATTTGACATGTGGTCATTATACACTACGGTGATCTCCTTGTGAGACAGGAAAAAAAATGAATGTTTTCAGCACTTGACGTGACTGCCAGATTGGGAGTTTAGGACAGATCATTCTCAATCTCAGCAATTTTTTTTTAAGCCCCCTTCACTTGATCATTCAACTTTATTTCTAAATCCCCCTTTCTAAGCCCTCTGCTGAGGTGCTTGGGGTACTGCACAAGCTAAAACACCGACAAATACAGAAAAAAAAAAAGATTCAAAAGCCAAGAAGAATATCTTGCTAAAAATTATTCTGTCAGACCAAACACCATCTGAAACATTTTGGGGAAATTAACCTATCTCCAATTTCACCCTCCTCCCCTGTTTTCGTTACGTTATAATTAGTGAATATAACAGGAGTGAAAGGTACTAGCTTGAGAGCCCTGCAGTTATCTTTATTCACAGACTCAGGGCTAGTCTACACTGGCAGCGCTTTAACATAGCTTGTGTAGTCGCAACACAGCGCTGGGAGAGAGGCTTCCAGCACTCTAAAAAGACCACCTCCCTGAGGGGCGTAGCTCCCAGCACTAGTGCACTGTGTGCACTGGTGCTTTACAGCGCTGAAACTTTCTGTGCTCAGGGGAGTGTTTTTTCAAGAAAGTTGCAGCACTGTAAAGTGCCAATGTAGACAAGCCCTAAGATACAGTATGCACAACAGTGAGGCAATTTCCTTCCCTCCTCACACACTGTCTTACCAGTCTTCCTGACCTCTATGGACTACATCCATGGGTAGTTCAGTTTGTACAACTCATTCTGTTCATAGCCTCTTTGCTGACTCTACCAACAAAGGTACCAACTATGATTTTTCTAATGTTGACAGGTATCCACTAGGACCTACACAAAGACCAGGCCTACACTAGAAAAGGTTTTCCAGTATAGCTTTACTGGTAAACCATACTATTGTAGACACAGCTTTCACTGTCAAAAGAGTGCTTTTACTGCAAATCTTAGTTTATTCCCCAAATTAAATAAACTATACCAGCAAAAGCATTGTTGTGTTGGCATAACTGCCTTTACATTAAGAATTTTGCCAGCATACAAATGTCAAAAAACCCCAAATGCAAATAGCCACCCTCCCCAAACTAATATTTCTATACTGGCAAAAGTTTCTCATGTAGACCTGATTGAGATGCAGCTCTATTTCATATAGGCCATTGAACAGCCATCAGACAACAATGACTTTTGGTCACTACTACTGTCTTGGGATGGATTTGAATGTGTAACCTAGAGGTCAAAATGTTCCTTATCCCATTACCCAAGACTATAAGTTATTAACAGCTGTCTGTTCATAGTAATTTGACTTTGTACCCTCCTGTAGCTAAAAAACTGGTTACCACACACATATTCTTCATATCATAGATTGCAGTTACATCTCAGAATTACAGGTTTCAGAGTAGCAGCCGCGTTAGTCTGTATTCACAAAAAGAACAGGAGTACTTGTGGCACCTTAGAGACTAACGAATTTATTAGAGCATAAGCTTTCAATATCTTACTATATGTTCCATTCCATGCATCCAGTGAAGTGGGCTGTAGCCCATGAAAGCTCATGCTGTAATAAATTTGTTTATCTCAGAATTAAGTTTTTCAAATTTTACACTTAGTTACAGAACTAGCCCCCTTAATTGACATAACTAAATTTAACTCGGTAAAGAAAAGGCAACAAAACTGGAGAGATCCACCTCCATTCTCCAGTGGTGCCTCTGCAACTCACGAGTCTTCATGCCCAGTCTCCCTTTCAGGTTCCAGACAACAGACTTTACCAGTCCCTTAACCTACTTTTCTTTATGCCCCTTTTCTCTAATCTCTCTGTACCATGATAATCTGACAGCAGAAGTTGTTCTACATCAGATCTGCTAATGTCAAGCAGACCAGGGTTCCTCGCGGGAGAGCCACATGATGTTTGCCAGATCCAGAAGCTGCTTTTGCAGCACAGTTGTAGGCGCCTCTCATTTCTAGGGCTACTTCCCCTGGAATTTCTCCGTTCCCTGCCCCTTCTGGCGATCTCTCAGTTCCTATTACCAACAAGCGTGCAGGGAAGAGAAGTAACACCTAGGCGTTACACCCGCAGGGCTTGGCTGCAGGGAGAAGCTACTGCGAAAAACCAAGCAAACAAATACACAAAAACTCGGGTTTGACTGTAAAGAACCATCTATTCCACAATAGCGACTCCGGGCTGTTCCCCAGGGCGGACCAACCCAAAGTTGCAAGGAGGACCACAGCTGGTAGCTCCCTGGAGAAGATCGCGTCTCCCTCTGCCCAACGTCCTAGGGGTCGCAAGGCTGCAGCTGCAGCGTCGTGAACCTCGGCAGGAGCCTTTTACGAGCCCCCCGCCCCGAGATGGGGCTGCTGGAGGGAGACAGACGCATACAGGTAACGGGAACCAGCGCATGAGCAAGGACCCCGCCCCGTTGCTAGTCCCCAACTCCCCGCCTCGCACGAGGAGTCTCAGCCGGGCTCGCTCCGCCCCAGAGCCCGCGGGGCTGGGTCCCCAGCCGCTCTCCAGAGCCAGGCCCCCACACGGGGGGGGGGGGCGCCTCGCCCCAGGCTGCGCTTCGCTCCGTAGCCTTGGCGCAGCCCGCTCCCCGCACGGAGCCCTACCTGACCTCGAGACCGGGGCCAGCCCCGCGACGCCCCCCACTTCCTACCCTACCTGGCTATCCCCGTCACCATGGCCACACCAGGAAGTGGCCGGCCTTCGTCGGCCGACCAATGAACGCGCTCCCCGCCCCCTCGCGTCACCAGGAGCGAGGCGGTTCCTTCGCTGGGGGTGAGGCGGATGTTGCCTGCTTCGGCCCGGAGCGGATGATTGAAGGAGCGGACCAGCGGGTCCCACTGCACTTACTGTCCGGCCGGGAAACATTGGCTCCTCCATGGGGTTCCGCTAGGCAGAGGGCGACACCCTCCCCCGCCCCGTGTGCGGGAAAAGCCGGGCCCCTTGCCTCGCTGGCGTCCCAAAGCTCGGCGGCTGCCCGTACGTGACCTAGGCCCAGGGCGGGGCCTGTGTCAGTGCTACAAGGCGGGAGGCTGGAAAACCGCCGGGAAACGTGTTCTGGGATTTCCAGGGCAGCCCCTGGGGTTCCCTCCCAGCGCTGCGAGCTGCGGTGTGCAGCCTCCGCCTAGCCCGCCCGGCCTGCGCTTCCTCCTCCTCCTCCTGCTGCTGCTGCTGCCGCCCCTCTGCGGCAGGGGCTGCCCCCCGGCGCGAGGCGTGGAAAGCGACAGAGCCAGCAATGGAGCCCTGGCTCCAGAAAGAGTGTGGTGCCGCCCCTAATGGAGGGAGGGAAATAATGGGGCACGTGGGGAGAAAGACAGCAGTGACTTCAGAGGAGGAGTAGGCCTTGTGTCTGCCCGTCCCCCTAAATCACACTCAGACGAGAGGGTAGCAGGACATCGGCCTTGCTCGCCCAGCCCCAAAAGGGTAGCCCAGGTAGGGGAAGTCAGTATCTATTGAAGGAGAGGTGTGGTAATGGGGGCATTGTGCTGGGGCCCGGTAGGGAGGCTGTGGCTGCTGTAGGTTTAAATAAGCGTCTAAACGGATCCCCATTTGTGGGCTCCTGGCACTTATTAGGTAGGTCAGGTTTCAGAGTAGCAGCCGTGTTAGTCTGTATTCGCAAAAAGAAAAGGAGTACTTGTGGCACCTTAGAGACTAACAAATTTATTAGAGCATAAGCTTTCGTGAGCTACAGCTCACTTCATCGAAATGCATCTGATGAAGTGAGCTGTAGCTCACGAAAGCTTATGCTCTAATGAATTTGTTAGTCTCTCAGGTGCCACAAGTACTCCTTTTCTTATTAGGTATGTGTTATTATGGAGGATTCACCACTGGAGGCGGAGCAGAATCTCATGTTGAATGGAGATAGTATCACGGTGCTAGATATGGAGTAGAGAACATCAGTGGATATTCGAACCAGTGGTGTTGGAACAGTTTTTATAGCAGGGGGTACTGCAAGTCACTAAACTAAACTGTAAACTCTGTATATGACGGAAATCTCTTCAAGCCAAGGGTGCAGCAGCACCCCTAGTTCCAGCACCCATCTGTAAAGTGAGATTTTAAGAGCAGCCTGCAGTCTGTCAGTTCTGAGGCCCCAATAACTAGAATGACAAGTGTTAAGAGGACATAAAGGAAAGACAAGTTAAAAGCAATATACATGGTTTCATATGTTTGTGCCACTGCATTTATTTTGTTTTAACAGCCAAATAACAACATTATTGCTTATCTGAAGCCATGGGGTAGGTTTTCAGAGTTATAAGGCAATTTCTGAGGTTTTTTTATGTGATTAACTGAACAGGAGTTAACACACTGTTACATAAACTGATTCCCACTTTTTTAATCATGTGCCTTAGGCTAATGCCAAGGTGTGACAAAACGATCCCTGAGCAGAATTTTGAAAAACAGATGAACCGGAAATGACAAAATGACATGTAGGCCTCAAAAATGGCCCCAAATGTCCCACATTATATAAAGATGATTTTTAATACAGGGCACCTAATAGACAGATTTCACTCAGACTACTACATCCCAGAGACAAACTTCAGGAGCACCATCTGATCCTGAGGCATCTTAAACCAGCTTTCAACACCTTCTCTTTTGACGTAAAGAGAGCAGCTGGGTTGAATAAGAGATCTATCCCAGTTGATATTTAAAGAATCTTGTTTGAACCCCATACTTCATCTTTGCATAGAAAAGAAACTCCCAAAGATTGCTAGATTTGTGGGTTTCAGAAGAGGTACCATACTTTGTTTTCTACTACAGACAATTTTTACCTAAACTACAGGACTAGGTGTTTGTACCTTGGAGAGTCTTCTGTATTCACTTAGTAGTCTTATCAACTCATAATCCAGACTCTGGAGCACTAGCATTTCAACCTGTTCTTGACGGGATGGGGCCTGCAAACACAAAGGTGGATTTTCAGCTTTGTCTACATTAATTAAATCTCCCTGCTCAGGCAATAAACTTCAGGGTATTGGTAATGGGATATGGAGCCCAGCAGTTTGACTCCAGGCTAGGTCTTTAATGTTTGCCCAGTGTCCTATGTGAAATGAATTTGAGAGTCTCAGTACGACTCTGAAGGGACACTAATGTCCCTATTACTATTGGAACTCCTTGCAGCTCCTCAGACTGAATGGGCTGAGTATTGTGAATAGCCCTTGCACCACAGAAATGTGGACTCTCTCAGGGTTAAGGTCCATGGGTTGATCATTGTGTGAGAAGCTTGTCCTGCTACTGCCCATGATGTACATGTTCTGTGGATTAACAGAAGCTTCCAGTCTCCAAGACTGCCAAGCCATAACTTTTCACTAGCACTACATTTAGTGCTATCTTCAAAAATTCATTTCAGTTTTGTAGACTGAGATGCACAGGCAGAGCTGTTTGAGGAAGACCGGGACCCATATAAAGGTGTGCTGCTGCAGAGAACAGACCTGCTTTGGAGCTGCTGTGCAGTGCCTCAGAGCTGGAATAGCAAGGAGGGGTGGTTGCGAGTCAGGGTTGAGATATTTTGACAGAGCTGTGTGAGGAAGCCCGAGGCGGGAATAACAACAGGTTTGCAAATTAGGATTGAGATGCACTGGCAGAGATGGAGGGAGGGGAACTCTTTCACAGCACTTTGTTGGGCTGGGCCTGCCTCTCTTCATTTACCCAGCCATATCATTAGTTCTTCTCTGTCAACAGCATCAAATGTGGCTCCGATTTTAAAATGAACTTTTAAATTACTAAATACTTCAGAGTATTTTCCTCTCAAACAGCCATATCCTATTTCTGGTCCTCAGAGATTAAGCTACCCCATGAATTTCTGGTCTCTCCTAGTTAAAGCCAGAAAAGCTTGTTTGCAGATGGTTTCCAGAGGCATAGCAGCGCCATCCATATGCCAAGTCAGCTAATCCCAAATGTGTATTCCCATAGATAACAGCAAGTGGTAGACTAGCTCTCCACCAGTGCTCTTTGAAGGACAGTTTATGTTCTGATTATTTTGTATTGTTCGTCTCTTCAGATATGGGAGATACACTGATAACATGGATTAATTTCAATTAGGGATTGTCCATAAGAGAACAAAATTCTGGAGAGAAAGGGAATGGGACTGAGGTTGATCCATTTCACTATAAAAATTTTTGTGACTGATGTACTTCTTTGGGGAAAGGATAGAAAAGAATAGCATACTATTCTATATGTAATCCCCCAAATGACAACTTCTTAAGTCAAAACAACTCAAGTTATTTCGTGGCAACGCCACTGGAAGCAATGGTCATTACAGACTCCTAGATCTCAGAGATGGCAAAGGTCACCTTTGATCCATCTTTTCCACCCATAACCCAGTTCCATTCTCACAGGCCACTGAGAGCTGATTACTTCTAACCTCCATGGTAACCTGCATAACATCTGCCACCCTATTTCACTTAGCTGGAAAAAGCCAAAGTCACCACTGCATCACCACCTATCTGCCTTTCAGATGCTTGGCAAAGTCAGATTGAAACTCAACAACGCCCCAGGGGCACTTTTCCAAAATGAATAGACCTGATGGGGGCTTTGCCAGTAGCAATCCAGGGAATAAAGGCTACATTTTAGATTGTGTTTGCAGTTAGAGATGGAAACTCAGCAAAATGAAACAGAAGGCCGTGGATTTCAGCAGCCTCAGGATTCCCTCGAGTGTTAAACATTAAACCTATTGGGTTAAATTAATCCCTGGAGTAATACCACTGATAGCATCAAATTAATCTCTGGTGTTTGCAATCTCTTGTAACCGAGGCTTCTCTTTTGGAGAACACACATGGCAATTTGGCAAGAATTAGTATACTCTTTAAAAATTTCTGCAGGAATGCTTATTACCATCTATTCTGTCTTCCAAGCCTCTCTTTCAAACCTTGTTGTTCCAGAACTGTGAAGAGCTGGAAGCCTTCTAATATTTCAGTGCCTCTCTGAGGAGCATTCTGCCAGTTCTATTCCTCCCCCTTACAGAAGGTTTTTTTGAAAACCAAAAGAGCAACCTCGTCTCTTTTTTAGTAAGGAGCTAGTTATAAGTGGTTCTAGCAATGTCTAATTCATTTTGTAAGCATCATTAAGCTGGATACACAATCTTTTAATCTGATTCTCTAGGGCCACAGTTTTGTGCTCTAGTTCTTCCAGTCTCTTGTTTGTCATTTTTCTCTTAGCAGGAGCCTAAAATGTGGCTGCTCCCTTAAGAAATGTTTTGGCCGCCTCCTTTAAGAGCATGAGATTGTCCCTATAAGACAGCTGTTCTCAAACTGCGGGTTGGGACCACAAAGTGGGTCCCACCCCCGTTTTAATGGGGTTGCCAGAGCTGGCTTAGACTTGCTGGGGCCTGGGGCTAAAACTGAAACCCAAGGGCTTCAGCCCTGGCCAGTGGGGTTCAGATTACAGGCCCTCTGCCTGGGACTGAAGCCCTTTGACTTTGGCCCCCCCACCTCAGGGGTGGGGCTCGGGCAGACTCAGGCTTCGGTTCCCCCTCCTGGGGACTTAGTAATTTTTTTTGTACCAGAGGGGGGTTGGTGCAATGAAGTTTGAGAACCTCTGTGTCAAGGTTCCTTCCCCACTCTGAACTCTAGGGTACAAATGTGGGGACCTGCATGAAAACCCCCTAAGCTTATTTTTACCAGCTTAGGTTAAAACTTCCCCAAGGTACAAACTATTTTACCTTTTGCCTTTGGACTTTATTGCGGCCACCACCAAGCATCTAACAGGGAAAGAACCCACTTGGAAACATCTTTCCCCCCCAAAATCCTCCCAAACCCTAAACCCCCTTTCCTGAGGAAGGCTTGATAAAAGTTCTCACCAATTTGCATAGGTGAACACAGACCCAAACCCTTAGATCTTAAGAACAATGAAAAAGCAATCGGGTTCTTAAAAGAAGAATTTTAATTGAAGAAAAAGTAAAAGAATCACCTCTGTAAAATCAGGATGGTAAATACCTTACACGGTAATCAGATTCAAAACATAAAGAATCCCTCCAGGGAAAACCTTAAGTTACAAAAAGACACAAAAACAAGAATATACATTCCATTCAGCATTGCTTATTTTATCAGCCATTTAAATAAAACAGAATCTAATGCATATCTAGCTAGATTACTTACTAAGTTCTAAGACTCCATTCCTTTTCTGTTCCTGGCAAAAGCATCACACAGACAGAGAGAATCTTTGTTTCTCCCCCCCAGCTTTAAAAGTATCTTGTCTCCTCATTGGTCATTTTGGTTAGGTGCCAGTGAAGTTATCCTAGCTTCTTAACCCTTTACAGGTGAAAGGGTTTTTCCTCTGGCCAGGAGGGATTTAAAGGTGTTTACCCTTCCCTTTATATTTATGACACCCTGCTAAGTGATAAAGTCTTTGCAGAGATCCCTCACAGGTTAGCAAAGTCTTTCTCAGGGTAAGGGTCCTTTAATAAGCCTGGACTGAAAGTTCCAGTTTTCACAGTGTCTTAGGCTAGAAAATGTAAATGTTCAAAGGGCTGGAGCTTGATTAGAGCTTTTCTTATCACAGCTTCTGCTGTAAAACTGAGCTCTCTCCTCCCCTCCACCTGAGAGAGAGACCAAGGGCTGGGGAATGGAATGAAAAGAATTCTGATCATGGATACTGCAGAACTGTGTGCACCTAGACTCATAGTCCCACAATAGCCCAGTGAAGTATTATTTTCCCCATTGCACAGATCAAAAAATGAAGACATGGAAAAGTTGAGGCCCACGTTTTCAGAGGTGCCCACTCATTCTGGGTATTTTAATGTCTGAATGTCAGCTTGAGGCAGATTTGTAGAGGTGCTGAGCACGTACTGCTGCCATTGACTTCAATGTGCCATACGTACACAAAACACATCACATAACTTTCTGTTGCATCCCCCCTTTCTCTTTGTGTTATGTCTAATTTAGGGCTTATCTACAAAAGGAAAAAAGCCAGCAGTAACTGGTGCACACTAGCCAGTGCAAACTAACTATTCTGCACTAACTCCCTGTGTCGACACTCATACTGCACACTAAGAGTGCCTTTTGTGCGCATTAGCTTAATACACTTCAAAAGTGTGCTAAACTAAACCTCCTGAAGACACTCTTAGGGCATGGCTACACTTGCAGATGTAGAGCGCTTTGAGTTAAACCAGCCTTCGTAGAGTGCAGTAGGGAAAGCGCTGTAGCGTGCCAACACTGACAGCTTCAAGCACACTGGCGTGACCACATTTGCGGCACTTGCAGCAGCATTGGGCGCGGTGCATTATGGGCAGCTATCCCAGAATGCAAGTGACTGCAACATGCTTTTCAAATGGGGGTAGGGTGGAGTGTGACAGGGAGTGTGGTGTGTGTATGTGGGGTGAGAGAGAGTGGGTTTTGGGGGGGCCGAGAGCATGTCAGTATGCTATCTTGTAAGTTCAAACAGCAGCAGACCCCCCTTCCTCCCCCCTGCCCCCTTCTCTCTTTCTCACACACAGCATTCCACACTAATGGTTGCTCGGAGCAGATAAGCAGCCGGCTGTCAGAAACAGAGCTTTCAAAGGGCATATCCGCATTCCTACACTGATTCAAAAACAATGATCAGAGAGGCCACTTGATTTAAGGGGATTATGGGACGTTTCCAGAGGCTGATCAGAGCGCAGTAATGCAACACCTCATCCACACTGGCGCTGCGGCGCTTCAACAGGGGCGCAGCAAACGTTATTCCACTCGGTGAGCCGGGAGTCAGAGCACTCTACATGCCTTGCCAGAGTGGACGGGTAGTGAGCTAGTGCGCCCGGGGCTCCTTTATTGCGCTGTAACTTGCAAGTGTAGCCAAGCCCTTAGTGCACTGTAAGAGTGTCCAGATGGGGAGTTAGTGCAGAATAGCTAGCTCACTTTAAATTCACACCTTAGTGCACAGTAAACTAACTTCCCCATGTAGACAAGACATTAGATTGTGAAAATTTCCTGGAGGAAGGAGCATGCTGGAAAAGCATCAAGCATACCTATGAAACTGTATAAATACTAATACCCTCCCTCTCCCCCCCACCCCCAGGCTATTAAGGGATTAAGATTCATTCACAATTGACAAAACGGAGGAAGAATGATCTGTGATTCAGATATAGCAGTCAGGGTCCCTGGTTCTGTTCTCAAATATGCCTCATACTTCCTGTGTGATCCTGGGCAAGTTGTTTAACCTTTCTCTTCCTTAGTTTCATGAAATAAAATGGCAATGCTTCTCTTCCTGAGGTTATGGGTCTATTACAGGAGTGAGTTTCCGTGTCCTGCGATGTGCAGGAAGTCAGACTTGATGATCACAATGGTCCCTTCTGGCCTTAAAGTCTATCAGCCTTCCTGGGGTGTTTAATTGATTATTGTTTTTAAGGTGCTTTGAGATCCTCTGATGGAAGGTGCTAGCGACAGGCAAAGCTTTGTGACTGTATTAAGAGTTCTTTTATGACTGCTTTTTATTGTTTGTATTATTGCCCGGGTTCTTGTCCATCGCTGTGGTGCCTACTGTGGTATATTTTTATTGGCCAACCTATCGTGTAAGTCATCTGAGAGGCATTGTAGAAAGCCAAATTCCATTCATTACGTGTGTAAGCAGCCGCACCAAGGACAGGGTTAAACTGCAGCGTTCTTCTTTTCCACTAGATGGTGCTTTTGATCAAAGATTTGACTAGCTGCAACTCTTTTCCTGCACAGAATTTCCTAATTTTCCTTTCTCTCTCGTGCAGTCTCCATTCTTCCTCCTCTCCCTTCTCTGTTCTAACACTATGGGGGGACGCTTATTGATGCTGGATGGCGGACAGTCACAATCTGCTGCTACAGTAATCTAGCAGCCATCCACCAGCCAGCCTGCCTGCCTTGTGGGCTCTGGTTTTTGAATCATGGATCAATGGTGCTTGGCGGTGGTGGAGAATTGAATTCTTTCCATGTTTTCTATTCCCGCAAGGAAATGGCTTCAAAGAGCAAATCCCCTCCCCCTTCCCTGCTGGTGAAGGGCATTTAGGGAAGTTACAAAAAAATCCAGCTCTGATGGAGCCACTCATTTAATAACCCATTGCACTTCCCTCTCTTGAGCAGGAAATTGTTTTTAAAAGGGGAAGGGGGGCTGGGGGGGGGAGCCCAGGGCTTTTCTATCCATCTTTGTATTCATGAGTCGGATACCTACTCAAGGTCACTGGTGCTGCATGCCTCGCTGTTCGGAGCAGCCAGGCACGCTCCTCTTCCCTGAATGAGCATTGATTTTAATAATGCTTCCTCCGGGTGAGGGTTTGTAATGGGCTTGAGTTTGCCACTTAGCACCAGGGGCACTGTTGTGTAAAGAATGCCACAGAAGAACCCTTCTCGTTTATACCAGCAACTGGGACTGAATGCAGTCCTGGATGGCTATTTCCCACCCCAGAATCTGTCACTAGATTGTACTGTACAAGGCACAGCAAGGCCTGTGCTTTTATAGCCTCATTGTGAGCAATGATTTGTCTGTAAATCTAGACAGCACTTTACTGGGTAAATACATCCCCTGCCCTCTACATCAGTACAGGTGCAATGTTCCCAGTAGAAAACCATCCTGCAGCAAAAAGAAAAGGAGTACCCGTGGCACCTTAGAGACTAACAAATTTATTAGAGCATAAGCTTTTGTGAGCTACAGCTCACTTCATCGGATGCATTTGGTGGAAAAATTTGTTAGTCTCTAAGGTGCCACGGGTCCTCCTTTTCTTTTTGCGAATACAGACTAACACGGCTGCTTCTCTGAAACCCATCCTGCAGCAGCCCGTGTGAAGCTGCCCGGAGGTTTTCCCTCTCTGACACGTACAGCTGTGACGTTGCTTGCATGCTGACCTGCTCACGCCACCTACCTTGTGTCTGCAGTTTGGGATCTCATGCCAGGCTGGCGGGTCCACTTCGCAAACCTGCCCCTGAGGCTCGTGTGGCAGCAAGGTGGCATCTGCTTCTGCATCTATCACCTTGATAGCCGAGTGCGTCCCGAATGTTAATGAATTTATCCGCGTAGCTCCCTGTGACACAATGATCAGCCATGCTGATGCCCATGTCTGCAACTTGCCGCTAGGACAGCCATGTCAGATACACACTGATGTACCCACACCACTGATGGGCGTTGAGAGACACCATGCGCACATGCAGGGTGTTATGCTTATGATGATGATATTGCACTTACACTGAGGCTGCTCCAAACTACAGCGGGGATGTTGTAGAACTACCCAGGGGATTGGGGAGCTGCAAATGGGTTTCTTCTGACTTCCCCGCCCCCCCCCCCACCCAGGCTTCACCCCCAACATTAATGGAGTGCTGCTGAGGACTAAGCCTTGCGTCTGCATCATATGATGGCTCTTTGAAAGAGCAGCTCAGAACTACAATGCCCAAATTCAAGAGATAGATTTTGGGGGACAGTGAATTTCCCTGTCTTGGTTGGGGTTCAGAGATCAAACCATGCTGCTAAACCAGCCTAGCAAAAGTTAACTTTAATCTCTGGCTCAGAAAGATTTGTTTCAAAGTATGATTTTAATGTTTGTCCTCTGTAGAATTTACCAGATTGTGCGCAATCACATGGCTCAAAGCAACATACCTGTGTGGGGGAAGAGATTGAGTAGCTTTCACATTTCAATCTGACTCTCTCCGCCATCCCTTCCCCACGTCTCTGTGTCATGGAGCCAGCTGCTCCGAGAATAGTTCAGGACTGAAATGTCACAGTTTGAAACTGGTGAGTCACTTACTTTTTTCTAAAAAAATGAATAAATAAAAAAAAATCTTGCGGTGTGTATCCTGAAGGGTACAGCAAGACTTAAAAAAGTGGAGTCAAGGGGCTTTTAATAAACCTGGCTTGGTGTATGTGTCGATGCTGCTGTTTACATGAGGATCTTAAAGCACTTCACAGACTTTAATTATCTCGTCAATAGGCTCGTCTCAATCAGATCCAAGTGTCTTAGCCAAAAGGACTGGATTGTAGCTGTCTGACAATGCACGCACAGTAACTCTCATAATTAAGTCTCCCTGCACTGCTGTGTGGTTCGTAATTACTGTGAAACCTGCCTAAAAGGACTAGTCAAGGGACCAACAACAATCATTTCCTTTTACTGAGTTCATGTGAAGATACCTGAAGCCAAGTTTGTAAAAAAGGGGGTGCCAAATAGGCTGGTCTCTTGTATGGGTTGCACTGAATTATGAGTGTTAAAGTAATATATTAATGGTATATATTAGTGTGTATTAATACTACTCTTGTGCTAATTTGGTGTTGTTCTCTTTTCAAAAGGATCCTTAAGATGTTTATCTTCCACCAAAGGATGACACTTTGGGCCAATAGCAGCGATGGATTTTGTGGTGTGAATAATTGTCCCTCAGGATCCCCTTCTGGCAACTCATCTCATGTGAGATCCACCAAACTGTTGTCACATGGTGCTCACTTTCAGTCACAACCAATAGCAAGGCAAATCTCCCAGCTACTTCCAGGGGTGTTTTGCATGTATAAGGGCTGAGGGATTTAGTGCAGTATCTAGCTATCTGCTCTGGAATAGTAAGCTAGTACTAGATAGTTGAGTAAGATGTTGTTTTTTTAAAAGTGTACATTAAAGTTCAGATTCCATACAGCATCATAACCAGGGCTCCTCATGTTTCACAGCCACTGATTGTGCCATGCAATTCATCCTTTACTGTAGAATTTTGCTCCAGAATCTTTTTTTTTTTAAATCTAGCCCTCATGGTTGGGAAGATAACCTTGAAACGTGAATGGACTTGAACCAGTGCAGTATCACATGTCAGATTCTGCAGACAGCCTGAAATAATATCTGGCCAGGTACTATTCAGTATTTTCATTCATGACTTGGATCATGTAGCAGAGAGTATTCTTATGAAATTTGTGGATGACAGCAAGCTAGGAGGTTTGCAAGCACATTGGGGGACAGGATTAGAATTCAAAATGACCTTGACAAATTGGAGAATTGGTCTGAATTTAACAAGGTGGAATTCGATAAAGGTAAGTGCAAAGTACTTCACTTAGGAAGGAAAATTCAAATGCACAACTACAAAATGGGGAATAACTTGCTAGGTACTAGTACTGATGAAAAAGATCTGGGGTTATAGTGGATCACGAATTGAATATGAATCAAAAATCTGATGTAGTTGCGAAAATGGCTACTATCATTCTGGGGTGTATTAACAGGAGTGTCATAGGTAAGACGTGTGGTAATTGTCCCTCTCTACCTGGCGCTGATGAGGCCTCAGCTGGGGTACTGTGTCCAATTCTGGGTTCCAGGCTTTAGGAAAGATGTGGAGAGAGCCCAGAGGAGAGCAACAAAAATGATAATTATGTTCTTATGATAAAAACTTTAGAAACCTTGACATTGAGAAGAGGGAGGGAGGACTGAGAGAAGATCTGATAACAATATGTTAAGGGCTGTTGTAAAGAGGGCTGTGGTCAATTGTTCTCCATGTCCACTGAAGATAGGACAAGAAGTAATTGGCTTAATCTGCAGCAAGGGAGATTTAGGTGAGATGTTAGAAAAAACTAACATCTCACCTAAATTTAACATCTAACCTAAGTAAGGGTAGTTAAACTCTGAAATAGGCTTCAAAGGCAGGTTGTGGAATCCCCATCATTGGAGGTTTTTAAGAACAGGTTGGATAAACACTGGTCAGGGATGGTCTAGGTTTACTTGTTCCTGCCTCAGTTCACTGGGCTGGACTTGATAACTTCTCAAAGAACCTGCCAACCCTACATTTCCATGGTTATGTGAATATCTCTGAGCGGTATGAACTGCCCCATTTATTTCAATGGGTCATTGACTCTGAAAATTAAGGATGACAGTTAAAGTGCTAACATTAAAATTTTTACTGCCAAGCCTTGTAACAGAGGAATCTAGCTAACATGCTTATTCCCAGATTCCTAACTGCCTCCCAAATCTCTAATCCTCTCCAGATGCCAAAAGCCTGGACTGTCCTCTAACCAACTCCCAAAACATCTATCTGCCCCAACAACTCCTAAAATGCCATTAGGTATTGCCAGTGCAAAAAGCTGTGGAAACTGAAAATGTGGGGACAGCCTAGAATAAATACAATGTAATATCAAACTAAATAACACAGGGGCAGCTGTACTGATTCTATTACTCATTTAAATACTGAATTAAATAAAAGCTTCAAGACCTTAACGTACCTGATGTTGGCGTAGAATGTAATAGATTTCTACCAGATTCCAAGGACTTTGCCACAGAACTTTGTGCCCACCTGTACCCAGGTCTTGGTTATGTCATCTAGCCTGAGATTGTCAAGTTACCTAATTGAAATTGGACTTTCAGATCACCCGAGGGCTTTGAAAATCTCAGCCTTAATGCACATAGTTCTTCCTAATACAAGCAAGAATCTCAGCTCATTTCTGAAGGCCAATATTACTACTGATTCTTTCTGAGTTTGAAAAAAGATAAAATTGGTTAACGTAAGTGACATTGGACATTAGCAAACTATTGTCAGATTACAATGGAAGAGCAGACAGGGAAGCCAGTCCTGGCTCTGTGGCTTTTCCTAAAGGGCTTCCTCTGGTACATGGCTCTGCTCTGCTGATCCTCTTGTATTGTTTTTGATAATGAATAGCAGCTGAATAGCTGATTGTTGCATTGTCTAATAAGTGATTCATTTACATTAGACATCATTCCAAAATAGGAATTGACTTTTTAAAGACTTCAATTGTATATTAGCTCTCTATTGTTTGTAATGATTTCCCAGATTCTTGGACAAATATAGTCAAATTCACCCTGGTGTAACTTCCCTGAAATAAATGGTTCAACATGTCTTGGTATAACACAGGAGATAGCAAGATCCAATGGATTGAGCTTAAAGGGCTACATTTTCAAAAGTGGCCTCTAATTTTGTGTGGTCAGCTTTAGAAACCTAGGGACTGATTCTCAGAGGTGCTGAGCACCTACCTTTCAAAATGAGAGCTGTAGCGGTTCAACATTTCTGAAAATCAGGCCCTAAGGATATAAATTGTTGTAGCCCAATGGAGCTATGACAGTTTACACTAACTGAAGATGTGCCCAAAGGTTTCTAAAATGGAGGCACTCAACATTAGTTGCCATTTTTGAAAATCTAGCCCAGGATGTTAGAATTCCTGAATTCTAATGCTCATTCTGCCACTGACTTGCTCTGCGACTTTGAACAAGACATGCTTGCTTTCTGAAAATTGAAATAAAATTTGGCCATCCTCCCAAAGGAAACACAAGACTATGTCTCTGCCACCCTTTGAAGGCAAAGTCATAAACATAGATATCATAAGTATTAGTTTTATTGTGTTATTGTCCTTCATTTTATACATTTTGATTTCCCCCCCCCCCCCCGCCATGAGATTTTGAATGGACCAGAAAGCCAAAGTTGGTTCCTTTTTGTTTACTTCTCCCTCTGTGCTTCAGCATGCTTGATCATATCTTCAGCGGTGTGTGAAGTTCTGGAAATAGTATTCCCTCTGTCACAGCTGCCACTCCAAAGCCATATCGTTTTACCATATAAAACCAGGACCTGAGGTGTTTAGGTTTTTTTTCACATACCTCAGTGGTATCTAAAGGGAGTGGAATAGCTAAAGAAAAATACTGTAGAGATGTAGATTCTTGACGCGTGCCATTTTTAAATAGTCACACTTGGATGTTAAACAAGGTGATAGTGTCCTTTTAAAGTTTTCCTAATTTAGTGCATGAGCCAGGGATTCTCCATGTAACCCAGCATTTCCATCATAGTTGCATTTATAATTTCAGTTTTTCTGCAGGGATCTAATGGCAATTGCTATCAGGTGGTAGATGTTGTGTACATATGAATATGGAGATGTTAGTGAAGGCTGATGGCGCTGCAATTCATTGTGAGAAGCTAGCTGGTCTTGAACCCATTTAAGAACCGCAGTGGATGCTCTGATTTTCACCTTTGTAATGTACGACTGAGTAAAATCTGTGTAGTCCAAAAATGCTGAGTCGCTTTGCTAGATTTTGCTGTGATCGTTGTCATATGATTTGGAGACAGAGGAGAACAAGTAGATGGGTAAGCAGTATGAAGCAAACTGATGGGCCTCTTGAAGACTGAAGAAACTAAAGAGACAATGGAGCAGAAGAAGAATTGGAGAGTGAACTCTACTTACTTTGGACAGAGACCTTCATACAGCTAGAGCAGCAGGGGTCACAGATTAGACTGATGTTCTTTCTCTCTGCAGTTCTAGTCAGACAGCGGGCAGAGTGTTTTGGGTGATGTCCCTCTGACAGGAAAATGGGGGGATCTTGGGATTCAGAAGGTTCCAGAAGGTCCCCTGTTAGCTGGGAGCTGGGGAGTGAGTCGGGAAGTGGCAGTTTGAACTGGGCAGTTAGGGAGTGGCTGTTGGGTAGTGGTGGTTGGACTTGGGCTATGGCAGTTCAATTTGGATGATTGCAGAGTGGCAGTGTGAACTGAGCAGTTGGAGAAAGTATAGAAAACAGACAGCAGCGCCTGTGCACGCACACAGGCCCCTACCTTGCAGGGAGGAGAGAAACAAGGATATGTTAATAAAGGATGAAGGGGAAGCATGTGAGAACACTGACAGGAAAATGCAAAGTCATTAGAGGGAGGTAATTTCCGCTGCTGCAGTGAGAGTTACAGTTATGCTAAGGGGAGTGTGACAGGGTGTGGTACGCAAGGAGTGGTACTTTTCCAGAGGTCAGCAGGGAGGAAAAGCTAACAGGATGAAGTGTGTGCAAAGAACACTCTCAGGGAGGGGAATGTGAGTCCAAGCAAATAGACCAGAGCAAAAGAAGAGGCCAACAGAACTAGGCAGAGGAGAAACAGACTGAAAAATCCTCCTGAACAGCTCCTGGTTATTCCCTGTTCTGGAGTCTCAAGAGATGCCTGACCTGATGTTTGTTTTAGTAACTATTTTTTCCCCTCTAAATCCCTGATTTTGCAAGTCATTCCACGCTCCCAGATCCCTGCACCCATGTATGTCTTCACTGCAGGGGATGTGGGGAAGATACCCACATCAGAGCTACTCTTTTTGGGCAACAAATTTAAAGTACAGTTCCAAATTGATATGTCAACAGAAAAGGTTTTAGAATAAATTGATAAACTAAATAGTAATAAGGCCCCAAGGCCAGATGGTATTCAACCAACATTTCTGAAGGAACTCAACTATGAAATTGCAGAACTCTTAACTGTGTAACCTATTACTGAAATCAGCCTCTGTATCATGACTTGAAGGTAATTAATGTAATGCTAATTTTTAAAAAGGGCTCCACAGGAGATCCTGGCAATTACAGGCCTGTAAACCTAATTTCAGTACCAGGTAAATTGGTAGAAACTATGGTAAAGAACAGAATTACCAGACACATAGATGAACATGTTTTGTTGGGGAAAAGTCAATGTCATATTTGTAAAGGGAAGTCATGCCTCACCAACCCATTAGCATTCTTTGAGAGAGTCAACAAGCATGTGGACAAGGATTATCCGGCCAATATAGCATACCTGGATGTTCAGAAAGCCTTTGACAAGGTACTTCACCAAAGGTTCTTAAGGAAATTAAGTAGCCATGGGATAAGAGGTAAGGTGCTCTCATGGATCAGTAACTGATTAAAGATAGGAAACAAAGTGTAGGAATAAATGGTCAGTTTTCACCAGGGAGATAGGTGAACAGCAAGGTCCCCCCAGGACCTGTACTAGGGACCTGTGATGATCAACATACTAATTAATGATCTGGAAAAGGGGGTGAACAGTGAAGTGGCAAAGTTTGCAGACTATGAAAAATTATTCAAGATAGTTAAGATCAAAGTTGACTGTGAAGAATTACAGAGGGATATCACAAAACTGGATGATGGGGCAACAAAATGGCAGATGAAATTCAACATTGATAAATGAAAAGTAATGCACATTTGGAAAAAATAATCCCAACTACATCTATATAATGATGGGTTCTAAATTAGCTATTACCACTCAAGAAAGAGATCTTGGAGTAACTGTGAATAGTTCGATGAGAACTTCTCCTCAATGTGCAGTAGCAGTCAAAAAGGCTAACAGAATGTTAGGAACTCTTGGGAAAGGGATAGAAAATAATTCAGAAAATATCATAAAGCCACTATATACATCTGTGGTGCGCCCATACCTTGAATACTGTGTCCAGTTCTGGTCATCCCATCTCAAAAAGGATATAGTGGTCAAGGGTAGATCAGAGAAGGTCAATAAAGATGATCAAGGGTATCTAACCGCTTCCATACTAGGAGAGACTAAAAAGATTAGGGCTGTTCATCTTAGAAAAGAGCAAATTAAGGGGGGGAATATGATAGAGGTCTATAAAATCATGAATGGTGAGGAAAAAGTGATTAGAGAAATGTTATTTACTCTTTCACACAATACAAAAGCCAGGGGTCACCTTATGAAATTAATAGGGATCAGGTTTAATACAAACAAGAAGTACTTTTTCACATAATGCACAACTAACCTGTGGAACTAATTGCCATGGGATGTTGTGATGACCCAAAGTATAACTGGGTTCAAAAAAGAACTAGAGAAGTTCATGGAGGATGGGTCCATAATGGTTAATAATCAAGATGGTCAGGCATAAAACCCCATGCTCAGGGCGACCCTAACCCTCTGACTACCAGAAGCCAGGAGGTCAAGATTAGAGTGGATCACTCAATAATTGCCCTGTTCTGTACACTCCTCCTGAAGTTCTGGTACAGCCACTGTTGGAGACAGGATACTGGGGCAAGATGAACTATGGTCTGACCCAGTATTGCAGCCCTTATGCTCTCTTTTGTAGAGACCTACTGATTTCACTAGGGCTCTGTGTGGGCCTGGAGTCTGCCCATGCAAAAGAGATTGCAGGAGTGAGGCCTAAGACAATGCACTGAACAGCTTGAGTGAGGTGCAAGGCAGAGGTGCTGTTAGTACTGAGCTGTTTGTGATGTGGTGTGGAGTTAGGGTGACCAGATAGTAAGTGTGAAAAATCATGATGGGGTGGGGGTAATAGGCGCCTATATAAGACAAAGCCCCAAATATCGGGACTGTCCCTATAAATCAGGACATCTGGTCAACCTATGTGGGGTTTCTGGGGCACAGAACAGGGCTATCCAGACCCTCCAACCCTAGTTCCTCCTGTAGGGATCACTGAGCTCCTAGCATATCACCGCCCTGTATACAGAAAACAAAGAATTAAGAGTTGTTTTTAAACAACACAACCTTTAAGCCAACACCTGCTAGCAGGAAACATGAAGCAAGGCCTTACAATGTGCTTCTAGGAACCAGTTTACAATCAGCTGGCAAGCCAAATGTAGGGAGGGCAAGCATGTTTCAGCTGCAGCATCCCACAGTGTGAAAGCCATTGTACTAAAGCACTTTGCAGCACTACTGTCCTAGCTTCCAAGCCTGGGCAAAAGCTGCTGCATACCTGCCCAAAGGCTAGGCTTCTTTGTCTCTCTTTATTAATTCTGTTTGTTAGCCTGCTTTATGGGTTCCCTTTGTAAACTGACTTTGATTGGTCAATGTCTGCAGTAAATTACCCAGCCCTTAGGATATCTGAGGATTTTATCCTCCTTACAGGCCACGTGGTATTTCCAACAACCTCAAAGAAAACCCTCCAGACACACAAACAAAGCCACCCTGAGAATAAAACTACAGAGCCCTGACTTCCTTGCTGGGGATTCCATGCTTGCCTTCCACTCCAACCCTCCAGCATCACCCTCGTTGCATTCATGCCCTCCCAGGAGCCCACGCTGCTCTGTGCTCAGTTGCAGGCAATGAAATCAAACAGTGCATTAGCAGCTTCTTAATAGGCTTACTTGGTGGAACCCAGCTTCCTTCATTAATCCAGAAAATAAGGGTTCTTTTCATAGTTTTGGGAAGCTAATTATTTAAATGGTGGGAATTAAAGATCATCAGATACTGGAGACAGATTTTGGTTTTGCTCCCCTGGGGGTCAGGGAGCCTGGTTTTTCACAGGTGTGCAACATGATACCATGTGACTGCAGTAAAGGGAGCAGCAGTCCTCAGACTCCACTCTGTCACATGCTCAAATGTCTTTCTCTTGCCAGATAGAGTAGTTGTATTATTATAGTGACCATCCTTCCCTGTGCTTTTTGTCTGTATGCTGATCAGGTGGCACCGTGGCGCTGTCTTCGCTTCACACCCCCCCCCCAAAAAAAAGGTGTGTGTACCCCTGCCATAGGTGCCTTTGTGGTAGAATTACAGTGCCTTATCTCTACTGTGATTTTACAGTGGGTCATGTAGCGTGTTGGATAGCCTGCTGTAAAAACCACCTCTTTTGCAGTGAAGACTGAGGGCTTGTCTATACAAACACGAAGTTGGTGAGAAGCTGGGGTGTGAATCTACCTTGTACTAGCCTGCCACATGGTAGCCTCCCATTTCAAAGCAGAGTAGATCAAAGCGGACTAGGGAACTTTGAGTGCATGGCAGCAGGATCTACACAGACACTTAATATGTGTGGAAGGCTAGTGCAAGGTAGATTTACATCCCAGCGTGCTGCGAACCAAGTGTTCTATACAGAAGCTTCCAGCCTCACGTAGTTCTGGGATGGTGCATTACCTTTGACAATCACTATGCTCAGAGGAGGACTTGGGTTGAGCAGTGCTGGCTAGCAAATCTAGCAAAGGGACCTTCCCTTGGCTTGAGGAATAGGAAATGCACAGGGCCATAATGCCAGGAGGAGCGGGTGGGAAAGCATAGACAGTGACCATGACATCATTTTAAACAAAGATTTTATTGCATAACGATTTTCAAAGAGAGATGGATGCTTAACACTCCCTTGTGCCTTTGAAAATCTCCCCAAAAAAGGCTGATGGGGATCCACTGATGTCATGGTCAATATTTGTATCCTAAAGAAAATGGTATTAGTTCTGTTCATAGAACTGTAGGACTGGAAGGGACCTAGAGAGGTCTTCCAGTCCAGTCCCCTGCACTCATGGCAGGACTAAGTGTTATCTAGAACAGGGGTGGGCAAACTTTTTGGCCTGAGGGCCACATCGGGGAATAGAAATTGTATGGCAGGCCATGAATGCTCAAAAAATTGGGGTTCGAATGCAGGAGGGGGTGAGGGCTCTGGTTGGGGGTGCAGGCTCTTGGTTGGGGCTGGGGATGAGGAGTTTGGGGTGCAGGAGGGTGCTCCATGCTGGGATCAAGGGCTTTGGAGAGTGGGATGGGGATCAGAGCTGGGGTAGGGGGTTGGGGCATAGGGAGAGGCTCAGAGGTGCAGGCGCCGAGTGACGCTTACCTCAAGTGGCTCCCGGAAGCAGTGGCATGTCCCTTCTTCAACTCCTACACATGGAGCGGCCTCTGACCCTTGGAAGGCCATGTGGCTGCTTCCAGGAGCCGCGTGGTACAGCCCCCAACGATGCCAGAGTGGGGCCAAGCCGCATGGTGCGGCCCCCAACCTGGCACCTCGGCTGGAGCACCAGAGCGGGGCAAGCCCCAGACCTCACTCCCCATCAGGAGCTCGTGGGCCAGCTTAAAACGGCTCGCAGGCCGGATCCGGCCTGCGGGTCATAGTTTGCCAACCCCTGATCTCGACCATCCCTGAGATGTTTGTCTAACCTGCTCTTAAAAATATCCAGTGATGGAGATTCCACAACCTCCCTAGGCAATTTATTACAGTGCTTAACCACCCTGACAATTGGAAGTTTTTCCTAATGTCCTACCTAAACCACCCTTGCTGCAATTTAAGCCCATTGCGTCTTCTCCTATCCTCAGAGGCTAATGAGAACATTTTTTCTCCCTCTTCCTCTTGTAACAACCTTTTATGTACCTGAAAACTGTTATCATGTCCCCTCTCAATCTTCTCTTCTCCAGACTAAACAAACCCAATTTTTTCAATCTTTCCTCATAGGTCATGTTTTCTAACCTTTATCATTTTTGTTGCTCTTCTCTGGACCTTTCCCAGTTTGTCCACATCTTTCCTTAAATGTCACTGGATGGATCCATAGCTCCATGTAAACAGCCTGCAGAGAAACAGATTTTTTAATTCTTCTAGATATATACCCTGTGCTGTCTTCTGAGTGAACTTTACTATGTGTTCATTTGGAGCCAGATCCTGCAGTATTGTCTGAGTGTAACTGATTTGATTAATACCAGGGTGAAATTCTGGCTCATTTAAATCAAAGGCAAAACTCTCACTGAGTTCAGACAGGGCCAGGATTTCACCCCAGGACAGCATTAAGGAAGTTCTAATGAATGGGTTCCAGAAAGAAGGGCAACCCTTTCTGTTTATCTAGGTTGATTACATCCTTCAGCATCTCACTCATCCTCCCATCCTATCCCTCAGAGTATAACATCTCTTGGTGGTACCTGTGCAGATGGGCTAAGATTGTACAGCTTGGATGGAGCCCCACTCACTGTGTGCTGTGTGGTAGATTTCCAAAGCTGCTCCTCTTCCCCTTTATACAATGACAGTACCATGTGGAAATCTGGCGGTCATCAGATGCTTCTGTTAATGGATCAGAATGCAAACAAAAATTAATTAATTATGGGAAGAAGGTAAAGCTGGGACTAGTATAAGATTATTTAGCTCAGTAACTGGGTTAATGCTCATTTACCAAAAACCAGAGGAAACATTCTATACTCATTTCAGTAACATTTCAGATCATGTTTGCAATAAATATTTTTTAAATAAAAAAACTCACATATTTTTGCCAAAAATGAAAAATTTCAACAAAGTCAACAACCTTTCACAAAAAAAATTGTTTAAAAACAAAGGCCATTTTTCATCACAAACTTTTTATTCAAACTATTTCAACCAGCTTGAGTAATGTCATATATAGCCGCGTCACCATCCTGACTGTAAATGCTGCATGTGCCAGTCAGAAATGTAGAACGCCTAGGGTAGGTTTTCACTGCAGAGTTAACTCAAGTTATCTACACTTGAGTTACTTCTTTTGATGTAGCCTTGCTCAAATGAGATTGGCCACACTTGAGATAACACTTGAGTTGCTGTGTCCACATTGGCACTGCAGTCATTCATGTATGTCTCAAAGGCTTCTGGGGGCACATCACATGGTTCTTTGTGCTTCCCTAAGCTGAGCTGCTCTATGACGTCTTTCCCAGTGAATTTTAAGAGAACTTGTCTGTTCTTTCTTGCCAAGTGTGGAGAACTGTGAGAAGGTACTGGAGGACTAGCTGTGTTTCTTGTTCAGCAAGCTGGGGATTAACATGAAAGGACTCCATGTTTGTAAAACTAAATGGATTCTTTATTAGGAGAATTGTTTACAGAGATGCTGCAGCTGCAGCTAGCATTCCAGCCATGTGCACACAGACTTTTCTTCTTGGTGCCTCCTCTTCTCTCCTGCAACCTGTACTTTAGCTTCTCTGTGTTTAAATAGACATGGGTTTGTATTAGCAGTATTAGGATACTCTAAAAAAAACAAAACAAGTGATAATTGTAAAGAAACTCATTAAAATGATTTAATGTTAAATTGATCAAAAGAATTGTAAACAGGCCAAATTCAGAGGTGATGTGTAAATTGCACACTAGTTTGACAAGATAAAGGAGTCTGAGTATAAGACCTTGTCTACACATATGTGAATGTAGCCCTTCCAGCCAACCATGGGCGACAGGTATCATAGGCCAGGGGAGGCTAAGCATCTCCTAACCCAGGCTGTGGCCACGGCCCAGTCCGAGGCCACGCTCTGGCTCCCCCTCTCCCCCTAAGCAAGCGGGGACTCAGCTTGGGTCGGTGGCCTGGAGCTGCAGCTTGGCTAGCTGGCGGCCAGTGGCGGCCCAGGGCACTTTGGTCCAGGAGTTGTCTCAGGGCCGGCCAGTCAGCAGCTTGAGGGTCTGGAGGGACAATCAGGGGTCAGGTGGGCAGGCACTCAGGGCCCAGGGGTCAGGTTGAGTGGGTTGGTGCTTGGGGCCGGCCGTCGGACTCAGGGGTTAGGCTGCCATTCAGGGCCAGAAGGTGGCCCAGGGGTTGGGCTGGTGCTCGGGGGCCACCAGCAGCCCAGGGCGGTTTGGCCAGTGCTCCTTCAGACGTGGTTTAGGTGGGGGGCCCTTAGGGCTCTGGCAGATGAGGATGGGCAGAAGCAGCATGGCTGGGGGAGCTAGCCTCCATGAAGGAGGCGTTCATATGCCGCCCATGCAGCCAACTCCAACGTACACCTTCTTTCAGCTCTCAGAGCTAAATTCTGCACTCAGCTACCCATCTGTAGTTCCTCGTAGGGGCCATATCCTCAGCTGGTAGAAATGATCTGATTAATTGTATTGATTACACAGTGCTTTATAAACATCAGTATCCATGCCCCTGTGTGATAGGTAAGTAGTGTTATCTCATTTATAGAGGGGAAATCTGAGGCAGAGAAGTGAAGTGACTTGCTAAAGGCCACAGAGGGAGTCAGTGTCAGAGCTGAGATTAGAATGCAAAATCCTTTGCTCTCAGTCCCCTATTTAGTGTCATGCTTTCGAGCTATTGAGCTGTCACTCCTGGTAGCCAGAAGTCAAACTGGTTGCTCCGCAGAGTCAGCTCAGTTGCAAGCAGCCATCTTGGAGGACGTGCCATCAGCAACGCCCCAATGGCCACGAATTCATTGTGGGTCCTCCCAAAAGTAGAGGAGCCTCAGGACATGGTTTTCATGGATGGATGAGGATCAGGAACCAGATTGAATACCCGATCAGGAACCTTAGTGAAAATTCAAAGACTAATATTCAACCCTAGCAATGGGGTTCTATTGGCGTATAGTTTGATGGACATCTCCCCAACAGAAACAAATTAGGGACTTTGTTTTTATTTAAAACAACTGAAAAATAACTGTTGTGGTTAGCCCCGACATTCCTCAATCTCCCAAATCAGAAGTGGGGACCATAGCAGCAGGCTTTGCAGATCTCCAGGGCCAGGACTGATTATCCTTTATTCCTTCCAGTGGATCTCAGGCTTTGCAGTGTTCGGCTTGTTCACTGGCTCATTCTGCCTGCTCATTGCTGTCAGAACTGTGTGTGACCTACAGGCATAGGATATTGGGTGCTTTCTATAGACTACAGGGTGCTATCTAATCACATTTTGTCATATGAATCCATGATAATGTCTGTTTTCCCCCTACCTGTTTAAGGAGGCTGTTTATGCCTGTGGTGATACATGCATAGCCCAATTACTGAAAATACTTGCTTATTTAGTTAGATTTATCAAAATCTCTAGTCCCCCATCCAATGATCTGAGTGTCTGTCCCATGAATTAGAATACCCAACACAAAGCACAGTAGAACGGACTGCTTAGCACAATAAATAAATTTCCATCATCTAATAGGATCATAATAACAAAAAGCAACCTCATCCCTCAGTGACAGTGCTAGCCCATTGTGGGCCCTTAGCAGGAATATTCCCTCCCCCGCACAATACTAAAACAGGCTAGGTCTTATAATAAAAAGTGAGTACTCAGGGCCCTAAGCAATTGCTTAGTCTGTTTATGCCTAGCTTTGGCTCTGACTCAGCCTACCCTGTTCCCTGAAGCCTAGGAAAATGGATGGGCATTGCAGTGTTCCTGTGTGCATAACAAATCCAGGTCCCGGAGTACCAAAGGGAGAGCGAGTTCCAAAGTCCAGCACCTGTCACTGGAGAATGTCCTATTATCGGCTCCCTCCAATTGACATTGAAGGGGCTTCTGTCAGTTGCCTCCACTAATCTCACAGGCAGCACCCTGGCACAGAAAAAAAAGTAATCTTCTGTAACATTTCTTTATGACAATCTGTGACTAACAAAACTAACAGCTTCATTGTCTCAGTCCTACCATCCTGTAGTGGCGTGCAAAAGACTCGTGCAAGATGCTGAGCCCACTAGCCTCAAGCCAGCAAATTGCACAAGTCCATTGGTAGCCCCATTGAAGTCAATACTGGGACCAGAGTGCTCAGCACCTTGCAGGATGGAGCCTAAAAAGACCAAATGCAGGCTTTACTGCACACTCTTCTCAACCTCAAATAAGGTTTTCAGTCAAAAGTCCTAGCAAAAACCTTGATGCTGTTCAAATGTCTAGGAGCCTCCAAGGGACAGGGTTAATTTTCACCTGAGAAAATTAAAACAGGACATCCTTTTTGTGTATGAATATTGTGTAAACACTCAGCGGAAAAGCATATCTAGGGGATAAAATGAGACTTGCTGCTTCATGTTCCTGGTTGATCTGCAAAGCCCAGGAGCCTGCCCTCTGGGATGGCATGGCTCTAGGATTCAGTTGCTTTTCTTTCCCATATGGAATAATTTTGCTTCTTCCCAGCTGAGATATCATGTAACACCGGTGGCTCTCTAGAGGCAAAGTTGCTGCATGTTTGCCGTATGCTTAGCTACTGTATTTATAGTCCATCATAATTCAGGGGCAAGCGCCAATTTGCATAATCTTCAGGGCTTTAAAATTAAAAATTCCTCCAACAGACGTAAGTGTGACTGGTGCCGCTTCCTGCTCCCTGGGGCAAATCTTTTCCCAATCTGTCTGCTGCACCAAAAAAGTTACAGTCTAGAAATGTTCCTGAGCTATGCCCAAGAGTAATTTAAACTAGAGCAAGCTTGTAAACTCTTGTGTATATAGCAAGGAGGTTGTGATTTGACAATTACTACATGACAAAAATATGTCACCATTTTCTACTCTTATTTTGTTTTGACTGCCATTTAGCTATGTTATGCCACCTTCACTGTGTGGGTTGTAACAACTGAAAGATATTAGTAGAATGAGAAACTTTTATACTGCAAAGTTACTGATGTGTTCTCAAGATAGAAAGCACAAGGACTAACAACTTGATGGTCCACTGATCCCTTCTTCTAGATCTTTGTTCAAGCTCTGGCAGCACTCATTGAGTAAGCACTTGATCTCAACAAGCCTGAGGAGCTGTCCTTATATATAATTTTGAGACAAATTCTTACTGTGATTTCTATGATTTACAGGTTTCAGAGTAGCAGCCGTGTTAGTCTGTATTCGCAAAAGAAAAGGAGTACTTGTGGCACCTTAGAGACTAACAAATTTATTAGAGCATAAGCTTTCGTGAGCTACAGCTCACTTCATCGGATGCATTGAGCTGTAGCTCACGAAAGCTTATGCTCTAATAAATTTGTTAGTCTCTAAGGTGCAACAAGTACTCCTTTTCTTTCTATGATTTAGTAGCTCAGTACCACACCAGATTATTATAGCTGGTGGTGGTTGGCTATGTTCTCTGTGGAGGAGGTCACTGCAGAGGAAATAATGTGCCAGAAAGAATTTCAGGGAATTTAAAGCTTGAAAACATAGGCCGACATTTTCAAAAGTGTTCACTAATTTTCAGTGTCTCAATTTTTGGACACCTGACTTAAAATTCTTCAGAGATGATGAGTACCCTCAACTACCATTGACATCACTGGTGTTGTCAGTAGCAATGAAGATTGGACAGCGTGTGTCTCACATTCAGCACCCAAAATCAACAGTGTTGAAAATGTTCCTATTTGAATTGCACAGATATCTGCTGAAAGTTTTTGGCTTGCTAAATGCAGCTGATATTCATACTATTTGGCAAATGAATTATTCAGTTTGCCTGTCCATCACATTGAAGCACATGCTATCATGTAAGAACAGCTTGCTAATGAAAGGTGATGTGCGAGTTCTACCAGCACACAAAATACACTATGCCTTTTGCAGCACCTACTGAAGGGAGGAGGGAACTGCTTATTGCAGTCAGTAGGCTGACACCACATGATGACAGATGAGAAGCACAGCTACCCATGAAATAATGTCACATGTTGTAAGTTTTGCCAGTGAATGTGCTTCTACAACATGTAGTCCCCCCCCCCCCCAATGATCGCAGGTAATGTACTGGTTTGATTTACAGTGATGGGAACTAGGATAAATGACTAGCTAGTCTAAGGCTATGGAGAACAGGCACATTGTCAGAGAGAGAGAGAGACCACTGGAAGTTTAAAGATTGGCTTCTGAATTAAAACTAATTGATAGAATTATTTGATGGCTCTTTTGTAGCTGGATGAGAAAGATCCAAGAGAACTCAGTTTTATCATTTATTTCCTTCTTTAATTTTAACAGATGATATCTGAGTGCCGTCATAGCTTGCATGAATTTTCTTTTGAGGCAGCTGCTAGTTGCTTGATTAATAAATGTATAGTATATTTTCTGTTGGTTTTTCATTGCTAAAGATTTATAGATCTTAAGATCAAGGTTATTTTTAAAAACTGTGTTTGACATTTCTTAGGTGAGATGTCTCTTTCAAATATGTCTGTTACAGATTTGCTGTTCAGATCAAGATAGTATGCTTATTAAACAGCATGCCTGAGCATGGAATATGAGACATTTCTTTGGTTTTGTGTTGCTCTGTGATGGTAAGAGAAACATACAATAGCTAATGTGTTTAAGGCAGAATTCAGCTCCCAGTGAAGTCAATGGGAATTTTGTCAGTGATTTTATGGGAGCAGGATCGGGCCATTAGTGAATTTGTAGTTTTTCCTCCCTGGTCCTTTTTGTGGAATTAACATTGGGGCATCTTTGCCATATCTGAAAGAGTTTGGTTTTATTTTAGTTCACACATGATAAAGTCAGTATACAGGCGCCCCCTTGCTGTTCCTTACATTTATAAGTGACCTTATCAGACTGCAGAGAATGTGAGATGTCTTGGCAAACTATATGGTAGTTTTGTGATACAGTGAAATGGGTTAACATTGAGACCATCAAATTAGTGTTTTCATTGAAGACAACAGGGTGCCACACAGATGCAGAGGACTGCCCACATAGCTGTCATTGCAGGATTGGGGCCTAGGAATCTAGTTATGACTCATGAGGGCTCTGGTGTGTTAGGGTGAGTGGGTGGTGGAAGAAGTGTACTGCTCAAACAACTGTGACTGAAAGTATTGTTTTTGCATAAGACAGAAGCAAACATTATATCAGGGATGGAGGGCATTGTGGGGGAAGCATGTGCAGCAGCACTATTTGCTGTTATTATTTTATTATTATTATGGTTATTATTTTAAAAATCATAGCCTGTACTCCCACAGTGATGGCCTTCTAGTGACAGTTATTATATGGGGGTCAAGGGAAGGACTTGGTATCATCCTCAGCTGCCCGTTGGCTTTGTGGAATAGGAATTTCACCACAGAGGCTAAGAACTGCTTGAGCCATGAAGACTGAACTGCTCCTGTTATCCCTATAGGAAGTTACCCCCAGATCCTGGGCACAGTGGCAGGGAAGAGTGTGGGAAGTTTGCTCTGCTGCAGGCCTGTAGATAAACAGAGAACTTCATTCACTGGGGCTGTCAACACAATGCATTTCACCAGTATTAAATTTCACAATTATTTTAAAATGGAAATATACATATTATTTGCAAATAGCTTATTAAATAATTTGCAATAATTTTCACACAACAGTGACTAAGTATCCCTTATTTCTTTTTTCAAATAGTGGAAACTCCAGATAACATGAGACAAAATTCTGCCCTGTGATATGCAGTCATAATTCTCTTTGACTTCAATGAGAGTTGAACCCACAGGCCTGAGAGCAGAATTAAGCCTCACAGTGCTTTATGTATTAAAAAGCCTGATATAGCAGTTTCAGCTGAGTTTAATGTTTGGGATCCCTACAAAAAGTGCTTAAATAATAGCATGAACTGAAAAAGATTGGCAAACCAAGTGCTTTAGCACTACCTTTCTTATTGCACAATCTTCCCATTGCTAGTGCAAGAACGATGTCCTCTGTAGCACCTGCTGTCTGAAACAGCCTCCGGTTTCCCTCTACCTCTATCTCTACAAATGTCTGCCAAAAGCCTGTCGTTTCCCCCTCTTATCTATGTCCGTTGTCTCCCTCCACTGTTATGTAACTCTGTAAGTATATTAACTCTGTAGTGTGTGGCAAATACAATCTGTAAGAGCTGTGTATAGGTCCAAATATTTTTGTGTTTTTTCACTGGCTTGTCATTTCCTTATGTATTAATTTAGAGGATAGGGCTGAAGTAATACCAGAACTGGTCATATCATGGTTTGCCATGGTATGGCATTTAGCATATCAGTGCCATAAAATGATGAGATCTTATTGTATTAGGCTCCATAAATGGTTCTTAAAGGTTGAAAACAAACACACATTTTAAAATATTGGAGCTCATTTTGGTTTCCCCTGAGCATCAAGATTTGAATTCCTAAGGCTCATGCATACATAAACTTGCAGCTTATGTGAAAAAAGCTACAGCACAACTCTGATTTCAGAGTGTATAATGCATGGTGCTCCTTGTGGCCAGGAGAAGTTAATAAACCAGGGGCTGTATTTATGTAGTTGTGTTGTGTGGTTAAAGGAGGGAAACCCAGCCACGAGAGAGCCCTCTCCATCTGCATGTGCTCCGAATTATTCAGTTGTTGTGGAGCCATAGACTGCCAACCTGGGCCTACCCATAGGCCAGTGACACAAGCAACATGCTAACTGGGTGTGGAGGGCATCTTGGGCCTGGGGCAAGGTAGAACAGCTCTATGGCCCATGGTGGGCGCTGTGGCGTGGCAGAGTGGCTCTGTGACTCGTGATGGGTGCTGTGGGCCTGTGGTGGATGCTGTGGCAGGGCAGAGCAGCGCTGTAGGCCGGTGGGGGGGCAGAGCGGCTATATGGCGGGCATCGTGGGCCAGAGCAGCGCTATAGGCCTGTGGTGGGGCAGAGCAGCTCTGTGGTGGGTGCCGTGGGCCCGTGGTGCGGCACAGCAGCGCTATAGGCCTGTGGTGGGGCAGAGCGGCTGTATGGCGGGTGCCATGGGCCCGTGGTGGGGCACAGCAGCGCTATAGGCCTGTGGTGGGGCAGAGCGGCTGTGAGGCGGGTGCCGTGGGCCCATGGAGGGGCAGAGTGGCGCTATAGGCCTGTGGTGGGGCAGAGCGGCTTTGAGGCGAGTGCCGTGGGCCCGTGGTGGGGCAGAGCAGTGCAATAGGCCTGAGTTGGGGCAGAGCAGCTGTGAGACGGGTGCTGTGGGCCTGTGGTGGGGCATAGCAGCGCTATAGGCCTGTGGAGGGGCAGAGTGGCGCTGTGGCCTGTGGTGGGGCAGAGCGGCTGTGAGGCGGGTGCTGTGGGCCTGTGGTGGGGCAGAGCAGCGCTATAGGCCTGTGGTGGGGCAGAGCGGCTCTGAGGTGGGTGCCATGGGCCCGTGGTGGGGCACAGCAGCGCTATAGGCCTGTGGTGGGGCATAGTGGCTCTGAGGCGGGTGCCGTGAGCCCGTGGTGGGGCAGAGCAGCGCTATAGGCCTGTGGTGGGGCAGAGCGGCGCTGTGGACTGTGATGGCGGGTGCCGTGGGCCTGTGGCGGGGCAGAGCGGCGCTATAGGCCTGTGGTGGGGCAGAGCGGCTGTGAGGCGGGTGCCGTGGACCCGTGGTGGGGCAGAGCGGCGCTATAGGCCTGTGGTGGGGCAGAGCGGCGCTACAGGCCCGTGCTGGGGCAGAGCGGCGCTATAGGCCTGGGTGGGGTGAGCGGCAGAGCGGGCTGTGTGCGAGCGGGTATGGGGCTGTGCAGCGCTATAGGCTGTGGTGGGGCAGAGCGGCTGTGAGGCGGGTGCTGGGCCATGTGGTGGGGCAGGCGGCGCTATAGGCTGTGGGGGGCAGCGCGGCGCTGTGAGGCGGGTGCTGTGGGCCCGTGTGGGCAGAGCAGCGCTATAAGGCCTGTGGGTGGCGAGCGGCTGTGAGGCGGTGCCGGGGCCCGTGGTGGAGCAGAGCGGCGCTATAGGCCTGTGTGGTGGCAGAGCGGCGCTGTGGTCCTGTGAGGCGGGTGCCGTGGGCCTGTGGTGGGGCAGAGCGGCGCTATAGGCCTGTGGTGGGGCAGAGCGGCTGTGAGGCGGGTGCTGTGGGCCCGTGGTGGGGCAGAGCAGCGCTATAGGCCTGTGGTGGGGCAGAGCGGCGCTATAGGCCTGTGGTGGGGCAGAGCGGCTGTGAGGCAGGTGCCGTGGACCCGTGGTGGGGCAGAGCGGCGCTATAGGCCTGTGGTGGGGCAGAGCAGCGCTATAGGCCCGTGGTGGGGCAGAGCAGCGCTATAGGCCTGTGGTGGGGCAGAGCGGCTGTGAGGCAGGTGCCGTGGGCCCGTGGTGGGGCAGAGCGGCGCTATAGGCCTGTGGTGGGGCAGAGCGGCGCTGTGGCCTGTGAGGCGGGTGCCGTGGGCCCGTGGTGGGGCAGAGCGGCGCTGTGGCCTGTGAGGCGGGTGCTGTGGGCCCGTGGTGGGGCAGAGCGGCGCTATAGGCCTGTGGTGGGGCAGAGCGGCGCTGTGGCCTGTGAGGCGGGTGCCGTGGGCCTGTGGTGGGGCAGAGCGGCGCTATAGGCCCGTGGTGGGGCAGAGCGGCTGTGAGGCGGGTGCTGTGGGCCCGTGGTGGGGCAGAGCGGCGCTATAGGCCTGTGGTGGGGCAGAGCGGCTGTGAGGCGGGTGCCGTGGGCCCGTGGTGGAACAGAGCGGCGCTATAGGCCTGTGGTGGGGCAGAGCGGCTGTGAGGCAGGTGCTGTGGGCCCGTGGTGGGGCAGAGCGGCGCTGTGGCCTGTGAGGCAGGTGCCGTGGACCCGTGGTGGGGCAGAGCGGCGCTATAGGCCCGTGGTGGGGCAGAGCGGCTGTGAGGTGGGTGCCGTGGGCCTGTGGTGGGGCAGAGCGGCTGTGAGGCGGGTGCCGTGGGCCTGTGGTGGGGCAGGGCGGGTGCCGTGGGCCTGTGGTGGGGCAGAGCAGCGCTATAGGCCCGTAGTGGGGCAGAGCGGCTGTGAGGCGGGTGCTGTGGGCCCGTGGTGGGGCAGAGCGGCGCTATAGGCCCGTGGTGGGGCAGAGCGGCTGTGAGGCGGGTGCTGTGGGCCCGTGGTGGGGCAGAGCGGCTGTGAGGCGGGTGCTGTGGGCCCGTGGTGGGGCAGAGCGGCGCTATAGGCCTGTGGTGGGGCAGAGCGGCGCTGTGGCCTGTGAGGCGGGTGCCGTGGGCCTGTGGTGGGGCAGAGCGGCGCTATAGGCCCGTGGTGGGGCAGAGCGGCTGTGAGGCGGGTGCTGTGGGCCCGTGGTGGGGCAGAGCGGCGCTATAGGCCTGTGGTGGGGCAGAGCGGCTGTGAGGCGGGTGCCGTGGGCCCGTGGTGGGGCAGAGCGGCGCTGTGGCCTGTGAGGCAGGTGCCGTGGACCCGTGGTGGGGCAGAGCGGCGCTATAGGCCCGTGGTGGGGCAGAGCGGCTGTGAGGTGGGTGCCGTGGGCCTGTGGTGGGGCAGAGCGGCTGTGAGGCGGGTGCCGTGGGCCTGTGGTGGGGCAGAGCAGCGCTATAGGCCCGTGGTGGGGCAGAGCGGCTGTGAGGCGGGTGCTGTGGGCCCGTGGTGGGGCAGAGCGGCGCTATAGGCCCGTGGTGGGGCAGAGCGGCTGTGAGGCGGGTGCTGTGGGCCCGTGGTGGGGCAGAGCGGCGCTATAGGCCTGTGGTGGGGCAGAGCGGCTGTGAGGCGGGTGCCGTGGGCCTGTGGTGGGGCAGAGCGGCTGTGAGGCAGGTGCTGTGGGCCCGTGGTGGGGCAGAGCGGCGCTGTGGCCTGTGAGGCAGGTGCCGTGGACCCGTGGTGGGGCAGAGCGGCGCTATAGGCCTGTGGTGGGGCAGAGCGGCTGTGAGGCGGGTGCTGTGGGCCCGTGGTGGGGCAGAGCGGCGCTATAGGCCCGTGGTGGGGCAGAGCGGCTGTGAGGTGGGTGCCGTGGGCCTGTGGTGGGGCAGAGCGGCTGTGAGGCGGGTGCCGTGGGCCTCTGGTGGGGCAGAGCAGCGCTATAGGCCCGTGGTGGGGCAGAGCGGCTGTGAGGCGGGTGCTGTGGGCCCGTGGTGGGGCAGAGCGGCGCTATAGGCCCGTGGTGGGGCAGAGCGGCTGTGAGGCGGGTGCTGTGGGCCCGTGGTGGGGCAGAGCGGCGCTATAGGCCTGTGGTGGGGCAGAGCGGCTGTGAGGCGGGTGCCGTGGGCCTGTGGTGGGGCAGAGCGGCTGTGAGGCAGGTGCTGTGGGCCCGTGGTGAGGCAGAGCGGCGCTGTGGCCTGTGAGGCAGGTGCCGTGGACCCGTGGTGGGGCAGAGCGGCGCTATAGGCCTGTGGTGGGGCAGAGCGGCTGTGAGGCGGGTGCTGTGGGCCCGTGGTGGGGCAGAGCGGCGCTATAGGCCCGTGGTGGGGCAGAGCGGCTGTGAGGTGGGTGCCGTGGGCCCGTGGTGGGGCAGAGCGGCTGTGAGGCGGGTGCCGTGGGCCTGTGGTGGGGCAGAGCGGCTGTGAGGCGGGTGCCGTGGGCCCGTGGTGGGGCAGAGCGGCGCTATAGGCCTGTGGTGGGGCAGAGCGGCTGTGAGGCGGGTGCCGTGGGCCCGTGGTGGGGCAGAGCGGCACTATAGGCCTGTGGTGGGGCAGAGCGGCTGTGAGGCGGGTGCCGTGGGCCCGTGGTGGGGCAGAGCGGCGCTATAGGCCCGTGGTGGGGCAGAGCGGCTGTAAGGCGGGTGCCGTGGGCCCGTGGTGGGGCAGAGCGGCGCTATAGGCCCGTGGTGGGGCAGAGCGGCTGTGAGGCGGGTGCCGTGGGCCCGTGGTGGGGCAGAGCGGCGCTATAGGCCCGTGGTGGGGCAGAGCGGCTGTGAGGTGGGTGCCGTGGGCCCGTGGTGGGGCAGAGCGGCTGTGAGGCGGGTGCCGTGGGCCTGTGGTGGGGCAGAGCGGCTGTGAGGCGGGTGCCGTGGGCCTGTGGTGGGGCAGAGCGGCTGTGAGGCGGGTGCCGTGGGCCTGTGGTGGGGCAGAGCAGCGCTATAGGCCCGTGGTGGGGCAGAGCGGCTGTGAGGTGGGTGCCGTGGGCCTGTGGTGGGGCAGAGCGGCTGTGAGGCGGGTGCCGTGGGCCCGTGGTGGGGCAGAGCGGCGCTATAGGCCTGTGGTGGGGCAGAGCGGCTGTGAGGCGGGTGCCGTGGGCCCCGTGGTGGGGCAGAGCGGCGCTATAGGCCCGTGGTGGGGCAGAGCGGCTGTGAGGCGGGTGCCGTGGGCCCGTGGTGGGGCAGAGCGGCGCTATAGGCCTGTGGTGGGGCAGAGCGGCTGTGAGGCGGGTGCCGTGGGCCCGTGGTGGGGCAGAGCGGCGCTATAGGCCTGTGGTGGGGCAGAGCGGCTGTGAGGCGGGTGCCGTGGGCCCGTGGTGGGGCAGAGCGGCGCTATAGGCCTGTGGTGGGGCAGAGCGGCTGTGAGGCGGGTGCTGTGGGCCCGTGGTGGGGCAGAGCGGCGCTGTGGCCTGTGAGGCAGGTGCCGTGGACCCGTGGTGGGGCAGAGCGGCTGTGAGGCGGGTGCCGTGGGCCCGTGGTGGGGCAGAGCGGCGCTATAGGCCTGTGGTGGGGCAGAGTGGCTGTGAGGCGGGTGCCGTGGGCCCGTGGTGGGGCAGAGCGGCTGTGAGGCGGGTGCCGTGGGCCCGTGGTGGGGCAGAGCGGCGCTATAGGCCCGTGGTGGGGCAGAGCGGCGCTGTGGCCTGTGAGGCGGGTGCCGTGGGCCCGTGGTGGGGCAGAGCGGCGCTATAGGCCCGTGGTGGGGCAGAGCGGCTGTGAGGCGGGTGCCGTGGGCCCGTGGTGGGGCAGAGCGGCGCTATAGGCCCGTGGTGGGGCAGAGCGGCTGTGAGGCGGGTGCCGTGGGCCCGTGGTGGGGCAGAGCGGCGCTATAGGCCCGTGGTGGGGCAGAGCGGCGCTGTGGGCTGTGAGGCGGGTGCCGTGGGCCCGTGGTGGGGCAGAGCGGCGCTATAGGCCCGTGGTGGGGCAGAGCGGCTGTGAGGCGGGTGCCGTGGGCCCGTGGTGGGGCAGAGCGGCGCTATAGGCCCGTGGTGGGGCAGAGCGGCTGTGAGGCGGGTGCCGTGGGCCCGTGGTGGGGCAGAGCGGCGCTATAGGCCTGTGGTGGGGCAGAGCGGCTGTGAGGCGGGTGCCGTGGGCCCGTGGTGGGGCAGAGCGGCGCTATAGGCCCGTGGTGGGGCAGAGCGGCTGTGAGGCGGGTGCCGTGGGCCCGTGGTGGGGCAGAGCGGCGCTATAGGCCCGTGGTGGGGCAGAGCGGCGCTGTGGCCTGTGAGGCGGGTGCCGTGGGCCCGTGGTGGGGCAGAGCGGCGCTATAGGCCTGTGGTGGGGCAGAGCGGCTGTGAGGCGGGTGCCGTGGGCCCGTGGTGGGGCAGAGCGGCTGTGAGGCGGGTGCCGTGGGCCTGTGGTGGGGCAGAGTGGCTGTGAGGCAGGTGCCGTGGGCCCGTGGTGGGGCAGAGCGGCGCTATAGGCCTGTGGTGGGGCAGAGCGGCTGTGAGGCGGGTGCCGTGGGCCCGTGGTGGGGCAGAGCGGCGCTATAGGCCTGTGGTGGGGCAGAGCGGCTGTGAGGCGGGTGCCGTGGGCCCGTGGTGGGGCAGAGCGGCGCTGTGGCCTGTGAGGCGGGTGCCGTGGGCCCGTGGTGGGGCAGAGCGGCGCTGTGGCCTGTGAGGCGGGTGCCGTGGGCCCGTGGTGGGGCAGAGCGGCGCTATAGGCCCGTGGTGGGGCAGAGCGGCTGTGAGGCGGGTGCCGTGGGCCCGTGGTGGGGCAGAGCGGCGCTATAGGCCCGTGGTGGGGCAGAGCGGCTGTGAGGCGGGTGCCGTGGGCCCGTGGTGGGGCAGAGCGGCGCTATAGGCCTGTGGTGGGGCAGAGCGGCTGTGAGGCGGGTGCCGTGGGCCCGTGGTGGGGCAGAGCGGCGCTATAGGCCCGTGGTGGGGCAGAGCGGCTGTGAGGCGGGTGCCGTGGGCCCGTGGTGGGGCAGAGCGGCGCTATAGGCCCGTGGTGGGGCAGAGCGGCTGTGAGGCGGGTGCCGTGGGCCCGTGGTGGGGCAGAGCGGCGCTATAGGCCCGTGGTGGGGCAGAGCGGCTGTGAGGCGGGTGCCGTGGGCCCGTGGTGGGGCAGAGCGGCGCTGTGGCCTGTGAGGCGGGTGCCGTGGGCCCGTGGTGGGGCAGAGCGGCGCTGTGGCCTGTGAGGCGGGTGCCGTGGGCCCGTGGTGGGGCAGAGCGGCGCTATAGGCCCGTGGTGGGGCAGAGCGGCTGTGAGGCGGGTGCCGTGGGCCCGTGGTGGGGCAGAGCGGCGCTATAGGCCCGTGGTGGGGCAGAGCGGCTGTGAGGCGGGTGCCGTGGGCCCGTGGTGGGGCAGAGCGGCGCGATAGGCCCGGGGTGGGGCAGAGCGGCTGTGAGGCGGGTGCCGTGGGCCCGTGGTGGGGCAGAGCGGCGCTATAGGCCCGTGGTGGGGCAGAGCGGCTGTGAGGCGGGTGCCGTGGGCCCGTGGTGGGGCAGAGCGGCGCTATAGGCCTGTGGTGGGGCAGAGCGGCTGTGAGGCGGGTGCCGTGGGCCCGTGGTGGGGCAGAGCGGCGCTATAGGCCCGTGGTGGGGCAGAGCGGCTGTGAGGCGGGTGCCGTGGGCCCGTGGTGGGGCAGAGCGGCTGTGAGGCGGGTGCCGTGGGCCCGTGGTGGGGCAGAGCGGCGCTGTGGCCTGTGAGGCGGGTGCCGTGGGCCCGTGGTGGGGCAGAGCGGCGCTGTGGCCTGTGAGGCGGGTGCCGTGGGCCCGTGGTGGGGCAGAGTGGCGCTATAGGCCCGTGGTGGGGCAGAGCGGCTGTGAGGCGGGTGCCGTGGGCCCGTGGTGGGGCAGAGCGGCTGTGAGGCGGGTGCCGTGGGCCCGTGGTGGGGCAGAGCGGCGCTGTGGCCTGTGAGGCGGGTGCCGTGGGCCCGTGGTGGGGCAGAGCGGCGCTGTGGCCTGTGAGGCGGGTGCCGTGGGCCCGTGGTGGGGCAGAGCGGCGCTATAGGCCCGTGGGGGGGGCAGAGCGGCTGTGAGGCGGGTGCCGTGGGCCCGTGGTGGGGCAGAGCGGCTGTGAGGCGGGTGCCGTGGGCCCGTGGTGGGGCAGAGCGGCGCTGTGGCCTGTGAGGCGGGTGCCGTGGGCCCGTGGTGGGGCAGAGCGGCGCTGTGGCCTGTGAGGCGGGTGCCGTGGGCCCGTGGTGGGGCAGAGCGGCGCTATAGGCCTGTGGTGGGGCAGAGCGGCTGTGAGGCGGGTGCTGTGGGCCTGTGGTGGGGCAGAGCGGCGCTGTGGCCTGTGAGGCAGGTGCCGTGGACCCGTGGTGGGGCAGAGCGGCTGTGAGGCGGGTGCCGTGGGCCCGTGGTGGGGCAGAGCGGCGCTATAGGCCTGTGGTGGGGCAGAGCGGCTGTGAGGCGGGTGCTGTGGGTCCGTGGTGGGGCAGAGCGGCGCTATAGGCCCGTGGTGGGGCAGAGCGGCGCTATAGGTCTGTGGTGGGGCAGAGCGGCTGTGAGGCGGGTGCCGTGGGCCCGTGGTGGGGCAGAGCGGCGCTATAGGCCTGTGGTGGGGCAGAGTGGCTGTGAGGCGGGTGCCGTGGGCCCGTGGTGGGGCAGAGCGGCGCTATAGGCCCGTGGTGGGGCAGAGCGGCGCTGTGGCCTGTGAGGCGGGTGCCGTGGGCCCGTGGTGGGGCAGAGCGGCGCTATAGGCCCGTGGTGGGGCAGAGCGGCTGTGAGGCGGGTGCCGTGGGCCCGTGGTGGGGCAGAGCGGCGCTATAGGCCCGTGGTGGGGCAGAGCGGCTGTGAGGCGGGTGCCGTGGGCCCGTGGTGGGGCAGAGCGGCGCTATAGGCCCGTGGTGGGGCAGAGCGGCTGTGAGGCGGGTGCCGTGGGCCCGTGGTGGGGCAGAGCGGCTGTGAGGCGGGTGCCGTGGGCCCGTGGTGGGGCAGAGCGGCGCTGTGGCCTGTGAGGCGGGTGCCGTGGGCCCGTGGTGGGGCAGAGCGGCGCTGTGGCCTGTGAGGCGGGTGCCGTGGGCCCGTGGTGGGGCAGAGCGGCGCTATAGGCCCGTGGTGGGGCAGAGCGGCTGTGAGGCGGGTGCCGTGGGCCCGTGGTGGGGCAGAGCGGCTGTGAGGCGGGTGCCGTGGGCCCGTGGTGGGGCAGAGCGGCGCTGTGGCCTGTGAGGCGGGTGCCGTGGGCCCGTGGTGGGGCAGAGCGGCGCTGTGGCCTGTGAGGCGGGTGCCGTGGGCCCGTGGTGGGGCAGAGCGGCGCTATAGGCCTGTGGTGGGGCAGAGCGGCTGTGAGGCGGGTGCTGTGGGCCTGTGGTGGGGCAGAGCGGCGCTGTGGCCTGTGAGGCAGGTGCCGTGGACCCGTGGTGGGGCAGAGCGGCTGTGAGGCGGGTGCCGTGGGCCCGTGGTGGGGCAGAGCGGCGCTATAGGCCTGTGGTGGGGCAGAGCGGCTGTGAGGCGGGTGCCGTGGGCCCGTGGTGGGGCAGAGCGGCGCTATAGGCCCGTGGTGGGGCAGAGCGGCTGTGAGGCGGGTGCCGTGGGCCCGTGGTGGGGCAGAGCGGCGCTATAGGCCCGTGGTGGGGCAGAGCGGCTGTGAGGCGGGTGCCGTGGGCCCGTGGTGGGGCAGAGCGGCGCTATAGGCCCGTGGTGGGGCAGAGCGGCGCTATAGGCCTGTGTGTCGAGGGGGGGATGTATCCTGCCCCGCAGGAGAAAGGGGGCAGCAGCTCCCGCGCCCAGCCTCTACCCCCTCCCCCTCCTTCCTTTCAGGAAATCACTGGGGTAACAGAGAAGCTGCAGGGATAAGCGGATATGACAGCAGCTCTGCCCCGCAACGCAGCCTGATGCTGTGGGCGGCTCCACCCTGACAGCTCCGTTGAGCCAATCCCTTTAGTCCTCTGCCTCGCCACGGGAGCTCCGCGGCCAATCCGGCAGCGCCGATTGCAACACAGGCCCCGCCTCTCTCTCCTCATTGGTGTACTTGCGTTGTCCATCATCTTGTCAGTGCCCGCCTTTTCCCCCAGGGACGCGTTGGATAGGGCGACGCGCCAAGGAGACGCCGGAGGAGGCGTAGCCCAAGCCTGGAGGGACAGGCGTCCGACCAACGGTCGCGCTCCTTCCCTCGCCTCCCACCCCAATAGCGGAGGGGCGGAGGGGCCGGCCAACACCGCCCCCTGCCCCTTCCCTGTTGGTCGGTCCCACTCCGGGCCTGGCGGGCTAGGTTGAGTTCGCAGCTAGGGCCATTAAACGCTGCGGGGGGAGGGGGAGCGATTTAAAGAGACAGAAGCCGAGCAGGCGGCCGGCTGGGGGAGCGGCAGCGGCGGCGGCGGCGGACGAGCCCCCGCCCCCTCGCGGCAGCACCTCCGTCGCCAGGGTCTCCCCGAGCCCCACCGCCTCCCAGCGGCCTCCATGAGTTAACGGCGGCGGCGGCCACTCTGGGGGCGGCAGCGGCCGCCGCCTCCTCCTCGCGCGCCCCATCTTTGTGCGCTGCCGCCCGGCCGCCGCGCTTTGTTCGGCGCCGGCGGGAGGAGCGGGGGGGGGGAGCCCGGCCCTCGGGGCGAGCCGCTCCCCGCGCCCCGCCGCAGCTCGCGGGGGCGGGGGAGGCCGCGCCGCCGGAGCCAGCGGCGGGCGGCGTGAGGGGGCCGGCGCCTGGGAGCGAGCGCGCGAGCGGCGGCGGCCCCGTCCCGTGTCCGTGCGGCTGCGAGGGGGAAGGGGCCGGCTCGCTGCCCGCCGGCCCGGCCCGTCTGCGGGCGGATTGATGAGGGGGGGTCGGACATGAGTCCGCCGGCCGCCGGGTGCTGCCATGTGACCGGCTTCAAGGTGGAGAACTGGAAGCAGAACCTGCGGGCGATCTACCAGTGCTTCGTGTGGAGCGGCTCGGCCGAGACCAGGAAGCGCAAGGTACCGGGGCTGGCGGGGGGGGGAGCGGCGCGCGTCCCTCCGCCTCAGCCCGCGGGGCCGGGCCACACCCCGCTCCGCCCAACCCGGCGGGCCCCGATCCCGGGGGGGCGGCTCCGCCCCTGCCTGACCCGCACCCGGGGGGGGGGCGCCTCCGGCCTCCTATAGCGGGGAAGGGGCTGCCCAGCCCCGCCGCGGGGCGAGGGGGTGAAGGGACAATCGGGGGGGGGGGCAAGCGCCGTTCAGCCCCCCCCCCCCCCAGTGAGCACGGGAGGGGACGCAGGGGATTCCCTCCAACACCTGCCCCGGGTGGAGGGGCTGGGCTGGTGGGGGAGGCTGCCGCAAGGGCTTTCCTCTCCCATCCCAGGGGTGGGAGGCTGGGCCGAGCGCCGCCGCCGCCGCCGCCTCCTCCCAGGTGCTGGGGGGGAGTGAGGGTTTCCCGGAATCAGGCAACTGCATTGCTTTTCTGCGGGGGAGGGAGAGCTCCCAGGGCAGATGGGCATGGCCGGCCTGCAGCCGAGCGCTGGGAGGCAGCCTCCTGCAGTGAATAGGCTGCTTCCGATCAGGGTCTTGTACAGTAAGTGACAGGGTTAAGGAAGCCGAAAGGGAGAAATGGATCTTTAATTCAGTGTGTCACCCACTGGTAAATTATTAAATGTAGCTACTGCATAGGCACTTAAGCGGATAGAGGCCAGCGTTTGAGAAGCATGGGATACAGAGACTGAGGCTTGTCCTGCATCTAATTTATGGAGCAGTGGGAAAGGCGAGAGGAGCTTGCAAATCACGCTTGCACGTAATGTGTACTTAGAAAAGGCTTAAAGACACAATGACTGGAAATACGTCTGCAGATTTTTATGTCTGTGGAATGACTTTTTTTTAATGATCTAATGCATCCACTGATAACAGAATCAGAAAGAGATTCTTAGTTTGGTGGGAGGGAAAGAATTGAATCAGTATTTTATACACAGCAAGAGTGAGGGTACTTTGCTCTCGCAAATGTACAGAGAATGTACTGCACAAATAGCATAATGAATATATTGGAGAAGACTGATGGCCAGAACACTTGTGTAAAACAAGTCAGTTACTATTTGACCGATTTTTAAAATATCAGTTATATACTCAGACATGTTTCTGCAAGATTGGTCTGTTAACTGTTCACAGATTCTCTTCCTTGGAGTTAACTAGTTCTTACCTCAAAGTGACTTTGCAGATTTCTTTCAGTGATCACATTAATGACCGAAAAGGAGATTGCAACAGCAGCTCAAGGAATAAAGCTTGTTCTTCAAGGTGGCAAGGATAGGGCCTAATATTGAGGCAGTCAATTACCTGTCCTGTGATCATAACTTCTTTTCGTTCGATTAGTCAAATCACTCATAAAAATAGCTAGTTATAGAATGAAAGACAACATTCCGAAATTAGATATATTAAAAGGGCTCATAAAAGGACTGTGCAACTTGTGTGCTATCTCAACTTATAAGATCTTTATTTTAAAGGGGCAGCAAATGGGACACTTAACCACACTTGTATATTTAGTAAAACTATTCAGTCATTTAATGTTCAAGCAGTATTAAATCTAGCTACTGGCATGTTGGAGTATTTATTCTCTTCTTGTCATTGAATGTAGCCTAATGCTTCAGTAACAAACTTTTTCATACCCCGTAATAATTTTGTGTTAAAGGGAGGAAAGTAGACCAAAACATGACTTGTTATATGGGATATAATGGCTTAAATGAAAACATGCATTCATGGTGGTTAGTTTTGTCTAGTATGCTGTGAAAAACAAAAGACAAATGTGAGGTAGGAAGGCTGACCACTATCAGATAGGTTTCAGAGTAGCAGCCGTGTTAGTCTGTATTTGCAAAAAGAAAAGCAGTACTTGTGGCACCTTAGAGACTAACAAATTTATTAGAGCATAAGCTTTCGTGAGCTACAGCTCACTTCATCGGATGCATTTCGATGAAGTGAGCTGTAGCTCACGAAAGCTTATGCTCTAATAAATTTGTTAGTCTCTAAGGTGCCACAAGTACTGCTTTTCTTTTTTCACTATCAGATAATGAGTCTTACTGCTGGAGTGATAATTTGTTTTGATTAATAACATGAATACTTCCTGCCTCTTCACCTAGAAATTACTTTTAAGAATAATTAAACTAATTTTGAATGAGTATTCTAGCAATTGGAAAATAATTCCGTATTCGTCTGTGGTATGATACTATGAACGTGGTATAGCTTTGATATTAAGAATGTGCCCCTCCATGGATGAGAGTTCTTGTTCTGAATCCTGATCAATATGTAGAGGTGGATAGAAAAATGACTTCAGAAAAACTGGACCTCGGTTTTCTCAAATTATGTCACTGAGTTTTCAGCAGAAAAAAAATCAATCATAAAATCTTGTTCGTTGCTGTAGAAATCATGCAAAATTACAGTTGTATATGTATATGAAGCTTCATTGAATAAATCTTCTTTTGGTCATAAGAACCTCCCGTGAAAACTGTCTTGCACAGTTGGTTATCCAGTGAGCGATCATCAATCCGTTGTTCTTTAGATTTCTCGGACACTATCTTTACTTTTTGAGTGTTGAGTCTTAAAAATCCAGATAGCAGTAGAAACTACAGGGGGCAGAAACTGTCCATTTCTGTTGTTTTACTGCTTGCTGCATTATGTTTTAAAAGACCATTTCAACACTGCTTGCCTTTTGCCATTTGTTTCCAGTCTTTACTCTAATTTTTTTACAAATATGCTTATATGGTCTTAAACTCTTAATCCAATACACTCTAAATTTACAGAATATTAAGTAGAACAGCTAGAATTTTAAAGAGGTAGCTTTCTAAAGAATCTGAGTGTATTTCCTGGTTATGTTTTTAATCAGAAACGAGCAATGGCTATAACACATACAGTTATAACTGATCAGGTTTTGTGTAGGGCGTCTTTTGTACAGACTCCTCAAATATTTTTGTGGCTTTTGTCTACACTGGGGTTTTTTAGCCACTAGCATAGCTAACTGATGCGTTTGCACCAGGGCAAACCACTAGCATAGACAGGGTACATTGGTGTAAGATTACTCTGGGGCAGATGAATTGATGCAAATCACATTTTACACCAGTGTACCATTTCTGAGTTAAAGGTTTGCATTGGTGCAGATGCATCAGTTTAGCTATGCTGATGGCTAACCTCCACTGGAGACCAGACCTGGCTGTCTGGTTTGAAGAATGCAAATAAAAGGTGGGGCGAAAATCCAGAGAAAAATGTCTTTTTGAAGTTGTGGTGAGTGGGATTGAACATGTGAACTAGGTCTTTACACTTGTCTTCAAGCAGGATCTTGATGAGGAATGAGAGAGTAATTTAAGATGTCTTGAAAATCGGACTTGAGCTAGGGCTCTGGATGAAAAAACAGCAGATTAATTTCTGCTGAAAGGTGTACAAGCATCTGTTAAACCATTGTTAGATCATAAACAAATGTGTTTCCAAGTGACTTTTCACTCGGTGATAGTGGGTGAAATTCTGGCCCTGTTCAAGTCAGTGAGGCCTGGATTTTCACCCAATATATTTAGACCTGGAAATGGTCATATTTACAACTAATTGGACTCTACATAGGTCCTTTAAAAGGACATGATCTGTTATCTCCTCCCCAAATCTGTTAGTGAATGAAAAACAAAATAACTGACTAGAAACAAAAGTGAACAGACCAATCCATTTTTTGTCTAGTCTCAAATACATAAAAGTGAAATGCCTAAATGATGAAACAGAAGTTTAAATTTCAGTAATGTTTCTTGGAGCTTTAAATTCAGTGTCTATTGGGGAGGCCCCCAGTCAGTTCATCATAATCATATGCTTGGATGTTTGTGGTTTGAGCAGTTAGTGTGCTAAGTAGGGGCCTTCCCAACTCAAGGAACAGCTGGACCCCAGCTCTGGTTGGGCAAGACTGCTGGACCTTGCAGGTAAACTTTCTTCCCGCCACCCCATCAGGCAAGGCTCGGACTACCTCTATTCTTTAGGCAAATACTGTATAATAAAAATTAAGCTTGTAGTTGTTTGCTTTGCCACGGTCATGTTGTACTTAGGATCCTATTTGTTCTCTAATGCATGATTGTTTCACGTTTACACTGATCAGTCAAAGCATCACTGGCAGTCGGGGGCCAGGCACTGTTGTGGACAGCGAGTGCATATAAAATGTTTCTGCCTGTTTTGAAAGCATTTATTGGTTTGAGAGATGTTTCCTGTACATGTAAGAGGGGAATACTGGAAGAACTAATATAAGCTCTCAAACAAGAAGAAACGTTCTAAGAGCATCCTCCTGTGAAAGGTGTCCTTTTCACATATACATCCCACCTGGGAAAGATTTCCAGGCTCTATATCTCTAATCCAAATAATTGCTCTTTAATCTCTCCCAGAGTATTAACTCCTGTATATTTAAGACTGCAGGGATTTTTTTTTCTCTCTCTCTCTCTAAGGCAGGGACGGGCAAACTTTTTGGCACCAGGGTCACATCTGGGTATGGAAATTGTATGGTGGGCCATGAATGTTCATGAAATTGCGGGTTGGCGTGCAGAAGGGGGTGAGAGCTCTGGCTGGGGGTGCAGGCTCTGGGTTGGGGCTGGGGATGAGGGGTTGGGGGTGCGGAGAGCAGGAGGGGGATCAGGGCTGGGTCAGGACGTCGGGGTTGCAGGGGGGGAGCAGGGGTGCAGGCTCCAGGTGGCGCTTACTTCAAGCAGCTCACAGAAGCAGTGGCATGTCCCCCCCTCTGGCTCCTACACGGAGGCGCGGTCAGGTCGCTCTGCGCGCTGCCCTGTCCACAGGTGCCGCCCCTGCAGTTCTCATTGGCCACAGTTCCCGGCCACGGCACACCCGGAACAGGGCAGACCCTGCTCCCCAGCTGGAGCTCGATGGCCAGATTAAAACGTCTGAAGGGCCAGACATGGCCCCCAGGCTGTAGTTTGCCCACCCCTGCTCTAAGGTTATGATTAGGGAATGAACCAATTATTGTGCATGTACTGGCAGATAAAAGTAGCAGATATTTCAGTTCACAGTTCAACTCAGTTTCTATTAAATCTTTGTTCTTTGAGTGGCCTCTGCACATTCCAGCTCATGGCATGCTTTGGCAATGTGGTCCTGATGATGCGGTGTTGAGTAGCACACTCACTGCTCCTCCCTTCACCGTTCCTGAACACTTTGAGAGAGGTGCTATGGGAATGCGTGTTCTAGCCATCTCAGTTCTTTCCAGATGCAGCAGCAGATGGACCAGGAACCTCTCTGAAGACTTGGCTCCGTGGAAGTTTTAGGATTATTGTAAGAAATTTTATCTTAAACTTAAATAAATAAATCATGTTTATTACAATAGTTCTTGGGGGCTAACCAAGAATGGGGCATCATTGTGCTAGGCATTGTAGAAACAGCGTAGTAAATGGAAGAGCCTACACTCTAGATAGGCATAGGCGTACTGTGGGGGAAGGGGTATAACTAAGGCTCATATTTGGTCATGGATATTTTTAGTGAAAGTCTTGGACAGGTCATTGGCAATAAAGAAAAATTAATGGAAGCCTGTGACCTGTCTCTGACTCTCTTACGGAAAATATCCATGATAAAATGGGAAGGGGCTGGGCAGCTGTGTGGTGGCTGGGGTTTCCAGGGCCTCCACCAAACATGGGGGCTCAGAACTGCGGGGTGGTCCCCCTACCTCGCCGTGGTGGCCACAGAACTGTGGGTACCCCTGTTGCCCATGGTGGCTCGGAGCTTTGAGGACCACTGCCTCAGACCGCGGGTGTAACTCGCAGCTCCCTGCCACTGTGGAAGGCGGTGGGACCCTGCAGCTCCCAGCTGCTGGGGCTGAAGTCATGTGTCTGTGACAAAATTGTAGTCTTTGTTCACTGTGTTATATCTATGTGATGGAAGCAAACATCATGTTAGTACCATAGAAGCAAATATTATGTGAGTGCCATGATTTTGTGGGGTAAATTTATTTAAGAAGGGATAAACTAGCTGGAGAGAGATCAGAATGTATCTGAGGAGGACAGGGTGGGTATGGAATGAAGAGAAGGGGAAGGTTGGAGCAATCAGTGCTGGGCAGAGAAAGTCCACTCAACTGTAGAAAGCTCTCTGAATGTCTAAAAGTTCCTGGTTTGGCAGCTTCTGCTGGCTGGAGTATCTGGGACTGGCTTCCTCTCTGCAGGTTTCCACCCAAGGCTACATGGTGGAGGCAGGTCAGGTCGTAGTGCCTCTGGAGTGTTTCTCTGTGTGTGTGTCGGGGGGGGGGGGATTGTCCCCAGCTGGGCCCCATTTTACCCCCCTCATCCCAGTGCAGCAGTCCCTTCTTTGGCTGCTCCTGCTCCTATGACCTGGCTCCTCTGCAGTTCCTCCTCTTCTCTTCCCCCCCCCCCCCCCCCCCGTGCAGGTTTACAGATGTTACGGCTGATCCAAAGGAAAAGAGGCCAGGATTCAAGGTAGGTGCATTGTCCTGCTATACTTCCTGCATTGAATGCCCATATGAGGGGTCTAGCTTGCTTGGGGAAAGGACTCACTGTGCACTGCAAAAGAGAGAATGAGGCACTTTCTCCCCAAGAGCTCATGAGGAGCATCGGAACAGGCTCCAAGCCTTACTACTTCAGGAGGCCAAAGCTCCAGTTTTGTAACCAGTGGATTCAAGAGTCAGACTGAGGTTTGGATTGTACCCTAGCCCCTCAAGGAATAAAAACCCCAAGATCTCTCTAAAATTTCCATTCTGTGCTCCTGGAGTGAATGCAAAACCTCCAGTATTAAGGGTTCCTAAGCCATCAGATCATAGTTCCAGATACAGTAGACCCCTACAGGTGTCTGCCTCTGTTAGCAGAGCCAATCCTAATGGGAGCACCCTTTGGGATCAGACTCCTCGCATTCCAGGTAAGAGTATGGTACAAAATACTGCTCCTATTAGCAGGGCCAAGCACAGTTCTGGGTTTCTGTCGGATCCCTTGAGATCAGTTCCAAAGATACCCTTGGAACCTAGGCCAAAGGTTATGGCACAGGGCAAATACTTAAAGAAGGGTCATTCCCCTAATGTGATAAGCAAAATGGCTGTGGGTGTGGGTTCTGATATAGTGCCATTGGTATCTATAACAATATTTGTCCAGGTACATCACTCACATTTGCACTTAGAATCTGAGATGGAGGTTATGCAGATCCATACATCCGATGGTCAGAGAGTTAAAGGGAATAAAAGAAAAGCTGCAGGGCCACTTACTGCTCTAGCTTCCTCAAGGGTGGAAAGACACAAGATCATGGAGCAGATTCAGATTTCCCCAGATCTTTCGCTCTGTTTCCTTAGAACTCCTACAGGCTCACCAGGAATTTTGGCATTCTTAAAACAGAAAAGGGGAAGACCAAGCCACTAGCTTTTCCCTTACTTACTGCTTCAGATATGAGATCAGATCCACAATCTGGTATTAAATCTAATGGTGACAGGTTAATTTACAACCTCTGTTCCCATCACCTGTAAAGAGTGGGAAACAGGGCAAGCACTACACAGATACTACACACTGTTCACATAAACAGACAATAACCTTACCTTGTTCGTTACTAAGATAAGGAACCTGGCATTTTTGTCAATTTCCCTCCCTCAGCCAGATGGCCTTATTGTCCCCTGTCTAGATGTTATGTGGACATTGAACAAACTCATCCTTACAGGGATCTATCCCTTCCTAGAAGTCGGGGGAAGCCTTATACACTGGATACAGTGCTCCCAGTTCTGTCTACATCACCAGAGTATAAAGCACTCGTAGGAAGAACTGATGGGAGCTATTGAATACCAGGACACTGATCTGGAGCCTGATGTTCAGAGGTCTTCTAATGTAGGAGTTGCAACAGCATCTTCCTCTTCTGAAGATGCCATTCATTTTAAAGTGGAAGTTGTTTTGACTACCATTTCATGAAAAATCCTATCTATGTCAGGAGATATCTAATCTGGTGTTTGATACACTGGGGTCCCTGTCTAACAGCAAGATCACTGTACGATCTCTGTTTTAGAAGAGTTGTTGAAACCAGCCAAGTCTAACCAGACCATTTTAAAGAAGATAAGACAAGCTTTAACAGTTACATATGAGGGATTTCCCCTGCACACCCACTTTCAACTCTCTGGTGGTTGCAGCCGTTCAGAGGACAAAAGGCCAAGTGCATTTTGCACAGTCTGACTGGGAAGGCAAAGATGTGGACGCTCTGAGCAAAGATTCTCCTCTGCCTCCCTAGACCAGTGGTTCTCAAACTTTTTTTTTCTTCGTGAACCACTTGAAAATTGCTGAGGGTCTTGGCAGACCGCTTAATTATCTTTCCAAATGTTGTTTGTACCGTTAGTCATCTATTGTAAAGCGCTTTGGATAAAAGTGCTATATTAAAAAAAACTACTTTGTTCTACAAATAAAAGCACAAAACTCCTATTTTAATACAGGTAGTCTTACCTTTCTAATGCGATGGATGTGCCCTCTCTCCTCTGCTGCGGCAGCTCCTGAGCAGCCGCAACCCTGCACATCCCAAATTCTCCCACCCCCTACTTCCCCCCCCTTCCCCCAGTCACCACCTCACCTTACATGTACATCTCCTCCAGGGTCCAGGCACTTAATTAGTAGAGCCATACCTGTGCAGTTCCACTAATTAGGTGGGTGACCCTTCATTCTCTCATGTGCAGCTGCCCAGGTGTGAACCTTAGAGGGAACTATCCGTGGGCCACCTGAATGGAGCTTGCTGACCACCGGTGGTCCGCTGACCACATTTTGAGACTCTCTGCCCTAGACATGGGTGTTTTAAAATTACCAGGCTGCAATGTCTAGGTATTAGTGTCATCTCTAGGAGAAAACGACTTTGTGTAAGGACCTTCCTGAAGAGCAAAGGAAACTGGCTAGGGCCTTAGTAGCAGAAGGACAACTAGTAGATGAACACTAAGAACCTCATTTGATTTATCAAATACTACAAGAACAGAAGCTTCAGCCATCACTAAGATGACATGCATGGCTTAGCGTCTGGTCTTCTTCCTGAGACTAGAGCAAATGTGAAGGTGATGGTTTAAGGATAAGGATGAAATCCTAGAGAAGGTGGACACTAGATCAACAGGTAGGTTGTTAGGAATTTATCAACTATCACTGAGAACGTTGGCGCCCCTGTTGTGTCAATATCAACACCAGCAACCTCCTGCTCAACTGCAGTAGAGGAGAAAGAGCTATTTAAGCCATTTATCCCCCCCCATTAGGGATCAGTTTTCTCTCACAACAACTGGAGTACCACCATCACAAACAAATGGATCCTAGAAACAGTACAGAGAATTTATTCCATACAATCTGACACCACCCATTTCCCGTCCCTATTCAGGGACCCCTCTCCTAAGAACCTCCTAAGAATAGAGCTTTGTCCACTCTTGGAAGCAGGAGCCATAGAGGAAGTTCCAAGGGGAGTCTCTTCTAGATACTTGGATTACAAAGAAGGGAGACTTTGATACCATCTTAGACCCAAGAAAGTGAAACTCTTTCAGAAAGTTCAAGTTTCCTCCCTCCACCCAAGATTGGTTCACTTCTCTTGATTTACAGGATACGTATTTCCAGATAGCTGTCAGACCTTCATATTGGAAATACTTTGGATTCTGTATTGGGGGGGGGGGGGAGTTGGCAACCGTTGTCATACAGGATCCTTCAGCCTTTCTGGTGCCCCTTGGGTATTTACAAAGTGCCTAGTGGTGTTGTCCATGCATCTAAAATAGCATGGGATATACATACCTTATTTAGATAACTGAATTGTAAAGAGATCCCCACAAAAATGTCTGTCCAAGGGTGACTTACATGCTCCCTGTTCGAGAGGTGGGACTCAGAATACACTGGAAAAAAGTCACTTCCTACATAAAGAATTCCCTCTTGGGCAATTCTGGCCTCTCAAGCAGGAAGAGCCTTCCTTCCAGAGGAACAATTTCTGAGAAGTGTATCAACTATGCTGAGACATCAAGAGAACTTCGGCCTGACAGTACTCTTCCTGAGACTGATGGGGCCTTGTGGCCTGAGCTACAGATGCAACCTCCTCAGGAGTACTCAGCATGAGAACTGTACAACATTGTCTAGCAAACGTTATTTAACAAGTTCTTGAAATGGATTCTCCCAAGAGAAGGGCTCCTGTCTGTCATGATGGACACAGTATCAGTGTCCTGAAAAGGAAAGTATCCAATCCACCAGCACCATCAGCCGTTTATCTTTTGATGCTTGCAACTTGGGATGGGCAGCCCACTTCAGACATCTAACAGTTCAGTCACTGGAACCACTTGGAGAAGCTATATAACAACAAAGTAGACTTGAGGGCAATTTACTGGATGTCAAGTCATTTCTTACTCACCTGCAAGACAAGGTAGTCTAAGTGTTATGGACAACACAATAATATCTGAACAAGAAAAGAGGATTTAATTCCAATCAGCTGTTGAAGGAAGCTGTGGGACTGGTCTCCAGACACTTACCCCATTGCCCTGAATTTAATAGGCAAAGATGACAACCTAGCAGATCAACTGAACGGGAACAAAAGAACTGCTCAAATGGTCTCTAAAGATGGCGACAGATGAGCACTCCAGACTGCAGGTATATCTGGAAATTTGTTCGCAGCAAGGCACAATGTCAAGTACTCTGGGTTGTGCTCAAGAGCAGAAGAAGACAGTCCATTTTGGATGCATTCATACTTGACTAAGAATAAGTCTCCTCGGTGCCCTTTCCCTGTTTTCTCTCATCTAAAGAATAATAAAGGTTAAAGCAAGCCAAAGTAACTGACTGCTCTCTTGCCCATGCTAGGGCAATGGTTTCCAGACCCCTCTCTGTCACCTTTTGACCACAGAACTGCTGGATTTATACCCTGGACTGTCATTGCACTTGACAGTATGAGCTATATGACAGATCTAAAGAGATTCTGTTCACGAAGTGCAAGATGTCTTGATAAATTCCAGGAAACAATCCACTTGCAAGTGAGTCACCTCAAGTGGAAAAGGTTTCAAGTTTGGGCGTGCAATAACATAGCCCCAACTTCAGCTCCACTCCAGTTATGGTGGGCAGTCATCCCCAGAGTGCCCCCTCGTGCTAGGATGTGCAGTTGCAGGGGTTTTCACTCTAACACCCCTTTTTCCAGGTTCCCCAAAAGTCAGCTGCTTCTGTGGTCTGGCTTTCCGGCCAAGTTACCCACCCCCCCCAGTCCATTCACCTTTCGGGGTTAGCAGGAAAGTCCAAAAATAAGAGAACCCAAAGTCTAGTGGCCTCTAACACTGATCCTCGGCCTCCATCTGGGACTCAATTCTTGGTACTTCCACTCCTGGACTGGGGAATAGGTTCAGGAACCCAGGCCCTGCTTTCTCTTGTTTCCAACCCAGGGATCCTGTTTTAGGAAGCCTGAGGAATGTTCATTCAACCCCTTCATCACTTCCCTGTGCTACCCTTACCTTTGCCCTGCTCATCAGCATCTTTAGCAGGTTTGTGGACTCCACCGTCCCCAGCTTAGATTTGTGGTTCTTCACTGCTGCTTAGCCCATTATGGAGGCACTCCCAATCCCTCTGAAATACAGTCCACTGCTGCGCAACAGTCCCTCTGTCTCTCGCTTTAAGACAGTCAGTAGCTGCCTTCTTCAGACAGGAGTTCCCTTCAGCCCTCCTCCTGGAGCTAAAAGCATGTTCAGACAGGTAGTATCCTTCTTAGGGGGCAACTCCTGCCCTATCCCAGCTCTCCTCCATGAAGCTGGGGCTGTGGTTAAGGCCAGTTCTAGGTCTTAGCCAGCTTCACCTTTTTAGATGGATCTTTTTCCCTCAGGGTTCAGCAGGCCAGCCTTCTGCTGATGTCTGCCCTGTGATGAGGGAGGAGGCAGCATATATGCTAGTTCCCTTCCTGAAGCATGTCTCAATTGCCTGGAGGAAGAGGGAGCCTTGCTGTGCCCTGCCAACTTTTCAAGGCTTTTGATCTTGGACCCTTAAAGAGACAGTAATGGGTTTCCTCCCAAAAACTACTTATTCTTAGTATTGTTTTCTTGTTTCCCAATCTTCCACTGGTCTTTGAAGATATGACCCTCCCTCCCCCCCCAGAATCTTAGAGGCAATGTCACATAACTGGAATGGGCTGACCTAGGCACCACTACCCTCAAGGGGACACATCACCCCATCACATCAGTCTGTACTTGAATACTTGCTTCACCTGTAGCTTTCTAATTTCTTTCAGCTGAGTCAATTTAGCAGCCATTTCAGCTTACTGCATAGTAACTGAAAATAGGACTTGGATACAGTAAAGGGACTTACGAAAACCTAATGAACATCTGTCCACCAATCAAAGATCTAACTCATCATGAAACTTTACTCAGTTTAGGAAGCCTCCCTTTGAGCCTCTGCCTGTTTTGCTGTTTCACCTATTCCTTATAGCCATCACAACTGCCATAAGAGTAAGAGAACTGGAAGCCCTGATGGCTGCTGATCTTTCAGTTTTCCACAATGACAAAGTGGTTCTCCCTAGTTCTCTCTCCTCCTCTGCTCCAAGGTGGTAATTGATACCTATCTCAATACATTAATCTGCCAGTATTCTTTTCTAGGACGCCATGCTCATTCAGGCCAAACAAAGCTTCACATATTAGATGTAAGAAGGACTTTTGCTTTCTAAACTCTTGGGTTCTGTTTATGTAGAAAATCACAAAATTTTAATTTCATATATTAAATAACAAGACAGGAAATTACTTCAAACTATATGAATTGGATTATGTATCAACACGAGCTGCAAATCGGCCTCTGTCCCTCTTCCATTAGGGGTTAGATAACCTTCCACAAGAGCAAAGGTGGCCTCCTTGGCATGTCTCAAGCATATTCAGATTGTAGAAATTTGCATATCTGTTGCTTGGAGTTCTAGTCACGCAATTTACAAAACAGTCCTACCATCCTGACCAGATGCTTACTTTGGTAGAGCAGTATTTTGGTCACTGTCCAATTAGGACTCCACATCCTACCTTCTTCAGATGACCATACTATTTATCAAACTACCCCATGAATGGGAATATGCAGAGGCCACTCGAAGAAATCAAGGTTACTTGCCTGTTTCGAGATGGACTTCGCACTTTCACACTCCTCGTTCACCTTCTCCTCCAGTCCCATTTATAATCTGTGACTTTGAGTAAGGCTACGTTTTAGTCAGATATTTTTAGTAAAAGTAGGGGATGGGGGGCAGGCCGGGCGCATGCCCTGGGACCCCTGCTGGTACTGGGGATGGGGGGGGTTGGGAGGACTCCCTACGGCTCCACATCCCTGCAGCTCTGAGGCAGGGGCCAGGGCAGGGGCTCCTCCACTGCTCCCACCACAAGCGCCTGCTGCTGCAGCTCCCGTTGGCTGGGAGCCGCAGGGGCGGGGTCTGTGGGTGCCGCCAGTCCATAGTGCGGAGACCCCTCTGCCTCCAGGAGCTGCAGGGGGCTCTCCCACCCTAGGTAAGTGCCCGCCACACCCCTGCTCCTAGCCCTGAGCCCCTCCCACACACCCAAACAGCTGCGGGCAGCTTCTGGGCCAGCACCAGCCGCTGCAGAAATCACGGAAAGTCATGAAATCTGTGACCTCCATGGCAGACTCGCAGCCTTACTTATGAGGCAGTGAAGGGACTGAGGCTGCTGGACCACTATGCCCCCACTATAGCCTGACACTCGGAATGGTGAGGGGAGGGTCAAAAAGGGTGTGTGCCCCAATGGGCACAGCAATGAATTGTTCTACTGTCAGAACTGTAGTGCCTATGCATCACGTTCACACTCGCTCATGGGTAGAGTCCATCTCTGAGTTCCAGTTACAGGTGAACAACCTTAATTTTTCAGGTTTCAGAGTAGCAGCCGTGTTAGTCTGTATTATCAGGTGGCTTCGCAGTTTCTTTGAGAGTGTGGCAGCATAGTCTGTGTGGTATGTAGATTGATTGTTTTTTTTTACCTTCAGTCCTTTTGGTATGATGTCCGTTGGTTTGCATTTGGAGAGGAAGATGTCTGTCTGTATCTGAAGTTGATAGGTTTAAAAGGAGTACTTGTGGCACCTTAGAGACTAACATTTATTTGAGCATAAGCTTTCGTGAGCTACAGCTCACTTCATCGGATGCATTCGGTGGATGTATTTCAGTCACTCAATGTACGTGTCCAGGGGAGGAGTGGAGCAGAGGGATAAAACCTACAAAGTGATGAGGTTGGTAGGTTTAGTCTTTCTTGACCATGCCTACTTATTTTATTTCATGTACTGTTGATCTTCCCAAACATAAGTCAATAGGAGGATTTTAATGTTCCCTCTGGGCATCTTAATTTCTAAAATGCAAAATTCCCTTCCTTTGTTGAAGCATACTTTTATGTATAACTTACCTGATATACATTGAGTTGCCATCCCCTAAGTGTTCTCTTCAGTGATAATTCTTTTATTTTAACTGAAGTGAAATAAGCATTCTGTCCGAGTGGGAGATTTCTAGGTCTGTGAAGATGTCCCCTAAAATGTCTTTCTCCTTGTCAGTTCTGGCATATCCGTGAGAGGAGCTAGGCGTGTGTTTCCAATGTGGCACGCTTGCTTTCTCTCTTTCTCTTTCCCCAGAGAGTGGGTTGCAGGTGCCTAAGTCCATATCCGGGGTGGGGTGGAGGTGGCAGAAGCCCAGACTTGCTCCCGCTTATTGCTCCAGCAATTGATATATTTTGGTGATTTAAATTACCATTTATTACAGTAGAGCCTACCAATTACCACAAATTTCATTTCACTTATAACAAATGTAAGTAATTCACCCTAAAACTGAAAATTATCTATATCAATAGTTTCAACAGCTGTGGATGTGAATAGTAGTACCCTTATCTTGTATAACAACATGATAATCCACATTAGAATCTGGAGAGAGAAATATACAATGGAAAAGTTAACATTTCCTGAAGTCTGATTTCCTTCCAATGCATTTCAGTAGAGAGAAATCGCATCACAGAAAATGAATCCTATTATAGTGCATTCATTTACCAGCACAGATTGCTTTAGTAGACATCAGCACCATCCGTTCTACCCTCAAATTACAAATTAAAAAACCATAATTCATAATTATATAACGTGAATATTTCAGTGCTCATGCCTCTTATTCAGTGTATTGTATGCAGCTGTGTGGATTTCATAAAGTTTCTTATCCAAACTGTGAATCAGGTGGCCTTCCCTTTATATAGTCACTGCAAGAAAGATTCTGGATAAAAATGTGTGCTTCACAGATGTAACTACAAATACATTTGTAAGTGAAGCTTCCAAGATTTGAGATTCTCTTTAACTAGATTTGTTAGTTCTATCCGTCTTTTGGTGTAATTTCTTTGAGGTCAGTGAAGTCACACCAGTTTAATTTGGCCCATTGTAGCAAGGATTTAGCTGCCTTGACTTCAGGTCTGCCTGGTGCATCGGCTTCTCCCTCTTGAGTTCCCTAGTAACGTCACATGGGCTCCTGTATGTCGGGTAGTACCCTTTCTTGGTGTCTGGTTTATTAACAAGTTTAAAAGGAAACACTAACTTCCTCACAGCCTATGTGCAGTGATCTTAGTTTTCTCTCTTATGGAGCAAACTTGCTCCCCAACTTTAGCTGCCTTAGATGGTACTTGTTCGCTCCAGGCTCTGCCTGGGAGCTAAGGAAAATCTCTTTGTGCTCAGGCTGCTCTCACATTCTCCAGCAGTTCTGGTTCTGAGCCACATGCTACCATCATGTGACTCCTGGACTCATTCCCTTCACCTGGGGAGGCAGGCTGCGCCTGGCACAGGTAAGACTGAGCTGTAAGACTTAGGGTATGTCTGCACTGCAGTTAAACACCTGTGACTGGCCCTTCAGCTGACTTGGGCTCGTGGGGCTCGGGCTATGAAGCTATTTAATTGTGATGTTTGGGCTCAGGGTGTAGCCTAGGCTCTAGGACTGTGCAAGGGGGTAGGGTCCCAGAGCGCAGCTCCAGCCAAGCCCCAACATTTACACTGAAATTAAATATTCCCTTAGCCTGAGGCAGCTGACACAGGCCAGCCATGGGTGTCCCAGTATGTCTACACTGTTTTAAAATCCAGGGTACTGAGTCTCAGAGCCCTGGTCTATAGACTCAGGCTTGTGTAATGGTACTAAAAACAGCCTTGAAAGTACACAGCTGTTTTTAGTGCCATAGTGCGAGCTTGGGTCTGTAGACCCAAACTCTTGAGACTCACTGCTGTGGGTTTGAAAACACAATGTAGAGGCACCCTTAAAAGGCCAGCTCACCTTGTGAGACACCCATAATATTTACAGAAATGGAATAGAATGTTGCAGAATAATGAATTTCCGATTTTATAAATTCTAAATATTTATGGAAAATGAGGTGAAGGCATCGGTTCTGAGACATCAGTTTAGTTCTACAACCAAATATTGATGCTATATACAGCTGTTCATTGGACAATAGATCTGCATTCTGATTGGTTTAAAGTCCAGATTTTTGCCTTATCCAACCCAGAGACCTGTTTATTTAATAGCACAGACAAAGCATACTTCGGTGCCAGAGAACCTTAGATTTGACTTCTTGGTGAGTAACTGCAGTCTGATGTGACAAATTCTTTACTGCATGCTATATAGGAAATATCCAGTATCTTGCTATGTAGAAAGATAAAGGATGTACAGCAGATTGCAAAAACAAACAAATTGTCTGCCACCTAGGTTTTTTTTAACCTTTCCATTGTTAGTAATGTCCTCTTAAAAATGTGTTGTTTTTTTTTTAAACCTTCTTTCCTTAGCCAAACTTCTCAGTTCTTTTCCCACTTGTCAGAGATTGATTTCTTCCCCTCCCACCTTCCCTGTGTTTAATGGAGCTTGAAATTAACATGACTCTTCTTGTCTCCCTCCTTTTGTGTAGCATCATTGGTGATGTCAGCACATCTCTGGGAAATATTTCCTTTGCGGTCTATCGTATTCTAAATGTGGCACATACTTTATAGTGCTAGAATGGCTTAATACTGTGGTTTGTTGTGCTATTGAAAAACAGGTGATGGGCAAGGTGGAACTGGCAAAAGGTAACAGATACAGTAGTAAGTCAGACATTACTCTTCGCCCCCATCCCTTCACTAGCGTATCTGTATTTATTTGTAGGTATTAGGGCTAATGCACATAATCATGATGATGATGTACAGTGCTCAATTTTGATAACGCCAACTAATCTTGATAAACCTGTGACATAAGTAACTTCATTTTATACTCCATACAGAGCGCTGACTTGCTGAATTCCACATAGTGACTCAGTGCCGGAGCTGGGAAGAGGACTAGGAGTTCTTGGCTCCTAATTGCATGCTAGTCTAGTACACTACGTAGCATTTGCACTCTGAAACTTTATGCACCCAACTCAGCTCTCCTAATATATAGCTATCACTTTTAAGCAGAGTCGTGGTCTCCATTTGGAAATAAAGATCATGGAGTTGATTTATTTTAGTGTGCTGTTGTTTTGTCTATTTTAATGATATATCATCTATTTGTATATATCATCTAGCCTGGTGTTGAATATTGCAGTTCTTAAGGAGACATGTTGAGCTGATCTGCCATCCATGTAAATGTAAAACCATAAAATTTCAAAAACAATTATATGTTAAAGAATGGAAATCATGGAATCAGCAAAACTTCAGCCTCCCGTAAACACTCACCTACATATGGGTAGTATAAAGCCCTTTTCAGGTGTGTGACAGAGTGCTGGCAACAGTAGCTGAACCAGCACTCTGGTCAGTGTAACTTTAATTACTCTAGAAAAAAGAAAAGGAGTACTTGTGGCACCTTAGAGACTAACAAATTTATTAGAGCATAAGCTTTCGTGAGCTACAGCTCACTTCATCGGATGAGTAGACCTCCATTATGAAGAGCTGTACCTAATTGTTGGGCTGAGGAGAACTCGGAGGCCATCAGGGAGAGGATACAAAAGATACAGGAAGTGAGAAGGAGGAAGCAGAAGAGAGATCCCTCTGCTTGCTTCAGGAGCTAAGGGCTACTTAGAACTGTAGGCGTAAGGCTGTATAGTATGTAAGGGTGGTGGGAACTATATTGTAAATAAACTGCAGGGGGTTTTCACTAGCAAAAGGTCTCGGCCATTTATGGGCTTGAATGGGCAGGAGCAAGCCAGCCCTGTCGTACGGTGACATAGGAAAAGAGAAGAAAGTTAACCCACTCTTCCTCTTCTCCCCCCCATAAGTCTTTCTGGTAAGAAAATGCAACTCTGTTGAAGACAGGGCTCGAACTGGGGAGTACGATGAGGGGAGATACAGTGGAGGTACTCTTCCCAGCTCTGCCTATGCAAGTTGCTCAGATCAGGTGCTGTCCCCAGTAGACTGTGCAGATGTTCAAAATGACATTCTTCTCTGGGTGTCCTGAGTCTTAGCTCCCCCCCCCCCCCGTGGGGTTTGAATAAGCCTGGTGGTTTTGCTGGGCACCTCAAGCTTGTCTTCCCTTTGATGGGGCTCAGATGTTTTACTAGCCTTTTTGGGTATGGTTTGTTGAATGGGGGGGTGGGGGAGAGAGAGAGAGAGAGAGAGAAATAAGTGGCGTTTTGCAAACACCTCTTGGTCATGGCAACAGAGGGAGTCTTTCTAAGGCACAAAAGGAAGTGAAGCACCCAATTCCCATAACAATTGTGAATTTGAAAAATCTCCCAAATTATTATTACTTGGAAACAGTTATAACCCATCAAGATGAATGAAGCAGTTTATATTTCAGAGCTATTGTTTAGGGCTTTTTGGAGACTGGAGAAGGAACTGCATTGCATTGACTTCACAGTTTTCCTAAGCCAGGTCTACACTAGAAAAGTTTTGCTGATATGGCTATCCTGGCAAATCTTCCTATGTACACAATACTTATACTGACATAAGTGTTTTTGCCAATATAAGTTATACCAGTTTGATGAGTGAAATAAACTATACCATGCAGTTGTGGTCACCCCATCTCAAAGAAGATGCATTAGAATTGGAAAAAGGACAGAAAAGGGGCAACAAAAATGATTGGCAGTATGGAATAGCTTGCGTACAAGGAGAGATTAAGTCTGGGACTGTTCAGCTTGGAAAAAGACAACGGGGGGGGAACATGATGGAGGTCTATAAAATCATGAATGGTGTGGAGAAAGTGAATAAAGGTGTGTTGTTCATGCCTTTGTGTAACATCATAACCAGGGGTCACCCAGTGAAATTAATAGGTAGCTGGCTTAAAACAAACAAAAGTACTACTTCACACAATGCCCAGTCAACCTGTGAAATTCATTCTCATGGGATGTTGTGAAGGCCAAAAGTATAACTGAGTTGAAAAAAGAATTAGATAAGTTCACGGAGGATAGGCCCATAAACGTCTGTTAACCATGATAGTCGGGACACAACCTTATGCTCTGGGTGTCCCTAAACCTCCGACGGCACAGCAGGGAATGGACAACCTGATAATTGCCCTGTTCTGTCCATTCTATCTGATGCATTTGGCACTGGTCGCTGTCAGGAGACAGGATAGTTAGGCTTGGTGGACCACTGGTCTGACATAATATGGGTCAGTATGTTGGTAGAACTGTGCCTATGCTAGGGTTTTTACCAGTATAGAAGTGTCCCATTGTTGTCCATCCCCCCCCCCCCCCCCGCAAAAAAAACCCCACCACACACCACTAACCAAAATTGCCAGTAAAAGTTTCTAACGTAGACCTAAATAACCATAGCAACTTACTTTTGTAAATGAAAGCTGAGATTCTGAAGCACAAAATGGCTGCTTCAGAGGGTTGCTGAACAAGCTCATGTGCCACAGTTTGGGAACTCCTGGAGTAATGTAATATGGTCACCTTGAAGTAACACAGGCATGGGTAAGTAAGTGTAGCAAGTTTTTTATTTGAAAGACTGTTGAACTGATCTTTGCGGTGCAGATGCAGGTGGGGAGAAATGCTTTTGCTCATGGTTGTTACTGAGCATCCAGTGGCAGCCCCTGATCCAAAAACTTCCTTTTACACCAAGAAGTTCTGTTCTTTTGTTGCCATGTGTCTGGTTTTAAAAGTTGCCCATATTTTCTGATCCAGAGCTCTGCCTAGTACCTATATCTCCAGATCTGAACAGTGTGCTTTCAATTTTGTATCCAATCTCTTAGTAGAACTAGTCCTAGAAGGGAACTCTCTTGTTCAAATAATCCTCAACTCTTGCTCTTTGTTAGCTTTCATTGCTGGCCTCCATCTTGGACATGCTCTCCAACCTTGAATAGAACAAACTAAAGAAGATAAAGGAGCCAGTGAGATTTGTTCATAAAATTAGGCACATTTTATGATCTCTAACTTGCAACCCTTGTCCTCCCATATCTCTTCTTTTATTCCGTGCATCACTTGCTATGTATATCTAACTTTAGATTATAAATGCCTCAGGGCAGGGATCTGTCTGTAAAGCACCAAGTGCATCTGTGGCACTGTGTAGATGGATGATGATCCTTTTTGACGTTCCCAACAGACATTTCTGCAGCATCAGCACAGACTCCTGGATTTGGCTGTGGCTCTTCAGAGTTCGGATCAAGGCGTTACAGCCTCTGTTCTAAGAAGTTACACTGTTCGTTTTGTGTATGTGTCTGTAAGAGAGAGACAGACAACATTTGGCCGCTAAGGAAGTCACTTATGTGCACCAAAATAGGGGCACAGCTTTATTTTAAAACATCCTATTAAATAAAATAGGTGGAGAGAAAGTTTTTTGTATTGAGTACATTGTAATAAATATCAGTATCTTCTACATTCTGAGTAATGTAGGAGATCTTGATAACTTAGATCATCTTCTCTCTTGAATTCAAGAAAGTGGTGGATTGCTCACATCCTCTTAAATACTTATGTTTCAGGACGTGGGGCCGCTACTTGCAACATGGACTACTTTGTTCAACAGTTTTGTGGACATGGTACGTGATAACCCATGGGATGTGTATACTGAAAGCACAATGTGTTAGTGTATAGAATAGGTGTTGCTCTGTAATGTGGTACTTTGTTTCTTGGCCAGCAGGGGTTAAGAGCATCACAAAGCCAGTATGTTCTTCCTCAATAAGCATCGGAGTGCCACGTAGTATTTTGCATCGGCCTCTTCAGTTGATGTAGGAATGGTGTTCACTACCTGCATCTGGAGCTGTCTGGTCTAACAGCTTAATGGGACCACACTGGGGGGCTTGTATAATCTCCATCCAAGAATATTAAAGGAACTGGCACATGAAATTGCAAGTCAAATAGCAAGGATTTTTGATGAATCTCTAAACTTGAGGGTTGTACCCTGTGACTGGAGAATTGCTAATATATCTATTTTTAAGAAAGGGAAGAAAAGTGATCCTGGAAACTACAGACCCATTAGTTTGACCTTAATTATATGCAAGATCTTGGAACAAATTTTGAAGGAGAATGTTAAGGCTATAGAGGTGAACGGCAATTGGGACAAAATACAACATGGCTTTACAAAAGGTAGATTGTGGCAGAACAACCTGATCTTTCTTTGCGAATATAACTGATTTTTTTTATTTTTATTTTTTTTAAATGAAAGAAATGCAGATCTAATCAACCTGAATTTCAGTAAGGCATTTAATACAGTTCAACATGGGAAATTATTAGTTAAATTGGAGAAGATGGGGGTTAATATGATAATTGAAAGTTAATAAGGAACTGGTTAAAGGGGAGACTACGGTGGATCAAACTAAAAGATGAACTGTCAAGCTTGGAGGCTACTAGTGGAGTTCCTCAGGGATTGGTCTTGGGACTAGTCTTATTTAATATTTTCATTCGTGACCTTGGTGCAAAAAGCGTGTGTGTGCTAATAAAATTGGTGGATGACACAAAGTTGGGAGATATTGCCAATATGGAGGAGGACTGGAATATCGTAAAGTTTTGGAGGATCTTGAAAACTGGAGCAATAGAAATGGGGTGCAGTTTAATAGTGCATAGTACAAGGTCATGCACTTAAGAACTAACACCAAGAATTTTTGCTATAAGCTTGGGATTTATCAGTTGGAAGCTACAGGGGGAGGAGAAAGGCTTGCATATATTGGTTGATCATAGGATGACTGAGTCTCAAATGTGATGTGGTTATAAAAAAAAAAAAAGGGGGGGGGCTAATGTAATTTTAAGATGCATCAGATGAGGAATTTCCAGTGGAGATAAGAAAGCATTATTGCCATCATAAAAGGCACCGGTGAGGCGTCATCTGAAATACTGTGTGCTGTTCTAGTCTCCCATGTTTAAGAATGATCAATTCAGACTGGAAGAAGTGCAGAGAAAGGCTACTAGGATGATCAGAGGAATGGAAAATCAACCTTGGGAGAGGAGGCTCAAGGAGCTGAGCTTGACTTGTTTAGCCTAACCAAATGAAGGCTAACTGGAGATATGATTGCTCTCTATAAATGCCAGGGAGGGAGAAGTTATTTAAATTAAGGGCTAACTTAACTTAAACTGACCATCAACAAGTTTAGGCTTGAAATTAGACTAAGGCTTGCTAACTATCTGAGGAGTGAAGTTCTGGAATAGCCTTCCAAGGCAGTGGGGGTAAAAAACCTAACTTGTTTCAAGACTGGTCTCAATAAGTTTATGGAGAGGATGATATGATGAGATTGCTAGTAGCAAAAGTCCCCAGCAGCCAGAGCTGGGGGAGTAGGTGGGGAGGGCTCTGGGTTACAACAGAGAATTCTTTCCCAGCTGCGTGTCTGGTGGGTCTTGATGACGTGCTCAGAATTCAACTGATTCCTATGTTTGGGGTTGGGAATGAATTTTCCCCTGGGTCACATTGGCAGAGACCCTGGGGTTTTTAAGCCTTCCTCTGTTGCATGGGGCAGGAGTCACTTGCTGGTGGATTCTCTGTAACTTGAAGTCTTTAAATCCATGATTTGAGGACTTCAGTAACTCAGCCAGAGGATATGGGCCTCTATTGCAGGAGACAGGTGAGGTTCTTTGGCCTGCGATGTGCAGAAGGCCAGACTAGATGGTCCCTTCTGCCCTAGGTGTCTGAGTCTATTTCCTCAATGTGAATATTGAGAAGTGAGTACATGTGTATGAGGGATTCTGTAAGCTGGGAGCAGCTTCTAAGAAATTTAAAAATAAAATTAAATAAGAACTTAAAATATACCCATGGTGAGATGCTCTGTTTTGTTTGTGCAAGACAGAATCTACGAAGATGACCATAGTGCTCTGTGTGTGTGTGTGTGTGTGTGTGTGTGTGTAATTTTAGGATTTTTTTTTTTTAAATCTTTTATGAATTTAGCACCAAGAATTGGTTTTTCTCTAGGCAGAGCATGTGCCAAGAGTTGTTGTGGAAGGCTAGAAGAAACTAAGACTGCAATGTTTCACTATCTAAATCAGGGGGTGCATTCTGTTTCCCAGAAAAAAGTCATTAGTTAAATTTATATAACTGTTCTACCAAGCAAGTATGCAAGCAAAACTTAGAACAGTATTAGAACATTAATGTGGATTTTAAGGCACTTAAATATTCGAGCTGATACAAAGATATCAGGCATTGAAGGAATCAGTTTATCTACTACCTTGGTATACTAAATGCATGTGAAAGTGCAGACTTCCTTAAAATACACTGGTAATGGTTTCAAGAATGATCTGCATTTTTTAAAGACTTATTTTACAGGAATGAGCGTTTATCCTCAAGAACTGACACTAATTTGAAGGCTCTTTGTGAATCATAGGATGTAAAGATGGACAGGGCTTATGAGGTAACTTAATCATGTTTGGGCCACCGTAGGATTGTTCGCTAACCTACTTTCTTGTGCTTTATCCAGCACAGATCTATATTATGCAGTGATAGGCCACTATCACTTCCCTTGGTGGCTCTTCCCAACCTAATAGATCTTGCTATTAAGGCTTTTGCTAATGTTTAACATTTTAAAATTTGCCATTACAGATGAGTCCAGCGTCTCTTTAATACCTCATTAATACCACTTTCAAAAGTGTCTCAGCAAGGTTAAGATTCAAATTTGTGCATACAGAGAAATCTGTTTTAACACTTGCCTGCTTTATTGCATCCTAAAATGAGAAGATGGTTGTGCCAAGTCTGGACTGATTTAAATTTCTCAATGATTGTGTGGAGTAGCTTTGTTTCTGAGGGACTGTATGTCCACTGAAATATTGCCACTTTAAAAATAAAATATATGGAGCTCTGATGAAACAGAACTCTAATGAAACTGCTTCATAACGTTGGCTAATCCTCAATCATCCCTGCAGTAAATATTTTACAGATGGGGAAACCTGAGGGAATAAGGTTACAACTTGCCAAAGGCTGCAGAAAGAGCACGTCATCATTGGAACACACGAGTTTTAAACTTTAGTTTTATATTTTATCCAAAGATTCAGAGAGGGCTGTAGTACCAGGCAGGTGTTTTGTACTGTTCTCTTCTCTTCCCCACCTCCCCTCCCAATTTAGTAGACTGAGAGCTTGTCTAAATGGGGATACTCAGGGAAAATTAATCCAAATTAACTAAAAGTGTGAATTTAAAGTGGTTTAGTTAAACTGTAGTAAACCCCTGTGTGGGCACTCTTACTCAGAATAATTCACTTCAGTTTGATTTGATCCTGCAGAGAAGTCATAATTAATTTTGCAAATACATCTCTAACAACGTTAAAGGGAACAAAGAAAAATATTGGTTGGGTAACTCTTTTTATTCCCCCCCTTGTATTATAGTGTTGTGGTAGCGGCATTATACTGTAGTATATTACGGTTGAGGAGACACCTTATTTTATGATAAACTACTGTCTTTTCAGGTGCTTCTAAGGCTTTGTCTGCATGCAAACTTGAATCACTTTAAATAGCCCCTTATGTGGACTACTTTTAGCAGTTTAAGCCTGTTTATTGGTCTAGCTTGCCCCTGTAAATGTAATCTAAACCGATAAATCAGGTTTAAATCTATTTAAAGATGCTTACATACAAAGCTGTACCAGTTTAACTAAGCTTATTTAATGTCACATCTTTAGTTATACCTGCGTGTAGACTAGGCCTAACTAGGGAAACATTCTATGCTTTCTTGTGATTCAAACATAATCTTCAAAAGGGATAGAGGAAGCCTGCTAAAGTTACATGAAGGTGTGGGGAGGGGATGTCCTTCATATTTTCAGAAATTATTCAGATACTGTCTGACAATTTTTAATAGTTTTAGAGTGAAGATTTCAAAACTGGTTATGCAAGTCTCTCTCTCTCTGTCTGTGAGACAGAGAAAACAAAAATCGGAAAAAACTGTTTTGAGGAAAGTGCCATGCAGTGTGTAGTATGGCCTGCTTTACAAAGTAAGCAGGTCTTTGTTTCCTGGTAGTCTCTGCATGAAACTAATAATTCCCTCCCCTGCATGAACCCCTGAATCTCCCTGCCTTTGTCAGCAGGAGCAGGAAAGAATCTAATGATTGTCCTTCATGTGGGAACAAATGATACAGCTAGATTCTTGCTGAAATGTATCAAGAGAGACTATGCCAGGCTGGGGAAGACTCTTAAGAAAATGAAGGCTCAGGTGATCTTCAGCTACCTGTCACTAGAGGAGGAGAACAAAGGCAAGACAAGATTATGGTGATCAAACAGATGGCTCAGGCAGTGGTGCTATAAGGAAGGTTTGGGGATGTTTGGCCACTGGGAGGCATTCATGGACAGAGGATGGATGGTATCATGAAATTGCCTATGTGCCATTGTAGGCAATCTCCAACTATTAGCAGCAAATATCTCCATAGGCTGGTGATGGGACAATAGATAGGAAGGTCTCAGAGTTGCTACAGAGAATTTTTACCTAGTGTCTGGCTGATGGGTGTTGCCCAAATGCTCTGGGTCTAACTGATTGATTGTCATATTTGGGGGTCGGGAAGGAATTTTTTCCTGGGTCAGATTGGCAGAAACTCTGGGGGGGTTTTCATCTTCCTCTGCAGTATGGGGGCAAAGGTCACTTGCGGGTTTAAACTAGTGTAAATGGTAGATTCTCTGCAGCTTGAAGTCTTTAAATCATGATTTGAGCACTTTAGTAACTCAGCCAGAGGTTTGGGATCTATTACAGGAGTGGGTGGATAGATTCTGTGGCCTGCAATGTGCAGGAGGTCAGACTAAGGTTAGAAGGGATCATCATGATTATCTAAAGTCTGAGTCAAAGATGACATTGGATGGGGTCTGGCAGGCTTGCTAGAGGTTACTGAAGTTGACTGTGAGTCCTGATCCTGAGTATTATTCCTTACTCTGCCACTGACTTGTTCTGTGATCTTGGAAAAGTCACTTAACATTCTCCATGTGTCTGTTTTTCCCTTGTGTAAAATAAGGTGAACACCTAGCTTTGTTTGAAAGGCTCTATAAATGCAAAGTAATATTTATTGGGTGATAGTACCTGCAATTTTTAATATTGCACATTTTCTAGGATGCAGTGGACTTTCATGTGCAGAGGCCAGAATATTCAAAACTTGTTCTACGGTGTGCAGTCGCTAGAGCATATTTAGGTGTGTTTGTGGTCAAACAACCTGCCTCAGATTTCCATTTCAAAATTAACAAACCCAGGAGTGCAAAGTGCCTGTTCTCTGTGATTTAACTAGGAGGAGGAAAATCTGCATTTCAAATAGCACTTTATTTTAGTAAATCAAATGAAGTGACCAGTATTTTAAAGAAAAATATTTATTAACACTACCCTCTAAACATTTTCACATCAGCATGACTCCAAGTTCAAATAATAATTGTTTATACTAGTAATATATTTGCTATAAAATATCATAGTTGAGTTTTATTAGAAGTTTGGTTTAAAATCTCTGGTCCAGATTCTTACCTATGCCCAGCTTTTGTTGGGCTCACCTGAGGGTTAGGGGGTTTGGTTCTGCTCTGGTCCAGTCTCAGGTCTTCACTAAACTGTGCTAGCTGGCTGTGTCCCCAGGTGGCCACTATACCAGAGGAGGATAGCTGGAGAGCAACAGCGTTCCAGCAAAACAACAATCCCCATACACTGTTGGGAAGAGAGGTTACATAGCAGATAGCTATGCTTGCTCTACACCATGTATAGTATCCCCAGGTAACTGGTTATGCTGGTATTCTGGTTACTTTGTGCTGTTGCAGCAGTGCAGAGCACCCGAGAGCCGGGGTTGAGAATCTCTCATGCTGTTTTAGAGAGAAGGGTGTAAAATGTAGGACCTACCCAGAAAGCTGTGCATACTTGCATTTAAAATCAAATTGTAAAAATTAACTTCCCTATATTGAAAGGATTTTGTTACCATATCTTGCATATAGGGTCAGAACAATAACATAACTTCCCAGCCTGAATACTGAGCAAATGTGCTGATTTTTTTGATACACTATTGAGCAGTGAAAACTACATTGGCCATACTGAGGTTGATCAGCTTTGAAAAATAGCAGTTGTCTCTGGCAACTGAGTGCTTTTTGTCAAATATATTTTAAAAATATTTATAGTTGTCTACTTTCTTAATGCCATCTGAAAATAAAACTTCAGAAGCTTCTCTTCCGGAAGATACAGGTACTTGATGTATACAATCAATCAGGTTGACAAACACTGAGGTTTTAGTTTCTATTTGAGCAGAATACAGTTTTTTCTTTTGTTCAGCAGTTTCATCAATGACCAGTGTAACTCCAGTCCGTACTCCATGGTGTGATGACATTTAAGGCCTAATGTTGGCTTACCTCATTGCTCCAAGCTACTCCATACGCAAGAACAAATTCATTGTTTCAAGTTAAGATCTTGAAAGAAGATCATTTTCATATGTGCTTTCTGTGTTGTCAACAGTAGATCCTCAAAGTAGGTCCCTTCTGGTTTATGAAACAACTGTGTTTGCACAAAAGGACTAGCTGATGCCTGATGGAATATGTTTATCCTGAAGCATTTTTGAAACTCTATCTCTTGCTAAGAAACCATCCCATAGATCAGCAGCCTTGCTTTTGGGTTAGGATCTAGATAAGATTTTAAAGAACCAATTGCTTCATGAGGCCCAGAAAAGGGGTGCTATTCAAAGTAGACTCTCAAACAGAAAGGCAGCCCCTCTTCCCTCTTAATTTCTCTTTATTTATTCACCCAACTTTTCAGGCCTGATCGTTACTCTGTATTCCAAGGTTGTAGGTGTTAATCTTGTTGCAGATGAGAGTGATAATACATTGCTGTCACAGAACCAGCACATGCTTTAGCCTGCCTCTTGCCAGATTTGGTAGCTATATGCTATACTGGAGAAAATTATTTGAAGAGTCCCATAGCCAGAAAGCTAAGCAGTAAAACTAGTGCAATCAAAAGCAATATGAACGTTCTGGCTTTAGTAAAGAACTATTAGAGTGAAACATCCTGCTGCTGTACTAGTAAGAGAGAGAAAATAATGTAAAATTATGGTTTGTCGTCCAAGGAAAGGTTTATTTATATTTTGGTGGAGGAAGATATTTAGATTTAAGGAGAATAAACGTTTTTCCCTTTCACTGCTTCTTAGTAGTACCTGGTGCAGCAGTAAATGTTTGTGGAAGGGTGTTATTTTCTTTAACTTGTATACTAATACCCAGGGTGGTCAGTCTGTCTACAGCACCTTCATTTGCTTTTCCTTGTGGCTCTTCTTTATATTTTTCCAGATGAAAGAAGGATACAATTTTGTGAGTTTTCTCACTTTCAGTTCACAGTGACTCAGCATATCCAATCACTGGCCAATAACATAGATATTTTTCATCATGAGATACCTATGGTTATGAATTTATTTTGTAATTATTGCAGTAGCACTCTGAAGTTCCCAGTTGGGATTGGTACTCCATTGTGCTAAATGCTGCACGAATTCATGCCCTGTCCCTGGGAGTTTACAATCTAAGGCTTTAATCCTGAAAATACTCACATGTTGGGCTAATCCAGTGTATACAATGGTATTTGCAGAATCAGGCCCTAAGAAGGCAAATGACATACAAAGGATGAGCGAAGATGGTCTTGGCCATATATTGTCAGCTAACCCTAGTAACTGCCCTTTGAGCCATCATTAGCTGTCTGAATTGTCTTTTGAACATTGTGGCAGAGAGGTGTACAGTAGAGATCTGAAGAGGAGATGGGTGGCATTCTTGTACTGGAGCAGGAGTCCTCAAGAACCCTAAGTAACTTCCTCATGAATACATTTTGAGAGTCAGGATACAGTTTTTCCAAGAGTTATCCAATAACCAATATCACTGCTTAGTCACCAGTATGGCGACTGTGACTGAAGTTAGTTGTCAGGCAGCATATAGATAGAAATGGAAAAAGCATATTGTTTTATCCTAACTGCCATAATTCTTTAGCGGCCAGGTGTGTGCATTTCTAATGAGATTGCCATTGCACTACTTGGAGGTAATCCCTCTAGGTCAAGGTTCAGGCAAAAGGGTGTGGAGGAGAAGCTTGCTGTAGCACTACTTACCTTATTACTCTAGGGGGAATTCTGCAACACTATACAAGCACAGAATTAATGTCCCTGGCAGATTTCCTCCCCTCCCCTGCAGAATAATTGATTCTGACAAGGAGGTGAAAGGAAGCTGTAATTACACCTTTTGCCCACCAGGGTCTGATGTGGTGCCAGAAGAGAGGGCAGCTGGAGCAGCCAGCTGCAGAGGAGGACGGGGCAGAGCCTGCTTTCCTCACAGCGCCCTGCTCGCAAGCCCAGGTGAGGAGGCACAGATGTGGGGGGAGGGTGGACAGAGCAGGGCGGATGGACAGAGCAGGGCAGCCATGGCTGCTGGGGGTCTCTCAGACCAGGGTTCAGAAGGGCTAGTGGAGGGAGACAGACTGGGGTGAGGGTGCAGGAGCGGGTGGGGTGACAGCATTGAGCCAAATGGGAGTGAGGGTGCAGGGCCACATGGTGACGGGGGGAGGGTCAGTGGCTGCGTGGGAGTGCAGCGCCACATGGGGACAGAGCAGCTATGCCTGGCTGAATGGAAGTGGGGGTGCAGAGACACATGGGACAGGGGCAGCTTAAAAAAAACAGCCTTCCTGTTCCATACTTCTCCCATCCACACCCAGCAGCTCTCTAGGTTCACTCCCAGGCTCCTTCCCAGCAATTGCCGCCGCCTCCTCCCTCAGCTACTCCGTTACCCTTGATTCTCCCAAGCCTTTGCACTGCTTCTGAGAGGTGCTGGAAATATGTTTCTGTATTGTAGTTTAATTATTATTCAAAGTTCTGTATTAATATGCCTAGTAAGGAATCTTTGTCAAAAAACATGTCCTGAATTTTTGTCTTGTATTGTTACAGACATACAGGTATTTTGAAATAAATTACCAAAATAAGAGAAACTGGCATGATTATATTGTTTTTACAAATAAAATATGCAGAATTCTTAGTTTTTTGGCACAGAATTCACCCAGGAGTATTTTGTACACCCCTTTTCCTCTCCCCCCCCCCCATTTTTAATTTGCATCTTGATTGTCCGTGTCCCAAATTATAGCAACCGTACTGTCTTGTTAGCTAAGCAAGAAGTAGGAAAGACACATTTTGGAATCTATTTAATGCAACTACTTACTTGGCAAGGGTTGCTTTTGGGCAACACGAGGCATGTTGCTCTGTCGTGGTGGACTGAAACAATACTCCCTGATTCTCCCTTTTCTGCTGCAGGCCTAAGGACCATATATTTGTCTGTTAAGCACTGTGCGCATTTGGTGCTGTATAAATAAAACAAGAGACCAAAACTAAGCTGTGTGTCATGTACAGCATTACCAAGCACTACAAGTAGGCTATGAGACTGTCATCAGTTTGGGTCACATTGCTATAATTGGAAATTACCAGCAGAGTTAAATGATATTTCAATTCCTTAAGATAGCCTAGTGCTCCAGCTTTGAGCATGTAAGTTATTATAAAGGATGTTCATTTCCCATCTTCCTTTTTTGCTAAGTGAAGGACATAATCATTGAGAGGAGAAATTTTTATTTTTTAAATCACTTGCACAGTAACACTAACACTTTAATGGCATACCCATGTCTGCATGATGCCTTGTTGCTGTTGGCTTATTACTAGCTGTGACAGAATATAGCCCTGTGTTTTCTATTGTAATAATCTTTGTACAAGGTATGTCTTGTGCGGTATCACTTGAAAACTCATAATTTGCTGGTCATTATTGTCCTGGTATGGCAACATTGTACGTGAAGTTAGAAGAGGCCACTAGGTGGTGCTGCATGTTCCAAACCACAGCCCTGCCCAAACAGAATTTGGCAAACAAGCCTTTCTCAAACAAAAGAATGTGTGCTCTGCTTAATTTGCATTTAAGCCATGAACAGAGTCATCAAGCCAGTTCCTCTGAGTCAAAAGGCAAGCTGACGGCTCAGCCAGGTGTAAACAAGACCAACGGGGTCATTACCTGCTAAATGGCTATTCTTTGGCAGGAAAAGGGGCAGGGGCAAAAAAAAAACAATCTACATCTTAGCAAAGGAACATCATGGACTTCCCTTCCACACAGACTGGCTGTTGCCTTTACTCTCAGCTGGAAATGCTTCTGGGGGGGGGCACAAGATTATAAAAAGAAAGGGCAGATACCCCTTCTCTTCTCTCTCTCTTTGTCCATTGAGTCACTGCACAAGAAGGGACAAAGGAAACTGCCATTAAACAGAGGAAGGGGTCGTGGCCTAAGAAGTTTGACCAGTAAGACTGTTTGAGAGCACATGGTGAGAAAAACTTTTGCTTTGAATTTAACACGGTTTAAGTTAGGCATTAGTTGCGTTTATCTTTATTTTTCTTGTAACCATTTCTGACTTTTATGCCTCATTACTTGTATTCATTTAAAAGATACAGCCATAAAGCATTGTAAAGGGCACCCCAGGCTGAATGGAATGGGTGACACAGCTACTCATTAGTCTGGATTGTACTCTGGGTATGTCCCATTAGCCTCTGGAATTTTCTTCCTCCAGTGGCTCCCAGAACCCAGACAGTTTTACTTTTCCTTTGGAGGTTGCCTACGTTGCTCTTAGATCTAGGCTAACTGCAAAAGGCTGAGGTCTTTGTAGTACTTCCAGACCTTGCTGACCTGCCTGTGAATGAAGGATTGGGGTTGGGTCTCATTATCATAGCACTTGTCTAATACGTTAGACTTTTTGCTTGACCTTTTGGCAACCATGTGAACAAAGATTAATTTAGAAGATACCAAAGGGTGGTCTTGTCTACATAGGTGTTTTTGTGTACTAAATTGTTTTTTAATTAGTGTCCTGCATCCACACAATATAATTCTTCCATCTAACTGCCCAATTTTTGCTAATTGGATAATCATTTTCAAGGTGAATGAAGTTAATTTCAGAATGAATTAGTGTGGGGGGAAAAAAGTTTTGTGTGGACGCATCTGTATTTCGGATTAACTTTTCAGCCCTCACACCACTATTGCACGTTACATTGCTTCACAACGGAACCAACCTGTCTATTTTACCAGTGTCCCCTCTGTTGCTCTAGGGTCATGTTGACCAGATATCGCCTCCCTATTTAAATGCTGGCACTTAGCCAGGAGCATTCTATTTGTCATTCCGTACTCTTGAAGTATTATAGCAGCCATGAATCATGCATTTGTGTGCAGCTGTGTAAGAAGTCATGGACTTGAGGAGAGGAGACAGTCCAGGCCTGCCTTAACAGCAGCCACTATAATATAAAGCTATGCAAGTGGATAGCAATGCAGGCGACCATTGGGATCGCTCACAGGACATTTCTCGATGCTGAAGGTAAAGGAAAAGAGCCCCAGCGGAATTATGAAAAACCAAGGAGAGAGAGAGAGAGACACAAGTTCTCCAAGTATCTGTCCCCTCTTTGAGGAACTGGATTGGATTTTTACCAGTGAGACTACTACTGAACCATGTTATGCTGTGGACAGCACCTCAGGCATCGCGGTGAACACAGTTCCCAGTCAGGACTATGAGGATGAGGCAGTTTCCTCTGAAGCCAGGATCTTTTCCGCAAACAAGAGCCCAAGGCAGACATGGAGGAACAAAAAGCTCCTAGAATCCAGGTGGACACCAAGCCAGAGTATGATGGGAGGGAACCTCTGCCAGTGAGTATTTATGGTGGTGCATTGCAATATAACTGTACAGGTGGTTTAACAAACTTTTGTTCTAAGTGCCTAATGGATGCTGCCACTTTAACGGATGTGAAGTAGGAGCCTTTCCAAGCTTGCTTTGCTTCCAGCAGCCCATCTCCCCACATGCTCAAAATGGCCTCCGCACCTGGGAATATCAGCTCTGCAGGAATTATTTTCCACAGCCTTCTGCCATGCCAGCATCCCAACCCCCTTTTCCTGGACCCTTTCACATTCTCTCCTCCGATCCCTTGGTTGACCACTCCTGGTCAAGTTAGTGGCATCCAGTGGTTTTTAAATAATAATAAAATCTTGAAATGGAGGAACATTTATTGATATGTCACAGGAAAAGCAATGCAATATAAAAAATACTTGCTTCACAGTTTGATCAGTCACATGAGATTTCAGCTATGTTAGCATTTTGAGGTATATTTCCCAAAGTGAGACATCAAAAACACATAGGTGGGAGCCTTACAATCTCATCTGTAAACAGATTCTCAGCATTGTTAACCCATTAGGTTCTGAACAACTACAGAACTCCTAATTATTTATTTTTCAGTGCACTTTGTACATGTTTGCAGGTGATATAAAACAGAACTTAAGGCAAAGATAACACTCTATTTAGGTATGAACATTCAAAGGCAAAGCAGCCTTTTTGGGGTCACCTGTAAAAAACTGTTTAAGTAGTGTTGCCTTTCTGTCCTGGAGCAACTCCCTGAAATAGAGAGAGTTTGTGAGGGAGAATGGAGGAATGCAGGGAGCTCCTGGTGTGTGCAATGAACTCTGCCTAAAGAAGCAACAAAATATGCAAACCCCTGGATTTTAAGATTCCAAGAATAAGTTTATATTTTACATTTCTCTTGCACCTTCCATCCTTAACAAATGTTCATAATAAATACTTGATATACCCTGGTGTGCTAGCCAATATGCAAGTCCTGTTTTTACAGATTAGGAAAATTGAGATGTAGAGATTGTGACTTGTCCAAGTCTCACTGTGAGGTCTGAGAAAAGAACTCTGATCTTGTGACAGCTAGTCATGTGCTGTAACCACTATAGTAGAACCTCAGAGTTACAAACTGACAAGTCAATCTCACACCTCATTTGGAACTGGAAGTATGCAATCAGGGAACGCGCGTGCGCACACACAAAGCAAGTACAGTACTGTGTTAAACATAAACAAGTCTTAAAAAAAGGAAAGCAGCATATTTCTTCTTTATAATAATGTTTCAAAGCTGTATTAAATCAATGCTCAATTGTAAACTTTTAAAAAGAACAAGCATAAAGTTTTGTTCAGAGTTACGAACAACCTCCATTCCCAACCTGCTCATAACTCTGAGATTCTATTGTAGAGCCTGCCTCGTCTCGTGGTAATATTATTAGACAATATAAGACTTTATACTGCAGTAGCTAACTGATGTCTAATATGTGCAGCTTCTCCAAGTCCTTCAGATATAAATATTTTATCCTCCTCTAAAAATGGGTTTCTTCTCTCCTCCAGTTCAGCCTTCTGTTTCACTAGTACTCATTTTTCTACTTAGCCGTTTGCCTACAATAATAATTACAAGAATTTTCTAAGACACGTTATAGTGCTGAACTCCATGTAGATTCCAGTTATTAGCAACCCCTCAGTTCCCACCCAAAAGTTGCTATTATGGTTGCTATATAAGCAACCAATAAGTAGCCAATAAGCGAAAGGCATTGTTTTCAGGCACGTGCATATGTGTATGAGTGTGAGACGATGCATAATAATTATAGAAGCTGGGCAACTGTTTAAGATTTGGTTTCGCAGTGTTGAAAAATAATGTATAATCCAAAAGTATCATAATTGTTTACACTGTAAGTAGAGAAAACTTTAAATCTTGGTATACTGTGCTTCATGTATACTTAGTCAATGTTCCATGTGACAGTGAAGGAGCACACAATTTTATGAACAGAAAATCATTTGTTTTAAAATGAAACTAAAGAAATCAAAATTTTGCCGTCCTTGCTGTTGCATTGCTGCTCCTGGCCCTGGTTTGTGCTGACCTCTGGCTCCTGTAAAACGTTACTTCCATTCTTAACAATGTCTCAAAATCTGTTTCACGCACCAAACTTCTCAGATGCTCACACTTGCTAAGCACCAGGCTCACACAGAGACTTCAGAACCCTAACTTTGTCCGTGGGAGACAGCTCCACATGTTTGCTGCACAGGCTCAGGGCCAGCGTATTGAGTGAAGGTGGGACCTCTCTCCTAATAAAGTTGCTAATAGGTGGCATGCCTGTAGCCATTATCCAAATCCTATTAACATCAAAGTTAATAGGACAGAATTGATTCTTGGCAAAATATTTCTGTTCAGTGCAAGTTATTAATATTGGAATTGGTATTAAGTGGAATCTACTGTACTTGCACATCTCTCTCTCACACTCACACAAATTACAAGCAACAAAAATGTAATCTAGGCCTAATCGCCTAATCAGTTCCCTACCATTACAGGGACCTCAGGAAATCGTAAAACCTCAGTCTCTCCTGTTCCCTAGCTGTGGCACATGTCAGTTTAGTTTCCTGAAGACTGAAATGCGTTAGTGTAACTGAAGTCACTGGGCTCAGCTTAGGGGTACATGGGTGAACTTCAGTGGCCTGTGATATGCAACAGGTCATACTTGATGCGTTATGGTCCCTTTTGGTCTGAAACTCTATAATCTATTGTGTTAAGCCTTGCCTATACAGGAAAGCTGCTCCAGTATAACCTAAGGTGTGAATTTAAACCAGTAGTTAAAATGGTGCAGACTACTGTGGACACTTTTGTTTCGGTTTGAGTGGCTTAATTCTGTTGATTTTAAATTGATTAGGAATAGGTTAAAGTTTAAACCAAAATAAACCTCTTAAAGTGTGTGTGTGTGTGTGTTCACTCAGGAGTTTGCAGCTGTTTAACCATGGCCAGATTTAGGTTAGGAGCTCATTGGAAGTATAGCTATTACTAGCATACTGTAATGACAAAGCACTCCTAGTATGGACATACCTTATACCGACAAAACTGTGCTTTGTCAGTGTAACTTATTCCAGCCTCCCCACCTACGAGTGAATGAAGTTATTCCAGCAAAAGTGCACTTTTGCTGGTATAACGGTATACACTAGGGGCTTGTGCTGACACAACTGTGTTGATCAGCGATCACACCATTTCACATCCCTGACCAACGTAACTATGCCAATAAAAGTTTGTAAAGTAAACCTGGACTGTCTGTTTTGCACTAGTATAACACTTTCCCATGTAGACAAGGCCTTCTTGCTTCTAAGACCAACCTTTGTTCAGAGAGAATCTCCATATCTTCTTAGTTTCGCTGATGGAAAGCCAGTTAGAAATAATGTTTTTTACATCAGAAGATCAAGTGAGTATACCCTTCCAGGGAGCAACAACTTCCAAGGAGGAGGATTAGTGTATATGTTTGTCAGCACTTGTGAGGCAGTATTGGAAGCTTAACCTGGAAATTATTTGTGTATATCTCTTTAAAATTAGTAGAAAAATTTATATGCATGCTAAAAGTACATTGGTGTATTTGTAAATAAATTTCATACTATTACAGTTCTAAATATGATTTAGTTTACAAATACTTGGGCATAGGGGAAGACTGAAAAAATTGGTTAGCTGCCTCAATGCTTGAAGGCCGAGGTTTCCTTGGTCTTTTCCAAGGGCCTGTCCTCTTTAATTTTTGCTTTGTTCTCTCTGGCCCTCCATCCTAATCTTGGCCTGGCTGGGTGAGAGACTTCTGGGAAAAGTTCTGAGGAAGACTGGTGTATTATATATAATCACTAATAATGTCTTTAAAAAAAAGATACAATTATGCTAAATAGAATGCATGGCAGTCAGATAGTTGTTGGCCCATGTATTTTGAGAAAAAGGGAAAAACTTTCACCCAAACACTTCTTAATCATAAAAGAACAATAGGGTTTAAAACTGTATTCTCATGAAAGGGCTGTTCGTGCTAATCAGAATGCAGCTATTTAGTAACGGTACAGTGAACAATAGTTACATTGCTGCATTAACATTTATCATACAATGATTAAACCTACATCAGTCATTTGGTGTGTTAAACTAGGAAGTAATTGTTGTATTCTTTTAAGATTGATGTGTCTTGCTCAGAAAATAAAGGTCTCTGTTTTGGCTTGGTATCTGTCTCACCAGCAGAAACTAGTCTTCTGTGACAGTGCTTCTCTCCCTTCTCCGGCCAGTCCTATCTCTGAATTGGAACGGTTCCATTATGATTATTAATTTGTATGACACCATAAACTTGCATGGGGTTTTCCAAACACAGCAAGATGTATATCTGCCTCAGAATTCAGTTGAGATCACAACTGAAGAACCCAATAAAATCTATGGATATCTAATATTCAAAGCAGTGGAGAATGTGTTCTAATAATTTTTAAATTTCAATTGACATAAAGTCTAAATTAAATCGACCAAAATAAGGATTCAGTTAAATTTGCTGTTCTATCCTTTTTTTTCAGTCCATAGTGTATAGATACTACAGTATGTCTTTATGCAAGATCATCCTCTGTTCAGCCATTCCTCCCGTTACTAAGGATCCTGGAGAGGTTTAAATACGATATTTTGGACTCGACTCTGAAACCTCGCTCCCTCCCACCACTCCGCCACCCCCGTTGTGGTGTTGGCTAAAGTTATATTCTTTTGTATTTTTATTTGAATTTAAGCAATACTCCAATTAGTCATTACTGTCACTGACATTAGAAAATGCTTGTCTCCTAAACTGAAAATAGTTTCATAACATGTGGAATAACATTTTCACACTTTCAGGCTACTTTGGGTATAAAACATTAGTTTCTGCAAAAACTGATTTTTTTCTAACTGAACATTGTCCAGTGAGTTGATGAATCAAGTGAGGAGGTTGTAAATATCATTAGGATAAAATTGAATGCCTCTTAATTTCTATTTTTAATGGGTTTTTTTAATGCTCTTTAATAAATGGTGGGGGTTTTTGTGTGCATTTTTTTTTCTTTTTAAATTTATGAATGTCTAACTGGCTTGAAATATTTGATTTTAAATTACACGCTTAAATTACAAATTCCCAGATTAAAAACTAAATTTAAATTGGAATTTAAGACTGAGAGTATGCATTGGTAATTTACAAAATTTTGAAATGAAAATGCTATTTTATAGTAACAAAGGGTTTGTTGATGGTCATGAACAAAATAACTATTTCTCTAAAACAATACAGTCGCGGCTTACTGAATAAATAAGGTGCCAGAATGTGCAGTTACAGCAGATTGACATACTTAGAGTGCCTTACGTTACAACTGAACTAGATGTAAGATTAATGGCACCAAAATAGCAGTATCTGAGACAATGTGTGGTTATCATGGCACTTAAATAAAAACATGCCAGTTCAAGCATTGTACGTATTTCTGATGCCCAGTACACATACAGGTATAATAAGTTGTCTGCCATTATTATAGTGTTTTAGGACTGTGTGTAGAGGCTGGCATTTAGGGAAGTGGGTGTTAAATTTGTAAAACAGGCTTTCATGCTACAAAGCCCGTTTTGCCAAGGCCCTGAATTCCATGTCCTGACTAAATTATCAGTCATAGGAGGATCCCGCTTGTGGTAATTCTGCCACAGAGAGAGATTATAAAGACTGTTTTGGAGATGTCAGCTTGTCGCTGCTGTCCTGTTAATCTCTCAGCCCACAAAAATGCTCTTTCCCCGTCCTTCACGTTGCTCCAGTTAACTTAGATTTGTTGCTAATGCTGCATCCTACATGCTTGTCCTCCGCAGCATCTTCAACATATGTTACTTTTCAGAGTAGCAGCCGTGTTAGTCTGTATTCGCAAAAAGAAAAGGAGTACTTGTGGCACCTTAGAGACTAACAAATTTATTAGAGCATAAGCTTTTGTGAGCTACAGCTCACTTCATCGGATGCATTTGGTGGAAATTTTTTTTTTTCCACCAAAGGCATCCGATGAAGTGAGCTGTAGCTCACAAAAGCTTATGCTCTAATAAATTTGTTAGTCTCTAAGGTGCCACAAGTACTCCTTTTCTTTATATGTTACTTTGTACCATCAAAGTCTTCATTCAAGCCCTGTTTGTCTAAATCTGTCTAACTACCGCTAGCTCCTACTCTGCGGTCTCCATGACTTACTTTCCTTTACCCTACCCTTTCAGTCTACTCAAAATGCCACAGATGATATACAACTTGCCTGCTGTTCTGACCATATTCAGCTCTTCTCAAAACCTCTTCACAGTCATCTTCTTGCTTATAGCATTACATTTTAAACTACTTATTGCTTACAAGGCATGTTAAAATAGGTTGCCTGTTGCTTGTCTGCTGGTTTGCTACCATTTCTTTTTACCCATCGTTTACCCCAGCCAAGTAGCATTACTAACTGCTCCCTTTGTATCTTTGCCCCCATCTTTGTATGTTTTTTCCTCCATATTTGTCTTATATGGCTCTCATATACTTGAAGCCACATCCGTGGGTCAAATTGAGGTTGGGATGGCAGTGGTACTAGCCCAAGTCCTGCCAACATGAGACACCATTATGAGATGCTATAATTTGTGTGGAAGCTCAAAATATGACCCTCTCCTCCTCTTTTACATGTTTGACTATCCGTTAGAGATAAGTGTGGACGTCATTGCGCATTTGAGTTTTACCTGCACTGAGATGTACAGGGACAGCTCTTACCTCTCAGCTGTTGTCAGACTTCTTGTAAAGTCTGTTGGCTACATTGTTCACAATTTAGAACATTATCTGTGCATCCATAAGGACTAGCTGAGATTCTTGAGCACAATATGGCAGCTTAGGTATGCCATATCCACATTCCGTTAACCCCTAGCTCCTTCTGGGAACCCAAGGGAATTGTAGGACATGGGGTCCATTTCACAGTGTTTCTTGAGTAACTCCTACAAGTCCATGGGGAGACTGCCATAAATCTCCTGGTGTCAGCACCACTTCCTAGTTCTCTTCTTAAAGTGGGGGCCAGGTTGAGCAGTTAACACTCTTGTTGATTAGCAAGAGAAGTTTTAGCTACAGCTTTTGAATAACAGTTGGAAAGCCTCTGAGGTGACTGTAGTGAGGTAGTAAAAGATGGTCCAGTTGGACTCATTCTCTGGCTCTCCACAGGTACAATAATTCAGAGTTTGTGGTGTAACTATCTTGTACCCATCACCAACTAAATAGGCTGCTGTGTGCTGTATTGGCAAATCTTCAGCCAATGGAGCAGTGATTTGAGCTCAAACTGGGACCCATTTGTTCTAAGGCCTAGGGCAGAGGTTCCCAAATTTGTGTTTGCTGTGCCGCCAGCCCTCCCTGCCATAAGAAACAACTTTTCTGCAGGTGCCTGGGAGCCCATCCTGACCAGTGTGCCCCACTGCTCCCTGGCCTGCGAGCATTGTTCTACCTGAGACACGCTGCGGGCAGGCCGCCCCAACAGGACATAGCCAGGCAGGCTGTGCCCCACTCCTCATGCCCCCCACTACTGGGACCCACCAAAATCCCTCTGGCTGCAGGCTCCTCCCACTCTCCCCTGATCCCCAGCACGCGTGGTCAAGAGCCTGCGCGGATAGGGAGGAATTATCTCCCAAGAGGGCACACGCGCATCAGCCTCTGGAGAAGTGAATGAACTGGAATTGCTCCCCTCACCCGTGCCCCCCGCCGCGCATGTGAGGAGACTACCTTCCTCACTTCTCATCCCTTCCCCCTCCTTGTTCTTCCAGTCTGGCGGCAGCAGCAGCAGGAACTGGAGCAGGAGACTGAGCAAGTGAGAGGAATTCTTATTTTATCAACACGATTTTGAAGAAACACAAGAAAAAGAGAGCCTCATGCACACGCCACAGTTTGAAAACCAATGGCCTAGGGTGAGCAGCAATAGCTGAATAGCCTTCTGGATGCCACATTTCTGTATCTCTGCAGTGAGCTATCTGTGAAAGTGCAGCTCCAGACTGCAGGGAAATGCAGTCTCCTCACCATGGAAGACCATATCAGTGGCCATGTGGAACCAGTCTACCCCAAACGGTTATTGGACAATGGGGCACCAGTTCAGTGAAGGCTTTGCAATACTATGTATTGTCTTGTAGGGGCATGTGATCAATGTGCTGGAAATCCCTGGAATTTTAGCTAGTTGGAGTTCCTCAACTGTGCAGGAGACATTAATGGAACCCATTTGCCTATTCTGTCTCCCCTCTTTTTCCTCTGGCCCTGAAACAAGCCCTGTAGTATACTAAGAGGGATAATGATCAGTTCTGATGTGAGTTCTTGATAATCAGCAGAGGTGTGTGTGTGTGTGTGTGTGTGTGTGTGTGTGTGTGTGTGTGTGTATATGTGTATATATATATATATAATATAGGCTAATCAGCAAAAGTGCATTATGCTAGAATTTTAAAAAACTATACTTCCCAAGAATGGGAGGTCTAGTCCCACTGAATTACATGGATATAGATGTTTCTCTCACTACCATGATGCTGGAACTTGCGTACCTTCTTTAGCTATAGCTAATGGGAACTTTTCCTAATTACACAGACCGAGATGCAGATTCATTTTTAAGAATGCATTCACCAGGTGCAGGATAGTGATAGTGTGTGCTTTTTTGAGAGATTTAACATGCAGTGTCTGTTCATATCAGTGTATTACATTTTGCATAGTCCATGAAAGCAAAGGTGATGTTTTCAGTGAACAGAAGACTGGCAAGGCAGGCAGCCAGCCAGACTGGCATCAACCTATGCACAGCTAGACAAACAAGTGGCTGAACCTGAGGCTGTTTACAGTTTGCAGTCAGCATGTTATCCAAATTAGAAAAGCTGCAAGGCATACACTCCCAGACTGATGATGGAAATTGGGAATGGACCAGTGAAGTAAGTTTTTAACCTGTACTTCTTCAGCATAGGAATCTGCTACTCTCCAATGGTGTGTGGTGTTTTTTCTTCCCAGGCCTGGGTCTACACTTGAAAATGTTACGGGTATAACTATATTGCATAGGGATGTCATTTTTATTTCTTTTAATCAAAATAGTTATACTGGTAAAAGCCCTAGTGTGAATGCAGTTATGCCAGTATTCTTATTCCCTCCCCCCTATAGGAATAGCTATAGTGATAACACCTTTATACTGATATAACTATTCACATGATGGGGGTCCGTACAAGGCTAGTAGTACTTTCTAGTGTAGACAAGCCCTTTGTCTTTGCCAAGTATTTGGGGTATGCTAGAAGTTATTCTTAATTCTGTTTGTTTCTCCACCCCCCAAGTGCAGTCTGTCAACACCCTCTCCAGGTATACTTGGTAAACTGCACTTACACTGCTCCCTAGTTCTGCTGCTTCCTTGTTCGGGGCAGATTCCTTAGCAACTTTCTGAGGACTCTTTCCCTTGGGGTGTTTTTTTTTTTTTTTTTCCTTTTCAGATTCCCCCTCCATCATCTTCTCTGGGTGAGCACTTTGAAGAAGATTAGAGACTTCCATAATCTAGTGGTTGAGCAAAGACCAACTGGCAACACTAGGTCTCTTGTTCTTGCATTCCATTCCCTGGTAGCCACCCCTCACTCAGCTTGTGTAGGTTTTTAGGGGGCTTCTCCTCCACAAGTACCTGACTGTGTACCATTTTCCTGAACCTAGTTTGTTGTTTTTCTGTTTGTTGTATTTTCTATGCTATGGCATCCAGCAAACATCCGGTCATTCAGCAGGAAATGAAATAAGGTCTTTTTGAGATTCCCTGTCCCTTTTCCAAACTGCCACAGTAGCTAGCTGTGGAGAGGTTTGTGGTTTTGTTTTTTTTGTTTTTTTGCCCCCTACTATTTATAACTTGTTTTAGTTGCATGTCCGTTTGATTCTCAAATGCCCCTTAGATTGCTGAAAAAGGTATTACATCAAATAAATCTGCTGAGTTTTATATTTTTCATATCTCAAGTAGATGAAGCGTGGTTGCAGGTTTAGAAACCTAATTAGGCACTGGTTCTGACATATGGTTCAATGTAGATTCAGTGTAAATGCTTTATTTCATATGTAATTTTTGCAATAAAAACTTCTTTTCTCTTCTCTCCTTCTCTTACCCTTGATCTGCCATTTTGAATTGAGCCATATGGCTGTTGTACTCCCATCCTGCCTAGGCCATGCAGCTGAAAGGGGAATATCCCAGGGGATTCCAGGACTTGGGAATTGAAGGAGAATGGAACTGGTAGTGTTGGAGATGGGCTTGGCAGCTGCTGCATGCACCACATGGGCAGAAAGATAGGGGTCACTTCTGCTATCATGAGGCAGTAAGTTGTCCTTTTACATATGCCATTGGTAGTGACGTTCATAAGAACCCAGAATACTTCCCCCAAGCTGGAAAAATCAGCTCACATTGGTAAATTTTTAAGTAAAACGCTGCATACTTGCTTCCTTCTACCTAAGCAGGTTGGCCATGTTGGAATCTGGTTTTCCTCCACACTGACAAGATATCTGGCTTCTTTGGGTCTTATTCCTCATGTCCCATGGTTTGTCTGGTTCGTTATTGTTTTTGTTCTTATAACTAAGTTGTGAAATGTTTCCATGCTATCAAATAGGAGTACATCGAGAGGGGTACAGAGTATGGAATGTCCTTCAGATTTGGTCTAGCTCATCTTAAAATGGGCAACTCTTCTACCCTGAGCAAAACAGATTGTTGTCCTGGATGTTTATCTTCTCACAGCATTGCTTGCCACTTAGTGTGTGAGTTCATCTCTTCCATTTTTCTCAGCTAGCCAGTCTTACACTAAAGTATTTTATAGGTCCAAGTTCAGTTGGCCTTGATTTTACCTCTGTCTCTGGGTGGATACCTATGCTTACGCATCAGCCTCAGGCCAGCTGGCAGCATGCTGGTAGGGTGGTCTCCTCCAAGACATGCCGGTGTTAGAATCTTCTTCTTTCACAGATGTAGGAAAAAAATGTATTCAATCTGAAAATAATATGTAACTGAATTCCATGGCATGTACAGTCCTATTTGTACAGGCAAGTGGCTTTTTGCCAATTTACACTCTGATGCACAGGGGTCAAAAAGTAGAACCCCTCCCCAATCTTTTCCAGGGAATAGTTTCTGCATAGTGGTAAGAACATAACTAACAGTTGCACTGTTTTGTCTGGAAGGACATCAAGGTTTTTCTTTTTACCTTTCATCCTTAAGAAATTTTGTTCCTAATTTCCCAGTTTCTCATCAGCAATTTCCTCCTCACCAACTTTTGATAGGATCTGATATTAACAGAACTTGGTGTCCTGTGGCCATCGGAATTAAATCGCCTCTAAATGTTCAGTAACATCCAATATATTCTTCAGAGCACAATTCCACTAAACAGAATTCGCAGGTCACTGACTCAGACTCAAACCTGGCCTTGTACTTTATTGCCTGATAGAGCTACCCAGATACACCCAGTTTCTGCTTTGCTGCACTGAGTTTTACCTAAATGCAGTTAAGTAATACCACAATGTCTTGACTTTTAGGTAATTAATCGTACCGGTATCCAAACAACTATCATGATTTGCTTCAGAAGTTTAAAACCCAGTTCATGTGGATTTCACCAAAATACTCCCGTTTTTCTTCTAGCTCTGCCACCTTCTAGTTATCAAACAGCTCAGCACTCCACAGACTTGATTTCTGAATTGATGACTTTAAGCTGCACAATCACTTTTTTTCTTTAATTACACAATTTAAGAAAAATCTCACTGGCTTTTTATTAAAAACAAAAAACCTGCACAGGTTTAACCAAGATCGGTTTGTTCAGTTAACTAGTAAATTCCTTTCTAGAGCTAATTTTTGTTTTTCTAAACACAAGATTTTAAGTTATTGGTGACTTTACTGTTCAGCAGTTTTTGTAGTAAATGAAACACTATTTCTGTGGTAGTCATTAGTGGTAACAAATATGCTCCTGTGGGCCCAGTACTTGCTGATAGTGATGTCAGATAGAATCTGAATTTATTCTTCTTTTTTCTACTTTGCAAACGTGACAGTCAGAACTATAGTTCCTGTCTTGTCTGAATGAATCGGTAGACAGTCACGTGCAGCGCAGCCAGCACCTATCGGCTATTGCCCATAACACATACAGCAGCAAGCTGTCTTTCTCCCCTTCCCCTCCTCCTGTAAGCAATTTGTGCAAATGCTGCCAGTATTAAAGCACCACATGCTACTAATTTGTCAGGTGTACACTCTCAGTAATGCTCTGTGTAGTTGATAAATGCCTCAGTTTCTTTTGATGTCTCTCTCTAGCCTCCTAAAAGTATCTTTGCTGTATAGAAGCTGACATACTTCAATCCAGTAGATAATCTTTACACATTTGAACTTTAATACATTAATTTAAGCAGTCATAAATAGAGCATAGTATCTACTAAAGCAGTAGATATTTTTCCATTGTAGAAAATACACATATGTTCAGCCATTGTATTTTCTAGGTTCAAAATTTAAATGCTTTCCTGGAGTTCAGTGTTTAGAGGGTACCTTATTTATCTTCTCATGTTGTCTTTTCAGAATTTTAGGCTAAGTATTCTCTTTCCTCTCTTCCTCTTTCAAAATAGAATGATTTATCTGCCTTTCTCTCAAAACATTTTTTTTGGTTTAGATGGACATTGTATAGCCAATTAAAGCTTGCCGTTGAAATGAAAGACCCCTGTTTCCAAAGATACCTCTTTAAAAACGCTGTGGTTAAAGGAAGACATGAGAATAAGTTTCATTCCTCTGTCTTACTGTTGTGTCACAACAGTTCTGATCTCTCTTGTTCATTTTTTTGCATCACTTTTTTGCAGGGAGGATGATAGATTGTTTTTATATTATTTTCTGAAATGTTAAAACTCCTTCAAGCTGACTTACAAAACTTAGCATGTCTGAACAACTTAACGCTTAACTCTGCTTACTTCACTACCACACCGCTAGGTGATTTGGTTTAGTTGGTTTCATTACTTTGAATAGGAAGACATTTTGATTCAGATTTTTTGTCATCTTTTTTTAATGTCAATCCAACACACAGTTCAGTGCTTAGAAAATTTCTGAGTACCTTTTAAAAGATCACATAGAGCTGATCTTTCAATCCCTTGGAATGGAGACACGAAAACTAGAGAATTGGGAAATTCTCATGTCCAGTCCAGAGGACAAACTGAAGTCACTGCAAAATGATACGTTTGAAGTACTTATACTCATTCTTACCTTTTACAGGAAATACAAGGATTTAAAGCGTGTGTAATTGTATTTATGGGCAAAAAACTTTGAGATGGCATTAAGGTTGAGAGTGTATCAGTAATTTAAGGGTAACAAAATTTACAGGAATGTTGTAATTATTCCATAATCAAGCATTATAAACCCAAGACATTCTTAGTTTCTTCTGTCCCTTATCTCCATGGATCTACAGAGGTTCTCTGGATGCTTTATCGCCTCTTATGAGGCTTGGATTTATTGGTAGGAAGCATGGGAATCAGCAAAGCCACAGGAAAAATATGCTTTCCACTCTCTCACCACCACTATCCAACTCCCATGGAGTGGGTCATGTTCAACACCTCTGAACTTTAGGTTGTTGGGGGCCACTCCTGATCCCAAAGCCTGGTTTTAGTTTAACTGAGGTGGTGGGCCTGGTGTTTTGGCTTGGTGATGGTGACTGTTTGGAGACCCTTGTGCATTAGGACTTGGGTAGGAGGGAGATTTGTTACTACTTTTGAAACTCTTGCGTGTGGGCCAGGGAGCAGCATATGGAGTGGGGAAGGAATTCATTGCTCTTCATGACTCACTCCATGGGAGTTGGATAGTGGTGGCAAGCGCATTTTTTCCTGTGGCTTTGCTGATTCCCATGCTTCCTACCAGCCAGCCATTCTCTTCTCTTCTTCCACACTCCCCCCAGGCACTTTGGGAGGAAAGCTCTAGTTCTCTGAACATTGGAAAGTTGACAGGAAGTAGGGGGCAGAATGTATGTGTTGAGATCTGCCACATAAGAACTACCCTCTACAGAATGGTGTGCAGGAACTGTAATTAGTAGGTTATGTTGTAGTTAATAGACTCGAGGCATTCCTCATTTTTCTTACTGTAAAACTCTTAAGGTATGTCTACACTGCAATAAAACACCTGTGGCTGGCCTGGGTCAGCCGACTTGGTCTTGCAGGTCCTGTACGTCATAATGGATTAAAATAACTGAATCTTGTCTGTAAAATTTTAAGTTTTTTTTAAGTTTTTGTAAGAACAGAGATGGAAGGGACGGACCTACCGCCACTCAAGTTCCTTCTCAGTCGCCTGCAGGTTGAGACTGTCTATTAGCTGATTACACAGCTTGCTATATCTCTTGACTAGTCTTTTCTTTAGTATTCTTTTTTTCATTTCTTTTTATTGTTTAGCACAACTTGTACTTGGAGGTGGTTTCCTGTCCCCTTTCTTCTTTTGCCCAATTTGGGCCTTTGTTTTTTTCCTCAGGCCTTGATTCTCAGCCTCGAGTACAAGCTGTGTTCAAGAGTCCAGACTTCAAACATTGCCAGAATTGCCACAGGTCTCCCCCCCAACTTCAGTGATGGACATTCAGATTGCCTCCGTTGCCTGGGAGAGGCCCACATCCTCTCCAAATGCAAGATCTGCTCAGATTTTAAAAGCAGATCTAACAAATTGAGGGTGGGCAGACTAAAATTCCTGTTGGAGTGGTCTCTGAGACCCCTGGGATCTGATCACCCACCTGTACTTTGGATCCGGTTGCTGAGAGAGCTCCAGTAACCATCTCTGCTGCAACAGTAAGCAAAGCCCCTGAGGGGACTTCAAAATTATCTAGACCCTCAAGGAAGAAATTACACTTTTTTTTTCCTCCAGAATGGGATAAGAAAAAGGGAAAGTCACCCCTTGAGTCTGTGTCTTAGGAAGCATCATGTTCTGATAAGAGTATCACTGAAGGTCCCATCCCCTCCAGTAGCAAGACCATGGCATCAGCTAAGACCACACCATGAACCAAGAAACCATCAGGTAAACAACCTTGAGTGGCACCTACATTGGCACCAGACAGTGCCTTTGAAACACAAGGACTCCAGAGGCAAGCTGATATGGTCATCAGTACTGTTCCATAGCAACACATGAAGGCCACCCCATTTGCACTTCGGTACTATCTCCAGTACCATCTGACATGCAGACTCCTGAGGGTCCCTATGGAGAGTCCCCAGTGTCTATCCAGGCTCCTTTTCCATGAGGACCTTTGAACCCTGGAAGAGCTTAAATCGCCATTACTGAGGGGTACCAGGAGACCTTCTGCTGATTCCAGATCACCTTCCAGAGCCTACTTACCCACCAATCCTACCATCTTCAATGGTGATTAATCTTCTAGTACCGACATGGTTGCTAGCCCCACACAAACTCCTCGAGGGTACAGAGAGACATTTCCAGACAGTACTAACATAATTGGCATCTTGGGAGGTGTGCTGCCTACCATGGGCCTGTATACAAGCTGACCCTCGGTCTGATCCTCTGACTACTAGCTCATGCTGCTCATCCATGTGGGCACTGATGATACTGCAAGGCATGACCTCTAGCAGATCAGAAGTGACTACCGGGCTCTGGGAGTAATGGTGAAGGAATTTGGGGGTGCAGGTGACGGTCTCATCTATCCTTCTGGTTAGGGGTAGGGACTCAGGCAGACACACACACGTCCTGGAGGTGAACGTATGACTGCATGGTTGGTGTTTCCAGGATGGTTTTGGCTTCCTCAAACATGGGATGCTGTTCTGAGAAGGATTTTTGAACAGAGATGGGATCCACCTATCAAGGAAGGTGAAGAATATCTTTGGATACAGACTGGTTAACATAGTGAAGCAGGCTTTAAATTAGGTTTGACGGGGGCAGGAAACAAAAGCCCATAGGTAAGTCTAAAACATGGAGACCTGGGTGAAGGGTCAGAATACAGTGGGAACATGGGCAATCACAGCAGGGACAGGGGAGAGACAAGGGAATGTAGAGGGGAAATCTAATCAACATCTTCGTTGTCTGTATACTAGTTGAAGTATGGAGAATAAACAGGAAGAACTAGAAATATTAGTGAATAATCACAGTTATGACATAATTAGTATCACAGAAATGTGGTGGAATAATTCATGTGACGGGAATATTGGTATAGAATTGTATAGCTTGTTCAGGAAGGAGAGGCAGGGAGAAAAGGGAGGGAGGGTATTGCCTTGTATATCAAAGATGTATCCTCTTGCACTGACGTTCAGATAGAAGTAGGAGGCAGACCTGTTGAAAGTCTCCCGGTAAGAATAAAAGGGATAAAAAAACAAGGGTGATGTCTTGGTAGATGTCCACTGTGTACTGCCTAACCAGGAAGAAGAGGTGGATGAGGCTTTTTTAAAACAACTAACAAAATAATCTAAAACACAGGACTTGGTGATGATGGGGGACTTCAACTACCCAGACATCTGTTGGGAAAATAATACAGCAGGACACAGATTATCTGAATTCTTGGAATTCGCTAGAAACACATTATTACAGAAGGTGGAGAAAATGACAAGAGGGGAGAGGCTGTTCTAAGTTTGATTCTGATAAATAAGGAGGAACAGGTTGAGAATGTGAAGGTGGAAGGTAGCTTGAGTGAAAGTGGTCATGAAATGATAGTTAATGATTCTAAGGAATGGTAGGAGGGAAAACAGCAGAATAAAGACCATGGACTTCAAAAAAGCAGACTTCAACAAACTCTGAGAATTGGGAAGCAAATCCAAGGAAAACGAGTTCAAAAGAGTTGGGAGTTTAAGTACCGTATTAGGGGCAGAAGAGCAAGCTATTCCAAGATGTAGAAAAGATAGGAAGTATGGTAATGAACCACTCGGGCTTAATTAGGAGATCTTCAATGAACTGAAATTCAAAAAATGTCATTCAAAAAGTGGAAACTAGGTCACATTAGAGGATGAATATAAAAAAATAAAACAAGCATGTAAGGGACAAAACAAGATTACGCTAGCTAGGGACATAAAGGGTAACAAGAAAACATTTTTACAAATACATTTGAAGCCAGAGGAAGACCAAGGACCGGGTAGGCCCATTACTCAATGAGAAGGGAAAATCAATAACGGCAAACAGCAATGACTGAAATGTTAAATGCCTTTTTTGTTTAACTTTTCACCAAAAGATTTAGCAGTTATTGGATGACCAAGATAGTGAACATCAGTGTAAATGAGGTAGGATCTGAGACTAAAAGAGGAAAAGAGCAAGTTAAGAATTACTTAGAAAAATTAGATGTCTTCAAGTTGACAGGGCCTGATGAAATATATCCTAGAATACTTAAAAGGAACTAGCTGAAGAGATCTCTGATCTGTTAGTGATTATCTTTGAGAACTTTTGGAGGATGGGAGAGATCCCAGAGGACTGGAAAAGGGCAAATCTAGTAGCTATATATAAAAAGGGGAATAAGGACAACCTAAGGAATTGTCGAAGTCAGCTTAACTTCGATACCTGGAAAGATAGTGGAGCAAATAATCACAATCTATTTGTAAGCACCTAGAGGATAATTAGGTGGTAAGTAACAGTCAACATGAATTTGTCAAGAATAAATCACGTCAAATCAACCTAATATCCTCCTTTGACAGGGTAACAAGCCTTGTCGGTGGGGGAAGCAGTAGATGTGGTATATTTCAACTTTAATGTGGCTTTTGACGCTGTCCCATCTGATCTTATAAACAAACTAGAGAAATATAGCTTAGGTGAACCTACTATAAGATGGGTACACAACTGATGGGAGAAGCATACTCGGAGAATAGTTGTCAGTGGTTGTCTTGGCCACTGCAGGCCCCCTTCTTAAAATGGGAATAACTGTTTCTCCCTACCTAGACAATTGTCTCCTAAAAGGTTGCTCATTTCTCAAGTTACAGGTGGTAACCATCATGGCCGTATCTCTTCCACTCACTGAGCCTCCGCTTCAATGCAGGAAAAGTCTGCCCTCAAACCTGCTCAATACATAGATTTAATCGGGACCACTATGGACCCATCTACCACCACAGCAAACTTACCCAAGGACAGATTTGCCACAATGTCCAGTCTTGTCTCAACAATACAACAGAGTCCACAAACCACAGCAAGGATTTATCTGCAACTTCTAGGCCATATGATAGCCTTCACATTTGAGACTTCCTTTGCAAGACCATACTCTGTGTCTTCAGGCTTGGCTGAGAACTGGCTAATCCCTGAACAAGAGTAGTCTTTCCAAGCAGGAGTCCATGCTTGGAAAGGTCCTCAATTCTCTAAACTGGTGGAAGTAGCTACAAAAAATGTGCATCTTACTCCCACAAGGATTATGACTACAGACGCCTCCCTGATTGGCTTGAGGCCAATTCCAAAGTCTCACAGCTCAGAGCAAATGAACCCCTCAGGAGGCGATTCTCCATATCAACATATTAGAGGTCAGAAGAGTTTGTTTGTGAGCACTTCCTACCCCATATCAGAGGCCGTCCAATCAGAATAATCCTGGACAATAGAGCAGCAGTGTATATCAATCGTCAAGAAGGAGCAAGATCTTAGTCCTTATTTTTCAAATCTGTAAAACTATGGAACTGGTGCATATCGTATTGCATACAGATCTCAGCAGTTTATCTATCAGGACTATAGGATGTAGTGGCAAACTCCCTCATCAGGCATTTCTGCATTGACCAAGAGGTATGTCTGTCTTGGAGTCACCCAGAGAGAGATCTCTTTGACACCATCTAGTGCAAAGTGCAGCTATTCTGCTCAAGTGGAGGCACGGCCACGAATGGGAGATGTCCTAGTCATTCATTGGCCTCACATATTGCTTCCACTTATCCCCTGACACTTTTCCTGCTCAAAAGCCAAAACAAATAGGAAAAATTAGTAACCATAATCATAGCACTGTTGGAGCTGAGACAGGTATGGTTCCCAGAGCTTCCCCTGACATCAGATCTCCTTGCACAGGAGTCTGGACCTATCATGTACCCCAGCCTCTTGGTGCTTTATCTCAGGGCAGAACTATTAAATGGCTCTCTGGTATAGAACAAGTCTGCTTACCACAGGTACAAATAATATTGCTTAATAATAGAAAACCCACAACAAGGGAAACTTACCTGCAGAAATGGAAATGCTTCCAGACTTGGTGCAGCCACTGATCTGTACCTTCTCGGGTCTTATCTGGCACATGTTCTCGGGTACCTGCTGAATTTAAAAACCACAGGCTTATTGCTGAGCTCTGTTAATGTTTCACTTAGCCATGCATGTATGCCCCCCCCCACCCCTCTCTCTCACACACACTGTTCATTGTTCGCCCACCCAACCACTACGAGGTTCATCAAAGACTTCTTCATCCTCTCCCTCCTGTCAAGGAGCCAACTCAACCATGAGAGATCAGCTTAGTCCTCAATGCATTGAGACCTCCTTTTGAACCTATTCTTTCTTCCTTCATTTGTCCCTTAAGACCTTGTTCCTGATAGCTATCATCTCAGCCAGGAGGGTAGGATAGTTTGAAGCCTTGACGGCTGATCCACCATACGTGGTGTTTCAGCACGATAAGGGGATGATATGTCCACTTGTACCTAGAGTTCCTTCAGAATTCCACGTGAATCGGGAGATTCATCTACTGCTGTTTTACCCCAACCCTCACTCTTCAAGAAAAGAAACAGCATTCATACGCTGGATGTAAGAAGAACTCTCACCTTTTACCTAGATAGGACTAAGCCCTTTAGGGATTTACCGAGGCTTTTCATCTCAATGGCAGAATGAATGAATGAAAGGACATCTGATTTCCACCCAAAGGTTGTCCAAATGGATTTCAGGATACATCTTAATCTCTTGTGAAGTCTTGGAGGTTTGCCCCCTCCAAGAGTGACTGCTCATTCCATCTCTGTTTTTCAGTCAGATTACATACCTACCTCAGACGTCTGCAGGGTGACCACCTGGTCTTTGGTGCACATATTTTTGCCAACACTATGCTCTTGTGCCTGCCTCCAAAGCTGTTCCAGCTTTCAGTGACACTAGTCTATGACCCATACTGAATCCACCTCCTTCGCCCTTCCTCATTAATGCCCGCGAATCTCTTGATGTGGAGCACCCATAGGGACACTACTTGAAGAGAAGGAGAAATTTCTTACCTTGTACGTAATCTGGAGTTCGTTGAAATGTGTGTCCCTATGGGTACTCCACTACCTGCCCTCCTTCCTCTCTGCCTCAGTCATTTGTTGGACAAAATGGCAGCAGGTCTTCTTTCCCCCCCCCCACATGTGTTCTCATACTAGAGCACAAGGTATAAGTTGCACAGGCGCAGATCCATGGACACAGCTGAGAAAAATCTCTGCTCAATAGTACACAAGCATGCGTGTATCCTGACACAGACCACTCATAGGAACACACATCTTGAAGAACTCCAGTTACTGTCCAAGGTAAGTAACTTCTCTTGTAACTTCTTTTTTCCAGATTCTTTCTTTGCTATCTTGAGATTTGGATTCTAGTTCTATATTATTCAATTAAACTTTTGTGGTAAGAATGATGTACATTAATTAATTAATTATATTCTGACCTATAACACATAGACCAAAATATGAAAGACTGAGTAAGACTGTAGTGTGTTCTGTCCTGTCCCAGGGGGCGCTGCTGATACTTTGACCTAGTCAATACTGGAGAATTGAAACCGTTTCAAGACTTGAAACGGTTTTGGAAAAGAGTTCTTAAAGTCATTAGCCTTGAATGCCTTTCAACAACTTAAACAACAAACAGTGCTTCAGACAGGACCATTTGAAGTTAGCTACCTGAAATGGCTTTGAGTGCGTTTTTTTTAAACTTTTCAGGTGATGACAATCTTCACTGTGGCTGTTTCCTGGCTTTCTTCTCTTTACCCTCCTCTGTAGACCCCTTTAGAAGAATTGAGCATCATTCTTATTTGATTTATTGAGGGTGTTTTAGTTTTTATTTTGCCAAGCTTGGGTAGCACTTCAGCAGAATGTCACTTCCCACTCCCCTCCCCACATTGTTATTTAGGTATTAAGTAGCATTAGAATCATGTGAAACCTAATTATCTAGCAAGAAACTGGTGTTAAACTGGCAGATTGTATGGTGCTTAGGATCTTGAGTAGACTCTTTGCTTGGTACCAAGGAGTGAGAATGCGCTCTTAGTCCTAAAAATAATAATAACCTGCACTTCATTATTTTTTCTTTCCTTCAGCCCTGCGCCTCCTTCCCTTGGAATAGTTGAGAGTAGGTGGAACTTTTTTAGAGACTGTCATTTCTGTAGAAACAAATTCTGAGTAATTGCCAATAACACTACAAAAAATGAGCCTTGTTATAAGAGCCACAGGAAAATGAGAAGCTAGTTTTGGGCTTTCTTCTTAGTGCAGGCCTATTCCATGGTGGGTTTTATTTATTTATTTCCTGCTGCAAAGCTTACTGTTTCTGCCCTGACTTTTTGGAATGCAGATGTGTAGAAACTCCTTGCTAAAGAATAATGTGCAGTGGCTCAGAAGCTTCCTAGCCACTGAGTCCTGCTGGCTGCTGCAGAGACTGTATTTGTTTTGTCTTAACTAATTTTATATCAACACTTTTAATTTAAGCTATGCTTTCTGCATTAAATAACAATCCAAGTACAATGTCCATAAATGAAACCAAACACTGTAATCTACTAATTTTTGTTTTCAGTGTGTAGTATTATGTAATCAGACAGCCTAGTAGAAAGGAAGATTTGGAAATAATACTAGTGGGATGTAAAATGGTACTAAAACTAAAGTATTCAGCCTTTGTTGAAGCAAATATCTGTATTCAGCTGAAGGTTTTGGCACAATAGACTTATTTACCGCTTCCCCACCTCATAAATACAGGAGACTAGTGCAGGAGAATTAACATTGTCTAGTAACTTGGCACAAGATGTCTTGTCAGATCTCCACAATTGCATACATCAGGAGTGATGTTTTTGTTTTTCAGTGTGACACATTTATATGGGATGCACTGATGGCCTAATTTTCAGAGGTGCTAAGATCCTGCAGTTGTCATTGAAGTGGGTATAAGTTGCAGATATTGGGAACCTCTGAAAATCCAGCCATTTTCATTTCAGGCTTGACTGGCCCATGTAGTGGGTGGACAAAAAAAAAGAATTCTGTTCTCTAGGCTTTTAAGGATTCAGATATGTAGTGGAGGAGACACTTTCCCTAAGTAAGTTAAACATGCCACTTAGGGGTTTTTTTTAAAGGGATTGGAAGAATATGATGCAGGTGTGCAATTAGTGAAATGGGGGAAGAGGGAGTGCAATCTTCTGAACCCACAAATAAGTCCAGTATCACTCCACTCTTCTCCACATTATTCAAAAGTGGGGTGGAATACCAAGAGCCTTTAGCCTAAACTTTCCAAAGTGACAAAACTATGGAACTCACAGCTTCGGGAAGTCGATGAGGCCAATAAATTAAAAATTTTAAAAGAATTGGCTATTTGTATGGATATCAAGACTATCCAGAGTTGCTATAATGAATCAAAACAAGAATTTTGGAAAGGATATTAAACCTCGTGCTTCAGAACGTAAACCAATCTATTAGAGGTCAGGATCAGATATTTGTGGAGGTGCAGATTATCCCACATCTGCCAACTGCCTGCATCTTATACCTTCCTCTGAAATATTTAATCTACTCCATGTCCTTGGTGAAATTTCCCCCTGGTGTGATGCCAGACGGTAGAAAGCCATGAACTATTCTACCCTCAGGCCTCTGAATTTTTTCAGATGATGGGTTAGATGACAAGGAGTCAGTTCTAAACTCACCCCCTTGAGCTGGGGCCTGACCACTAACCACGGCTGTAACTGAGAATTTACTGCTACATGTTTAAGTTTAAAAATATAACCTTTTGGTGTGGAGAAATTAAGTACATTTTATAATATTTTCCAAAACACAAATATATAGAAGCTGCATGGGTTCTTGTATATTTTGATGATTGTTGCCATTTTAATATCAAGGATAAATAACTTTCTAATTCAAGATTTTAATATTTTTTTCCCAAACATTCTCTTTGAAATGCAAGCTTTACAGAACAAATAAATGTTTAATGTGCAGCATCAGGTGTTACAATATTGCAGTATTAGTTAATGTTTCACTAGGAAACTAGCATCTTCTTTTCACCTCATTCCAAGTTAATGAAGTTTTCTTCATCAACTATGTGACCTTAGTGAGTGAAGACGTTAAGTGAGGGAAAAGTTAAGTTTTGTCACTAGAAATTTCCCTTTCCCAGAGAATTAGTTGAGTTGTTTTGGGAAGATTTTATTTCATCCACCCACATTTTAATATCTGTTTCCTTATTTGGCCCAACAAGTGGTAATTGGTAGCTATATCCTTTGGAAAATTCACCCCTTTTCATCTCTTCCCCAGGCACAATGACTCTGAGAATGGTGCCCATGGTGGATTTGTAGTTCTGTAAGGATCGGGATATCAATCTGCCTTAATCTTATATCTTCTGAAAAGAAAGGGGTGTTGATATTTCCAGAGAACTGAGGATTTCAGGATCACGGGTTTCTATTTTTCAAAGATATGAAGAAAGAACAAAGGGCCTCTTGCTGTACCCTAGTGATGTGAATTAATAAATCTTGTATTGAGGTATACAAAACTGCAGAGCTTTCTGGTGTCAAAGCATCCTCTACTCTGAGAGCACAGCTTCTTCTCAGGCCACTTGAGAATTTGCTTTCACTATATGGATTTGCCAAGCAGCAGCCATGTGGTCAGGTTTTAACTTTCAAGGCAGGTGTAGATGCTTCCTTAGATGCTGTATTAGGCTGAAGTATCATTAATAGTCCAAGACAGTAGTACCTTGTGTTAGAGAGCTTATTCCTTCACTCTCCCACTTCTCCGGTCCTTCTCACGTGAACAGAGAGCAACAATACCTGAAGTCCAAAGGTGCAAACAATTTGATGTTTATTGGGGTGAACGTCCAGCAAGCTTAAATCCAAGTTCCTTTTTCCTTATTTTCGAATCCCAACTTTTTTCCTGTTTGCCCAAATTTATATAGTTTATACCTTAACCAATCATTCTACTGAAATTTACCTAATCAATCCTGACATATTGTAACATGATTAGCTAACCAATTATATCCCACCACCTTAATTAGTTTACACCCAGAAAAATTAATTATACAGCAGACAGAAACAGTCACAGAACCAGACAGAGAACATGCAAATAAACAATAGTAAAGGGGGAAATACAATGATAAAACAATACAGCAGTGAGGATTTCACAACTACATCTATAAAGGCATAAGGGTTTCCCAGCTGTGTCTATTGACAAATGAGTTCTTACCAAACAGAAAACTATCAAACTAAATTTCCTTTTACATCTTCTAGGCTCTTCCCTTTCTCTGGAGGTGATAGATCAGATCACCTTTCTAACAGCCCCAGATTGCCTTATTTCAATATGACTAGTTGGAAATGTGAGGATGTTACCGAATGCTTCCCAGCTTATGGCTTCCTCTTCTGCTTGGCCAAAGGCTTTAGCCTAAGAACAGGGCCTCAGACTGTCACAGTGAGAGAAGGCCCTTACACAGATTCTTTCTTTTATAATTCTTTAACTAGCTAAATGATAAACATATACCTAAATTCTAAAAGGATCTTAGGGATAATGGTAACATGACATGGGAATGAGGATATGGAGGTAGATATTACCATATCTGAGATAGAAGTGAAACTCAAACAGCTTAATGGGACTAAATCGGGGGGCCCAGATAATTTTCATCCAAGAATATTAAAGGAATTGGCACCTGAAATTGCAAGCCCATTAGCAAGAATTTTTAATGAATCTGTAAACTCAGGAGTTGTACTGTATGATTGGAGAATTGCTAATATAGTTCCTATTTTTAAGAAAGGGGAGGAAAAAAAAAGTGATCCGGATAACTACAGGCCTGTTAGTTTGACATCTGTAGTATGCAAGGTTCTGGAAAAAATTTTGAAGAAAATAGTTAAGGACATTGAAATCAATGGTAAATGGGACAAAATACCTCATGGTTTTACAAAAGGTAGATCGTGCCAAACCAACCTGATCTCCTTTTTTGAGAAAGTAACAGATTTTTTAGGCAAAGGAAACTCAGTGGATCTAATTTACCTAGATTTCAGTAAGGCGTTTGATACTGGGCCACATGGGGAATTATTAGTTAAATTGGAAAAGATGGGGATCAATATGAACATCGAAAGGTGGATAAGGAATTGGTTAAAGGGGAGACTACAATGGGTCCTACTGAAAGGTGAACTGTCAGGTTGGAGGGAGGTTACTAGTGGAGTCCTCAGGGATCAGTTTTGGGACCAATCTTATTTAATCTTTTTATTACTGACCTCGGCACAAAAAGTGGGAGTGTGCTAATAAAGTTTGTAGATGATACAAAGCTGGGAGGTATTGCCAATTCAGAGAAGGATTGGGATATCATACAGGAGGATCTGGATGACCTTGTAAACTGGAGTAATAGTAATAGGATGAAATTTAATAGTGAGAAGTGTAAGGTTATTCGTTTAGGGATTAATAACAAGAATTTTAGTTATAAGCTGGGGACGCATCAATTAGAAGTAATGGAGGAGGAGAAGGACCTTGGAGTATTGGTTGATCATGGATGACTATGAGCTGCCAATGTGATATGGCTGTGAAAAAAGCTAATGTGGTTTTGGGATGCATCAGGAGAGGCATTTCCAGTAGGGATAAGGAGGTTTTAGTACTGTTATACAAGGCACTAGTGAGACCTCCCCTGGAATACTGTGTGCAATTCTGATCTCCTATGTTTAAAAAGGATGAATTCAAACTGGAACAGGTACAGAGAAGGGCTACTAGGATGATCCTAGGAATGGAAAACTTATCTTATGAAAAGAGACTCAAGGAGCTTGGCTTGTTTAGCCTAACTAAAAGAAGGTTGAGGGGAGATATGATTGCTCTCTATAAATATATCAGAGGGATAAATACCGGAGCGGGAGAGGAATTATTTAAGATCAGTACCAATGTGGACACAAGAACAAATGGGTATAAACTGGCTACCAGGAAGTTTAGACTTGAAATTAGACGAAGGTTTCTAACCATCAGAGGAGTGAAGTTTTGGAATAGCCTTCCAAGGGAAGCAGTGGGGGCAAAAGATCTATCTGGTTTTAAGATTCTACTTGATAAGTTTATGGAGGAGATGGTATGATGGGATAATGGGATTTTGGTAATTAATTGATCTTTAAATATTCATGGTAAATAGGCCTAATCCCCTGAGATGGGATATTAGATGGGTGGGATCTGAGTTACCCAGGAAAGAATTTTCTGTAGTATGTGGCTGGTGAATCTTGCCCATATGCTCAGGGTTTAGCCGATTGCCATATTTGGGGTCGGGAAGGAATTTTCCTCCAGGGCAGGTTGGAAGAGGCCCTGCAGGTTTTTCATCTTCCTCTGTAGCATGGGGCACGGGTCACTTTAGGGAGGCTTCTCTGCTCCTTGAAGTCTTTAAACCATGATTTGAGGACTTCAGTAGCTCAGACATAGGTGAGGTTTTTCGTAGGAGTGGGTGGGTGAGATTCTGTGGCCTGCATTGTGCAGGAGGTCAGACTAGATGGTCAGAAGGGACCATTCTCACCTTAGTATCTATGAATCTATAGGCCTTTACAGACAGGCCTGAATATCTATATCCTAACACCTTGACCTCCAGCTTAACTGTTGTGGACCCACTGTGTGAGTAATGGGATAGGCAAAACCGTTTGGTCTCAGTCCAGAGAGCCCTAGAATAAAATATAAATGTATATCGCTGTCTGAAAACTGTCGTTTTGTGAGAGGCTTATCCAATTGAGATATCAGGATGGTTTCCTGTGATTGACTGCTTGCCTGTTCAGTAATTATCAACAGTTTTAGCAGTTTATATTTCAGGTTAGTTGCTAAGGACGTAGCCGCCTAGGGAGCTCAGTGGGTGAGATGCCCAAATCCATATCAGCAAATTGGCCAATCTGTTGGGAGACAGGAAGTAGGGGTAGCTCATAATGGTAGAACCTCTTGTGCAAATATAGCTTTCATGAAGGAAAATTAATTTCATTTTTTTTCTGTTCCATTGTTAGGAGACTCTTTGAGGGATGGAGGGAAATAGAACTTGTTTTCAGCAAAGGACATGTTTTTTTCCCAGTCTTTTTCAGTGCACAAGCCAACATTTTTTACCTTGTTTACTTTTATATTTGTCACCTGCATCACTGATGTCCACAGCTGTTGGAACAGTTCTAGGAATGGGATTAATTTGTGCACCCTCGGCTAGCTTGCTCTGCAGCAGTAAATGCAGGCGGGGGGAGGGGGAGGAGGCAGCAGTCTGTGGGAACACTTTTTAAACGTCTTGATAGAGTGGTGTATAGTTTGTATGCAGCTTTTTAAAAACAAAACACTTGCAGGGTATTCTCCATCAGAATAACACTTTATAGGTAGGCCAGACATTGGGTCCAGCCTACATGAAACAGCATGTTTTTTTAATAAAACAAATAGCTGCTAATAGGAATAGCATGCCACTCATTCTGTCCTCTCTATTCTCTTTCTCCATCTTCCTCCCCTTTTATTTTATTTTATTTTATTTTATTTTATTTTATTTTATTTTATTTTATTTTGTTGAGTGTATTTGTCTCGTAAATAAGTCATGCTGTAGAGAATCTGTACTGTAGCAGTTCCCATCAGCCTTTCCTACAGAACAACTGCACTGACTTTGATGTGGACTAATTAAGTTCACATTTTTTTATGGACATTTTAGAGTGGTTAAAGAAAATAGAGCTGAAATATCTATGCTTGTCTAAACGAGACTCTTTAGGACTTGGTAGGCTTTGATCTATATATCCCTAAGTTTCTTTTTCTGAAAAAATGCTGCCTAGAGTATTCTCATCAAAGTAGCACGGTAGACTTCCCAAGAGCTTACCTATTTTCAGATGAGGAATCAAATTCCTCTCTGTATCTTGCTTCGCACAAAGTATCTCTGCAGCATGGGGAGAGCTGAATAATACCTACATGACCTTGTGCAGGGTGCATGTCTGCTTACCTTGCCTACTGAATTACTTCTCAAGTAATGTGGTCAAAGATTAGATCAATACATTACCTAATAGGACATTTAAAAACATTTTCATGATTTGCTGACACAGGGGAATGGTGAGGTAAAGTAATAGATTTTGTACTAGATCTTAGAACACACTACTGCAGTATTGGCAATCATCTTGTGCTCATGTGAAATTGGCTACTGCAGTGGTGCATTGCAGGAAATCAACACAGTGAATATATACATGCCTCATTATATATTCTCTAAACTTGGTTTTGAAAGGAAAGACTTGCATTTGAAGATTAAAGCATCTATACATCTTTGTATGATACAATATTTCCCATCTCTTGTTATGTAAAGAGAATTTTTTCTTCAGTATAAAAAGATGTGATTTCCCCTAAACAATATCCATTATTTAAATGGATGCTTACAAAGTACCATGGGCTCTTAAATGTATCCTTCCTAGAGCAGATGACAAGTTATGGACACCTGTAAATAATGGGTGTGTAGTGTAAGTTCCTAGTGCACTGGCTGGGCTGTCTGCCAAAAGAGAGCTAATTGTGGAATTTGAGCTTGCTCATTCAGCTTTAAGATCAGTGATCGCTACTTGCTGTCTGTAGTAAAGGTATAATACTCATGTTACTGCTGAAAATCAAATTATTTCTTTGAAGCGAGCTTCTCCCCCTGCTCTGTGGCTGGATTTTAGTTCCTTCATAACATTAGCTGGAATTTGTATTTAGTCAGGGTCGTTTTTATATTTAGTTTGTAGTTGCAGCTATGCTGGTGTATTGTAGACACCTACTACAGCAACCAAAGGGGCTTTTCCACTGCTGTGGTAAATCCATCTCTTTCTGTCAACCTCGGTGCTTCTGCAGCGATGGTAAGGTCAACCTAACTATGTTTTGCAGTCTTTGACATTTTTTTTCTAGTCCTGAGCAATGTAGCTAAATCAGCCTAGGTTTTAGGTGTAGACCAATCCTAAAAATGCACTCAATTCCTTTTCTCCTTCCCCTCTTCCCCCTTCTCCCCCCCCATAACTAGCTTGGCATAAGATTTGGGGTCCTTGAGCTGCCAAGCTGAACCATAGCACCATTGTTTTGCTGCCTAAAACTTGTGCAAGAGGGGAGGAGGAGAAGTCTGAGGAGCCTCCTGCTGCTACCTTCCACTAATACCCAAGACTTCTCTACCCTGTTGATGGAAGTTAGTGGGCCCTATGACTGTGGTGTGATTTGGATGAGGTAAGGGAGAGAATAGTATGGAGAGAGTCCAGGACAGTAAATGTTCGTTATATTTGTTATGATAGGGAACAGGAGAAATGGAAGAGGTAGAGAAAAGAAAGGGAGAGGGATTGAAGGGGGTTGTGAGAGGGATGGAGGACATGTAAAAAATAGAACTACTGTTACACATTTTCGGTAAATCATATAGTGATTCCATTAAGTCTGCACAAACACTTCCATTCTAAGGGATCATTTTCAGCTGCTTATAACTGTCACAGTTCAGGGCAACTGCACCTGTATTTTTCTTCACAGTACAGCAAGGGCATCTCTCTAAGGTTTCAGCACCGCTGTCCACTATCTCTCTTGGGTGGAGAGAGACATCTCTCTCCCTTCTGATTGGAGTATCTCCAGACTGAATGACTCCCTGCCTTCACTGTGTTAGTCCCAGAAAAAGACAGGCTAGCAAAGCAGGCTTCTCTTGCCTCTTCAGAGACTAATAACAGAACGATTGCCAACAGTTATAAGTTACCACACATCCCTTTCTGTATGAGCATATTTATTCTGAGGGTAAAAGCTTTTCAGAGAAAACATTAAAAACAATAAAAGAACCTACACTCATGCTAATAAACCTACCAGAGATCATACCAACACTGTCATTGGCTCTGGCAGGTGATTGGTCCTTCATATCCCACAAAGAGGTCTCTTCTATGGTCACAGGTTCACAATAACCTCAGCTCAGAACTAGCATGCTCATGAAATGTTTAGTCCCTCCTTTATACAGTTTGGAGGTGTTTGAAAGAGCCTTCAGGAAGAGGAAATCAGTAGACACAAGGTACATCTATTCAGGGATAAAAGACCTGTGGTACAGCTGCAGCTGGCCTGGGTCAGATGACAAGAGCTCACCGGGGCTAAAAATCAATGTGTAGATGTTCAGTCTAGCCTGAGCTCTGGGACCCTCTGCCCTTGTAGGGTCCCAGATCTTGGGCTCTAGCCTAAGCCCAAGCATCTGCACAGCAATTTCCCCCCCACACTCCCCCCAGCTCTAGAGCCTGAGCTCTACAAGCCCAAGTCAGCTGACCTGGGCCAGCTGTGGGTTTTTTATCCCCCTGCAGATGTAGCCTCAGTTTCTCTCCCCAGGGTGTAGCTTCAAAAGAATGGATTTGAACAGGATCGTTTGCATTTCAGTTATCCACAAGTATTTCCTAGGAAATTCCCTTCATGTGTATTGTCCCCAAAAGTCCTTAATATCTCCCAGAGATTGCACTAGTCTTCTCTTTTCTGCTAAGGAAGTTCCATACCATCCCATGATAGTAAATAAACGTACGCATTTTTAATACAATGAACTTCAAAGATGTTGAACTATCTTAATTCAATAAGGTTTGTCCTGGATATTGTATATATCTGGCACAAATAACTGTTAGTGTTTTTTCTTTCAAGGTGAAATTTGTCAAGTTTATCCTTTGTAGGCCAAATTTTGGGGGGCAAGGTTTACCAAAGTTTCAAGAGGGTTGGAGGATAGACAGAACTTTTTCCAGTACAATTTTTTTTTTATTTTTAATATTGCAATGAATTCTTCTAGCGCGTCTCTAGTGTATTGCCAACACTCTTCTTCAGCCAAGCGGTATTGCAAATTGCTGAGTTTTATCTGTCTTTAATGCCAGTCTTTGGCTGTTGCTTTAACTGTCTCAGTGCTTGCATTAGCAACAAGCACTATATTCTTCACTTTAAATGCCCAAATTGGGCAGTCAACTGGGATTTCCTAGTGAAATTAAGAAAACTAACTCGCTGTTGTATTGTATTGTAACCTGATCTTAACATTAAATTAAGCAACATTACCTTTCTGTATTTAGTTTGTAAATTCAGGAGCCAATATGAGTGTGAACTAGTTATACTGATGTAAAGTGTAACTATCAGGTGAGCTAGATGTACTGTTTTCTCCAGTAAGGTGGAATCACTATATAGATACTGGTTTTTTTGTGTGAGACAGATTTCACTACAAATCTGCTGTGGATTTATTTTTCAGTTATGCTGGACTTCCTAGTTATTTGTAGATAGATTTTGAAATTATTCTACCAAGTGATTTAAAATCTATACCCAAGTGCATGTCTAACTGAAAATAAAAAACAATGGGAAAAGAATTGGGAGAGAGGAGGTAGTAAGTCTGTTTTTCAGAACTAACATCTGGATTGAAAGGGAGCAGTCAGACTCTGAAACAAGACTGGAGAACATCAACATTCCTAAATCTTCCTCCAGACATAGGAAGTCCTTCTCGTCTCTACATCCTCACCCCAGAGCTTGTAAACAGTGCATTGCCATTAGGAAGCTCCATTCTATTCCCCTGGAAGACAAAAGGAAAAGAGCAGATAAATCTGGATACTGAAATCCTTCTGCATCTTCAGTTGAAGAATCTAAAAGGAAATCCAAACAAGATCAAACTCCAGTGTTGGAAGCTTTAGATTCTAAATCTAAAACTCCCCCAGCGAAAGGACAAGTCCTCATCTTCAGAAAGAAATATCTCTCTTGTAAGGGATATATGGGATTGACATACCTGGAATGATGACAAATAATTCCTTCTAGCCCTCAAAAATCGAGAAAGCTATCTTTGCTTCTTTTTATCCCATAATAAGATCCACCTATGAAGACAATAAGAAAATGGTTCACATAGTGAGAGACACTTTGTCTAAGGAGACCCAGATCAGCCAAGATCAGGTGTTCCCTTCCTCCATTATAGAAACTAAAATGGCTAAATGAAGGTATTGTTAAAGACCTAGGCATGAATCTCTTATTATTTGCATATGTATAAATCTTTGTCCATCCCAGCCTAGCTTAAAAATTCAGAGTTACCAAGTGAGTCACAATCTGATTTCCTCTGTAAAATGGCCTATTGCATACTCAGTGGATCAAGAAGAGATGGGCAATGCAGCTGCAAGTTTAAACAAACTAGAAAGGTGGCTGTAAGATTGAAGGCCAAATTGGGCAAACTTTTACCCCTAGAAATCCAAGCCATATGTTTTCACCTCAAATTATAAACTATAAGTTGTTTCCTTGTAAATCAAATATGGGATGAAAGAGATTTATGGTATATTAGAATTTTCACATTTGTTTGCCTTATGAGTCAGATTTGTGTCTTATGTGGAAAATTGTCTCTTATTCTAGTCTAAGTCCTAAATGTGAAATGTTTAGTATGATCAAAGAATATATGGAGTATGTCCTCCAAATTTAAGAAGATTATAAGGATTTTGTTGGTTTTCATTGTAAATAATTGTTGCACTCTGGAAGTATTAGGAATTGTACTGCACAAGAAAGAGGTGTTGAAAGATATAAACCATGGTATAATTTTGGGATATTAAGAGTAATTGCTTTAAAAGGGGATCCCAATTGATAGTTGGGGCAAATAATGAAATACAATCCTTGAAATCAAACTTAAAAAGCTTCCAATAAGAAAAAGATGAAGGAAATTTATTATACACCAATACGGTCTTCTGGACACCAATGGAAGAAGCAAAGAAACTAAGGGAGCTGAAATCTGAGGATCCACTTGGCATGTGTGCCATAGGAATCAGAAGGTGGCCCCCTCCAATGAGCCCTGAAACCAGCATGTATAAACCAAGGTCACAATGTTCTCAAAATAGTGTTACCATATTTCAGGTTCCCAAAAAGAGGACATTGCCCGGAGGAACAGCAGCTGGGGGGGGGGGGTACTCATGGTGGGGTTACTCACTGGAGATGGGTGGGGGGTAGTGTCACTCCCTGTCATGGTGGCAGGGTGGCTGATGCAAGCCAGGATGCAGCGACAGTTGTCAGCCCCTCCCTGCAAGACCCTCTCCCCAGGGCTTGGGAGCTGGAGCCTGGGAGGGTGGGATCTGGCACCTGTGGCTGCAGGGGAATGGACCAATCAGCTGCTGATGCAGGGGAGAGACCAACTGGGGTTCTTTCTGAGCTGCAGCGTCTGCTCTGGAAAAAAAATCCCGGTCCCACACGGACAGAGAATGGAAATTCAAAAACGAGGCATTGTCCGGGAAAACTCAGACATATGATAACCCTAGCTCAAAAGAGTTGACTGAACCCAACACAAGATGATGCAGAATCCTAAGTGCAACTGATGCCTGGAACAGCCATGCGGAAAGGACTCTTTCCCATCCCAGGGTTAAGAGGATAAGAAGTGGTGAAATTTCATTTCAAAAATTGTATTTCTGTTTCTGTTCTTTAACATAAACAACTGTAGGGTTTTTTTTGTTGCATCTACACTCTCTGAGACCTCAAGTAAGCATATTTTAGATCCTTCATAAATCCAAGCGAATTAGCCTACGGGAGGTTGAACAGAATTGTTTTAAGCAATTGCTTTTAATATTCTCTTTGGCTAGATTGGTCCAAAAGTGACAAGGTTAGAAGAAATTACATTCTTCAAAGTACCTTAAAGGTGAGTGCAGCCTTAGAAGTGTGATACATGTGTTAAATACTAAAGAATTGAGAATCGTTGATCATAAGTAAATGTCATAATCTTGGTAATTGGCATTGTTCTTTGATATAACTATGGAACCTCCACTCTAGTCTGTGATGATTGCTTGCAGGACTGTACTGTGTGGGTAGTGTACACAATTGGTTGTCTATAGTTGTGAACTGTTGATTGTATATTACTGTGCGTCTGGGTGAATTAATAAATTGCTGGTTGGTTAAGAATAAGCAAATTTCCTGATTTAAGAAATACTATTCAAGTTAAAAGTTGACCTGAAAAGAACCCAGCATTAAACTTATCTGCTGAAGCTCCCTCAACTCAGTAAAAGGGGTTATATAAGTGGTCCCCAAACTGTGGGGTGTGCCCCATTGGGGGGCGCAGAGGGAACATCTGGGTGGGGCCTGGTGGGCCAGCCGCTCGCGGGGCAGGAAGGAAGCACCACCCAGCCCTGCTCTGCCCCCAGTTCTGCTCCAACCCTGGTTCCAGTTCCAGTCACCCAGTAGCAGTAACCAGCCTCTACTGTTGGGGGCAGGAATAGCAGCAGCTGTTGCTGGATCCTGTAGGAGCACTCAGGGACGGCTCCGGCAAGAGAGGTACCATCGGCTCACCTCTCCTGCCCTGAGTGCGCCTGCCCCTCCCCCACTCTACCCCATTCAACCCCACACACCCGGAGTATGGCTTCCCCCGTCTTCCCTTCTGCCCCTTCAACCCCACATAACCTGATGTGGCTCCCCCTTACCTGTCCTGCCCCACTCACCCTTCCACCACCCTGCTCCAGCTCGCAGTGGGGAAAGGTTCGGACTGGGTAGGTGGGGGTGCGATTGAAAAAGTTTGGGGACAACTGGGTTAGCCTATTGGTTTTTAATATATTGGTAGACATAGTTTGTTAGATTTCTGCTTTGAAATCTAATTGGAACCCTGGCAAATTCATAAATTCATAGATTTCCTTTTTCACCTTTACTCACAAATCTGAACTCTGACTCAGATGGTTACGAGAGGCTGATTCATGGGGATGAACTGGATGATCAAACTGATATTCATTGTGGAGGAATGGATTTTTTTTTTTTTTTTTTTTTTTTTTGATACGTGGAGGATCACTGGGGGCCTTGTTTTGCTGAATTAAATATGACTACTTTAAAATGGGGAAAAAAAAAGAGGCATATCTGTATTCCAGTAATCTTTGGGGGGGAAATGGTGAACTTGGAATGGCCCATGTAGACTGGGAAAGCTCCATTAATAGAATGTTTCTAACACTGTACCACATGTATCAGGACAAAAGTAACAATTTCCCTATGTCCTTAGGACCGATTCTTCTTCCTGACTCTAAGCAAGCAAAATAATGATTGCTGGAAGATCCTAGTGACTCATGTAGACTGGACCAGAGCACACAAAGATCTTTGTAGACAAAAAAAGATAGACTACTCTGTGAAATGAGGCATTGAAATTTCCTTCATTGGCCTCAAAGAAGCTATGGCATGTTTGGTCACAACAAGGAGCATGCTCTCTTAACTCTGTCATCCTTTTAAAGAAATACTTTGGAAGATTCCAAAAAGCGTATGAAATCTATCAAAACAGCCCTATTATGTGACATTGCATGTGATATTACCAATTTAAGACTAGGTTCCTTCTTCATAATACCCTAACATGTGGACAGTAGAGCTTTTTACGTGAAAACTTTTAAGAGGAATCTTGTTGCAGCCTCTTTTGTTGGGCTCAGACTACTTGAGGTATGCCTACGCTATAACAGCAGCATAGCTGAAGCTATGCCACTGTAGTGTAGGCACTTGCTACAGGGATGGAAGGGGGTTTTATGTCACTGTAGTAAATCCACCTCCTTGAGAGGCAATAGGTTGATGGAACAATTCTTCCATTGACCTAGTTGTGTGTCGACCTAACTACTTTGCACGGGGCGTGAAGTTTTTTTACACGTTTGAGCAAGCTAAATTTTAGATGTAGATCAGATCTTATAATCTACCTTCTTCCAAACCAGGCCAATCTGTCCGTTTGTTATATGGTAGTATTTAGAAATTAGATCAGCTTCCATTCAGTGAAGATATCCCAGAATCTCCTTATAAAAGCAATAGACAATGAATCCTTGCCAATTTAGAGGGGCTGAAATACTTTCTCTTGGGCTGTCACCACAACCAACTAATAGGCTCATTCAGGTAGGTTATAATTGCCAGTAGCCCACTTCACTTCCTTTTATTCTCCTGCTCAGTCTGGTGAATAAAAGCAAGCAGATCATCCATCTATTCAGAATTTGCTGGACATAGGGAAATTTCTTACTTGCTTGAAGGTTTCCACGGTAACTAATCTAGATTCGTCATGGTCTCCGGCAAAACAGAGGTGTTTGTTCAAAAGGTGTTGGAGGCCCTTTAGAATTAAAGAACCAAACTAGATCTAATCTTATCTGCTCTCAACTGATCCCTATGGAAGACAGTTTAACAGATGGATTCTCAGTCTCTTTCTTACACTGTCATATTAAGAAATAGCCCCTCTATACTACATGTGTTCCATAGATCTAACACAGGTTTATCTGTTTATCTGCATGTTCTACATTTTGCCACCAATGAGTTTTCCAGATCTTCAATCCAGGGTCAACATCACCAATTAGTGGCAGTGCCTTTTCAGTCTTTGGCTATTACCCATGAACAGTTTACCTTTCAAAGAGAGAGAGAAAACATCTACATTTACCATTGTCTGAATGACCTAGCTAAAACTTCTTTGTCCAAAGACATAAGGATTCACCTGACCTGGATGTTTCACTTTCATCTTGAGTTTTGTGATACATTTTATATGAATGATCCTCAGTACTCAGAATCAATTCTCTATTGTTTCAAGGCAGCTCTTATTTCTTTGTCAACAGCAGATCTCTAGCTGTGGGTGGGAGAAAGGGAGCGAGCCTGGACCAAACCAATTTATTCAGCCAAACTGCCTTTGTGGATGGCGGATGAGCAAAGAAAACCAGCTGTGAGAATGCTACCATTATAACAAACCAACTGCAGTACAGAAAACACTTTCCAGATTTTTATTAATTTGTGAGTATTTCTGTAGCACTCATCACCGTGATATTAGAGCATCTCACAAACACTAATGAATTCAGACTCATGGCATTTTACAGGTGAGGAAATTGAGTCACAGAGCTCAAATAATTTGCCCAAGATCAAATAGTAAGTCTGGCTTGCTATTACAGAACTGATAATGGAAGACCATTCTCATGTTTCCCAGTTCTGTAGCCTGATCTAAGGGCATTTTTCACCAAGATGTTCCAGCAGTAGCATCCAGCACTATGAATTTTGTCTTCCTTGTGGTCTCCCTTGGCTCGGTCGGTCGGTCAGTCTCTCTGATATGAATAAAGGGAAAGCAACAAGGCTTGGAACTGAACAATATCAGAAAACAAAGATTGCAGAAAAAACTTGGCTTATAGCAGTTCAGTGTGCAGCTGAAGGACTAATCTCACCACTGTTTTGAAAAAAAAACCTGAAGTAAACAGACCCTGATCTTCCAATAGTTAAGTTTCACTCACGTATTATTCTGCAGGAAGAATTGGAATTGTCTCTCGTTATAATGGCAGGCGCAACCTACCCCAGCCGAGATGCCTTCTCTGTAGGTTGAAGGTGTATTGGAGGAAGAAGTTTTGACAATCTCTGTAAGGTGAAGACAAGGAGTTTCCTGAGAAGATTGTACTTGAGCCTCTTTCACAGCATGATGAGCAACACTTTCAGTTTCCTTTTTTTCACTTTTCATTGTAGACAGAATATTCCGTTTCACTGACCCCAGAAATTGGAACAGGAGCGCAAACTATACTGTGTAGATGGCTGTAGTGGTATATTTTAATTCATACTTAAATTGAGAAATATGATGCGACTTAACAGTAGGCTGTTTCCTTTTTAACTATAAACTTAACAGCATTTCGGTATTCTAACTTGTGTACAACTGGTTGGAGCCAGATGTTCTCTTTTACAGGAAAGTTCTAAGAGCACTTTCCATCTGCCCCATCCTGCCCTCATAAGCAGAAAGTTGATGGTGTATTATACACGTGATCTATTTTATCTCTGGTGTTACAGTAGTGGGAACAAACCTATCAGTACAGAACACATTATTCAATTTTAGATTTTCCTTGTAGTGGAACTGAAATGGCTAAACTCCTTTGCTACCTATAATTAATCCATTATTACAGGGAAAAAAATCTGAATAAATCTGATGAAGACAATTTTGGAGGTAACTATATTTCATTGAATCATCTTAATATTATTTTGGAGACAGACTTCCTGTGTGTTTTCTAAATGCACTTGAAATATGCTGTTACTGGCATGCAGTGCATACGCAACCCTAGTAAGACTGGAAACAAAAATTAGACACTACATAAAGGGGAAAAGTCTTCCCCAAACATATACATTAGTTTCTCTTATGAAGAGGGATAGTGATGATTAACTTCTTCCCAGGAAGTGAGTGAGCAATTTTTTTTAATCGAGGTTTAAAAAAAAAAAAAAAAAAGTTGAGGCATGAAAAACATGTTGTCTCCCAGACCTGCTCTGAATCATCCTTGTATTACTGAGAGAAGTGGTGAGATGTCAATCACAAAATATAGAATCAGTTCCTTGTTAGAAAATTACTTCTGCTTTTAAAAATTCAAAAGCCAATTGTTAGGTTTCAAGTCTTTCTTTAGTTCCTGGCTATATGTAATCTACCTATAAAATCTATGGGTTAATGGCAAAGAAAAGAAAAAGGGCTTCTGGTTTATCTGTTTTAAAGAAGCAATGCAATGAGTCTTGTGATAAATGCAGGCAAAGTGATGATTGCTAAGATGGCCAGAAACATCACAAGGCAGATTTGACCTGAGTTCATTATTTTCAGCATACTCCTGTCACCTCCAGGGTAATAAATCTTGCCTGCCTTGGTTTAATATTGACTTTCTCCTACCCCAAGGCTTTAATGCAAAAGAAAATTCACCATTAGGATTGCTTTTCAGCCTGCATCTCAAGTGTGTAGAAAGGGCCAATGATCTGTTGTACCATAGTTTTTTGTGACTATGCATTTGTCATTTGAGAAAGAGACATGGGGAAAAGGATCCAGCTTCACATGCCTCCTGCTGCCTCTTGTGTACTATCCTTGTACAAGACACAAGGATATTGATTTAATATGAATTACTAAAGAAATTACAAAATTTAAAAAGTGCTTACAGATACTACAATCTACATGTTGAAGGTTAGTGAAAGAGTTATAAATAATAAACAGTATAGATGAACCTAGAGCATTTTATTTAAAATATATATACTAAAGTAAATGTGACTCTTACTATCCGTTGAGGTCTTACTATCTGCTGAGGAAGCATTTAATTTCTCCCACTAGGGTCCTGACCCAGGGTTCACTGAAATCAATTTGAGAGTCTTTCCATTTTGATTCAGATACTAGGTGTATTTTCTCAGATAGCTTGACAATTAAAAAAACAAAACCTTGGATATACAGTGCTCTTCATTTCTGTTTATACATGAGTGGCAGGACTGGGGATTCAGGAAACCTGAGTTCTCTATTCCTGGCTCTGCCACAGATTTCCTCTGCAACCTGGGGCAAGCTGCTTAACCTCTCTGTAACTCATGTCTTGAGTCTGGAAAATTGGCAAGGGGGTGGGGCTAGGGCTAGAGAGGATTGGGAACATTTACCCACCTCAGAAGGTGTTGTGGCTGAATTTGCTTGTTAGTAGAGCCCTTGGAAATTTTCAAATGGAAGGTGCTAGAGAAATGCAAACTATTAGGGCATGGCTACACTTGCAGATGTAGAGTGCTTTGAGTTAAACCAGCCTTCATAGAGCGCAGTAGAGAAAGCACTGCAGTCTGTCCACACTGACAGCTTCAAGCGCACTGGCATGGCCACATTTGTGGCATTGGGCGCGGTGCATTATGGGCAGCTATCCCAGCATGCAAATGACTACAATGTGCTTTTCAAATGGGGGTGGGGTAAGGTGGAGTGTGACAGGGAGTGTGTATGTGGGGGGAGAGAGAGTGGGTTTTTGGAGGGCTGAGAGCATGTCAGCAAGCTATCTTGTAAGTTCAGACAGCAGCAGACCCCCCTTCTACACACACACACACGCACACGCACACAGCATTCCACACTAATGGTTGCTTTGTCTCGGAGCAGATAAGATGCCGGTTGTCAGAAACGGAGCTTTCAAAGGGCATATCCGCATTCCTACACTGATTCAAAAACAATGACCAGAGAGGCCGCTTGACTTAAGGGGATTATGGGACGTTTCTGGAGGCTGATCAGAGCACAGTAATGCAACACCTCTTCCACACTGGCACTGCCGTGCTCCAGCGGGGGCGCAGCAAACGTTATTCCACTCGCCAAGGTGGAGTACCAGCTGTGTTGTAGCCGCGGAGTTGGAGCGCTCTACGTGACTTGCCAGTGTGGACGAGTAGTGAGCTAGTGTGCCTGGGGCTCCTTTATTGTGCTGTAACTCACAAGTGTAGCCAAGCCCTTAGTAGCAGTAATTCTGATGTTAGAGCAAAGGAACTTTTAACTTAAATGTACTCTCCCTCCTGGTATTATGATGGTGTTTGCTAGTTTGGTTTTATTTATTTTTATTTTTTTTTAAATCTACTGCCAGGTACCCTTTAGCTTCTTGGTATATTGGTAAAGTTTCCCTTCTTTATTCTGGAGTTACCCCTTTCTCATGAGTAATAATTACTGTAATACTTGTACTGCCTTGTAACGAGTACTTTTATCTGCTGGGCTTAGGTATAAGCCTTCTAGAGAAGTGTGCATAACTTTTTTTTTTTTATTCTTTGGAGAAGTAAAGCACCTATCCAAAGGCACTAGGTGCTTTTGACATGCATTTAAAAAAAAAAGCAAGTGCTATTCCCTTGTCATCCCCTCACACCTTTTATTCTGTGTTTGTGTATATGAGGGGTGTTTAGTTTGGGTGGTTTTGGGGATGTGTTTAAAATGGGAGAAACAAGTGCAGATTTCTGGTTCTTCACTGTCTTCTATGGCGCACATCACTGATGGAGAATTATCGCAAGACAAAGGAATTTTGGGTAGACCTTGCTAAAATATTGCCAGCACATCACAGTGACTCTTGGAATGACTTTAAATATTACACTATGTACTTGTATTAAAAAGTCTAGTTTGAGATCATTTACCCCTCAAGCTGCCCCCATTCTTCTTGTTAGTATTATCTATTTCCTCTCATTTAATGAATCTACTGAAATATTGGTCACTGGCCACAGGAGGTCTAAAGTCTTTGGGTGATTTCCAAACCCAGGTCTGAAAACCGCTTGACTTCCGAATGTTTCAATTTATTGTTTAGCATGGAAATAAGGGCAAGATTCCTTAAATCTCTGTTCCTGAAAACTTTTAAATAAAGGATATTATTTATTCTGACTTTCGGCTCAGTGAAAATTGAGTTTTTTACCTACTTCTCAAATAGCTGGCAATATAGAGGCTTGATTTACAACAGCAAAACTTGATTGTAGTCTGTCTTTTATATTATAGCCACTGTCCACATGGACAGAATTTTGCTTTTCAAATCTTCTACATTGCTTAGGGACCGCTGATATATGACACACACTGCTTTCTATATCAATTCACCATGTACCCAACATGCTGCTCTCACTGCAGTTGAAGCCCATGCTACTCCAGAAGGAGATTTTGGAACAGAAACTGGCATGCAAAGGAAGACTGTCAATTCAGGACACTGTCAGGCTGCTACATTAACTTTCTGCACCAGTGTTTTGATGATTTGCTATTCTTTAGGTGGTAAATTAATAACAAACTTCTGACAATTGAAGACACCAGTGTGTGTCAACAGCCCAATTCATTTGTCATGCCTGCCATTTTCCTTTAACTCCTGTTGAGTATGTTGCAATACTGAGTGTAGAAAATAGAGAAATTGGCTTATTTATCCTGAGCTAATGAATGATTGATTTATCAAGTGCCTTGTGCACAAAGTAAATCTATGTCCCCTGTTTATTCTCTCCCCCCTGCCCGTTCCTCACACGTTCTTGTCAACTGCTGGACACGGCCCACCTTGATTATCACTACAAAAGGTTTTTTCTCTCCTGCTTGTAATAGCTCACTTTACCTGATCACTCTCGTTACAGTGTATATGGTAACACCCATTGTTTCATGTTCTCTGTGTATATAAATTCTCCCCACTGTATTTTCCACTGCATGCATCCGATGAAGTGAGCTGTAGCTCACAAAAGCTTATGCTCAAATAAATTTGTTAGTCTCTAAGGTGCCACAAGTACTCCTTTTCTTTTTGCGTATACAGACTAAAATGGTTGCTACTCTGAAAGTTGTGATTACCAGTTTCCTTATATGTGCCATGCTCTGCGTTCATAGCTTACTATGCCTCGTGGATTAGGTCTTTTTTGGAGATTGGGCTGAAGAATAGTTTAACAGTAAGGATTTACTTTTAGTTACCACTGTCTTCTGTACCAATAATGTACATGAATAGTGCCCAGCCATGTTGAAGACTAAAGTTCCATCTCCAGATTTTCTAACTCTTGAGACACTAACATAGGTTGTAGTAATTTTTTAAAAAAAAGATTGTGAATTACCTCCATAATTATACTAGAATAATTTACTATTTCATTGTTCTACTTAATTTTGACTGAATTAAAATTACTTAATTGAAGAGTATTTATGAGGGGATGGGTTAAAAGACAGTAAAACTGTAAGATGCTCAGCAGTTTCTGCACACTCATTGTGTCTTGTATTTACAATACATTTAATGCTAAAAGCCTTTTCTCATCTACGATTTACTAAGAAGTAAAATAGCCAGTTGCTGGTCTGAGTCTGAGCTGTTGTCATAGCAACGATATCTAACGGATAGGTTGATCAAATTTAGCTTTTGCAGCCAAAGAGCACTGTTTAAACATCAGTTTGACAGATTTGCAGCTTTTTTTTTTTACATATAAATTGTGGTGGTGGTAGGTTTTTGTCCTAATTTAAAATGTTTTATTGTACGTGTGTGCTGTTAGATTTAACTGATCTACTTTCATCTAACAGGACTTTTGGGAACTTTGAACTCTCAATATGTGTGATTCAAGATTTAAGAACACTTTTTGAAAGAGCTAAAAATAAGTCACAGTGCCTTAGATGGTAAACTTACTTGGCTGATTTTTACACCAAGAGTGTTGTGACAGCAATTATGGCAGCCTGGGCAAATACTGTTAAAGGTGGATTGTTTGGGATTTGTTGTGGATCATACATACTGTATAGATTAGTGGATTATTGCCTTGAAAAAATTAGCCTTGAGTTTTGTATTTGATCAGTTAACATCTGGAAAATTTATCACTGGATTCCAGCATAAAAAAGTGCTGTCTCCACAGTCATTGACTGTAGTGGTGCTTCTATTATCTTGAAGTGGATTTTGTAGCTTTGAGCTGTTACAGAATAGTTAAACCACCATATTGAAGTGGATATCTGAGTTTGAACACCATTCTCTTGGTTTCTAGATTAATTTACTCATTTGTTGCTAGAATTGTTGTCCACATCATTCTGATACGAAGGAATGATTTAAACTTGAATAATTTTGGCTACCAGTGCGCAACCAAGGGTAGAACATGAAACTTAAAATATTTATTGCTAAATAGTTTGTGGTGCTTTCTTGGCATTGTTATCCCTAAATTCTTTGTATTCGTTTGCATCCAGCTAGGAATAATAGAAGTCTCTCAAGGGATTTATTGACATATCTGAGTTGGGCACTTAATGGAATAAAAAATATGGAATATCGATTTTAAAGAAGAGTTCTGATCAGATGAGGACTTAAAAATCTACCTTCTAATTTTTGAACACTTCTTTGCCTGGGTTGTTAGTTAAAATGTACTGTAGCAATAGGAGAACAAACTATCATGTTAAGTTTGTGTGCTTCTTCGCTTCAAATGACCCAGATCAGTTGTCATTAAATGTCTTGTTGGACTGGATGGCACAGGGAAATGGAGTCTTTTTAATCCTCCAAAAGCTTGCTTCAGACCCAACCCAGATTAGTTAGTGGCCAAAAGACTTATGTGGCTGGTTGGCTTATATGAAGTCAGTTGGTGATGTACCATCTCCAAATGCAAGATGTCAAAAACATCTTGTAATTGACACCATCGTTGGTATACACAAAAGAGAAGTTAGCAACTGTGAACAGGTATGGATGTTAGCTATTCCTAGAAGTGACTTGCTCCACAGCAGAATTTTGAAATGTGTTGGGGCAGTGGAGTAGTTTGTATTGTCACTGCCTGTAGTTCCACTTGGTCTGTAAAGACCGAGCTTCAGTTATCCCTGCTGTCAGTTTGGCATACTTCAGACACTCAATTAACTGTTCATTTGGAGTTTATTTCTACTTCCAGAAAACTCTAATCCGTTTGTTACATTTATAAAGAAGCTAACAGAATGCTGACCTGTGTAAACAGGTTTTTCCTGTTCATAATTACTGTCCATTTCTGTATTTCAGGCAAAGTCGTGCATTTGTCACATGTGTGGTGCCCACCTGAACAGACTCCACTCTTGCCTCTATTGTGTCTTCTTTGGCTGTTTTACAAAGAAACATATTCACGAGCACGCGAAGACAAAACGACACAACTTGGGTGAGCCATCCTTCTGGAATCCCTCACTAGTCCTTGTAACCCAATGTTTGGTGGCTTGTTTGTTTTTTATTTTTGTTTTTGTTTTTGTTTTTTGTTTCCCCCTGGGCTTCAGTCTGTGTGGCACATAACAGTAACTAGCTCCTTAAACAGGAAGGTCCAGCTAATGTTTATATTGACTAGACCTTTTGCACTATTCTAAACTCAGTGTACTAGTGTAGCTTAAACTCTCATTGTTTTTGTTTTCATTGCAACATAGATGCATTCCTTGTTATAATTTAACTTTTCATGCTTGCAACTTATTATTTCACCTGATGTTTATGGCTAAAATTATGAAGGAAAAAACTCTGCAGTAACTTTTCTTGTTTTTAAGTTTAAAAAACAGTGTTTGTTTTTTATTTAATTTCTTACTATCTAATATAAATGTGTGATCGTCTAACATTTTAAAATGAAATGTCAAATTGATATTTATCATTACTTCCACAGTGAAAATTAATGTGGTTCTGTTCAGAAAAATTAGTCTTAGATTAAAAACAAAACAGGTTTCTGCACTTCTGTCCTTGCCTGATTTAGTCATGTAGTTAGATTAACAACAAGAAAATTGTTCAGCTGCTGTCAGAAGTGTAAAGCTGATAGTAGAAGAGCTTTCCCTCGTTCTACTTCAACAGCAGCAGCAAAATGCCCATGAAGCTCGGATTCTGCAGCCTTTGCTCTTGGGTAATCTAGAAGACTAAAAATCCACACTTATTTTTAGATAACAAGCTGTGTTTGTAATCATGATAGTTAAGAATGTTGTTTTGATTTTGTAAATTGAGTGAATGTGACATTGGAACATCAAGATCCAACTTTTTAGGGTCCGTTTTCTAACTATAACCACTCTCAAAAATGGATAATCTTTTGTGGGTTCTTTCCCAAATGAAAAGGTGCAATTTTAGTCAAAAAGTATTGGATTCCATGTGCCAGACAACACTCAAATCCGTTTGAACAAAACTTTATGAAAAAATGAGGCAGTGGAAGACCAGTTTTTTTAGAAGCTTTAACCTGAAGTCTCAGTGAATTTGGCATATTTAAGATCGGTTTGTAACCTTGTATTTTCCCCTTTTATGAACATGGGCAGAAAGAAAGAAAATTGTAGGGATGAAGGAAGCTGGGTGGTCCATGCACTGCCCTAAAAAATGTTTGTTTGCCCTCTTTCAAGACATAGTGGTCTTCACCACCACTAAGATTCTAGTTATATTGGACTGTGAAGTTATTGCAGGTTTCCCTGCACCATAGTTACAGTCATTCTATTGGAGGTGTGCATTACAATGACATACTATTCTCCTGAAGCAGGACTACCCAAAAAGAGGTCCTTTGCCTTATATTTACCTTACTTCATTCAGACCAAGAAACTAACTTGTAAGATCAAACCTGACTAATTGACACTGAGTGTTGAACCTCAGTATCTAGATTTCAGCAGACTAGTACAATGCATGACCAGCTGCTTTTGGGCAAAGGTAAGAAAAATCTGTTTGTTTGTTTTTTGTTTTTGTTTGTTAAAGAATCTAGGACTTTCATGTTGTGCACCAGCAAAAGTGATGCAATCCTCACTGATTCTGACATATTCCATTTGCACAGTGAACTTTTATTGATTTTTGAAGAGGAAAAGAACATTGAATTCTCCTAGATCCTTAGTGGCCTTTCTATATTTATCAGAAGAGCACAGCTTTTTGTTTAAAATGAAAAATAAATTTATAAGTAGAATTATCTTTATAACTACCCTTATCCTTTAGGATTTAAGTACTTTTCTTCAAGAAAAGAGGCAGATTTAGGGAGCAGAGATTAGCTGTGGAGGCATGCAAAATGTGCTAACACCCTTGCATAAAAACACATATAGATGTATGTAATTATCTCACGAGACTGTAGTTTTGAGTCAGCTGACATTATAAGGAAATAAAGCTAAGTTAGAATTGCACTATGCCCCAAAGATGGGGAGAACTTCTTCATTGTAAATAATGGGTTAAAAAAATATTTTGCATGTTATGCATTTGCTGTTATATACTTTTTATTGGACCAACTTCTGTTGGTGAGAGAGACAAGCTTCAGAGCTTACACAGAGCTCTTTTTAAGGTGACCTGAAGCAGAGCTCAGTGTAAGCGTGAAAGCTTGTCTCTTTCACCAACAGAAGTTGGTCCAATAAAAGGTATTACCTCACCCACCTTGTCTCTCTAATATCCTGGGACCAACACAAGTACAACAACACAGCATGCAACATGTATTTGTTACATGAATTATTTCCACCTGCTGCCTTCCTGCCTTCATCATTGTCAAATACTCATCCTTTGAGGATTTTGCAAAGGGTGTCTTATAATGGCTTATGCAAATGCCCTACCTGTATGTTTAATAAAACTATTGGTCTGATTGATGTAAATGTTGTTGAAAAGGAGTAACTGGAGGTGGTTTCAAACGTAAAAATATTAAGCTGACGTGGTTGAATTATCCATTGTAAACCTTTGTTATGCATGGATCCGACATTGGATCCATGTCTAGCATTTTTGATTTAGGGTTTTCTGTGCTCATATGCGTGATGTACCTATTTCAAGATTTTAAACAATAGCTTAATTTTATTGGTGGTAGAATTACAGGAGTGTAAAATAATTGAAATTGAGAATATTTCCTATAACACAATCAATGAACAACTCTTAAAAATAATTTTACAAATGGTATCCCAAGATAACTAATATCATGTCCTTAACATGCTGTGGAGCAAATTACTGTATAGGGTTAATAATTGAGGGGGAAGGAAATTTAAAATGTACAGGCAATGGAGGAAAGAAGTTTTTGCTAAAATTCTAAATCAGATAAAAAGGCAGAGGGACAGGCACTTGATTGCTGTTCCAGATGGTATGAGCTATGCAGTATAAAGGCTTGAGCATCAGTACTGGTGAGATGATGATGTGAAGGGACAGAGAAGAATTGAGGAAACTCTTCCTAAAGGATTAGAGTGGGGCTCTTGGGGTGGATTGGAGCAACTCCATGGAGTAATTAATTTTTAAAAAAAAAACTACATGCAGACCTGGAAGACACAGACAGACAATAAGTAATTGACCATCTAGAGTTTTGAAGTCAGTCTTTTAAAAAACAAATAAAATGGCGGCTTACTTTTCTTAAAGCCAAAACTGATTAGAATCAAGCTAGAAGGACCTTTTTGATTAGGACCATCACCTGTGGGCACAAAAATAAGATATTGCAAGGGTCTGTATGTTGTGCGATAAACAAAACATCCTGGAATCTCTGAGAGTTATCAAAAATTTAAAAGGAAAGCATAAATCAGGGTCATATATCAGAATCACACCCCCTGAGTTCAATAGGAATGAGCTACATTTACAAGAGGTAAGGAAGATCCTTCACTCCGCAAACATCAGATTCATTCGTCTCTACCTAACCACTTTTAAACTATTTTATAAAGGACAGGATGTTTTTCTCTTTTCCTCCAGCAAACAATGAAGTATTGAACACTCCAGCAACGGAACAAACTGTGACTTATAAAAACAAAACAATTTGTTTTAAAAAATTTTTCTTCCTCTGCATCCTTATCTCCCTTCTTACTGTAAAATGCCAAACATATGCTTTGAGAGAGAGAGTGGGAGAAAGAGAGTGTGTGCGTGTGTGGTAGTGTGCACTGTCCTTTAGAGCTTGAGAGAAAGTTTAAGTATGGATTGACAGAGACTTTAAGTCCCCCAAACCCTAAAAGAACCAAGAATAGTAATTCAGAAATTGGGCCAAACTTCTTGCAGGGACTCTTTGTTTTGGTCGCAAAGCAACTTCCACGGTAGGATCCTGGTCCATGAATGGGACTCCTGGATGCTATGGTAATACAAATAATAATAATTAATAAACTGCATACTTTTATTGAATCATAGAAGATTAGGATTGGAAGAGACCTTAGGAAGCCATCTTGTCCAACTCCCTACTCAAAGCAGGACCAACACCAATGAAATAATCCCAGCCAGGGGTTTGTCAAGCTGGGCCTTAAAAACCTCTAAGGATGGAGATTACACCACCTCCCTAGGTAATCCATTCCAGTGTTTCACCACCCTCGTTGAGACATAATTTTTCCTAATATCCAATCTAGACCTCCCCCACTGCAACTTGAGACCATTGCTTCTTGTTCTGTCATCTGCCAGCACTGAAAACAGCCTAGCTCCATCCTCTTTGGAAACCACCTTCAGGTAGTTGAAGGCTGCTATCAAATCCCCCCCCCCCTCCCCCGCAGACTAAATAAGCCCAGTTCCCTCAGCCTCTCCTCGTAAGTCATGTTCCCCAGTCCCCTAATAATTTTCGTTGCCCTCTGCTGCCTTCAATTTGTCCACATCCTTTCTGTAGTGGGGGGGCCCCCCAAAACTGACGCAATACTCCAGATGTGGCCTCACCAGTGCCAAATAGAGGGAAATAATCTCTTCTCTCGATCTGCTGGCAGTGCTCCTACTAATACAGCCCAATATGCCGTTAGCCTTCTTGGCAACAAGGACATGCTGTTGACTCATATCCAGCTTGTTGTTCACTGTAATCCCCAGGTCCGTTTCTGCAGAACTGCCGCTTAGCCAGTCAGTCCCCAGCCTGTCGCAGTGCATGGGATTCTTCCATCCTAAGTGCAGGACTCTGCATTTGTCCTCTTTGAACCTCATCAGATTTCTTTTGGCCCAATCCTCCAATTGGTCTTGGTCACTCTGGACCCTATCCTTATTCTCCAGCATATCTACCTCTTCTCTCCTCCGCTTAGTGTCATCCGCAAACTTGCTGAGGGTGCAGTTCATCCCCTCATCCAGATACTAATGCAGATGTTGAACAAAACTGGCCCCAGGACTGACCCCTGGGGCATGCTGCTTGATACTGTCTGCCAGCTAGACATCGAGCTGTTGATCACTACCCGTTGAGCCCGACGATCTAGCCACCTTATAGTCCATTCTAACTTGTAGTCCATTCATCCAATCCATACTTTTAAACTTGCTGGCTAGAATACTGTGGGAGACCATATCAAAAACTTTACTGAAGTCAAGATATATCCTGTCCACTGCTTTCCTCATATCCACAGAGCCAGTTATCTCATCATAGAAGGCAATCTGGTTGGTCAGGCATGACTTACCCTTGCTGAATCCATGTTGACTGTTCCTGATCACCTCTCTCTCCTCCAAGTGCTTCAAAATGGATTTCTTGATTTTTTTTTTTTCTTTTTTTTTTCTGGGGACTGAGGTGAGACTGACTGGTCTTTAGTTCCCCAGATTCTCCTTCTTTCCTTTTTTAAAGATGGGCACTATATTTGCCTTTTTCCAATTGTCCGGGACCTCCCCTGATTGCCACTACTTTTCAAAGATAATGGCCAATGGCTCTGCAATCACATCAGCCAACTCCCTCAGCACCCTCGGATGCATTAGATCCAGACCCGTGGAATTGTGCATGTCCAGCTTTTCTAAATAGTCCTTAACCTGTTCTTTCACCACTGAGGGCTGCTTACTGCCTCCCCAAACTGTGCTGCCCAGTGCAGCAGTCTGGGAGCTGACCTGGTCTGTGAAGACGGGGGCAAAAAAGCATTGAATACTTCAGCTTTTTCCACATCATCTGTCACTAGGTTGCCTCCCCCATTCAGTAAGGGTCCCACACTTTCCCTGACCACCTTCTAGTTACTCTTTAAATCCATTCCTAGCTGCAACTCCAATTGACCCATTTTGCTAATTCACATGGACACAAAGTATAACTACAATCTTGGCTAATAGAATAGGAAATTTACTCCAGTATTATCGTGAAACAAGTATGTCTTATAAAAGCTAGAAAGACCAGTTTGAATTTGATACAAAATTTGAACAATCGCAGCACATACTCTATACAGTACCCTGGACTTCTCAGTTGAGAAATGATGTAATGTTTTCCCCCCATTTACTTTGATAAGAGGAACAAGACAAGAATGTTCACATTTTTCTTTACTGTTTGACATAATGTTAGAACCACTTATTACCTAAGTAAGATTTCACATACTTGAGTAAATACCTAGATTTATCTCTGTATTAACATTCCAGTTTACTTTAAAAATGCAAAAGATAAGTAGTAAAATTCTGATTTAACAGCTAAAAGCAGATTTCAGGAGATGGGTCAATCTTATGTCTTTTGTGAGAAGAAATTTATGAAAAGTGGCATATTTATCCAGAGTCTTTAATAAATGTTTCCTAATAGATTTAAATACATATTTTTATGTTTATATAGCAAATTTTATTCTTAGAGATCAAGGGGACTTTGTTTTTCCTACATTAAATTTTATGTTTAGTAAGCGTACTTAAAGTATTAAACTAAACTGGAAATAAGATACTATAATTTTAATTTCATTCAAACTGAGTAGTGTTTTGCATATCAAACCTATTTAGGAAACTTGCTATGTTGTGCAACAACCAAATATCTTGAAAGGATTAGGAAACCTCTACAAATCTGGAAAAGTATTTTAAAGGGGGAAGATAAAGCAAAATAAATGGCCTTTACTGTGGCTGTCTACCACTAGTCCATAACCCTAATTTTCCTACAGGAACGAATAGTTCTGTATATTAAAAATGGCACAAAAAACTGTTTCATTGTTAAGCTTTCCTTACAGAAAATAACTTTATTTATTTTGAAAATAAAGAAAGCAATAATATCCAGGTGTCATACCCCTTATTATTTGCAGGCAGAACACTTTTAATGAAATAACATTTTATAATCAAAAATTGATCCGTATTATTAGAAACCAGGAAAATGTTTTTATAGTTCAGCATGATGTAACGTATTAAAAATAATATAAAAATAGTTCATGCACTGTACCAAAAGTGTGAAAAAAGCTAGAACATTGCCAATTGCACAGGACTCTGCAAAGGTATATAAAAACCTTCACACATTAACAAGTAATGCCCCTGGGAAATCTTACATAAATTATATGTCACCATATTTTATGACATGCCATTTTAATATCAAATATTTATGCTTTTATTTAAAAAGAACATTCTGTTATGTCCAATTGTGTATACATTCACTATTTTCAGAACCAAAGCTGGCTCAAATTTAGTTTTGTAATGGAAGTTATTTTTCATGTAGGTATTTCTTGAGATGCTGATGTGCCTCTTGGTAAAATGGGATGGGCAGATTAATAAAACATGGAAGTATGTAACAGTTTCTTGACCTTGTAAAAACCATTCTCTAAACCACTGAACCCACAGCAACTATCTCTACTTGTATACTATGTGGAAACTATTATCTGCCCATGGAACAGATTGCATTTTGCTTCCTAGAAGACAAGGAAACTTTTGAAGACAAATAGTTCCGTGTACTGATTACTTCAGAAATCAGCATATTGATTTACTATTCCTTACTGAAGAAAGTTGGTTTAAAATGCTGGATCATTCATGCTGTCATTTCTTCTTTTACGCAGCTGTTGTAAGGAAGATTAATTTAGGTTCTAGAAGTCCCAAGTACATTTTAAATAGGGGTGCTGGAACTAGGGATACTGGTGGGTGCCGTAGTACCCTCTGGCTTGAAGTGGTTTCCATCATATACAGGGTGTATAGTTTTGTGTTTTGTTTTTTTTTTTGTTCAGTGGCTTTCAATATCCCACTGTAAAAATTGTTCCAACGGCACTGATTGTAAATATTATTTTTTGTAATGGCAATCAAATTTATAAACGTTTTAAAATGAGGGCAATATGGAAATGTGTATCGGCTTAATTTGATGCTGCTAGTCTTTTGTTGATTGAAGTGGTTGTAATTCTCTGTGAAGATGTGCTGGAAGGTCAGTGTTAACTGAAACATTGAGAGCTGGGATATAGGAAAACGCCAGAGAAGGGAGTTGCAATAGAATCGGGGGAAACAACGTAACTCTACAGTAATGGTGTGTGTTGAGGCATTTTGGGTAGCATTTTAGGCCATATTGCTACAGTGATGATAGGCATATTTACTGCCATGAGAGAGAGGATAGAATGAGAGGGTTGAGTCAAGGGTGATGCCAGATTTAGAGGGTAAAAGAGGGAGGTAGAGAGGATAGAATTGTGCTTGAGGACACTCTTATTGGCCTGGAGAAGCATATTGGTCTGTGTCAGGGTGTATAAGGTTTAATCTGAGAGAATTTTAAGGTCTGTGGTGAGCCCAGGATTAGATAACTACCCTCAGGGCAGCAGTGCAGATTGCTGTAATAATCTGTATATAAAGGTTTGTATAAGTCTCTTTTGTGTACAAAAGATTCAGAAGTACAGTGCTAAATGAATATCAATAACTTACTTCCCTGAATTTTTTTAAGCTTCTTTTATAGGTACCATGTAAATATTTTATATTGAAAATACCCTAATGTTTGAGAAGAGCAATATTATTAAACTGTTTAAAAGGCATTGTGTCTAACAAATAGCTGTTGATTTATCTGATTATTCTGGAAATGGAAATCTTTCAGGTCTGTTATGCAGAATGCTGAAGTTGTTGGCATCCAATATAACTAAATACACCTTCTGTTAGTGTTAGACACAAAATGTAGAATGTGCTTTTAGGGTACTGTCTTGTTTTATCACCTGTTGTTGTAACTAATGGTGCTATACAGTAGGAGACCAGTACCAAAAAGATAATTTCAGTAGGCCACTGCCCAAAGGACATTGATTGTCTGCAAAAGGGGGAGAGCTGAGTTTAACCCATTAAGGGTTCTGTTGCATACAATGGCACAATCATACACAAACATCTTGCTCGTAAAGACATTTGAACACGTTAAATTCAGAGGGCACGACAGGCTTGTTGGCTTCTAAATTCTGAAGACTGCTTTTTTTAAAGTGCCATTTTCAGTGTTGCAATTACAGATGAAATCCAATGTAAAAATATTCTTATAGCTGTACTTTTGGCTGTTGCGACTGCTACTGTTTCCATGGGAAAAGGTGTCTGATCGGCAAAAATGGGCTAAATGCTTAACTTCAAAATGAACAGGAATTATTTTAAAGCGCTTAGGCCATGTCTGTGCCATAGGCACTATGGCAGCATAGTTGTGGCGCCATAGCTGTGCCTGGATAAACCCCTTCTGTCGCTGAAGACAAGGTTATCTGTCTCTGTAAGAACACCACATCCCCAATCCACAGTAGCTGGGTTGATGGAAGCATTCTTGTGCTGACCTAGCTCTGTCTACCTCAGAGGTTAGGTTGGCATAACTATGGTGCTCAGAGGTGTGGATTTTTCGCACCTCTGAGTTTCCCTAGCTATGTCAACCTACAGTTTAAGTGTAGACTAGGCCTTAGTGACTTTTTCTGAGCCAGCATTGGTCTCCATGGAGACTAGCAGGAATTGCAGACTTAATCACAGTTGTAAGAAGTTGTGTAGATTTCAGCTGCAACAGCCATCTGAGCACTGAAAAATGATGTTTTTGTAAATAGGGTACATCTACTGACTTTAGGGTCCCACAGGAACTTAGCACTCTTACAATGCATTCCTTACTATATCTGTTGTCTGTTTCCCCAGGCATTATGAAGTGGATTATGAAATCCTGACCAGTGGCTACAGCGATACCTGTACTCTGACTTTTGCCTGCCAATCTAATGCCTCATTTGACAATACTGTACTTAGAATGTATTAATGTATGTCCGTTGCTTCTACACAGATATACAAGAGATGAGACTATGCACAGCAAAAGAAATTCTGCCTTTTATCGTTTTCTGCATTGCATTATATTTAGCACAGAGAAAACTAATAGCATAATAACATGATAGGTTAATATTTTCACTAGTCAATGCATTACTTGTGCCATACACAACCTTTAAAAGCTGTATAAGGAGCATCCACTGCTTAACTCCTTATGAAGTTGACGTTCCTCAGGACAGTATTTTAACTATCCTTTTTTCTGTGGAAGGCAAGATACCAATTTCAGCACTATTTTATGATGAAATAGGGATCTTCCGATGAAAACTTTTTTTTTTTTTTAAATAATGCATAGCCATGAGGATGTGTGGCTGGGGTAGCACCACAAAGATAGCCATAGAAATGGTGCATGGAAAATTGAGGAGTTGTCAGATAGTAAAAAGGGCAAAACCCTGTCCTTGCTCTTTGAGGAATTTGGGAAATCAATCCAACAAGGTTAATAGAGTAGATCTCTAATTATTGAAATTCAGCTGTTCAAGAAAAATGATTTCTTCTTCTGTGGACATGGTTATTTCAGGAAGATTTTGGAAGGAAAAGAAGAATGAAAAGAGGGTTTTATGGTAGCAGTCTAATGCTTTTAGAATTCTTGGCTTTAACATTGTTTTATCCCATTTCACAAAAGATATTTTTTCTCTTCACTTCTCTTTCTAAAGGCAAATGCATAATAACTTACACCTGAGTCTGAGGACTGACAAAAGATGATTTCCAGCAATGTCTCTAATGGGGCGGAAGAGAGAGTTTTCATTGAAATTAATTTAGAGATTAATGTTAACACTCTTTTGATCAATACTGAAAATACCAAATATCAAACTAAGTCTTAGTACCTCTCTCAAGCAATAATTGGAATTTTCTGTTGCTTTTGCATTTTGATTAACCCTCTGGGGGTATAGAGGTTTTGAATTCTAGAACCATAGATTTGAGGGAAGAATTATATTTTAAAGTGTGTGGAAAACCTTATAAAAGATCAAAAGAAGAGCGGGGAGGATAATAAGTAATATAATGGGTTAACTCTTTACGTTCTGATCATGGCTTTAATCGCATGTGAACAAAAATCTGGTTTCAATTTACTGTTTTGTGGCTATTTCTATATATCAAAGTGCCACAATGTAATTTTTGGTGTAAGTGGCAACCTACACAAAGGCTCAGGACTTGGACAATAGCTGAAGAGTTAAGTCTGATGTCAGGACTGTGGTGCATTAGCAAAGAGGCTGAAGAAGGAACACTTGAATATTGCCTGTCCATTTAAAAAGTAAATGCTGCTTCAGACGTACTTGATTTCTGAGTTGAAAATCAGGTCATGTTAGAACATATTCATTATTTAACAAGTTGTATGGTTTTTGTTGAGAAAGTGTTAAAGAGTAGCAAGTAGAATACGCTTACGTAAGGCTGGGGCCCATGAAGATGTGTGTTGGGAGCTGTAAGTTTGAAGAGGCAGCTCAATCTTGAAAGGATTTAATTAAAAGAAAAAAGTCTTGATTCATTCTCATTGTTTACAGAACAACTGTCTGTTAAAATGGATATACTGGTTGTGTGTCTACATATTACATACATTTTTTTTAATGTAGATCTTTTGTAGTTTGCAGTCATGAACTAGGAAATACCAGGTTTTTGGTTGCCTTTAATTCTGCCCCTTTGTGCATCCAACCTGTGGATTGAATAAGGCAGGGGTCTAGTGGAAACAATACTATTAATGTAATTAAAGTTTGAATAACGATGCTGCATGATGGGGCCATAATTAAAATTGTTCTCAGCGCAATGTGTTTGTGAATCTGTAGTGGTCAGCCCACCTCTCTAGAATATTCATGTTCAGTTGTTGTTTTGCAGATTGCCAAGTGTTGTACAGTTATGCAACAAATCTGGTACCCCAGGAACTCATTCCTGCAATGAAGACTGAATCTTACGCAGTTGACAAAGGTGTGGGGAAAGCTGCAGGCATTTGTCTGCAGTTGTGCCTCTTGGCCACCAGGAACTGCTGTGGCTCTGAACAAGTGGACAGGCACCATTTCTCTTGCTGGATCCTAGCCGGGAATGATCACTCAGGAGGAGACAGAGGCAGCCTGTCACGGGGTGCACGGCTGGCCCCTCTTCTTCTGGGCCCGGTTGTCCTCCCAGGTAAATCCAGGGAGACTTCAGCTCTGTGCAACACTCATGTCCTTTGTTCTTTAAGCGTTTTCCCACCACCAGTGTCCAACTATATACAATCCTTACAGGTTTCTTGCCTACTGCAGGCTGGGTCAGTAAGCAACTAGAGGGCTTCCACCTCCCTCCCTGACTGACTTCTCTCTCTGGCTGCCTCCCTCCTTCTGGCTCCTTCCCAGCTGTTATAGCTCCTGCCTATCAGGCTGGCAGGTGTTGCCAATCACCAGACATAAGGCTTTTCAGCCAGCCCCAATCTATCCCCCTTGATTGGGGCTGGTGTGGCAGGGGCTGATTAGGTGTGTTTGCAGCAGCAGCAGCACCCTGCCACACACCTCCCTCCCCTTAAGCTGCTGTCAGGCATGGCCTTGCTCAGCCCACCTCCTTCTGCCTGGGAAGTTATTCTGGGGAAGCCCCTCGTGCCCACCTCATGGGGTCCCTGGGCCCATCCTTGTGGGGTTCACTCATCCCCCACTCACAGAAGGTATACTGGGAAGGGGATGGGCTACCCCAGAAGTATGCTGCAACCCAGAAGTCTTCACACCAGTCACAGCCTCAGATGTGTCATCCCAGCTGTTCCCCTTTCCTCTTTGGTGGCGGACTAGGGCTGGGGCAGACCTTGCCCAGGCTCCTGAGTGTCTTAGGTCCTGGTTCCCAGCCCAGCGAAGTTCGGTCCTCCCTGTCTGGGGGTCCCATCTTCATGCCTTCCTTAGGCTACTCCCCATGTGGTCTCCTCCCCTCTGTATTCTAGTGCAGGGTGCTCCTTTGGTCCCCCTTCTTCTACTCCTGTGCAGTCTCTTTTCTGGTTATGTTGTCCAGGGTCTAGATCCCCTTCTCCCTGGGGCCGTGGGTCCTCCCCTTCCCTGGGGTCCACCCACGTAGGGATTCCCCCCGCTTTGGGTTACTTCCCCTCTTTCTCCCAGCGGGTTTCCTCCCCATGCCTTTCTTTCCTTTCGGGACAGGTTGCCAGTCCATCCCCAGGACTACAAGGTAGGGTAACCCCTTTATTACCCCCACCCATTTCCAGGTGAACCTGCCCCAAACCTCTAGGGGCACTTGGGCACGGCCCAATACTCCCTTATCCCCGTGGATGCATTTGAGTGTTGTCCTCTTTCCAGGGATAAGGCAATGTGTCTTTACCAACCTCCACTGCATGTGTGAGCAGGCCAAGGCTGTGTCTGCCTCTGGGGCTCTCTCCCCAACCTCTTGGGGATGGTGTCCAAACCACACCTCTTCTTTCATTCCCCCAACCTCAGTCCAGCCACAGAACTCAGTTACGCCACATTCCATCACTGGACAACCCCAGCTTGTGTGTCCCAGCCATCCACAACACCAGCATACAAGCTGTCCTGGGCAACAAGGGGCTCCCTTTGTCTCTTCTCTCCATCTCTCCACACTCTTTCCTGGGGTGGGTGGGAGCCACAAGTACTCCTTTTCTTTTCCCTTCCTCTGGGTCCCGAAGTATCCAACTTTCCCTTGGAGGGAAGTCTGCTTCTGCATACTCCATCAGCTTGACTGTGGCCTGTACTGTGCCTGGCTGGTGTCGCCAGACCCAGACTCGCATACGCTCTGGGAGGCCCTGCACAAACTGTTCCAGTATCACCTGGTCCATGATCTGCCCCACTGTTTGGGTGTCAGGACGCAACCACTGTGTGCCCCAATCTGTCAATTTCTGGGTGAAGGCCCGGCGCTGCACGCCCCCCCATCCACCTGCTTGACCTAAATTTCTGTCTATACTTATCAGATGAAAGCCACACCCGGCCTAGGGCAGTCACCTTCACGCTGTCATACTCCCTGGCTTGTGCCTCAGTCAGGGTCATATATGCAGTTTGTGCCTCGCTGTTGTGATATGGGGCTAGCCATAGGGCCCAGGTTGCCCTGTCCCATCTAGCACCCATGGCCACTCACTCAAAGGTGCAGAGGAAGTCATCGGGGTTGTTGGGGGCCCATTTTACAAAGGCCCAGTCCTGTAGTGCGGCTGCCATCTCCCCCTGAGGAACTCACCAGTTTCTGCAGAGTTGTTTCTGCACCCCCGCTTGCTCCTTAATAAAGTCCTGTAAAGTCCTCTGCTCCTCAGCCTGCCAGGCGAGCAGAGCCTTTCTCTCCCTCTGGTGGGATTGCTGGAAGGCCTGCAGCGTCTTCTGCATTTCTTCCAGCTGCTGAGTCAGCCATTGCAGGGTTCCCTTCATCTCCGGGTTGCCAAACTGTAGCTCAAGCACAAAAGGATCCCGGACAAGCCCCATGAGTTATGGGGTGCACGGCTGGCCCCTCTTCTTTTGGGGCTGGTTGTCCTCCCAAATAAATTCAGGGAGACTTCAGTTCTGTACAACACCTATGCCCTTTATTCTTTAAGTGTTTTCCTACCACCAGCGTCCAACTATATACAATCCTTACAGGTTTCTCGCCTACTGCAGGCTGCATCGGTAACCAGCTAGAGTTTCCACTTCCCTCCCTGACTGACTGACTGACCTCTCTCTGGCTGCCTCCCTCCTTCTGACTCCTTCCCAGCCTTTGTAGCTCCTGCCTATCAGGCTGGCAGGTGTTGCCATTCGCCAGCACACGAGTTTGACAGCCCTAAAATTAGTACAAGCTTTTCAGCCAGCCCCAATCTATCCCCCTGGATTGGAACTGATTAGGTGTGTTTGCAGCACACACACAGCCACATAAGGTGAGAAGCTGATACTAGCCCCAGGCTGCATTGTCCGTCTCCCTCACCCCCTCCCCCCGCAACCAGTTGCACCAGGTGCGCACTCAGCTGCCCCTCCCAGCATCATCCAACACCTGTTCCCAGCCACCTGAATAGCTCCCCTGCCTTAGGTGGAGGTCTTTTTCCCTATAAGAACCACAGCTTGCCCACCCATCTTCCTCAGCCACAGCTGCCATGTTTTGTGCCTTCTATAGCCTACCATTGCCATTGTGGCCAGGTTGTGTTGACCATAAGCTTAAATGTGTGGTTATATAAAATATGCGAACAGCTCATTAAATAACTTGCATAAAATGTCACAGTGGAGTTATTAGGTCCTTTTTTAAATTTTTTTTTAAAAAAAAAGCAAGAATATTTTAAAATGAAAAGTGTTAGGCAGCCTAAATATAGCGATGTTATGGGGGTTGCTACAGGCTCCCCCTAGAATACACCGTGAATGTAGCGTGTATGTATATATTATGAACATACAAAAAATTACATTTTAAATTAGGTCAGAAGAGCTATCAGTCAGGAGCTAACTCTTCTGGAATATAATAAATTATTTAAAGCCTTACAAGAGACCACGGTGCCTCAAAATAACTCACATTTTAAAGCATCTTTCAGAGTCAGCCTTACTTACAATCGGTACTAGTATATTCTTACTGCCCTGTGAATGAAAGCCTTTCCCCCGATTTTTTAGCCCCCTCTCAAAATGCCAACCCAGTAACTTGGATTCATGTATAGTGGTGTGATAATTTAAGTTGGCATCAGAAGTTCAGATGAGGAACAAATTAGTTTTTGTTTTGTTTTGTGTTTTGTAAATGTTTATATAGCAACAAGTATATGTAATCTTACAAATTAATTAGGGCTGGCAAGCGATTAATCATGCTGTTAACCAACAACAGAATACCATTTATTTTAAATATTTTTGGATGTATATTACATTTTCAAATGTATTCATTTCAGTTACAACAGAATACAAAGTGTACAGTGCTCACTTTATATTTATTTTCTATTACAAATATTTATAATATAAAGTGAGCAGTGTGCACTTTGTATTCTGTGTTGTAACTGAAATCAATATTTAAAATGTAGACAAACATCCAAAAATATTTAATAAATTTCAGTTAGTATTTTATTGTTATAAGTGCGATTAATCGCAATTAATTTTTTTGAGTTTGACAGCCCTAAAATTAATACAAGTACCAAAAATACAAATTAGTTGAAACATCACTTTGAAATGACATTCTCAGGGAGAAAAGAGTGACAAAAATGAACTTACCACATTTATTTGAGGCATTATGCAGTGATGAAGGGCAACAGGGGTGGGCCTTGGGAGGGGCAAAAGGGGATGAAGTCTTGGTGGTCCAGTTACCAACATTTAGAAAGGGGGCAACCCGAGTAGCTACTTTTATGATTATATGTGTGCACAAATACCTCGATTTCCACACCCATTCATGGTAATTGCAAGCAGAACATGGGTATGTGTTCGGCTTATGTAATGGTGCAATCAACTCATTGAAAATCAGGCCTTAATGTACTTCCTTGCCAGGCAATGGAGTATATTATTGGGCTTGGTTTCAAAAGTCTTTACATCTTTTGTAGCTTATTCCTTTAGTCCAGAATAAAATATTTGTCGAGCCTGTTTGAAGTCTTCTAGAACAGTAACCGTTCTTACAAATAATCCTTTGAAGCAGCTTAGCTTTTATGGCATTAAATTCATTGTCCAAAATATGGTGTCACTTAACCAGTGACGCATAGCCACAGTTTTGAACTATTCTTTCTTTCACAAGGCGATCTAAGAAGTTGCACTCTTCTTTTCTCTCTGAGAAAATGTCATTTCAAACTGGTGTTTTATTAGACTATGGGATCAAAGTCTTTGCAGTTGAGGGAAGAAAATTTTGTTTTGCTGCTGTCTGTCAGCTGGCCAGTGGCCATTGCTGTGCCCTTTTTAAAAAAAAAAAAAAAAAAAAAGGGGGGGGGTGGAGGGAGAGAAGAGTTCATGCTGCTGAATTGGAAATTAAAGGGCCAAGTTAAGCAGATGACTGATATTTTTTTCCCCAAAAAAATTATATTACTGTCATGTTCATCCTATTTGAAATGCATGCGCCTATCAGAAATGAACTGAAATAAGCATCTTTTTCCCAAGCAATACTCAACCCCAATCTAAGTATCCAAAACCCAAACTGGCCATTTAACATTAAACCTTTTATTTGTAATTAAAGTGACAAGATCTGTCCAGAGAAGCGCTTGTGTCCCCCAGATCAAGAAGCACTAGGAGGCCTGTCTATGTGATAATTACAAGAGTTCAGAGCCACTCTGGTGCAGACAGGCCCTTAACTGTATTCCATACTCAGAGATATTCAAAGTTTAACCTGATTGTAGAACGTAGTTAAGGTCCAGTTTATGGCACGCATTGGTGAATTGTGGCCCTAGTTATGAAATCATCTCAGCATATACTTAAATGATTGATTTCAATGGGTGCTTAAGTGTTTTCTTGATTCTTAACCTAGATCTCTGGACTGCTGTAGTGTAGACAGGCTCATAATAGCTATTAGACCCAAAAGTGCCTAAAAACACAGAGGAAGATAATACATAAAAGTACTTAAAATAGAAATAAGCTGTTTGAGCTTTTATTAAAAAATTGAGATGAAGAAAGTAAGGGGTACCCTAGGTCTCCCCTCACACCCCAAAGCAACAAATATCAGAATTTAGGATGCCCGTGCATCTCTTCTCCCTTGTGGTGAATTAGAATATATTCATAATTGTATACTGTTGTTTCCACAGGAACTGCTACCTCATTCAATTCCTAGGTTGAATGATGTATACTGAATTAGATAGTTGTTGGTATATTGTTGGCAATTACTCTGTGGTAAATTGAAGTAGCTCTGTTGAAACTAATAGACTGACCCTGATATTTACAGGGTCATAACTGAGCAGATTTGGGACCTCTGCACAGGTTGGATGGTGACCAGTGCATGGGACAATCCTAGAATGTGGAAGATAAAAACTCAGTTGAATTCAGCCACTTCATTCACTGTGCATAGGCTTGAAAGGATTAGATTTTTTTAATTGGTAAGCATCGATTTCACCGTACACATGCAAACAGACAAAGTCATCAGTAGTCACTGAGATTTACAGGTAGGCAAAACATTTTAGAAATGCTACTTGAGAACTTGAGATTGATTGATTGACTTTTAATATTTAATTAATATATTTGTTTGACACCTGATATTGACAATTTGGGTTTTAGTGGTTATGAAGAGTTTAATGGATGGGAGGTGGTTGTTGAAGTTGTGGTGGAAATCTGTGAGGAAGTTTAGATTGTCTGTCCAATGGATGAAAATGTAATTGATGTACCTCAGGTATATAATTGGTTTTGTGATGCATATGTGCAGAAACTCTTCTTCAAGATGGCCCATGAAGAGATTGGCAGATTGGGACCCATCTTAATACCTTTGGCTGTTTTCATTGTTTGGACAAGGTGTTTGTTGTTTAATATAAAGTTTTTATGGGCAAGGATGGAATGGATGAGTTTGTCAGTGTGTTGGGTGTTAATATCTGAGTGTTGTCCATTCTTTTGTAAGTAGTTTGAGGCAGGCTGCAATGCTGTCATTGTGAGGCATGTTGGTATATAGGGAGGTGCAAGGATAGTGTTCTGAGGGAGGTAGTTAATGTTGAGGAGTTTCTGGAGAAGCTGGTTGTGGTCCTGGAGGAAGCTGACCCTTTGTGTGATGAGTAATTTGAGGATGGTTTAAATGAGTCCCAATATTCCTTCAGTAAGACTGCCATGGCCAGACGCAATGGGTCTGACTGAGTTCTTTTATTTGTGTATCTTGGCAGGCATGTAGAAGTTCCATGGGATAGGTTCTTCGGGGATGAGGTTGTAGAGTTTTTCTTGGAGATATTTGGAGAAGGATTTGATGATATCCTTAAATTCCTGGGTAAATTGTGGTGTTGGGAGTCTTCTGAGTTCTTTGTAGTAGGTGGTGTTGGAGAGTTGTCAATTGGTCTCATTAATGTAGTCGTCATGGCTGAAGACTATGATGGCACCTCCTTTATCCACTGGTTTGGTCACCATTTGGTGGTTCGATTTCAGGGACTGTATAATTGTTCTCTAGGTGGTGGAGAGATTGTGTTGGATGTGATGTGTGTTAAGGATTTCGTAGTCCGTTTCCCCCCCCCCCTTTGAGGCAGAGTCAGCAGAAGAATTTTTTTAGTTCTTCACATGTTAGTATGGTATCGGGTTCTGTGGTGGGGTGGAAGTTCATTCCCTTGAAGAATACAGATAATTCTGCTCTGGTTAGGGGTAGTCTTAATAAATTGATGATGTTGGGGTGTCATGTGGTGGGTCTTGGTCCTCTGGTTTCTCTTGGAGGTGGGTTCACTTTTTGTTTTTGTGTTGGATGGCTGTCATCAGGGTTTTTTTTTATAGTTTATTTTGGGTTTCTTGCAAGATTTCCAAGTAAGTTTCCTGTTAATTTTTTTTTCCAGTGTGGGAAATGAATGATTTCTTGTTTGAGATGGTCCCTTCTGAAGTATGTGAGGTGCAGTAAGTGGTTCCTCAATTTTTCTGAAGTCCTTCTGCAGAGCTGTTGAGCAGAATATTTCAAGTTTTTTTTATATATATATATATATATATATATATATATATATATATATATATATATATATATATATATATGTATGTAGTGGCCAGAGAGCTATAGATGGTGAAACTTCTGGGGCGGATGTTTTGTTTCTTGCATGTACTGAGAAAGTAGATGTTGCTGTTAAGTTTTGCTTCCTTTTTCTTTGTATTGTGGAGTTTCCATTTCAGATGATAAAATTTGCATACAACAATGGAAAATATCAGTGTTGTTCTCAGGATATTAGAGAGACAAGGAGGTGAGGTAGTGTATTTTATTGGATCAACTTCTGTTGGTAAGAGAAACTTGTGGAAAGAGCAGGTTAGTGGCAAAGCTGGGAACAGAACCCAGGTCTCCTGATTCTTATCAGTGCCTTGTCCACTAGACCACTTTAGAGCTTACACAGAGCTCTTCAGGTGTGGGAAAGGTACTCTGTGTGTCACAACTAAATATGAGATGGGACAGATTGTTAAGCATTAGTAGTTAACACATTTCAAGAGACCATTTAAGGTGAAGTGGCCCATTAGCACAGGGGTGGGCAAATTTTTTGGCTTGAGGGCCTCATCGGGTTTCTGAAATTGTATGGAGGGCTGGTTAGGGGAGGCTTTGCCTCCCCAAATAGTCAGGCATGGCACAGCCCCCCCCAGGACTCCTGCCCCATCCAACCCCCACTCTGTCCCCTGATCACCCCTTGCCCCTAACTGCGCCCCGCTGCCCCATCCAACCCCTCCTCTCCTTCCTGACGGCCCCCCGGGACCCTGCCACATCCAACCACCCTATTCCCCGCCCTCTGACTTCCCTGCCCCCTGACCATCAGTCCTGAACTCTCCTGCCCTCTATCCCAGTGGTCTCCAAACTTGGGTGTGCAAGATGATCCCAAGGGGTGCGCAGCATCAGGAGCACCGCCGGATGGCACTCCACTATTTTTTTTTCTTCGGCAGCAGCTCTGCACGTCCATGGCTGGTGTTCCCCTCCGGCGGCAGGTCTTCCAGTCTTCACCCTGGGGGTGCGTGAGCCAAAAAGTTTGGAGGCCGCTGCTCTATCCAACCCCTGCCCCCTTAGCACTAGTGGCTGGCAGCACGGCTGCACCATGACAGGCAGCCGCACCGCTCAGCACAGAGCACCAGGTCAGGCCAGGCTCTGCACCTGTGCTGCCACAGGAGCTTGCAGCCCCGCTGCCCAGAGCCTTGCACCAGCAGCGCAGGGAGCTGAGCCTGTGAGGGAGGCGGAACAGTAGGGGATTGGCTGGGGGCTAACCTCCCGGGCCAGGAGCTCAGGGGCCGAGCAGGATGGTCCCACGGGCCAGATGTGGCCAGCGGGCCATAGTTTGCCCACCTCTGCGTTAGCACCTCATCAAGTGAACTAAATGCCCCCAGTAACTATGTGGGTGAAATGAGACAATCACTAGGCTCTTGGGTGAATTCATGCAGAAAAATGATAAAAGACAAAAACACCAGTGGGTGAACACTTTTCATAAAGCGATCAAGCTATAATTTTACCTCTCAGTCCTCCTCGTCCTCAAAGGAAACCTGCACAACTTAAACCCTGATCCCCAGTTTCCTCGCCACCCCCATTTCACCTTGAATGGTCCCTTGAAATGTGTTATCTACTTAAGCTAAACAATCGGTTCCATTTTGTATTGTTGAAATGTTGAAAGACACAGAAAAGATCTAGTGGTCCTGACAGAAGAATGGGATCTCCAATTGTCATTCAGTGGCTTCCTCCTTTTAAAAATGCAATTTGTTTTAGGTCTTATCAAGCATAGAATTGATGTCAATAAGCTAGGTTTTAAAAGCAAGTTTTACAGAACTAATAGATAAAATTTAATGAGAAAAATGTGGATTGCCACCATTACCTGAAGGCCCAGAATAACTGGCAGCCCGAGCTTTATTAAATGTTCTTGTGTGTTTAAACCAAGTCAAACTTTTGCATCCCCCTTAAACAGCAGGTATTGTGTCACTTTTGTATGTCATCAGTGTTATCTCATATTTAAGATAAAGGCCAGCTGATCTGAATATTGGTTCTAGGTTCTCCTCTATATAGTTTATTTCTGATTTTTTTTAATGATTTTGGATCAACATGCATTTTTAACAAGCTTAGTTTAGTTATGTTTATTTTGACATTTTCAGTGGTAGAAAAATGGTAGATATATAAACGGTGGAGTCCTGGCTCTAAAAAAGAATTAAAAAGAAATTGGGAGGAAGGGCAGTGAACTGCTGTACCAGTCAGTTAACTGAGAAATCTGGCAGATGGTCATCAGTCACTGAATGTTAACACTCTGGATGTATGCAGTGTTGTTGTAGCCTTGTCGGTCCTAGGATTAGAGAGAAGGTGGGTGAGGAAATATCTGTTATTGGACAAACTTCTGTTGGTGAGAGAGAGAAGCTTTCGAGCCTATACAAAGCTCTTAAACTGAAAGCCGCAAGCAAACTTTTGTTTCTCATCTTTCCCGGGAATTTCCAAACAATCTAGGATTATATTAAGTCTGTACCCATCAGTGTTCAATATGTGGACGGTGGGTGAACCCCCACTTTGGGGAGGCTAGCCCACCAGCCCCACCCCTTCTGCCCACCCAGAACAGGAGAAGCTGTGAGATGCTCCCACATGACCAGAGGAGCCCTGGCTTGCCCACCCTGGGCCAGCGCCCCCTCCCCTCCCCACAGCGCCAGGCTGAGCTGCTTCCCCCCTGCCCCCCCAATGAAAGGGCAGCCCCAATGCTTGGCTGAGTCAAGCCGCTCCCCTCCTCCTCCCCCCCACCCCCCAGAGCACCAAGCCGAGCCACTCCCCCTGCCTGAGCGCTGGGCCAAGCCGGCAGCCCCAGTGCCTGGCCAAGCCATTTTACTCACCTGCCAGAGGCCCGTGCCCACTGCTTGCTCACAATGTCCTCCTCAGTCTCCCACACTTGAGGAGCTAAGTGGTTTGAGCATTGGCCTGCTAAACCCAGGGTTGTGAGTTCAATCCTTGGGGGGGCCATTTAGGATCTGGGGCAAAAATTGGGGATTGGTCCTGCTTTGAGCAGGGGGTTGGACTAGATGACCTCCTGAGGTCCCTTCCAACCCTGGTATTCTATGAGTAGAAGTGACACTGCAAGCAGCGGGGACGTGGGGGGGGGGGTGGAGTGCAGGTAGGCACTGGGCAGGTAGTGACAGGAGCAAGTGATGGGGGTGAGGGGGCCTTTGGGAAGGGGCTGGGCCACTGCGGCCCAGGTGTCCCTCGGGGGCTGCTTAAGCCTTCCCTGGCCTATTATACCCGCCAGCCATGGTTCAATCCCTGGTACAGCAGTGTGAAGTCTTGAGTTGTTTTTATAGGCTGTAGGTCCAGTGACAGACAGTTTTTTGGCAATGGCTGAAAAACATTGTTCCCCAAGCTTCTATCTCAAATGATGTAGCAAAACTGTTGTCCTGCTTGTGTGGAGAGGAACAGCTGTGTAGCAGTTGTAAAGTTTCATATACTGTTTACATTATTGTGTAGATGTAGACCTAGGGGGAGCCTCAGTGTGCTGTAATGGATTTTGCTCCCACCATCTAATTCCACAATCCTTTATATAGTCAGATTGACTAGAGGAAGGTGAGTTTTTCTGTAGAGAGAGAGAAGCAGGTTTTTAATATGTCTTTTTTTTTTTTTTTTTTTTTTTTTATAGGTTGTGGTAATGCTTTCAGAACTTGAGGGACAATGCTTGTTTGAAATGAAGATTGCACAATAATGGCAATGTAGCACTGACATACTCATAAGTGAACGGTTGCTATAGCAATGGGGTGTGTGTTTGTGTGGGAGTTTGAGCATTTCAAAAACACATAAAAGCTTTAAAAATGTTTGGTGGGTTTGTTTTTTTGTTTTTGTTTTTGTTTTTTTTTTTTTTTTTTTTTGGAAGATGCTGGAGGCGTTTTTATTGTAACTCCTGTTGCTTTTTACCTTGCAGCTTCATTGTAAATCAAAGCAACCTTAATTAGATATATATTTTAAACCCTGTTAACAGAATTTGAAGAATGGATGATATTGTAATTTTAGTATTGTCAATTTAATCACTCTGGTAATAGCCTGGGGGCAGTATTGAGCTTTCAAGTAGGTTGTTAACCCACAAATGATGTTAGAAATTTGCGGCCCCCTATCCCTGTGGGTGGTGTGAGAAACCTTGCTTCTCACCTCTCTATGCCAACAGGACACCCGCCATATCCTAACACTTAGACTGGGGCGGGGGCGTGGAAGAGAAGGCCGTCAAAAGTTTTACTTACCTTTTGACTATCGTGAAGCAGATTTCTGATTCAGTTGATATATCAGGTGGATCTGTCTACAAGCTTAGATTCCTTTTATGACTTACTGTGCTAAAGGTCTGAGGTTCACTTAGTCAACCTGAGAATTCTTAGTAATAATCCAAAGTGTTTCCGAGCCTCTCAGCAGTGGGTAGGGAAGCAGGAAAAAGGCCAGTATGTGCCTATCATTGTGCTAATACACCAAATCCTCAAAATGCGGGGTAAAGTTTGGAATGTCCTTCCCAATGGATATCAGAGCATTGTTGTTCAGGAGGCTGGTTAAGGATAATACCTTTGGTGAGTTTTGGGGCATGTTATTAGACTAAAGTGACTGCATATTTTGTAAAAAGGTTACCATAATTAAGGCTACGATTTAGTCACAGTTATTTTTAGTAAAAGTCACAGACAGGCCACAGGCAATAATCAAAAAGTCACGGACAATGACCTGTCCATGACTTCTACTAAAAATACCCCTAACTAAATCTTAGGTGCTGGGGGGAGGGTGCTCCTCTGGTGGTTGCTACTGCTCCTGGGAGTGGGAGGCAGCCCGGAGCCCTGCCCCAACTGCTGCTCCTGGGTGGGGATGCCCTGGGGCCCCGCCAGCAACACTCCGGGTAGGGGCAGCCCATGGTCCCACTGCCACCACTCTGGGCCGGGGGGCAGCCTGGGGCTCCACCACCACTGCTGCTCCTCCAGGCGGGGGCGACCTAAGGTGACACTGCTGCTCCTGGACCATGCTCCAGTGTAGCACCCACGACCAGTTGCCTCGGGCTGCCAGAGCAGCGGTCGGTGCAGCTGGCCCCAGGGCCGCCCCAGCACCTCAAGCGGCCCTGGGGTCAGCCGCTGCAGCTGCAGAAGTCAGAGGTCACAGAAAGTCATGGAATCTGTGACCTCCGTGAAAGACTCACAGCATTAACCATAATTAACCTTTTTGTCTTTCCTGTCTGTAACAATACTGAGGGCTCTCGATAGAAGGAGAAGGCATTGATTTACTGTTGGTGGTGGTGTTTTGGTTCTCTCACAAGTTTATCAATGTTGTATGGGAACTCAGACCACAGAAACATGAACAGGAGAGTACATTTTGGCTTTTGTTCTTACATTAGATGTGGAGGGAGCTACGTTTTTGTATTTCATAGTTAGAACTAACCAAGACCCGTATAAAGTTGATAGCTGCTTGACTTAATTCATAAAGGGGAGATTTTGCAAAGGAGAGATCCATGGCTCATGCTCACATTAAAGTTTTGATAACTTCTTCTAGCAAGATGGACCTGTTATATATGCAATGACTTGCAAAGGAAAATAAGTTCTTTAAGGCATGTTATGGGCTCAAATTATTTTTCTGAGGGAAAGTTTTATTATTTATTTACATTAGTGTCCACTTTGTGCTAGGTAGTTTCCAAACTTTTAAGAAGGACATCAAGCTCACAATGTTAGCTTTCTTTTCCATGCAGGCAGAGTTACGTGGTTATATCAGACAAGCATGTCCCCATATTTTTATGCTATATTAGTGATGCCTATCCTTTTAATGTAGTATTTTAAACACCAGAGGGAAATAGAATGCAGATAATGGTGTTTTGAACAGGGATGTTGGAGGAGTAGGTTTTTTCAATGCTACCTTTAATTATATTTGTTCCTCTTGGGTCTGAAAGGCACATGCCATACAAATGGATCTGAAGCGTCCAAGAAAAATGAATATAGTTAATCCATAGAACGAGTGAGGTCTGTGATGCAATAAAATATGATACGATATTTTGGCAATGCCTACAGTGACTCAAAAAGTTTAGGGAAAAATTATGAAAATTTTCCTGGTTTAAAAGTGAAATATTTTATAGATTTGTAACACATGTGATTTGGGGTTGAAAACCACTATTGAAGCCTGTTTAGGGTGGTAGGTTTCTTTGTTTATTTGTGGGGGATTTTTTGCTTGCAAGGTAAGTTTGATTATTATGGAGTTACTCATCAAAAAACCCTCTCAGATGTGTATCTACCAAACTGAGTATGTATCAAACACATTTTTGAGGCTATGGAAAGCATAGTGGGAGGAGAAAAGCATATAATTGGGGACAGAGAAATGAAAATTTACTGACACCACACCTCTCTGTTGTGCTTGATCCCTCACTGAGCTCTCTTCATTAAAGGCCAGAGTAACATGTTTTTACCTGATATGCAAATATTCGTAATTAGTTTGCAAATCACACTTTTTTAATATTCATTTTTTTTCTCTCCTGTGTTCAATTATTTTACTGTCTGCTTAAAAACAAATAATTTTCCAAGAGGCGTTCCCTGACATAGACCTGAATATTATCTTGCTGTGTGTATTATGCAGTACATGAATATAAATAATATTTTGCAACAAAAATTGAATGGTCACTGTTGATTTGCAGGAATACATACTAAAACTGGAATGATAAAGATTTACACAGCCCTCTGGTGAAAAGATAATACACTTCTCTGTGAAGTGGTCCATGTTGAGTTGTACAGAGCCAGTTTTGTTAAGTTTCTGTCAAGTATCGTGTGACCTGAATGCATGGAAAAACTGAGCAGAATGAGATCCACTGACTCTGAAGTGGTCACCTTTGCTTTTTTACATATTGCAACCTAACTCCCACAGTCTCTCTATTTCTCCTCTTAAGCGTTGTCATGGGGACATCAGCAGATTCATTTGGCAAAACAAAAAACTCATCCCTAAATGTAACGCTTTTGTTAGCCCAAAGGAGAAAATGGGGGAGGCAGTGTGGGTCTCCATAAATTTAATACTTAGGGTTGCTAGTCCTCCAGGATCGTCCTGGAGTCTCCAGGAATTAAAGATTAATATTTAATTAAAGGTTATGTCATGTGATAAAACCTCCAGGAATACGTGCAAGCAAAGTGGCAACCCTACTGACCTCTGAGCTGCTTTCCTTCAGAATCTCCAGAACTTGGGGGACAAACAGGAATGTTCCAGGGGGTGGGGAGAAAGCATCACCAAGCCCGGTTTTGCCCCCAGCCCCGCTCTGCCCTCGATCCCTCTCCGCCCCCAGGCCAGCTTCTCTTCTAACCCCAGTTCTTCCCCCAGCTCCACTGTCAGCCCAAACTCCAAGCCTTCACTGTACAGTAATGCGGGGCGGGGGACAGATTCCATTGCTGGTAAGAGGGGATGCAACATGAAAAGTTTGGGCACCACTTCTCTAAACTATTATAAGTTGTGTACATAAAGGTGTGCTAGGAGATCAAGTTGAGGATCTTGTCAAATGTAGTGGTATCAAGTGGTGCCTTTTGTTCTAAGGGGGAAAATGTTAGTATGGAAAATATAAAAAATATTATGTTGGAAAGTTCCTCCTTTTCTATATATAAAAATTCTGCACTTTGCCTGCACTATTCTGAGTAAAACTGAATTTAAGTGTGTAGCTATTCCTTTTGAGACTCATCTACTAGCACTATCAAAGACTTTGTTTTGCATACTTACTATTCGTTTGGTTTTTTTTTAGTTGTATTCTACAAAAATACCCAGTGTATGTGTCCCATAAATAGTTATTACATCCACCAAATCTGATAAAATAACCATATGGAGGGAGGAAAGCATATTCCTTTATAGGATTTACAATATATTACTCTTTTCTGTTTCCGTGCAATCAGCTCCATATATTTTCTGCCCTGACTGTTGGAAGAGCTGTGGCCAGTTCAAATGTTCACATATAGTGAAGTAAAAGATGAACAAAAACTGTATACAATATAAACACAAAAAGGCACTAATCGATAGTTTGCTTTATTTTTGAAACAAAATATGTATTGATTTTATTTGAAAATTAAGTGGCAGCCAAAGAACAAATTATCTGATATCTAAGAAGAAACAAGTTTTAAAGTGTTTTATGTTTTTGATTATTCAGATCATGTTGTTGTAATGATCAGGGTTCAGAAACAGTTGGTATGTGCTCATACATTATCCCAACACCTTTCTGACCCTGCTGATGTCACCCCACCCTTGTCAGTTCCAGCTGGTCACTGGGCAAAACTTCAACACTGCAGCTGTCTGAGACTGTGCACAAGTTCTTGCTCAGGTCAACTGCTTTCATGCTCTTACTAGCATCTGCCAGTAGAGGGAGCACCACCAGAGCCACTTACAAGGATGGGTGGTTATTATGAGGAAGCTGCAGTATTAGGAGCTGCTACAGGCGTTCTTTTTCTGCTTTAGCGGAGGGCTGGTTGCAGTAGCAATAGTAGTAGTAGTAAGTGGTGGTACTGGAGGACTGGAATGTGTTTAGGAAAGGAAGGAAAGGATCGCTTGGTGCCTGCCTGCAAATGGCTTGAAAGCATCCGAGCATTACCTGAAGCCAGGTAACAGATAACCAGGAGGAGAAGCAGTCCAGAAAGAGTAGAGTGCACTCTAGCAAGGAACCTGAGGCACTGATGCAACCAGCTAGGTTTCAGACTGAAATAAGACATTCTATCTAGGTGCTTTAGTTGTGGGTGGAGCTGTGGTGGTAGACAGAGCTTTTGAGAGTAAAACCACTTATTTTTTCTAGTCTGGCCCCTGATGATGATTTGATGCAACAAAAAACAATTTTTTGTTCATTTTAAAAAAAAAACTTTAATACACACTTTTTACAAATGCTTGAAAGAAGTACTAAAAAGTAACCTAAAATACTGTGCTGTTGTTGTGCATATATAAATTCAGCTAATGCTAATTAATGAGTTGTGTGCTTTAAAGGAATAGACTTTTCAGCTGCAAAGAATGTGAAATCATTGCAGTTAAAACAGCATTAATCTCTAGTTTTTGGTTATGTATATAAAAGTAGTCTGACCTCATTGGGAACTGTAATGGAGACATTTATATCACAATGCCTTTGATGTGTACACTGGCAGCTGAAGAAATGTGTAGCAAGAGAATTCACATGGTTTAACAGTGGAGGCTATAAAGTATTCCTTCCAATGGAAATAGCTTTTTTTACTTCCATAGGGATAGGGTAGGCAGATACTTGCTATAATTCTTTTTACTCATTAATTTAAGTTGAAAGCCTCTAGCTCATTTTGAACTTTAAATTATTTGCAGATTAAAACTTTTTATGGAAGATAAAGTCCATTATTTTTAATAGTAATATTATAACTTGCTGTCCTTCCATTCTGTTGTAATGAAGTGTGTATGTTTGAGCTGTTTTCTTGGTACTTGAGATAATTTACCCCAAATCTACCATAATCTTGTTAATGATATAAAGTTGGAGTATATACAGCAGACTTTGTACTGTGCACATAGGGGTGCTGAAGGAGAACTTGTCTTTAAGAGCTCTTAATCAAGCATTGAAATGATTATGAAATTCTTCCAGCCAGGTGGTTCTGTTGTCCTCTGTTTTTTTTTTTTTTTTATTCCATAGACTTTCTTCTCACTCTGCTCTGAATGAGGAGTGACTCCTCTGTAAGGATGTCTCCTGCAAGATTCCCTACTGGCTTTGGTACTTTGGCACCCAGCTGTGTAGAATCAGATTGTTGACAAATGTATAACTGCAAACAAACTCTCTGTGCACTACATGATTATTGGCTCTAATGATAGTCTAATGAATGTATAGTAAAAGCTGTGTTATCCAGCACTTTACCAACCATAAAGCTCTAGAAACCGACATTTCTGATATCTCCCATTACAAATCTTCAATAGGGTTGCCAGATGTCCGGTTTTCCACCAGAATGCCCAGTCAAAAAGAGACTCTGGCAGCTCCGGTCAGCACTGCTGACCAGGCCATTAAAAGTCTGGTTGGTATGGGACCAGCAGGCTCTGTACTTGGCTCCACATGGCTTCCTGGAGGCAGCAACATGTCCCTGCTGCTCCTAGGCGGAGGAATGGCCAAGGGGGCTCTGTGCGCTAACCTGGCCTTCCCCGAGCACTGGCTCTGCAGCTCCCATTGGCCTGGAACCATGGCCAATGGGAGCTGTGGGGGTGGCACCTGTGGTCAGAGGCAGAGCACAGAGCCACCTGGCCATGCCTCCACCTAGAAGCAGTAGGGACATGTTGCCACTTGCAAGGAGCCGCCCAAGGTGAGAGTTGCCCAGATCCAGCTCCCTTAGCCTCCTCTTGCACCCCAGTCTCCTGCCCTGAGCCCCTTCCCACATCCAGACTCCCTCCCAGAGCCCACACCCCGCATCTCCTCCTGTACCCCAGCCTTGAGCTACCTCCCGCACCCAAACTCCATCCCTGCATTGGTAAGTATAACTCTTAGTTAACTGGAATTTTTGACTAACCAGCACCCCCCATTCCCCCAACATGTCAGATAACAAAGCTTTTCCTGTAGTTAGTGTTTATAGGGTGCTTAATAGATCTGAAGGGTCCTGTAGCCTTATTGTGCCCTGAATAATTGTAAAACTTTACCTGATTTTGGCCTCAGAACCAATACTGTAGGATTAAAGTAAATTATCTTCATTGCTAACTGAAAGAGGATGGCTAATAGCATACATTGTTCAAAATTGTTTGTTTATTGCTGAAGAAAATGAACAATAGATAACACTGGTAAAGTACAACCCTAGTGTATGCTGATATTGTACAATTCATACCACTACTTCTGCAGTTTAATTTTGATCTTCTAACATTTCTTACTATTTCGTTCCTGGGTTAGACCTCAGGTTAGACTCTCAGCCACTTTAATGATATTCTCATAAAGTCGTTATTATTAATTTGTTTTCTGATAGTGTTTGAATGCCCCAAATCAGGATCAGGACTCCATTGTACTAGGCACATACACAACATAACAGTCCTTCCCCAAATTGTTTACAATGTTAACAGAAAAGATAGACAAGCGTGGGGAAAAGATGTAGCATATAAGCAGAGTGATGGCTGGTAAACGCCATGTCACAATTACTTTTTTTAAGTTTCCCTTTTTAAACGTATATATAGTGAGTTACACTGTGATCGGGGGACAGGATGAATTAATAAAGCTTAGGAATGAAAAAAGGAAGACTCATATGGGGAGGGGAGGGAGGGAAGTTTAAAGGGGAATATGACAAGCATAAAGAGTGAAGTTGCAGCAGAGAGACACTGAGGAAAGGGTTGAGGTGGTTTGAAGAAAATGTCCTGCAATGATCAAGGAAGAAAACATGTCTAGAATTTTAAAAAAAGTGGGAAGGGGGAGGGTGAGGAGGATGGAGAATTGGTCAGGAAGTTCCAAAAGTTCTGGTAATGATGCTGTTTCAAGTTCTAGGTGAGCTAATGGAGCCTCTTAGCTTCAAGAGGCTGACTCCACCCAGTTTATCTCCCAAACTGGACTGGCTGGGGCAGGGCAGAGAACTAACTGTATGAACCCTGGTGCACTGGGCATGGGGGGGACCCCAAAAGGAGATCCCCGCTTTGTCTGGGGGCAGTGAGCAGCACAACCCCAGTTGCATTTTGTTTTTAAAATCTGCTATAGAATCAGTCAAAACTATTCCTATTAATCCTCTTAATTTGATAATGGTTTCCATTGTAGAAAAATAATTTTAATTTTGTCACCTTAAGATGGGAATAAAGGAAATCAGAAAAATGGAGGAACCAGCATCTTAGGGGAAACGGTGGTGATCTCAGTTGTCCTAAGGGTGCAAGTCATGCTCTGTTGCTGTTCAGAGCTAGCAAATTCATCATAGGACAGAACCCATTTGAATTTTGTCACTTCCCTAAGTACACTATGGTTTGATCTATTTTGAATGGCTGAGAATCAACAGCTTGCTATGATTAAAATTATTAAATTTATTTCTATCTCATCCAGTGTATTAATAAAATGTCTTTTGCCTGGTCACCTGATACTTTCTTTTATTACGGCTCTTTAAGTTATTTAGTGGCCTGCCACTATTTGACTGAAAGAGGACTTTTGCAACGTTGGTCATAATTAACTTTTTCTCTCAATTTTAATTGGGAAAAACTAATGTTTGCAGTAAATAACTTTGCAGAAGATCATTGGCCTGAACAAATGTACTTGAAATTTTTAATATATTTCAATGTTTAGTGCCTGATCTGTTTGAATTTTCATTCAGGTTTTAAATATACACTTTGAAGTTATTTAATGAATTTGAACAAAAACACCTGCGTTTTCTGTTTTAGAAATAGAAAAAGTAAATTCACCCCAGCATATCAACTCTTCAGATTGTGGTATAAAACTATCTATCTGCATGCCTAGTAATCAGTTGCTTTAATTTGGTTACTTGAATCTTGCATTGTAATTATGTATTGCAGAATACAAGGCAAACTTGAGCCAGCTAACACTTTTTACCATTGGTGGCTTCTTCCTTTGGCTTTAACAGTTAGATAATTTGTACTGTAACTGAAAAATCCCCAACAGCTTTTCCAATTTCTAAGTGTACAGACATTTTTGTGAAGAACATTGGTACATGGAAGATAGGCTTCCAGGTCTGGCATTCTTTATTCTAGATTTGAACTCTCACTTTCTCTCTCTCTCTCTCTCTCTCTCTTTTTTTTTTTTTTCCTTTCTGTTTTGCAGCCATAGACCTTTTGTATGGGGGTATATACTGCTTTATGTGTCAAGATTACATATACGACAAAGACATGGAACAAATTGCCAAAGAGGAACAACGGAAGGCTTGGAAATTACAAGGTTTGGTTTTCCTGCCTGAATTTCTTGTATTTGTTTTTAATCATACCTGTCCCTCCCATTTGTCAATGGCAAAAACCAGTAAGGGGAAGAGAGAGATCTTTAGGGACAGTAGTGCAGATTGTGGGAGAGACAGATTTATAGATATTGCTGTCCAGGAGTTAGACTGTTAGTTTAATATATGCACCACGCTAAATTATAACAAAATTTTATTTTTTTAATTGCAACGTAATATAAAATCCTCTATCATGATCATGGACAACTTACCTAATGTCATCAGAGTGAGATCTATATCAGGGAGAAAATGTAACAATCTACCTCTTAGACTATCTTAGGTATCTCAGGCAAGAAATCTGTTCCCCTCACATGAAATGCCACCTTTGTGATTTTTTTTATAGAATGTGCCAGTTTATATATACACACACCCATCTTCTGATTGTACACACACAATATATGTGTAAAGATATTTACACACAAATGTATGTACACACATTTGTTTTGTTATTCAGTTTGCTTTCCCTAATTTTTTCTTTTTTAGCCTTCACCCCAACAGTGGTTTCTCACTACCAGTGTACAATGACAGGTAAGAGGCGTGGGCTGGCGACGCACTTCACTAACAAGCGTCCCTTTGCTGATTATCCTGCCATGTTAGACATGAATCATGGTTAAGAATGCCAGTTTTATAATGCAGATTGTTTTCCTCTTACTTTGGTTATGTTCCAGGGATCCAGTAATAATAATGTACTTAATTTCGCATATCCTTTCCTTGATTGAGCTACTCCAAAGCAAATATTTTCCTTTTTCGGAGGGGAGAGGACGTAGAGATTCTCTTAACCAATAATGCAGATTGTTTTCCTCTTACTTTGGTTATGTTCCAGGGATCCAGTAATAATGTACCTAATTTCGCATATCCTTTCCTTGATTGAGCTACTCCAAAGCAAATATTTTCCTTTTTCGGAGGGGAGAGGACGTAGAGATTCTCTTAACCAATCTCAGTAGTGTTTAAAGGATCTTTCATGGAAGCTTAACATCTTCCATTTTCAGTGGTTCCTAGAAATGTTTATTCTTAAGGTGGAGAAGCCTATATTTGAAGGCAGACCATTTATACCCAGTTGTACACTCCTCTTAATGAATCTGACATTCCTTTCCAGTGTGATAGACCTAACGAGGGGCTGATATGCAAATAAACTATTCCCACCCTGAACTTAAGATATTTTTTAAGAGTAGCAGCTGTAGGTATATTAAGCAGACCTTAACTGGAACATTCTTGGTGTATCATGAAACAATAGCTGCATATTGACTTACTGCTAAAAAAAACCCAAATTCTCCTCTTTGCCCCTTATTTTGAAGCAGTTCAGTCAGAGGAAGGGTAGTAGAGGATCTTAGAACAAAATAAAATCATGACATGAAATGCTTTCCTGCAAAGTATTTTGTTGAAATTATCTGGGAAAGTATTTTTAAACCTTGCATTTGATCTGTGCTTCTCTATCTTTAAAATTTGCTGTCTTGAGCCCAAGAGTTAATCAATTACAAGAGCAAAACAGTTGCTCAGGACACAATAGGAATTTTATGGACTTTTTCTCTCCTTCATTTTAATGAGTAAATTCAAAGAGCATTTTCTTAATTTCAGTGTCCCCAGGAACAGTACCTCTGTACTTTCTGAATCAAGACACACCAGTGTGCCTTCCAACAGATGTTAGTATTTTTAGAATAGTTCCAAAAGAGTTATGTACCACATTTTCAGATGCAGGAGTCCAAAACAGTAATAAACTGTTAAGATAGAAAATGTAGCTACTTCTGTTCCTGAATTTAAAGTACTGGAATATGCAGTATTATAGATATTTTCTTTAAAGCTGTGGCATAGGATTCTCCATTTAAAATGTTTCATTTTGTAACTTTCCTTTGTGATGCAATTTACTTATCAGACATTTTGTTGAGGAATGTTGAAAAGACATGTGCATACTGGAGGGACGGCAGAGAGTTGTCTTCTCAGTCACAAGAACCCCTGTACAGTGGTTCATGTCATTTAAAAGACAGCAGAGTTATAAATAATCTCCAAATAGGATGCTAGAGTTAACAGTACTGCTCAGAAACTGTTTGAATGTCTCCATCCTCCACTGCACACTTCAAATGGTGAGATGGGCTTAAAAATGCAGAAGTTTAAGAATAGTAAATTCAGGTTTATAATTTGCCTTCTGGTTTTTGTGCATTTAGCGTTCACATTTTCAATCTTTTCTCCACAGTCATGAGAGCTAGAAGCTTTTTTTTTTTAAAGACAGCTGAGATTCTAATGTAATAACATGACTCCAGGAAAATAGACTTTAAGAAAAACCCCGAATATCACAAGACTCGTGATTAAAACGTTTAGAGTTGGAAACGCTGGAATAATATCAGAACACATTGAAGACAGGACGTTCTGGGTAGCCAGACATAGTTCAAGATTAAATCCTCAATTCTTAGATGCAACTAGAAGCAACAAAACAGTGTTAATGTTGTAATTCTCCCATGTTTCTCAAGTATTGAATATTTGCATATTTAATGGTGAGGAGAAGAAAATGTATTTGGGTATTCTGTGTGTCTCACTTCCTAACTAATGTTCAAAATCTGGATTTACTTCAGAATACCAAAATCATTAATCTGTATTAATGAGTGCCTGCAAAATAAGTTTTGTTGTTTTTTTTATTTTATTTTAAAAACTAGAACCCAATAAAGCCTCTGAAAACTCTAAATACCTGGATATAAATACCTAAATACCTGGCCACTCATTAAAATACCTAAATAAACTTTAAAATGATTTCTGAATGGAGATCTCATATGCCAAGCTGCAATTGTAAATAGCTATTTTACAACACCATTTTGAAAACAGTGAGTTTTCTCTCCAGTAGTAACACTGCTTTCCCTTAACCATAAGTGGTAATTTGTACATGTCTTGAGATTTTCAGTCTATTTAAGATTGTTCATGTTGCAGATTTTAGTGCACTCTTGTGTATTTTCATACCCCTGCCCTGTCATTCCTGGGAAAATGTGAACCACTGCCAAAGAGTGGGATCAATCTTTCCATATGTTTTGGGGGGCACACTCAATTTTCTCCTTACATTTTATAAAAAGAATCAGTGTAAAGGGAATAGGAAGCCTTTGAATCTGCTTCCTTCAGCTCCCTATCTCCGCTTTAAACTCTATTGCAGAACAAAACTTGTGACCTTTCTAGTGAGAGGTTTACTATAAAAGAGATGTCACACCTGTTTTGCTCTTGATGTTTGTCCTGGCATTTAACTTTGTGTGTGTGGTGGTTTTTTTTTTAATTACTACTTAAACAAGACTTAATTGCTTCACTCAGAATCTGCAAAGCTGTCAGATCTTTTATTTACCTTGACTACTTTTAAAATTACTTGAGGACTCAGATTTGCTGTTAAGCACTTGGATCTCAAACCTACAAACACTCAGGCAACATGCTTAACTTAATGCATATAAATAGTTCCATTGACTTGTGTGGGACAATTCACACGCATAAAGTTAAGCCACCTTTGTGTGCAGGATTGGGGCTTTAGTGTTAATATTTTCACTCTTATCCAGTAAACCAGTATTTGTACATATTGGATGTGTTTGTTGAACAGTCCCATTAACCAAAGTCCTGTACAATACCTATTGACAATCTATACTAAATTGGTCATTTTTAAATTGTAGCATAATTGAATTTTAGATTTACCAGGCTTGCAACTGGCCAGTCCAATAGCTGGTAGTACTAAAATGTTGGAAATAATATAAAATTCTGACAGTTTGCTTGCAAAACCATGTTATAAATTAATACAGAAATATTGTTAATCTGAAAAGATTTGCTGAAGCTGTCTATTGAAAAGCTTGTTGCAAGCCAATGTTCTCTCATATGTGGACTCTCCATATGTGTGTGTCTGTAATGCTGCTTCATTCAGCATTTGCCTGTGCATACTGTATAGTGTATTCAAAGCATTGCAGTTGTTTAATCTCCTCAATCTGTTACACGGTAATTAGTTTCCCTTTCTATTTTCCTTGTATTTTTCGTTAATGCTGAACCTTGAGAAAATGGAAGGGGTGTTTGTTAGTTCTTGTGCTCTTTCATTAAAAATTGTTGAGTCAAATAAAGTAAAGAGATATATGGATCTACGTAGATTTGAAGTTTGTTGTCCTCATGAATCCAAGAATGCGACCTCAGTCATTTGCAGGATCCTTGAGGGTCAAGAGTAACTATGACTCAAACATTTTGGATGGGTAACTTCTGACAGGCAGAGCTATTTCTGAAAATGAAGATCAAAGAGCTATTAAAAATGAAACATGTACTATGCAGAATATGTAAGCCTCCAGCTATATTTTCTACTCATCTTCTTTTCATGTGTATGATTTATAATTTATTTTCTCTAGCACAGTACTGTTTCATCGATATGCATTCTGCACAGAATAAGATGAACTCTAATTGACTTTAATCCTCAATTTTAGAATAGATTGCCTGTCTTTTTTTTTTTTTTTTTTTTTTAAATGCCAAAATGCTTTTGTGACTTACTATAACTGGCCTTGCATAGCAATTTCTCTTTGCTGCATAGAATGCTGCAGCAGTCTTTAGCTGGTCAGCTCTTGGATCTTTTATTGTTGCTGTAGTTTTCATATTTCATATTATACTGTAGACACCTTTGTGCCCACATCTAATCTGTTCTGCTGATTACTGGCTCTCCTGACTCCCCCCACCCTCCAGTCCCCCAAACTAAATAAATGTTTTTGAAACATAGCATTGGGGGCTTTTATTTTAAGGAAATAATTAATATGACAAATTTCAACTATAGTTCTTGAGAAAATAAAGTTTTTCTCTGGGTAGTGGGGAGTTAAATTAAAAACTCCCATTACATCTAGCTATATTTCTGGGGAATGTTTGACTATTCTACCTTCATTCTACTAGAGTCTCTATTTTCTATTACCCAATGCTACAATGGCATAGTGAGAGTTATAGCAGCATACCCCCAATACGTGATGAGGGAATACACTATTAAATATTTTCCAAATCCTCTAAAACCTGCTTTGCATCTATTAAGAGTAAGGCTGTAGCTGTCCGGTATGTTGGATCTATTTTGGCTTATTTACCATATTTGTCATTTCACTGAAGAGATGTGGGTACAATTGTCTAAATTGCCCTGTATCTCAGCCAATATCTGCTTAGCCCCAAGACATGTGGTTGTGCTGGCAATATGACCCCTTTTGAGCCCAAAGAAAATCATGGACACTTGAAACAATAAATACTGGATTGGCCTTCATGCTGGGATCCTTTTTAATTGGAGGTTTTTTTCATCCATTGGTGGAAAGACTGTTACTTGGAAACAGATAGGAATTCTATACAAGTAACTGCTTTTGTGTACTTTTAGCCCATGTTTATGGGAACATATTGTCAAGGTCAATTGCTGCCTTTCTGAACAGTAATAAAAAGCAAGCTGGCTATGGTAGTTTTTTGTATACTGAATCCAACTTAATGGACAGTGCATCACAACTGTTTCTTGAAAGTATCCTTTCAGCTGTTCTAGCTAACATCACCCTGAAACTTTCTTTTCATCTGCTCAGGCATTGGAGAGAAGTATTCAACATGGGAGCCAACCAAACGAGAGTTAGAATTGCTACGACACAACCCAAAGCGAAGAAAAATAACCACAAATTGTACCATAGGTAAGTCAAGGAAAACAGTTTTTCAGATGTCTTCACCAATGGCTCTTTCAAAGCCTTGTGATGTTTTTCTTACTTTTCAAGGTTTAAATGCATGTGCTTGGGTTGTTTCTTACAATTGTTTTTCTTTTTAAATGTGTCATGTCATCTTAATGACCATTGTGTATTGAATTCCGTCCTCTCTTCTCTATAGAAGGATGTGTGCTGTGTCATTTCAGATACTGAAGATAGTAATTTCCAAAGGAGACCTTCAAAGTAGGAGACTCTTAAGCCCTATGTATACTAGGAAATTCTATGGGGAAAAAATCCCCACTGATGGTACCACCAGTTCAGCTGAAGTTTTAATTGACATGGTAAAAACACTGGGAGCTGCAAGAACTAATCTACACAAGAGCTCCCATTAGTGCTTCCACCAAGGCAGATGCACCAGTGGAAATTCTCTTGTTCAAACATAGTCCAAATTATATCATCCTTTCACTTGAGAGCTTTGGTTATTTACCAAATGGGAGCTTCAGTCTTTTTACCAGATGGGAGCTTTGACTTTTTCCTTCTACTTTAGAGGGTGCAGAGGAGAGGAACAAAAATGATAAAAAGTTTAGAAACTCTGACTATGAAGGAAGGTTTTTTTTAAAAAAAAAATGGATATGTTTAGTCTTGAGAAAAGAAGATTGAAGGCAGACCTAATACGTCTTTAATATAGTTTTCTATAGTGTTATAAAGAGGACCGTAAACAATTGTTCTCCGTGTCCACTGAAGGTAGGACAAGAAGTAATTGGCTTAGTCAGCAGCAGGAGAGGGTTATGTTAATATTATAAAGTTTTTCCTAACTTTAAGGAGTAGGTTACCAAGGGAGGTTGTGGAATCCCCATCATTGGAGGTTTAAGAACTGGCTAGACAAACACCTGTCAAGGATGGTCTAGGTATACTTGGTCCTACCTCAGCATAAGGGGATGGCCTAGATGATCTCTCGAGGTCTCTTCCAGCCTTACATTTGTATAATTCTATGTTGAAAACTCCAGAAGGGGTCTTTCAGATTCCTATTTTGAATCCAGATCACATAGTCTGTTCTCCAGCTTGTTTGGTTTAGATTTCAATTCCTATATTCACAGATTCCAAGGCGAGAATGGACCATTCTGTACATATCAAATATTGTAGCGCACAAAGTTAGTATACTCACTTTGGAGCCAAGAGCTATCTGAAATGCAGGCATAATGAGAGATGACTGGGAAACAGCTGGGGAAGAGAGAAGAAAATATGCACAAGTTCTCACAAAATGTAGATTCTGTTTTTCATCAAAACTTCCTGACCAGCTCTAATGTTGACTAAACTGGTCAGTAATAATTCTGTGGCTGTGTTTTCTTTACAGCTTAAAGCATGCTAACATTCAGTTGAATGTCTGAAGTATTAAGATTTCTGAGGTTAGGCTGATAACCGTAGGCCCAGATTTTTACAGGTATTTATGCATTGCTCTGTTCAGCATTGCATCGCCCAAATCTCATTTTCAAAAGTGACTTAGGAGCTTAAGTTCCATTTCTTTCAATATGACTTAGACTCTTAAGTGCCTAAGTCATTTTTGGAAATGAGACTAAGTCAGTTAAGTGTTGTAACGCTCAGCAGAGCAATGACTAGATTCCTTTAAAAATCTGTGCTGTACTCACTAGAAGCAGGAAGCAGTTTGTGAAGTCCTTAAATTTTGCCTCATTTTTCAAAACTACTGTAAGCACTATGTTATCATAAAGTGCATCATCTAATGTTCACACCTTTTCACCCTTCAAAATTCTTTGGGAGTAATGTTGAATAAAATAGTTTTATACACATTTCTAGTACAATAGTGCATAAATAATGCAATACATGTATACAGTACCTGAAATTCTGGATTGAGAAGCAATAATGTGACTTCAAGAAAGGAAGTCAAGATCTGGAGATAGAACGGTAATGTCAAAGAAAGGACATCTATTTTTGCAACAGCAGAGCAGAAAAAAGAGTTGAAACACACCTGGACCTTGAACACTTCAAGCTGCCTAGGAAAGCATTCTAAACTTAGCTGGTTTGTTCTCTCTAATGCTTGTTCATTTTGGGACTCGATTTTTTATGAGACTGTAATATATTGTATAAGAACTATATTACCAATTACTTGGCTAAATGAATTCTACAGGACAAATGGAAGTGGATTTGATAAACTGTTAAGATGCATCTGACCTTTCTGAACAATGAAACGTTTTTGGATGTTTCTCTTTCCATTTTGATGGAATGAGATGCTGATTCTTAAGACTTCTAATTTTTAGTCTGTTAAAAGGGATGGTTCTGACTGCATGAAATCTTATACACACAACATGGGGGGAAAGTGCTCATGAAACACAGGGGATAAGGGCAATGACTGATGTCTTTACTTCTGCAGACATGCTTTTAATAATTTCTCCTACTGAGCCCTGGAGCTGTCTGTATGCCAAGATTTAAAAAGAGAAAAAAATCAAAGCGCCCAAGAGACTTAATGCAGTTTTGGGCTACAGTTAAAAGCAAACGACTTGATTTCTTTCACCAAAATACATTGGGGGTTTAACGGAATAAAATGGTCATTGTCCTTAAGCTTTTTCTCTGTATCCCTGGCTTATTGCTGTATCTATACCTGTGTGCAGACTGAAATGTTGCAGCTACCTGGACGTGCCCATTTCTCTCTTCTGATGCTCATTTCTTCAGACATCAGGTCTTTATTGATCCATAATAGACATCTGTTTCCTCTTCTGAGGTAGATAAATGAGCTGGAGAACATGCATAGATGTCTGATTGTATTGGCTCTGATAATGAAACTTGTGCTGATAACCAGCTGTATGCATCGCAAGTCTATTGATTTGATTCTGGTAACATGGAGAATCCAGTTTAGACTAATGAAATGTCTTTTACCTTTTTGTAAAGCTGATTTAAAAGAAAAAAGGCAGATGCTTGCTTTCTCCCCCTCTCCCTTCCTCCTCGTGTATGCCCAGCTGGATTATGAGAATAGCATTTTGGATTTTTTTAACTTCTCAAGTATGACATGTTGAAATGGTTATTGAGCCTCTCATACTGGTTCTGTCATAGCTTTAAGTGACGTATACTTGTACTGTAACTAATGAGGATGGCATGGTATTCCTGGAATCCAAGACAATACAGACTTGGAGTAGCTTGGAAAAATATGTACGTTTGTGGGTTATCCATGGGGGAATTTTGAAAAGTAGGACTTGCCATAGTGAGAACTTCACTAATATGGATTGTAATGTACTTGGAGCAGTTTCAGAGGTATAAAATAACCGTATTTGTGGTTTCCCATTAGGTTTTACACCATTAGTCTTTAAAACACATTACTCCAGAGTCACGTGGATTTTTAACTCCCTGGCAAAGTCTGCTTTGCACTGCAAGTTACTTTCCTTCTCTCGTCTTGTAGTGCTGAGAAATGACCTTTTGTGGCTTTTTTAGTAGCTAGCTGGTTCTGTGCACCAGTTTTTCTGAACTGGCTGAACAGCACAACAGCAGTATCCTCAGTCTTGCACTGACACCATAAGTTAACTATGTAGAATGAACTGCCATAAAATGAGGGGGGGTTTTATCACTAAGAACTAATAATTCACCAGTGGGAATGCTCCCTTCTACCTTTTATTTCAGTCAAAATAAAATTATATTTCCTTGTACGTAGTAACTTTAAAATTTTGACCGGTAGTGGGTAAAGAAGCTCTTGTATACATCATGAAAAGACTGATCTCCAAGAGTTATTGGATCTCACTGGCCCTACAGTCTCTGATTTTTCTTAAAACCAGATATCTGTATCTCTCTCACCAGATACTTGCTTCCTAACAAGGAATATACACACAGTAAATTTTTTGCTGAATCACTTTTGTTCCATTGTGCAGATTCCTCTTCAAATTAAAATAATTCTAGCAGTGGTACAGGCTGGAGAATCCTAAGCTTTTACTGGTCTTGCTTTCTGGATGTTCACCAAAGAATCAGCCTCAGTTACATTTGCCTATCTGTGAAGTGACTTTGGGACAAATTGTTTAAGTGCCAACAGTGAGCTCAGTGCTGATGCAAATAACGATACATGGTCCCTGCCCTAAGGATCTAATCTAGATTAGACAGGCAGTATAGTAGGCATATAATACATGGAGTGAGTTTGCAAACTTGAAATGCTGATGGTCTTTATTTAGTCTCTGCAAAATTAAATAACATCTTGGTTTCAGATCCAAGACTACTGGTTTGGTTTGATAAATTTCTGACGTGCTAATTACACCCAAAAATCCTTAAGGACAATTCGTGTATGATAAAATTTAGATAATGCCACTACTGGAATTTTTTTTTCCAGACATACAAGGGAAAACTCAATTTTTAAGTCTGTCTCCTGTTGCTCTATGGAGGCACTACACTCAGCTAGCCTATCAGACTACTACATTCAGATGTACAAGAGAGGTTTTTATTATGGGGGGTAGACTGGGTGGGAGGGAGATGTAGCATCTTTTGGGGGCCATTTTCCTAGCTCATCTTGTTCTCATATCATTAGTCCCCACAAAAGATTAGTACTCCTGAGCAAACTGAGGTATTAGCTAGCCTGTCTCTAATTAGCATATGAAATGACTTTGTGGCTGAAGACTCTGCTATGTTACCAGTAGAAAGAATTAGACTCTAAAAGCACATGGATAATTAGCTAGCTAGAGCCACCTGGGATTCCCATTTTCAGTGTTGCAAAAAGGCAGAGTGGGGAGCCTTTAGAGCAGAATGAGCAAATCCTTTTCAGAAAGAATGATGAGGAGTGGGGGAGGTGACAAAAACAATAGCTACATCGCAGTGGCAGGTGGTTTTTGCAGCTGTGTGACACCAAGCAGGATGACGTGAGAAAGAGAGGCATGAGTGGAATAAATATTGCAGCAGTGCTTCACTGTAAAGGTGGCTAAGGGAGATGAACAGTGGCCTGGAAATTATTTCTGGTTCTCTAGACAAGCTACCAGAAGCATTGCTTTATCTTTCAGTGTTACATAAACTATGCATGAGCAGCCGTGCACAAGGGCTTAACTAGAGAAGACTTGAAGATGTTGTGGACTGCATTAATACTTTAAAGTATTTTGTGAATGTGCTATCTTTTTGGTGAACTTGCTTTTTGGTCTAAGACTTCTTAAACTAGCGCAGATGGAAAAGGGGAGCGAAAACACGCTGACACAGTACATAACTTTTAACACTGGTTTAAATTTTAATTGCGAGTTGGACACATTAGTGGGTACATATTTTGAAAAGTGGCCACCTATGAAATGCATTTAAAATGGATTTCAGTTCTCTAACTTTTAACTTTTTTTTCCCCTCTGCTTTGTTGGATTAAATAACATTTTGAAACAGTCAAAATGGGGTGCATAATGTCCTCTTAAGTGCTACCCAAATAAATGCCTCCTACATAAATACTATCCACACATCTTATCTTGTAACTACATCCACCATCCATCTGGAAAATTGTTAATTATTCCCTATGTTAATTAACCAATCCTAAAATATCCTGCAATACAGCACCAAATAGTGATAAATGTTTTCTACAATAAACATTCCTTTTCCCTCAGGGAAAGGTGTAAAGGCAGAAAATGAATGTTTATGTTTTGGGGCATGGGACGGGTTTCACTCTCTGCAATATTCTCTTTCCCCAAATATTTACGTCCTCCCACCAACTTTGAGTACTGCAGTGTGAAGGAAAAAAGCCTGTTTTTTTATTTACTCAAAAAGGCACATATACAATGTCTAGAAAGGCTTTCTGAAAGTAAACTACAGCAGTAAACCCAGCTGAGCAGCCATCAGTGAAGGAAGAACCAAAGTAGCTGCTTTAGAAGTTCAAAAAGATTTTGTTGCTTCTCGAACTTTTTTTTCTTGTTAACAGTTTGTAAAAGGAGAACTTCCAAATTTCCCGTTAAACAGAATCCCTGTATTTCTTTGGTCATTTGAATGCACTTCACCTTGGTTGCCAAATCTGACGACCCTCCAGAAACTATTCAGGTATCTGATTTAATCTCACAAGTTCATGGTGCGGTTTATAGATTTCTATTTACAGGTTTCAATAACAGATAAATCAAAGTTATGGGAGAACTTTCCCTTCATGATCATTATTGTCATGTGAATGAATCTCACAGTTACTGACATTGTTACAGAGAATCATATATTTTCATGTGCATTTATGTTCATTTCTGCTAGATGTTAGCCCTGTCAGCCTCAGAATTCAGCTTATTTTGCAGTATACAAAATGGGCACAGAGCAAACAAAATACCACTTATGGTATTGGTGTAAATATGTACCTTGTTCAGTTTAGAGTGAAAAAAAAAATGTGATAAGAAATTAAATTCGGAGGTATTACCAGGATTATTTTTAGTTCTATTTGTTTTACATAGAATGTGGACACACAAGTGATGTGAAAGTGCCAAAAACTAGGGAATCATAATGTCTCAAAACTTGTGCGTAGTATTTTTGTGCACTTTACATAAATTCAACTCTACAAGATAGCATTCTTTTCACCATGTGATTGAGATTTTTGTTGGAAAAGATTTCCAACAACGAGACAAAAGGAAAGGTATGGTTTCACTGCTGAAATGAGATGTTTATTTTCAGCGAAGAGGATTGCTGTGTCTGGTAAATGTTGAATGCTGTCTCTTCATTTGATTTATAGCATGAGAAACGACAGTAGTCCAACTTTATCCCCGAGGGGTGAAGGAGAAGACTTTTATAGAATTCAGGCTTTTATTTGAACTTTGGAAACAGATTAATTCATCAGGACATCCATCATGGTAGTTTACGATCAAATTAAACTTCAGAAGTTAGAGAAGGGTGTCTTACTGCAATCTCTGTTCTCACATCTGGACATAGTTTGTGGTGGGACATTTTTTAATCATTCAAATAAAATATTAAGTAGACTACTAATCTCAGTAGGAGATCCATCTAAACAGTTTTTAAGCAAATAGAATTGTGAGCCATTTCTTCAGCTGTAGCTATACCAAGCGTAGTGGGGGCAGAGATAAAAAGAGACACACACACACCTATCTTAAACTAATAGTAATGGTAGAAAAGCATGATGTACTGTCTGGGGAAAGGGAAATAGCCAGCCCCTGTACTATAATGAGTCCTTTACAGACTATCAGAAATATTGCATTGAATTTTCATAAAGAATGTTTGTAAATCACTGCATTACCATCTACTGTTATAAATTGAGCTGAAGAAAAAAATAATTTTAACCTTTTTAAATTAGATGTTAAGCTTTTGAGATGAACAAGCATTTTTCCCAAATGAAACGGCTGATATTTGGTTTGTTTAACTTGGTTATCTTTTCTTGACATAGCTTATTAATGCTACTTTTGTTACAGGGAAGTTACGTCTAGCAGTTGATAACACCTTTGCATCATCACTTTTTAAGGCAAAGCATTTTTCCCAAATGAAACAGCTGATATTTGGTTTGTTTAACTTGGTTATCTTTTCTTGACATAGCTTATTAATGCTACTTTGTTACAGGGAAGTTACGTCTAGCAGTTGATAACACCTTTGCATCATCACTTTTTAAGGCAAATGAGCATTTATTTGCTCCTGTATTTTAAAGGAATCCAGAATTTTGTAGCAGAAACCAAGACATGCACTTCTTTTCATATTTGATCTCACCGCTTATTAAAATGGAGAGTTAGTACCTCATGAGCTTTTGTTGGACACACTAATATGAGCGCAACGCCTTGACTTCTATAAAGGACGGTGTTTTCCTCTTCTGATTACAGTAACCTTCACCGGGCTTACAGGTCTGAATTTGAAGCAAGGGTGATTTAGGTTGGACATTAGGAAAAACTTCCTAATAGGGTAGTTGAGCACTGGAATAAATTGCCTCGGGAGGTTGTAGAATCTCCATCATTGGAGATTTTTAAGAGTAGATTAGACAAACACCTGTCAGGGATGGTCTATAATACTTAGTCTTGCCATACATGCAGGGGACTGGACTAGATGACCTCTTGAGATCCCTTCCAGTCCTACGATTCTGTGATTCTCTAGAGTTGTGTGTGTTTCTTGAGATGGCAAAATTGGTTTACAAATAAAGAAATAAACAGAAAAAGTGGCCTTGCACACTATTAGAAATGCAGGTAGGGAAAGAAATAATGTTTTCCAGGTTATGGCAAATTACTTATTTGACTGTGTCCTTTTTTTTTTTTTTTAAGAACTAATTTTGTTTTGCAAACTGGATGCTTATTTCTATTTTGTATTCTCATTTGTTCCCATTTAGTAGAAATATGGATTAGTTTTCATCATGAATCACTTCCATTGCTATAGTGCCCAAACTTTAAACAATCCATAGATTTTGTTTTAACATGTCAGTTTATAAAATAAAACTCTGTAGTAAAACATGACTTTTTCTAAATAACAATATTTGTATTTCACCATAAACCCATAACATAACAAAATTCTTGGTAATGGATTTCTTACTGTTCCTTGGCTCTGAAAAATAGCACCTTGCATTTGAGAACCAATCTTTCAAGACAGTGGTGGGTTGAAGAAAAGAAATAACTACACAGCAAAAATTTGAATCACAGGAATGTATTTGTGAGGTGGAAGTGGATGTATTTAAAGCAAAATCTTCTATAAACTTAATTTCACAGTTCAACACTTTCCAGGGGAGAAAATGGAAGTAATAATTAGTGTGCATGCGTGCAATTAGAAGGCTATTTTGAATTAGTTAAATAAGTGAAAGCAGTTGAGGAAGATGCATCTGTTCCTTACTTCAGAGGTCTTCATACAACAGGTGAAGTAGTGAACACAGGAATTGTAGATGGAATTGGCTGAGGTTCCCTTATGTTTTTCTCACCTGATTTTGGAAGATAAAGTATTGAAATTGCACAACAGTCTTACCTGAAAGGATAAATGGGGATGTGATTAGATGCATAAGTTCCTGCTGCATCATGCACACAGGCTTCCCCAATACCACTGGGGCTGCTTACATGTGTCTTCCTTGCTACAGTTCCTATGACAGATCCAATGTGTTGTCTCTTGGGCTGTGGCTATTGTGACAAAGGGACTTTTTTTAGCAGCCTTGATGATGGTAAGTTCTCAAGAGAAGAAACATAAGTAAGGCTGAAGATTGAAGACCAGTGAGGTTCCACAAAAGAGACTGCTTGGGAGGCAGAGAGAGAGATTGCTTTGGAGCAAGCAGGACTCCACATCCAATTGCTTACAGAGCTGAGGATAGGTCCAGACAGAACATTTGGGATTGCCAGGGGTGGTGCTGGTGGTTGTTTATGTTGAATATAAATATTTCAGTCTGACACTGAGGAATAAAGTCAGAGGATCTAAACGGTCTTTGTTTTGCTGCTGTACCTGCTGAATCACTCTCCCTCTTTATCCAAAAGAGAGAAAGTAAATTATTCATTTTAAAAGTGACCTGCAAAAGAAAATAAATATTAGGACTTTTCCCCTTTTTGCTCATTTGTATTATAAAAAGAAGGCCTGAATGGCGGGTGGGTGTGAGTATATGGGTACACAAGCACGGATACACGCACGTTCTCTTGGATTTTACATTAGAAAGCTGTGTCCTGTCTAGTCTGCAACATGTCATAGGAATGTAACAAAAAATTGGTTCAGTGATAGCCCTAGTATAGATGAGGCTTTGGTGCCTTGTAATAGTTTTAGCATTTAGTTAAACCTGCTAAAGCAAATTTAATTGACGTGGTAGTAAGAATGGATCTGGATGAAGGAGATTGTTTTACTACTCAATGGTAGCACCAATGAGAATTCTTTTTTGTAAAATTCTGAATCATAGACTAAGCTTGAAATGACCAGAGAGCTAATTAAATGATGATCTCACAAGAGGCAAGATAGAGAGAGATGAGAAAGAGATTTAAGAAGGGATTTAATCCAATGCCTGACTTTAAGCATGTGAGTAGTCCCATTTGAACTCATGTTTGATGTTAATCATGTGCTAAAATTCTTGCAGAATTGGGACCTAAATCATCTTTAAAAAGTTTTGTATGTATTTGGCTTCATTTATTAATAGTTTGAAGAAAGAAAGCTCTGATATTGAATCCCTCTTACCTTCAGTTAAGGTGTAGGAGCAAACAGTACATACCCCTCTGACGTCTATTAGGTCTAGCAAAACCAGGGAAGAGCTAAGACCACGATCCAGTTGCTCATAGGTTTAAAAAAAAAAAAAAAAAAAGGCAGTAAATAAATCTTTTTTTAAATATAAACCTTTTTTAAAAAGTCAGGTCTACTGTATCCAATGCAAAGAAGAGTAAGAAAAAATAATCCTTTGAGAGTCTTGTGTTAGTGACTCTAGTAAATAACTCTATTCAGTTCTGTGTATCTCATTGTGCTTGATAAAAGAAAATACTAAGCTAATGATATACGATTACATATTTTTTTCTGAATCTACTTTTACAATCAGTAAACTGTAACTGTGAAATGCTTTTGCTCTTTACTGATCCTGTTTGGTGTTTAAGTATGACCTTAAAGTATGTGTTTTTCTGCACTCCTCTTCCCCCCCTCAAAAAAGTTTGTTCTCTTTTAGAAATAACAGTGGTATCAAATCTATATTCCCCTGCTTTTGCTTGATGGACTGAAGAGCTAGTGTTGCTGAAATCTGAGTGGCAGCTTTTTCAGCCCTGGCTGAAGGAAGGACACCAATTCCTTCTCCAAGAGTTTTTATCCCAATATTTGCTCTAGAGTTTGAGTTTTAACAAATTAAAATGTAAACCAATTGACCCCAACATCCACTTTGTTCCTAGTGGATAACTAATACGACGCTTATTTTTATTTTTAAAGGCTCCAAAGGTGATCCTGGCGACTACAGGCTGGTATGCCTAACTTTGGTACCAGCAGATTGTCTGATAATTCTGTTCTTTACGATAGTTTCAACCAAATAGATGATCATGATATGTTGGGGAAGAGTCAATATGGCTTTTCTAAATGGAGATTATGCCTCACCAGAATTATTTAAGGGGTTCAACAAACGTGGACAAGGATGATCCAATTGATAGAGTGTACTCGGACTTTCAGAAAGCCTTTGACAAGGTCCCTGGCCAAAGGTTTTTAAGCAAAGTAAGCAGTCATGAGCTAAAAGGGAAGGTCCCTTCATGGATCAATAACTGGTTGAAAGATAGGACACAGAGCAGGAATAAGTGGCCCAGTGCTATTGAACACACTCATAAATGATCTGGGAAAAGGGATAAACAGTGAGGTGGCAAAGTTTGCAGATGATACTAAGTTACCCAAGATAGTTAAGTCCAAAGCTAACTGCAAAGACTGACAAAGGGATCTCATAAAACTGGCTAACAAAATGGCAGATGAAATTCATTCTTGATAAATGCAAAATAATGTAAATTGGAAAACAGAATCCCAACTATATATACAAAATGATAGGGTCTAAATTAGTTGTTACCATTCAAAAATGAGATCTTAAAATCATTGTGGATAGTTCTCTGAAAATGTCTGCTCATTGTGCAGCAGCAGTCAAAAAAGCTTAGAAACTACTAGGAAGGGGATAATAAAATAAGATGGAAAATTTCATAATGCCACTATATAAATCCATGGTATGTCCACACCTTGAATACTGCGTGCCGTTCCAGTTGCCCCATCTCAAAAAAGGTGCATTAGAATTTGGAAAAGTATAGAGAAGAGCAACAAGAATGTTAAGGGACATGGAACAGCTTCCGTATGAGGAGAGAGTAAAAAGATTGGGACTGTTCAGCTTGGAAAAGAAATGACTGCAGTGGGGGATACGATAGAGGCCTATAAAATAAGGAAGCGTTATTAACCCATTCACATAACACCAACTAAGAATCACCAAATGGAATTAATAGGCAGCAAGTTTAAAACAATCACAAGGAAGTACTACTACAGACAACATGCAGTCAACCTGTGGAACTCATTGCCAGAGGATGTTCAGGCCAAAAGTATAACTCTATTAAAAAAAAAAAAAAAAAACTGAAGAAGTTCATGGAGGATAGGTCTACAAATGACTTAACCATTAGCAACCCCCATGTTCTCTAAGTCTCTTACTGCTAGAAACCGGATCTGGATGACAGGGGGTGGATCACTTGATAAATTACCATGCTTCGTTGGCTCCCTCTGAAACATCTGGAACTAGCCACTGTCAGAGACAGGACACTGGGCTAGAAGGACATTGAGCTGAACCAGTGTGGACATTCTTGTATCAAGTAATAGCTCTGAGTTTTACATACTATAGTCTCCATTCTAGCCCTCCAAAAAATGGGTTGGTTGGGCCAGTGTTCATCTTACCAGTCATTTTTCTTCTTGTTGATCTCCCTTAGTAGCAAATGGGTTGGGAAAGAGGTTGCTAGGTAGTCTTGAAATGTCCTCGGTCAAGAGTATTTTTAGCAGCCCTAGAAACGAGTTACATTTTAAGGTGGTATTCTTGGAATCGCTCCCTACAGGAAGAAACCTACATATTTGCTAGTGTCCATTTTCTGTAAAACTTTGCAAATTGTCTAGGAGCACTATTTGAGGGGGGTAATAAGCTTTGACACCTGAGGATAAATGTCTGAGCTTGACAACAAATTGGCATTGAAACGAATATTTGAAATGACTTGCTAAACACGTGGGTTCTGGCAGAAATATTTCGTTTGAGTCATGCTTGAAGATTTGATTTGCTGCTGCTTTGCTTTGTAGATTTTTCACTTTGAGGCAGTCTTCTTCTGCACAGAACAGTTTGGCTTAAATCAAGACAGCAATCTTAATAGGACCTCTTTGAAAATGTAAGCATGTTCAGTACTCTCCTGGGAGTAGTGGTTTTTCATACAAGTCATAAAGAATTCTAGTACAGGTTATTTATTATTGTTTTCTTTAGTATTTGGATGTTTATCTGTGTTATAGCAGAGAGAAATGATACTGGTAAAGAAAAACTAACAGACATCAGAAGACTTGGTTCATATTTATATATAATATATTGCAGTGCATTGCAGAGCATGAAATTTGGGATTACAAGCTGCAAATTGAGTAAAACCGAAAATATGTTGCTGCAGGGGCTTCTGGCTCTACTAAAACTCCTGAAGGCTCTGTGTGAGGCTGAACCTCATGAAATTATTTAGATGTGAAATAACCAGATGAATAAAAAGAAAAGGAGTACTTGTGGCACCTTAGAGACTAACAAATTTATTAGAGCATAAGCTTTCGTGAGCTACAGCTCACTTCATCGGATGTAGCTCACGAAAGCTTATGCTCTAATTAATAAATTTGTTAGTCTCTAAGGTGCCACAAGTACTCCTTTTCTTTTTGCGAATACAGACTAACACGGCTGCTACTCTGAAACCAGATGAATGAAATTGAGGTTGAGTTATCCTGTTTTCCTCTATTGGGAAACTGTCAGGCATATTTGCATGGAAAATATTTTACATTTTGTAACCTGAGGTGGTTACTAGCTCGCCCTCTCTCATCTCAAATCCCTATGTATGTTATAAAGGATATAATTTGAAAGGCAGCCTTCTCCAGCATGTACAGCAGTAGACTGGTAGTCCGGGGCTTGGTCTTAACTCCAAATTGATCGTCTGAGTTCCTAGCTGTGTATTATTGGGGATCCGATCTATGATGATTACCTGATATGGAAGGCCAAGTTGGCTGTTCAATGTGACGTTGGACAGTCTTTCCAAAGGTTTCAGAGTAGCAGCCGTGTTAGTCTGTATTCGCAAAAAGAAAAGGAGTACTTGTGGCACCTTAGAGACTAACAAATTTATTAGAGCATAAGCTTTCGTGAGCTACAGCTCACTTCATCGGATGCATTTCGATGCATCCGATGAAGTGAGCTGTAGCTCACGAAAGCTTATGCTCTAATAAATTTTAGTCTCTAAGGTGCCACAAGTCTTTCCAAAGTGACACAGTAATAGCATTTCCCATGGGAAGGCTGTGGTTCTACTGTATGATGACTGCTGGCCCTTGATTTCGGGACATTATTGGAAGCCTTTTAAGGGATTCTGCTGACATATTGCAAAAGCATCAGTCTTAATTCATGGATGCTGTCATAGTTACAGGGAAGGCTGCACTTTATAATCCTTTCAATCTGTCTAGAGTGCCCCCTTTTGGAGTCAGGTTTCACTACCTTCACCCCTCAGTCCTTCCACTCTTACCATGCAGTCCTTCCACCCTTAGTCTAATGAGACTCTTAGACTCATTAGACTGAATTTCTGGGTTGCAGCCTTGCTGTTTACCAACTGTTACCCTGATGGGCCAAACTGGGTTTGGCACCTGTAAGCCCTTTTCCTCTTGGGACCAGTGATTAGCAAGATGATTAAAGAGACTCAAAATGAGCTTCTTCAAAACCAGGAATTATTTATTTACCCAAAGTTTCATAGCACATGGAACAAAAAGTAAAACCAAAATACGTTTCTACACAAATTTCCCCTTTTAACTTTCTTTGCCATCTTGGGAGAGTCCTTCTTAGTTGTCTGTCTCCGGGGTGTGGAAAAAAGACTGCTCTCTAGCAGCATGCTCTGCGTGTGCTAGAGGCCCAACTTTTATTGTCTTTCCCCCTCCCCCACTCCAAAACAGCTTACCTTCCAAGTCCATTTGTTCTCTGTCTGGAGCCTGGCAGAACAAGTTTATTCCTCTATGTAGGGGGTTGTCAGCCAGGCTTCAGTGGGAGGTGAAGTTTCAAAGAAATTCACATGTGTATTGTCTTTGGAATATGGTGATTTGGCTTATCGAAAGTCATTGTCTGCACTTCCTGCATATAGACAGACCACAGCTTAAGTTTGAGTTCAAGCAGGTAGCACTACAAACTGAGCAAGTATAATTTTCATAACAAATAATACAGCTAACTCCCTCATTTTCCACAGATGCCAACAAAACTTCTAAGTGTGAAATGCTTGTTGATCCACTTATTTGTCTACTAGATGGTTATTTAGTGGTAAAGCAGTTCAGTTGTATTTTTACAGTAATACTTTGTTGCACTATAATCTGTCTGGGCATTAGTTATTAGCTTTATTTAACTATAAGGATTTACCCTTTCCTCATTATTTGAGCAATTTCCAGAGGGAGTGCAGGCAGTTTGAGTCTTGGTCACTGAACTTTTACCTGATGAGCTTCAACTACTTTACCTGGACTGTGTTTTAGATTCTGGCCCTGTTATTTTCAGTTATTATCTTTATTATTTGGATTGTTTTATTTTTTTAATTGTTGGGAGGACTTTGTAAAAACAAAAAAACCCAAGAGCTGCCAGCTGAGAAGTTGTCTAATGTAGAGGGTGAAGGATCGTTATCAAGTGCATATATAAAGGGTTATTAACTGGACCTCTTAAGCTTTAAAATATTAGAATTATTACAAATGATGAACATTAAGCATGCAGATGTCCCCACATCCATTGTTGTTGTCTTTGGTAGACAAAGCCTGTGTTCATCAGATATGCCAGAGTAAATAAACATGCATACTTACACTGCTGCCTGTTCTCATCATTTTCCGACTGTTGCCAATTCCAGTAACCCTCTTAAAAACAACCTTTCCCGCCACTGAATCTAGCATAAATCTGTCGCTACCTCCCAAACATGGCCAGACCATGAAGAATGTATCCGATGAAGTGAGCTGTAGCTCACAAAAGCTTATGCTAAAATAAATTTGTTAGTCTCTAAGGTGCCACAAGTACTCCTTTTTCTTTTTATAATGAGAATCAGTAGTTTCCTAGATTTTTTTTTTAAATGGAACAAACATTAGACCATTTAATTTTAACCTACTTAGTTCCTAGTCATTAGATACAGAATAGAGCTTCCCGTTAGACCAGTAGCTCTCATGAGACCAAAACTGAGATGGAGAGTGGTCTTGGATTTTATTTACCATGACCCCTGCTGTTCCATTCCTTGAAATCTGCTATTAGCATTTGTCCTCTCGTGAGCAGAAGGTAAACATGCCATATACTTGAACTAGGAAAATGTATAAACAGCATGTGGAATGGCTTATGTGTTGTGGATTATTGGTTGTTGCTCTGTGCCAAATCACTGGCAATAATTTGTGCATATTAATTCATTTGGATGCATATAGTTTCTGTTGTACAAAAGCCATTGGCAGTTAGCTTACACCTTAAGTTATTAAAACGTGAAATCTGTTTTGAGTGGGGGTAGAAACTTGTATGCAGCATATGGTGTGATATTGGGGAGAAAAAAGAAGGCTGTGGATGTGAATTTTATTTTGTCAGGTTAGTGGGAGTAACTCTTGTTCTTTAAAGATACCATCTGCGCAGGATTTTCATTCTTGCCTCCAGTGTAGATCATGCAGGAACTCTCCAAGCATTTAAGTTTGGTTTTTGGAGTTTTATTTTTTACCCTCTGATTTACCTACAGACTTGTTTAAGGGCTCTTTCCTTGCTAAGCACTTTCCATCTAAAAGTACATCAGAGGCCCCAGAACATGCCAGCCCTTATAAATGTGACTGGCAAAACAACTAGAGCTGAATCGTTCACTGGCTTCTAACAATCACAGCTCCACTTCCCTCGGCCCCCACCTCTCTTCTTTGAAGTTGGATATCTTTTCTCTCTTTTCCCTGGATTCCTGTCATTACCAAATTGCTTGTTTTTTATATGCTGCAGTTCCTGGGATTTTGGTGTCTTCGACATTGGGCTACATTGTGTTTGAGACATGATAGCTCCTATTTCAGTAATTTTGGCTGTTCTAAGAGCTTCTCCAGACTCTTAATCAACTCCCCCATTTTTGTAATCCGCTCTTATGCATTTCCATGCTTAGATTGAATGGAGACGCACCATTGCCTTAAGGCTTCTGCCCCATTCTGCATTGTATCTCTGTGCTTCGTGCAGTATAAATGTTTACATATGATTCTTTCAATGCACTCCTTTGTGGTACACTGAAAGATGTTTGTTGTTGTTACTCTGGTGCCGGATGCAGCATGGAATGTAGCAATGCTTCGTATTTGTTCTGTCTCTTCCAGTGGACTCCATCTCTTGATGCTCTAGGGATTAGACAAGCAGATCCATTGTGCATCACAATAAAACATTGAGTCCCAGTGACATAAGCAGATGGAACATTCTTCCACCACAAGATTTTGAGAGTTCCAGAGATGTACATACCCACTTCCCCTGCCTGTTTCAATAATGGGAGACCCTGAATCAAGTTGGTATAGATTGGTGTCCAGCTGAAGCATATAGGAAAAGACTGGTTCTCTTTTAGATCTTTGTGCATTGATGAGTCTTTGGTGCCGAGTGCTTCCAGAGGAGATCATTACAACTCCCACTATGGAACTTAGTGTCTTATAGCTCCCAGCTTTACTCTAATTGGCTCTTTCAATCGGACAGAATCCCTTCTGTGGGGCTTGGCACTGCATCAACTTCCTCTCTTGAGACCCCAGTGCATTGGTGCATCCTGCTGCTGCTGCTGGTGTGAGATTTGACACATCTGCTCCTTCTCTGCATGTTGGCACATTAGTGCATCCTCTAGTGTAGAGTGTGGAATGTTGCACTCTCAGTAAAGCTTGGCACACCAGTACCTCCCCTTTAATCTGTGTGCTTCTTACAGCACTTTGATGTATGCACTGATGACTCAGGCAGGAGCCTCTAAGAATTTGGGAGCTCTCTGAGATTTTGATGGATTCTCAGGATGTCTAAACATTTGGACAGGCAGAATATGGGTATATATTTTCTTACTAATGCAAGCTTCTCTCTGGTGCAGTGAGAGGGGGATACTCTTTGGGACATCAGCCTTCTCTATATTTTCAGTCAGGAGAGTTTTAAAGCATGGCCGTTTAAATAGAAGCAAGAGGATTCTCTACCAGGGTTGTCGGTGCAATGGGGTCTCTGTAGGTTTAGTTGTTTGACTCCACTATCCTTTTTTGTTAAGTGTGAAATCTCTGTTCTTATTGAAATGCAAGAGGTGCAAAGTCATGACTCCTGTGATAAGAAGCTTTGTCCTCACTGTGTTTTTGCTTGCCACTTAAGGGAGCAATAATGTGGAACCCAAATAATAATAATCGTACCTAGTTCTTCTATAGCGCTTTTCCTCAGTCAGTCTCAAAACACACACCTCTTTTGTAAAGTTTCAGAGTAGCAGCCGTGTTAGTCTGTATTCGCAAAAAGAAAAGGAGTACTTGTGGCACCTTAGAGACTAACAAATTTATTAGAGCATAAGCTTGTAGCTCACGAAAGCTTATGCTCTAATAAATTTGTTAGTCTCTAAGGTGCCACAAGTACTCCTGTTCTTTTTGCGGACACAGACTAACACGGCTGCTACTCTGAATCCTGCTCTTCTGGTTCCCTTTTGAATGTCCCCCAGAAAAACTGTTCAATCCTTTTTATTAGTCAGGTTTGTTTAAACATAAACCCATTAGCACTGGATATATGCTTGATAGATTTTGATTTTGATAGACATTTGATTTCCCTCCCCACCTCCATTTATTTTTAAAAATCCCTTAATCATTGGACATTAATAAAAGAGCCTGCCAAAAGTGATGAAAGTTTTCTTTTCAGCAACTCTGTCCATCTGAACTCAGGTTTCTTACTTGGAAATTCATTCCCAAGTGACAGCAAAAAGTGAATGAGCCAAAGTTACAGGTACGTCAAAACATCAGACACATACGAGCTAGGTGAGTTCCTGTGAATTTGATACTCACTGAATCACAAGATCTGACAATGAAAATCTTCCATAACGTCTTAAAAGGAGTAAAGTCCCAAACTAGCTGTTCCTATGGTATATGTAAATAAGAAAATAATTTTATGTCTGAAATATAGGCGGTCAGAATGCACTAAACAGCATGACAGTGACAGTAGGAAACTTAATTTTTATTTGTATTAAATAAAATGTGGTCTTTAAATTTACCAGGGTCTTCACCATTCTCTTTCCCACTCTTCTGCCAGATGATATACACAGCTAAAAGGTTCAAAACAAATTTTGCCTGAAGTGTAAACCCTTAGCTTGAGCTCTTTTTTGTTAACTCTAATTGATTAGACTAGAGTTTGGGAGACTGCACCGTAAATCAATATCTGTTTGTTTATTACAGTCATAAATATTTAACAGCTTTTTTCAGCTGCAGAATTAACTGAATATGTGACCTTAGCTTGGGCTTTATATAATTAGTAATAAACATTGTGAGCTTTAGAAATAACTGTGTTTGTAGTGCCAGTCCCCTTCCCTTGCAACTGGGCATAGATGTTCTCTCTTTGCCTGGCCTAACAGAAACCAACATAGACTGGTAGTATACCTGATCTCATTGGTTTATACACAATCACCATTTTCCCCCTTTACGCTATGGGAAATCCTCCTTTGCAGAAGACAAATGAGGCAATCATGATATCATCAGAGCTACACGAATGCTGCATCAGAACTTGTCAGCAGAAATTGCTCATGGAGCATTTTTCGTCCTTTGAAGCCCAGAAGTTGTTACATCTGTAATGTTCCTTTTTTTCTGTCCTGGAAATGTGGTGGTTACTCCCAAACCACAGTGCTACTAGCAGCTGGTTAGGTTGCAAAAGATGCATTGCAGAGGAAGGTTTTATTTTTACTTGTGATCTTAACTGTATCTTTATGCCATATAAAGATGTCTTTGAAGTTTTTTTTTCCCCCAGAATTATTTTTTCATTTAAAAAAAAAAAAATTTCAGTACTAACAGACAAAATCTGAGTTTTAGGCCATCTAAATAAATATCACCTCCCTGCTTTAACTGAGTGTTCAGAGGACTGCTGCTTCTGTTTCCTTTTATTGTTACTTTCTTATTTTACTAGTTTGCTTGTCCTCCAGAGCCAAGACCCACCATTTCTAATGAGAGAAAAAAAAAGCTGGAAAAAAGCACTTTTGGAGAAGGAAAAATTGAAGCTAATATGGAGACCTAGCAGATAACATGGTCTTGGCTCCTCTTCTGCTTCCAGTTGTCCAGGTTCTTTCTGGTGAAAAAGTGTCTAGATGTCTTTCCTGAAACTGAGGAAGAGCCATCATAGATGCCTTCTCTAGGAGCCACTGCTACAGAAAGAGGAGAGGAAGTAGAATGGTGACTTGGGGAATAGGGCTGCCAGCAAACAGGACCTGCCATGAGGAGAAGAACCAGCCCATGGTCCAAGGAGAGCTGCAATCTGGGCAACATTTACAGGGAAGAAGATGCCCAAGTAGCACGGAAGTGTGTGCAAGAAGGAGTGAAGAATAGAATGAGTGACCAAATGAATTGCAAAAGTACCAGTGTAATTAATTTTCTTCCCTCCCATCTCCCCTCCCCCCCACCCGGGATAAAATGTATATGACATTAAAGATAGATTTTAAAAAGTAAAATACCTTAGTACTTTCTTATTACTACTTAAACAGGTAAGCAATTGCTGTATTTTCCAAAGGGATGTTTCATAATTGCATATGGGAAAGTAGGTTGATTGGTCAGTCATGAATGGAAGAGAAGTTGCTGTGTTAGACTATCTTTCTATTAAACTGTTTGAAGGCCCCTGTCTTAGTGAATCGATAAATAGCAAGAGTATTTTAGAGACTTTTTTTTTTGTTCTGTGTAGAATATTCTCCTAGGACTGTTTGGTGAGGACATTAGCATTGAAGTATGGACTTACCTCAGTTTCCATTTTTGCTGTGGATGTCTGTGGGATCCTGGCTTGAATCATGCATTCAAATTGGTATTTTTCTCTCTTGTGAAATAAAGAATAGAATGCCATCATATATTAATGTCACAGGTGTACAAACCTTCTAATATGAGAAAACAGTAATGCCTTGAACAATATGCTTCCCACTTCAAATTCTCCAGGGAGTTTTATTGATTAATATTCTCTGGATAACTAAGGTTTAAAAAGAATCAGGTCCTGAAGAATAGCTCTGTGTAAATCTATAGTTTGTGTTTCTCACCAACAGAAGTTGGACCAATAAAAAGAGATTACATCACCCACCTTGTCTCTCTAATATCCTGGGACCGACACAGCTACACTGCATAACTGCAAAGGAACATTGGCATCTGTTCTTGTGTTATATAGTTTAGATATATTTGCATTATCTGCTTCCTTTGTATTTTTGGTACATAAATTTGTGAACAAGGCTAGTATTTGTGCTTGTGTTAAGAGTTCTATGTTGTAGCAGCCACTTGGGCGCGGTTTCAGAAAAACACAGTGTGGTTCACTGTGCTGAGAAGAAATCTTAACCCATCCCCAGTAAATAATGAGTACTAAGAATTTAAGCTAGGATTTTTTTAATCTTGTGGGTTATCTTTTAGGTATTCTGTACTGTTGAATTTCTTAGATCTGATTGAAAAGGAGTAATTGCATCCGGTGAAGTGAGCTGTAGCTCACGAAAGCTTATGCTCTAATAAATTTGTTAGTCTCTAAGGTGCCACAAGTACTCCTTTTCTTTTTGCGAATACAGACTAACACGGCTGCTACTCTGAAATCTTAGATCTGATTGGTTATTGCGTGTGGTGTCCATTGTGGCCATCTTTGTGGTATTGCTCAAGTTGTATTTTCAGCAAAGCTTACCACTAACTGATAAGCTGTTCCCCTGGTACACCAGCCCTAAGAAGAACAACCCTCATAATAAAGCATCCATTCTACTGTATTCCATGGTTGCTCCCTGAAACAGCCTAGCTCACGGGAAGGATTGCTCAGCATTTCTTCAATTTACTCCATAGTGGCCTCTACAATAAATCAGCTGCTGTTTAAATTAAGGAGTAGATTCACTTATGCTTTAAAATCCATCTTGCACCAATCCACTGGATTTATATATATATCTGAAATGTGTGTAAACTTCTGCAACCTACAGGTGATGAATTCCTTAATTGCTTAGCACTGCATACTTCTTTCCATTTCTTTATTGGATAAAAAAATTTCTAACCACTTTTCTTTTGGTTGACAATTCTCCAATGAATTTTAAAAAATTAAAATAATTAAAACATTTCTGTTACCAGCCTATGGGTTCTGTCATTAATATACAACAGAGTACCCAATGTGGAAATCCCAGCTCCTGACTGAGAGACATTAATTCTGTGGGAAGGCCTTCTTTGATGATAATAGTTAGAGACATGCATTTTTCCTACATAGCTCTGGTTACATCTGCCCTGTGAGCTAGGGGTGTGATTCCTAGTTCCTATAAACATACTTGTGCTATCTCTTATCTGAGCTAGCAAACTAAAAATTGTAGTATAGGTGCGGTAGCATGAGCAGCAATGGTATGGACTAGCTGCCCTGAATACATATATACATACAGAGTACAGGAGAGTTTGTACTCAGCGTAGCTAGCCAGTGCCGCTGCTGCTGTTCATGCTATGTGAGCTATGCCACTATTTTTAGCATGCTAGCTCAGATGAGAGCTAGTATGAGTATGTCTGCAGGAGCTGAGAATCACACTCCCAAACTCATAGTGTAGACATAACCTATGACTGAGAATAAATCAGTTTCTGTATCTAACTGGCTATATTAAGGGTAATCTTTTGAATCTCAGCTCTGTTAAGATTTTTTTGTAATCAGTAGAAACTGGTTCTCTAGCTAGGCTACCATTGCAGGTTTGCCCTGCTGTGTCTGTAGTTCAGTGCTGTGAAACTACCTTGGCATTGATTTTAATTGAAGATACAGATTAATGCAAGGTCACTGCAGAGCTCCTCCAGCATTGATTTTCAACACTGCCGAAGGCTGTGGAAGTAAGTTTCTTCCCTAAGTTCTAGTAGGTAGGTGTCAGAAGGTGACTGTATTAGAGTGCAATAGCCAGTTAAAATTTATGCCTACTGCATCTCTTCAGGTCATCCACTGACTTTTTTTTTTTTTTTTTTAAATGAGTGGATGCTTCATTGAGACATAACCAGTTATGTTTTCTAAAGTAATTACAACACTGCCGTAAGGAACATGTATATGCCACAAAATACTATATGTATACAAGGGGCTTAAGCTATGGTTGCTAAAGGAACCTTAACTGAGGTACCTGAATGTTGTGCATTTAAATTGTCATTTTAACATGGGCTTTTTCAGACTAAACACTGAGAAATGTGACCTGACATGCATCTAACGTTTTTGTGTAGTATTTTGATAATCTAAAAAGTGGGGAAATTACCTTCTTTAAAAAATCATAGGAGCAAGAATGACTCTTTAAGAAAAATAAGTACATTGTGAGGCATCTGAAAGCTTGCCTCCTTGCAGCTAGTAAGGTCACAGCTTTGCAGTTGCCATGTAAGATACATATCCAGGTTTGTGTGTGCCATCAGTTGCTCAGCTTCAGAATAAGTTGCATTTGGTAAATTCCATGAAATGGACTGACTGAGGTCAACTGCAGCTGGCACAGGAGGAAAAATTTATTGTTTTATTATTTATTTATTTATTATTTAATTAGGTAAACAAATTGGTAATGAGAATGAAACCCAATTGTTTTTGATTGGTTGTGACATTTTTAAAACAACCCAGAGCTTTCTATTCTGTTAACTGGTCCATCCATGTGGAAAATCTTTCTTCCAGAATCTAACGATATATGTGTTTTCCAGGTTAAGCAGCATACCTGAGTCACCCGTATTTTTTCAGGAGGGGAGAGTTCTTTGTTTTACTACTATCCAGATGCAATGGATTTCCAGGAGTGTGTGTAGGTGGTGCATATCAATTCATGGTGTATATTTATAAATATGTTTTTTTTCTAGATGGATTTTGATTTAAGATCCTCCATAGCTACCATCTTAATATATTCATTGCAGAATGCTTCCCTCCCTCCCCCCATACTAGCAAAAGATTTCTATTATGCAATAAGTTATTTCAACCATAACTCAAATAATTGGAAAAAAAAGTTACAGAAAAATTTTTGCATGGTGTTTAAAAATTCAGATAGATGGATTTCATTTTAAAATGCAAATGTTTAGTTTTGCCACTGAAATTTGTACTCTTTCCTCTGTGTCTTTTCTAATATAGTTGCTTTGCAGATATTCAATGTGGAGCAAGTGTCTAATGTTTATGATGCAGCTTGCAGTGTAATGGCTCTAAAATAGTCCTCTAGTTTAGTTCATCTATTATTGGCTCTGGTTCTTCATAGTGTTTCCTATTGACTTGTTCTTCCTTTAAATTCTTCTAGCTCTTACATTAGTTGTCTTCCTCAATAAAGCCCTTATACTTATATTCAAGAGGGAAAATGGACCCATTCCAAATTTAGGAACAGGTCAGTGTTTTTTTTACAGGTAGAGTCCAACCAGCTTTTTTCTACTCTGTAACTCATCTAATTAAAATACAGGGACACTACCTGTTCGGTTCCCACAGTGCTCTAGAGCTCTTTTGTGAGCGAAGGTTCAGAAGTCAGCTGGAAGTCACAAGTCAGCTCAGAGCAGAAGCATTAGTGAAGCTCTTCAGGACTACCTTGTTGGTTTAACAGTTTTGTTGAGTTAAAAAATGGAAGCGGTGATAGAAGTATATTCGGGTGCGTTTTCACTTAAATCTGTGCAGAAGAAGTGTACTACAGGAGGGGTTTGAGACGGTTGGAGCCTAGGACAGGGAGGTTTCAGAGTGGCAGCCGTGTTAGTCTGTATTCGCAAAAAGAAAAGGAGTACTTGTGGCACCTTAGAGACTAACACATTTATTAGAGCATAAGCTTTCATGAGCTGTAGCTCACGAAAGCTTATGCTCTAATAAATTTGTTAGTCTTTAAGGTGCCACAAGTACTCTTCTTTTCTTTTTAGAACAGGGAGGTGATTTCAGGGATAAGGAGTGATGACAACATCCACAGGTGAGTGAATCAAGGGAGCAGAATGGGGAGAATAAACATAGTATAAGCCTTATACTTGACAAGCAAGAGGCTGTTAGTGACTTTCTGGGGAAGGTAATTTCAGTGGAGGGGAGAAGGCAGAAGCCCCATTGGAGAGGTTGGATGAAAGTCAAAGGAGAAGGAAGGGATGTGGGCGCGAGAGGCCATAGCTAGAAAGGGCAGTGTGACTGAGTGAAAGTTCCCTATGCATAGGGGAAAGAGCTCAATTGACTGTAGAGGAAAAGGAGCCAGAAGAGAAGGAAAAGTGGTTGAAAATCAGGCAAGGAAGGAATATGGGAAGGAAAAATGGTTGAAAATCAGGCAAGGAAGGAATATGGGAAGGCAAAAATCTCATCTGTATTATCTTTTCCCTACAACTTCTTTATAAGACTGTCCAAGCTCAGCTGCCGGCCAAGGTAAGATCTATTCTGAATGCCTCTTCATCAAATGTTTGAGTACAACACGTGAATGTTTTACGCAGATAACCCTTTAAGGGAGTTCTTCTCGAAGAGCAGTGAAAGCAATGTGTCTTCTGGCTATGAAAAAATGTATGAGTTAAAGGTGTTCTGACTGACTAGAGATGACTTCATAAAAATAAATCTGCATGGTGGTCTTGGTTCATTTACTAGCTGGCAAATGTCAAAATGATGAAAACCTTCACCATAGTTGACCCTTTTGGCCATTCCAGCGAAATGCAAATACTTCCGAGGGATATTTAAATCCAAACTATTTCATTGCTCCCTTTAAAAAAAATTAAGAAAACTAAGTTTTGGGCCTAAACTGCCTAACTGTGTCCCATAACCAGTAATGAGGATTGTTATACATTTCATCACCTTGTTCCCATTAGATACAGCGGCAACAATCTGCAAACAGCCTACTACTTGTGAATACCTTACTGTGCTATAATGAGCAGATAACTTAGTATATCAAACTCAGTCCCTGTTTTTTTTCTTTTTTTCTAAAAATATGGAACGCTTCATGAATTTCCGTGTCCAAGGAAGTAGCAACCGCTGAAGGAAGTTACTGAAACTCATCAGTTGCCTTGCACAAGCCCAGCATCATAATAGATTTGGGTGATGCAAAACACTAACAATCATACAACTTAGTAAATGCTGCCTCTAACTTGATGACACGTAATAAGAATGAAGAGACATTTAGTTGTCTTCATCGGAGCACACATAATCCAAAGGACACAGCTGCTGCTCTTGCTAAAATTGAAAGCATGGGATCCTAAGAGCTGAAGTCTGTTAAATTTTAATTTGGCTTCCTATCTTGGATATGTGCATTGTTCTTCCATGGCACTGTAAGAAGAATGGGAGATGAGTGTAGTTAGATTAGGTTTAATCAAGTAGTGATAATGAGAGATGGATGTTTTGTTGCAACCTGGAGCACATTAGGAATTAGAAACGCAGGTAGTGCCATATCATTTCAGGCCAAATGTCCAGTTACTGGTATGCAGTCTCTCAGTAGCCCATACCAAGCACTTCTGAGAAGAATATAAAATTCCCCATAGTAGCTGATTAGGCAATAGTATGCTTGTGGGAAAGATTATTCCTGACTTACAGCAGTTAGTACTTATTTTATATCCTGAAGCATGAAGATTGATACCCATATAAACTTTTATTCTAGATAGTCTAGACGTTCTATAGAGAATTCTTATGTGAAGCCTAGTAATGTCTGTCCTTCATAATCTTGTGGCTGTGAGTTATTTACAGTTTAATGACTCATTGTGTAAAGTATGTTATAAATTAGTTGCCATGTAATGTAGTTGAATATTCCCTTGTTTTTGTATTATAGCACAAGATATAATATGAGCTCCTGATTGACTTTTTCTAGACTGTTCATTATTTTTATATACCGCTATCTTGCCATCGCTTACTCATCTTCCCAACTAAATTATCTTAATCTTTTTAATCTCTCGTATGGAAATATTTCCAAGACTCAAATCCATTGCCCTTTTTTAGTTCCTTTTCTATCTAGTGCTAAATCCTTTTAAAGATGCGATGACCAAAACTGAACAGAGTACAAGGTCTTGTATAATATTTTTAGTTTTAGTTTCTTGCTTCGGCCTTATTTTCTTGTTTGTATTTGTGACTGCCATTGCACATTGATCTAATGTCTTCAGAGAGCAGTCCTCAAAGATGCTTAGGTCATCTTTTTCTGAACTTCCACAGTTAGTTTATAACTCATAAGCATATCTGCGTAGTTCATATTGTTCCTTCCAGCATAAAATTCCTTGTACTTGTCTATGTTGAGTTTCATCTGCCATTCAGATCACCTATCTTTGTTAGATCCTTTTTGAGTTCCCTGGAGACACGTTTAGGCCTTACTAATCTAAACGGTTCGGACATCTATAAACTTTTCCATCTCATTGTTCATTGCCACTCTTCTTCGAGTTCTCTAATATGCTAACTAACACCAGTCGTAGTGAAAATGTTTGGGACAACCCCGTTAACTTTCTTTCATGTTGAAAATTGACCATTTATACCTGAACTTCGTTTTCTGTATTGTAACCAGTTTCTGATCTGACAGAATTTATTAATTTCTTTGATTACTTTTTATGAGCGATCATTTGAGCATTATTTACTGCCCTTTCTCTGTCTTCTCTGTGACACCACCACCACCGCCAGCTAGCTCAACACATAACCTGTGGGTGCAGGAGAGATCAGCTGGTAGATGACTGGCCCAGCAAGATAGCAGGGGTTAGGCAACAACCATGATGCTGCTCCTGGCTACCTGTTCTGCGGACTAGGTAATGGGTACGCCCCCTTGGACTGACAAATGGGGTTTGTGTCCCCCAGGGACCCAGATCTGCAGAAGAATGGAACTGGCTTTAAGCTGCGTCTGGGCCACAGCAAATTGACGTTGAGATTATTTTTAGATGTCTTTAACCTTACTCTGAATAGGAAATAACTGCCCTCCTGCTATGGCTTACCTTCTGTCCGCAGGGCATTTTTGCATGGTTGCAGGTCACTGTACAGATAAATTGGCTTATAGTTAATAACAGCCTGATATTTGCAGATGTTCCAGGTTTTGTGTGTAGATCTTTGTGGACTCACAATTTTGAAACTTAATTCTTTTGCACATTTGCCAGTAAGAGGAAATTATCTACCCCTGTATTATACAGACATCATGTGTCTTGTATTTTATTCCTTACAACTACAAAATCCAAAAGTTCAGTTATCCAGATGTTGTTAAATATAATTTACATAGATTGCATGTCCAACAGTTCAATTTTGCCTGTTAAGGTGGCACTTGTTCGAGGTGTTGTTGTGTCCCCCCCCCCCCCAGGGCAGGCTACAGGACAACACAATATTTTGTGGGGGGGGTCCTCTGAATTTCTTAAGCGTATGTGAAAGGAAAAACATTCTCCCAGATTCCATTCCACCTCTGTTCCTCCAGTGAGCATTCTGGGACCCTCCTGGTTGATGCAGGCTTTCTCCTCGTAAAGCACCACAGTACAGTCCATTGGCTGGTGTATCAGTTCAGCAACGTACCAAGTCACACAAATATCTTCTATCCTTCTCCCTCCCCAATCAAAGCTTTGTGGATTTTTTGTTATTAGTGAAGCTCAGCTCTTACCTGGCTCTTCTGGAAGAGTGTCCTCATTTAATTATGCAATTTCTGACCTGACCAGGAGCAATGACAGTTAGTCCTACCATCTGGGAAAGCATGAAGAAGTTAAACTTACTGTTGACTTACAACAAGCACAGATCCAATATATTTCACTCTAACTACCTACCTTCATACACAGGGGAAGGAGAGAATTGGTTTCTCAGAGCAGTCAGAGTGTTTTTAAGATTTGAAATATATATTGTATGTCAGTTTACAGTTTTACTGGCACTGCTGATTTTTGTGATGTAAAAAAATACAGCATCCATCTTGATGAAAATATATTTTGAAATGTAAAGAGGGCATGAAATTTAATAATAATTCCTACTGGTTATTGTTTCCCGGAAACAATAAATTACTCTTCCTCCCTCATCTCCAAAAGCAAGTCACTTATGATGATGGCAGAACTCAGTAGAATCTCAGAATTAATTGTGGGGAATTTCCACATCAAAATATGGGCTGCTGTTTGCAGAAGCCTCCTGTTAGAAGTATAAACTGAGTAATATAAATAGTGGTGATAAACAAATTCAGCATCCTAACTCTACCTGCATAAGAGAGATTTGTATTTGCATTTAAAGAAGGTAACTAGTGCACCTTCCCAGACACCAAGCATCTGCAGAAACCCCTTTTCCTTACAGCAGACTGTTATGGTGTTTGTTCTCTTGAAGTAATTAGAAGAAGGTGAGTCGCTGATTTAGTCTAGAGACTTGTGGTTGAATGTTTTTTTTAAACTTGGCTGTGGTGAAATTTTTACTATAGCTCTGTGTTAAACTAAATTAATTCCCGGCAGTCATCTTCTAGTTTGCGCACAAACCATGCTACAAGAAATCTTAGATACAAATCTACTCTAACTTGATTCTCAACTTCTTTTACTAAGCATCTCTTTTCCTAGCCACCGTGTGCAGAATTCCTTCTGCCCACAGCGGCCTTGTATAGTGACCATTAAACACAAAGAGTGAGAAATGACTTCTCTTATGGTTAAGACACTGAACTGGAGATCAGGAGAGAGTGTTCCATTTCCAGCTTTGCCACAGACTTCCTGTGTGATTTGGACCTGTGTGCCATTTTGTACAAGGGGATAATAACCCTCCCTACCTCACAGGGGTCTTGAGAGGGTACAGTAAATTTAAAAAAAAAAAAAAAAAACTTGAGAGGTGCTCAGGTACTACTACTGTGATTGGGGTGTTGTAATTACTTACAACCCCAGTAGGCCCTCTCAAAAGGAACATACCAGCCTAAACAATGAAGAAGTGGAAGCATCCAGACAACATTTTAGAAGCGGCAGAATTAATCAAAAGTACATGATGTTGGTTAGGTTTTGACAGCCAAAATGACCACTAATTTCACAAAAGGTCATGCTCTTTCCTGTGTGGGCTTACATGCCAGTCATTCAGTGAATTTCTAGTTTCTGTAGCATGCCCCAACAGAGAGCACTGTGTTGTAGCAACCAGGCAAGGTACTAACAAACTTCAACAGGACTTTATTTTTAGAGTGGAAACCTCTTTACCAAGCTGCTGCTGCACCCTCGGTAGCTCTCACTCCACCTCCTCAACTCCCCCCCCTTTTCCTGTTTTCTGTCCTTTCAGACTCCCAACAGCCAGTGCTCCCAATTCTAATAATTACAAGCAGCATCTAAACACCACATTCCCTCCTCTCTTAAGAAACTCTCCCAATTAAAATAATTGTTGTTCTAACCACAGGAACAAATATGAAATAAGACACTATACTGTTGGCAGAAATATTACACTGAAAACACTGTAGATACTACATAACATAGTCTCTAGTCCAGACAGGTGGTCGTCTGGGTCTGACAGGCCGTCTCTCAAGCCTCGGTTCCAGTGCAATGTCTTCTTGTGTTGATATTACGGTGAAGTCATCCAGTGCAGACTGGGTTTGGCATAATCTCCTCTTGGTGCATAGGCAGGTGCAAGATAAGAAGCATTCCATACCCGCCCATCAGAAAGTCGATAGGTGTAAGGTCCCTTCTTCTCTATGCTTTTAAGAGGAGCTGTGAATTTATGGTCCCTTTTGCGTAAAATTCCAGGTTTTCGTATTCTAACGAAGGAACCACACTCAAACTTTGGTTCCTTAGCACCCCGCCGCTTGTCTGTGGAAGCCTTATACTTTGCTTGGTTCTGTTCAACTGTTTTTCTCGCGTCATCTTCGGTTGGGGCATCAGGTTATGCCTTTAACAGTCCAGCAGTGTTCAGTTTAGTATTCATCTGTTTCCCATGCAGTAACTCTGCTGGTGATCTTTGCATTATGGCATGTCGTGTAGACTGGTATGCTTGCAAGAAATCAGTAGTGAAGGTTATCCACAATTGCCCTTCCAGATTTAGCCATTTGCATACTCTCTTTCAAACTTCTGTTAAACCGTTCGATTTCCCCATTGGCTTGAGGGTAATATAGGGATGACCTTCTTCTGTGTAAAATATTACTCTGTGCTAGAAAAGTTTCAAACTCCAGGGAAGTAAATTGACTACCGTTATCTGAAACCAGTTCTTTGGGGTTACCTTCCCTGCTAAAAACTGAAGAGAGGAACTTAATTACTGTAGCAGAAGAGATTTGTGATGTAAACGCTATCTCAGGCCGTTTACTGAAATAGTCTATTAAAGTGATGGCATAACGGCAGTCACTTGGAGCAGTATCAAAGGGTTCTACAATATCAATCGCCACGTTTTCCCATGCAGATTCAGGAAGAGGAACAGGCTGTAATGGAGGGGTACATGTCACTGCTGTCTTATCATGCATTTGGCAAGTGACACAGGATTTTATGAGTGCTTCAGTTTGAGAGTCCATCCCTGGCCACCAATACAGATTTCGTAGTCATTGTTTGGTTCTGACAATTCCTTGATGAGTATTGTGTGCCAGGTTTATGAGTTTTGACTGTAATTCTTCTGGCACAAGTAGCTGGTATGTACCTCGTAGCACACGGCCATCGAGCAAAAAAAGTTCATCCTGAACTCTAAAATAAGACAGCAAAACTGGGTCAAGGTTTTTAGGGTTACTGGGCCATCTCTTTGTCAGAAATTCCCGTAGTTTTTGTTGAATTGGACACGCTGAACAAGCAGCTTGAAATTGTTCTTTTGTAACTGCAGTAAGAGTGCTTGTAATATGCACAACTACTACATTCTCATCCTCCGGTGGACTATCTGGTGAAGGCAAAGGCAGGCGAGAAAGGCAATCAGCGACCACATTTTGGTTTCCAGGCTTATATTCCAGTTCCTAATTGAAAGAGAGTAGTCTTGCAGACCATCTAGCAATACGATATCCTGCTCTTCCAAGTCCTTTCATGGTGAACAACATCGTCAAAGGGCTGTGGTCTGTGCGCAACTTGAACGTGCGGCCCCACAGGTAAGTTCTCCATTTTTCAGTAGCCCAGACACAAGCAAGTGCTTCTTTTTCAACAGTAGAATATTTCCTCTCAGCATTACTTAGTGTCCTTGAAGCAAATGCAACAGTCCTCTCTGTGTTGTCCTCATGAAGTTGTGTGAGGACAGCCCCAAGTCCATAATCGGAAACATCAGTAGTTACAATTGTGGGCAATGCAGGAGTGAATAGTGCAAGTACTGGACTATGTAAGATCAAGTCTTTCACCGTTTCAAAACTAGTTTGTGCGTCTGTTGTCCACACTCAGGTTGAACTTCTCCGTAGTAATTCTCGTAACGGTTCAATGACCGAAGCATAATTGGGAATGAATTTTGCATACCAGGAGGTAAGACCCAAGAAGGAATATCAGGTTGCAAATCTGTTGGAGGAGGAGCATTTGAAATTGCCAGGATATGATCTGGATCAGGTTTTAGTCCAGCCTATGAAATTGTATGCCCCAGAAAGGAGAGTTCAGTTTGTCTAAATTTGCATTTGGAAATGTTGAGCTTGAGGCCTGCTTTGCTGATGCAGTTTAGTACAGACTGCAGGTTATTGTCATGCTCCTCAGAAGTATTTCCAAACACGATAATATCATCCAGATAGCACTGAACTCCGTGTTGATTCTTCAGAATCAATGACATCGTTTTTTGGAAGGCACTTGGGGCAGATGCGAGACAGTATGGAACACGTTTAAAACTAAATAGTCCCTCATGTATAATAAATTCTGTGAGGTCTCTTATCTTCATGCAATGTAACCTGGTAGTATGCAGTCTGCAAATCAAGAGTAGAAAACATCTTTGCTTCATGGAGTTCTGCAAATACTTCTATGTGAGGAAGAGGATGGCTGTCAATCACAATAGCTTTATTTGGCTCCCTTAAGTCCACACAAAGGCGAATGCCTCCACCCTTCTTCTGTGTCACTACTATAGGTGAAACCCATTCCGAGGAGTCAATCTCTTCAATATTGTCCTTTTGAACAAGTTTTCTAAGTTCCTCTGAAACAGCTTCCTGGACTGAAAATGGTAAGCGCCGTAACTTCTATCATATAGGCATCACATTATTCCGCATTTTAACTTTATGCAGAAATGCATAAGCACAGCCGAGTTTCTCCTCAAGCTGGTGTTGGGTCCCATCTGAAACTGGTGTGTGTACCGCAAGAGTGCTTTGCTGAGGAAGATCAATTCATCCATTAACTACCCTGAGATTTAAAGCAGCCAATAAATCTCTGCCAAGGATAGGAGTGCCTTTGTGGACAATGTAGAACTCTGCAGTTACACAGCAATCACCAAAAGTAACTATTGCTGACAGGCAGCCATGTACTGGAATACGGTTTTTCAAATAGCACACCAGTGAAGTTTGGGCTCAATAAGAGGCAAATAGATGGAATCAGGTAGTATAGATACTGCTGAGCCAGTGTCCAACATTAGCTGAATAGAGTGTGCCTGAGGGTATGGCAGAAACATTTACAGTGCACTTTATTTGTTCTGAAATATGTGCAGTAGTGCTTTTGTCCACACTCAGCACAGTAACATCTGGTATTGTAACTGCATGCACCTGTTGATTGAACTGGCTGCTGCAACATACTTTAGCAAAATGCCCAATATTTTTGCAATGATTGCACTGAGCTACTTTTGCCGGACATCCTGTATAGCTTGCAAAGTGTTGTGGGGATCCATAGCGAAAGCATGCTTTTACTGTATTTTGAATTTGCTGATTCGGTGGTTTTCCATTAGTTTTCCTCTTGTAATCGTTTGTCTACTGCTATAGTGAGCTTTTCTGCAAAGGACTCACAGCCTGGACTGTGCCTCCTGTATCCATACTCATTATTTTGGCGCCAGCTATAGGTGGCTCAATCTGAGGAGCAATGGTTATTGCTTTTTTTAGTGTAAGTTTTGGTTCTAGAAGTAAGCGTTCTTTTACACGAAGCATGGTTGTTTGTTTTCTTAATGACCTGGTCTCTGATCATCTCATCTGCCATATTCCCAAAGTCACAAGTTACAATCAGACTCCTCAGGGAAGCAATATACTAAATTATAGTCTCCCCTGTTGTCTGCTCACGCTGGCGAAATCTGTAGCGATAAGCTACTACATTCACTTTTGGCACAAAAAGATTCTTTAATGCAGTGAGTGCAGTCTCATATTTGTCATCTGCAAGGGGAAAAGTGTAAAATATACACTGCCCTTCTGCTCCAAGGCAGTGGATTAGCAGAGCACGCTTTCTTACTTCAGAAATCTCTGTAGCAGTGATTGCAAGCAGATAAGTCTCAAACATATGGATCCAAGCAGTAAAAGCAATTGGAGGCTAACTTGGGTTTTGCAGAAAGGGTGCAGGTGGGTTCAGAGGCAGAAGATCCATCCTCGTGGCCAAAATGTTGTAGCAAACAGGCAAAGTACTAACAAACTTCAACAGGACTTTATTTTTAAAGTGGAAACCTTTTTACCAAGCTGTTGCTGCATCCTCGATAGCTCTCACTCCGTCTCCTCAACTCCTCCCCCCCTTTCCTGTTCCCTGTCCTTTCAAACTCCCAACAACCAGTGCTCCCAATTCTAATAATTACAAGCTGCATTTAAACACCACACGCTGATTTACTGATTCCCTCTTCAGATTCTGTGAAAATGATTTTATCCCATTAATCGCATCAACCACCATTAGCACAGATAACATGTCTGCTGGCATGGTGGAACATAATAACAGGTGCCTCAGCCTCCACTTCCGTTCAAGCCTGGTTGAGGTCCATGATCACTTATCTGGTCTGGTAATACATCGTCCGTACCTGAAACAAACACAGTGTGGGGAAGAGGTGGGAGTGGCAGAGGAAAGCCTGTGAGTTCTTTGGTACTAAGTAGTAGGGCAGAGTGTCCCTGAAATGGAGCATCAGGAAGATGTATAGTAATGATATTGCACTTGTCATTGCCTGGATGTAGTCTGGAAGGCCCATCTTGGGTGGCCAATTGTGTTTTCTGGAAACCTTCATTGCCAAGTCCTCCTGTTTATGTTCAGGGATAACCTTTGGATCTCAAGCATTTCTGCAGGCACTTTCTTTACTTGTATTGGCTTCCAAAGTTATTTGAAAGAGCTTCAAGAAGCCACTGATGCCAGGCAGAGAACTAAGTTATTCATGCTAATGTAACTGCACAGGGACCTGTACTTAAACTTCAAACTTTCAGACTCTCCAATTTGAGCTTCTTGTAGGTTTCAGCATGGTACCTCTTTGTCAGGATGGCCTGTCCTCTGGCCTTGACATATCTGCCCAGAAATTGGTATCAAGAATCATGGTCACAAATTGTATCTTAACCAGAAAGCATGTTAAAGACTTGATTTGATGTGCAATGCTTGTGGATTCATAGCATTGCTTTGGCTGTGGTCCTCCTTTCAAATGCTGTCAACCCCAGTGCAGGTCTGCACAGTTGCTGATCTTTCAGTAGTGAAACCCTTGCTGTTTTATGTTGCCTGTATATGTGGGCATGAACAACCAGTGTTCTGATTCTCCACACATTCTTGCAAAGTATACAGTAACACAATGTTGTAGGTCTCTCAACAAGCAATTTTTTAAAAAATATGTTGTTGGAAGAAGAGTGAAGAACTACAGATTATTAAGATAAAGCAAGTGGTTAGCCACACAATTTTGAGAACAAAGGAAAGGGATATATACATTTCTCAGATGCACAATCCATGCTCAAGGTGTTGCAGCTCTAGCTTCCCTGCTTCTAGCTTCATCCATACCCCGCCTGTCCATTATATAACGGACCACTAAAAAGAGAGACATGCTGTATGGTGCTGAAGAATGGCCACACAGTTTTTTTCCTGTGTTTGTATTTGTACTGTGCATTGCAGTATGCCTGTTTCACAGTGGTATTATTCATTTATTTCCAATTCTTCCTTTCTCCAACAGTAAGATTAAAAAGGAAATCAATGCCATTATACAGAATGAGCTTACCACCCAGAACACAAAGGTCTGTGCCTGTAATATGTATTGTACATCTTCAATGTCTGCATTTCTCAAGTCCACTCCAGAGACAGTGCACCACAAGCATGAATGGAAACATAGAAAGCTAAGGTACTGTAAAATACAGCAAAGAGTCTGCACAACACAGCAGCCAGTTATGTTAGCTCAAAGTTGAATACCATGGGCAGTCTTAACAAATGTATCCACTCCTTCCTACAGGCACTGTCCTATGGTCAGACACTGATGATGAAGAATGGTTGCCCCAAGCAAGAAGGGATGATGCAGTAGAGGTTTCTGGATTTATTCTTCTTCTAATGATATGAAGCATGGTAATCATATTGCCATGTATTTTAGTCAGCTTAGACATCACAAAACAAGTCACAAAAATTCTTGGGACAGATTATAAGGAGAGGCAGAAGCCCTTCTTTGATTCTTTTTGGTATTTTTTTTTTTTTTGTTTTAAATGGCCCAGGTACAGTATAAGGCATCTCTGTACTAAGACAGTCTTTCGTTTTACACTGCCTGTTACATCTTCAACAAATCATTTTTTTCTTTTTCAGGAATTACAAATAGGAGTATTTTGAACCAAGTCCCAGCCACAGTTGACCCCAGGTACATAAAATTTGATAGTGTTTTTCCAAGGTAAGGATGCTGTAATCATTACAGGAGAACATTGATCTGTGGTGCAGTATCTTACCTCTCATTCAATGCACTGTACTATTTCTTTTCAGAAAACAACTCAAATCATACTGTGGCTGCTACATTCATTGCTGCCTGAGGGCTACACTGAGTGTGCACCCCAGCCAAGTAAGTCCACATCTTTTTCTACAAATCCCCATTTGCAGAGTGTTCATTAGGGTCAGGGATAGCTAAATTTCAGCACTATCTGTGTGTGTTACAGGTCGTCATATCTCAACTCAGTCAAGCTATTATGGCTCCATATGAAGCACCACGTTCGGACGCATGCAAAACTGACATCAAAAGAATTTGTGCAACCATGTAGAGAGTAACCAAGCCAGCCTTCTGAATAGGGAATTCTGCAGCTTGTCTTCTGGTGACCATCTTGAAGAAGGTGCTGCCTGTGATCATAGCAAAGCAAGGTTCAGCCAGAGGCATGTAATATACAGTGCTCAATAAATGAATTCAAAAACGCTGTCTATACTGTTTACCCTTATTTGGGAGCACTAAATCAGACACCAGAAACAAAAGTAATAGGATATAAATACCTAGGTGCAATACCATTTTTTCTACTAAATAGAGCCTCTGGGGATCCTGTCACAGTCTTCCGTACAGCACAGACTTAGTTTCAGTTCTGTCACTAATTATAGGGGCTAATGTTTGAAAGGGAAAATGGAAAGAGACTTTCTCATGCTGAGACAAGCATTGCTGCTCAGACAGACAAGTGCTAAATATCCCCTACCAGGGATTTCCCAAGGCCTCAGTCATTGTACAGTAAATAGTTAGTTCTAATCTAGTGATAACAGGAGGGGCTAGGAAAGCACTGTTGATCAAAGACAATTACTTTTACCCCAGCATGAATATCTCTGTATCTCGACATGATGCACAGAGACGTGTGAGCTAGTCAGAGGATTGTTGTGCTGTTTGCAGCATCATGCTATACTTCAGTGTGCTACGACAAATTAACTATTTAACAAATTGCTAATGTGGCTCATTCAGCTGCTCTGCCTCCCAGCGTGATGATAAAACAAGTGATTACAGTGTTCTTCCTGCCCGGCAGAAATTACTGTAATGTAAATGGAAAACTTTGTGCTGTGCTACAGAATAAACAGAAGCAACAGGATGCTGGAGGGGCAGGGCAGTGTCATATTGCTTGCTGTAGGGATGATTTAGGAGAGCTGTGTATCCATCACCTAAATTCAATATGCAGTTCAACGCAGTAATGTCTACAGTAACCTAGCAACGGGACCACATGCCCCTCCTGGTGAAGGAAGCTAAAAGGCTTTTTGAGCACTATCTGGTGTATTGGAAGAGAACTGCAGCATTTTTAATCACCTCCGCATTGCCATCTGGTGTCTTTTTATGGAATGGCAGGAAAATTCTTCAGTTCTGGCAGATCATTTCTTCTCGGGTTTGCAGTGGCTCCAATAGCTCCATTTATATTGCACAAGAGGAACTGCGTTCATTTTACCTGTCACTAATATCAGTAGTGTGGAGGGATCTACCAGTTCATTTTTTCTTGTTTTGTGGTAGTGTCTTTGAGGATCATTGTATATTTAAAATAATCGTGTTCATCCTCATGATGCTTTTCTTTCCAGCTCATAACTACTTAATAGAGGTGGTTGTGTCAGAATCCTGGGGACAAACACAAGGAGCTGAGCATGATTTTCTTCTCAAATGAGCTTTGCAAACAACTGAAAAGTGTTCCCCATTTGTGGCCTCTTCATGGTGTGCAACAAAGGGTGTTTTCTTTAAGCATCTTGGCTTTCACGCACAAGATACTACCTCTGGGCATTATAGGGCTTAACCACATGTGGCTTCTGTGGGGTTGAACCCAGACCTCTGTGCTGTTAATTAATGTTCACTTGTGTTTTATTTGAGCTGAGTTATGTAGCAACATCCTTAGAATCTTTTACTGAATTTAAAGGTGCTGTGTTCAGACACCCAAACTCTGTAAGGTCAGCACTGTTACAAACTGGGCCTAATGACTTGGGTACAGTCTGCCACCATCAGCACCATCTCCTCATCTGCACAGCGGGGTAGGAAAAACAACCACCTTCTGGTGATCTACGACGTGTTTCGGACAAGAAAATTGTTATTGCAAGATAAAATGGTGCATAATAAAATTACAAAAGCATCTTTTGGCCTAGTGCCCTACATGAAGAAAATCTTTTGTGTTAATCTGTGAATATTGTTGTTTGCTTCGGTTGATCAGCATTATGGCATGTTGACAAAATACGTCTTTCTAGGTGTCCGGAGCATGCCTGTTACCATACTCTTTAACCATTAGCTTCTTTGATCAGTAACACAAGTGGCAATTCAGTTTTCTGTTTGTGGGGTTTTGTTTTGTCCCTAGCCTCACAAAACCCGCATTGCAAAAAAATGTTGTAAACTTGTAGCACTTTCTGGTTTACTGCTGGCTGAATTAGTCATAAATTCTTACAGGATATAAAATCTTCTAAGATGTTGGGGGGGCAGTGTTTTGAATATATCAAAAGATGCAAATGACTGAAATGCTCAGTTTTGTTTTTTTAACTCAGCAGTACTTACATTTCCCCTTCCCTTTCTGTCTTTATAGGTCTACGAGGGCTAATCAATCTTGGGAACACATGTTTTATGAACTGTATTGTCCAAGCACTTACCCACACTCCACTACTGCGAGATTTCTTCCTCTCCGACAGGCACAAATGTGAAATGCAAAGTCCCAGCTCATGTCTGGTCTGTGAAATGTCTACGCTTTTTCAGGAGGTGAGTGCTGTTCACCACTACAGCAGCACCCTGTAATTTTCCACAACTCTTCTTATGCAGAGAGGCATCATAAATAAATTCTATTGACATTATCAGATGGCAAAATACAGTGATAAAAAGGAATGTGAATTTATTGTCAACGAATAATTGAGTGCAGTCCTGCGGTCCTTATTCGGGCAAAGCAGCTACTGAAGTCATCTGGAGTTGTCTGAGTAAGGACCCAGTACGAAAACTCGTAAGATCACTGTTAAAGCTGAAAGAGTGCATCTTATTTATAAGGTCCAAGGTCTAACTGAGGAATCTGTAACAGGCGGAGAGGAGAGTGAGCGAAACTACAGTATGTACCATTGTAGTTTAAGGCACTGGGTTACATTAGGTAGTGTAAATACTGTAAGGATCTTAATTGTGTGTGTTCTTTCCTTTAAAAAAAATTTGCTAGCTTCTCCTATACCAAAACACGCTAATTGCAGGAGGATAATCGGAAGCAACCATGTTGGTACAGTATGTATACTGTGTACATGCATAGGCGCCAACTCCATGGGTGCTCTGGGGTTCAAGCACCCACCGAAAAAAATATCCAGTGCTCAGCACCCACAGGGCCAGATGAATCTTTTGTGGGCTCCACCCCTGCTCGGCCTCTTCCCCCAGAGACTTCCCCCGTCCAGCCTCTTCTCCCAAGACCCCTCTCACCACTTGCATGGGGGGAGGAGGGCGCGCAAAGGAGCACCCAGCAGCAAAAACAAAGGCCAGTCCCTTTTGTACATATACTCTTTCCCTTTGTTCAGCAAGAATACCTGGTTTTGCAGTATACCTTTCTGAAGTTTCCACCTCCTCTCTGTAGGCTTTTGCTGCATGATAGACATTGAAAGATTTTTACTTTGTGAATCACTGTGTTGAAGGTACTGTTGCACTCTTATTTCTGACTCAGAAATATAAGGCCACATGACAGGATTGTAGGTGACTTTGATTTTAGTTTTAAGATGAACTTTCTTTATCTGCCCTGTGCTTTTTACCCCTTCATGAGAGACCTGCCTTCATGGTAAGCAAAAGAAACGCACATAACTGTTCTTTCCTTGGTTAAAAGTGTAGTTTATGCTGTTACAAGGTAGGTGCATGTTGCTTCGAAATAATGTCTGTATGCAGAGTGTATTTTAGTATATGTTTATATTTCATGGCATAGAAGTCCAGGCACACCTAAAATCTACTTACTGCTATTCAGTAGGTTTCAGTTCGCCAAAGATAACTCTCCTGTTTATTGTAGATCAGTCAATCTTGTGTGGTGAAGTGAAGTCCTTTTTTTTTTTTTTTTTTTTTTTTTAGTGTTCTACTAGGGAGTTGTTAGTTTCTGAAATAGTGCTTAACACTTATATATACTAATTTACACTTTCAAAGTGCTTTACAAACATTAATTACATATTAAACTACTTGTATGTGGGTTCATTTCTGATTTACTACTGAGGATGCTGAACTAAAGGTGGGAGGGAAGGGAAGGAAAGTGTGCTCCTGTAGGTAGCAGCTTGAGGATAATTCACACTAGATGTGGTAAATCAGAATAGCAAGGGCAGGGGATACCATTCTGCATAGGTAAGTATTCCAGGCACTGAGTGGAAATACCAATTTCTATAGGCTGTCTGTTTGATTGTAAAAAGCCAAGTATATAGGTACTAATATCATCTACAGTCATCTTGATGTGCCTTCATCAGATTGATATAAACGTTATGTCATCCCATTGTCTTGTAATAATTTGGATGGTCTGTTAGCACTACCATCCTTTTAAAAAAGAGTGGGTGGAGAAGGGGGAAATTACTACCATATCATGAATTGAGGGTGAGATTGCAAAAGCTGCCTGGGGAGCTGGGGATGGTGATTTATTATTTGTGTTGGTGTAGTGTACAGGAGCTCCATTCTTGGAGCTGGACCCCATTGTGCTAGGCATTGTACAAACCCAGAACAACAAAACTGTCCCAGTCCTGAAGAGGATTTAAGTGCACAACTTGCATCAATTTCAGTGTGGATTATGCTTCTAAATTCCACAGACAGTTTTGAAAATCTCAGCCTACATTTTCCTCCAATCAAAATCCATACCTGTGTTTTCACCGATTCTTGTGTAATTCATATTGTGAGGCTTATGATACCATGAACAAGTATAGAATTGCAGCTGTTTAAAATACCAGATTGTAGAGACAGGACTGCAGTGATCTGTGTCCATCTTTATACGTCATGTTGAGATATTTAGGTTATTGTAAGAGTCTAATGTTGGGGAGGGATACTGTAAGTGATATGGGAGAGAGAATTACCACACAACTACCTAGAAGTAAAAATTTAACACCCAGTCCCTCAGAAGCAAAACTGTGCTGTTGATTACCCAACTCCAGAATACTTCCTCCTGTTTGTGAATATTAAATATTATATTATTAGCTACATTTGATAAATCTCTCAGCATTTTTATTAGAAGTCCCTTTTTCCCCATGGGAGCATTTTCAATTTCTGCACACCCACATTTCCATCTAATGTCTTATAATTATGCACTAAACTGCTTATTTCCAGTCCCCTCGCTAATTATACAGAAAGGAGCCCTCTTGTTGCATTTCCAGTGATCAGGGCGGGCTAACCAATAGAGATTCAGTGGTGTGACTCTTATGAAGGAATCTTTTGTAATTTAATTACCAGGGCAACTGCAGTTCAAATTCTATCTCTGGTTTTCAGTGTGATTTGGTTTTTACCTGACTTTCCCTTGGGGGTTAATTGATGTAGTTGTCTCAAGCCATCTTATTAAATGTCAGATAATCAGGGCAAGGGTTAATTTTATCCCTCCTCCACCCCCCTTTCTTGAAGGCATGATCTTATCCAAATGGAATGCCAGGGACTCTAGTGAGAGCATGCAAATAAATTCAGCTTAGAAAACTAAAAAAAAGTGAGATCTGCCATTTGAAAATCAGAGTGAATTTTGCCAATTGTGTTCCATAAAAAAATAATGTTGTTCTGCTTTCCAGTTTAGGATCAGTTGCGTAGGTTGTACCAGTGGTTTCTCCATGATAAACGTCCACTGCATTTACATGTTTGGAAGTGACAAGTTCCTTCTGGTTGAAATAGAGTGATGGTGAGCAATGAAGGTGTCAGTTGTTTGTCACTGCTTACATCAAGGGAATAGTTCTTTCCCTGTAAATTCGCTAGGTGCAGCTTTGCAAATATTTCAGCATCAAATTTCTGGTGTTTGTTTTTAAAATGTATAATTGCATCTATTAACATTTTAGCTCATGCAGTTTACCTCTCAGTGAAAATAATAATGTAATGAAACCAGTTGTACTGCATAGCCGGGAAAATAAAAAGGATTTGGGAATGGTCAATATAGTTGAAACTGGATTTTATAAAAATCAAGACTGAAAATGTATAGAATCTGTTAATTGAGCTATGACAGGTTTCAGAGTAGCAGCCGTGTTAGTCTGTATTCGCAAAAAGAAAAGGAGTACTTGTGGCACCTTAGAGACTAACAAATTTATTAGAGCATAAGCTTTCGTGAGCTACAGCTCACTTCATCGGATGCATCGAAATGCATCCGATGAAGTGAGCTGTAGCTCACGAAAGCTTATGCTCTAATAAATTTGTTAGTCTCTAAGGTGCCACAAGTACTCCTTTTCTTTTTGTTAATTGAGCTAGTTAGCTTAATGGCTTTTCACTAGTATTTACTTTGGGTTTACCAATGAAAATGAGTTCAGTGATGGTCTAGTCCCTAAGGGATATTTATTCACTTTACAGATGACTTTGCAATATGGCATGATTAGCAGGGTGTCTCTCCAACTACTATGTGACTGGAATAGCAGGAACACCTGGGGATATTGCAGGTTGTGGCGCATGCACTCACACAATGTAAAGAACAAAGCCTTCTCTTTTCCTGTCATTACCCACCCCTGTGAGTCTGCAAAAGAATACAGTACAACTAGGTAGGGAGAGTCTAGAAACAGAGACGCACAGGAAAAAGGAGAATGAGAAGATTTATTACTTCAGTGTGTAAGATGTTAGGCCTTGTTGAAATGGTTTATGTAGAAAATAAAAGTAAGTAAATTCTGGTTGAAACCTGCACAAAGGGAAGAAAAAGTACCTGAAGGCCTTTATGCTAAACATCACAGACTTAGGCTTTACTGGGCACATACAGTATTGTCCTCTATTTGAGTCTAAGCAATGTTTATATAAAGTCAAGAGTTAAAGAAAAGTAGAAAGAAGAATTAATACCACATGCTCAGCAAAGCATCTGTATAGATTTATACAGTAGAAACGCCTCACAATCCTTAAAGTTCCATACTCAGTAAAGTTCCATGGAACTTGTGCCCATTCAATAAACCATAATAAATTATTGCATCTGAAACAGGTATAGAATTTATATCTATGCTTGTGAAATTGGGATCTTCCAAGTTGCATGAAACATTACTGAGTGTTAAGGGACCTAGGATAGATATTTGTATTAGAAGCCAAAACATATTCTTCCCTGATCCTCCACTGTAGACTTCCTGTCTATTTAAGGTTATTAAGTTGAAAAATAATTCATAAGTGAAACTTTTAATTTTTCCAGTTTTAATAGAGTCCAAAACAGGAGTTAGGCCTATAAGAACTCTTACTTGCAGCAAGAATGTTAATTTGGTATGTATGCAAGATTGCTCAAGTACTTTTGTTTATTCCCATAGCTGGAACACCTCCCCCCATCCATTTTTGATGGGAGAAGAGCATCCCTGCAGTGGTATAGCCTGTGGGGTCTTACCTGTTCTAGCTCTGTCCGATGAGTCGAGGTTGCTGTATATTGCTACTGAGTACTAATTGTGTAAAACGTGTATGATGAAATGTAGAAATCCTATATACATTACTGCTAGAAGTAGCCATGAGCCAGTGTAAAAATACTAGGGCAGGGCATATTTAAAAATGGACACCTCAGCCCACAAACATTTGGAAGAAATAGATGTCTCTGTTAAGGATTGTGCACTTCTACCCCTTGAGTTGAGGTCTATGGAAAACCCACAATACACATCTCTGAGACCCCCAAAGTGTTCGCCAATAAAACTAGGGAAGATCAGACTTGACATTCTTGATATTTCAAAGCGAATAAATGAGCAGATTTTTGAAGGTTTTTGGAAAAAATGTACAATCTTTTAGGCCGTTTTATACATCACAAAGAGGCAAAAAAGCCATAACCTAGCATTTTTGTTAGTCACCTTCAAAAGTGCAGAAGAAATCAGTGTGTGCTTATAAGCATGCCTTGTACCTGGTATGCTCTGTTAGCTCTTTGTAGTGTTTGAGCTCTAGAACTAAATGCCTGCATATGTTTGTATGCAGAAAAGTAACTTTTCCGTATTCTGCTTTACAGTAGAGTCTCCTGAAATACTTGAAGCACTAGAGAGCCTTACAGTATTTATAATTAAAAATCGGTAATGACAAAACTTTAAAATACCAAGTATTAAATATACAATAATACTAACACTTTAAATATTGATTGAAAAAAATTTTTAGTAGTTTTCCCTTAGTGAGATTCTTTTAGTCCTTAGATATAAGCACACAAATTATATTCCAATGAGCTCAAGGTTTAGAAGCACAACTATGTTTCTATTTCTCAACATGGAGCGGGACACAGTGGTCTTTGTAGGTTGGAGAACAATTCAGTTAACATGGGGACAACACTTTGTCACTTGCATCGACATTTTTTTGGTAAGCACACTATAAAATTAGAAAAAAATATATTTTATATATTTACCACAGTTGAAGATGCAATTAGTCTGATCCTTCTAAATCTGTATTGGCATTGGTTGATTTGTTTCTATTTCAAAAAGGTAATATGCCTATAGAATTGTACTTACATTGGTAGTCTGTAAGCATAGGTGCTGGAACTAAGTGTCCGGGGAGGTGGTGTCGCACTCCCTGGCTTGAAGTAGGGTGACCATGTTTCCCTGTGCTGAATGTGGGACACCTGGTAAAATTACTCGTATTCAGGCATGTTCAACAGCAATCAATCCGAACTATGCAGTACAAACATTCAAATTAACATCAAGTTGACTGAGTCCCTGTTAAAAAGAAATACTGCGTAGTTGGATTCTTTTTATTTACCTTCTTATCTTTAAGGCTTATGGGCTCACACAGGGAGGGGGTGACACACACACTCCTACCCCCCTACACACACACACACACACTCTCTCTCTCTCTCTCACATGGGGGAGTGACCCTCCCTGCCTGGTGCTCTTCGCCCTCCATTCCTGGCTGGGTCCCCGTGACTGACCCGCCTCTCCTGGTACCTGGCGCCACATCTTCCCGAGGTAGCACATGTTGAGGAGCATGCAGAATCACATGCCCCCCTTCCCAGATTTGTGCCAGGATTCACGCCAGAATATGGCCAGTAGCAGCCTTTTGGCACCATGTGGGAGGGAAGGGACAGGAGCTGCTTCCAGCTGCAGGGGAGGAGGGGGGTGGCCAGTGTCTTTTCAGAGCTCTTCTCCTATTCCTCCCTCCTTCTCCCCCCTCCCCGCGCAGCATGTGGTTGGAAGCAGCATGTCCCTTCCTGCCCGCATAGTGCCGAAAGGCAGCTAACACCTCCAGGCTGTTGTTGGCCACCTACATTACCCAGCCGCCTCCAGCTTAAGTGTGGGCAGGAAGGGGTTAAGCCCGTGTTGTGCACCAGGGCCCAGGGAACCTGACTGCAGGGGCTTCAGCAACCTCGGCTGGCCAGAGAGCTGACTCAGCAGGGGAGGGTGTCTAGGGGACGAAGCAGCCCCGTGCTCCCTGGAGGCAGGACCCAGGGGGTGGGGGTGGGTGAAGAGGGTGCTAAGCCCCTGCCCCAGAAGTTTCTGTGGAGCCTGCAGGTTCGGGACAGGAACAGTCTGAAAATCGCTCACCGACCACCACTCCAGAGCTTAGCTGAGGGGCGGAGTGTTCCCCGTGCCAGCGCTGTGTGAGGTTTAGGCACATGCGCCCAGGCCAGAGGGTTTTCCCAGGGCACCAGCCCAGCCATAGGGGAAGGTGAGCCAGGCTGTGGGTGAGCTGAGTGCTCCAACCAGGGGCTGGTTCTCTGCACAGCGCTGGGAGTGGGACATGCCGCGCCAGGTGGGCTATGGAGGAGCAGCAGGACTTGGGGGGTGAAGGGGCAAAGCAGGGAGAGGAGAGCAGTAGGGGGAGCACATAAAGGGCTGGTGGGTGGGTAACAGAGGCAACACATAACTGGCCACTGTCTGGCGCCTGGCCACATTCACCAGCCAACGCAGCGTGCAGCCAGAGCCAGCTGGAAACAGGATGGGGGGCGGGGCCCTGCTGGCCGAGAGCTAGCACTCAGCAGGGGCTGCACTGACCAACCAGCAGGGGGAGCAACCAGCCCCACATGCTGTATCTTTGCCCCACCACCAGCCTTGCACACCCACCCCCATTGTCAGCCACTGGAGCCCCCCACTCACTGCTAGTGGGTGTGCAGCTGGCGAGCAGGGATCCTGCCAGCAGCAGGACCCACTAGTACTGGTATGGGAGGATGACAGAAAATTCGGGACAATTTGCCCATTTTTAAGAAAAAGTCAGGACACCTGTAGGAGGGCTTAAAAATGGGACATCTGGTCACCCTGGCTTGAAGTGGTTTCCATTATATATAGGATTTACAGTTTGGTTCAATGGCTTTCAGCACCCCCACTATACAGATTGTTCCAGCGTCCTTGTCTGTAAGTAGTAAAAATTTGCTAAGTAAAAAGGCATAGGGACTCTTACTAAATATGGTATGAGTGGTGCTTTTGTACTATATATTTAACAGTACTATGATTGGGTGTGTTTCCAGTTTCCATATGGTAATAGCCAATAATTTGATAGTTTCTTTTAGATTCCTTTCATCCTAATGAAGCACTAAAAGAATGTAAAATCTGCTGGCAGGTCTAGTGTCTGCAGTGGAGTAATTATGGAGAGTGCTCTTGGTTAAAATGACCAGAGAGCTCTGAGACTAATTGCAAGGAGTGACAGAACAGAGAAGTTTTATTGCTGCAGTTTCCTGAATAATATTGAGCAGTAGCTGCATCAGCAGATTTCAATTACCGCTCCAGTCTCCTGGTGTCATTCTTGTTGGCATCAGAGTTACCTATTGATCCTTTTATTTATAGAAGGGTTTTTTGCATTGTTGGGCTGTAGTGGTATAGTTCCTTGTTGGAAAAAATAGGGGCTTATAGAAGAAAAGAACTTTATTTGCAGAGAAATTTGACAAAAGACTACAGAGCTTTATACAGAAATGAGGACTAGTGAAAAAATAATCTTGACTACATTTCACCTACAGCTAACCCCAAAAGAGACTGTACAATTCCTCTAGCCAGCTTTGCAGCAGAGTTTTTGCAATTTTACTGGTGTGAAAAAGCTCACAGGAAAAGAGCAAAGAGAAACCCAGAAATAATGATTAAAAAAAAACTTCTCACCAAATGCATCCGATGAAGTGAGCTGTAGCTCACGAAAGCTTATGCTCAAATAAATTTGTGAGTCCCTAAGGTGCCAGAAGTACTCCTTTTCTTTTTTCTCCCCACTGTAGTGAAATAACCCACATCGCTACTTTTTTTTTAATCTGCTGCATATTCTTTATGTGATGGAAGAGTTTTATTGAAAAATATACCTCAAACATAAATAGCAGTACTTGTGGCACCTTAGAGACTAACAAATTTATTAGAGCATAAGCTTTCGTGAGCTACAGCTCACTTCATCGGATGCTACTCTGAAACCTGTCATAAACAGAAGTGTCACTTATGAGGTTTTGTCAACAGTTAGCATGGCCTCGCAGGACACCCTTGATGGAGAACGTTTCTTCAAAGGGCAGGGGAGGTCGAACGATGCGTTTTTCACTTGTTTGAAATGTCACTTCAGTTAGTAAATTTGGAATTGAACTTTTACATTTACAGGAGGAACTCTTGACACAGAGATTGTCTATGTGGGGAAATTTACCAGGAAAACTATGCCGCTATAATTAGCAGTATAGTTATACCGGTGTAACTTCCCATGTGGACACTGTTACTCAGGAATAAAAATGCCTTTTTCTGGTTTAGCTTATGTTGCTTTGACATACTGGTATGTATATTTCAGTAAATTTCCCTATATATACAGACCTTTAGTGTGTAGTGGCCACTACTCGCCAGCAATTACCATACATTGGTGTCTAGGGGTAGTTAACAGTAAACATTGATATTTTTTTTTCCAGTGGCCTCTACTATTGTTGTTTTTCCCTAATTCTGTGTAAGTGTATAATATACAAATATGCTTGTTGACTCCTTAAATGTCTGGGTATGTCTTTAATCTAGAGCAAATACATTTTTAGAGATTCCAGCATGCTATCCAGAGTAGGCAGATTTGAGTACTGTTCATTTCTGTCCTCAATATGACATTACTCATAATGCAGGCTAATCACCACAAAAACAGGAAGCTGCAAGAATGAAAAATATAAAAGGTGCCTATAACTTAAATAAATGTGTCCGATGTATTCTGTTCCCAAACCAGTTACTTGGAGGGTCTGTTTAAAAAAAAACAAAACAAAAAAACACACCTGAACAGTTCAGTGTAAGACTGTCAAAAGTAAAGTTTCATTCAGCTTCAGTTGCCTAATTCCAGTCACTAACTTCTTTTATGGCTAAATGCACAGAGACTGTGTATCATGTTAACAATCATGTCCTTTTCTTTGCTTTGAGCAGTTTTACTCTGGGCACCGATCTCCTCACATTCCATATAGGTTATTGCACCTGGTATGGACGCATGCAAGGCATTTAGCAGGGTACGAGCAACAGGATGCACACGAGTTCCTCATTGCTGCATTAGATGTGCTACACAGACACTGCAAAGGTAAGGCTTGTACTGGCACGTCAATGAAAAAGGAATAGTGAATCAAAAAAAGTTAGCGATCTCTTCTTAAGTGAGGTAAACGGTTTTCCAGCACAGTATTCTCCCTAGTTAGCAAGTTCCTTTTTTAAATGTGTTTTTCCCTTTCTCTCAGACATCTATCAGACTTTTCCTCCTGCCAAAATACCCACATTTAGAGAGAGAGAGAGAGTACATATTGCTTTGAGTCACGAGCTTGCCCTTTTCTTATTGGTTATGTGAGTCAGTATCTTGTAATTTAAATTGCCATCCAAATTCTATTTATACTTGAGGTATTTTAAATTCTTATTCAATGCATCAATAAGGTACTGACTGAACACACAAAAGGAGGCAAAGTAAGTGTCCAAGACTGTTTTGCTTAAATATTACAGTACTGTATTCATGATACACAACATCTTAACAGCACTAAGAATGAAAGACCAAATGGAACCCTTACCTCAAAATCCATTCAGTCTTGAGACCTTGTCTCTCAGCCTTAATAATAATATTATAAAGTAGCCAATTCTATTTACAGTAGAAGTGTTGATTAGCACATTTTTAAAGATGAACTAACAAGATTTTAAGAAAGGTTTAAGATACAAAATCTATGAATTGAAGAGAATATACTGAATATGTAACCTTGTTTGTCTGACCCACAGTTAGCTGAACTAGTTATTTGATGTGCATAAAGGGAATTGATACTCCATAAGTCTAAATTTATTGTCTTGTCACTCATTTTATTTAGATACATGAGGTGGTGGTGTACTTAAAACAATCTGCTGCTTTAAATGTTAGATGCTGTTATTTTTGAAGTTGTAGAGCACTGTAGGTGTACACAGTACTTTTACAAAACGCCTAAAAATGAGTTTTGAGGTTTACAAGAGGAGGACTATCAGAGGGAAGAATACCAGTGCTTGATGTCTGGCTTTTATCTTTGAAATACCCTTGTACATTATGGAATGCAAGTTTGAATATACTGGGTAATTACAGTGAATGTATTTGTTCAGATTAATAATAGACAAGATATCTTCCCAAAGAGAGGGGGTGGGTGTCTGTGTATGTAAGTAATAGATTCTATCTGGACTTTGGCCTCTTGTTTTCTGCTGATCCTGAAGAAGCAGTCTGTAAACTTGAACATTTTTCTTTTCTTTTGAACTTTTTAAAGTCTCTGAATCATTGATTTTACAAATCTTGACTCTTCATCCGTTAGCTACGAGCCCCTTCATATTTCTTGGGCTTTTATTAACAAGTCTAAGTGAGAATAGTAACTTTCTTCCTGAAACTGTAATGAGAGAGCTTGCAGCTGCCAGCAAAGGTTCCTATTCTCTTTTGAAGTTTAATATTAAAGTATCTGAAAATATTTTGTCAACTGAGAGTCAAATAGTAGCTTTAAGTAACATACCTATGTGATAAACCTTACAGAACTAACTCTAGAATGAGCCTTCCCCAAGATTCCACTGCCACTGCTAAAATCTCAAGGGTGTTATACACCACAGGCCTAGGAGAAAGTTTTCCCTTTCCAACCAAGCAGTGAAATATAGTGGCTGCATAGCTCTGTTAAAATGCTCAGTGGTAACAGAGAACATTCAAATTGTCATTAGGCTTCAGAGCTAATATTTCATTCAGATGCTTTTTCAAGCTGTCAGTAAGGTTCCAACTAAACTATATATTTTACCATGTTGTCCAATGCTAGCTGTAGGTCAGTGATCTGCAACAGTTACACCAAGGTTTGGTTACATCCATGCAGTTAGATCAAACTGTATTATAATACTGTAAAGGGTGAAGTGTAGATGCCAGGACCATGACCTCTATGCATTCAGAAGGGTTTTTAAAGCTCAATTTCTGAAGAAATGGAGGCAGCCGTAGGGGATGGTATAAGTTTGCAGACTGTCATTGCAAGGTAAACGGTACAATCAGATAGATAGTTATTGAACTGTTTGAGACCTGCACAAACCAGGAGGCTAGTATGGACACACTTTGAACTGTTTCAGGAGGAAATGGGTGGCTTAGCTATATAATGTGAAAACCTTCCTGGTTACATATATTTATGTACTCATAAAATACTGCTGCTAGTGAGAATGTGCATACTGTTGTTGCACTAATCAGATATTCCTTCTGTCCCAGTAGTGTACATTCAGATTAGATAGAGTTTTTGAGGCTTGCAGTTCCATAGCAATCTACATCTGATATCACAAACACTTCTTTGTTCAAGAGCCCCTGCACCTGGGCATCGCTCTGTCACTACTGACCATCAATTTGGAATCCCCGAAATTTCATGGTGCCTTTATGCTGAAAACTGCATAATTGCCCAGCTACTATAATGAGGAGTAGTGGAGCTATTTGGTGTAGATTAATCTTTTCTCTCTCCCCAGCTTCTTAAAGCACTGTCTGTTTCACCCTGAGAACAGAGGAAGGTTTGGATTATCTTATGTGCACAATCTGTTTTGAGCTTGAATAGTAAAACATAGGCCACCAATATTTAGTGAAAGTAAAAATTAAACTTTACAGCTCTGTTTCAGACGCAGTACACACCTAAGCAGCTAAAGGTTCATATCTAGGCCGGCCTGATGGTCTTCAGGAGAATAGTCTGTTAGCTGGTGTGGATTTGTTTGGGCCCCAAGCTGGAGAGAGCAGCACTGTTTTTGAGTTACTCCTTTTCTCTATGTCAAGTGGAAAGAGGAATCATGGAAGTGTGTAGTTAAGGTGGCTAAAAGCCATGTATTCTCAGGCCATGCAGGAGCCTGCCTGACCCCTGACACAAGTCAGAAAAACTCTGAAGCTGAAACACAGAATAATCATACACCAGTTCACTCCATCCATGCTCCTGATTCATCCCCCATGCCAGGGAGCAGGGCTGGTAGAGAGCCTTTCTGCCAACTCTACACTGGCCAGGAAGGGCCTCTAAGCAGGGGTATTCTCAGAGGTCTGTTTTTCCCCCATTTTAAACCTCCCTTTCTGCTGCTAGAATAGCATAAAAGTATCTTAGAGTAACTGAGAATCAGGCCCACTTGTTTAGCACCTGTGCCTTGTACACCATTCCTTTCCAACGGGCCAATCCGAAAAGCAGCGTTGACGTGTTGGAAAGGGAGCTAGATTGAGCTCTCACCAGCCGAAAGGATGGATTAGCAAAAGAGAGAGAGCCTCTGGGAAGACAAAACTGGTGAATTGTGGATTACTATTCTTCCCTTCCTCTTCTCCAAAATACATAGTGCTCTGTCCTTGAAAGCAGGTAATCCAATAGCTTCATGGTGGCACCCGACCCTTACCTGAACTTTGAATAGTGCATTGCTGTCTTCTGCCTCTGGTTTTAAAAAACCCTTATTTGGGCTCTTAAGCATTTTCAGCCAGATCATGCAGGTTGTTAAATGGCAATGTGCTTTGTATCTGCATCACTAGCCAGGGTAATTTTAATGGTTACGTTATTATGGCGGCGGCATATCTGGGCACTTGCAGATGCTGTAGCTGAGGGCTACTTCCACCACCTTGCTGATCGTCGAGATTCAGGCTTTGTTCTTTATTGGATCATACCATCTCAACAAGACAACGTGGATTTAAAGCTCAGACTGCCTTGGGCAGGCAGTGAGATCTTGCTCTATTTGCCTGAGGAATAAACTGGACATTAGACAGTCTATTGTCATATATCTTCAGAACATAAATTTAACCATGTATGACAAATTAATCTGCGGACTTTGAAGTCTTGATGTGAATGGAAGAAGGTACAGAAAATATGTAGAACAGTTACCTGATCTTTATTGCATACGTTTTTATACAGTTATGCAGTAGACCAGATGTAAAGGCATTGTTTACAACTTGTCCTCCCAGTATTTGATGTGGGATTCTCTGGGATTTGAAAATCTCTAACTTGTATTAGAGAAAAGTAAAACTGTATAATGCTGCCCTGCCTGAAAATTGTAAAATTAGCTTTTAGATGACATCAGTCTAACCTTAATGACCCCTTATTTGAAAGAAATCCACCTAAGAGCTCCCATCCTACAAGCTCCCCTGAAAAATGGAGCTGATGACATCTGAACATTTTTTGTTTCCACCTAGTATGTATTCCAGAAATGGTATAGCAGAATTTAGGATAATTTGTACCTATTTAAGCGGCAGAGAGTCCAGTAGCACCTTATAGACTAACTGACTTGCATCCGATGAAGTGGGTATTTACCCACGAAAGCTTATGCTACAATACGTCTGTTAGTCTGTAAGGTGCCAGAGGACTCTTTGCCGCTTTTACGGGTCCAGACTAACATGGCTACCTCTCTCATACGTGTACCTATTTAGTTTCTCTTTCTTCTTCAGGGCTTGGTTGCACTTGAAAGTTCATTCAGATTAAGGTAGGGTGTGAATTTCAAGCACAGTAGTTAGTCTGGAATAACTCCATGTGTGGATTTGCTAGTCCCAGGATAGGAGAGTCCCCTCGTGGAGTTATACTGGAACAGTAGAACGGTTATACTGGAATAGCTCCATATGTAGACCAGCCCTTATGTGCAAGACCACAGTTAAAAGTTGAAATTCAGGCCTGTGGAGGTCCCTGTTAAAGATGAAAACTCCCATTGACAGACTGACCTTTTTCTTGTTCCAAAGACATCCCCAACCAAGCAGCAAAGAGTAGCACAGGCACAAATTGGTAGCACCAGATGCATGCCTGAGTCACTAAAAAGAAGACATACTGAGTTGTACGATGGCATATAACAAACTGAGCAGATTGAACTATGAACAGAAGCTGGTAATCCATTACAGTAATTACATTTTCAAAATACAGTAGAATACTGCATACAAAAATTAAATTCAAATAACATTACTGTTTAGACGCTAGCTTTTACAGCCCAGTAATTTTAAAGGGCATTGTCAAAATTGACAGGTCTGATGTTGAGCCTAACATTATATAAATTTTCTCCTGATTCTGAAGAACCTGACAGCACCTACCCTTAACAAGGTTTGCCACATAGCTGAGAAGTTTGGATTCTATCTAAGTGACATACAGCAAATCCAGAATTCTGGGTTTGGGAATCAAGGGTGTGCACATTGCACTGTACTGTCACACATTCTGCCAGACTGCCCAGTTCTTGTGAGCAGGTAAGGGAGAGAAATCTGCAAAACTTCTAGTCTTCTAAGTTTCTTGTAAATTTCAGTATGTACTGCCCGCTTGTGAGAATGGAACTTTTCAGCAGAGGTATGGAACAACGTGTCCCCAAAGTTAAGCTGGTGGAATTAGTTTCTGATGTGTCCCTTTTTTAGTTAAAAATAAAAAAACTAAGGTTGTGAAACAAAGCATCGTGATACTTTTAAAGAAGTGCCAGACTCTGGAGAAATGAACATGCAAATGCTACTATAATGTTTGCTGTTGATTATTTTATGGCCTTTCTATAAACATATCTAGTATGCATATGAAGGAACATCTAATATACTTAAAGGAACTACTGCTTGTGAACTGTAGCCACTCTTTCAGTTTTCCAAATTAAAGAAATGATTACACTAGTAGAGTGATTATAGAATGTTTACATTTAATCTAAATCTATGCAGTTTAATATGCTGGGGCAGAGGGACTCCTTCTTTATGATTTAATCAGAGCAATTTGTGTATGCAAATATTCAAGCTATTGTGGGGTTTTGTTTTGTTTTTTAAATAAAAAAAAAACCTCTTACCTACTTTGACTGATTTCTTTTATAAGAAATTACTTTTGTACCTGGTGTGATTTGTTATGACTATTATATAAGCCTGTGAAAGTAGAATTTACCATATATGATAAATATGCTGAATACAACCTTAACTACAACAGCACAATCAGTTGCAGCTGCTAGATTTAAGTTGCATAGTATGCTTCCTCTCCCTGCCTCTTCTCAGTTCCTTTATATTTTTATTTTTATATATAATATATTAATATATATATATATATATATAATATGTAATACTGACAAATGTGAGGAGGTGAGGAGGTGGCAGTATTATTTTTTTTCCTTCTTTCCAACCAGATATCTTGGGAAATGATGTGAGTGGTCATGCCCTTCTGTTTAGCTGTGAACAAGCTTGCAGGATATTCTTTTGAGACCCCCTCATCACAGAGCCTAATTGACTTGTGTAATTGAAAAGGGACTATTCTTATTCTCCTGTGGGCAGAAATGGCTGTCTATTAAAGTATGCAGCAGGGACATTACCTGAGGGCCAATGAAAATCTGTAGAGCCTGTTTCTCTGCTTCAGCCCTCTCCAAAACAAGAAAAAGGGGGGGAAATAGATTTCAGATGGTGGGATTATAGTGACAGTAACTAGCTCTACAGTGTCTTTAAAGGGAATTGAAATGCAGATTTAAAAATGAAGATAAAATATCTTAAATCATTATTCAAATCCATATGTAGTTTTACAAATTATAAATGGTCTTTTATAAAGGTGAACAGCAAGGTTTTATATTTTTTAAGAATTCATTAGATTGACTTGAACTTTGAGCATAACTTAAACCTTTTAAAAATCCTGAAGGTTCTAGATTCAGGAGGATGTTAACTGAAATCTATATTTTGGAAATCCACATGTTGAAACTCTAATCATAAAATTCTCATGGTGGGGACTGGAGCCACTTTCAGCTGAGAGCAGTATGTTGTAAAACTAGACTGTAAATCTACTTGCAATGTATATAGTCTAACTTCTTTTAAAAAAAAAAAAAAGTTATTTACTTATGCCATTTGTTTCTCTTTCTTGCAAACAATTCCTGAGTATGTTTTAGTGACCAGAAGTACCTGTAATCAGTGGTGAGCTGGAGCCAGTTCGTACCGATTCGCACGAACCGGTGGTTAAATTTTGAAGCAGTTTTAGATCCAGTTGTTCACTGCTGAGGCTTTGATGGGCTCCGGCCGAGAAGTGATGTAATTCCTCCTCCGGCCGCCGGGGGCGCTGCGCTGTGCGCGCCATGTGGGCTGGCCCTGGGCACGAGCCCTGGTGCTGCTGCGGCTGCTCCCCTGGCCCTGGGTCCCCGGCTGCTCTGCTGGGCCTGGGCTGCGTCCTGCTGCTCGGGCTGCTCCGAGCCGCTCTCCCCGTGAGCACCCACCACCCTGCCCGCAGCCAGCCCCCGTCTCCAGCCACCCCTGCACCCCCTGCCCTCAACCACCCCCTGCACCCCCTGCCCGCAGCCACCCCCTGCCCGCAGCCAGCCCCCGTCTCCAGCCACCCCTGCACCCCCTGCCCTCAACCACCCCCTGCACCCCCTGCCCGCAGCCACCCCCCGTCTCCAGCCACCCCCTGCACCCCCTGCCCGCAGCCAGCCCCCATCTCCAGCCACCCCCTGCACCCCCTGCCCGCAGCCACCCCCTGGACCCCCTGCCCGCAGCCACCCCCTGCCCGCAGCCAGCCCCCGTCTCCAGCCACCCCCTGGACCCCCTGCCCGCAGCCACCCCCTGGACCCCCTGCCCGCAGGCAGCCCCCGTCTCCAGCCACCCCCTGCCCCCAGCCACCCCCTGGACCCCCTGCCCGCAGCCAGCCCCCGTCTCCAGCCACCCCCTGCACCCCCTGCCCACAGCCAGCCCCCGTCTCCAGCTACCCCCACAGCCAGCCCCCGTCTCCAGCCACCCCTGCACCCCCTGCCCGCAGCCAGCCCCCGTCTCCAGCCACCCCCGCACCCCCTGCCCCCAGCCACCCCCTGGACCCCCTGCCCGCAGCCAGCCCCCATCTCCAGCTATCCCCGCAGCCAGCCCCCATCTCCAGCTATCCCCGCAGCCAGCCCCTGCACCCCCTGCCCGCAGCCAGCCCCCGTATCCAGCCACCCCCTGCCCGCAGCCAGCCCCCATCTCCAGCTGCCCCCAGCCACCCCCTGCACCCCCTGCCCGCAGCCAGCCCCCGTATCCAGCCACCCCCTGCCCGCAGCCAGCCCCCGTATCCAGCCACCCCTGCACCCCCTCCCCGCATCCTGCCCCCAACCACCCACACACCCCCTGCCTCCAGCCACCCCCTGCCGCACCCCCTGCCTCCAGCCAGCCCCTGCCGCACCCCCTGCCCTGTCTCCAGCCAGCCCCTGCCCCCAGCCACCCCCTGGTCCCCCTGCCTGCAGCCAGCCCCTGCCGCACCCCCTGCCCTGCCTCCAGCCCTTCCTGTCTCCAGCCAGCCCCTGCCACACCCCCTACCCTGTCTCCAGCCAGCCCCTGCCACACACCCCCCCCCCCCGTCTCCAGCCAACCCCTGCCGCAGCCTCCTGCAGCTCTGCCCAAAGCCAGCCAGCCCCTACCTCCAGTCAGCCCCTGCCCTGCCTCCAGCCAGCCCCAGACCCCCTTGCCTCTAGCCAACCCCGCACCCTTCTGTCTCCAGCCAGCTCCGCATCCCCCTGTCCTGCCTGCAGCCAGCCCCGCACCCCCTGTCTTCAGCTGGCCCCACATCCACTGTTGCCCTGCAGTTCCCAGGGCAGAACCCTGCACACCTGCTTCAATGAGGGGGGCAGGGAGCAGCGGGGACCCACACGTGCACAACCAGACAGCAAGTGTGAAAAATCAGGACGGGGGTGAGGGGTAATAGGAGCCTATATAAGAAAAAGACCCCAAAATCGGGATTGTCCCAATAAAATTGGGACATCTGGTCACCCTAGCACACCACCAGGGAGTGGCAGGAATCCACACATGTGAAATGGAGCGCATTTCTAGTTCAGGCCCATCTTTTTAAAAAAGAACTTTAGGTAGGGTTAATATACATGTCATAATTTTTGGTTCTTAAATCGTCACTCCCGGGAAAATACGGACGTATGATAACCCTGCTGGTACAAAAAATACATGCTGTGGCACATCCCTTAAACCACAACTTTTTATAGGGAACCGGTTGTTAAGTTTTTGGCAGCTCATCACTGCCTGTAAGGCAAGAAGCTGCAGAATCTCTGAGATCTTCTCCGAGCCATTTAGGATATAATTGACCTGAAAAACCCAGTGTGGCTAAGTAATTCTCACCTATTAGCCAGGATGGACAGGAATGGTGTTCTTAGCCTCTGTTTGCCAGAAGCTGGGAATGGGCGACGGGATGGCCACTTGATGATTCCCTGTTCTGTTCATTCCCTCTGGGGAACCTGGCACTGGCCACTGTCGGAAGACAGGATACTGGGCTAGATGAACCTTTGGTCTGACCCCAGTATGGCCGTTCTTATCTCATTTATTCTACATTAGCACAGGTTGGAACTTTTGTGAGTCAATCTATTTATATTTTCAATAATTTTCCACAATTTTGTTTTTTAAATCTGTTGCTATTAGATTATTGTAAACAGTCAAAGCCAAATTAAAGTACCTGAAATGTGGCTATAATTTTTTCTGCTTTTGTATGCTTTTAGTTTGCACTTTTGTCCTGATGACTGAAAATCCTTTTTTTTTTTTTAAGTAAAAAAGGAGCTGCTTTGAGCTTTTGAGTACTAGGCATCCTTAGTATTTTGTTTCCAAAACTCAAATGTAGTCTAAACCAATTTTTAGTGTTTGCATTTTTTTAACTGGATAGGTACAAGGAAACCTGACAAACCTAATTTTAGCTGTGCTAGCAGCCTCTGTTATAATAGGATTTTGAAAAAATTTTCAAAACATACTTTACGGAATAGTTACCAGCTATTGTGAACTGGTTCACCCATGTGTATGTGGTGTTTCAACAACAACAAACCCTACTGTAGATACAGGAGTAAGCACTTCGAAGACTTTGATTCATCCTCACAACAATCTTGTAAGTTAGAAAAGTAAATGTATTATCCTCATTTTAGTAATGGGGAAACTGAGGCACATAGGCTAAGAATTGCCCAAATCTGCAAAAAGAATGTGTATTTGTATCAGTGCAGAGATTTGTATTTTAGAGTTCTTGGTAATCAGACCGGCATTGTGATTGCTAGACCAAACCCTTATGAATGCTTAATTCAGTTAATCCCATTAGGATCCCAGTCATAAAGCGGACTGCTATGCCTCCGATACATACATTATTGGCAGCTGTGCTTAGAAAGTGGGTATGCACTTTCACCTACTGGAAAGCAGAGAAGCTTCAGGGTCTCCATGAATAAGCTTGAAGTAAACATGGCTTTACCTTATAGTAAATGCCCTCTGGGAAGCTAGACTCTTTCATTTTATTACTGATGAAAACTTCAGAACACAAGGACAGTGTTTATGATGAAAAGATATGGTATTGGCACCAGACTGAAGGTTAATGGAGCCTTAGCACAACTTTAGTCTTTTTTGCTCTGGCAAGCTGACTAAGGAAGAACTGTTAAAAATAGCCATTATCTTTATCTCTGCATAACCTGTCCTCTGAATTAATGTAAGAAAATAGCACAGACTTGTGTGCTATACCTGAGTGGAAATCACTGCTTCTATGGCATTCCGTTTATTCAACTGCATATGCCATTCAGTGGCCCTGTTAGTGGGGTTTAAATAGTCATTTTCATTAACCACTTTGGCAGCGCCTTTTAGCTTTGGAACCTACCCTCGTACGTGACAGAGCGAAGCAGATCTCTCTACAAAGCAAGAGTGGGCTATCTCAGAGTAGAACTGAGATTGGCTGGCTGTTCACATTACCTTAAAGCCTCATCTCTACTGAAACACTCAGTTGCATTTAAACTTTTTGCCACAATATTTTATACTCAACCAGAGGCACTTTCTTGATCCCTTGTTTTCTTAAATATCCAGTGAATACAAGATTCCAAACTGCCCATATGAACTGATGGGGCACATGTAAGAATGTATTACAAAGATTTCATTTGCCTTTCTGCAGGTGACGATAATGGGAAGAAGGCCAACAATCCCAACCACTGTAACTGCATCATAGACCAAATCTTCACAGGCGGACTGCAGTCTGATGTTACTTGTCAAGTCTGCCAGTAAGTGTAATTTGGTTAATTCTGCACTCAGATGGGATTCAGAGTAGCAGCCGTGTTAGTCTGTATCCACAAAAAGAAGAGAAGTACTTATGGCACCCTAGAGACTAACAAATTTATTAGAGCATAAGCTTTCGTGGGCTACAGCCCACTGCATCGGATGCATAGAATGGAACATATAATAAGATGATATATACGTACATACATACAGAGAAGGTGGAAGTTGCCATACAAACTATAAGAGGCTAATTAATTAAGATAAGCTATTATCAGCAGGAGAGAAAAAAACTTTTGTAGTGATAATCAAGATGGCCTTTTTGACAGTTGACAAGATGTGAGGATACTTAACATGGGGAAATAGATTCAATATGTGTAATGACCCAGCCACTCCCAGTCTCTATTCAAACCCAAGTTAATGGTATCTAGTTTGCATATTAATTCAAGCTCAGCGGTTTCTCGTTGGAGTCTGTTTTTGAAGCTTTTCTGTTGCAGAATTGCCACCCTTAAGTCTTTTACTGAGTCGCCAGAGAGGCTGAAGTGTTCTCCTATCAGTTTTTGAAGGTTAGGATTCCTGATGTCAGATTTGTGTCCATTTATTCTTTTGCGTAGAGACTGTCTGGTTTGGCCAATGTACATGGCAGAAGGGCATTGCTGGCACATGATGGCATATATCACATTGGTAGATGTGCAGGTGAATGAGCCCCTGATGGTGTGGCAAATGTGATTAGGTCCTATGATGGTGTCACTTGAATAAATATGTGGATAGAGTTGGCATCGGGCTTTGTTGCAAGGATAGGTTCATGGGTTAGTGTTTTTGTTGCATGGTGTGTGGTTGCTGGTGATTATTTGCTTCAGGTTGGGGGGCTGTCTGTAAGCGAGGACTCATCTGTCTCCCAAGATCTGTGAGAGTGAAGAATCATTTTTCAGGATAGGTTGTAGATCTCTGATACACTGGAGAGGTTTTAGTTGGGATGGGACTGATCCACCAGTGCAGTGTCATACTGAGTCTTTTTTCTTGCACCATATGTTTTAACTACAGCATCACCTAAATGCAAGCAATTAGAATGCAAGTGTCATAGATCAAGATGTACTGAAAAACCTGCTTGGAAAAATACCACAAGTTTATGGGATTTTGCATTTTAGGTTAGTTTGATTGGCCTACCAAAATTTGGTTAATTTCAAAATTCATAATAAGAAAACTTTCAAGGCAAATTTTCTTTTGATAGGGAATATGCAGGTGCACCAGATTTGAAGTAAGAGAACTCTTTTATATGCAGCCACGTTAACATTTTTCTTCAATTCTGAGCTTTAGGTTTTGGTGGCAAAGGTTTCTAGAGGTCTGGCTTTAAGTAAATTTAAATAAGAGAAAATAAAGGTTTGCTAGAGTCAGGAGAAGAATCCTTTCTGTTCTATGTTATCAGGCAAGGTGGCTTACTTTAAGCCATTTGACATCAACTGGGGAGTTGGAACTCCACTACATATTTTTTGGTCTTATCTTGCATTCCCCAAACTATCTACACTGTCTTGCAGATGGACTTTTGTACTCTGCTCATTTTAATCTGTTGTTGTACTCAGTTTTCAGGACTGACCTACAGAGATCTCACTGTAGAATGATGGAGCATCATGGAAAAAAGTGTGAAATGTTAGTCTTTGTCTTTTGGACCCACAGAGTCCGTATGTGACAATGGTTGCCTGGGTGTGGTATCGTCACAGCTGATATCTACTAAGAATAACATATTATGTCAGAATTTTTAAGAAAATTAACAAGGAAAGATGGGAGTTAAAGAAAAAAGGCTCAATGCATAAAAATAAATTTGTCAGATTGAAATTAGTATCCATAAATGTTGCATGTTTCTTCTTTTGATCATTTTAAATATTTTGCACTAGTGAAGCTGAATCAAAGTGGGAAGATGTAAACTTAGATTTTTAGTCCAAAAGAGGTGGTATTTAGAGGAAGGAGGAGGCCAGAAGAGCAGATAAAGAGCACAGGTGGAACATTCTTTCATAAACAAAAAAAGTTAGTATTTGGAAGCAAGAATCATGCACAAATCTGAATGGTAGAAGGAACGGTTCAAGGGAATGGAGGTTAAAGCTTTCTGAGCGACGTCTCCAATCACCTCTAGCCAGTGGGTTTCTCTTCAGCTGTCTTGTAGAGAAACGTGAGCAGGAATATAATGTACTTTCTGATTCAGGTATTCTCTAAGATCTCAATTTCCAAGTGCCATGGCAGATTGTAGAGTGAACTCTGAAGTTCCAACTAGCACACCATTGCATATCGAGAGTATTTCTGTTCTCTTTTTTTGTCTGAACACAGTGCAACAGTCTAAATAGAAACACCATAGCACTTTCATCCCAGGATGCAGGCTAGATTCTGCATCTCAGAGCAACCCAACCATTTGGCTTTAAATCACTGAACTCCGTTAAGCTGTAGACTGTAGCAAATTTATATCCTGCATTCAAAACATGCAATAAATTTCCTAAAATCTGTGGTTTTTCTTTGTGTTTTTTAAATAAATCTCCAGTAAAGGAATTGGCTGTGTAAATATAGTATTGAGCACAGCTTTTTTATCATACATACTTTATGTAGTCTGAGTGCCCTGTATAGATGAAGTAGAACTCGTTGCCTTTTCCAGTAAATGTCCAGTTTATACCATATAATAAATCATACATTTTGTACTGTTACTTTTAACTCCTTGTGTTAAATGCTAAACTCCTTTCTTTTTCCTAGTGGTGTTTCCACTACAATAGACCCGTTCTGGGACATCAGTTTGGATTTGCCAGGCTCCTCTACACCATTCTGGCCACTGAGCCCGGGGAGTGACGGCAGTGTGGTGAATGGGGAAAGCCATGTATCGGGCACCACCACACTCACAGACTGCTTGCGAAGGTACAACATATGGCAAACAGAATGTAGATAGGGGAAATAATCTTGCTCCCTTCTGCTGTCCACAAATAAGAAATAATGGCATCTAGTAAAGCAAACTAACAAGATTTTACCACAGCAGTATTCCTCAGCCATCTTGTAGTACATAACATGCACTTAAATTTGTTGTGGCTGGTTTTGTTTTTTTTTTTTGTTTGATTTTGGTCACATTTTGTTAGAGATTAAATCTCGTTATCTATTGGTTGTATTCTATGAGAAATTAGTTTGGCTCTCAATCCAGCATCCAGGGCTATGTATGCATATCACAAAAACCTCCGACACAGTTGGTACTCAATGTCCTCCTCCTTGGTGCTGTCTGCAGAGAAGCCATGGGTTGAATGGGCCATGGAGAATTATCTTCCCACTCACCTTTAGAGATGGGCTCTCCAGGCCTGGCTGAGGCGCAGTGTGAGAGAGCCTGCGTTACTAATGCTTGTTATGTGAATAGAGGACTTCAGTCTCAAGAGCTGTCAGTGCAGCACTTCTTGCAGGTACTAACCTCGCTCGTAATAAGTGAAAAGAAATTAAATAAGAAAATATAAAGTTGTCCTTCAGCCAGACTGTTATGATTGGCCTTGCATGGTATTGGAATAGTTACTAATCTTGCCTGCTCTGTGCTGTAATACTATGATATGGTTGAGTGAAGGTTAAGGATGACACCTTAATTCAGAATCTCTTGACTTTGTTGGCTCAAGTTATAAAAAACTGCTACTATTAAGGGTGGGTTACTGTTTTAACATGCAGTAGAAATATATTTTTTAAACTGTCCCATTGACCTGACAAGACAATAGTTACAGCATACTCTTTAATTCATAACTATTATGACAGTTGTTTAAAAACAAAACAGACCTACTGACTTAAACCATTTTGTACAGGGGGAAATGATGCATCTGGAATAGAACTACATTTGTGCTCTGGTTCAGCCTTCTGAGGCTTAAAACTGCTGGACAAGCACCTAAACAAAGCTTCACAGCAGTTAGTTGTACATTTAATTTTCATATAGAGCATAATGTACTTGAATGTGTCAGGTCTGTCATAGTCTAAAATGTCCAATTACAGTTTAATATGTATTATTTAATAACTTTAAACCCAACATAATGACAGGTTTCAGAGTAGCAGCCGTGTTAGAATAAATTTGTTAGTCTCTAAGGTGCCACAAGTAGTCCTGTTCTTTAAACCCAACATTAGTAGAGAGACTGGAAAATGCATACGGCTTTTGTACATTTAAATTTAGAAGAAAAACTAGAAGTCAGTCCTCGTAGTCTTTTTTTACAGAATATTTAATATCAGGATTCCCAGAGCCTGAACTTTTTTTGTTTTAATGTGTTTCTATGAGTGTCTATGCAGTGGCTGAGTGTTTACTTCAAGAACTGTCCCATCCTCTAACAGTTTCCTGCACCCAATTAAGTGGTTCTAAATCACTCCTTTCCACCCGATTTTAGTAACAGGCTGGAAGTTCTTAAAACTTAGATTTTGAAAGCAAATCTTTAGTTGTCAATGATTTGGCCTTGAACAGAACTCTGGATCCAAACCTTTCTCTCTCCCTCTAGAGCTCTGACCCCAGCCTGAGAGCTGGAAGAGCATCCTGGGAACTGGCATGTAACTGAGCACAGCAAGCATATGGCTTTGCTTCAGAATTCCCATGTCCACGTTTTTAGTTTTGAAAACAAAAGGTCTGCACAAGCTATCTCAAAATGAGCTATTCTGTTGTGGTGGATGACTCAATATTTGTTCTCCTTTCTCCGCCACTGATGCACTTCAGGGCAGCTTGCCCAAGTGGAAGCAAATGTAAATGTCCAAGTTGGAAATCTGAAACAGGGCTCTCCTATACTGGTAGCTTTTTAAATTCTAATTTATCTTGCAAAAAGAAAAAAAAGAAAAAGCATATTTCCTTAGCAACTGCTCTCTGGGTATAATTATCTCAGCACAGGACTTGTACTTACTTTGTATAATAGAACACTAACTAATGATTCTGCTCTGTGCCCAATTTCCTAATCTTTCTAGAACACATTATAAATATGCACTTTGCAAAATTGTGCATGGTTTTCAGTGGGTTTTACACTTTAAGAAATATGTGGAGAAAGGGGCAGCAGGTCACCTCTGGCTTTCCTGAGAGAAGATGTAAGTTTATCTCGCATGCTACTAAGTGGTTACAAGTGAAATGAAAACTGTTTTCAAGATGCATTGAAAATAATTTGCCTGCATTATGCATCCTTCCACTTCTTAATATTTTTTCAGGTTTACAAGGCCAGAACATCTAGGAAGCAGTGCCAAAATCAAATGTAGTGGTTGCCATAGCTACCAGGAATCTACCAAACAACTCACTATGAAGAAATTACCCATTGTGGCCTGTTTTCATCTCAAAGTAAGTTCACAAAGGATAGGTGGTTGAAAGAATATAGATTCAGCTCTCGGGCGATGAGTTGGTTTCTGTAGATCTCTCTGCTATCTCTAATGTCACTATAATTTAATTTATTGTGACATAAACTAACTTAAAGGACAGCTGGCTTTTCCAGTTAGATTTTAGTTTAAGGACATTATGATTGTATGTATAATGCAGCCTGGCCCATATGTCTCTGGGTGCCTATCAAAATAGAACTTTTTTCAAAAATACGAAAAAATACTAAAAATTTCTGAACCAAACAAAAACAAATCCCTAGTGGCACTTATTTCTCCTGTACAATAGAGCTACTTGCCACAAGCCACATAGAATGAGAGAGAAAATAAAAATACTGTGTGCTTCAACTGGAAGGATGCCACAGATGTACTCTGTGTTTTGAAGGGAAAGCATTCCAAAGTTACAGGGCCACAATGGAGAAGCTTCCTACATCCCAACCATTTGTCTCAAGATCATACTGTGGTGGCTTTTAGCACTTCCAACTCACCATTGATGGCAGATGCTGTGATGGAAGACCGTGTAATAGGTGGTCACTCAGCCCAGTCCTGTACTGTTTGTCTTTAACTGCAAGTAATATGACCACGCCCTACTGGAAAGCCAGTACAGTTGCAGCCAATGCAGAGCATGGGTGTCTTTCTTATTTATTTTCCTTAGCAAAGAGGAAAGAGTGCCCAGAAGGTGAGACTGCTTCAGGGGCAAGGCAGTGTGAGCAACAATATAAAAGAGGTTTTAGTACAATTTAGCATTTGTGTAGCCGTGGTGATTGAAGGTTTTGAAAATAAGTGATCTTGGTAACTCATCTTTTTATCCTCTCTGGTAAAAGTTAAGATGTAACATTTCATGCATCAAAGCACTATACCAATATCTCTCAATTCCAAAAGTTGTTGTGATGATAAATTGTAAGGTATTTTAATATGGCTTAACTAATATCAAAATTCATCATAAAGGACATATGTTCTGTCAGTGTTAATAATGCAATTAGAAAGATGAACAGAGAATCAAAAGGATACAAGTCAGGAGTTTTTGACGTCCTATTCTGTTGCTAGGGAATTGTTATGGCATTGTAAAGGGAGAATAATTAGCTAGGAGTGTAAATAGGACAGCAGTACTGAGAAATGGGGAAAGGGGCCTTCTTTAAATAGAAACTCATTCATCTCATTCTGCTATTTTTCCTTTCTCCACTTCTGTAGAAAGGATGATGAAAATATGACGTGTATCACAAATTCATCTCTCCCTTTAGGAGAAAGGAGACAGATTATTTTTTTTAATTTTACCTTCCATTTGTTCCTTATTTTGATTTAGTATTCATGTACACGGACAACTGGCATAACCGTGCCAGTCACTTTAGATGATTTCTTGCCTTGTTGATGTTGGTAGATTAAATACACCAGTCAGGTGGCAGAATGCTTAAAGGCATATCTGTCTCCTGTAGCATTTGTCTATCACCAGTTTTGTGGCAGATGTAAGCTCTTTGGAACAGGGACTGTCACTTGCTGTATGTTTGTATAGTGCTTATCACGTTGGACCTTACTGTTTGAGTCCGCAGTATAAGCATTTATCTTAATATAAATGGGGATAAGTTTATCTCCCTAGATAATCAGTCACCATTCTAAACAGTATGCTTTGATTTCCCTCTTCTCCCACTCCCTCATGAATTAAGATTTCCTAGGGAAAATTTGTTAGCATTTGTATATACTGATCTAACTGGTACCTGAAAGCTACCAGAAAAATACCTAATTCATTCACATCCTCTTGTGGCTGTGTGACAATCTCCCTACTTCCCTTTCATCTCACTTTGCCCAAAGTGTAAGACATGTACTAGGAAAGGAAATCAGAGTTTCTTCTCTAAAAGAAACTTCCACTTTCTATCTTCAGCGGTTTGAACACTCAGCCAAACTGAGGCGAAAGATCACTACATATGTCTCTTTTCCGCTGGAGTTGGACATGACACCATTTATGGCTTCCAGGTATGTACAGTGTTAAAAATCCTGCAGAGGTTAGGTTAGTCTGGATACCAATCTTGCACATGCATGTTGTGAAGATGGAATATCCTTTGAGACCAGGCTGTGACACAGTGTATATATAGCCGTGTATATACAGATATACCCATGTAAATATGTCCATGAAAGGGTTTGCACTTGGTTTAACTAAATCTATTTCAAAATCGATTTTAGTAAAACCAATTCAGGTCTTGTGTTTTAAACAAGGTTCTATTTAAAACTTAGGTTTTTGTTAACATCTGTTTAACTTCAAAGGTAGATAATTAACAAAGATGTCCTTTCTTCAAAATGCTAGAGATCCCACATTCTGTCCTTTCAGTCAAGTACGTTCCTCAGCGCAATCAGGGAGGATCCGATTTAACATTCCTAATATTTTAATGTTAAAAAACGTGCAAAAATCTTCCTTCCTCTTTTTTTATGTAAAGCCCTCTTCAGCCACTCCTGAGATGACAAAGTCAAAAAAGTTCAAGCCCAATTAAAATACTTTCAACTAGGGTTGTGTATGCTTTTAGCAATTTAGCTAGTAAGCTTCTCCAGACGTAGTAAGACTAATTTTTTTTTAATTCAGATCTCAGTCACAAAAACAAAACCCTTGTGTAAAAATCCTTCCATAAAAGTTCAGTTAGTGACCTGAGACAATAAATTCTTATCAAGTATTATATTTAAGTATCAATTCTAATTAAATTATTACTACATAAATCACATCTTAACCGACACCGAAAGCACAAAAATAACACATCTCTTAAATTCAGGATCCATATTGATAGAGTTTTAATAACAATTTCAAAATTATTTACTACAGACAAACGTAGTTATTTCTGCCAAGAAAGAGGGACAGTTCCAAGCCTCCACTAAATTGCCTGTGTGATATCAGAGAAGGTTAGTTTATATCAATACATTCCAGAGTATTTGAGGCTTTCCTGCTATTCTCTGGTGAGTCCTCTGTGGATAAAATAGCTGGGTGCTGATGAAAGGTTTCAGGTATGAAGGAATATAGCCACTATGACATCAGGATAATTATTTTTCTGTAGCAGGGGGCTCCGTAATCAGAATTTTATCGACCTGTGAAACCAGGAAGGTAATCCTATTGCTGTAATCAAAAACACAGAATAAACTCACAAGTCAAGAGAAGGGCGATTGATCCATAGGAGTTTAAGAGGTTAATGTAATTTATATTTTGTTCAGGGTTAAGAGCCAAATTAATCTCTCCTTAATCTGTTTTTAAGATTTGGGGATGGGAAGTTGTGACTTAAGCATGTGCGTGTTTGCAGGATTGCGGCCTTAGTTAGGAGGAGAAATCAACTTCCTAGACAGCATCGCAGTGAGCACAAATATAGTATCTGTAACACCTTAGTCAGCAATCCTCTTCAGCCACTAAGCACCATTGCACTTGCCCCTGGAGGTAGCATGCAGGTTCTCTGTGCCATGTGTGACCCACTACCTCCCTTTGGGAAACCACTGCTTTTAAGTGACTGGATTCTTGTGTGTTTTTATTGCAGCAAAGAGAGCAGAATGAATGGGCAGTACCAGCAGCCAACGGATAGTCTAAACAATGATAATAAGTAAGTGGTGCCTTCCAGTACTCTCCTATTGTGAAAGGTGGCTGACTTTTGCAAGGTGAAGTAGAATCTGGTCTCTGTCCTACAGTGTTAAAGCATTGCTATGTTTTACAGAACAGCAAGTCTGCTCTTTGGCAAAATAAAGATCATATTGCGTGTTTACTTAGCCATTCATAACTTTTAGCAACTAAGCTATTGCCTTGCTAGTGTTATCGCCAGCAATAATATAGGGAAGGAATTTAAAAGTCATTGGGATAGGATGAAAGGGAAGGCTTTTTCTTTAAACACTCCTGCATTTATTGCAACTGAGTGTTGGAACTCTCATTACGGAGGAAGTTCCAGAGGACTGGAAATAAACAAATGTTGTGCTAATTTTAAAAAAGATAAATGGGACAACCTGAGTAGTTATAGTCCTGTCAACCTAACATCAATCCCAGGCAAAAAAAATGGAATGGCTGATACAGGACTAGGTTAATAAAGAATTTAAGGAAAGTAATGTAATTTAATGCCAATTAACACAGGTTTATAGACAATAGGTATTATCAGACTTACGTGTTGATTTTTATTGATGATGAGATTAAAAGTTTGGTTGATAAAAATAATATTGATGATCTAATATACTTAGACTTCTTTAAGTCATGTGACTTGGTACCACATGCATTTTGATTAAGAAACTAGAACAATACATAGTCAACATAGCACACATTAAATGGATCAAAAACTGGCTATCTGTTGATTGTAAATGGGGAATCATTCAGCTGATGTCTTTCTAGTGGGGTCCTGCGGGGATTAATTCCTGGCAGTGCATTATTTAGCATTTTTATCAGTGACTTGGAAGGAATCATAAAGTCCTCACTGATAAAGTTTGCAGATGACACAAAGATGGGGAAAGTGGTAAATAATAGAGGATAGGCCACTAATACAGTGACATGGATTGTTTGGTAAGCTGTGTGCAAATCAACAGTGTGTTTTTCATATGGCTAAATATAAACATGTATATTTAGGAATAAAGAATGTAAGCCATACTTACACAATGGAGGGCTCTATCCTGGGAAGCAATGACTTTGAAAAAGACTTGGGGAGTCTTGGTGGGTAAACAGCTGAACATGAGCACCCAGTGCAATGTTGTGGCCAAAAGGGCTAATACGATCCTTGGATTTATAACTGGGAAATATTGAGTAGGACTGAGATTATATAACCTCTGTATTTGGCACTAGTGCCGACTGCTGCTGGAATACTGTCCAGCTCTGGTGTCCACAATTCAAGAAAGAGAAGAACCACAAGAATGATTGAAAGGATTAGAAAATGTGCCTTCTTGTGATAGACTCAAGGAGCTCAGTCTGTTCAGTTTAACAACGAGAAGGTTAAGCAATGGCTTGATCGTAGTCTGTAAATACTTCATGGGGAACAGAAATTCGATAATAGGGAACTCTTCAATCTAGCAGAGAAAGATATAACAAGATCTAGTGGCAAGAAGGTGAAGCTAAATAAATTCAGATCAGAAATAAGGCACACATTTTGAACAGCCAGGGTAATTAATTATTGGAACAATTTACCAGGGGCTGTACTGGATTCTCCATCATTAGACATTTTTAACTCAAAAGTTTAATATTTTTCAAAAAGATCTGCTCTAGAGCAAACTGGAATTAAGTCAGGGAAGCCTGTGTTGTACAAGTCACACTAGGTGATGACAGAGATCCTTTCTGGCTTTATAATCCATGTATCTGTGAATTAATAATAATAATCTACCTATTTTAAAAGAAAAGTCTGTTAACTACTCAATTATGAGCAAAGCTTCGAACTGTAAAACTAACAGTTGCAGTAAAACAGGCAGTTAGAGGCAATATCAAGATGGTGGGGAGAAAAGTATGCCCCATCCCCAACCAGTGTTGAGTAATGGTGTTTTAATTACAATGTCTACATACGGCATCCATTCTTTATGCACATGTATAGATAATCACAAGCTTCTACTCCTCTAAAAAAGTTAAGTTTTTTCTTACTCATTTACTGTGTTTCTCCACCAGGTATTCCTTGTTTGCAGTAGTTAATCACCAAGGAACCTTGGAGAGTGGGCACTATACCAGCTTCATCCGGCAACATAAGGACCAGTGGTTCAAATGTGATGATGCCATCATCACCAAGGCTAGCATTAAGGATGTACTAGACAGTGAAGGGTAGGTTGTGAACAAAAAGGATATGGGGAGGAAAGAGTGGGAGCAGGTTTATCATTAATAAATGGCCCCCTCTGTGTGGGTGAACCTTTATTACTTTCAGTTATCAGATTTTCACCATATAGAACAATTTCTCTCCAGAGTGATCATTTATCAGTGCTTCAGAAAGCTGGTCTAACCTACTGGGGTTTTTTAGACTGGAGAAAAGGGACAAGGTAGCAGTGCATTGTGCTGCTGCGCAAGATAACTAGTTTCTTGTATGTCCACCCACCTTCTGGCTAATCCAGTTGGCTGCAGTAATATCTGCCTCATCACAGCCCTGCTAGCCACAGGGATGAATGTGTGATAGCTTATTACACATATTGCTTTCATTGTTAAATACATGTATTATGAATTCACATTGTAATAGGGTTTGGTGTAATCCCACTGGCCAACCATAACCATATGGACCACCTGCTTAAGCTTCATAAGGCACAATTCCATATTATACTAGACTTTCTCCTCTGAGGGCAGTTTATTCAACAGGCTGTATAACACAGTGGTTAGCTACATAGCCAAAAAGTACTACTGATATCCACTTCTGAGGGTTTGTTTCTGTTTCATTGATTTCTTTTGGGAAATGGAATTTGATGCATCTAGCTGTGCACACATATATAGCTAGGTTAACTGTGCGTTGTGTAAAAAAGTACTGCCTCTTGTTTTTATTAAGCCTGTTACCTGTTAATTTCATTGGATGACCCCTGGTTTTTGTATTGTGGGAAAGGGGAAATAACAGTTCTCTATTCACTTTTTCCACACCATTCGAGATTTTATAGACCTCTATCATATCCCCCCTTAATAATGATTTCAAATAGACAGTATCACTTCAATCATTTCCTTCAAACATGCACTGTGGATGCTACATAGAGCAGTATTTTTTCAAGGTTAACAGCTTTATCATTTGAGGAGTATCAGGAATTGGGTTCTGTTTCAAGAAAAAAATCACTTAAAATCCGTAATCGTCTCCATTCTGGCATTTCCAGCCATGGGTTTGGTGCTGGAAAGATCAAATCTGTTCTGCTCTAGTCTTTAATTATACCTGACATTTCCTTTGATTGCTGCAAGTGCAGGCAGTTGGTCTGGAATTTTTAATAGGTTTTCATATTTTCCTTTTCTGCTTCTCTGCCTTGCAATGTGCATCTCTTCTATAATATTTGACTTTTTAGTGTAAATTATTTTAATTCATTCATTTAACAAAAAGGTCAGTAGACCAGATTGATTTGTTTTCCTTCAGTAGGAAACAGGTAGCATTGCTCCTGGGGCTGGAGATTTGTGGAGGCAGTTACCCAGTCCAAGGAAAGAGGAGGTGGCTTGCATCACTCCAGTAGCATCTCCAGCTGATTAAGAAACAGCGTTGACTGACTGTGAAGGGAGTCCTGCCCATTTTTCCCTTGTTCAGATAATGATGGCTCTGACTGGACCTCCACCTGTAGAAGGAGAGGAAAGATTCAGGAAACCCTGTGGAATGGGGAAATGGAAGATGATGATCATTCCGTAGCACCTCTTAATATGGAGATATCAAAAGTGCTTTACAAGTATTTTAACTGGCCTTGCAGCAACCTTGCCAGTATGAAGTGGGCAAGGGATCACTTTGCTCCCCACTGAAATGCAGCTGCCTCCAGGATAGAGCTCAGCAGCTGTGCTGTAGTACACAGAAATGCTGCCCAGTAGTTTAAGACAAGAGGAGAAGAATTTTACCCAATTGAACCTGCCAAGAGGAGTATAAGTAGACATGTCAGATTTGGCTGGGACACAAGGGTTTCCACCCATGCTCTTGTTTAAAAAAATTAAAAAGTGGCATAAGATCTTTAATGACTGTAAGTGGTTGAGACCTTGCTTGTACATCTCATCCAAAAGGTGGCATCCTCAACCCAACAGCACCCCCTATGCTGCTGGGGCAATGGCTCCTGCTACCAAATCAGAGGGAGGGGCACATCTACAGAATCACCATCACCACTTTTTCCAGCATCTAGGTGTTATGTGGAGATCTCCCATCCAAATACTAACCTGGTCCAATCTTGTTTAGCTTTTAAGACTTGACACTAGGTTACAGAACAAACTGGTCAGGCTCCAGGACAGATAGGTAGCGAGCATATTGAGCTACTGATCAAATTCTGTATGCTGATTTTTTTCATGGTTATCCTATGAAATTAATACACTTCCCTGGAACTGTTCCAGCTTTCAAAATAAAATAGCGCTAATCGTCCTTGTTTTTATCCTGGCTGTATTGGTCATTGGGATTTAAAATCTGTAATGTGCAGCATAAGGTTAAAGTTGTGTTGTGTCTTCATTTTTGCAGATATTTGCTGTTCTATCACAAACAGTTCCTGGAATATGAGTAGCCTTATCCAGCAGTTTGTCAGATAAATGAAAGGAAGAAAATAAGCAAGCCTTCTGAAATGACACACAAACCTACCTGAAATGAAAAGACCCATTAAACAACAACTAGCACTGAGCTGTAACAGGACCTACTTGACACTGGCTCACAGCCTGGCGGAGTAAGAAATGAACAATGTCCAACGTGTATGCAGTCCCTCAAGGACAGAAAGGGGGGAAAAAAGAGGCTACAGTCAGTCATATAAGAGCGGAAATATAAAATGAGAGGAATGCTCTGGGTGGGGGAAATGGGAGCAGAGGAGTCCGGGCACTGGTACATCTCCTATGTTCCTCCGAAAAGTGTGTGGGAAGGCAAGGGGGTGTACCATCATCTCCATAAAGCATCTTCTCCATTGGTGCTTCAGCTCCAACTGACCAATCATATAACAGTTATTATTAAAAATCCAAGCCCATTTTTGATGCATATGGGTCTGAAAGCAGTAAAGTGGAGGAGGATGGGATGACACAACTAAAGGACTTTGCAAGTATCTTTTTATTTGTGAATTTTAGTTATTAAATAAATACAGTATGAAACTATTAGGCTCTTTTTTTCGACAAAAGTAAAAGAAATCCTGGATTGTGGAACTGAAGCTACAGTATTGAGACAGGTTTTCAAGCATGCCTGCTGCACAGATGGTAATCTGCCATCAGACTGCTCATCAAAGCATCTGCACAGATTCTTTTCTGTTTGAGCCCTTTGTTTTGTTTTGTTTTTCTATAAATAGCTATTTTCTTAATTTTTTTCCCTTTTATTCCCTTTTTTCACGAGAATGAAATTCATAAATGGAACCATCAGTAAAATGAATGAATTGGCGTGTTTATACTGTAAAAGTGGTCTTGGTTCTTTTTTTTTTAAATGTTGTCAATAAGTTTGATTTCTTAAAATCACCGGTTTTGTTTATTGGTTGTTTTGTTCTCTCCCCCAGTTCTGCCAAGTTCCCTCAGAGAGGTAGCATTTGGCAGAATGCTAGTATTGCAAATCTGCCATCTGCTAGGTATGGCTGCTGTGGGTCCAGTATGGAGGCGTAGATTTGCAGCTATTGAGCACTTCTGCAGTAACACTAGGCTTTAAAGTAAACAAAGCATTTTCCTGGTATGTGCTATGTTTTTATTGGTTCCTTCTCTCCTCCCACATTTATTAACTCCTTAAAGACTCCTCTCCCCTTTATGGAATCCCATCCTTATGTATGTCCTTAACTGGTGGTCCTAGCAGCTGGTGTGCAGGCTCACTTCTGTTTTGTCACAAATATGTTTCTGTTCCTCCTCTCCCCCCCCCCCCCCCCCGCCCCTTAAGAGCGGCCCATTTGCCTGTCTAGACACTGGCTGTAACTCTGTCTGTATGCTCTGTGTATTTTGCTTCCAGGAAGCAGGGCTGTAGATTGAATTTTAGTCCACGAGAAAAGGGTTTATTCACCTCTTAACCCCTCAGAATGCAGAGCTCAACAAGAAAAAAAATAGTTTTTTCGGCTGCTGCCGCTGCTTCCTCATGGAAAATTTGCAAATGTTAGTCTGTTGAAGGATTTAGCCATTGTATTTCTTTGTATAAGGGTCACACTGAAAAGGTCATTTTTTTTCTGCATACATACTAAAGCAATCCTGCTTTGATTGTAGTAGCAAATATTCTCCTTTCCGGGGGCTGGGTCAGGACTGTGGGCGAGGCAGACACACCTTGGCCACAAAGCTAAACATAGAATTTGAAAAGGTTAGACCAATCCTTATACCCTAGAGACAACTTGCAGGTGTCTGCCTGCTTAAGACAGACTTGGAGTGTGTTGATCTGTTTCATGGGAGACTTGGGGGAGCAGAATATGTAAAGCTGTTTCTGGAATGAGCACCTTGCTATTAGATGCACAGAGATAGAATAAGTTCGTGTTAAAGGATTTGGGCAGCTAGGTAGTACTATTCCTGCATAGTAAGTGTTTTTCTAGGGTTTCTTAACCTGTCTCCTCCAGTTCACAAACTCAGAATACTTCTAGCTTGATTCGGTAAAGATCATAATTGGCTACTGCAGGGTTTAAATTAATGATGATGATGTTGCAGGTGAGAGCCTGCTAGAGCAATACAGGTGACTGGCACACTGATTCTAAAGGAAGATCCCTCCCTGCCAGGGCTGTGTGGTGTTGTGTGGGCATTTGACAACGGCTTCCTGCTACCTTTTGATAATGCACTAAGCTTGTAGTGGAAGACAAGAATCAGCCTTTCACTGTTCCCCAGCCTGTGTTTATTGATGCAGTTCAAACCACCACCTTGCTATGTTACTGAAGAAGGGGCACCACCATGTGGCGTATAGGCATTATTGTACAATGAGTCAATTTGCTTTGTGATAGAGCTGTTAGACGTCAAACAAATAAATTCTATTTTTATTAGCCCACTGGAGCTTATTGTTTGCAGCCTAAGCATTTGGGTGACAAGGCCAGCCCTGCAAACCACCTGCTACCCTTTTTCTCTCTTGTACTGTGAAAGGACCATCCTTTGCATTACTGGATCTTCTCTGACTTTTTCATTGCTCTGTTTCTGCTCTTGAGCCTAGAATTTGAGGCATATTGAAAGCAGGTTTTTGCTGTAACATTGACCTCTATATCCTGTACTGAAAGACTTGTTGCTACTTCAGCACTGGTAAATCACAGTACTCAATCCTGGTTATTGAGGGAAGGGGGTATCATCTTTCTTCCTTTAGAAATGGAAGGCCTCCCACTGTTCTAAAAACCAGTGCTGCATCAGATGAATGCCCTTTTCTACGTACACACCAATAGGCCCTACCCTCGCTCATCACCTCTTTATAAATGACATGCAGATCACACTCTGTAGTTACATACATTGTAGAACTGGGAGATTACCTTCCCTCATTTCACCCCCACCACGTCTAATCCAGATGCCTCATAGAGGGGGCCTACATCACCTTCATCAGAGCTCCTGCTATATAAGAAAGTCTTACCATGCAATAAGATATTTACTGCTGATTTATAAGTTTACTGATCAAGTTATATCTACCTAACTTGTTGACAGACAGTAGCTAAAACCTGCCTGCTTGAACAACTAGTTATCCTGTTGTTTAAACACCTGACCTTAAACACTTTTTTTTTAAGCAGCTAATTTTTTCCTTTGCATTGCTTGTTCTGCTCTGATGAAGGATCAGAAGAAGTTACCAATGACTGAGACTGCTATTGGAGAGCCAGGTTCATAATAAAATGTGTAAGTGGTGTGTATAGTGCCCACAGTGTGCTTGGTTCTACACATGACAGAAAAATAATGCCCAGAGAATCTTACAGTGTAGCATGTTGGCCCTACCCCCCTCCCTGCCTCTAGACCAGGAGTTACTGGAGACAACCTGCTTCATTGTGGTGCCTAGTGGAAGCTTGTATTATAAATTGTGGAGTGTGAGAGGAACTGTTCGCATCCACTACCTCAATTCCTAGTAATAGAGGGAAATGTAACCAGTGTCTCAAAAGAGGAAGTACCTTCTGTCGTGTAGTCAGAGCTATGGGACCTGTCATTAGACGACGGCGGCGGCTGCAGCCTTGATGCAAAGTGTATTGATTTCTTTGCCTCCATTGCTTTAACATCTCTAATTGTTGTTGCCCTTTGGAGTGTGTGTAAATAATTCATCCTCTTGTTGTTTGTTTGACTGGCTTATCCCAAGCTACTTTTTTCTTTAGTGTATCCCTGCAAAGATTGTTTGTTAAACCCTATCAGAGAGTGAAGGCTTGTGTGATTACGTGGAGTGTTCCCCTCCCATTTGTTGTGGTCATGTTGGGAGGACTACTGCATGCTACTGTGAGCCACAGTTACTCTCCCCTCCTCTGTTGCAGTGAGTGCCAGAGAAGGGCTGTGCTTAGTGGACAGCACTGCCATTCTGGTTGCCTGGTAACCAGAGAGGAGGCCTGCCAGAGGGCAAGTGGACTCCGAATGAGTGAGTGTGAACGGTGTCCCGGCCTCCTCGTGAACCTCCTCCTGTGCTCACAAGAGTCAAGAGGCGTGTGCTGCCATTCTGACCGTGTTTGTAACCTTGCTTTATCTGAACTGTTAGTGAATGCTTCAGGCCCCTTGAGACAGGTACCTCAACTCAAACCATGTTGGTCGCAGCGGAGTGAGCTCTTTGATATTTGTCCCTTCCCACAGGACTCTGCCTCTCTTTTTAAACAATGAAGATATTTTCCTGGGAGTCGGGGGAGCGGGTGTGTGAGCTGTTTTTCTTAGGGTTGCCAACCCTTCAGGATTGTCCTGGAGTCTCCAGGCACTAAAGATTGTCATGTGATGAAACCTCCAGGAATATTTCCAACCAAAATTGGCAACCCTAGTTTGCCCCAAATCACTAGGATGCTCACCCATGCATTGGGAGGAGCTGCACTAGAGAACCCAGAGCAATTGAGCTAAACTGGAACGTCAGATCTTTACAACTTCATGTGCCACATCTTGGGAGTTTGGTAATGGGAGATTGAGCCTTTTATCTGAAGGTGGCCAATTCAGCCCAGCCCGGAGTGGTGGTAGCTGAAAGTTATTACCATCGAAGGCTGTGAAGCTTGTGTAAGACCAACCGAGTTTCTGTAATCTCAGCTGAGTTTCCAATGAACAAGTACCCACATCCTGACAACCATCATAGTTGGTGCTGACTGGGTGGGGAGATCAAGAAATAACGGTTATGGAGCTTGAGGCTTCCTCTCACTCCTAAGTGCAGTCTATCCATCGCATGCTTTGCGCCACACTGGCATAGCTGTATTGTACCTGTACAATGCTCTCTTGGTGAATACTGGGCTTCATTTTCCAGGGCTGTCAATGGAGTACTTTCACCAGCACTAAATTCATCCACAAACAAAATAGTGGTGCCGCATCACTGCAAATGATACTCATGTCACTCTAAGGTGCCACGGGTACTCCTTTTCTTTTTGCGAATACAGACTAACACGGCTGCTACTCTGAAACATGTCACTTCTGTTAGTTCAAATAGGACATTTAAAGTTCATAGTCCTGATTTCCCAGTGCTGCCAGCAAAAGCCCCGTCCTGTAAAGAAACTGGATAAAACTGCAGTTTTATCTTCCTGGTTTATAAAACATCACATGGTTTAGAAACACCAATAATGACCTTCGGGTCAGGCTTTTCCTGGCATCTACTGACGGGCTGATTTTGTATCAATTCTCTCCACTCCCCCAGCTAGTTATCAATTGTCAGGAAAAAGCCTTCTCCTTTAACCACAGTTATTTGGTGTAAAACCGCTTGGACCTTTAAATGGTCTTAGTGCTGGTTGTGATGCTTTCACCCCCTCCCTCTCCAGTGGATACAGTGAGCTTCTGCTAGTAGTGTTCAAGGAACTCTATCAAGAACAAATATTCTCCTTTCTAAAAGGACCTTGAGTTCCGAGCTGAGGGTGGGGAAACAAACTGTCCTCGCACTAAAATTCAGAGTGTATTAAGCATGGAACACTGGAAATTGCTTAATAAGATAGGAAATATCCTCCAATTATCTATTCTAAACCTCAGTGACAAAAGATCTAGTGCTCTGTATTGCATCTAGCACATAGTTACTGCAGTGCTGCAACTACTTTATGCCTGGAACAAGTGACTTGTATATATTCTTAACAGGTTATAAAATATTGTTAATTTGTTTCAACATTATGGTAAGCAGACTTTATGCCTAGGCTGGCAACATTTCAGCCTCCACTCGTGTTTGAGAAAGCAGGCAGGATAAAATGAGATTTTAAGTAAAAGTTTGGAAAGGTTTTTTTCTCTATGTAAATGCCATGCAATCTCAAAGATGTCCCAGTCACTACACTATAAAGAGAACATCCCTGGCCAATATAAGGGCCAAAAATACAACACACACTAATATTATAGAGAGAAAATTGCTACCTGGAGGAATCTCATGAAGAAGAGCTCTGTATAGCTCGAAAGCTTATCTCTGTCACCCAAAGAAGTTGGGCCACCTTGTCTCTTGAACCTCATAAAGCAGATTAAGACAGTGGACATTCATGACCAAATAGAAACAGTTAATTCAAACCAAACTGTGTGTAGTTACAGTACTCACCTTAAAACAATTTTTAATTGGTTTCTGTTGGGTCCTGAATTTTCTCCTCTTTGTGACTTAAGGTGCTATCGGACATGTCTATTCGCTGCTGGGTCGTTGAAATGGTAGCCCCCACAGAGACAAGAGCCCCATTCAGTAATGGAGTCACTCAAATGGGGAAGGTTTTCAAAATAATTTTTAGAAATGCATTGTATGTCAAAAAGAAAAGGAGTACTTGTGGCACCTTAGAGACTAACAAATTTATTAGAGCATAAGCTTTCGTGAGCTACAGCTGGTTAGTCTCTAAGGTGCCGCAAGTACTCCTTTTCTTTTTGCTAACTAACACTAACTAACTAACTAACTAAGACTAACACGGCTGCTACTCTGAAACCTGTTTGTATGTCAAAAGAAGTGATCTTTGGGTCTATTCTAACTAATCACTAGCGTTTTCCTTTAGTTGCTTAAAACTATGCATACAGTCTCATGACCAGTTGGATTTCTCAAATCTCCTTAGCTTTCTTTCCTTTTTTTTGTTTTCCTTCATTCTGTTGTGTTTTATGGTAGCGCTAAGAACCAGTCCAGGATGGGGTTTTAGTGTGCAGGCCCTGTACAAACAGAGTAGGAATGGTCACTGGTGGAGTCGAATGCTCAAGCAGAGTGAACAATGTGATGGCAGCAAATGGCATGTTGGTGCCACCATTTATCTGTATTTATTTTGGGGGGAGGGGTTAGGAGGGGATCAGCTGAAGGGGAAGGACTGTGAGGTGGATGGGGCAGGGGAGAAAAGAGTAGGAGGGGCAAGTATGAAGTGAAACTGAGGCGAAGAGGCTGGGGGTTAGAGCAAACAGCTGATCAGCAGAGGGCACAGAAAGTCCAGTCAAAACTCTACAAAACATTCTGAATTGCTAAAGGTCCCTGCTTTGGCTGCTTCTTCCCCTACCAGCCGGAGTCTCTGCCTGGCTCCTCTTAGCATTTTTGCCCCAAGGTCACATGGAGGGGGGGCACCACCTTGGTCTTCATTCCCCCAGAATGGGGGAGATTTGCAAAGTTCTGGGGGGGAGGGTGGACCTGCTGGGCCTGATTTTACCACAACCTCATCCGCAAGCGCAGCAGTCCCTACTTCTCCAGCTCCTCTTCCCGGCTGGAGTCTGGCTGGTTCCTCTGTAGGACCCCAGCAGCAGCTAAGAAAACCTGATTTCTTCAAGGCACGTGACTCTTCATCAAAGCAAAACTTCACATAGCTTAAAACTCATCATTAGTCAACGTGAGGGATTTTTTTTTTAAAGTATAGGGTCCCTGGCTTTTCAGAAGTGACTGATTTTAGGTATGTCTAAAATACACTTTTACAAAAGGGGTTAAAGCATTTTGGAGTCTCTGCCTCCCAGTTTTGCAAATCTGGTGATTTTAGTCAGAACTGGTTTTAGTGTCTGTCCTAGCTGCCACCCTTGCAGTGTCATGGACCAGTCATAGCCAGTCACCTCCCCACCCACCCGAGGGGCCCATTTTTAGGAGCTCAGAAATGCAAGGTGCAATCTGGCTCGCCCCACACTCCTTGCGGAACTTTCTCTGCTTCAAGGAATCTTTTGTATAAGCTGAAAAATTCCTATTGTCACCATAACACGTAGCCACTGATGACTTCTCAAGGAAGCAGGGGACTGCCAGGCAGCACAGCTAGTCCATCGCAAGGCTAGTATCATTTCATTTCCTCAGCCAGCAGTGGCTGCTACTGAAGCTTGGATCTGAGTTCAGTTTGTGGGGAGGGATAGCTCAGAGGTTTGAGCATTGGCCTGCTAAACCCAGGGTAGTGAGTTCAATCCTTGAGGGGGCCATTTAGGGATCTGGGGCAAAAATTGGGGCTTGGTCCTGCTTTGAGCAGGGGGTTGAACTAGATGACCTCCTGAGATCCCTTCTAACCCTGAGATTCTATGATTCATGGTAGGCAGCAGGAGGAGAATTAAGGCCAAATGTTATCTGTAACTAGAAGACAATGGTCCAAGACATTTTAAAACAATTTTTAAAATAGCTCTTTAAAATCCCTGTTTGTTTTAATCATTAGGAAAAGAATTTTGGGAGAAGGTGGGTTTCCTGGCTGAAACCCAGAAGGATGATTGAAAGAACGGGGCATGTTTAGAGAAGAGAAGGCTGAGGTAGGGGGCATGCTAACCTCTTCAGATATGTAAAAAATATTGTAGAGGACAGTAATCAATTATTCTCCACATCCACTGAGGATAGGACAAGAAGTAATCAGCTTAGTTTGCAGTCAGGAAGATTTAGGTTAGATATTAGGAAAAGCTTTCTAACTCTAAGGCTAGTTAAGCACTGGAATAAGTTACCAAGGGAGGTTGTAGGATCCCCACCATTGGAGACTTATAAGAACAGTTAGACAAATTCCTGACAGGGATGGCGTACATCTACTTGGTTCCTGCTTCAGGGGTGAGATGGAGCAGAGGACCTCTTGAGGTTCCTTCCAGTCCTACATTTCTGTGAATCTGAGAGTGAAGTGTCAAGATCCACAATATCTCTGGGGTTTATGAAATATGGGGATGAAGAACTTACTATTAGTGCTCCGGTGGATTAGGGCTAGCACTGACTAGCTGCAGTGGATCCAGTTTCTCTGCATCTCTTACCTCTATAAAATACGTCACTCACTGTTGCTTGAGAATTACTTGGTTTACAGGTGGAGTCCTCCAAAGAGGAGACTTGCACTCTGCAGTGCCGTGTCCCAGGTTGTGCATCAAACCCATTTACAAAGCCAGTAACAGCGATGCAGATGCCAGCATGAAAAGCCTGATTTAATTTTTAGTTCCACTGACGCTAGAGTCTTAGAAGAACCTGGAGAGGTCAGGTTAGAGGATGTGTGTGTGATGCTACATTGGAAAGGATGCAAGAGACTTTATGGTGAGTGCATAACAATCATGAGAATTTTATTTCCATAGTAGAGGAAAATAGTGACTGTCCACAGTCTGTTTCCATGGTGTGAAGGTAGCTTCTATCGTGACTGGCAGGCAAGGTACAGTTGTGTTTTACCAAAGATGGAGAGCAAGGATCAAATGCAAGCAGCTTTATTCTGACTGCAGGGAGTGTTACCTCTCTCCTTTATCACCGCATTGCTCAATGAGTTCATGTCATCGGTGTCTTCTCTTGTGATGGAGAGCATATGATTTTGAAATGGCCATCCTCAGGGGTGGGGATAGCCCCAGCACTTCCTGTGCTGGATATCCCAGCCTGTGAGGCTGTAGCCCTTGCTCCAGGATGATAGAAGGAGCTGTGACATGCTTTAGTCTCCTGCATGGCAGGCCCTTGTTCAGGGAAGCAGAAGCCACAGGTTTCCACAGGCTCTGGTAGTCTGCTCCCAGTGGATCCGCCTCCAATGCTCCCCGCTTCCACTAAGTGATCTGTAAAGACACAACCTGTATTAGAGCGAAGGTTCCCATGAGGCAGGTGCCACATTTTGTAGGAGGCTGGCTCATGTCTTCCTCCCTTTCCATGTGTGATCCTGGATGGAGAACCACCTCCTTTGTGACCACACAACATCCCTGTGACTACAGCATCTGCTGAGGTGGAAGAGCAGCATTAGGAAAAGGCCACGTACTGACTTCTTTAAATGAGATTTAACAGCTAGGAGCAAGGAGAGCCAGTGCCATGTGATGCTCTATAGAACACCAATGGATGGGAGAATTACAGGACTAATTTTAGGACTGGAGAGGACATCCATTCTTGCCCTGCCTGAGCCAAAGCCTGTTGCATGTATGTGTCCTGTTGCCTTTGAACAAACTGAGGGCTGTGTCGCTGCATAGCCCAGCACTTTGACTTTGTGTAGAGATGTAGAACTCAAGGAAAGCCAGCTCTTTGCTGAGGGGGCTAAATCAAGTAGTATAGTCTCCAAATACAGGTGGGTGGCAGTGGTGATGGGGGTTATTACAACACTACTATGAATGGAAATAACTTTGATACTTAAAAAAAAAAATAGTTGTACTGCCCTTTGATTGGCCATTCTCGCTGCTGAGTGTGCAGCTTGAAAACTGCAGCATTGTGAGAAACCGGACTAGATCCCAAAAGTGCAAATGACTGGCCTCTACGTCCACTGTCCAAATGGAGAGAAACACAAAAAACCACCCCACAGCTAAAAGAAGTCTAAAAATGAGACGGGTAGAGCATTCTGTTCTCGTCATCTAGGATCTTCTTAGGCCAAAGGGGGGTAATAGTTGTTGTTCTGAAAATACAATAAATCATTTCCAACCTGAGAGAGGCCCTTTAAAATCAATCCCCGGTGCCAGTGTCCTCAGACAAATGTTGATAGGAACAGTTTTTTAAGTTATATTTCTGCACTGAAAAGTGACTGTAAAAGTGATCCATTAGGTTGCATGTTTGTCTGATTTTCCATATTGACGAGATGGAAGGGAGAGACCATCAATCGTAGATTCTTCTCTGGCCCCCATCACTAGTGCATCTGAGGACCTCAGAGTCTTTTTAAGGAATGTATCCTCACAACACCCCTGTGAGGCAGGGCAGAGCTGTTATCACCATTGTACAGATGGGCAACTGAGGCACAGAGAGAACATGGCCCAGATTGTCTTAAGGCAGTGGTTTTCAAACGATGGGTCAGGACACCAAAGTGTGTCGTGACTCCATTTTAATGGGGTCGCCAGGGCTGGCCTAGACTTGCTGGGGCCTGGGCCCAAAGCTGAAGTCCAAGCCCTACATCCTGGGGCCAAAGCCTGAGGGCTTCAGTGCTGGGCAGTGGGACTCACGTTACAGGCCACCTGCCTGGGACTGAAGCCCTTGGGCTTCAACTTTGCACCCCCCCTCACACACACACCTGGGGAAGTGGGGCTCAGGCTTTCCTCCCTTTCCCTCTTCCGCCCCCCCCCCCCACCCAGGGAAGTGGGATTTGGGCTTTGGCCCCCCTGCCTGGGGCAGCAGGGCTCGAGTGGGCTCAGACTTCAGTCCCCCCTTCTGAGGTTGTGTAGTTCTGTTGTCAGAAGGGGGTCACGGTGCAATGAAGTTTGAGAACTCCTGATCTAAGATATTTAGACATCTAACTCGCATTGCAATCAGTCGGAGTTAGGGCCCAGATCTGTAAAGGTCAGCACTCACTGTCGCAACACCTAGCTGATTTAAGAGCCTAAATCTCATTTTAAAAAGGAATTTAGGCACTGAGAGGTCTAAATCCCATTGGCTGTTACTGACCACAACACCTAAATAGCTTTAAAAAATTCAGGGCCTAAGTGACTGGCCCAAGGTCACACAAGAAGTCTGTGGCATAGCAGGGAATGGAACTGGGTCTCCTGAGTCCCATGCTAGCATGGATCCTAAATTACCATCAATTTGGTACCAGAGGAGAACTGTTTTCAATTCTCTTTTCCTTTCCTTGCCCGCAGGGGTGGCTCTCCCTAGTCTTTTTCTTTCTCTCGTTCAGCTGCTTACTCCCCAGGACAGGGACTTGCGTGTCCTGTGTATCTCCGGGCCATCAGGAACCAAAATGGTGCTATTTTGCACAGAAGGTGTTTTTCAAAGCAAGGGCCCACTGCTCAGCCAAAGCTACATACAAGTCTTTAGGGCCTGAGACTGCAGCTGCCCTGGACCTGGATCTGCCTTTGAAGTCCCTAAGAATTCAGCCTGTAGAGTGGCTGGTCCAGCCAGCCCTTGATGAGCAAGTGGGAAGCCACTGTTAAATTAGCCCCAGTACAGCCAAATTGCTGCCCTGACCAAAAGCACACAGACCTGTGATCGTTATTAAAAGACAGTCAGTCCTGTTTCTTGATTGGCTGGCTGATTAATTAGAGACACTTATTCTTTACTACCCCTCCTCCCTGGAATTTCACCAGCTGCCTCCTAGCCCTTGCCAGCCTGAGGAGGGAGAGCCCAAGACTGCTAGTCAGTGGCTATACAGCTCTGCTCCTTTGAATGGCAATGCACAGCACAGCCTGGCAGTTGGGGTTCTAGTCCCACCTCTGCCATGGACTTAAAGTTCTCTGGATCTTGTTTCTCAAGCTGTAAAATGAACCCCAGATAAATGATATTTAATTAATTAATGTTCATGAAGTGCTTTGAGATCATCAGCTGCATGGTGCTTTAGAAGAGCAAAGCACTATATTAGCTTGATTATTCCCAGACAGCAGACTAAGCTTTAGGTGCCAATTTTTGCTTTCATGCCTGCTGTTGTACAATTTAAAATGTAGCTGCAAGCAGCGAGCTGCTGTGGAACGAAAGGATTGTGTAAGGATTCTATGGCAGCTGCAGGCCTGGGGAGTCTGAGACAGTGATGGGCTTGGCTCACATAGTTCAGCTGACAAGCATTTCTGGGGCAGCTGTCCAAGGGGTGCCACAAACCATCTTGTTCCCATTCTGAAGAGTCTTCTCTTTACCTGTGGTTGCACTTTGGTAGCTGAATGCTGGTGACGGGATCATGTTCTGTGCTAATGGTCTCTCTGATAAGCATTCAAAGGGCTCCAGAGAGTAGCTTGGATTAAACGCCCAAGATCTCAAAGCTTTTACCAAGGTGGGTACAGCAAGAACGGAGATGCAGAGAGTCTGCATCTTGGCTAAGATCATGCACCAAGCCAATGGCAGAACCAGGATTAGGCCTAGATCTCTATACAGACGTGGCCAGCAGAGCTGTAGTGTCTGAGCACCTCACAGCCATTAATAAATGTATCTGTATAACAGCCAGTCTGAGGTGGGTAAGTTTACAGGTAGGGCTCTAGAGCCCTGAGACTGGGACTTGCCTAAATTCACATAGGAACTCTGCGGCAGAGTCCTGAATTGAGAGACAGTCGGTCCATTACTTGAATCACACGACCATCTTCCCTGGGCTCTAGGCTCTTGGGTTCACGACTAATCCATTAGCCTGCTCTGCCAGTGAACATTCGTGAACGTAGTTCTGGGTGCAATTCTCTGGCCTGTGCTCAGCAGGTCAGACTAGATGATCAGAATGGTCCCTTCTGGCCTTCCCCTCTGTGAACAAAATCTTTTCAGAGGCTCATGAAGAGATGCACTTAGGGGATGGGTGAGAGAACTCAGCATTACGCTCTCAGAACTGACCCATGCCCAGAAACATTCTCTGCTCCTGAGAAGCGGCACACATCCTTCAGTGGCCTGCCTGGTTTGCAACTGTGTGATGTACTGAGATAGGCAAAAGAACTCAGGGCTGTGCCCTAGAAGGACAGTGCTCTTCCCTTGGTACCCTCCTGCTCCTTTCCTCTAGGGTACGTGACCAAGAGCTCACTCACTTCTTTCCTCCCTTTGGGGCAGGGGGTAGCAGCCAGAGAGCACCAGTTTGTCCTATAACCATTCCCCTGGCCTGTAGCAGGTGTGGAACACTATCCTCTTGCCAGCCAGAGAGACTGCGACAGCATGTTCTTTGCTGTCTGAATCTCCCAGCTCAGGTGTGGTAGTGGGTACTTCTAGCCATTCATGATCTCCCCCTTTGAGTCTTTGTCCCATAACCTCTCTTTTCTCCAGCAGCTGGTACTTACCTTTTGAAGAATCCTCTCTCTTGTGGCAGGTCCCAGGGGTGGGCTGGCAGGAGACCTCCGCTCCCCTCCTTTTGAAGTGGGTCCAGCCTACCAGCAAAGAGAAGATCACGGTGCAAAGGCAGAGCGCTAGCAGCAGGTAGACAACCAACCATTGGTCCTGATCACTGCCTAGCTTCTGCTCCAGCGCAGCCGTTCGGGATGAGGTAGTTACTAGTTTATCTGAAAGTCGAACACAACCACATTCACGTTGTCCAGTGCAGGACAGGAAGGGGTTTATTGCCCTGGGGATACAGCAGTCGGAAGAAGACTCTGAACCTGCCTTGGAAGCATCCCCTTGTCTGCAGGGGTGTCCCCTCCCATGGGGCAAGTGGAGCAGCCCTTGTCCTGTTCAGCTTCACCCCCTATCTACATAAGCACCGTGGTAAGGTTCTTCCTCCCTCCTCCCCACAGTGTGCAAGTCTCGAGAATATGGAGAAGTTCCCCAAGGCAGCACAGCGACGTGAGAAGCACCACAGCATGATAGATCTAGCAAACAATAGTGCAAATCAAAGAAACATACAAAGGAAGAAGGGGAAACACACACTTCTTGGCAAGAGATGGATAGCCAAGGGCAGCTAGCATGGGCTGGGGGAAGAGCATGCCCCAATATTTCCTTTCCCACCTTCCTAGAGAAGCTAATACAGTCTAATCAAAGGCTCCTGAGAGGGCTTAGAGTTAGCTGATACTTGCCCAGAGCAAGGGAGAGAAGTTGTACCTACACGTCGTCCTACCTTGGCCCTCAGGTTTGAATGTCCCCAAAGCAAAGCCTGGAGCCTGCATCCCACCCTCCCTGAGAGCATTTGCCAGGGCGCTTTGTCAGGTGCATCCTGCAGCCTTACTCTCACAGAACTGGAGACATTGGCTTGGGTGCTGCCCACAGATGCCCGAGCAGTTGATGCATCTTCTCAAGAGCTCGTCGTAGTAGAATCCGACTTGCTTGCTGCATTCCATTGATGCTGGAGAGTGGAGGGGAGAGAGAAATGCATCCTGCTCAATATGTCACGAGAGGAGCTGCTGCTGGGGGAGAGTCTAGATCTATGTCCTGCGGCCTGCTTACAGGGGCCAGGGTTGTTATCAGAGCAGGCCCAGTGCTGCCAGTTTTGTCAGGAGTCTTGCAATATTTGGTGGTTTTCTTAAAGCCTGAGCATGGGAAGACAGGAACATCTAATAAAGTAAAGGCCTAGGGCTCATGGGGCAGAGAACAGTCTGAAACTGTGAGCCCAGGATGACCTCAGAGATTAAAAACCTGAAGGCAAAACAAAGGTTTGTTTTTAGAGTCCTAGAGTTTAAGGCCAGAAGGGTCTACCACATCATCCTATATATCAGAGGGCACCAATCCCCCCCAGCACCTACACCCTAAACCCCACACCAGAATTAGACCTAAGTATTACAGTCCTCGGCAGCATAAACTCTTCTGTGCCCCAAGCAGAGAATGGGAGGTGCTGAGGAGCCCCCTATGTGCGATGTCACTGTTTAGTTAATAACCAGGTGCTATCACCTGGTGCAGAATGGGAAATCTGCCCTGGGGGTGGCCCATCCAGAAGCAGGTGCTGGTGAGCTCAAGGCCCCCTTCCCCCTCACTGGAACCTGTGGACTGCTGATTATCATTCTAGTTTTAAGATGCAGATCTCAGAGAGAGAGTCTCTTCCCTGCACAGAGGAGAGGTGAGCAGCTGCAGGGGTCTGCAATGAACTGGCCCTGAGAAGGGGAATCGGCTGGAGCTGTGGGAGAAGAAGCAGAGCTCCTACAAACTGGCTCCTGGTGCATGCTGGGACTGGCCACAAGGAAGAGCGGCTAAGCCAGCCATGCCATGGGGGTGGGGAAGAGGGGGTCGCATTTCCCTAACCATTCTGGCTTCAGATACTTGTATGACAACTACACCGTTGAAGCCAATGCAGAGCTTTGACTGAGTTTTTTCTAAGTGCCAGTTAGAAGCTGGACTTCACTATCACCCTCGTTGCTAGCTGCTCCTTCAGAACTGCCCTGCTTCCTATCAGGGATTAGCCCCCAGCCTCCCTGTTTTCTACAGTGGGAAGGCACTGGCCCCAAGGGGTGGGGGCTGAGTTCCTCTGTGTTATCCAAAAGCCTTTACACCCAGCCCCTTGCAGTGTGGCTCTGGTAAATTCCTTCAGCCAAGTCACTTCCCTTTTGCAGCACAGTGGGAGAATACAAACATCTGAAGACAAATGCACCCACACGCCAAATGTGGTGCAGCACCAGCCACTTGTGCCCAGTATGCATGCATGGCCAGCCAGCCAGCCAGCTCCCTAGGCACTCACCGCAGAAGGTAGTGCATCTCTCCACAATAGGCCGATTACATGCAACTCTGCAGGAGATGCATTGACACAGGAGATTGTCCCAGTACTGCTGCTCTGTGCAATTGGTCATAGCCTTCCACCTTGGGCACACTGAAAGCGTGTCTGCAAAACAGAAGGGGGGGGGGGAGATCTGGAGACACCCCCACCTGGCAGCCTTGAGGGCTGGAGAGGAGCCACCTGGTTAATTAGCACAGAGCGTGCTTGAGCAGTGGACATATTCTCCTGCACGGGCCTTAGGGATGAATGTGTGCCTGTCCCTTGTGTACCCTGAGCCGCCAGCTGGGCGTTTGTCAAGGCTGCAAGACTGGACAAAAGGTGTGTTCCTGGGGAGTTGTTCTAGAGTCAGATCAACTGAGGGCCTGGAGCTGCAACCACCCATCCCCAATCTTTGCTTATTCTTCCAAGGACAGTCAAGGCTGTGACGCTGGGGAGAACGTCCTGATTCCCATGGCAACCCCTTCCTATTCCCATCCTCCTTGGGATTTAGATGAGAAGGGCCCAGCATCACAAAAGTAGTTAGGTACCTAACTTCCATTTATTTCAGTGGCATGGTGCCATGACTCCCTTGCTCCACTTTGTGAGCTGCACATTCCATGTGTGTGCGTGAGCTGCATGTTCCCTGTGTTTGTGTGAGCAAGTTACATGTTCTGTGCGGGTGTGTGTGAGAGACGGAGAGAGAGGCTTTTCGTGTGTGTGTGTGTGAGAGAGAGAGAGAGAGAGGCTTTTCGTGTGTCTGTGTGTGTGTATGTGTGAGAGAGAGAGAGAGAGAATGGCTTGTCGTCAGATATGATTGAACAAATGCAGAAAGGGCTAAGCTGCCAGAAGAAAAGGTCAGGCATGATGAAGATGTGAAATTTACAAATAGGAAGGGCTCGGCAAACAACCGTGTTCCAGTGAGACACAACCAGCCATGCGCTTTTGTATCAACTGGGCCCCCATCAAGCTACTCTATTGCAGGAGGCCTTGGTCTGTGCTGCAAATGCAGCTGCTTCCCGGGGACCCAACAAAGGGCAGAACCAGGGCTGTGGATCTGACGAACAAGTTCCTAGCAGTGCTGCCAAATAGAACTGGGTTTTATTCGCATCCAGGGTCAGCTAGCTGAGAAGTGGGCACCTGGACCCAACTGTATTTGCGGTATCGAGGAGACCTAGATCAAAGCGTCTGCTTACCTGTAAAGGTAACAGACCTAAGGCTGAGGGCAAAGAGCTTGCTGGTGTGTCCTGCAACTTCCAGGAGCTTCCCCTTCTAAGGTGCCTGAGGCCTGATTCTCCATAACTTGCGCCTTGGGGTGCCCATTATATCAGAGCCAAGTGAATGTAAAATGCTCCCATTCTGACAGGGTGGAGTATTACCCCTGCTTTGCACGACTATAAATAACTGCACAAGGTGAAAGGCAGTAGAGAATCTGACCAGATAGTCTTCAATGGCAAACACAGTTGTTCACATTCATGTTGGAAATTGTTTCTACTTAAATAGAGAATTGCCAAGGAGCTGCTCTCCAGAGCAGGCTTGGACTCAGGGAGCCTCTGGTCTTATCCGCTCTTCTGGCAAGAAGCTGCCACTCAAGAGCAGACACTTGGGGTCTGAGGAGAATTCTGCCATCTTGAATGTGACAGTGATGAGGGCTGGACAGTGCCACATGGGCCTGAGATTTCCCATGAACATGTGCTTGCGAGATCATGGCGGGGTCCAAACCGGAACCTAGGCCCCAACCGGAACATGAAGCCAAAACCACATGGGTAATTCTGGATGCTGCGATCTGATCCCAAACCCCCTGGATATTTGGAAAGGGTTTGGCCCATAGCTGCTGTTCTATTGCCCGTCCTGGACAATCTCTTTGATCTTTTCTCACCCAGGCAGGTCTTCAGCAATAACAAAAGTGCAGCTTCTTGTCTGGCAGCACAGCTGGGGTTTTCAGTGGTGCAGCCACACAGCAGAGCTCAGCACCTCCTCCCTCCCTGCCCTATGGCTTCCAGCATCCACAACACCCACTGTGCAAACAGCTGCTTGTAACACTCAACTCTAGAAACCTGCTGAGTTCTAGTCGCCTAAGGGTGGCCTTTGACTGGGGATCTGCACCACAGTAACTAACACCATCTCTGGGCCCTAGTGCTCTGCCTTTCTCTAGTGGCCGAGCTGGGGGTGGAACCCAGGACGCCTGACTCCTCACCTCCTGCTCTATCATCCAGTTTCCAAGGGTCCAAATCTTTTCAAGCTCACTGGGTGCTAGAATTCGATGGTTTGAAAGAGGCACTCACAGCACGTGGACCTTAGCCCTGTTAGCAACCCCTCGGCGCAGGCACTGAGCCCAATCTAGCCTAGCCCCGTGCAGCAGGGCGGCACCGTCCTGCCCTCTCTTGAGGAAGAGACATTAAAGGGCAGAGCAGTGGCCCCAGTTTCATCTCCCTGCTGTGGACAAGCAGGGGCTACATTCCCCTCCCATCTCTTGTATGGTCGCTCAGGCTGGATGCACTCTCCCCCAGCCTCCCGAGGGAGCAGTAGGTGGGTTTTCAAAATGGCAGTAGGGCGTGCACGCAGGTAAATTAAAGACTACCAAGCAAATGAGGCTGCCTTCCCCTCCTTGCAGGAGATCTTACCAGCCCCTCCCCGGCCGCCCCATGGCACCAGACGCTGCTGTCCTCTGCCTACTTCAATCCCAGCCCACTCCCCTCACCAGCCCTTGCTGCCTAATAAAAGAGTGGGCAGGATACTCACCCTCAGTCTTGTCTCAGGTCAAGTCTAGTCTCCCCCAGCTCCAGCCATCTCACTGTGAGCTCCAGCCCCTGAGCCTGCTCATTACTCAAGAGGTTTATTATTAGAGTTAGATTTGATTAGAGCCTGGGCCGTGTGTTTCCTGGGGTTTCCCCCCACATTCTTTCTACGCAAATTAACCTGACATGCGAATGATCGAGTTGACTCCAGTGGGGCATCCCTGGGCCAGATGTGCAGCAGCCCATAGGCAGGCCTTGGCTTGGTGCCGTGTTGTGGTGGCTGCGAAAACGCCAGGAAGAGAGCGGCTGTAGCAGTCACAACTTCATCAATGGAATTCTGCCGCAAGGCGCCTCCAGCACAGGGGCGTGGTGGTACCCCAGAGTCACTAATTCATGGAAAACAGATCAGCTGAACCAGCAGGGGATTTCTGTAGGAGGCACTTCACACTACCATGGCATCTCTGTGGGTGTCTGTCTGTCCATGCTCTGCTCCCTCTAGGTCAGGAACCAAACATGCAAATAAGAAAAAATGAGGGGTTTTTTTCCTTTAGGAGACATTTTTTCCACCAGGGATGGGTGAGAATGGGGGGGAGAGGTTTCTTCCCCCCACAGTACAAGAAAAAATGTATCAGACTAAAATTACTGCAGAATAGTGCATCTTTAAAAGACAACAAAAGGGGGAAAGTCTTGCTACATAAAGCACACTGTGCAGCAGGTCTATGAGTTGGTGGGGATCGGGTTGTATTCCAGTGAAGTGAATGGGTAAGCTGAGGCCTTGTGAGTGCTGGGAATGTTTCTCTACAATCTCCTATGTTTGCTACCTCTAGTCCAGCTCCACCAGTGGGCATCAGATTTTTCCAGTGCTCTATGCCCCCAGTTGCAGCAAGATTTTCAGCAGAGCTCAGCATCCACCAGGCCACTGAATTTGGAGCCTAAATGGAAGCTGAGCTTTTTTGATAATCCAGCATGTGAAGCAGGGATGGAAACAGCTGCCAGGGGAAGCCATTTGCAGTGCACAAGAAATTTTACTGGTCCTACAGAACCCAGGAATGATGCTACGTGCACCTGAGCACCAATTCCTGGCACGTTAGTAACTCACAATTTCCCTCTGTGCAGTCGCAAGGCACTCCCCTAACAAGCCCCAATTGTGGATGCTGAGTTCTGGTGAAAATCTGGCCCATAATGTAGACAAGGCGCCAGCCACCACCAACATAATACAGAGCGTAATGCCAGAAATATAACATTGGTCACTGCCACCATCTGCCCACTAAACCCAGCAGCTGAAATTAAACCAAAGTTTTTCAGTGAGCAGGAGACTAGATTATTATATGCCACCAGCAGAGAATAGGAGGGACCGAGGCCCCCCCAGTGTCAGAGAAATGATGAAGTGAGATACACCCAGCTAATCCCAGCAAGTGACCACACAAAAAAACCCCAAGTTCAAGACCAATATGAGCTGGGGGAAATTCCAGGCTGTCTCCATGTAGGGCAAACTGTTAGACCCTGAGCATGTAAGCAACAAGCCAGCCAAGCAATTGAGACAGAGAGTCCTCGGGGCCACCTCAGAGCCCTGGCCTGCTCCACCAAAAGACCCATCTCCAGCCATGGCCAGCCCTGATGTTGCAGAGGAAGAAGGTCAAACAAAACCAAACAGGTTGGGGAGAATCCCTTCACTGTACTGTGAAAACTGTGTCATCTAACGTAGAGAAGGGCTACGTGAAGGGGTATTTATGTTAGCTATACCCGGTGTTGCCTGCTCAATTTAGGACAACCCGCCTACACCCTACCAAGGGCTCAAGGCAAGACCCAATCAATTTAGGCACTCCACCCGTTCCCTTCCAACGGCTCAGGATGTAAGGCAGCTATCCTTACCTACGGGGCTCAGGAAGAAACCTGGTCAATTTAAGTACCCGCCCTTTCCCTCAGGGCTCAGGGCTCTATGGGTCTGCGGAACCTTTTCCCAGTGAAAGAGCCTTACACAGTTATGCTCTAAACATCTATTAATTAGAAACACACACAGAATACAGATATCAAGTAAATCTCTTATGCTCACCACTCCCAATATACAGACAAATTTCACCCAATGGCCAGTTCATTCATCTGGAGGTTGCACGTCACGGTCGGGCAGAGGGGTCAGAATTCCAGCAGCTTGATGTTGCACTGCAGGACGGAAACGGTTCCCAAAGAGCATTGTTTTTCATTTATATTATATAGGTAAAACTAGCTCCCTTCTTCAAATGTACTAACCCGATCACATTATCCCATAAGCCCCAATAACAAACATTTAACCAATTACATACTGGCACCTCTGTGTCCTCCTGTTGGATCATATTAAAGAAGTTCTGTATTAAAATCACAAATGAGTTTGATTCCCCATAGTTTAAATTCCAGGGTATTACTAATTAAGAGGTCTCTTGGTTTTTGGTACTGTTTCTCTCCCTCTATGTGTGAAACTTGCAAGCTGCTAATTGTGTTAGTACATTCTAAGACAGAGTCTGTTCTCAAAGCAATTCTTTGTAACAACAACTACTCACAGAGAGAGAGACTCAAAGCAATACTCTGTAACAACAGAAACAGCACCCAGAGACTCCCCGCCCTTTTGTTGTATTCATCTCGCTTTGTTAACAATTGTGATTAAAATAGAGATAGAGGATGTATGTGGATGGATGCTTGGTGTGGATAATAACTGAATGATCAGGGAGGTGCCAGCCTAAGAATCCAGTGTCCATCGGCTGAAGAAGGCGTCAAGTGGAAATAACCAGAGGACCCCTGGAGGGCAGACTGGAATCCACCCAACAGCCTCAAGAATGGGAGAACCAAAGAACAAGATAACATCTGGCAGCACGGAGCCGTCAGGAATGTGCCATCTGCTGATTGATTCAGCAACAGCATGATGAAGCAATTCCCATAGACTGGCATAGGAAGAAATTCCTATAAAAATGGACTTTAGAAAGTGAGAACTTTGGGGTCTGATTCTGAAACCAACTTCCAGGAGCATCAGATGAGCATCTGACAAGGCCCTGCTCCCTCCTCATGTCCAGGCCACTTGGCCAGTGGCTTGGCATGAGCAACTCTAAGGCTGGTAACTCTGAGAACAACCTTGCAGAACCTGTGTGTGTGTGTATGAATGAATGTGTGAATAAATATGAGACTGAATGGAATGTTATAGCTATAACTAACTGCTTACTATGATTCTTTCTGTATTCACAATAAATGTGGCATTTTGCCTTTTCCCCTTTAATAAGATCCTGCTGGTTTTTGTTGTATTGGTATAACACTCCTTCCTGCCCACGTTTTTTACATTTTATCTTTCATGCCCAAATTGTAAATTAGTTGTGACCTTCTCTGCTCATGCAGATGGTCAGCATTAAAACGCTGGTACTGTTTATTGAGTCTCTTTCTGTGTCCTCCTAATTTCCCAGCGCCTGGAAGTCTCTACTGTACAACCTGGGTGGTTATAACTCTTTAGGGGTGTCCCTGAGGTGGGGGTGCTTTATCAGCAACAGAAGTCTTTTTTTCAGTTTTAATGGTGAATCCCCTGAGATTCACCCAAGGCTGGTTTAATACGGGGGGGGGGGGTTTGTTGATCAGGTCTCAGGCCTACACTTGCACCTTGTCTGTTGTGCTTCCACTGCTGTTACACTAGCTGCTTTGCACTGGTGGTAGCAACTGTTGACAACTTTTGTCAGGAAAGCAAAAGTCTTTGTGTAAACATATAAACACCCCCGAAGTGTTTTAGTCTGCAGAAGAGAAGAATGAGGGGGGATTTGATAGCTGCTTTCAACTACCTGAAAGGGGGTTTCAAAGAGGATGGCTCTAGACTGTTCTCAATGGTAGCAGATGACAGAACGAGGAGTAATGGTCTCAAGTTGCAATGGGGGAGGTTTAGATTGGATATTAGGAAAAACTTTTTCACTAAGAGGGTGGTGAAACACTGGAATGCGTTACCTAGGGAGGTGGTAGAATCTCCTTCCTTAGAGGTTTTTAAGGTCAGGCTTGACAAAGCCCTGGCTGGGATGATTTAACTGGGACTTGGTCCTGCTTTGAGCAGGGGGTTGGACTAGATGACCTTCTGGGGTCCCTTCCAACCCTGATATTCTATGATTCTATGATTCTATGAAGGCTCAGTATTAAGACCTCACCGGGTTACCGCCTATATCCAGCATGCTGCGCGTTCACCTGAAGCGACCGACGGCATGCTCTTGTGCTGAACATGGGCTGAATTCTGGGGGCTCATCACAACTCCAGTTCTATAGGCAGGCAAGGACCCTGCCGAAGATCGGTCCAGGAAGTCTCATTCCCTTCTGAATTCCTGACTGGACTGAAAGAAGGTGAGAAAAGGATGAGACCATGTTTGTACCATGTACTGTTAGATAGCCACAAACATCATTCTCATTCTCTAGCACAGGTTTCAGAGTAGCAGCCGTGTTAGTCTGTATTCGCAAAAAGAACAGGAGAACTTGTGGCACCTTAGAGACTAACAAATTTATTTGAGCATAAGCTTTCGTGAGCTACAGCTCACTTCATCGGATGCATTTGGTGGAAAATACAGAGGGGAGATTTATGTACACACACAGAGAACATGAAACAATGGGTTTTATCATACACACTGTAAGGAGAGTGATCACTTAAGATGAGCCATCACCAGCAGCAGGGGGGGAAAGGAGGAAAACCTTTCATGGTGACAAGCAAGGTAGGCTATTTCCAGCAGTTAACAAGAACATCTGAGGAACAGTGGGGGGTGGGGTGGGGGGGAGAAATAACATGGGGAAATAGTTTTACTTTGTGTAATGACTCATCCATTCCCAGTCTCTATTCAAGCCTAAGTTAATTGTATCCAGTTTGCAAATTAATTCCAATTTAGCAGTCTCTCCTTGGAGTCTGTTTTTGAAGTTTTTTTGTTGAAGGATAGCCACCCTCAGGTCTGTAATCGAGTGACCGGAGAGATTGAAGTGTTCTCCGACTGGTTTTTGAATGTTATAATTCTTGATGTCTGATTTGTGTCCATTTATTCTTTTATGTAGAGACTGTCCAGTTTGACCAATGTACATGGCAGAGGGGTATTGCTGGCACATGATGGCATATATCACATTGGTAGATGCGCAGGTGAACGAGCCTCTGATAGTGTGGCTGATGTGATTAGGCCCTATGATGGTGTCCCCTGAATAGATATGTGGACAGAGTTGGCAACAGGCTTTGTTGCAAGGATAGGTTCCTGGGTTAGTGGTTCTGTTGTGTGGTGTGTGGTTGCTGGTGAGTATTTGCTTCAGATTGGGGGGCTGTCTGTAAGCATGGACTGGTCTGTCTCCCAAGATCTGTGAGAGTGATGGGTCGTCCTTCAGGATAGGTTGTAGATCCTTGATGATGCGTTGGAGAGGTTTTAGTTGGGGGCTGAAGGTGATGGCTAGTGGCTTTCTGTTATTTTCTTTGTTGGGCCTGTCCTGTAGTAGGTGACTTCTGGGTACTCTTCTGGCTCTGTCAATCTGTTTCTTCACTTCAGCAGGTGGGTATTGTAGTTGTAGGAATGCATGATAGAGATCTTGTAGGTGTTTGTCTCTGTCTGAGGGTTGGAGCAAATGCGGTTATATCGTAGAGCTTGGCTGTAGACAATGGATCGTGTGGTATGATCTGGATGAAAGCTAGAGGCATGTAGGTAGGAATAGCGGTCAGTAGGTTTCCGATATAGGGTGGTGTTTATGTGACCATCGCTTATTAGCACCGTAGTGTCCAGGAAGTGGATCTCTTGTGTGGACTGGTCTAGGCTGAGGTTGATGGTGGGATGGAAATTGTTGAAATCATGGTGGAATTCCTCAAGGGCTTCTTTTCCATGGGTCCAGATGATGAAGATGTCATCGATGGTAGCGCAAGTAGAGTAGGGGCATTAGGGGATGAGAGCTGAGGAAGCGTTGTTCTAAGTCAGCCATAAAAATGTTGGCATATGTTCTAAGTCAGCCATACATAGCCATATGTAGACTCCCTCCTCAGGCCCTACGTTACCAGCACTCCCAGCTATCTTCGAGACACCATTGACTTCCTGATGAAACTACAATCCATTGGTGATCTTCCTAAAAACACCATCCTAGCCACTATGGATGTAGAAGCCTCTACACCAACATGCCACACAAAGATGGACTACAAGCCGTCAGGAACACTATCCCCGATAATGTCACGGCTAACCTGGTGGCTGAACTTTGTGACTTTGTCCTCACCCATAACTATTTCACATTTGGGGACAATGTATACCTTCAAATCAGCGGCACTGCGATGGGTACCCGCATGGCCCCACAGTATGCCAACATTTTTATGGCTGACTTAGAACAACACTTCCTCAGCTCTCGTCCCCTAATGCCCCTGCTCTATTTGCGCTCCAATGGGTTTTAGCCTCAGGCCCTCAGGACTTCCCCTGGGGTCCCCACAATCTGAAGCAAATACTCACCAGCAACCACACACCACACAACAGAACCACTAACCCAGGAACCTATCCTTGTAACAAAGCCCGTTGCCAACTCTGTCCACATATCTATTCAGGGGACACCATCATAGGGCCTAATCACATCAGCCACACTATCAGAGGCTCGTTCACCTGCGCATCTACCAATGTGATATATGCCATCATGTGCCAGCAATGCCCCTCTGCCATGTACATTGGTCAAACTGGACAGTCTCTACGTAAAAGAATGAATGGACACAAATCAGACATCAAGAATTATAACATTCAAAAACCAGTCGGAGAACACTTCAATCTCTCCGGTCACTCGATTACAGACCTGAGGGTGGCTATCCGTCAACAAAAAAACTTCAAAAACAGACTCCAAGGAGAGACTGCTGAATTGGAATTAATTTGCAAACTGGATACAATTAACTTAGGCTTGAATAGAGACTGGGAATGGATGAGTCATTACACAAAGTAAAACTATTTCCCCATGTTATTTCTCCCCCCCACCCCACCCCCACTGTTCCTCAGATGTTCTTGTTAACTGCTGGAAATAGCCTACCTTGCTTGTCACCATGAAAGGTTTTCCTCCTTTCCCCCTCCCTGCCCCCCCCGCTGCTGGTGATGGCTCATCTTAAGTGATCACTCTCCTTACAGTGTGTATGATAAACTCATTGTTTCATGTTCTCTGTGTATGTATATAAATCTCCCCTCTGTATTTTCCACCAAATGCATCCGATGAAGTGAGCTGTAGCTCACAAAAGCTTATGCTCAAATAAATTTGTTAGTCTCTAAGGTGCCACAAGTACTCCTTTTCTTCTCTAGCACAGTCCACCTGATGAGCTCCAGGTGCTTTACAAACCGTGAGCCACGCAGCACCTCTCGGAAGTAGGGACATTTAGTCCCATTTTACAGCTGGGGAAGCTGAGGTACATGTAATACTTTTGTTTCTCTGCATGGGCAGAACCTGTAAACACTCTTTCCGCCCCAGGGAGTTTAGGTAAAAAGGAACAGAAGCCAGGAAAGGGTTAATGAAATGGAAAGGGGTTTAACTGGGACAGCCTAGGTACACCAGGGGAGGAGTGTGTCTGTGAGGGCGGGCCCAAAGAGAAGGAAGCCCTCAGAGTAGTGTTAGTGGGTGAGGAAGCCTGGCACGGCACAGCCCAGCCTGGCCTGGCCTGGCCTGGCCTGGATGGCAGGAGGTGGAGGCCCCAGAGTCAGCAGGAAACCCAAAGGAGGTTGGAAAACCTGCAAAGCCTGAGAGAGGCCAGGAGGAAGACCTGTGGCTGAGCCCAAGAGAGCCAGCAAGGAACCAAGAGGCTGTTGCTTGGGGGAGCCTGCAACAGGGCTTTGGTGGGACATCAGCCCGAGTGGGATGTGTTGGGATGAGTTTGTTGTGGGGACCCCAGGGGAAGTCCTGAGGGCCTGAGGCTAGTATGAAGGCGGATGCTGATGCATCTGTTTTGGGCATGGGACTTTACTACCCGGGAAGTGGGGGGATCTATATGTGACCTGGCCAGAGGGCTGTGTCACGAGAGGTCAACCAGCCACAGGGCCAGCGCAGCTGTTGCCAGGGGGCACCAGATGAGGAGAACCTGCTATGCCAGGCCTGGCCACAAGGAGGCAAGCCAGCCGGTGAGTCACTCACTTGTTAGTCTCTAAGGTGCCACAACTACTGCTTTTCTTTTTGCCAATCATAGAGACTCTCAATAGTATTGCAGCACAGAAAGGGGGTGACTTGCTCAAGCCACACAGCCATCTCCCTTGGGGCCAAGCCTTGTGCTTTAACCCCGAGACAGGGCTTCTTGTCCCCTCCTTCGTCATCGGCAGGTCTGCAGAGCCAGAGCAGCTGCAGGAAGGCAAGCTGGGTTCTGCTCTGCTTTGTTGGCTCAGCAAAATTAGCTGCGCGGCCCTGATTCCAGGGTTGCTGATGGCTGGTAATGTACAAAGCACAAAGAACACAGCTTGATTTTTCAGAGCAAGTTCCACTAGCACTGCTGGCAGCCTGAACAATCTTACTTGGCCTTGTAAATGGAGTGAGTTTGATCAGCAAGTCGCCAAAGGAGTGTAAATGTGGAACCCCATGAGGCCATTTTCACAGAGGGGTTTTTCAGGCCGTGACTAGGTTTAAAACTCCTTCCTTAATACTGCCTGTGCAAGAGAGCCGGGCAGCTCCGGCATTAGATGTGCTAATGCAATGTGTGAATACGGAGCTCGATGCAGAGGTGTTTTTCACTCACTACGCTGCTGAATGCTTCACCCCCTGAAATCACCCCACATAGGACTTGTGTCGTGTTAATGACAAGTGATTGTGACAACTCTACGCGAGACTAGAAACAAACCATCTAGCTTTCCACTCTTGTTTGTGCTGGCTGTATTGTTACGTGAATAATTCAACCCCTCCAACCCAGCTAATCAGCTGGGGAAAGGTGCAGTGATGTGTCAAGTTTCCTTGTGAGGCAGCTGGGGGCTCTTAGAAACCAGTGACTTGGAGGTTGACTCAGCCAAGCTGCAGTTCAGTGAGTGGTTGGGGGGGACAGTTTCTGCGGGGTGTGTGTGGGAGAAGCAGCATCTCTAGGGAGAGTGAAGGTATTTTCCCCACTCGCTTCAAAACTCCCTCTCTGCACATAACCTTTGTGAAGTGTGTTTAACATCAGCTCAGCTGGCATTCCTGGCAGTAGCGTAGTTGAGGGTAAACACAGGTTAGCGGAGTTTACCCACTTCTCATTTGGGGAATACACCATGAATCCTGAGGCTCATTTCAGCCTTGAGTTTCATTTCTGAACCCTTAGGTTGTCAGTGCCTGTTTCTCTCCCTCCTCAGAGTCTGACCTGTTGAATCTTGCATGGCACAGCTGGTGCCGGACAAGTAACTTTTTGCACCAGCCCTTGATTCTGGGAGCAGGACTTGGTGGGTTGAATGCTGCTTTGCAGCACAGGGCTAGCCTTCACGTCACGGCTGCATCCCACTGGTCCATGCGCTGTGGAGTTAATTCTTTCAGCTGGTCAGGGCTGGCAGTGGTGGCAGGAGCTCCCCCGAAACGCCCTTACCAAAGTGCCTCTCCCTAGGATAGGCACCACCCGATGGGGTTAAAATGGAGCCGTTGCAGCTCGGAGAGTCCGCTTCCAGCCAGGAGGGTAGTGTACTGGGCAGAACTGAATGGAGGAAAGTTTTCATTTCGCTAGGTTCCTGCTGTAGGTATAGTTCTCATGCATGTGTCTACCAGTGATACCCTGGGGTTAGAGTGGTGACCTGGGTTTGCAATGAGCCACATTAAATGTTTGGCTACCATCGCCAAGAGGTTGCAGGGAATAGGAGAGGAGAGTGAGCAAGACAGGCAGCCATATATATGAAGCTACATTCCAGCAATACTTCCCACGTAGAAAGAACATGAGGTTTTGGCGGCTGCATTGACTGGTCTCAGGTGGCTCCTCACCCCAGAGCTGTGTGCTGGCCAGCTGTTCATTTCCAGGTGTAGTTCAAGACGCTGGTGGTGAGCTATCCAGCCACACGGTCTGGGCTCGAACAGGTATCTGCCACCAGGGCTCTTGTTCCCTTTGTGGCAGTTGCTCTGTTGCTGGGGTGGAACGAGGCACCATTCAGTCACTGATCTGAATGCAGTAAAGAGTCACTGAGTCCCTTATTGTGACCAAGGCACACTGCCAATTGTTGGTTGTCCAGGGTGGAGGTGGGCAGCCAGGTTCCATGGCAACCAGGAGAGGCCATCATAGGCCTGGGGTTGAAAGGCAACACTCTGCTCCTGTCTGTTCCCTTGCAAATCCTGGTGGGTGGGGGCGGGGGGTGGGGGAGAGGGAGTCAGGTGTTGGCGAACGCCGGCTTCTCTGTGAAGGTGGCTGTAGAGAGTCTGTTCTGTGGTGGCTCTTTGGGAACTTGGGGCATGATCCAATTCCCCTTGAGGTCCATGGGAGACCCCCTAGAACACGCGGAGGGGGGGTCTGCAAGGCGAGGCAGTTCTAGCCGCTGGGGAGCGGAAGCTCGGGCCACTTGCGGTCCCCCCCTTGCTGTGGAGCAGGAGCTTCAAGAGACAGCTTTGTCCATGCAGCCCATTCCCCAGGCCCTGTGTTGGGGAAGGGGATTTCAAAGGACGAGCCACGTGGCCCCCACCGGAGAGCTGCACTGTTCTCCCCAGGGGCCTGCAAGCTCCTTGGCGAAAGATTTACATTTTCTGACTCAACTGAAAAGAGAAATCTTTATTTTTTCCTCAGTTGCAAGGAGGTCTGAAGCTAAACCTGCTCAACGGAAACAAAGCCACAAAGCTTAGAAACCTGCTCCTGGCTGCACGGCAGAGCCCAGAGTCTGCCACCACCGGCCCCACCGGGGTAAAAGACCTGGCAAATATTGCTCAGGTTCCTGCAGTGACTGATGGGAAGGAGCGTCGGCTCCAACCCGAGGCCACTCAGCCACGGAGGGTTTGGTATTTGGGGGTTCGAAGTGGAGCCTCTGGAACATTCTCTATGGCAGGTTTTCCCCTCATCCTTTCTTCACAACCTCTACCTTTCCTGCCCAGGACCCCTCGGCACCACTTCTTACTCAGCCACTGCTCTGGAGAGCGAGGGGTTTGGGCCTTGGCCTCCTGCATTGTCCAAGTGAGTGGGGGCTGAATTGTCCATGTGCCAGGAGCTTGGAGGTGGCACCTCCTGTGGGGAAAACTAGTCCATACTAAGACAATGGCCCACATGAGGCCCCAACCACATGCCAGTGTCCCATCCACCCCCCTTGGAGTGGCAGTGGGCTTCACAGTTCAGATGAATGGGGCAGTTCATTCCTCTTGGAGCTACAGTTTTAGGCTCCCTGCAGACTCAGGCAGCATCAGTTACTCCTATCCCATTTCCAAGCTTATCTGTGCACCCATGAGGGCAAGTAACAATTTACTTTGAATGAAAGCGGAGATCCTGATCCATGACTTCACAAGCTGGGCCCTGGGCAGGGCCTACCTATGGCCTATAGTCTATGCCTTCATCTAGCCAGGAATAAAATAGAGCGTGTGCCTCAAAACGCAAGGCCCCAATATGCACTGGAGTCACTCGGAACTGGGTCCACATGTCTGCAATGAAGAGCAGGGCTGCCGTGGTGCTCACTCTGGAGCTCTCTTAGAAGTGCTTGGCCTGCCCTTGACTTAGACTCTGAACCTGGCGCTGCTGCTTTGGGTGGGTGTTTGTGAGGAAGTCCAGCTCAAGTGGCTTTGTAAAGCCAGTATTTCCCCCACAGCAGCGCGTGAGCTTTCTTCACCCCTCCGCCCCCGTTCTGTATCACTGCCAGCGCTGTGGATGGTGAGAGATCCCTGCCCGAGGGGCTCGTGGCTAGAAGAGACTCCCTTCCCCCATCCGAGACAAGCTCAGGCAGAGCTTGAAGAAATCACCCCACCAGTCCTTGGAGAGAACGTCATACAAGAGCTGGGGGGACGCTGCTGAACAGCCCCAGCTTCCCCTGGGAGGTCCAGGCAGAGGGGGTGCGCGAGCAAAGCCCTCCAGTGAAAGGCAGGCCAGTGCTGGCCAAGGTGCCCTGGAGCTGGTGCAGCACGGAGGGGGGGCAAGCATCTCTGCATCGCCCTTCCAGGGCATCTTCTGCAGAGCCAGAAGGGACAAGGGGCAGGCGAGAGCAGAGCTCAGTCCTGAAGCCTCCTCAGGCTGCCTGCTGACCAGGGCACCAGGACTGCCATGCAGGAGGCCAGTTTCTGTACCGCAGCCGCAGGGAGGATCACATCGAAGGGACCCAGCCCGGCTTCCCTCACCCAGCATCCCAGTGGGCGGCAGAACTCTCCAGCTCAGAGATCCCAGATACATTCAGTAGTGGAGGGGGAACAGAGTATGGGGGTGAGTGTGTGTGTGTGGGGCGTATTGCAGGAGTGTGGGTGCTGCACTGTATGTATGGGGGGGTTGACAGCATGTAGGGCAGGGGACCAGGATACACTGTGGCTGCGGGGGGGTGGATGCTATGTGAGATTCAGAGTCCCCGTCCCACACCTATGGAAGGGCTGGCTATGGGCTCAGGCTGTCAGCCAGGGGTTAACGCTGGCCTGGCACCAGCTGTGCGGTGCTGCCAACCTCGCAGGATTTCAGCACAGTTCTGGCAATCTTTGGGGAGTTTCCTCAATCCCTTCCTCCTGGAGGCAGGGGATTATGGGGGACTCTCAGCTTTCCTTACCCATAAAAGAGAGTTGCCAGCCCTCCCTGTTGCAGAGAGAAGTTTGCAGACGTGACCCTGGCGGCACAGAGAGCAGGAAGTGACTACACAGAAGCTAGCCGCTGGGTTTTCAGGCCTCATGGTTTGTCAGCCAGTCTCATGAAGGTTGGGGCCTGACTCCAGCTGTTGCAGTGAGGCTGGGTGAGCTGCTGGGGCACCAGCATTGCTGAATGAACCGGGGGAGGCGTGTGGCCAGGAGCACATGGTCTGTCCCACCCACCCTCTGACCTGGGGCTTGGCAGGGGAAACCTGCCTCTGTAAATAGCAGCTGGTGATTTGTGGAGCCGCCTTCTTGCGCCCTTAACAAGGAAGTGAGATGCACTTTGGGCAGGTTTGTTCCTCCTGGCTGAGCTGAGACCTGTTGATTTGACTGTGGCTTCAACTACCTGCATATCAACTCTCAGCCAGCGCAGCAGGCCCCTCCCCAGCCAAGCACACACTCAGCACAGCCCCTGACCGCCCCCCAGCCAAGCACACACCCAGCACAGCCCCTGACCCCCCCACCAAGCACACACCCAGCACTGCCCCCGACTTCCGCCCCAAGCCACACAGTCCCCCAGCACTGTCCTGATACCCCCCCCCACCCAGTACCCAGCACAGCCCCTCCCCCCCGCCATCCAGGCACCCAGTATAGCAGCCCTGCCCCCAGCTACATGTGTGTATCTAATTGAAGCCCAACCTTCCCAGCAGCACTCCAGCCCTGTGTGCATCCAAACAACCCCCTCTGCAGGCTGGTGTCCCCCCCAAGCGGTAGCAAACTGAGCCAGCCCCAGGTGGCTCCCCACCATCTGTCTCCTGGCCAGGTGCTGCAGGGCTGGCGCGAGCAGGCCTGTGGCTCCAGGAGCGTGGTCACCCCAGCTCCCCAGAACGATCGGCTCCACTATTCTGTGCCGGTGGGCCAGGCCGCGGAGTGCAGCTTCTTCGAGAGCTGATCAATGCACAGACTCTCCTCTGGCAACTCCTTGCGCCTGCAGGTTCAGCCGGCATCACAGGGGCTGTGCCACAGCCTCTCTGGTGTCACGGAATCTGCTTTCCTATCAAATCACGGGCCGGACGCCTGCATGTCTCCTGGTACCCTGGGGAATTCTGGGGTATGGCAGAGGGGATGATGGGTGTTGCACCCTTGGATGGCAGCTGGTATCCCGCAATGATCTGTAAACACTACCCAGAATGCCACTGGGCCAGAGGCACATGCTTACTCTGTGGGGATACAGGCAATGTCGCTTGTGCCAGTGCAAGAGTGTGACACACAGAGCCAAAGGGGTAGTGTCAACGTAACTAATCACCTAGATCTTCTACGGGCATGACTTCAGTGTGTAGGCGAGTTGGGCAGGCTGGGCCGGGGAGAACCAGGAGCATGAAAAGCTAGGGCAGGCCAAACATGGGTTTTACAGTCCGTGATGCTCTGAATGAGGGACTTGGGGCTCTCGGGCTCAGCTCCCACCCTGAGGTGTGTTGTGGACACATGCTGTCTCCATGCAGGCCCAGGGTGCTTTCCTCTGGCGCCTCGCTGCCTTATTCGAAATCCCCAGCTCTCCAGTGATATTTTTCTTCTAGCCTCAGCTCCAGACCCCCGTCCATTTGCGATCTGGGGCCGACCTGGGGACACTGCACTCCAGGGCAAAATACGCTCACTTGGCAATGTGGACAGGCACTGAGGGAGGGTAGGGGGTTGGGCTTTTGGTTGAAACTAGCAACTGTAAGGTGGGGGCAACGGCACAGCTGGCTCCAAACCACCATGGCTGAAGTGTCATTTTTTAAAAATGCTACCTCCTCCCAGCACGCGCGCACACGAACACACACACACACGGGGTGGCTGGGTGCTCAGAAGATGATGCAGCAGAAGAACTGTCATGTTCAAACAGGAAATACTTGCTTCCAACACGAAACAGCAACATTCTCTGCTTTGCTGCAGGCTGGGCCCTCCTGGAAGGGGGACTGGAACCAGTTTGCTATTTCCATTGTCCTGCCCTCTGAGTCCCGGGGACACACGTTCTCGCCACACACAAACGGAAATCTGCACAGCATAAAAACTCTGGGTGGGCACGAGCAGTTGAGAATGTCAGCTTGATTTTCCCAGACGTGGGCACGGGGCTAATTTCAGACTGGAACGGAGGTTCAGTGAGGATGATTAACAACTTACCCAGGGTCGTGGGGACTGGTGCCTCACTGGCGATTTTGAAATCAAGCCTGGATGTTTTCTAAAAGATCTGCTCTCGATCAAACAGGAAGTAATTCAAGGAAGTCACATGGCCTGTGTTCTACAGCAGGGCAGACTAGATGATCATCGGGGTCCCTTCTGGGCTTGGAATCTGACAATTTGTGCGTGGGCTAGGCCCAGAACTGCAGACCTGTCCATAGATCAGAGCCACTGTTCCTACTCCGTGAATAGGAACCACCACGTATCCTCTTTCAATGAGGTCTGGCAGGGCTGGGGGAACTGAGGAGGGGCTGGCACACCTGCAATGGAAATATTGGGGGTGGCTATGTTTCTGTCGTCCCTCCCCTCCCCAGTGTTTTCTGCCCTACCGCTCTCATGGAGGCAAGAGCAGGACCTAGCTAGGTTCCACCCCAACTTGCAAATGTCAGATGGGGGGAAGGTTGAGACAAGAGCAGGACCCAGAGGAAGCGCTGGAGCAGCCCCCAACCTGCAGTGCATGAGATTGGGCTGGCTGCCGGCAAGCAGGTAGGACTCCCTGGCCCAGCCAGGGCCCGCCTTCCAGCCACCGTGGGTCCCAGTGGAGACACCTGGCCTGGGGGAGGGGTGGGAGCATATGCACCAGCTGCCAGGGTGGGTGGGGGACAGGACAAGGGCACTGACACCTGGGCATGGGGTGTTGGTGTATGGAACCGCTGAGGGATGGGGGGAAGCACAGCATTATCTGCTCAAGAGCTGCCATAGGAACTACATGGATGCCTCTTCCCATCCTGGAGCTGGCTGCCTCCCTCCGTGTCTCCCCAGCTCTGTTCGCTCCACCTCCTCTCTCTCCACCCCTGCATTCACAGGGGACTTCTGCCTCCCTTCCTCCCCCCGGACTGGGCACCCCCACAAGTGCACTGAGTGGCGTGACAAGCAGCTGTCACGTGGGGCTTCTTCCTTCCTTCCTTCCTTCCTCTCCCCAGGGGGAATTGGCGGGTGAGGGATTTTCAGCTATAGTCAGTACGGGAGGCGGCAGGGCGGACAGGCACTTGCCTCAGACTTGGACTGAGAAGTGGTGGCATTTGGGGTGGTTTTTAGCTCCTGCAGGAGGTTGTGCCACAGCCTGGCTCTCCTGCATGAACAGGTTGTACCTGTGGAGTGGACTAGGGGCAGAGCTGGTGCCTGGACCCAGCCCAGAGCTTCAGCCCAGCCACTGCGAGTGGTTTGCAGAATGCATGGCCAAGAGTTCGCATAAGCCTGATATTAACAGTAATTTACCTAGCTCTTCTCACTGAGTAACAAGGCTGTGTAGATGTCATGGGCTTGAGTGATCTGGGAAATGTTACATGGGAAAGTGTGTGTGTGCGTGTGAGAGAGAGGGAGAGAACTGGAGAACTGCTCTCGCTATCCTGCCCACGCTGCTCTAGTTGAAACAGGATGCGGTCAGGGAATTCCTATGGTCTGTGTTATCCTGGAGGTCAGACTAGGTGATCACAATGGTCCCTTCTGGGGAACCTATGAATTTTAATTCAATTCCCTCTTTAATTCACACTGCTGCAGCCAGCCCTACCCCTGCTGACCAACCCAACTAAGACAGGCTAGTGCGCATCCGAGAAAGAAATCGTTTGCAATGCTCCGACCATCTCTCTCTGCCCCCAGTGCCCTTCCAGGTCTCTGTTCTTTACAATTGCAAGCGCTGTGGGCCAGGACGGTGTCTCATTCTGTGCTCCGCTTGGTTCCTTCCTCCCAGCACTCTGCATGGTAGGACATCCTGGAGTGTGTGGCTGAGAGTGCCACTCTGTGTGCATGCCCTCTGGGCACCTGGCCCTCTGCTGAGGCTATACGCGGGAGCTACCCAGTTTCTCCCTGGCCTGTACTGTGCCAAGTGGAGATGGTGTTGTGGAAAAGCTGCTGGAGGGACGTGACTCAGCATGTCTGGGCCTGGCTGAGAGTGTCCCAGACTAGTTACAAAAGCAGGGTTGTGCTGAGAGTGGGAGATGCAGCTGTCTGCTGGCCCTGGGAGGTGCGGTTGTCTGCTGCATTCAGGGAGAAAGAGCAGCTCTCTGCCAGCGGCCTCCTGTCCTACCGCCCTGGGCACTGGTTGTTCTTCGCTCTCACCAGCAGGTGGCACCATTGACCAAAGCAGCCTCTGTTTACACCCCTGGCCCGGCTGCAATGGAATAGGCAGACCTGGCCCTGAGGGCTGGATTCTCTTTCCTTAGGTATCAGGGCTTAGAGCCATGGGAGCCCAGGGCTGCAGCTTGCCCAATGCACTGATCTTTGCAGCTCTGTCAGAAGCTTGCTGTGCCCCAGCCTGCAGGCAGGAGCTCCAAGCCAGGCTTAGCCTGTGCAAACACATGGAAATGGAAAAGATTCTGCTTCCTTGGCCTTTCAGGGGAAAAGAACAAAATCCAAAGCAGTGAGGCCAGATTCAGCAGGCTCCTAGGGAGACACTTTGGAGTCATGAGCCCCATTGAGCAGGGAGCTTGCAGTGGGAAGGCTCAGTGGCTTTGGGCCTGAACATCTAGATTCCCCAAGCAGCAGCGGGTTCCTGGTGTGCCGGCCTCTCGGCTTTCCAGAATGGCCCACGCCCCTTGGATCAACAGGAAGGGAAGGTTCCTGGGGTGGCTGCCAGGTGACCTGGGTGGAGGAGGGGAGGGCTCTATCCACTGCTGGGCTATGGTACAACTGACCTACCTGCCACACTCCACCTGTGCTTCCTGCTCCTAGTCTGGCCAGCTGGGAGCCAGCAGCTGGAGCTGGGATACTCAGACTTATGCACGGTGGGAGAACAGATTCCCCCTTCACTCAGGTTTCAGAGTAGCAGCCGTGTTAGTCTGTATTCGCAAAAGGAAAAGGAGTACTTGTGGCACCTTAGTTAGTCTCTAAGGTGCCACAAGTACTCCTTTCCCCTTCACTCAGCCTTCCCTTTAAACCCTGATCTTCTCACTGGTTTGTGGCAGGTTTTGGCCAGAGCTCCCCTCTCAGCACAGAGACAGAAGGAAGATGCCTTCTCCATGAAGCTTGCAAAATCAGCTGTTGCCACGCCCATTTGCAGCAATGTATCCACCAGGCATGTGCCCACCTCTAAGTCCCTGCGGCCTGCAATGAACACGTCTGTGAGACTCCCTTGTCCTATTAAAGCTGCTCTTCTACCTGCTGGGTAGAGAGCTATGACTGGCTCTGCCAGGTGGGCACCAGCAAAGTGATTTGTACTGGCTCATCCAGAGGCTGGGAGCCCATCTATGCAGTGCACAAGATGGGGGTGCACCCACTCCTGGGTGTGCTCCAAATTGTACATGCGGAGACAGACGCAGACTTGAATCTGGCTGCAGGACTGGCCCTGTGTATCCCTTTCAGGGTATTCCCAGCGGGGTGTCACATAGGAGAAGCTGACTGAGGAGGCTGTGTGATGGTGCAGGTGTTGTCCAGTGCTGAGCTGGGGGTATCATCCTGCCAAGCTGAGCTCTGTGGAGTTTGGATCCAACACAAGGGCTGTAAACACGAAGCAGAGTAATGCAGCAGTGTGAGATAAACCCCGCGTATCAGATATGGGCCAACCTGGCAGTCCTGGCCAGCGATGGGCTGATTGGTGACAGTGGAGACGCAGCTTGGCCCTGTATTCGCTACTACTTGTGCCTCTCAAAGCCAGCCCCAAGCACTGGCTCCTGGCTCCCCCACGAGGGACTTCGGGGCCAGCCCTAGTGCGTTAGCTCCCAGTCGGCCGGACACTCCAGTGGCAGATGTTTCCTCGAATGACGCTCAGGTGCACAGCGGGGAGTAACACTTCCACAACACCCTGTGGGTGACAGGAGGGGAAGGAGTGGAGAAAGGCAGGAAGGAATCACAATGTGACCAGCCCCCAGCCAACTAAAATCTTTATGGGTGAAGTGGGGCCATTGAAAGCAGCTCTGTCTGCTGCTAACTAGGGGAAAGCTATTGGAAATAACACGCTGCTAGCTAGGTCTGCAAGGAGCTGGGCGGGGTCCTTACAGCCACTAATTAATTAGCATCCCAAACAGCACTGTGCCACCTCTGAACGAGACTGCAGCCTCCTCTCTGTTGGCAATGGCTTGTGATCCTAGCTGACCTGGCACCCTTCAGGCCCCAGACAAACACACAAGCCCTCTCTGTGCTCTGATCAGCTCCCCGCCAGGGCATTTCAGGTGGGAGACTCAAACACTGGCCCCAGCCAGGGTGCCATGGAGGGCTGAGAACCCTCTCCCAAAGGACCATGCTGTCTCTGCCGGCAGTGGGCTAGCAGTGATGCTGTTCTCATGGACTTTGATGGAATCATCTCCCTGTTTGGCTTCTGCTCTCCCTTTTTGCAATGTCCTCTGAGGATGCGTCTACACTGCAAAAAACAGTGAGCTGGAGTCTGGGGCAACAGACTGGGGCTTGTGGGGCTCATGCTCCAGCGCTGAAAAGAGCAGTGTAGACATTCCCACTCAGGTTCTGAACCCCGCTCCCCTCGCTGGGTTTCAGAGCCCGGGCTCCAGCCCAAGGGGGAACGTCTACACTGCTCTTTTAAGCACCATAGCGTGAGCCCAAGTCTGTAGTCCGGGGCTCTGAGACTCGCTGCCGCAGTGGTTTTTGTGCAGTGTAGACAAATCCTTAGAGGCTTTGGAGCAAAACATCCCTCCCTTTGGATTGGATGTTGCCCCGTCAGGCTGGACTCTGATAGGCCGTTGTGGGGAGATGTAAGAGACTCCAGCCTGGGCCAGCTAAGGCTCTAGCACCATGAGGATGGGGTTCCCACCAGGGCACCCCTTGGACTTCTGTCAGGAGTCTCCTCATCAGGAGATGATATATCAGGGTGCTCCCCTGGCATGCTAGCTCCGCCTCCTCCCTAGTCAGCTCCACTCACTTATTGGGCAGCACTGGTTCCCTGGGCCCCTGGTATAAGAGAGTGGAAAGCCCCCACATCCCATTGCAGTGCAGACTTCCCCTCGGGGGCTTCTGCCATGCTCTAGACCAACCTGGACTTCTGCATCCACCTAGCCCCTTGTCTTTTTGTGTTAGTGCCAGGGTGAACTCAGAACCCTTTAACGGAGCCTCCTCCCCAAACCTTTGGGGGTTCACGTAAAATAGAGATTGGACTCAGCCGGGCCTGACCCAGACCCAGCTCCACGCACCCAGCTGGTCTGGGATGTCCGAGACGTGGACCTATCTCTATCCAAAGTCTGAACGGATGGAGAGGAGTAAAACCAAAGGCACCCCGGTCCTGGCTGATCTCTCGCTGCATCCGCTCTCGTGCCCCAGGCTCAGACCTCGGCACCTGTCTATTCATGTCATATCCCTATGTTGGCCTTGCTTACCTGTGTCTCCTGCCTGCTTTGGAGTTGTCTTTCAAAGCCTGTGCTTAAGAGGCACTAGCAATGACCCGGGGGCGTCCCTGCTTCTCTGTTACCTCTTGACTTTAGCACTTTTGATCCTCTTCCCCAGCCGGTGAATGTAGCTGGGGTGGGGCCTCCCTGACGGTGCACTTCTCCCGCTCCCGGAGTGGGGAAGGATTTCATCCCCTGGCTCGGCAGAGCATTCCCTGACATTGGAGCCCTGATGCCTAATGCTCTGGAATTGGAGGTTGTTTACCTGGTGTTTTGGCTTTGGGTGGTTTGCTGAGTCATCTTGCCCGTTGTCGTGTTCTTGCCCGGCGTCATCAAATACCTGATGTTCTTCCATTACTGTAATTGCCCTAATTACAGAAAACTGTGCAGAACTAGGTATGGGCTGAAGAGACTCATCAGATTCCAGCTTGCTTTGTATGAACGTCTCTCCAAAACTGCCACCCCCTGCCCCAGCGGGTACATCAAACTAGGGAAAGGCTCCCCAGTGGTTGACCAAACTGTCCTGAGCTTCTGCCTATGTCTTGAAGCAAAGCCGGAGTGGAACGGCGGAGGCTTCACACCACACAGCAGGGCAGGGAATGGAGCCAACCGCTGTGTCCTTTAGCTCCAGAGGTAATATGGGGAGGCAGGATCTAACTGACCTTGCAGAGATTTGCCGAGGGTTAGTGTAACAGGGATTCCAGACCTTGGCTCTGTGCCTTAGCCGAATCCCAGAGCATCTGCCATCCTAGGCTGATGGCTGTGCAGGTCCAGTGACAAGGACCCGAAGCCCAATGGGCATCCCTCTTGTTTGCAAAAGAAAATTCAGCAGAGAGCCCTGGTGAAGCCCAGCTGAGATGGACACAATGCATGTTCCCCCACCTTCTGTCTGTCTCGGGGGTGTTTCCAGCAACAGCAGCCCCCTTGCATGTGGGTGCTATGGTAAATAAACAATTATGTGGCAATGGATCTTTCCTGATTATCTAGGGCCAAATCCCAGGCTCCTTGCTCAGCCCTTATCTGGGTGAAACTATTGATTTCCCTTGAGTACAGGCTGAGTTAGTTCCCTGGGATCTGCCCTGCCTCATGCCTGAGGAGTGACTCCAGCGGCAGATCCATGGTGCGGAGGGTCCTGTTGCTTGCTAGAAGGAAGCTCAGCATGGGCTAGAGCTAGCACTGCCAATGACCACCAGCTGCAGCAGGGCATCTCCCTGGGGCTTGGGGTGCTGCTCAACCCCGTTCAATGTCTCCTGTGGCTGGCATAAGGCCCAGGCAGTCCTGCGGCTGATTTCCTGCTCCACCCACTGTTGCCCCCTTCCCCGGGGAGCCAGGAGTCTGACGTGTGGCATCCAGCTTCTCCCAGGATGAGTCATCCCAGGCTGGGTCAGAGCTCCATCAGCAGCCCTAACTTCTCCCTAGCTGGAGTCACCCACTCCCAGCCCAGCCTCTGTGTGCAGCCAGCATCCCCCACACAGGGCTTACGTCGGGAGCCTATGAGACCTGGGTGTCAGGTGTGACCTCAGCCAGCATCCCCCCAACGGGGCTTGCAGTGGAAACCCTGTGTGCTAACACCCTGCTCAGCCCCCAGTCCCCTGTATGAGTGAGGCAGGGAGACTGGATGCCATTGGAAGCTTCCATTTCCCATACAGTGGCAGTGATCATGCCTAGAGGAGTTACAGCCAGGCGGGCCAGGGATTCCTCTTCCATTCCCAGATGTCACACCTCTCCGCAGGATGCTGTTACATCAACAAGCAGGAGTATTCAGGGGCTGGTGGGGGAGCGATTAGTTAAAAAAACCTCTGGTGACTCCAATCTGATGAAGTGAGCTGTAGCTCACGAAAGCTTATGCTCAAATAAATTTGTTAGTCTCTAAGGTGCCACAAGTACTCTTTTTCTTTTTGTGAATACAGACTAACACAGCTGCTACTCTGAATCCAATCTCTTGGCTGCTGACTCACCCCCCAGCTGCCCCTTGGTAACTCTCCATGCAGCTATGAGCTGTCAATGCATTACAACTAGAGTACCTGAGGGCAGTGTGAAATTAACTGAGTTTGCCCTTCAGATCATTAACCCAGAGAGTGCTGCACTTATTGCATACAGCACTTTGGGTTTAATGCTGCTTAAAAGATGCAGGTTTGGAACGTGCTTGGAGCTGAGCACAGGATATGCCTGGCTTGCCCCAGTGCCCTTGGCTAGAGGCCAGTGAAGCACCGCAAGTGCATATAACTTCAGTGTGTGTCTCCCACTCCGCCAGCCGTTCCTGCCCCATGTGGCTGAGCGAGCACCCTGGTGCTTTCAGCAGAGAGACAGTGACACAGCCATTGTTTCAGGGCGAGATTCTGCACTGGCCTACGCCCTGGCGGAGCCAGCGGTCTCTCCCGGGGTGTGGATCCATGCAGAATTCAGCCTGTGCTCTCTCAGCAATCCAGCTGAACAAGAAGGGCCGCTCCACAAACCTGTCGGGCTGCATTCAGCCCTGCCACTGAAACTGCCAGAGCCATCAGCTGTGCCCTGCCTCGGGCCCAGGCGGGGAGGCATGGGATAAAGTGGGAGCTCTCCCTCCTGACTGTGTCTCCTGGGGATGAGAGGGAGACCAGAGAGGTTACTGCCCAGACCCGTATCTGAGTCAAGAGCCCAGGATCTGCCCTCTGGAGAGACCCAGTCTTTTCTCATTCCAAGCTGCACGGCTGGGTTAGGGGCCAGGGATTGCACCTCCATCCCGGCCTGAAAGCCCCCCGCCCTCCCCGCATCCAGATGCCCATGCAAGACTTGTGTGCTTTGGACAAGGCTAGCTGGCCTATAGCAAATCATGGTCATTGGAATAATTCCCCCTCCCCAATAAATGTTTATGATCTAAACTAACTCTTCCTTTGTTCATGGAAAGACAGTCAAACCCCAGCCCTTTGCCACCCAGCTTCTAAGATACCTTGACTCCAATGCCAAATAGAAAGAGGGACTACTTTGCTTGGTGGAAGGATATTACTCTGAAACCTATGATAAGTGCAGTGTCTCGTAGGGAGAGGTGGGATGTGCTGTGCAGGGTTGCACCGTGGTTGGCCGTTCTCCTTAGTCCTACAGCCATTGGGGGGGTTCAGCTGAGGATGCCTAGCCCCAGAGTCCCTTAGCTGGCAAGTTCTCAATTTAAACTCCCTCTGCGACTGAGGGGAGGAAGCAGGCTTGGCACGCCCAGGCCTCTGGGTGTATTCCTCTTCCCTCCGGCCTTGTCTCCAACGAGTTACGCTGGATAAATACGTGTCCGTAATTACATGCAGAAAGCTATGCTGCGGCAACATTCAGGTGGTGCTGTTCTGAGACGCGATGGCAAACACAAAGGCTCCTAGGGCAGCACTGCCCAATTCTATGGCATTTGGTGATTTTTTTCTTAAAGCACCAGCTCCTGGACTCCTGTGATTATGAGAGAAACTCAACCGTCACTTTAAAAATAATTATGTTTCTAGCCCTCATGGTTGTGGAGAAAAACTTGAAAATAATAGTAAGAACACCTGGCTACTACCTAGCATCAGTAGAGCTCAAAGTGCTATACAAAAGGTGGGGTGTCATTACCCTCATTTTACAGATAGGGAAACTGAGGCTCAGCACAGTGATGTGACTTACCCACAGTCACCCAGCAAGCCAGTGGGAGAGCCAGGAACAGAACCCTGATCTCCTGAGTCCTACTCCAGTGCTCTATCCATAAGGCAAAGCTGCCTCTCATGTGACCTCCCTTCAAAAAAGGTGGAAACACCAGGAAGCAAATAAAAAGAACCCCACATTCATTATTTTAAAAAGCCAGTCACAATTGCAGGGGGCTACCCTGTTGCACTTATGCTCTTCCTGTTTCTCTTAGGGCCGGACTCCGGCACTCTTCCTTGGTCTGAATAGTGCCTTACTCCTCGCATAGTCTTTTTCATTCCAGTGGCACTATGTACAGCATAAATACTATTCAGAGCCAGGGCTTGTCTACACATGAAAATTAATCCAGGCTAAGGGAGGGCAGAATCTGGCCCTAAGCATACAACCTAATTTATGGCCTTTTGTCTCCTAGCCAGAGCCTTAAGGATTGTAGCCTTGATCACTTACATAGGGAGCTTCCACTTAGCCTTGACAAGGGTGTGTTAACTTTAAGTTAATTGGCAATCAAGGTAAAACAGTCTAGTGTAAACAGGTCCTTTAGGTTTTAAAGTACAGCCCCCCACAATCCCCAGGCTGTGCAACGCAGCGCAGCGGAGTTAAGCTCCTGGTAGGAACTCTTGCATTTTGTGATTTTTTATGACAACTGTGCCACCTTCCTGTTGAAGCAACAGCTGTTCTGGTATTTAATGCCTTTGTTTGTTTTTTGTGACTAGGCTGGCTCTTGCTTTCACCACCAGCGCATTTCATAGGCTCCAAAGGCCAAATTAATGAGGGGGGGGCTTCCAGGTGCGCTCACCTCATTGAGGTGGTGGAGGGGTGGCTGGGCATCTTTGCTGGAGACAGCTACCTGCCAAGCTCTGCTAACCGGTGACATTTGCTGCTGGTTAGAGGGTTAGAGCTTTACAATGGGGAAAGAGTGAAATGGGGTGCCTGAAATCCAAAGCCTGTTGCTAGGAGTAGGTGAGTCCTGTGGGGGCAAAGAGCAACACAATGTTCCCTTGAGAGCAAAATGTGTGTGCATGTTTCTGCTAGGAGAAGGAATCAGATGATCAGGTTATGGAGAATGGGGCCCCAAACACCGGCCCAGCTACTGTCATGCCGCTGTGAATCTGGAGTAACAGTGGAGCTCCACTGGCTTTACATCGGTGCCACTAAAAGCAGAATATGTCTCACAGCCTTTAGGGATTACTTTCCACCCAGCAACCTTGGCCTTTTCATGAGCCCGCAGCTCAGTCTGGATGCGTGGATCAGCCCCAAGAAGGAACACCAATCGTTTCACTGAGGAAGGCAGGAGGGAGAGATGGTGGAGAAGAGTCTGTGGCAGACAGCTAAGTAAAAACAACCTGGACAGTCTTAGCCTAGGATTGCCAGCAAGAGAAGGGGAGTGAGCAGCCCCTCCCCTAAGCACAGGGGATGTGGTGGAATGAAATCGCCAGAGAACACTGAATGCAGAATAATGGCCGCAAAGCCCATCACTAAGGAGGAGTGGAAAGTTTGTCCCTGGGGGAGTAAAGAAAGTGAGACATTGCTTGAGTGATCGCTTGGGGGGGGGGGGCCCAGGAAATCTCGATTGTAATGCAGCACAGGTCGGCTACTCCTCCCAACCCCACAAAAGTATCTGTTTGTGGCAAATAAGCCACGGCTGTTTGGATCTGGAGCTGGCTTGGTCTGGCCTAATCCAGATGGGCTAGTCAAACTGGGTGGTGGTGGGGGGCTAGGCTGTGGGGCGGCCCTATGGCACCCACCAAGAAGATAGGGAAACGGCAGCCTTTGCCATCAAGATCTCTCCCCCTTTTACCCACATGGGGAACTGCTGACTGTACAGCAACTGTATCGCTGACAGGATAGCAGTACCTTGCTCTGCAGTGGACGTAGAGAGAATGTCAAGGCTCTGTGTCACATCTGAGACCTTGCTGCCCTCCTAAGGGAATATGGCACAATCTGGAACTTTCACTGGTCTCCCCAGGCAGAAGTGTGGGCAGGGAGCCAGGAACACTTGACTTTTAATCCCAGTGCTGCCGCTGATGTGCTGTGTGATGCTGCCCTGCTTTGCGCCTCGGTTTCCCTAGCTGTGAAATGGGGCTGAAGACACTGAACTGTGGTGTTGTGCTGAGGGGAGGAACTAGATAATGGGGTTGGGGGGGATTCACCCATGTTTTATACCATCATAAACATGGCAGGGGGACCCTAATGTTAATATTGCCCTGGAGCTGAGGTACTAGCAGGTGTTCGCAGCTCACCATCAGCTGGACAGGCTGATGGGGAGCAGCAGAGACTGGAGGAGTTGTGAGCAGGGATCTTAAGATATACAGTAACTGAGTGCATCACCCAGCAGCTGCTGGTCTGGGTGTGTGTAAGGGGTGAGGGGAGCTGCTGCGCCCCATTATAAACCAAAGCTACCCCCCCTTCCCTGTGGCAGGAACCACACCTGCCCCGCCGTGCCGTGAACTCCCTGTTTATAAAGGGCTGCGGAATCAGATGTCCCTATGGAAAGGCTTGGTGTCTGTGGGGGGCTCAGGGGTTTCTGAGTCTGACATCCCCAGATCAGAGCCCGCAGCCCCAAAGGAGGAAGCAGCGGGCAGCGTCCAGCTCGTTTGCTGCTTGGAAGCCTCTGATTCAGAGCCCTGTCACTGGCCCCTGCGATGGGCTGCTGTGTGTCACTGACTCGCAGTGCCGGAGAGCAGAGATGCCCAGGTCGCGTTCCAGAGCTGCCAGGAGGAGACGGGCAGGTGCAGGTGAGGGGAGCTGGCCCGGTTCTGTGAAAGGGCCCTTAGGGCAGGAGTGATGTGCTCCTGCAGCAGTAGGATATCTGGACTGGGTGGGCCAGACCTGACTGAGCCACCTGCTTCACGGCTGCAAGGCCTGTCACTGCAAGGGAGTGAGTAGCGCTCCAGAGTCAAAGGAAGTCATTTTGTTTGTCCCTTAGGGAGCATGAGCAAACCACCTCTGCAGAAATCCCAGCTCTTGCTGCAGGCGTGTAGATTGGGGAACGTGCCGGGGCTCCCCCGCCCGGTGCCAGGCGTGGGGGGCGGGAACGTGCCGGGGCTCCCCCGCCCGGTGCCAGGCGTGGGGGGCGGGAACGTGCCGGGGCTCCCCTGCCTAGTGCCAGGCGTGCGGGGCAGGAACGTGCCGGGGCTCCCTGCCCCTTGGTATCTGGGCTCTGGCTCCGGATGGGCTCACCCCATGGAACATTCCTTACTTCCTGCACCCAGGTAGCAGCAGCAGCCACCTTTGCCTTTTCTCCTGACCAACTCCTGACTTTGGCTTATGGCTCCAGAGCCTGCAGCTCAGCGTGTCCAACGCTGGCCGGCCTGCCCTGCCTGTCTGCTCACCCAGACAGGGATCTGCTCAAGGGCCAGCATCCCCCACATTACCCATTACAGCCCAGACCATTCAGTGAATAAAAGGCAGGAGGCTTGCGAAACCCTGTGACTTGGTAATAGCCTCATCCAAACACAAGGGCGGCATGTGCCCGGCTGCTCAGCTGATCAGCAGAACACTTTTCAAGAGATACCATACTCCCGTGAGTCAGGATGCCTGGGTTCTAGCCCGAGCTCTGTGGGCAAGTGGGGTGCACAGTGGTGTAGCAGTGTGAGTGGGTGCCAGGATTCCTAAGTTCTCCTGCTGGCTGTGCCACTGACTTGCTGTGGGATCTTGGGCAAGTCCCTTCTCCTTTCCCTGTCTCAGTTTCCCCTGTAACATGGGGCAAGGAGCGTTGTGGAGGTTGTGTTGATCCACAGGGCAGTCTCTCCCAGGGAGGAGGAGCACATTAGCCACAGAGCCGTCAGTTGTCTGTATGGAAAGATTCCTGTCTGCTCCAGCATTTAGAGAGATACTCGCACCCAGTGGGGAGTCTTAGGCTCTGCCATGGGCCCCCAATGTGTCTAAGGTTTCAGAGTAGCAGCCGTGTTAGTCTGTATTCGCAAAAAGAAAAGGAGTACTTGTGGCACCTTAGAGACTAACAAATTTATTAGAGCATAAGCTTTCGTGAGCTACAGCTCACTTCATCGGATGCATTTGGTGGAAAAAACAGAGGAGAGATTGATATACACACACACACAGAGAACATGAAACAATGGGTTTATCATAAACACTGTAAGGAGAGTGATCACTTAAGATAAGCCATCACCAACAGCAGGGGGGGGGAAAGGAGGAAAACCTTTCATGGTGACAAGCAGGTAGAGATCCTGGGATGAAAGCTGCCAATTGTCATGGAACCTGGGACATTCCAACAGGCTGCTTCCCCTAATGCCCCAGTCAGTGCATTTCCCAGAACACTGTTCTTTCGGGTCCTGTCTCTTGCATTCACCCCTCAACTCCAGTGGGAGTCTGGCTCAGGTAAGACAGACTCAGGAGGGGCAGCAGCATGTGCCCCTTTGCAGGCCTACTTTTCTTCAATAAAGAGATTTGCTTTGAATCTATGAGCTTGATGTTCATTTTTCAAGCGGGGGCTGCATCCGTGAGGTGCTCAGACAGGCTTTGCTGGGGTAAAACTCCTCTCCTGGGAACAAACAGCAATCACAGAACTATTTATTTATTAGCAGGAGGACAACTTGGAAATGGATCGGCTAATCTGGCAAGATCTGGGCCCTACATCAAAGAGGACAGCAGGGCTGGATGACTGGAAGCCAAGTGAGAGGTGTGGGGTGGAGAGATGCTGTGGCTGAGCCGTAGGATTTAGGGCTCAGATCCTCCCAGGCAATTAGGGGCTATATACCTTAGAGGATGTGGGCCTGTCTGTCCAGTTTGGGATCTTTTCAGTTCTTTCCTCTAGCAGTTGATAGGCAGCACCTAGGAAGAGAGCACCTCACCTGCCCATCAGCTTGTGAGCTTTTGTTATGAATGAAACAAAATAGATCCACAAGCCTGCACTGCTCGGCTGCTCCTGCTGTTTCCGATTCATTTCCCTTTCAAAACTGACTCAACTTCTTTGAGCTATTTTTAATTCAAGGAAACCAATTCTTTACCAGGCAGAATAAACCAATGAAGGAACACGCAGATTCTCCTAATAGCAGGGCCCTATGGGATAGACAGCTGGCTGCTGAGAGATAGGGCATGTTTCCTCTCTTTGGACATGTGACAGGACCTGAACACCTGAGAAGAGTTTCTCTTCATCGTTCAGGGCCGTAAATCCAATCTATAAGGTTAGAGGTCAAATCTGAGTTTTGCCAGTATTTTATGGGATCAGCTGAATGGCTAGACTAAGCTTCTCTGAGCTGCCTAAGGGTTTAAGCATCCAGCTCATTTTAAAATTAATGGTATCCAAATCCCCTATCTCTGCTCTAATAAAGCAGGAGGTGTTTGCATGTGACTATTCAAAGGAGCAAGGGATATTTCTGGGTCTTGTCATTTCCTATTGTGTTAGTGGTGCCACATCCAGATTGGTGCCTCTAAGGGTATGTCTACACTGCGAAGTTGTCGACAAAACTTTTGTCTTTCACGGGTACTTAAAAAAGCCTCCCCGTGAAAGACAAAAATTTTGCCTACGCAAGTGGCAGCGTGAATGTGGCTTTGTCGGCAGGAGTGCTCTCGCGGGGCTGGAAGTGTTTTGTCAGCAAAAGAGTGTTTACACACGCTGACTTTTAGGGGCAAGGCTGTGTCTACAGGGCTGTGTTGACACAGCCTTGTCGCTAAAAGCTGCGTGGTGTAGACAAGCCCTAAGATTCTCCATATAAATAGCGATAGCCCAAGGAAATGACAATAATCATATGTTGAATTTGTCCATTGCAGACAACAGGCTAGTGCATCCTGCTCCACTTCTCCAGGGCGATAGCGGACCAATGAGGGCTGTCCCATCACCACAGCTCTGATTTCCAAGAAGGACCTTCTGGAGATGATACCATTGCTTCTCGTGGTGGGGAAGTGTTGACCACCACGCAGATCCCTAACCTGGATGAACTTGCACAGTTTAGTCAGTTGGCTCCTGTGCCTTAGACAGTCATTTAATGTACCTTTCCCTTTTGCTGAACTAATCAGTCAATGACTACCTCCATTGATCTGGGCGGGGCTGGGGTGGGCACACCACAGAACTTGTGTGAAGGAGAAGATGAATGTTTGGGCTTGAAAAAATCACCTCTTTAAAAGCCTTATCCCACTGAGGGGAGCACATGTCCCAGTTGCCTGGGATCCATGGCATCTGGGTTCTATTCATGGCTTTGCCACCAACCCTGTTGTGGGACCCTGGGCAAGTCTCTTCACCTTTCTGTTTAGATTGACAGCTCTTCAGGGTAGGGACTGCTTCTCCCACTGTGTTTGTATAGCGCCTAAAACAAAGGGGGCCCTGATCTCAGGTGGGGCTTTTAACTGCTAATGTAATATAAATAATAACCCTGTGGTTTTTCAGGGTGGGGGGGCCTCAATAACCCAATCTTTATATTCATTATTACGTCAACTGTAGATTTATGGTACCCCCTGTAGATTATATTTACTCTGAAGATACAGTTGGTGCTTTCCACAGGGTAAAAATGTGCTGAACAAACAAAAAGATTTTCTCCCCCAAGGAGTTTATAGCCTAAGTCCAGAGGGGTTATAATACAATATGGAAAAAACACAGGGTGGGTGTGGTCTTTAAAGGTGGAATGTTTCTGTATTTTTCTGGTTGTTTCCTTTTTGGACTCTACAATACGTACTGTGGCCCATGGCACCTAAATATCTGTTCTAATTAATAAGCCAAATGGGTGTGCACATCGGTGTACTGCAAACAGTCAGAATACTATCAAGTTGGTAGAAACACCCTCACCTTTGTAAAGAACAGAATTCAAGAGAGACTAAATAGCAGTGTAACAAAGCATAGACTGAGGGAATGACTCAGGTGCATGAACATTATATTAATGTTTAGTATTGCAAAGTACAAGATAACTTCTTGTGGACTGAATCTGTTGTGTTCACATACATCTTCCTAATAATTTTACCTAGCTGTTATGTGGCACTTTTCATCAGGAGTGGGCAAAACTCTTCACAAAGGAGGGCAGTAGCATTATCCACATTTTACAAATGGGCAAACTGAGATGCAGAGAGAGAACGGCCCAAATCCTCAAAGGTATCAGGGCTCCTAACTTCCACTGATTTCAATGGTTTACTTGACAATGTGGGCCAAAATGACTTGTTCAAGGTCACCTAACAAGCCAGTAGCAAAATTGGGAACAGAACCGAGCTCTCCTAAGGTCCAGTCCAATACTCTATCCATTAGGCTATACCACCTTCCTAAGTAGGTGATTTTGTTATTTTGTACTGTGGTTCCTGTCGGTATATCTGCAAACACAGTCTTTTGGCCCCAGTATAAATCTGCGGCAGGAACCCTGTAGATTTCATCTCTGTTTTTAAAAGCAGGGTCTTCTGTCTCTGTCAGGCATGCCCGGAGGTTCTCTGGCTCACGCGCAGCTCCTGATCATCAGACTCACGGAACAATTTTATTTCTACATTATTATTGCTTAACCCTGCATATTTTTTTCTCTTACCAAAGCACGTTTTGATCTGTACTGTACGATGCCATCTTGTAGCCATTCTGCAGTGATCCGGTGCAGCTCATGGTGGACTCTGGAGTTTGTGCAGGGAAGTACCAAACAGAACACAAGGCCCTTTTCTGCATTCATTGCGCAGCCTCCTCTCCCCCTAACACCAGGGCTGGATCTGGCTGTAATTTTCTGTGATGAAACCTGGATCCATTTCCTATTTTTGAAGTAGGGGAACTATTAAAAATGGTTCCCAGCTGTGATGTTATAGAGTGGACAATAAAACCAGTCCAAACAGTAATAAATGATGGTACTTGAAATGTGAATACCACATTTCATTCCTAAGTGCTTTGCAGACAATAGGCCTGACCCTGCAACTTCCCAGCCTTTCCTCCCATGATTATTCTCATTGACTGGAACAGGAATTAGGGGTGTAGGATTGGGCCCCAAAGACCACTGACATGCAGCCACCTCTGGGGTGGAGAGCAGGGCAGCTGCTAAGTAACAAGTTTCACAAAACTCAGTGGGTGGGGACGAGGGGTAATTCTGGCCAAGGACCCTGGGACAAACCCATCATGTTATTATATAAAGATTCCCCGCAGCTGCTGGAGTTTTTGGCCTGGGGGTTTAAGCAGGTTGCAGCCAGGAACTAATGGTCATTATCCAGGCATCCCATAAGGATGTGGGGCCAGGAAAGCTGTAACCGGCTGCAACTTCAACCTTTGCAAACAACGAATGATGATAATAAATCCCGCCTCTCTGCGAACGCACTTTGCAAGGAGGTGAGCGGCCTGCACCGGGGGGGGGGGAGGTGGGAAACACAACCCAGAGCAGGCACCTATTGCAAACCAATCCCAATCCAGGCAGCTCAGGCGAAACCCTCCAGCTCCTTCCGGGAAGGGGATGTGCCCACATGGAAACAGTTGCAACCAGACCGGCTGGAGGATGCAACTCCAGGCATCTTCCCCCGGCAGAGTCCCGCAGCGCCAGCTGTCAGGGCTCCCAGTTGGCTGCACGCGTCCACCAAGCCTAGACGCCCTGCTCCCTACCCCCTTCCGCTCGCCCCATAAGTGCCCACCCTCTTTTTCCCTGCCTCTGATTGGCCAGAGGTTTCTTTTGTTAGCAGCTAAGAGAGCCTGCTATTGGCTAGGGAGCAATGTCCGTCCGATCCTGGAGTAGCCCCCTCCCCTTTCCCCAGCCCCCTCTCTTGGCCTGGACCCTGGGAGCGCGAGAGGGTTTGGGGTGGGTGGTTTTTGTGTGTGTGTGTGTGTGCGCAACCATTTGCCTCTTGCACTGGGCGCAGGGAGCGGCGGTGGGTGCGTGCGTGCAGGGGGGGCCGGCTGCCTGGCCCCCAGCGAATGCAATAAACAATAATCATCATTACAAGGGGCAGAGAGAGGCGTTTCCCTCGGAGCATGCATCCATGGGCGGACTGAGGCCGGGAGGCGGCGGCGGGGTCGGTGTTGCAAGAAGACCCCTTGGCAGCAGATGGGATTTGTGCCTTATTTGAGGATCTCCTGGGCAGTCCCTGTCCCCAGGTGTGCTGCTGTCGGGGGGGGGGGGGAGAGGAAGTTGCATTGATTATTTTTGCTGCTGCTTCGCTTTCCCGGATTCCCACACACCGAGGCGGTTTTTAAATCTGGATGATTATGCATGGAAAATCGCCCCCTCCCTCTAAGGAACCAACCCGTGCGGGCAGCCGGCTCCCCCTGAGCCTGCCTGCAATTGTGCCTTAACTTGTGCGTGTGTGGGGGGAAGGGAACTGAGCTGTTTTTCTTGCGTTTGATTCCCCCCCCCCCGCTCTTTGGAGGGGAATCAGTGATCATCTGGGATTTCCACCTCCAGCGAGTCAATCCTGCCCCGACTCCTGGATTTGCTCATTGCATGGGGAGAAGCGGCGAGCTGGTGAAGAACTCCGGGGCTTGGTTTTTAGTATTATTTGGGGGCGGGGGGCGCGGCGGCAGTGGCTTTGCTTCCCAGCCCGGCTTGTGTGTGCGCCTTCTACACCGCCCTTCTCCCGCTCCCTGCCTCTGGACATTGGGATGTTACCCGCTGAGGTCCAGGCGACGCTGACACTTCGCTCCGGGGGCTCGTGATCCTGGAAGCCGCTTGAGAATATTGCTGCACAACTCACCTTGAAGGGATTGTCAATTACCGCCCCTTCCCCCCCCCCGCCCGCCCGCCCTTTAAAGACCAGGAGCCTGGGATCTTAGTTTTGTTTCGTTACTAAACAAAAGTGAGGACAACCGCTTGGGATTGCAGGGCCACAAAACCATGTCTGCTAAAGAGAACCCCTGCAGGAAATTTCAAGCCAACATTTTTAATAAAAGCAAATGTCAAAATTGCTTTAAACCTCGGGAATCCCATTTGCTCAATGATGAAGATTTAAACCAGGTGAGTCTCCTTCCGGGTTTTATTCCCCCTCCTCCTCTAAATTCCCCTTGGGTTTTCAAGTGAACTGTTTTCATAACTGCGCTTGGGTCAACAATGTATCTTAAATGGGCCAATCCGGCTTTCACGTGGACTTAATCGGTGTCGCTTTAAGTGAGAGGAAATGGAATTTTTAAAAATATTCCCCCATTTTCATGGCTCCATTAGGTCCCGTTACACACACGATTATTTGTTTTAGAGTAGCAGCCGTGTTAGTCTGTATTCTCAAAAAGAAAAGGAGTACTTGTGGCACCTTAGAGACTAACAAATTTATTAGAGCATAAGCTTTCGTGAGCTACAGCTCACTTCATCGGATGAAGTGAGCTGTAGCTCACGAAAGCTTATGCTCTAATAAATTTGTTAGTCTCTAAGGTGCCACAAGTACTCCTTTTCTTTTTGATTATTTGTTTTGTGATTTGTTTTAAACCGCTCTCGTTTTGTTTAGACCCGAGTGGGAATATTGAAAGGCGAGAATTTGGGGGTGTGTGTGTGTGTGTGTGTGTGTGTGTGTGTGTGTGTGTGTGTGTGTGTGTGTGGGTGTGTTGGAAGAGGAGGACTTGCAGTTTTAAAAGGAAAAATTGAAGATCGCAGGGAAAAATAATTTGGATTTTAAAGCCTTTCTTGTAAAGTAGGGCATGGCTTTCCCTTTGCATAGCTGTAGGGGTTCCCTAAAGGGAAGGAATCTTAACATGTAAAATACAGAGGTTTCAAAGGCAAGTTCTACCAAATCAAAGTCACTCCAGGCGCCTAGGAGAACTGCTTTTCTTCAGTAAAACCTTTGTAAACTGATGGGCGGGGTCCGTACTGCACGCCTGTCTGCTCTGGAAGTTTTACATTTCAGTTTTCTAGGAGGTGTCTTTCCTTGCATGCCTTTCATCTGCATATTCCCGCACGATCGCTTGGAGTTAGTAGAAACGCGTCTTAAAAAAAATGCATCCAGCGCAGTTGATCAGCCCTGAATGGTGTGTGTGTTTTCGCGGGGCTGGGGGGTGGGGAGGAATAGGAGCAGTGATAATCTAGCAGCATTCCCTTATATCTCCCTCCCACTGCACTACTTCTGACATCTAGGCTTGCAATCCTATTATGGAAATGAGATCAGACGTATTGCTGGCCGAGATAATGAAATCTGAAGGCTAATATGGAAAAAATGTAACTAGAAAAACGCGTGTGTGTGTGTGTGTGTGTGTGTATATATATATATATATATATATATAGTGTGTGTGGGGGGGTGTAATTGACAGACAGTGCTTGGGCAAAGGGAAGCATCCTAAAGTTTGCCCCCCTCCCAGCCCTTCTCTGTTTCCACAGCTTAGCAATGTGATTCATGGGGATTTGTGACTCAGAAATGCCTGATGGCTTTGTTACTTTCGAGAAAACTCTGTGTGTGTGTGTGTGTTGTCCAGCCAGGCCACTATTTACGTGGAGAGCTTGACTTTAACCTGCCTCACACAAGCCCCCCTCTTTTGCTTTGTTGCTATTCAGTCTCCTCCACTCCCTCCCTCCCCCGCCTTGGGTGAATTTCAATGTCAGTTTCACCGCTGCTGGGTGGAAGGTTGTGCAGGGGCCCTGCCTGCGCCCTGGATTTGACTTTAATGTGGGTGTCCTGACTTTTGTGTTCGGGGTGGGGCATGGGATTTGGGGGCTCCTTCTGGAAAAGTGGGTATGGTGTGGATTGCCCAAGTACTTACAGGGGGGTTGGGAGGGGAGGGGATGATTCGCCCCCCCCCACTCCCTGTGGAGTAGGGTGACCAGATGTCCCGATTTTATAGGGACAGTCCCTATTTTGGGATCTTTTTCTTATATAGGCTCCTATTACCCCTCCATCCCCTGCCCCGATTTTTCACATTTGCTGTCTGGTCACCATGTGGAGTAAATTAGTTTATACTAGCTATAGCTATAAGATCTCATTCTCAGCAAGGGAGAAATAATTCCACTTTAAAGATAAGGGAAGGTGTGTGTGTGTGTGTGTGTGTGTGTGTGTGTGTATATACAAGATACACTCTTCTATAAAGTATTTTACTTAATGATAGCCTCAGTTTCTGTGATCTTACATCTCCCCATCTCCACTCCCCCAAACTGAAGAATCTCATTCAGTGGATACATGAGCACAGACAGCTTGGTGTAGTGAAGAAAGGTTGCTGTAAGGAAGTTCTGTGTCCATGCATTCTGGCCATATGTTGGCTAGTTGTTAATGTTAAAGAGAAACTCGTATGACCAGGAGGCTTTGCTCTTGAAAAAGCAGCTAAGGGCATGTGTATGGGTAACAGCAAGATGTAAACATGAATAGCTTTTTCATCTGACTTCTGTGGTTAGGTTTTTTTGCAGCCCTGTTGGATGGTTGTTTGGGGCATCCCAGAATCCTAAACAGTGGTTTGAATGAGACTTAATCATGCTTATGGTACTGTTGTCTTGGCGGGTCCCATTTACACTGCAGAATGGAACCCATGCCTTCCCCATATTGTACGGGGACAAAGCTGTTGCCATCATACCAATGGGCCTATAGATAGCCAGGCTAGAAAAGTCCTTTTGAGTCATCCAATCTGACCTTTTGCTGCTAGGCTTGAGGGGAAGATGAGGATACTTGGCACTGAAACACTCACATTTCTGATTTTATATAAAACTGTATGCACTCGACTGTATCCATCTCCACCCTCTATGTCATGTGTCATCTGAGATTGTAAGCTCTTTGGGATGGGGCCTGTCTCTCCTATGTATGTGGCTAGCACTTGGCACAGTGTGGCCCATATCCTGCTCAGTGCTACAACAGGAGTTGATACTTCTCAGTATCATAGTTAAATCAAACAAACATCCAAACTAACACACTCGGAGCCCTTTGCACAAGGCTTTGAACCTGGAAGTGTTAAGTACAATATGAGTAAACGCTAAACTGTTAATCCTTGGAGTTCTACGTCAGGTTCACGAGTTGTTTTTCTGTGTGACTCTGTGTTAGTTGAGAGTGATCTGTTGGCTTTACTTCTTGTCGTGCTCATTGAATGCACAGGAACTCCGCACAGCCTCTCGTAGACCTTTGTGTGCATCTGTGATGAAGTACGCAATGGACTCTTTCTTGTTAGTTTGCAGTCATTGTGGATGAGGTGGCTTTCCTATCTCAGGGGCTCTTGTAGACACTAGTCCAGCAAAGCACTTAAGAAGGTGCCTAACTTTTAAGCCTGTGAGCAGCCAGGCTGACTTCATTGGCTGCTCCCTCCTCGAATAAAACCTGGTAGTTTGAGTCTGTAAAGTGTTAAAGCTCCCATGCCAGGTCATGTCAAAGGGCTTAGATACAAGCTGTTCTCCCGCTTTCCCTGGCACATGTGGTGTAGTGGGGGGAAAGCAAGAGGAGGGTGGATTTAGTGAGGTCACTGTTTGGGCTTTAGCCTCTCTAGACGTTGATGGTTCCTTCTGCGTCATTGTCCGTCCGTGGTGTGCCTCAGAGTGGAGGAAAGCTGAGTTCTGCTTCTCCTCATGTGCCGCTAACAGTGCTAGCGTCTTCTCTGGTACGATGGTGTGACTAGGGAGTGTTGCCATCGGGGCCAGTGGTGTTACTCCATATTTCCATCAGTGTAACTGAGAGCAGAATTTGACCCTTTTGATTTAAAGATACGAAAGTGAGTAGTTGTCCCTGATGGAGATGTCACGTGGCAACTGCTGTCCGTCCAGAACAGAGCATCTCCAGTATTTTAGGACCAGAAGAAGTTCACCGGGGGCTGGCCCACAAAGCTACTTAAATAGTCCATTGTGCCAACTTCCTTAGCAGTTGGCAGTAGCTGCCCCATTCTAGGCAGCAGAGAGGCTAAGGGTTGAATGGGTTGGGAAGTCCCTTGCTCTGGGTGCAAAAGTCTTTTCAGGACAGGATGTTGCTGTGTTCTGTGTTTATATAGAGGACATCAGCTTTTCAGAACTGCGATTCTTTCTGCCACATGCAGTTAAAACCATCCTAATCTCTTAAAATATTAATGGGATGGTGTCAGGACAGATTTACCCTTCAGATCAGGTTTTGTAGACAAGCTTTTTAAAACTCTAGGCCAGGAAAGATAAATGTTCCCATGATGATTAAAATTAATTCTAATAACTCTTTGCAAGGAGAAAACATTCCTCTGCTCTAGTAGAAATCCAGATTTTGCAACATGGTACAAGAAATGATCTGTTTATTGGGCCCTATCCTGCAAAGCTTTATTCACATTGCCCTTAGTTGCATGAAGAGATCTGGTACCGTCTAGGACTGGGCTGTATCTTAAGTGCATATCAGTTTGGTCTCTAGGAAGAAGGAAACCTGCTCCTGAAAATGAAATTTCTAGAAACTGACTCCGTGCAAAATGTAAACATACAGTATAAAATAAGGCTAGACAATTAAGTGTGATCTCGGGGGTGGGATTATTCTCTGAGTTAAGTAACACAGTGAAGGAATTTTTGAAGACGTATATATTTTAACCTAGCATTGTCCCTTTAAGATCATGGCATTGATTCCCAAGAATACCCAATTTAAAAATAAGTCTTTCCCAGCCACTTTCTTGCCTCCTCAGTGACTTCCCATCCTGCCCATGAAGAATAGTTTTATTTGAATCTCTGTGTTCCTCTGGGCATTATTGCCTTCATCTTAATGTTTTGGATGATAGTAGACATGTGGGTTTGCCATCTGTGTGCCCCTCTGCCCATTTACTCTCCACAAACCGCCTCCACTCAGATGATTTCTGGAGTGTTGGGAAGGAGTGCAAATCTCATTCACGTGCTGTCTTTCATTGTGCTTTTGCCCAGGTTGTTTCTATCTGTTAACCCTATGGCTCCTTAGGCTGTTGGTAACTTTCTTACCTCCCTCGTGCTTGCAAAGAAGAATGTTCAGTGTGGTGGGTACCTTTATCTCTTGGCTTTAATAATAAAAAAATAATGACATTAGTAAATGGGTTTGTGGTCTGGCATGTTTATAAGGGTAGCCGGTGTTGGGGCAGGAGACTGGAGAAGCTGAGACCTTGAGGTGGTGCTGGTGACTTCGGGCGTACAGTGAGTGGGGAGATACAAGGGAAATTTAGGGTGGGATTTGGCTTAACTTTGCTTCCATTGAAGTCACTGGGAGTTTTACCAGTAGTTTCAGTGGGAGCAGAATCAGGCTATGGCTGAGCATGACTGACAAGTTTAGGGATCTCTTCCTATTTGAAGAGCTTTTCACACCATAAAGGGCTCAGTTTTGCTTTAGTGAAAGCGCAGCTTAAGGAACTTGTCAGGGATCTCCTAGGAGAGTTGCGTGCTGAGCTCCACTCAACGGTAAAAACACTTGCAATCTGGTTTGGTAGAAAGTGGCCCTGTGTGCTCATCCTCAGGGAGGACGGGTGAATAAACCCAATCTGGAGATCTGCATGCACTGGGCATTGCAGTAATGCACAACAGCACGGGCTGTAAGTCGGATGAGACCCTAGTCTGTTGCTCCAGACTGGCTTGGCCAGTCTTCCTTGGAGACCAGAGTTTTTAGTCTCTAATAGTCACTTGTGCAAGAAGCTGTTTTCACTGCTGGGCTCTGGGTAGTTTTCCCCTGGCCACCAGTGGCTGTTTAGAGGGAATCCTCTCAAGTCCTGACCATGGTTTCCCATCATGCAGGATACTGACTAGTGGCAAAACGAGACCGTTCACAAAAGTGATGAGAATAGAAAGGAGAGCCTTCCATGCTGTTTATACTGCACTGATCTAACCATCTGGCACTGGATCAAGGCAGCCTTCTTGCTCACTGGATGCTAGGTAGCGCGTTGTGTCCTTCTTCCTTTACCCCACATTTCCACGTGCTGGATCCCAGAGGAGCATTGGGGCTGACTGATAGGTGCACCATTATCGAGTTTCCTCTCTTCCTTTTTTTTTTTTTCCTTTTCTTCTTGGGAAGATCTAATCTTTCCTGAAAAGCTGTAGCCCTGGAAAACAGCTCCTGCTCACTCGCTCACATTCCTGACTAGCTGCATCATGCTGCAAAAATCCAGCTGTAATTGACTAATTATTAGGACCAAACAGGGGAAGAGTCTCTGAAAATGTCAAACCCGCCTCCATCAGCTGCTGCAGTGGGAAGGGACTGAGGTCTGTAGGTTTCTGTTTTGGGGGCTAGAAGGAGTGGTACAATGGAGCTAGCTCTGCTTGGTTGGGGGCAGGGGGGGGAGGCATTTAGGGAAAAAGACGTAATTTCTTTCCTTTTAACTTTTTAAAGACTTTCTTTCTACCATCCTTGCCCCACAGACAAAAAGCAAAATGTCCCAGAAATGCACGCTCGATGTCAACATGCCAAACAAAATCATGCACGATCATAAGCGAGTTGCCTAGCAAGGAAGGATGGAGGGCTCTGTGGGCATTGCTGGGAGCATGGGGAAGGCCTGTTGCGGAAATACAACTGACTGGCAGAGTCAAAGTTAGGAATAAAATGCTTTGTTGGTTGCAGTCTGCATTTCCCCTGCTGTTGGATCCAGGGACAAGGTCAGGATTCATCCTTCAGTTGTTCTTCTGCCTGAAGTATGTCCTACCTTCTTGTCCCACTTGAGTTCTCCGGAAAGTGAAATTCTCTTCGCACCCCATGACCAAATGTAGTATGGGCGGCAGCGCTGCATGCTTCCCCTGCATCCTGCAGTGTTTCACCCCTTAGCTGCGACAGAAAGGTCAGCGTGTTTTGTCTGTCCTGTGAGACTGCTTAGATGCACAACCCGTCCATTTGCATATAAAGTTGCCAGACGTGTGTGCAAAGTAGCTGAACGGTTTCTTTGTACAAACCCCTGCTTTTGGAAAATCAGCCTCCTCGCATTCATGAACTAGTTAGCTGCCTTCATTGGACATGTGCATGTCTGTTATCGCACCATAGCTGTTGTCTGACCTCCAGAGAGGTGATCCTCCCTTCTCAGCAGGGCCCTGGTGAGATCTGTTGGATGCTCAGGGGAGTTTGTGGACGCTCCATCTCTTGGGGCATTTGGAACAAGAGTGGCCAGAGCCCTGCAGTGCGCTATAGGGCAAAGCCTGGACTTGGTGTGGACTAGACAATCTAACAAACCTTATCTGCCCAGTTCCTCTGGAATGACAGGCTGAGGGAGGTGAGTAGAAGGGGCTATTAAAGGCCACTCGTGCCCTTTCCTCTGTCGCTGTTGTCAACCAGGTAAAACAAGCTTTTAGATGGAAGCAGCGAGGGGCTGTTTCAGCTCTCATTGCTGCTGGATGGGGTGGAGGGGGAGTGGTTAATTCCCAACTGTGGCACTCCGAAAGGCTCACGAAGGTGGGTACAGGTGGGAATCAGGGGCAGGTGCCCAGGGATGGAGTGTTGGGGCTGTGTCAGGGAAGCTTTGGGTGGAGGACAGATTAATCTAGCCCCTTCTTGTTCCTGGGGGGCTCTGAACCCCTCCTGTCTCCCTGGGTGACTGCACAGAAAGAAACCAGTTTTGGAGAGGAAGCCCTTTTGTTCAGGGGTCACGGTAGCAGTGGGTCAGTGCCACCGATACCCACAGCAGAGAGATGTTATGAGAACTTCATGTCATGTCACCTCTGCCGCTGACGCTCAATCCTGACCTGCCCCTGCGGAGCTAGCTGCTGTTCCTGTCCTAGGAGCCCCATTCGCCTGGTCAGAGCTGCCTGGTTGGTCTACTCTTGATCTCTCCTGTAGTGATGGCGTTTTGTGCTGTGGGGCCGCGTTTGCTGCTAAGTTGAGATTCACCAAACTTGTAGTGTAGGCTGCATGTGAATCCTGGTCTCCGCAGGAAGGCAAAGCTGGGGTGTGGGCAAGAGGCAAGCAGCCACTAGAGTTACTTCGAATGGGGGAAGATACGAGCTTATTGACGCTAGGAGGGGGCCGGCACATAACTTTGCTTTGGGCTGTTCCTGGTCTTGAGGGAGGCTGCACTGATGCCAGGCACGCCAGGTTCACGGCATTGATAGCACTAAGCACCCAAAATGCTGCTGGATGTCAGGACAATGCATATTTGGGGTGGAAACTAAGTCTGACTGGATCCTATTAGACCCCAAAGCATTAGGTGGAGGGGCTTATGGCTTCAGCTTTTATTCAGAGTGTCCATTATCGGCAGCAGGCAATGGCTCTCCCAACGACATTTCCAAGGCCTGTGGTGGGTGATGTATAAGGATCACTTCCTGCTAGAGTTGCTAGTGATGCTCCATATTGGTGCTTCCTAGGCAGAGCGGCTGCATGCTGGGGAATCTGATGGCACCCTTCAGACTTGGCTCTGCACTTCCCTTAGGGGTTCTTTCTTCACCTCCATCCCTCTCTGCCCCGGCATTTGGTGGGTGTCCAGTTTGCCCCAACAAAGGCAGCTGCTGCCAGGCAAAAGGAGCAAGTTGTAGGGGCGGGTTTGCCTGGAACCTTCTCCGGGATGAGTCCTGAATGTGGAAATACAGGCCTGTCTCTGCCCCAAACTCTCCTGATCCAGCTGTCTGCATTTCCAGAGGGAAATACTCCCAGATCCCCGTCCCCCCTCAGGGTCACCCTGGGTTCCATCTTCTTTGAGGCTTCCTGGCTACTCCCAGCCTAGAGGTGGAGTCAAGGCTTCCATCCCCTGGGAGGAGGAGAGCCTGGCCTTTGGGATCTGGAGCTTGTGTTGCGAGCGGTTGCAGGGTAAAATCTAATAGCCTGGCTCCCACAGAAAGGTGCAGGGTGCGGGGCAGGGTAAGAAGCTATTGGTGTGTGACTTGGCTCCTCTTGCAGCCCGTTGAGCTGGCATCCAGAGGGCAGCCCAGAACACGTCTGTTCCAGTCCATGCTCCCGAAAGGGCTGGGTACCTGCTGCCCTGTTGGCTCAAGCCATGTCACTGAGTGACTCTGACAGGTTTCAGAGTAGCAGCCGTGGTAGTCTGTATTCACAAAAAGAAAAGGAGTACTTGTGGCACCTAAATTTGTTAGTCTCAAAGGTGCCACAGGTACTCCTTTTCTTTTTGAGTGACTCTGAGGCTCCCTGGCTCAAGGACAGGCAGGAGCACATCAAACAGAGAGCAGGTGTCTGGTGCCGAAACTGCTGGGGTGTGGGGGGGATTAGCCTACAGGACCCTGCTCGCTCCTGAGGGGCCTTGACCCATTCGGACTGACAGGGCCCGAAAGAGGGGGGGAAGCTTGGGGTGGGTGCTATATGGGGAGGAGGAACCTGTCCTGTCTCTCCCCTGGCCCCCAGTGAGGGGAGGTGGCTGGCGGCATGGTAGCTTCCAGTCATGAACATCCCGGAGCTGAGGCCGGCCTGGAGAGCCTTCTCTCATCCCTAAAAGACTCTGCTGATGCCTGGGTTCACCCCTCTCGCTCTGTGGGAAGATTTGCCCGCTGGTGTCTAAGCAGCAGGATGGAAGCCCTGCTCCCGTTCTGCCCTGCAATACACATGCTGTGAGGGAGGGGTGGAGTGCATGTGTCAGTCTGAACAGGGAGCCTGTGTACTGAAAGCAGCCCTAAGGAGCCCACTTCCAGGAGGTGACCCGCTGCTTCAAAGGATCCCTGGGTGGTTTCTTGTACCATCGTGTTCCCCCACCTACAGGTCCCTTGGGAGGGTGACTTACAGTAGCATTTGGTGCATGTGCATATAGGGGTGTGTGTACGTAGGCAGCACAGAACGTGCAGCAATAATGTGTGGCAAGCCAAAGATGGGAAGGGCCAAGTACCAGATAAAGGGGGTCAGTATAGTTAACCTGCATTTGATGGCAAGGGCTATTGAGACACAAGGAGCTAAATGGCTTGGGCTGGGGATAGAACCTCTGCTGCATAATGTCCAATACCAGCTCGGATCCCGGAGGCAGGAGGTGGAGAATTTGCCTTCTACCCAGGACATGCGTCATGCTCTCTTACTGGATTCTGCAGGACCTTCCAGAGAGATGGGCTCTAAGCCAGCGGAGATGTCTGAGTGGCTGATTCAGGGCCCTTCTTTCTGATAGGAGGTTGTGTGACATGAAGAACATTAAGTAACAATTGGTGTGTTCTTGCTAAGAGTTTGCAGAGAACCCTCTGTGCGCAGAAGGCCTGGGAGTGAAGTACAGCCTATCTCTGCTCCATTGTCCCTCGGAGTGAGGGCTGCCCCAATCCTGACCGGCCAGCATCACACCTGGTGTCTGTTGGGCTTGTGTGCATACAAGAGCTGAAAATTTGCCTTGTTTTGGGGTCACAACCACAGAATTCAGTGTGGCTTTCACTAGAGCCTGTGCCCAAACCGCCCGGGGGGTGGGGCAGTTTCAGATCTTCCTCTCTTGTGGTGGCTTGGGGCACCTGGAACCAAAAACTGCCCAAAAAGTACAGTGTGGATGGTGGCTTGGGCCCTGACAACCTGATGCCATTCCTGGCTCTGCCATGGCCTAACCAGGTGACTGTGGGTAACCGCTTTGGCTCTGTGTGCCTCCATTTCTCCAGCTAAAATGGGGTTCTCACCAATCCATGGGGAAGTGCCGGAGACGTGAGTGAAGAGTGCTAGGTTCCACTATCACTTTGTCTGTCTTAAAGGCCCCTGGGCCTTGATGATCCTGCTCTGTACATTGGATCTATTCTGCAACCTGGTGAGTTATCTTTAGTTTTGGCTTCCGTGACAAGGAGTCCGTCTGCCTGTAGGACCCCATGTGCATGCTCAGACCTGAGAGGCAGAGACTGAGCCTTCCCTGTGCTTCTCTTTCCTGTTTTTTTTTTCTCTCTCTCTCTCTTTTCCTTCAATTGCCAAGACCAACTTAAAGTGAAAAACTCCTGCCTCAGCCCGAGACAGGCTGATTACGTCTGCCGGCAGCCTAAACAGATGACCCCACCCCAGCGCGCGCACAGAGCCAGGAATCTTTCTCAGTGACTAATTTGAACTTTCCCCCCGAGTGCGCTGTGATGGGTCGGAAATGCAGCTCACGGGGAGTTCTTCATCCTTGTTTTTGCAAACATTTAATCTCCCCAATCCCTTTGGTGTCGCAGTCGGTGGGGTTTTCTGTGACGGGTCTGTTTGGGTAGGTGGCAAACCTGGCTTGGAAATAAGGCTTGGTCAAAAGGTTCCAGCTCGTCTGAAGCTCCAGACCTGGGAGAGGCCATGTAGATAGGCCCTGTTGTCAGACCTACTCCCAGGGGATACGGCCTTAGGAGGGTGTTCTTCCCCACAGCATCAGGATGAGAATGCTTCGGTCATACAGTGCCGCCTGTACGATCTGAACCTCACAGAGCCCAAATTCACTGTAGCCAGGCACACAGTAAGCGTTCAGCTGGTGCCAATGAAAGTTACCTCAGTGTGGTGCATTTCCCTGGGGCAGTTAGACTTGCACTTTTGCAGCACTTCCTAGCTGTGGTGGGTGGACAGAGTGGATGCCCCAGTGGTGGGTGCTGGTGGTCCGAAACCAGGCTGTTCAGCTTGTATGTCCTGATGGCGACTCTTCTTACCCCAGCTTACAAGTTCTGTTTGCTTTTAATTGGCTCTTCTATTAACATGCTGTTAGATGGCTCTGCAGTCACCCCTGGAGCATTGTTGACCAGGTTGGCCCGTGTGCACCCCTGCTCCTGGCCCGTCCTTTCCCCCTCACTTTGGGGAGAACTGGAGAGCTCTGGTGGGCTCTTGGCAACCTTTCACCTCGAAGTCACCGATTCAGCTCGCAGGTCTGTTGTTCCTGGGAGTTACAAAATGCCTTCCCACTGTGGGTGGCCCTGTATGTAATGGGTGGGTGGGTCTCGGTCCATTTCCTAACAGACTGATGGCTGCAGCCCAGATACCACTGATGCCCTTAGCAGTCTGAGCAGAGAGGCCAAGCACGGCCATGGACACCAAGTTCCCCTCTCGGACCGGCAGGAGGCTGGTCCGTATCAGGGCTGATGCTTGCGCTGGCGTGAGGCTGGTACAGCAGCGCTGTCCATCCAGTGCCTGTGGCCAGCACAGTGCCCACAGCAGCACCTCTTCAAAGCCAGTATCTGGTAGCCTCTGCCCCTCAGAGACTTCCTGTGTGGTGGGTCAGGAGTCCCCCCGCAGTGCCAGCTCTGCTCCCCACCCCTCCATCCCAGCTGCATGGGAAGCTCCAGGCCTCTATTCTTAGGAGCTAGTGGGGGCTGGCTGGATGCTGTCCTGGGAGCTAGTGATTCCTGGGTAGCGTCAGCGTGGCAGCTTGACAGCCTTGTGTAAACCTCGCTGGGGCCATTTCCTCCTCCTTCTCCTCCTTCCTTCCTTCCATCCCTTCTCCCCCCGCCTCCCCCCTCCCCCCGCTAACTGGCCCAGTTGGCTGGGCTGGAGGCAGCGTGTTCCTCTGATGCAACCCAGATCTGAACAGCCAAGAAAACAAAACCCAGGAGTAGGACTAACCAGCTCAGCTTGTGAGCTCTGCTTTCTGACGCTGAATTACAGGGGAAGCGACCTGCAAACCCCAGCATGGGGGAATAAATGCTCTAGTTGAAGCACAGCTATTGACTTGAAGCAGGAGTGAACACGGGGATTCTCCCTGTCTTGTGCAGGTCAGACTAGATGATCACGATGGTCCTTTCTGACCTTAAAATCTCTGAAATCATAGTGCAGGTATCCGACCAGGAAGCACTTCGAGAACGGCCCCAGTTGAGGCTGACATATTAAGGGCCGTCTTGGGATAGGGAGCAATGAGCATCTTTCTGTGAAGTAAGTTCTTTGACTAAATCTGGGGTGAGCCCAGATTGTCTGAGGGGGATCCCCCTGTCTAACCGTTGAGCCCGTGGCAGAGTGCTGTATTCCCTGTGTTTTGTCCATTGGGATTGGCCCGAATTCTCAGCGCCGAATGTTTGGAAAGTTCAGCTCCCGAGCTGAACAATGGGGCTCAGGCCTAGCTCTCGTTTGGCCAGGGTTTCGCCTCCCTGGCTTGTTGCGTTCTGCCCAACTGTTGCTATTAGCAGATGGTTTAGTTTGAACTCATATTTTAATCCAGTTGCATGAAAGGAGCATGTCCTGCATCGCATCTTATTGAGGCTCTTGTCCGGTCACTGAAGCTAAGCCGGGCAAGGATGAGTCAGCGTCTGGATGGGAGACCTCCGGGGAATACCAAGGGGTTGCAGGAAGTGATGTTGTTCTTCCTTCTGAGTCAGTTTGCAACAGTGTCCCAGCATGTTGTTTTGAGGGTGCTAGGCTGCTGGAGACACCTTTCAAATGGATATAAAACCAAAGCCCCATTCGCTTGTAACCACTTTTTTTGGAAGAATGGGGAGTGTTGGAACCAGTTGAAAAGTAATGGAGGTGGTAATTTTCCGACTTAGTTCCTTGCAAAGTTTCCGTTAGATATAGTGTCCTTCATTTCCTGCCCTATAGCGGGCGCTCTCCCACCCCAGAGATGGCTGCTTGTGTATCCCTACCTCCCTGACCTGAGTGTTGTATGGTTTGTTTAATGTTTGTAAAGTGCTTTGAGATTCTTGGGTGAAAGGTGTTGGAAGACTGCTAAATACTATTTATAGTCCCACTGTACAGTGAAAGCTGCAAAGTGACCAGATTGGCTCGTGTGCCAGGGGACCCCCAAAAATAGTTCACCTAAGATCAGCTGGCCTCTGCTTGGCCAAACAAACCTATTCTGGGAACCTCAGTGTTGCTGTCGAGTGGCCTTTTACACAAGGGGTTATATAAATCCCATTACAGAACAAGAGTATTGTCAAGCTGCTGTTTGGCACTCATGGGGTTCTTGTAAATTCCCAAGTGCGAACTGTGTTCAGAGAAAGCAAACTACATGCATAAGTCTGTGCTTCCTTCCAGTGTGTTTTTTGTATCCCCTCCAGAAACCCTCCTTTTGTGTGGGACAGTCAGGTGTCATTTATTTTAAAGCGTGTTGCGGTGAGGGGATTAAAACGTCAGAGCTGGTTTTAACTCTGAGGCCTTGTCTGCATACAAACTTGCGCCAGCCTAGTTAAACTGGTACAGATCCCTATGTGGCCATTTATTTGCTTTTAAGAGTGGCTTGGTTTGGCTTAAAATAGACCTAAGGGCTTGCAGTCACCCAGAGTTCTTGTAATTTCTGCTCCTCAGTTTGGTTTAAGTCTGTGTGGGGACACTGATTTCAGGGTTTGAATGCCTTTGATTCAGTTTAGCTAATAAGGAATTGATTTAAAATTTATATTGAAATAGGGCACTCAAAAACCAAAACCAGTGTTCCAACTCATGGATTTCACGGGCATGAATTATAGTTGATACAGTCGTTTTGCTTCCACTTACTGTGTAGACAAGTCCTAACTGATTTAAGCTAAATCAACATAAGCTTGGTTTAAACAGATCTTGGCTTCCATACAACATCTTGTGCCAATTTAACTAAACCCATTTAAAATCACACCATAGGTTAAACCAGCACAAGCCCCTATGTGGGCCTTCTGAGAGATTCCACCATGAAATGGGAGAGGTGTGTATTAGGGGCTGGGTTTTCAGCTTTCGGGGTGGCAGTTATGAATGGGGAGGTAGGCTGTGGCTCCTTTAAACCTTTCTTTACCGCCGAGGGTGAAGGGCTTTTGAAACATCTTCCAGTTGGAACATGAAGGCCCTTGTATGGGGGAGGCAGTTTGTTTTATAGGGTGGCCTATGTTGGTTAATTAAAATTTCTCCCTGCACTTGCAGTTAAATGTGGTGTTCTTCACTTCCTGTCCTAAACTGTTGTGTTGTGATTACTCCTGGGGGAATTCTGTGGCAAAAAAATTAAAAATTCTGCGCACAATATTTTAAAATTCTGCAAATTTTATTTGTCAACATAACATGACGTAATCATGCCAGTTTCAATTATTTTGGTAATTTATTTCAAAATGCCTGTCAGCAAGTATGTCTGTAACAATATAGACACACACACAAAAATTCCCCCAGGAATAGGGATTTCTTTAACACTCTATGACAACCCAGTTTCTGCTTCTCTGCCCCCTTCCTCCCCAGAGCCCAGCCATAGAGGCCCCCCTTGTCCATATACCTGCCCCACCTCTACCTCCAGTTGTAGTGTTGCCAACTTTCTAATTGCACAAAACTGAATACCCTTGCCCCAACCTGGTCCTTTTCCCAAGGCCCCGCTCCCACTCACTCCACCCCTTGCTTGCTCTCCCCCATTTTCACTCACTCACTGGGCTGGGGCAGGGAATTGGGGTGCAGGAGTGGGTGAGGGCTCTGGCCAGGGTTGCAGGCTCTGGGATGGGGCCAGAAATCAGGGGTTCAGGGTGCAGGAGCGGGCTTTGGGGTGCAGGAGGAGGTGTGGGCTCCAGGAGGGAATTTGGGTCTGGGAGGGGGCTTGGGTTGGGGGTGTGGGCTTTGGGAGGGAGTTTGGATGTGGAACGGGGCTCAGGGCTGGGGCAGGGGTGAGGGGTACAGGCTCTGAGAGGGAGTTAGGGTGCAGGAAGGGGTTCTGACCTGAGGCAGAGGGTTGGGGTGCAGGAGGGTGTTTGGGGTGTGGGCTCTAGCTGGGCGGTGCTTAATGCAGGTGGCTCCCGGTTGGTGGCCCAGCAGGGCTAAGGCAGGCTCCCTGCCTACTCTGGCTCAGTGTGGCTCCCGGAAGCTGCCGGCATGTCCGGCTCCTAGGCGGAGGGACCTGGGGGCTCGGCGCGCTGGCTGGGCCTGAAGACACCGCCCCAGCAGCTCCCATTGGCTGCGGTGCTAATGCTTGGGGCAGGGGCAGCACGTAGAGTTCCTGTGGCCACCCCTGCACCTAGGAGCCAGTCATGCCTGCTGCTTCCGGGAGCCACACGGAGCCAGGGTAGGCAGGAAGCCTGCCTTAGCCCCGCTGCACTGCCGACTGGACTCTTAGCGGCCTAGTCAGTGGTGCTGACTGGAGCTGCCAGGGTCCCTTTTCAACCAGGCGTTCCGGATGAAAACCGGATGCCTGGCAACCCTACCCAGCTCAGGGGGCCCCTTGCCCAGATACCCGCATCCCCTTCTCCCCCCCCCCAAACCCAGCCATGATGCCCTCAGCCCAGACACCCACCCTCTACCCCTCAGAGCCCGGGGATCCATAGGGAGAAACGGATGCTCTGTCCCAGGCTTGCACAGAGTTTTCTGCGTGCCACCCTCTCCTTCTCTCGGGGCGTGTGGGGAACTGCAACAGCCAGGAACCCTCTAGCTTTCTCCCCCTTCCCCCGGCTATGTCCCCCTAGTGGTGGCCAGCAGCACTGCATTCCATTTCTGTGGGGGAAAGGAAATTCTGCACAAAAGACATTAATTTCTGCAAAATTATGCATTGCGCAGTGTGCGGAATTCCCCCAGGGTAGTTGTGATCTACTAAGCAACTGCTGCATTCCACCTCGCTGGTGACTGCATTTCAGTGGTGGGCAGAGCACTTTCCCAAGTGTGGTGGGGGGGTTGAACTTTGGAGCCTCCAAGTCCACTCAGTCTTACTACTTGTTCAGCCAGTCACTCGGACAAACAAGTTGGCTTACATTTGCAGGAGATAATGCTGCCCACTTCTTGTTTACAATGTCACCTGAAAGTGGGAACAGGCATTCACGTGGCACTGTTGTAGCCAGCGTCACAAGATATTTACTTGCCAGATGCGCTAAAGATTCATATGTCCCTTCATGCTTCAACCACCATTCCAAAGGAGGTGTGTCCATGCTAATGAGGGGTTCTACTCTATAACGGTCCAAAGCAATGCAGACCAACGCATGTTCATTTTCATCATCTCACTTGGATGCCACCAACAGATAGTTAATTTTCTTTTTTGGTGGTTCAGGTTCTTTAGTTTCCACGTCAGCATGTTGCTCTTTTAAGACTTCTGAAAGCAAGCTCTACACCTCATCCCTCAGATTTTGGAAGGCACGTCAGATTCTTAAACCTTGGGTCAAGTGCTGTAGCTATCTTTAGAAATCTCACATTGGTATCTTCTATGCATTTTGTCAAATCTGCAGTGAAAGTGTTCTTAAAATGAACAACATGTGCTCGGTCATCATCTGAGACTGCTATAACATGAAATATATGGCAGAATGCAGGTAAAACAGAGCAGCAGACATGCAATTCTCCCCCCAAAGAGTTCAGTCATACATTTAATTAACGCATTATTCTTTTAATGAGCGTCATGAGCATGGAAGCATGTCCTCTGGAATGGTGGTCGAAGCATGAAGGGTCATATGAATGTTTAGCATATCTGGCATGTAAATATTTTGCAGTACCAGCTACAAAAGTGCCATGTGAACACCTGTCCTCACTTTCAGGTGACATTGTAAATAAGAAGTCGTGAGCATTGTTTGTTTTAGTGATTGGCTGAACAAGAAGTAGGACTGAGTGGACTTGTAGGCTCTAAAGTTTTACTTGTTTTGTTACTGAGTGCAGTTACTTAACCAAAAAAAAATCTACATTTGTAAATTGCACTTTCACAATAGAGATTGCGCTACAGTACTTGTATGAGGTGAATTGAAAAATAGTATTTCTTTTATTATTTTTACAGTGCAAATATTTGTAATCAAAATATAAAGTGAGCACTGTACACTTTGTATTCTGTGTTGTAATTGAAATTGATATATTTGAAAATGTAGAAAAACATCCAAAAATATTTAATAGATTCCAATTGGTAGTCTGTTGTTTTAACAGCACGATTAATTTTTTTGAGTTAATTGCATGAGTTAACTGTGATTAATCGACAGCCCTATTGCAATTTCATTTAATTTCTGCCAGTGAAAGTCACGTATTGGACTGCAAAGCAATAATTAGCATGCAGCGCTGCTGGGCATTGTGAAACATCCCTCTATGTATTGAAGTGCCCTGGTAGGGTGCAAGGTGAATCGCCATTGTCGGTATCTCTGGTAGTGTCTGGGAGATGAACACTACTGTAGCTTTTTCTGAGCAGCCAGGCTTGGATCTCCCTAGAGCTAAGATCCCCATTCCATAGTGCAGATCCAAGTGTCCTTTCTTCCAAGTGTGCTGCTGCTAATTTGCCTGACTGATTGCTTTCAGTTTTCCTTCTGCTGCTATCCAAAGGCATTTGTATTTGGCTGAAAGCTCTTCACCTACCTGCTCCCAATCCCAGTTCTTCCTAATTGGTTCTGTGGTTAGATCTAATGCAGTCCAGTTGCCACATAAGCGGATGTGATGCCCTGAACTCAACATCGGGACATCCCTGGGGAATGCCTGGCAAGGGGGAGAAATGGATTGGGACCACATATGGTAGTTTTGCTAAGTAAGCCATTTGCCTGCCAGCCTTTGTTCTTCTCTTCCCTGCTATGTTGGTTGAAGTGAAGAATATGATCTAGGTGATTGCTGTGCAACCAGGTACTTCTGTCTGTGCCAATATCTCTGTCAAATGTCAGGCTGAGAGATTCTAAGGCCAGAAGGGACCATTGTGATCATCTAGTCTCACCTCCTGTACAACACTGGCCAGAGAACGTCCCCAATATAATTCCTAGAGCATAGCTTTTAGAAAAACATCCCATCTTGATTTAAAAATGGACAGTGATGGAGAATCCACCATGACCCTTGGTAAGTTGTTCTGATGGTTAACTACCCTCATCGTTAAAAAATTTATACCTTATTTCCAGCCTGAATTTATCCAGCTTTAACTTCCAGTGATTGGATCATGTTATAGGTGAGATAGGAATGACAGGTGGTTGGGTTTAAAAAAAAACCAAAAAAAAAACCAAAAAAACCCGCCCTTTTTCAAATCATTTTTTTTATGGAAGAACCAGGGAGAGACTGTTGCAGGGCTACAGTATGGAGGCACTTAAAAAATCATGGTACACCTAGCTCAGCAGTTACTGCTCTCTGTATAGAGAAGATATGAAATGGACCAGTGTCACACCTCCTAATGCGGCTGAATGGACTGATACTACAGCTGTTCTTCTGGGTGAGGAGAGTTGTTTGACATAGGATACAATTCTTGCCAAATATCCGCATTCTACTGTGATAAGAGGAAAAAATTCCTTCCTTGTTATTACTATCCATCTTTCTTGGGTGCTTCATGTGGCCCTGTTACTGCAGTGTCTGAGTACCTCACAATCTTCCATGTATTTACCTGCCCAACCCTGCTGTGAGTCAGGGCTGTGCTGATATCCATTTCGCAGGTGGGCAGCTGATGCACAGAATAAGTGACTTGCTCAAGATCACACAGGAAATCTGTGGCAGAGCAAGGACTCAAATTTGGGTCTCTCAGGATCCACGCCAGTGCCTGACCACTGGATAATCCTTCCTCTCTGCTATTAATGCACACTTCAGATGGGTGGAGGATGGAATTTAAAACTCTAGCTTCCGTTCTGCCACTTCTTTCTGTCCGAACTGGGAGAAATTCAGAAAGGAAAGTAGGCTGCTTGGTTTCGCACCCTTGTGCTCTAGTAGCCCAATCTGCGGGCAATGTTTGTGTTGCAGAGACTTTTCCCTGTTAGTAACATGCCCTGTGTGGTGGTCATGCTGGGCCGGAGGCAACAGGTGTAGAACAAATCAGAATCTCTGTCCCAAAGAGCTTGCATGTGGGAGAGGGGAACAGAATGGGGGATGGGGAGGGACAGCAGTTCATAGGCTGGTTGCAGCCTAGAATTAGAACAGGTGGATCGTCGGGAGATATCTCTGGGGGAGTGTGCCTGGCAGACCGTGTAAGGAGTGGCAAGAAGGGCAGTTACCAGAATCAAGGGCGAGGGAGGAGATTAGGAAAGAAGTGTAGGCTGGGGGTGTGGCTGTGCAGAGTTCTATAAATGAGGGTGCACGTTTAGTACCTGCTGTGGAAGGAGAGCAGATGCTGCAGTGACGGCCTAAAAAGCCAGGAGACATGATTGGAAGGAGAGATGGTCTTGGTGCCAGAGCTTTGAAGGGGCTGCAGGAAGGGGGTTCAGGAATCCAGGTATGGCCCAGGCTTCTGCTGAGGGGAAGGATGGTTGTAAGGGAAGGAGCGCTGGGATTTGGTCACAGCTTGGCTGTGGGGGAAGAATTTCTAGCACTTCAGTTGAGGTTTTTAAAGCGCTTTCCAGAGCTGGGTACATGCCCCACTTCATGAGTAGGGAAAGTGACGCACAGAGGAGAAATGATTTAGGAAAAGTCTCATCCTGCAGGGAGGGTGTTGTCTTGGCATGGCACGAGTGCCCCATCGTGCTAGGTGGTGTACAAACAAATGCAGAAGAAAACAATAGTCCTTTTCCCTACTGCTGCAGAGCACTGCCTCTGTAAGGGGGGTGGTCCTGGTAAGCTGGAGTCACAGGTAGAATCCTCAGCTGTGACTATAGGAAAGTGGGGAGGAAATTCAGGAGCTGTGTCCTGGATGATTAATTTGAGGCTGCCCCTCAGTAGGAAAGGTCGGGAAGTCAGTGGGATGCTGCAGAGGAATGTTGTAAATTCAGCCCTGAAACCAAACTGTGCACTTTGTTAAATAAAAAAAATTGTATTTTGTTTTACTAAAAAAACCCACAAAACAACCTCTTAAAGGGACTGTCACCTTATTTTCAGACAGTTATGAGATCTTGTTCTCCCTGTTACAAGCAACGCCTGATATTTGACATGCCACTAAAGAAGATTGGAGAAGAGATTCTTTTTTTTCAGCTCATAAGCAATTAAGAGGCGTCTTCGTTTTGTTTCCAGTTTGCTAACTTTATGGACTTCATGCATTTGGCAGCTTTAGGTGCCCAGATAATTTTTCCGGTCATCTGTGTGGATTTTTCCAGAGGGGAATGAATATATATTTGTTGCAAAACCACAAAAACTCACAGGTGGCCTATGGGAGTGTTGGGCCTGAAACAGTTTAGTCTAGATTTCGCACTGATGTCACTTGAAAAGGGTTTGAACTGCCTCTTAGATTTTTTTGGCCTAAGCTCCCCTCTGAAGGTCAGGAACTGTTATTGCACATCAGCAGGGTCCCCGTGGACAGTTAGTACACAGTGGCAGGCTAGTGCAAGGTAGATTTACACCCCACCTTGCCGTGAAGTAAATCTTTGTGTAAACAAGACCATGTTTGCTGTGTAGTGATAATGCCCTGGCACATTGCTCACCATGGTTCTGGTGTCCATCATCTTAGTGTCCAGTAAGTCACTTGCGGTCTGGGAGTAGCATATTCAGCTGGTAGGAGGGAAAGTGGGGGAAGGATGATGGGGGGGGGGGGGAGGGGAGAATGTGTTCTGCAGCCTGACCCTTCTGGCCATTTACTAGTGGGGTGACTGGCCTTGTATGCTGGGGTTGCCTGTGATATCAGAGGCCTGGACTCTAACCCAGGAGGTACTTTCTAGTCCTATGGTCCTAAAGGCAGTGGAACAAGGATTTTCCTTTGGGAGCGTGTAGTTCCTCCATTAAAGAAGAAAATTTTGGGAGAGGAGCCGAGATTTTCTTCTGCTGATTTTTGTGATGGTGCAGATAGCTTTTCCAGGTTTCAGAGTAGCAGCCATGTTAGTCTGTATCCGCAAAAAGAAAAGCAGTACTTGTGGCACCTTAGAGACTAACAAATTTGTTTGAGCATAAGCTTTCATGAGCTACAGCTCACTTCATTGGAACATCCGATGAAATGAGCTGTAGCTCACGAAAGCTTATGCTCAAATAAATTTGTTAGTCTCTAAGGTGCCACAAGTACTCCTTTTCTTTTTGTAGTTTTTCCAGTTATTCTTTCCCCTCCTCTTGCTGTTATTGGCTAAATGAGCCGCTTCCCAGTTTGAAACGACTAGGAGTGGCCCTCTTCTGTGCCAGGTTGCTGGATGTTGGAACAGACAGTGGAGAAGAGCGAGTTTGGGGAACACTGTTCTGTATAGGACCTGGCCACACCGGTAAAGCTGCTTACGCCAAATATTCTCTACTGTGAATAAGAGCCAACTATTCAGTAGAGTTTGGTTTTATCTGATTCCAGATGGGCTTCCTTGATGCGTGTCTTGCATAAGAACTATATCAGGAGAGGGTCTTTATATAGATTTCCTCTTTCTCGCATTGATTAGCTGACTCAGGGCCAAGGAGTGTGAATTGCAAAGCTGCTTCTGCCCTGGGCCTCCAGACAGCAGGGTTGAGGGCGTAAAACTTTAACGGATGTGTCCAGTGTTCCTGACGTCCTGAGGACACGCTGGGTCCCATCCAGAATTCTCTCTTTTTACCATGGACTCACCATATTGGAGGGAGTGGGTCTGTCTCCTTAAGGTGGTTTTTTGCCTTTCTCTGTAGCATGGGGCACGGGTCACTTGCTGGAGGATTCTCTGCTCCTTTAAGTTTTTAAACCACGATTTGAGGACTTCAATAGCTCAGACATAGATGAGAGGTTTTTCGCAGGAGTGGGTGGGTGGGCGGGTGAGATTCTGTGGCCTGCATTGTGTAGGAGTTTGGACTAGATGATCATAATGGTCCCTTCTGACCTTAATATCTCTGAATCTATGGGAAAAAAAAGACTCCAGCTGACTGGTTCTCTTCTGCTCCCTCGTAGGCCAAGCCCATCTACGGCGGTTGGCTGCTGCTGGCACCAGAAGGGACGGACTTTGACAACCCTGTGCACCGTTCCCGGGTAAGGAAAGCAGAATCTTTCTCCTTCTACTCTAGCTGTTGTAGCAGATGGAGCATGGGTTGGGGTGGAGGAGGATGCATGGGAGGTGTTCTGGGAGGTTTGTTGCTCCTTCGTTGTTCCAAACTCATCTCTTCCACATATTCAGCAGTAATCCAGTCCCACTGCACGTGCCCCGGTTTGCTAGGAGATGTGTTGACTGATCCTTGGCGTCCCAAGGAAATAAGGCCGAAGGGCAACGGCCCATGTGCATGGTGTAGGTGGTAATGGAATAGTCTTCTGTCGGTGGGAGAGATCCAGCAGCGAATGGGTTAAGAGACCTTCCCATGTGCTAGAATCGGAAAGGTAAAGGCTGTTCTGCTGGCGGCCAGCAGAATGAGTGCAGCGGATGCTGACTTTCCTTCCTTCTTTCCAGCTGCAGAGTTGTACTGAGAGCTCTAGGGACACTCCTGAGATTGCTTCTTTAGGTAGGCGGTTGCTGTAGTTGCCAATATGATGCTAGGGTCTTGTGCCCGGGAAGGGAAGTGCTGTGAGTGGGACGGTGTCCAAGGCTATGTTTGTAATGTGAACCATAATGATAAATTATTACTGAGTTGGGCTCAAGCCACAGAATCTGGATCCCAAGTTTGAAACCTCCTCCCCCCCGCAGTTTGGAGGGTGGCTGGGGACCCATCTCGAATGATCATGTGTCCCTTAGTCAGCATTGTAAATCATACAGGGCAGCACAGGGCCAAGCAAGTATCTGGCACGAGGGGCTTACAGTCTACAGGCAAATGGCATTGATGTGGTGGCAAATGGCAACACAGAGCCATGAGACTACCTAGGCTGCCTGCAAACATGTGGAGTCTTGGCAGGTGTTTGATGGAGTAGGTGGGTCATGCCTGTGTCTGCCTCACCAGCCTGGAGACTCAGAGCATTCTAGTGATGCCATTCAGGAAGGTGGCAATCTTGGGGCAGGCCAATTGTAGTTGGCTAGGCACCCCACATGACTGTAAAAAAGAATCCTCTTCGTGTTAGCAAGAGACAGACCAAGTGAGATTCTCCAGCTCCCAGCTGTGTGAAGGCTGGGGATCTGGGGCTGAGACATCCCTGCTGGAGCACAGGAGGTGTGAGACTATAATTCACCCGGGAGGGTGGGGAGAGGCTGCCTGAGATCTGCATGCTGAGAATAAGGGTGGGATGGGGGAATCTTCCAGTTTCCATGGAGCTTCTCTGGGCCCTAGGCACGCTGGATTTACCCTAATGCTGCAGGCATAGGACATGCTTGAATAAATGCAGGGGAGGGGGAAGAGGGGGCCGACAGTCAGGTAGGCTGGGATAATGCACCCTAGACAGAGCAGAGGCTGGTGGTGGGTTTCTGGGGGGAAGAGGAGCTTTGCTGGGGGAGAGAATCACGTTTCCAGTCTAAGGGGCCCAGGTTTGCACCAGGTTCTTGCTTCTTGGCCCAGTGACGGGATGTTCCAGCCTCCGCTCTCCCCTCTCTCTGTACGTCTGCCTGGCACCAGCACGTGCTCCTTTAATCTTTGCCACCTCGCCTTGGAGCAAATCCTTCTGAGCCACTTCCTGTGTTATCGGAGATGCAGCTGACATAACTCAGGATCTGGCTGCAAATAACCCAGCACTTCTTTGGATGCCCATGTAAGGAAGTCAGACAGTAAATCAGCTTTAGAAAACTCAGACTGGTGTGAGCGAGGGCCTCCCGCGGAGCCCTGGCAGGGTCACCCAACGGGGAACGTGCTTTCTAGAGCTGCTGCTATCCATCCCCCCCGCCCCCCCAACGATACTGTGCCATCCCTGACAACGCCAAAAGGTAATGCATGCTAAGGTGTGCTGGGCGCTGTTTGCAGGGCAAACCACTCCCATGGCCTGATGCATGCCTGAGAGCGTGTCGGTTATAACGTGGCCAGGCTGTTCCTCGGCAGGCTGCCGCTCGAGCAGGGTTGATTTCAGGGGAACCGGGCTCCAGATGGCCAGCTAGATTGCCTTTGAAAACCAGGGCGGTGCTAGTCGCCCTAGTGCTTGGCCGGAGTACATGCATGCTCTGGCAGTGTCCCCCTTCCCTAGGAGTCACCTTCCACTCCCTGGGAACCCCGTGCCGGCTGTGGTTCTGCAGCCCACCCACCACCTCTCTGGGTCCCTTCTGCTGCTGATTCGTATACGCCTGGCAGCAGAGCATTCTGAGGAAGAGGAGGGTGCTGGGTTGTCATGTGGCAGAGCTCTCCTTTCGTGGAAGGGTCCAGCTCCTTTCTCCCAATGGCCAGACCTAGGAGAGGAAGCTGACTCGATCCATAGCAGCGCTCTGGCCAGCGTGAGAGGGAAAGGAGCTCTGTTTACCAGCCTTGGTATCTTCTCTTCCAGAAATGGCAGCGCCGGTTCTTCATCCTCTATGAACATGGTCTCCTGCGCTACGCCCTGGACGAGATGGTAAGTGGCGCCTCCTGGAGGTGGACGTCCCCTGCTCCCTGTTTATTTCCCTGGTGTGCTGGCTGCCTCCTCCATGCTGCTAGGGCCTTAGCCGCTGAGATGGAGGGCAGGAAACGGGCTGCAGCCCGCCTTGTGGCGGCTGTGCGAAGCCCGTTGCGGCTGGCGAATTGAGGACTGCGATCACCGGGAGCGGCGTTGGATGCAGCTGGCATGAGGCCAGGCTTTGCCAGACAGTTGCGGAGCGTGGCAAACAGCCCTGTGCCACGCAGCCCGGGGGCCTGAGGAGCAGAATGGCTGTGCTGGGCTTTGGTGTGGGTCGCTAGCGGCTTGCTGTTGGGGGACCCTGCCTCAGCGTGTGTGGGGCTGGCCTTGGCGGAAACGGGTCCCTGCGGGAGGGCCTGAAGCGTCAAGTCTAGCTTGGTTGGGGTGCATCACAATCAGTGGCTGGCCTGGCCCTAGAGATTCCAGCCTTGGCTCCTTCAGGCCTGAAGCCATTGCTACTGACCCGCAGGTCCCTTACTGGGTAGAAGGAGGGGCTGGCTCAAACAGGAGCTCTGCGTGTGAAGGGGAAGTGTGGGAGGAGGCAGGGTGTGTGCCTCAGGTTCTCACAAGGGCAATGGGATGGCGTGCCCACCCCCCACCATGATCCCAAATGTTGGAGGCACGTGGGAAATGTGCAGTGCCTGCTTTCTGGCTGGCGAGAGGGGGATGGATCGCCTGAGGAGGCCTGGACTGAGGCATCATGGCCCTGTTCCAGGGATCCTTCCTGTTCCTCGAGTCTCTTAGTTTCCTTGCTGGGTGTTTTGGGTTGTTGGAGGATTGTGGCTGCAAAGCATCAAACCCTTCTGTAGCAGTGCCCAGAAAAAGTAGGTCAGTTGGGACGTTTTCCTGCTTCTCTCCCCTTCTCAGGGACTTGGATTCCTGTGATCTGGGTGGCAGGGCTCCATTCACCGTGAAAACCCTCTCTTTTGCGAGCGGAGCTGCAGCTCTGGGTCGTTTGGCCAGCTCCAGCATGATTAGCTGGGGCTGCAGCTTTTATCCTCTAGAGTTAAACAAGTCTGGGGGTTTTGTGTCTCCCTATGCTGGGCCTAGAGCTTTCCTGTTCCAAGGGGGAGGTGTGCTGGGGTGTGTGTGTGTGTGTGCGCATGCGACAGGGCTGCGCAAAGGCAGGCGTGTTGGGGTGGTGTGTGCAAGTACATGCCTGTCGTGGGGCTGGGTCTGCGGGAGTGTGTGAGAGGCTCAGTCACACTGTAGGTGTCTGGGGTGGAGCGTGCCTTTTAGCTTCCCAGCTCTACCCTGCCCCGGGGCAGAGTAGGCTGGGTGACGTGCTTTTATACAATGGCTTGTACTCAGAGGAAGCGGATCCATGCTCTGAGCCTGCCTGTGCCCCACTTGCTGTCTGCAAACTGGGCTGTCCCCCGACCCTGAATTGCTGCTCAGTGTTAGCTCCCAGCCGCTGCAATAGCTCTGAGCTGGCGTTTCCCTGCCTTTCTGGGGAATGGGCCTTGCATTCCACACTCCCTGCAGACACTTCACCTCCCCACTCATGGCGCGCTGTCCTTGAATGGCTTCCCTGCCAACCCCCCCTCGTTCCATGTAGGGACATCCTCAGGGCAATTATTTGCAAGAATTTGGGCCTGCATGTGAAAACAAAGGACACAATTTCCAAAGCGTGTTTCTGTCTCGCTTTCTCTTCTGGGGATTGATCCAAGTCCCCTAAATAATTTACATTGCTCAGGCAGGAGCAGCAGAGCCTTGCAATACATTTTTAGTATCTCGGCAACCTGGCTGGGGTAATATGTCGGGGATACAAACGGAAGGCTATGCTCTGCTGGCTTATAGAGAAGAGAGCAAATCCTAGGAAGACCCAGGGCCCAGGAGGGAGGACTAGGGGGATGCTAGGAAACTCTCTGCTTGCTTAGTGGCTCCGCTGGCCTATTCAGAAGGCCTTTAAAAGCTGTATCGAGGCTGGTTTATTTCCATAGGCCCTGTATAGTGGTGATCCCAGTGGGCTGGTGATACTGGTGGCAGCATGGCCCTGTGGCTATGGTGCAAGGTGTGTAGTCTCTGAATTTCTTGGTGGTGTTGGTGTCTCGAGAGCTCATGTAGGGCTGAGGGTGGCACATGCTGGTTTCCTGGGAGCAAGATGCAGCCCCACGCTTTCTGGGATGCTTAAGAGGAGTCCACGTAACTGAGGCTTTGTCCATATTAGGGCTTCAGCCTCCCGTGCTATCTGTGCTAGTGCAAACACTGTTTACACCGGTCTGGTGCAACTCGCACCAGTGCAGCCTACTCTGATTTGTACCCATACATGTCCTGGTTTACACAGTTTGCTAAGGGTTCGTTCTGTTGCAGCTAGCTTAAGTTCCGAGTAGCTGAGGCCTGAACGATGCTTCTTATCTGTGTGGAAGGGACTGGCCCACTCTAGCCAGCACAGTCCATCAGAGCTCACCCCTTTGGGCACTCTTCCCCCTGTGAGGTTTAACGTGCTTGGCCTGAGAAGACTGGGGTTCCCATCCCGTTGCTGTGTTAGTGGCTCTAGCCAAAGAGGAATGCTCTTTAGTCATGGGAGTTGGTTGCAACCACAGGCTGAACAAGCAGCCCTCTTTGTCAAGAGCATGGGAAACTGAGGCACAGAGGGGTGGCATGACCTGCTCAGAGGTCACCCAGCCAATTAGGAACAGAACTGCTGACTCCCAGCTCTGTGCCCTGTCCTGACCCTTGCTGCCTTTCATGCCTGTGCAGGAGGGTGGTAGGTCTGAACTCCTGCATTCAGGTGCTGAGGGGAATTGGGTGTGCAATTGCTGGCTGGAAGCGCTGGTGGCCCAGGACGCCCTGTGCTGCAGGGCAACAGTGCTTGATGAAGGGCAAAGAGGTCAAACCACAATTCCCTAGGTGCGTCCTGAGCTGGCAGAGCTTAAAGGGAAAAGATGGAAAAACAAACAAGTAGAAAGCAAGGGAAATGCATGTGAATGTGTGTAATAGAAGTCTGGGTCTATGGGTAAGCTGGATCCCTCTGCGCAGACCCAAGACAGCTTCCCACATGCAGGTGACTTATCGGTTCTTTGACTGGCTGGCTTTACTGCTCTCTGCCAGTTCTAAAACCTCCCTCTTTGCAGGAGCAGAGGAAGGGCTAGAGGTGAAGGTGCCAACTCGGTATGAACTCCTGATCCAGCTCTTATTCTATGATGGAGTTCCTTAAAACTGACTGATGGCGCCTAATGGAATCTGCCCCAGACCCTTACTTTCAGCAGTGTGCGTAATGTCTCGTCTCTTTCTGCTGTGGGGTGAGCTCCAGATTTGTGGAAGATTACTTTAGCCTTCGGATTGCTCCGGTAACGTGTCCCGAGAACTAGGATCAGCCATGGCAGTGGACAGAGCACTGGCCTAGGACTCCTGGGTTCTATTTCCAGCTCTGCCACTGGCCTGTTGCTTGACCTTGGACAAGTCACTTCACGGCTCTGTGCCTCAGTTTTCCCATCTGTAAAATGCAGATGGGGATACTCCTTAGAAAAGATCTATAGTTGAAAAGCGCTCTAGAAGAGGCAGCTTTTTCATGTTGAACATTCATGTCTTGCTTTATGGCCCCAGCATGGTGCGGGGGGGGTGTCTCCCCCTGCAGAGTCTGGTCAGGCTCTGGGGCTCAGTCTTCAGTTTTAGGCTTTGCAGCAGGAGGAGGTCTGTGTCCAGCATGGAAAGCTCTGATGGTGCAGGCAGTAGCGAGCAAGTGTCAAAGGGAGCAGTAGGAACCTAGTGGTGATTACTCTGCCCCATTGACAGAGCATGCTGGCTGAGTGCCTTTGGTGTGGCTAAGGCAGCATCACTTACCGTGGGGTATGAGCAGTCACAGTGCCACCTGCTAAATGGTGGGGTCTGTAGCTGTGACTCTGATGTAGACAGAGGGCTTTATTCCTCCAGGCTCTCAGCTGCCATGCAGTGGGGAGAAGGGGAGTCCTTCGGTGGGGGGTTCTTGATGGGAGACCTTAATTCTGGGTGAAGGGGGTGTGTCTTGCCCCACATCTGGGATGTGATGTTCCAAACCCCCTGAGGTCAGCAGAAGAAGGCAGTCATCTCTCTCCTCCCCTGCCCTGGCTGGTTCAGAGCCCACCCTCCAACTTGTTCTGACACGTTCTGCAAAAATACCCCACCGGCCTTTCCCAAAGAGTAATCCCTCTGCGCCCTGGCTGGCCTTCAGACTGAGTTAAAGGTATCGCCGCTTCAATGCAAGAGCCTGTGGGTGGCTGCCCAGTGATTGCCATCCTGCCTGGTCTGAGCATGACTGCTGGACACAGCTGTGGTGGGGAGAGCTATGAGCCAACTGCAGCTCTGCTAGGATCTCCTGCCAACTGTGTCTCTCCTCTGCTCACCTGGGTGAACAAACATGGGCAGACCTCTTGGCTTGCTGCACAGCACCCCCTCCAGTTAATTGGAGTCTCTGCATGCACTGGTCAGGTGGGAGTTCCAGGGTGAGAAAAAGTGGGTTGGGGCTTGACTCCGCAGCCTGGATGGTGGATATTTTGCAGGGATTGTGGAGCAGAGGGACTTTCTGTCTCAAGACAAAGCCATGGCCAAGAGGAGACAAAGGGGTTATTTATCTGGTATGCCAAGGTCTAAAGGCAGGGAGGAGATGTGGAAGAAGAGAGTGATCTTTCTCCCTGTGCAGAGTATGGGAAAACCTCATGCTGAGCATCCTCTGCTTGACCCTGGGGGAGTTGTGTTTGCAGAATGGCCAGTCCCTGAACCTTTGGGATCCAATGCCAGATCTCTTAGCGCATGGACTCCGAGGAACAAGGGGACCCTGCTTCCCCTCCCCTTCCTTCTCACTCCAGTTGCACCAGTGCCAAAGTGAGCTTGTTCTGAGCTGGCCCGTCCTGGAAGCTACGGGGGTTCATGTAACCCTGGAGCCCTCGTTCCAGAGGCAGATTTATCCTCCATGGAGCAGAGCTGGGTTATCTGGGAGTCAGAACATGCTGAGCTCTTGGTCTGGTTTTGTCTGTCTTGCATGCTGGGAGGCATGTTTACAATGGGCTCAGATAATTCCTGCAAGGATTTTCTGCAGGTCGCTCTGGGTAAATCCCGTGCATCGCAGTGGAAGTTTCCGTTGAGTCCCCTGCCCTGTACAACTCATTCTTGCAGGATATTGCCAGAAAAGGCTCTTTGCTTGGTTGCTAGGACAGTAGCTTTGTGGGGGGCGCACTGAACTCTTTTGAGTCAAATACATGGGATTGAGCCTGAAGCATTATTCCTTGGAGGCCTCTGGCTAAGCCACAGGCTGGAGTGTCTAGCTCCTTACCTAGCTCAAGAGAGACAGATTGCACATGGGTTCCTCATTTTATTCCTTGCTGCTTTTGACAGTCACTTACTTTGCTGTGTCTCGTAGGCTGGGCTGTTTCCCCTTCCTTTATACCATAAGGCCACTAGCTCACACCTATCAGTAAAAACCGTGGCGAGGAAAATAAACTCTCCTTGCCTATGCAAACTCTCTTGGTGTTTGAGCCAGGATCCCAGGCTCATCTGGATGGATTCAATCTTCCAAGTAACCAGGAAAAGCTGGTGTGAGCTGAAGAGAGACTGTGCAAATGGGAAATGAAGTACCAGGGCTGAAGTCCCCGATTCAGCAAAGCACATAAGCAGGTGCTTTACTGTAAGTTCTCTGCTGAATCAGGGCCTGAACTGGTCCTTCTAACATACCTCTGGCTTTACTGATGCTCTGCGAGGGTTGGCGGAGTTGCGGGGGAGGGCAAAGAGGAGAAGGCAAACAGAGAGTGGGGTCCCCAAGGAGTGCAGCTCTATCAGACTTGCTGTGGTTCTTTGGTAAGTTTCGTGTAGTTTTAGGTGATTCCCAGACTCCATCACCAGCTGTGTCCTGGAGTTCCTCTAAATGGGGAGCTGTGAATGTCGCTTGGATTTTGAACCCAAGCCCCCCACCTGTGTGCAGTGAGACTGGCATGAGTGTGAGGAGGGGGCAGAATTGGCTTCCTTCATTAGTCAGGTGGGCTTTTTCCTCCTTGTTCCCCAAGGGTCGGCCAAGGCCCATCTTTTCCCTGGCTGCAGGGGAGAGGAAGGAGGAACCTCAGTTGGCAACAGTGGTTGGAGATTCCAGCTCCTCTATCCAGCAGCCGGGCTTGGAACGGGCCCAAGCGGGAAACAAGGGCAACACAAAGGTGCTGTCTTTCATTCAGCAGAACTTGGCACAGCTCAGGGGAGTGTAGGCAAGGGGAGTTGGAAGCAGGGCCAGAATCTCAAAGGATCAGGAGTCGCTTACAAAAAAACCAAACCCACCAAAAGATGAGGTCCTTGCTCACTGGCCCCCCAAGCAGAGTAAATGATCGAAGCTGCATCAAGGCCTCCAGATGTAGCTTTATAGCAGGATTGCAGCTGCGCTGAGCCAGACCTGCTGGTTGCAGGGCTGAGGCAGGGAGGATGGGGGGAGGGGTTGTTCTCCTTAGCTGCTTGGTGCTTGAGTAAAGCAGAGATTGTGCTGCCCTTAGCCTCGAGGCAGATGCTCCAGGGGCAGTTGAGATTCCTGTTCTCAACCTGGAGCCATCCCCCCATTGCAGAAGTCGTTTAGATTCATTGATGGCCTGTGCAGATCCCCTCCTCTGAAGCCTTTCCAAGGACTGGACGCGCGTGGGTGGGTGGGTGGGTGGGTGGTTGGGTCCTTCTAACATCCCTCGTTTCCCCTTCCTCCCCGCAAAGTGCACCCTGTAGTTAACACACGGGTGACCCGTGTACACAGGACTGGTTTGCAGCACTGCAGGCTTGTTGGCTGGGGTGATACCCTGGCGATGGTTTTGCATCCTGGCTGCAGGCACCCCTGTGCATGGAGGTGGGCTAGCGTTATCAGACCTGCTCCCACTTCCCGTTAGGATCCTTTGACTAGCCCCGGGCACCAGATTCCCTGGGTTATGGAGGGATCTGGTGTGATCCTTGGAACCCAGAGGTGCTAGCCCAGCTGTGGGAGTAACCTGCTTTGGGAGGAAGCTGATGCAATGTGGCCTCCAACCTCCCCATTGAAGTATTCAGCAAATTAAGGAGCTGCTGGCTATGGAGCCAGTAACTGAGTCCAGATGAGGCTCCCGCAGGAAGGGAAAAGAACCCGAAAAGCGGACGGCTCATTGGCAAAGAGAAGCAGATGCTTGCGGGTGATGCTGTAGTGTTGCAGTCCTGGATCGTGACAAATTCTGAGGTGCTTTGTCTCTCCTCTGCGGCAGTGACCTGGGACGGGGCTCTGGGGAGGGGGTCAGCTTCGCACATGTGCTCTGTAGAGAGAAAGATGGCTGCAAAGCCGGCGCGGGGTAGCTCTCTCCTCACATGAGTGCCCAGGGTAAGGTCCATGAGTTACTGTGAAAGGTGCAGGTACTATGGTGTTCGTAACCCTCATCACTGAGATAGCTGGTTAACTCGCTGCTGTAAAGCATTTCTCTGTTTAACCTGCGACACTCACCCACACCCTGTTCTCTTCTGCTGTGTTGCCTGGCCTCAGCCAGCTGCCCTTTGAGCGTCTCCCAAGCACGTGGGTAGAAACCTTGGTGTTATGTATTGGATTCCCCTCCCTGGGCCTCCACCTGGCCCCCTCCCTCTTTGTCTGTGAGGCCAATGCTGCTGTTTGTTTGTACCACCGCAGCCCCTGGGTGCCCTAGTCTTGGCCCTGGGCCCCGTTACGCTAGGCGCTGTACAAACCCCGAACAAAAAGATGGTCTCTGCCCCCAAGGGGCTTACAATCAAAGTATGAGATAAGAGACGACAGATGGATCCAGACAGACTCAAGGAAGCAACAAGATAGCCTCTGTTCTCAGCACACCAGCTTCCTCGCCATTCTCAAGTTTTTCGTAGGCCTCCTGACAAAGTGGAGTTTTCAGGAGGGATTTGTAGGTGAATAATGGAGGTAGCTTGCTCATGCCACTGTGTCTCTGACACCTCCAGGCCCTCCGCGTAGGGCCTAATCTGCCCCACTTTGCCCCTCGTGTGTTTTTATTATCCCCTGGGGGCTTCCTTAGCTGGACTGGCACTGAGGGGCTCCCAAGGAACGCAGCAGCTGTGGTACGAGTGGAACCCACTAGCAGCTGGACTGAGACCTCCCAAGCAGTTGCAGGACTGTATTGAGTTGTGCTAACTTGAACCTTCTAGACATTAATTTTGTGGCTTTGGCAATTTCTGCTCTTATTAGAAGTGTGGGCGGTGGCGGGGGAGGGGCGGTTGCAAGTGCGAGAAGAGCCGTTACTTACAGAAGGTGACGGCTGACCTCGTGCTTGGTTTGGGGAAAAGAAGTCCCGATGGCTTTGTTTTGGATCACTCGCTTTTTGTTCTTAGGGAGCTGAGTTATTTATCCAACCTCTTGACAGAGGAGCTTTTTGCAAAGTACACGTCCTAGTGACCTTCCTGCAGCAAAGGGCACATCTGTTTTGGAGCTAAGGTCAGCTCTTAATGAGACATCAGCCTGTATTCGGAATGGCTGACTATGATCTTTGTTTTGGGGGATGGGGGTGCAAAGGGTATGGGGGGTGGAGAGTAGGTAGCGTACATGCCAGGATGTCAGCTATGGTTCTCCCACAATTCTCAGGATTCATTCATTAGGCTGGGCTGCTTGTTGAAAATGTTGGTGATTGTTCAACTGGCACCTACCTTAGGAATCTTCTTTTAATCCACTGTGTGGAGACCGAAATACCATATGACGGCTGTCTACAGGACAGGGCGTGTGTGTTGGGGTGGGAAGGCACTGCTTTTAGAAATGGTGTTGTCTCGAGAGTACGCTCCTTGGCACTGAAGTTCTGACAACTGGCCTAGCTAGGAGGCAAAACAAGTGCAAATACTACGCCTTTCAGCAGCAGCTGAATGTGGACATGCTGTAATTAGAGTTGACTGAAGAGAAGAATGTCTGATCCTCCGGGGGGGGGGGGGGGTGGCTGGTGGCTGGCTGGCTGGCCCCTAATTCTTTGTCTCTTGTGAGATCCCAACAGGAAATGGCATTGCAGTGGGACAGTGTGCACTTGGCCTCTGCTCTCCTGCAGACCTGGGTTCTGAGCTGGGATCACAAAGTGAAAATTGAGCCTTAATGGCCTTCTGGCCTCCTCATAACACCACTGATTTCAGCATTGGTTGGCTGTGTCTGCTTAGGACGAGAATAGCACAGGGCTTACAGGTCAGGGTTGGAAGGGCATTGACTTGGTTGCATGAGGGAAGCTAGCATGGTGCCTGACCTTGCTGTGCCCCACTTTGGCTGGTACTGTTGCCTGTTCTTCACTTCCATCGTGAGCACAACCAAAAATGAAGGCATGACTGTTCCCCTGTTTAATGAATGGGATTGGAGATGGGGTTAGATGGGCTAGTTTAAGGTGGCTCTGTCCCAGAAATGTAGTCGTGCTGCGTTTTGCACTGGTTTTGTAACATAGTCCGGTGACCACCAGTGGCTGACATGGCCATCAAAATCCTTCCCTCTGGTGACTCAGGTCCCCAGACACAAAAGGTGTGTTTTGAGATGAGACCAGTTTGGTGCTTCACCTTTATCAAAGGGTGAATGTAACTGTCAGGGTTGTAGCAAGGTTTATAGATTCCAAGGCCAGAAGGGACCATTGTGATCATCTCGTCTGACCTTTGGCATAATGCAGGTCATGGAACTTCCTCAGAATAATTCCTAGAGCAGATCTTCTAGAAAAACATCCCACCTTGATTTGAAAATTGGCAGAGATGGAGAATCCACCAGGATGCTTGGTAAATTATTGTTCACTCGTGTGACGTGTCAAACATTTCACTGGAAGGGTCTAAAACTCTCATGGCTGCTGGCTCCGAGTGGCTCAAGGACCTTCTCTGATGGGTGACTGCTTTCTCTCGAAGATCTGTCAGTCTGACAGATATAACGCATGCTCCATAAGGCCCCTTCTGAGATCCGGATGTGTTTTATAGGATGAGTTTTACAGTGGACTTCAATAGAACAAGAAGCCAGCATGCTGGCTGATGTAGGGTGGGCTGGCAAGGGGAGATCCAAGATTGTGTGTGTTATCTGGGTGATTCATCTCAAATGCTTTCTGTGGCTCAGTGGACTGTCCTGTTACAGCTGTAGCTTAGTTAGTCGGGGAAGACCTTGGAACATAGCTAAGCAATTCTGGAATCAACCCCTTGCAGCATCTTTAGCCACATGCCATACTAAGATGAGTGCCTGAACTAGAGTGACCTTCTGGTTGGATTGGCTGTGTGGAATTGGAATGTTTTGGGTGCTCTGATTCCTCTGACTCATTCCCTGGCCTTCCTGCTCCAATTCTGTTACCTTTTTTTTTTTTTTTTTTTTTTTTAAAGTGCACTCCTGAAATTTTACCAGGTATAAATTGCAACTTGTTCTTCTCGAAGACCAGCAAGTTCACTGGGAAATAAGTTGAAGGAGCCAATCGCTGTGGGATTGGGGTGGCTTTGTAGATTTGCACACCGGCATGGCATGTAGATTTTAAAAATTCTGCCTGTGTCTGTGGTGGTTCAAGACAGTTGTGTCTCTACATAACTGGTGGCCTTTTAGTGCAATAGTCTCTCTGTTGGTGATGGGGCCACAACATGTCTTTCAAAGCATCCTCTGTTGACCCTGTGGCTGCTGGATCTCTTGTGGCTGTCTCAGAATGGGGCTGCTTTTTTTTTTTTTTTTTTTTAAATAAAGCCTAATTCTGGATGTCGTGATCTACAGGTTACAAAGAGCCCGCACCTGCAGATTCATGGCTGCAGGCTTTAAGTAAAATCCGCATCACCACTTGTTGTGGAGTGTGCCCCCAGCTTTGACTCAGGCACACCAACCAATTCATCTCCCAGGCTTTAGCGCGGTGAACTTGAGAGGCTGCCATAGTGTAATAACAGTGCCAGCTGTAACCGCAGGGCAGGACTGCTCGCTGCACTGAGGTTTGGAGGGAAGAGGCTGCATGCAGAAGGACGCTCTCACCTCTGGGATGGGTGTTGGTGGCACTTCTCTCTTTGTGAGACCCAAGTAATGCTCTCAGGACTTGCCTTGAGGACTGTCTTCCAAATGCAGGCCTGGACCTGGGTGGAAATGGAACCCTGCCTCCCCTGCCCCAGGCCCGGCCCTACTTTTTGTTCCAAGCACTTCTCCTGGGCTAGACTCCAACTACGCTCTAGTTAGCTCCTGCTTGGCCTTCTTGCTGCATGGCTGTCCTCGTAGACCGCTCTGATGACCCGTCCTGGAGCAGATCTGAGACAGCACCTCAGCTGTGGATTGCAAACCAGCTAACGGGTCACATGTGGATTTTCCAGGCCAGAAACGGTGCTGCTGGTGGAGGGAGGATGCCAATGGGATTGAGTGACATGTGGAAGGAAGGCTGGCTGCTGCTGCGGAACCGCCTCAAGGCCTGTTTGGGAAACAAGGCCTTGTGAGGAAGCCAAGATGTTCCAAGCGGGAGACGTTTGTAACTGGGCCCGGCTGCCACTGTCAGTGGAGAAGCCAAGGATGGCATATGCATGTCTGGGGACGTAGGGCGAATTCCTCCCACCCCTATGAAGAATCCGTGCAAGGCAGGATAAAGGAGAGCAGGCAAGGTGTGGTGTTGGGAAAGGCACGCCCTCATGCTGCAGATAAATAGCTGGCGCTGGTCTCCAGGGCTGTCGGCACGGCCCCGCTCCAGCGCCAAATACACGCGATGTTGTGGAGCCCTGGAACGATGCTCTGTTGCAGTCTCTCTATTTTTGCTGTGCCAAGTGACTGGTGTAGATTTAATGCTTTTGTCAGGTGATTGCTGGTGCAGCAGGGAGATGGAGAGCATATGCCGGGTCCTGGATGAATGAGAGCGCAGCTTGGTCTCCATGCCCCAGTCAATCCTGGGACAGTATGTGCTTACTTTTCATGAGGATGACTTTCTATTTATCTTTTGGGGACACAGACACCTGTCCTGGGGGACCTGGGCTGAGACCACTATACTTACTGCACATGATTCTGTGGCTTTTCGTTTAAAGCCGAATATCGCTCTTGTAAATCACTCCAGCCATGTTGAGTGATCAGTACAAGTAAAGCTTTTGCAGGTTGTGGGAAATAAAACTCAGACCATCCCCTCCCCTTTTTATCTCGAACTAAATCTGTTCGGTGAGCTTGCCAGCGTGGTGCTCCCGACTCTGCAGCCCTGGGTATACAGAGCGTGTTCAGACATGCAGAAATTCCTTGGTCGAAAACTTGGGCATATTCAGAGGTTGTGCTGACTTAACCACCCACCCCCACGCTGCTTTCTTCTCTTCCCCCCCCCACCCCCTCTCTGCAGCTGTGGGAGGGAGGGGGGTTTGTTCTTGAACAATTGCTCAGAGTCGTGTTCCCATGCTAAAGCAGCCACAGTGATTATCCCTCAGTGTTTGCTTGCTCATGCCATTTATAAGCCTACACGCTGGGAAAGATGATGCAAAGGATGGAAACCACTAAAGATTAATCATTTTGGGGGGGATGGGAGGGGGAAGATGGATGACTTATTGCTTGTGAATCCGGCCTCTTGGAGTGATGGGGAGATTCTGCAGGGGAAAGGAACCTCTGCAGCATCAGGAGTCTGTGTGGGTGAATATCTCTTCCCCGGTCCCTTGGCCAGATGTTGATGCCATTCTAAGTGGCAGCAGTTGCTCATTTCCTCTGCTTTCCTCCCTAGATTAATGGTTCACTAGCACCCGCATTCACCCTGATTCCCTAACGCTCTTATGCGGACTTGTTTTTCTTGGGCCACAGTCCAGCAAAACTGGCTGTAGATCAGTTCCCTGCAAACAGAGGCCTGGCTTTTGAGCTGTACGTGTGGAGGCGGTTGTCTTTCTAGGGGGCTGGTAAGACTGCAGCTGGAATGCTCTGTACCGTTTGGGGGACCATCAACTAGAGGGGCTGCAAATGGGATTAATAATCTGCAAGGATTGGCAGGGAAACTCCAGGGTGGCGGGGTTTGGTTAAGAGACCATTAAATGTGGAGCGGATAACTGGCTCCAAGTACTTGTAAGGTCTAAATAGCAGGGGAGGGAGAAGAATCATTTAGAGTGGTCCAGGAAGGTGTAATTAGGAATAATGGGATGTAATTGAGCAAAGGGAAATTTAGGTTGGATATCGAATCCCCCTCAGGGAAAAGTCTGTTAGGCTGTGACTAGCCGCCCAAGAAGAGTGCCAGTGGTCCTGTTGCGTACGACATGTAAAACTAGTGAGGGCAGAGTGTGGGCCTGGAGAACAGACTGTATGGTATAGTCCTGCGCTGTCCGGGAGAGGACAGATGAGATGATCCGAGAAAGCAGACAAGGGGACGAACCCCAATCCATTTTGCAACGGCTGTCCCAGATGCAGTACTATAAACTGTTTCCTATAGGGTTTTCGACTGTCTTTCTCATAGTGTGGACTGGCCTCAGATACGGTGACTTGCCCAAAGTCCACTGGAATCTGACATCTGTCCAGTGCTGTGTAAACACTAAACTTCCTTGTGAAATCCTCTGCACGCCCAAGATTAAACCTCACTGCTATCTGCAGTGCATAGAGCACTCCTGGGGCAGTGGGTTTAAGGGCCGTATGTACAATCCTGTGGATGAGGTGCTGGGGTTGCCAGGCCCTCAGTGGAAATTGTGCCAGAGAAGGCTGGAAAACGGTGCCAAGAGGATGGACCATGCCCAGGCTACATAAGTAGTGCGTGCAGCAACATGGTAACTAGTTACATCAGCTCTGTGTGATTGCTGCGTGTAATTGTGTCTAGATCTCTTTATAAATAGATCTCTGCTGAATGGGAATATCAGTGTAATCCCTACTGGCTTGCAAAGAGAGGAGACAAGTGGTGCATGGTTCATTCCTCTTCCTCCTTCACCTGCACGGAGATGGTGGCTAATTTCCTTACCCCTATCCGGGAAGGTGTCTGATCTGGCTGTTTTGGTGCCACATGGGGAATTATTAGTTAAATTGAAAAATTATTAGTTAAATTGGTTGACCACAGGATGACTGAGCCACCAGTGTGATATGGCCATGAAAAAAGCTAATGTGGTCTTGGGATGCATCAGGAGAGGTATTTCCAGTAGCGATATGGAGGTGTTAGTACTGTTATACAATGCGCTGGTGAGACCTCATCTGGAATACTGTGTGCAGTTCTGATCTTCCATGTTTAAGAAGGATGAATTCAAACTGGAACAGGTACAGAGAAGGGCTACTAGGATGATCCGAGGAATGGAAAACCTGTCTTATGAAAGGAGACTAAAGGAGCTTGGCTTGTTTTGCCTAACCAAAAGGAGGCTGAGGGGAGATATGATTGCTCTCTATAAATATATCAGAGGGATAAATACCAGAGAGGGAGAGAAATTATTTAAGCTCGGTACCAATGTGGATACAAGAACAAATGGATATAAACTGGCCATCAGGAAGTTTAGACTTCAAATTAGACAAAGGTTTCTAACCATCAGAGGAGTGAAGTTCTGGAACAGCCTTCCAAGGGAAGCAGTGGGGGCAAAAGACCTATCTGGCTTAAAGATTAAACTCGATAAGTTTATGGAGGAGATGGTATGATGGGATAACATGATTTTGGCAATTAATTGATCTTTAACTATTCATGGTAAATAGGCCCAATGGCCTGTGATGGAATGTTAGATGGGGTGGGATTTGAGTTACTACAGAGTATTCTTTCCTAGGTATCTGGCTGGTGAATCTTGCCCACATGCTCAGGGTTCAGCTGATAGCCATATTTGGGGTCGGGAAGGAATTTTCCTCCAGGGCAGATTGGAAGAGGCCCTGGGGCTTTTTCGCCTTCCTCTGTAGCATGGGGAACGGGTCACTTGCTGGAGGATCCTCTGCACCTTCAAGTCTTCAAACCATGATTTGAGGACTTTAGTAGCTCAGACATAGGTGAGAGGTTTATTGCAGGAGTGGGTGGATGAGATTCTGTGGCCTGCATTGTGCAGGAGGTCAGACTAGATGATCATAATGGTCCCCCCTGACCTTAATATCTATGAGTCCATGTTAAAGCAGGAGACTGGGAATTGAGTCTTCTGGGTCCTGTCTCTTAGTGACTTGCTACATGTTCTAGGGCAAATCATAACCTCAGTGCAGTAGCTGACTCCTCGGTCTGGTAGAGATAATACTTCCCTTTTTCATAATGCGGTTGGAGTTTATAACACACTGGGTGTGTATAGTGGCTTGCAAAGGCATATCCTCAGTTTTTTATTCAGCCTTCTGCAGTGATGGTGACACCAGCACGTTAATTGCAGTGAAGGGGGTAGGTGACATGCTTCCCTGGGGTTTCCTCCTGCCATAGAAGCGTCCTTTTCTGTAGCTGCCTGGGAACCTGCTGTAGGAGAGGATTTGATTGTCAGCTTTGTCAAGGTGAGTCACCATTGTTTCGGTGGTGGATGCGTCCATGACCTGCAGAACAGATCCAGGAGTAACAGGGGATGGGGGATGCCCTAAACTGTAAGCAGGTACCTGATACCCACTCTCGGAAGGTTCTGCTGTGAATAGCCTGTTAAGGAATGAACTGTCCATGCTTGGTCTGATGTAGATGGAGGAGGAGAGTGGGCCATGTTGCTCCGAGGAGGAATGGAACTAACATCTAGGCGTGAACCTAATGTGGCCTGTTTGTCTCCTGTGCAATATAATTTTCTAGCTGTCCTTTAACACTTTTGCAGGGGAGGCAGTGGCCTAGTGCACAGAGCATGAGCTGGGAGTCGGGGGACCTGCGTTGTGTTCCTAGCTGTCCCCATTACTTGCTGTGTGACATCACATCACCACTCTGCCTGAAAATGGAAGTGTGTGTGTAAGTAACACCTTCATTTGGAGACTTCCAAGATCTTAACAAAACGGGATTTGTTATCCCCATTTTACAGAGGGGTTCAGGAGATTGGAGTCTGGCACACAATAACACTCAGCTACCTCCTTGGAGCGTTGTGTGGATTAGTGATGTGCTCTGTAGATCAACCAAGCAATCGATGTGCCAGGGAGGACAATTTTGAACATGCTAACAGTTGCAGCTTCTCTTACTTCCTTTGGTCGTGAGTTTCCCATGTTATGAGTCCTCTGCACCAACAGAACAGGCTCTGCATGGTCCTTTCTTAGCTTTGGTTTTTGTCCTCTTGGTTCCAAATCTTTCAACTTGGTAGATGCTTCTAGGGAATGTTTCACTTTCTTGCTATGCCATTTGTCTTGATGGCTGCTTGTAGAGCATGGTTGTCGTGTTTCAAGCTAACTGTGCCCCTATTGAAGTCTCATGCAGGAAAGACTCCCACAGGAGTCCCATCTCTAGCCGTTCATGCCCATTGAATGTGTATCCCACACTTAAAGCACAGTAGGTCAGCTTGTAAATCAGGCTGTTTTCAACAGTGCCAATATAAATACAATCAAACCAACCTCTCTACCCATGTTTGCTGATGACCTGAAAGTGGGAGGGCAGGTTGGACACTGGGTCTGAAGAGCCCAGAGGGAAAACCAGGCCAGCTCAGCGTCTGGCAGCAGTTAGGAAAGTAAATGGATCACTGGGATGGATGTATAAATAGAAGAACAGAGGCCGGCTTGGAAGAGGGAGTGCTGGCAATGATCAAAGGGCTAGCGGGGTCACATCTGGAGTCCTGCACACTATTTGGAGCATTGTCACCGGAAAGAATACTGAAGAATTGGAGAAGATAAAGAGGTTACCAATGACGCTCAAGGGTTAAATACACCCTGAGAGACTGTAACCTATAGAGAGAGATAATTAATGAAAAAACAACCCTTTTATTTAAAGAGCAGATTTAAAAATCTCACTGTAAGCCGAGCTGCACTGTTAATTCTCATGATCATTCCTGTATGCATCATGATGCCTCATCCACAATTTTTCTTTTAAGAACCCAAGAATTTGTGTTTGAGTTTTTAGATCAAAGCAATTTACTTCAGTCCAGGCTAAGAAAGGAAACCCTCTTTGGAGGGGATTAAAAACGAACCGAAAAGGTTTTAGTCTGTCCATCCTTATTTTTTCCAGACATTTCACCATCTAAACGTTTCCTAGCGCCCTCCTCCCAGTCTTTTGAGGAAATACAAAGCTTGAAAGCTTTGTCCAAAAATTGCTACAACTGAGTGTCCCTTGTAAGTTGCTTTTGCCATGCAGTTTGGTTTTCCTGGTGCCTACAGTTGCCAGATCTCATACTTTCAGTTTCTGTTTAGCATAAAAGCTTTTGGCTTGACTCAAAGCATGTTTCACATTTTAAAACAAGCTGAAACAAAAGGGCTTGACTGTAGTGGCTGTGAGAAAGGGTCAGATCTCTGTACGGTAATTCACTGGGCCCTCCAGGATCCATACAACTTGGGGGCTTTTATCTAATGCATACTTCTTGTTTCATGGCTTGCGTCAGATAGCCTCACTTTCTGGACTCCTAGGCTTCTCCAGGTTAATTCTCCCCTGTCCAAAAAATAGAGAAAATATTTTTTCACTTTATGCAGAGGAGGCTGCTACTGTCCGGTAGTGATTTGTCACTTCAACAAGCTCTGCCTGTACTGAGCTGACTCTCTGCAACTTCCAGCCTCCATTCAAATACAGAGTAAGTAACGCAGAATAACTTAAACTATTCCAATACGTTACTGGGTTCTATGTTAATAGTATCAACTCAGGAAAAAATTCCTGGTCGTTATTGTGGAGAGCTCATTGAGGACCTTTGCTCAAGGGGTGGTTCTTAATCCTACCTCAGTACGGCGGGGATGGGCTAGATGACCTATTGAAGTCCCTTTCCGCTCAACGCTTTTGATTCTGTGTGCAGCAGCACTCAAAATGATCAGATACATAAAGAATGAGATGGAAAATATTATGCTATTGTACAAATCCATGTTAAGGCCTCACATGGAATAATACGATGTGCTGGGAGTTGTAGTCACCTCATCTCAAATCTTAGTCTGCAGAAGAGAAGAATGAGGGGGGATTTGCTTTCAACTACCTGAAAGGAGGTTCCAAAGAGGATGGAGCTAGTGGTAGCAGATGGTTCTCAGTGGTAGCAGATGACAGAACAAGGAGTAATGGTCTCAAGTTGCAGTGAGGGAGGTTTAGGTTGGATATAAGGAAACATTTTTTCACTAGGAGGGTGGTGAAGCACTGGAATGGGTTACTTAGGGAGGTGGTGGAATCTCCTTCCTTAGAGGTTTTTAAGGCCCGGCTTGACAAAGCCCTGGCTGGGATGATTTAGTTGGGGTTTGTCCTGCTTTGAGCAGGGGGTTGGACTAGATGACGTCCTGAGGTCTCTTCCAACCCTGATATTCTATGAATACAGCAGAAATTGACAGATGCTGAGAATGATTAGGGGTAGTAAGAGGGGACATAAAAATATAATAATGAAGAGAAAAAGCAAATTGGGGGGATCTGTTCTCCTTGTCTCCTAACACAAGGACAAGGGGATGTTCAATGATATTCAAAGGTGGCAAATTCAAAATAGGCAGAAGGAAATATTTTTCATGCAATGCTCAGGTAGCCTGTGGAACTCATTGCCACAAGATATAATTGAAACTAAGAGTTTAGCAGGATAAGAAAAGATTAGCCATTAATATGGCTAATGAGCATATCCAAAGTTGTTTATAGCAAATATTTTTTTAAACACCTTTTGGACGGTTATAAGCTTTCATACTTCAGAGTGCAAGCTGATCTTTAACTATTGGGAGTTAACGGGAGACTACCCTGGAGTATGTATCTCATAAGTGCTGACTGCAGGGTTCCTGGCACTTTCCTCTAAAGCTTCTGTTGCTGACCACTGTTGGAGACAGATGCTGGAATAAATGGACCACTAACCTCCTTCATTTCTGGTGATTCCTTTACCAGTCAGTGGGTAAAACTTCAGCAGCAAACCGCTATTTCAGGAAGGTAGAACTCTAGCCCTGAAACCCAACATGACTGGATTTACTAGATGCCCTTGTCACTGCAGCTGCTGTTTTCTTTATAAGCATCTGCTCTGATACTCTGTCTATATCGTGAGATTTAATTCCAGGCCCTGAGCTTTCTGTAGTCTCTTAAAGAGCTCTTGGAATGTAGTAAGTGTAGGTGAATTAATCTTAATGTTTTGGCCAAATTCTCTCTCGGACAGGTATATTTTTATTTTCTCAAATTCTCCATTTCTGGCTTCAGCTGGAGAAGTTACCCTTCACTTCCCTGCCTAACAAAAGAATTGTCTAGCATTTGAAGCACTATCTAGAAACTCAAGTATTTTAAAAATTAATCTATAGGAGGAGATTTCACTGATTTAACGGAAGATTACAGGAAAAGTCCGGAATTGGGAGAAAGCAGTTTATCTAACCACCTCCTAATTAATGGGATGCTTTGATGATTTGGCCCAGTCTTACTTCCTGAAAACAATTCAGCCTTTTGTTGTCTTCTGTATGACAAGCTTCAAAGTGGAGACTACTGTTACAGTGGTGGGAGGAATAGCAACCGGTTAAAATATCTGTGTTCTTATTTCCTCTTCTCTTTTTGCTTAGTAGGAAAAGTGTGTGAGCTACAGTGGATATATTTTTGTTTCCATCACAAGCCATTTCAAGGGGATTTAATAATTTTGTTTGGAAAGTGGGTCTTTGATGCACTGAATAAAGTCTTGGGGATTTTGAAAACCTGAACTTTCTAATCAGTCTCCCTGGACATTGGGATAATTAAGCAGCCATTTGTTTAAAAAATTGTATATATTCTTTAAGTGGAAGAAATGAAGCCACTTATAAGGCATTTATTGCCAGTGGAAATTTTAGAGTTTCATAGATTCATAGATATTAAGGTCAGAAGGGTTGGTGGTAATGGCTCAGGTAATTTGTGTGTGTGTGTGTGTGTGTGTGAATGTGTGCGCGCAGCTATCCTTGGCTATCTTTTTGGGGCAAGGACTGTTGTTTACTATCAGTCTCTACAGCACTGAACACAACAAGGCACAGGCCCGGTTTTCCTCTAGGCGCTATTGCAATATAAGTAGGTGAAAGGCAGAATAAAACAAATGAGAAAACTCTGCTCCACTCCCATGCCCTCCAGCCTCTACAAGCAGACACAACTGACAAGGGGTCAAACCGGTTTCCATGAGAGAACCTGAAGTCTCCATTCCCCACCCCCAGTTGAGTAAGCAGCGTAGTGAAGATACTAGAGTAGGCTAATGCTCTAATAGAAGATATCACTCGGACACAGCCCAGCTGTTGGTTGGTGTCTGTCCGGCTAAGGCTGAGTGATGGATAGGAACAATAAGTGATCGTAAAGAAAAAAATGGAAAGGCTGTTTTACTGGAGTACGCTTAAGGAGGGAGAAGCAACAAAATGAATGCAACAGGCACCATTCATTGCTTGTCCATTCATCAGCAACTTGCTTGCCGTGTAAAACTGGGAGGAAGCCCAGCACTGGAGTGACTTAACCCGGCCTCGATGTTCTCCCATCCATGCTGCAGAACAGCTGCATCAAAATGACTTTGAAAACTTCAAGGTCAGACCCTTGGGCGAAGGAGCAGATGGGTGAATGGGGAAAATGAGATTCCAAGAGGGCATTTGGCAGTTTCCCTTCTACATTGCCCCCTACTGTTCCCAGCAAGCTAAGCTCATCTGTGCAGAAACAGCCTTCTTCATTGCCTTCCAGCTCTGCTGAATCTCTGGCTGCCTCTGGTTTGGAGGCTTGTAGCTGTTGATAGCATCTGCTTCCCATTTGAAAATGGAAGCATTTAAGAAACCATGTTCCCCTGGCTGGCGTGGTCCTGTCTCCTTTGGCATTGTGGGTCCTGTCTACGCTGGAGAGCACTGGGGAGTTGTAACCCCATGATAGATATCCTGGGCTGGGATAATGGAAATTACTGTTGCAAAATGCAGTGGTCTTCGGTGATTACTCCTGAGGGAATTTTGCGCCAAAACATTTACAATTCTGTGCACAATATTTTAGAATTCTGCAAAACTCTAAGTTTTTTATATGTCAATAAATGAATGTGGAGGCTCCAGCATGGCAGTGGGGAGCACAGGCCATGCCCCCCCTCCCTCCGCCCTAGGACACAGACTCAGTGGTAAGGCTGCACCCGACCCTGACACACCACAAGACCTGGGCCGGCCCCAGAAACACGCCAGGCCCTGCCCGTCTGCACTAGGTGCGCCAGGTGTGGGGCTGGCAGGCTCAACCAGGCTGGATCCAAGTATGAAAGGGCTCAGTGTGGAGGGATCCAGGTGTGGGGGTGAGAGGGTTCTGTGTGGGACAATATGGTTGCAGGCAGCTCAGTTGGGGGTCTGTATGTGTGGGGATCTGGATGTATATAGGCTCATTGTGGGGGTTCCAGGTGTAGGGGAAATGAAACTCTGCAGGGGCTTCCAGGTGAATGTGGTTGGGGCTCAGTGTGTGTGGGGGTCTGGGTGCTAGGGGCTTAGTGGGAGTTCTGGGTGCAGCTAGTTGGAGGTTAGTGGTGGTTGGGTCTGGATGTGGGGGCTCAGGGTGGTGGGGTTCATCAGGGTGGGTGTTTGAGTGCAGGGAGCTCAGTGGGGGGGGTGGTCTGGGTGCAGGGGTGGAGGTCCAGAGGCAGAGGGTCTGGGTTCAGGGGGGCTCTAGATGCAGGGGTTGAAGTTCAGTGGGGTGGGGTTCGGGTTATGGAGGGCTGGGGGAGTTCTGGGTGTACGGTGTGAGGCTTGATGGGGATGTCTAGGTATGGGAGGTCCGGATGCAGGGTGGTTGAGTGGATGGGGGAGCAGCCCCCCGTACAGTGACCCCTGCCCCCGCAGCTGAGGGGGCAGGAAGCAGGGGAGGAAGCAAGAAGCAGGGCAGGATGCTGAGCTTCATGCAGCTGGGGGAGGTTTCTGCGGGTGGGTCTCACACCTTGCAGGGGAAGAAGAAGTCCTGTCCTCTCCAGCCCAGCTGGAACTAGTAGCTGATCCCAGCGCAGGGTAGGAGACACTAGCTGGGGTGTCCCCAGCCCCAGGGTGATTTACCTCTCCACCGACTGCTCCGGCTGCCTGAAATGATTTACCTGCCCTGCTAGAGAGGGGTGTGTGACCACTCTTGCAGCTTTCCTGTCAGAAAGTCATTTTTCTGTGGGGAAACAAAGAAATCTGTGGGGGACATGAATTCTGCGCATGTGACTTGGTGCAGAATTCCCCCAGGAGTAAGTGATTGATCCAACAGGAGGAGGAGGGGGTGGGTTAATTGCAAGGCAAACCTTGTTTAAATTTAAAAGTGCCTTTCAGAGGCCATGTTTGCTCATCATTGACACTTAATGTACACTTAATGAATTGGCTACATGTGACTATCTTTTGGGATGGGAAGAAAGGGAGAAGGGGGAGTGTGTGGGGGGGGTATCCACCAGACAAACTGCTGACTAGCAGGGGTAGCGAATAGGTTGCAGCTGGCTCCTCTCAAAGCCCCGTTTGTGACGCTTACAACTGCTCATTTGACACAGCTATTTTTAATTTCCCTAGTGGACGGCTCACAAACCCTTCACATCTCCCTTTCCTGTCACCCCCATGCTGCTCCTCCCCCCCAGCCACACATTTTCCAACATCCTCCCCATTTCCCTGGGGTCTAGAAGCGGGGCGGCCCCCTTTTAGTTTTTTGGGAGGCTCTGGGAGTATGTGTAGGCCTTGGCTATTCTGGGCCTGTGTGTGTGTGTGTACACAGAGCTGGGAAAAGGGAGAGATAAATAAATACTCAATTAGGCAGGCGTCCAAGATTCGGGGAGGGGGAGGGCACGAGAGAGGGGATGTCCAAATTTTGGAATGCCTGAGAAAACTGCAGGAGCCTAAGGCAAGCTCTGAGGTTGAGGGCTTCCCACAGACTCTAAGGCCTACACTGAGCCGGGAGGGGCAGAGGCCTGGGAGCTGAACTCCATTCCCACATCAAATGTTAATAACGTGAAGCTAAAACTCTGACAGCAGGAACATGTGACAAAGGAGTAGCTTCCCCCTCCGAGCCTTTGTCCTCATCCCTGAAGGAAGGGGAAAGATCCTGTCATCTTGGGCAAAGAAAGGATCCCCTGTCACATTTATTTCTCTTCGAGGGGAAGAGAGCAGCGTTTATTGCGCTAAATAGTGTGCTGGGTGGGAGGCGGGAGGATGGCAGATCTCCAGGCTGAACAAAAGCAGGGTTGGGGGGTTTTTCCCTCCCCTTTTTCCCTTTGGAAATGCTGTCTTGCTCTCTGCTTCATTCTGAGCCTTTTAGAAATGAGATCCCTTTTTCTGCCCGATGCCCAGAGAGGGAGACCACAGTGATGATGTCTGTATCATTTTATTTCCTATTCAAAGGGAGATATGAATCGGCAACATCTCAGTTTCTGAACTGATTCGATAGTTCACGTGGCTGCTGTCAAGGAAGCAGAAGTGGGGAAGGCCCAGAAGCCCTTTGTGTTTGACACTGGCGGGAGGTTGGATGCTTGGAGGTGGTAGGAAATAGAAGGTGGGATTGCAAAATGACTGCCCAGATCAAGCCACTTCCTCTGTCCCATGTCTGTGTGATAAGTCGACTTGGTTTAAATCGCTGTGATTTTTTTTTTTTAAAAAAAAATCACTGACTCCTTATGGTTCCTTTTGTAGTTTACTAATGAAAAATTTTCATTCTCCCTTTTGGATATGAAAGCCAAACTGCGTACTCTGTTCAAGCTACAGCGTGGCTTGGATTTAATAAATCACTTATTCAGAGTCTTCATTTCTGTGTTATGGTAACCATTAGTGAATGTTATATTTCTGGTTTTCCAGACATAAATTATTCATCAGATTATGTGGAAGGTAAAAGTTTCTATTAGAGTTAAAGGGACACTGTCAGGTTTAAAAAACGTAGTTTTAACACAGATGTTTTTGCCTCCCCTATGTTTTATGAATAGCTTTGGAGGATTAGTTTTTTTTATCAGTAAATGTCAGTAAGCATCAATTTCAGGATCTGCACACAAACAGTTGTCATCACTAGATATCTATGTGCTTGACAAAGGAGGTCAATATCATTATTCCCATTTTACAGATGGCGAAACTGAGGCACAGAGGTGAAGTGACTTGCCCACAGTCACCCAGCAGGCCAGTGGCAGAGCTCTGACTAGAACTCAAGTCTCCTGTGTCCCAGTCCAGTGTGCTCTATCCACTGGGTCACACTGTCTCCCTGGTTAGATTGGAGCTGTAAATGGTCTGCTCCTTTTATGGTCCAAAAATGGATCCCTGTGTGCATATATCCCTGGCCGCGCTTTGTCTCTTGTCTCTGGAGGGCCAAGTCTCTTTATAAAACTCCTCTCCCTTTAAAGGGTTTCTTCTGGATAAGGCCAGTGAGCCAGCGTGGGGTGAGGAGAGAGGGGCGTATGGGACCTGGGTGTGTCTACTCTACAGTCTGTGGGTGGGTGTGTCAAATGTGGTGGTAGTGAGTAATGTCCTCTCCAGTATGGGCAAGAATGTGTTGTCTTTTTGGCACACATCTCTGTGTTGCCCTATATACCTGCCGCCTTTGAAAAGGGCTCCTGGTTTTCTGTTCTGACGCTCTGTTGCTACAGGTGCACCAGCAGCTGTTCCCCTGAAGCTCTTGGCATTCCCTCACCGCCCTTTAGGCTACCTGAGGGGTGTCCTGACCTGTTGGGGAGAGCACGCTCCTCCCAGCCTTCCAGCCCCGCCTCCCAGAAAAGAAGTGATTTGTGAATAGTATCGGAACACTTGTGTTTGATGTTCCCTAAGGAAGGTAGAAGTCAGTATGCAGTGATCTCCCGGCCCGATTGTGTGTTTCAGTGAATGTGCCGAAACAGACTATGTTTTGTGGGCAGGGAGGGGTGTCATTAAAGTAATTCAGCACCCTGGGTACACCATGCCCCGGGGCACCCCTTGTCTCAGCCCTAACCCTTCATCATGGCCCTGCACCTACTCGTTGTAATGGCAGGGGCAGTAGCATGAGGCAGGGGCCCTTTTTATTCCCAAAAGTGGCAGCAGGTGGTCTCTACTCCCCCAGGAGAGGTAGGGGTGGCAGCAGCTCTTCCATCACTCAGCATCTACCTGTCTGCTGCAGTATCTGCTTGGGTTGGGGGGTTGGTCTCTTCTCCCGCTGGCCCACATGTAGTCCACGGCTGGTGGTGCCCTGGAGAGTCGCGGGTCTTGGGATGAGAACGTTGATCTGACCCAGTATGGCCATTCCTATGGTCCATCTAGCCCTGCATCTTGTCTTCCACCAGTGGCCAGTACCAGATGCTTCAGAGGGACTGAACAGAACAGGGCAATTATCAACTGATTCATCTCTGGTCATCCATTCCTAGCTTCCGGCAGTCAAAGGTTTAAGGACACCCAGAGCATGGAGTTGTCCCTGACTATCTTGGCTAATAGCCATTGATGGACTTATCCTCCATGAATGTATCTAATTCTTTCTTTCTTTTAACCCAATTATACTTTTGGCCTTCATAACATCTCCTGGCACTGAGTTCCACAGGTTGACCCTGCATTGTGTGAAACACTTCCTTTTGTTTGTTTTAAATCTGCTGCCTATGAATTCCATTGGGTGACCCCTGGTTCTTGTGTTATTTGAAGGGGTGAATAACACTTTTTCGTCACACTTTTCATGATTTTATAGATTTCTATCATATCCCCCCTTAGCTGTCTCTTTTCTAAATGAATAACCCAACTCTTTTTTTTCAATTTCTCCTCATACGGAAGTTGTTCCGAACCCATAATAATTTTTTGTTGTCCTATAATTTTTCTAATTCTAATATATCTTTTTTGAGATGGGTTGACCAGAACTGCATGCAGTATTCAAGGTATGGGTGTACCATGGATTTATATAGTGGCATTATGATATTTTCTTTCATAATTATTCCGAACATAGTTAGCTTTTTTTTTATTGCTGCTGCATGTTGAACGAATGTTTTCAGAGAACTATCCATGGTGACTCCAAGATTTGATTCTTGAGTGGTAACAGCTTATATAGGTCCCATCATTTTATATGTATAGTTGGGATTGTTTTCCAGTGTACATTACTTTGCATTTATCAGCATTGAATTTCATCTGCCATTTTGTTGCCCAGTCGCTCAGTTTTGTAAGATCCCATTGAAGCTCTTCACAGTCTGCTGTGGAATTAACTATTTTGAGTAATTTTGTGTCATCTGCCAACTTTGCCACCTCACTGTTTACCCCTTTTTCAGATGACTTATGAATAAGTTGAACAGCACTGGTCCCAATACAGATCTCTGGGGAATACTGCTATTTATCTCTCTCCATTCTGCAAACTGACCATTTAGGACACAAAGGGAAGCAATATCTTTTAACCAGTTACTGATCCATGAGAGGACCATCTCTTTTCAGCAAAATAAGGAGCTATGGGATAAAGAGTCTCTGGTGAGGGACCTTGTCAAAGGCTTTCTGAAAATCCACTACATTGACTGCACCACGCTTGTCCCCATGCTACGCCTTCAAAGACGTCTAATACAGTAGAACCTCAGAGTTACAAACTGACTGGTCGACCACACAGCTCATTTGGAACCAGAAGTACGCAATCAGGTAGCAACAGAGATTTAAAAAAAAAAAAAAAAAAAGCAAGTACGGTACTGTGTTAAATATAAACTATTTTAAAACTCCCCCCCCCCTTTTTTTAAACAGATTTGACAAGGTAAGGAAATGGTTTCTGTGCTTGTCATTTAAATTAAGATGGTTAAAAGCAGCATTTTTCTTCTGCATAGTAAAGTTTCAAAGCTGTATTAAGTCAGTGTTCAGTTGTAAACTTTTGAAAGAACAACCCTAACATTTTTTTCAGAGTCAGGAACAACCTCACTTCTTAAGGTTTTTGTAAGTCTGAAGTACTACTGTAGCTTGGTGAGGCATGATTTCCCTTTACAAAAGCAGTGTTGACTCTTTCCCAACATATTGTATCATCTATGTGTCTGATAAATCTGTTCTTTACTGAGGTCCATTTGAGATGCATGGGGCAGTTTGCCCCCCTCGGAGCTGTTGTTTCAGGCTCTCTGCAGACTCAGGCAGAGGCTACTGTATCAGCTACACTCAAGCTATGCCTTCAAATTTATCTTTGTAACCATGAGGGCTTAAAATTTTCTTCTGGAGTGAAAGCTGCGATTGTGATGTAATCATGTGACTCTGGGAGCAGGAACCCTAGATCTATGCCTTAATCTGGCCCTCTGTATGTATAATATGTGCTTCTCTGGAAGTAAACCTAATGATGTCCATTGAAGTGCTTTTCACCCCATAGAGCTCATTAATATATCCCATAGCCAGGTCTGCCCCACCCCCTGCTTTAAAGAACAAGGGATCGCATGGGACCAGATAGAAAGCACTTAGCACCATCTGCAGCTAGCTTCTGGCTGTTTCCATACTGGAGCAATGATATTTTGTTGCGTGTTTTAGCAGATGTTCTGATCTGCAGGGCCAATGCCTGCACTGCCTATCTGTCTCAGGGAGCCGCCTCCCAAAGCAGCATTACCAGGTGTCACCTTATGGAATAAGTACCACGTGACCTGCCTTGGAGACCAAAGCTGTTGTCTTTGAGTAGTTTTAAGGCAAGTGTGTATCTGCAGGACATGTGACAAAGAGCGAGCGGCTGCCGGCAGCTCCTGGGGCTCCCCAGCCCCAGGTTAGACTCTCCCTCCTGGAGCTTCCGGTGGTTTGATGCTTCCGGCAGTTTTCATAGCGTTTGCTTGCTGTGGGGAACTCTGTGGATCAAGGCATTGCGGGGGCAGGCGAAACAGGAAGGGACAGGCACACAGATTGATCTCAGATGTCCCCTGAGCATCCTGCCAAGGACAGCAGCAGCTTACATAAGATTTTTCACCAGTTGTGTGGCTGCAGCCGGCGTGAAAGGGGATGGTGGGTCGGGGGAGGTGGCAGTAAGTACAGTCTGTCTTTTTGCTAATCCTAGTTCAATTTACCACCAGTAAGAATGGCATTACAGAGCCCCGGGGTGACAGGGAGCCAAGAGATTGAGTTAGGGTTTCAGTCCCCTCTTTCACCCACTCTCCCTTTGGGGGAGGGCCAGCAGTGGTTATGGACTGAGCAGATGTCTGCAGGATGGGGAACCCTCACGTGCCCTGCTGTGTTGTTGCAATACGGAGGCTGATGCTGCCATGAGGAATCCACTGGCTTAGCAGGCTCACATCATAGGTCATGCATCCATTCTTGTGGATGCTGGCGGCAGAAAGACCTTGTTGGCTCACTTCTGGTCTATTCCGCCTGCCAACTCAGGATTGTTCCCCCCCCGGCTGCGTCCAGGCTAGTTTTAAGTGTCTCTCTTAATTTCAACTTCCAAAGAGTCTCCGGAAGTCCCTTTACTAAAGGGCCCTTCTACAAAGGCAATGCTAAGCAATGCAAGTTGCCTGGTGAGAGATCATGGGGCCTTATTTTACAATAAGGCCTGGGTCTCTGTTCCCCTCAGAGCAGTTATCTGTGAACTGTCTTGACCTCCTGGGGATGCAGGATGCAAATACTGGCTGGCTTCTTGGATAACAGCAGGAAAATTCCATCCTGGGACATGGGGGATAGTTTCTATAATTGGGATGGTACTCTTGGCCTTCAGGTAATAGACCATAATGAAGGCAACTGTTTTCCCTTGGGCCAGTTCTCTATTGCTGTTGACTTCCCATCAGCCAGTACTTGTTTCCGTGTGGCTTGATGTGTATCTTTTTCCCTTCCCCATCGCCTTCCCAGCCATCTGTATGTCTCTCCAGTCCTCCTTCCCTAGCCACATGTCTCTTCCTTCACCTTCCTGGCTACTCTTTGTGGCCACCTTCTTCAGCCTCTACTCCCTAAGCAGCAGATGCCCACTGTGTGCCGCTCCCCTGACAACTAGTGTGGTGCTGGGAAACGCGCTCAAATGCCTTTGAGCTGGTACCAGCCCAACACGCTCTCGCTGCTGTGGCCTTTGACCCTGCTCTGGGGTTGGTCCCTTGGGCACGAACGAAAGATGTTTCAGACCAATTGGTACAGAAACCAGCTCCTCACTTTTCCCTCCTTCCTGCATCTGTAGACTTTCCTTGTGTGCCCTGTCAGCTGGGACTGGCAACTCCGAATGCATGGCAGTAAAACAGAGCACTGATTGTTTCAGCTTGGTTTCCATGTTGTCTCACACCCCGACAATAGTCTTGTGTGCTGGTTGGTTGTCAGCCAATTAACTTGCTCCTGGGAGCTGCCCTGTGTATTCGGATTTGCCAAAAGCATCCCATAATTGTTACTTTTATCCTGCTGCATAGTGCTGATGGGCCGACGTTAGAAAATTCCTTCTGGACAACGTTCTTGTGTAATCGTTTGTCCTGGGTCCCCCAGAAAGGGCATAGGTTGCTACATGGAAAGACATAAGCAAGAGCAATTGTCTAGATGCTGGTTTGTTTTATGCTCTGTGTAATATGAGTTGGAGTGGGAGTAAATGCAGGACATTGTCTACCAGCTTCTCTAGACGGTGCCAATGAGTAACTTTGCTTGTAGCTGAGTTTTTACCTCTTCTCATAACCTCCACTGTCTTGTGTTTTTCCACTTAAGCATTATGTAAGCCTGGCACAAAAGCCCAGAAACAAACTTTTGTCGTAAACTCTAATCCTGTTTAAAGTAATTGCCTGAGATATATCCCTCCCAGTCATGCCACTGACGAGAGGAGTTGCCTTTTGTCCTATGGAGCATCTAGCATTTAATCCTGCATGTTAGATACTGGCACCACTCCCTTCCGCTTGATGCAATCCTACAAGTGTGGTCTATTAAATCAACACGTCCGCCATTGAACCATTGCGTGACTCTGAGACATGAGAGAATGAAGATGGCTTGGAGAAAACGGGACCTAAATGTCTGCCCCAGACTCAAACTAGAACCTGGAAAAGTGTGTGTGTCAGGAGAAACATTTTTCCCCTTTGGGAGTGCCTCTTTTCTTCCCAGCTCCAGCTGGAGACCCTGATTCTGAGAGACTGGCTACATGGTATTCCCAGCCCAGCAGGAAGCACTGGAAATTTTGTAAGGCTAGTGTTGGGATTAATGAGATTTCCAGCCCAATTTAGAAGAGCAAGAGCTTTCATTTTAAGCATCTGAGCTTCTGGGACAGTATCCGAACTACTGACCCATCGCTAATGTGCACAGATGTCGATTTTTAGATGGCTGCTTTTTTAATTTTATTTTAAAGTGGAAGTAGTACTTGTGAAAGATGGTGCACAGACAATACTTGAAACAAGACCTGTTGTCCTTCAACCAGAAGGTGCTTAGGGTATATTACTCCTGGGGGAATTCTGCATGTGTGCAGAATTCATGTTTCCTGCAGATTTCTTTGCTTCCTTGCAGAAAAATGACTTTGACAGGGAAGCTGCAAGAGCAGTCACGCACCACTCTCTAGCAGTGCAGATGCATCATTTCAGGCATCCAGAGCAGCCGGTGCAGAGGGAAATCACCACGGGGTTGGGGACACCCCAGCCAGTGGCTTCTATCCAGAGCCAGGATCAGCTGCTAGTCCCTGCTGGGCTGGAGGCAGGAGAGGAAGGGACTTCCTCTTCCCCCTGCAAGGAGTGGCTGAGGCTGTGTCAGACTCACCCCTAGAAATCTCCCCCAGCTGCAGGAAGCTCAGCATCCTCCCCTGCTTCCTCCCCCCATTACTCCTCAGCTGTGGGGGAGGGGTCACTATACGGGGATCTGCTACCCCATCTGCCCAATCCCCGTGCATCCAGACCTCCCAGACATGCTTGCCAAGCCTCACCTGGTACATCCAGAACCCCCCTAGCCCTCCATACCCGAACCCCACCTCACTGAACCTCTACCCCTGCATCTGGAGCCCCCCTGCACCCAGACCTCCTGCCTCTGGAACCCCACCCCTGAACCCAGACCACCCCCCACTGAGCTCTCTGCACTCCAACTCTGCCCTCATCCCTGCACCACCCTGAGCCCCCACATCCAGGCCCTCATGCCACTGACCTCCAACTAGCTGCACTCAGACCCCGACTCCACCAAACCCCACTCTCCCAGCACCAGACCCCTCCGCTGAACCCCAACCACCTTCACCTCGAAGCTCCTGTAGAGTCCCATTGCTCCTGCACCTGGAACCCCCCTTCCCCCCGCCCCAACGAGCCTCTGTGTATCCAGATCCCTCCACACCTAGACCACCCCACTGAGCTGCCTACACCCAGATTGTCCCACACAGAATCCTCTCACGCTACACGGTGCCCTTCTACACTTGGGTCCTGCCTGGTTGAGCCTGCCTACCCCACACCTGGTGCGCCTGGCACAGAGGGCAGGGCCCCATGGTGTTTCTGGGGCAGGCCCAGACCTTGTGCTGTGTCAGGGTTGGTTGCAGCCTCACTGCTAAGTCCCAGAGTAGCAGCCGTGTTAGTCTGTATTCGCAAAAAGAATACATCCGATGCATCCGATGAAGTGAGCTGTAGCTCACGAAAGCTTATGCTCTAATAAATTTGTTAGTCTCTAAGGTGCCACAAGTACTCCTTTTCTTACTGCTAAGTCCGTGTCCCGGGGGTGGGAGGGCTTCAGGGTGATCTCCCACCTTTGTGCAGTGATCTCTGCTCCCCGCTGCCATGCTGGAGTCTCTGCATTTATTTGTCAAATAAAACGTGCAGAATTTTAAAATCTTGTGTGAAGAATTTTTAATTTTTTGGCCCTCAGGAGTAGAATATGCAGCAGTTTGGGAGATGGGGTCAGCCCAGGGTCTCTGCTAAACCATGTGTAGTTGGTAAAGCCAACCATGTAGTAGTGGCTGCTCTTATGTTGGCAGCCCCATGATAAAGTTCCTTTTTAGATGAGGCTTTCTGAACAACACTGAAAGCTGTTTCTTTGAGAATGGGTGATGGCCATTGTGTTCTGCGGAGGTTGCTTCACTTCTGTACCACACGGACCCACTCTGACTTCTCCACCTCTGCTCATGGGAATACAGTACTTGGCACTTCCATTAGCACCTCTTGATCAAAGCTCTCCAAGCACTTGGATGCCTCACGCCATCGCTGTGAGGTTCAGAGAGCGTGACATGAAGCCAATCACCACAGTGAATTGAGGACAGAGCCAGAAGTAAAACCCCAAACTTCTGACTTGTAGCCCTCTGCTCTAAACAGGAGGTGATGCTTTGTGCTCTAAACTGATGTGATGCATTGAAGTTTGGCCACAGTTACTCTGTGCAGGCTGTCTAATTCATCTCTTCATTCCCTCTCCTCTTAGTGCACATTCCCTGCATGCTCCGTTGATGTAAGCTGCAGCTGCTTTCCTAAGCATGTCATGGTGCAGTAGGGGGATGATGTGGTACTACAATGCTTGCACGTTGCATCAGAATTAGGGCTGTTGATTAATCACAGTTAACTCACGTGATTAATGTAAAAAATTAATCGCGATTAATCACAGTTTTAATCACATTGTTAAACAACAGAATACTAATTGAAATTTATTTAAAAATTTGGATGTATTTCTACATTTTCATATATATTGTATTCTGTGTTGTAATTGAAAGCAAAGTATATATTATTTTTGATTACAAATATTTGCACTGTAAAAACGATAAAAGAAATAATTTCAGTTCACCTCATACAAGTACTGTAGTGCAATTTTTGTTGTGAAAGTGCAATTTACAAATGTAGATTTTTTTTGTTACATAACTGCACTCAAAAACAAAACAATGTAAAACTTCAGAGCCTACAAGTCCACTCAGTCCTACTTCTTGTTCAGCCAATCGCTCAGACAAACAAGTTTGTTTACATTTACAGGAGATAATGGTGTTCTCTTCTTATTTACAATGTTACCAGAAAGTGAGAACAGGTGTTCACGTGGCAATTTTGTAGCCGGCATTGCAAGGTATTTACTTGCCAGGTATGCTAAACGTTTGTGTGCCCCTTCATGCTTTGACCACCATTCCAGAGGTCATGCTGATGACCCTCGTTAAAAGAATAATGTGTTAATTAAATTTCTGACAAAATTGACCCCCAAGGAGTTTAATGTCCCCTGCTGTTTTAACCACATTCTGCCATATATTTCATGTTATAGCAGTCTTGGATGATGACCCAGCACATGTTGTTCATTTTAAGAACACTTTCACTGCAGGCTTGACAAAACACAAAGAAGGTACCAATGTGAGATTTCCAAAGATAGCTACAGCACTTGATCCAAGCCTTAAGAATTTGAAGTGCCTTCCAAAATCTGAGAGGGACTTTCAGAAGTCTTAAAAGAGCAACACTCTGATGTGGAAACTACAGAACCTGAACCACCAAAAAAGAAAATCAACCTTCTGCTGGTGGCATCTGACTGAGAAAATGAAAATGAACATCCATCTATCCGCACTGCTTTGGATCGTTATCGAGCAGAACCCATCATCAGCATGGACATGTGTCCCCTGGAATGGTGGTTGAAGGAGGAAGGGACATATGAATCTTTAGCGCATCTGGCATGTAAATATCTTGCGACGCTGGCTACAACAGTGCCTCGAGAACGTCTGTTCTCACTTTTATGTGACATTGTAAACAAGAAGCGGGAAGCATTATCTCCTGCAAATGTAAACCAACTTGTTTGTCTTAGCGATTGGCTGAACAAGAAGTAGGACTGAGTGAACTTGTAGGCTCTAAAGTTTTCCATTGTTTTATTTTTTAATTTAGGTTTTTTGTACATAATTCTACATTTGTAAGTTCAACTTTCATGATAAAGAGATTGCATGACAGTACTTGCATTTGGTGAATTGAAAAATACTATTTCTTTTGGTTTTTTTACAGTGCAAATACTTGTAATCAAAAATGAATATAAAGTGAGCACTGTACACTTTGTATTCTGTTTTGTAATTGAAATCCATATATTTTAGGATGTAGAAAACATCCTAAATATTTAAATAAATGGTATTCTATGGTTTAACAGTGCGATTAGTCGTGATTAATTTTTTTAGTTGCTTGACAGCCCTAATCAGAATATCATCGTGCTGAGATTCAGCATCCCTGAAAACACAGCCTGGGCAATCCCTTATGAGGCCATCAGGGCTACTCCCACAACCACTAGGAGGAGTGGTAACCCTGCCTCTACCAGATCCACCCTCCTCCTACTTCATGATGTGCAGAAGCTAGCACTGAGAGTCATAAACCAAGAGCTGGGATTACCGTGCTGTGTTCCAGAATGAGACCCTTCCATCGCTTTCTGAAGTGTGAAACAGAGCCTCTGTATCATCCCCATCAGAATGTTTGTTTAATTCAGTCCCACCCCCCTTCTGCTAGCAGAACTTTCAGGTAAATGTGGATGTGAGGGAAAACCTTGGCTGGAAGGAAACCGCAGTATCTGCTCTACGGTTCCTTCTGCTGGGGCTCACACTGCATGTGCTCCAGACTAACTTTGTTCAAAGGTGGCTTGGCTGGCTGGTTGCAGATAGAGCCAAACCATGAGTGAGCCCACTAAGAGGCAGTTTCTACGTTTTGTTTTCAACAGAATTTGACCCAGCGTCTGCTAGCTGGTCCAACAGAGTTACCCTGAATTGGCTGAAAACTGTCTTTCAACTGGTTAGGAGCAGCTGGTCAGAATTTCCCATCAGATTTTTCTGGATCAAAGCTGGTGCTTTTTAATTTTATTTCCCATGGAAATTTTCATTTGGGGAAAAACCTTTGTTCCATTAGAAAATGTCTGGCTTTTCATTGAAAAAGTGGAAACTTTTTAGTGTGTGAAATGTGAAAACTGGCTTTTGTGGACAAACCAGAAAACCTCACTGATTAGAAAACCAGCCAAATGAACAGGAGCCTTGCATTTTTTTTTTTTATATTTTTGCAGAAAATCGTCACTCTTTCCCAAGTAGTTCTGCTGATCAGTAATCATGGTGCCTGACCTAGAGTATCTGGAGGCCCAGCTGTGAACAGCACAGTTGATGGCCCATTGCAAGTGGCTCCAAACAGCTAGAACTGTGTTGGCTGAACTGTAAGCTGTAAGGTGGCTTATACTTGGTTTGGAGGAGTGTGTTAGCTCTTCTCTTCCCTCCATGGAGCTTCACAGCTGAGACACCACTCTGGGACACGTGGGGTGTGGCGGGGGAGACGATTCACTGAAGATGCTTGGCTTCCATCTGCTATGCTTAACATGGCTCACTGCTATATCAGCCTCAAGTTCTCTCCGTCCAAGCTCACCCTACAGCCTGGCGGAGCTCCCTGGCCCATTTAGTGTGTTGTAGTGCTGCCTGTGACTTGTAATGCTGCAGGCAGTGATTTGGTTCTGGAATGCCCCTTCTCCTGCGGGACTTGCGTCAGGTCAGCCTGGTGCTGGATGAAAGTCTGTCAGGTGTTTAGCGAGTGAGCTTGCCTCTGCGTCTGGGTTTTATTTTCTAAGCTGATTCTTGGTATTAAACATTCCCTCATTAAAGTGCCTTTTGCATCTTTGCTTAGCAGACTTAAGAGTTCTGAGTTGAGTAATTCCACATGCCAGGTTTGTTACCGAAGTCTGGCCCAAAAAGCCTAGTTCCCCATGGACTCTAAAGGCAGCCTGACCTGTGGTCTGGGGTACTGGAACAATCTGTATAGTGGGGGTGCTGAGAGCCATTGAACCAAACTGTAAACCCTGTATAAGATGGAAACCACTTCAAGGCAGTGGGAGTGGCAGCCCCCTACTTCCAGCATCTCTGTCTCTGGCAAGAGCTCATGCTTGTGCCAGCTGCCTCTCTGGGCACATAGCGCAGCCTTATCCACCAGGCTGCAAGTAGAGGGTTGCCCCTAGAGCAGTGGTGGCCAAAATGCAGCCATCCTAATGCATCTCTGGCATGGAGTTCTGTGCTGTGGAGAGATGTTTCCATGGAGCCTTCTGCACAGCAGCTGTTCTACTGGCTAACAGCTGCGAGCGTGTGCTCCTGGCAGGGCTGAGATTACCCTGCTGAATCAGTTCCATGGTCTATCTAGTCTGGCTTCCCTTTGCCAGAAGCAGCCAATTGTTATTTCAGAGGAAGGTGAGAACCCTGCCTCTGTGATTCCCTTAGTTTGTGATGTACCAGTCCGGAATGGGGAGCCCGGACACGCTGGCAGGTGAAACACTGGAGCATCAAGTGATCTAGGATCCTATGGATTCTCTTGTTGTTTCCATGGTGTTGATAGGGGCAGGAGATGGGCTCCGGGACAAGACTGGGTGAACAGAGAGTTGATAACCTGAAGCAGTGAGATGTCAGTGAGAGAGCAGCAGCCCTGGGAAAACTGTGTCCCAGATCTTCTCTGTAACGAACGCGTAGCTCCCTCAGTAACGATGCTGTCCTCCCCACCAGGCGTGACACAGAGATGATCACAACATGCTTTGTCAGTGTTAAACCTCAGTAAATCTTACCCACGGGGTGAAGGGGAGGCACAAAGAGGCAAAGTGGCTGATCTGCTCAGGGTCACAGCGAGCTAGTGGCAGAATAGAACCCAGGTCTCTCATACTCTAACCACTTGGCAGCTCAAGCCTATCTCTAGGCGGTGGGCAGGAGACAATCGTGTCATACTCATAGGGCACAGCTGGATTGGTGATCTGTGTGGTTCGTTGTGTCCTCGGCTGACACTGGGCAGTGGTCATGGGGCGTGGAGCAGGAAAGAGGAAGCCCCCCAAGGGCATTCCACAGCCGCTCTGAGCCGATTGCTCTGTTCAGAACTTGTGTGGCTCTCAGGAATGATTAGTTTGCTTGGCATGCTGGTGCTGAGTCCAGGGATGCTGTGCTTGTTGCTCTGAGCTGACTCCAATTATGGGTGTTAATCGGGGCCGAATAGTTCAGATTTCCTTCTCCCATCCGCTCCGTTGTGTGTGGGGATGAATATACCAGGAACAAGTCCTGACTTAGGCTCATCCAGCTCCCTAACGTGCACAGCTGTCCCTAGACACATCTGGGGAGGTTTCACCTCACCTCACTCATTTTCTTTCCCAGTCCACCTGTGATGTTATCCGATTAAAATATGACCATAGAGATCATTGTTGCAACCACTGTTATATATTTGCAGCAAATCTTGTACAAAGGTTGTCAAGTGAGGTGTCTATGAAAAGATTATGATTTGCATATAAATGGCATAATCATAACCAGCATGTATCATTTTTTGTATTTGAAGTTATGAGATTGCCCAATTGGGCATCCTCAGCAGGCATAATTGGAATAGCTCCTCCTTCATGCAACTCTGAATCACTTCGATCTGGGCCTGCAACCATCCTATCAGAGACTGAGCCGGGGGAGGTCGATGCTGCTGCTGTGATGGGCCAGGTTGTGGATATTTTCCTTTTCACTGAGTTCTCTAGTTCTCTGATGCTCTGTCTTCCCTCACCCATGGATAAGAAGCCACATCATGGGCGGTGGGTCCCATAGACCAAGGGAGGCTAAGCCTCCCCTAACCCAGGCCGTGGCCCTGCCCATGCTCTCCTGGGAGGGCCCCCCCACCCTGAAGCCAGTAGGGCTCAGCTCCAGCCGGTGTCCAGGGACTGGGGTGCCTCAGGCCAGGCTCAGGGTTGGACCAGCTGCCTGGTGCTGGAGCCGGCGCTTGGGTCCACTGGTGAGCCGGGAGTCGGCATCAGGCTGGTGCTGCGGCCATCTGGTGGCCCAGGGGTCCTCTGGCCGCAAGGGAGTGGGGGCTGCTCAGGCAGAAGGGGTGGGGCTGACAGGCTAGCCTCCCTGAAGGGAGGGTTCACCCGCCGCCCATGAGCCCCATCTCTCTTTGAGGACTCAGTGGCAGGATCTGGTGATGGTTACGAGCTGGTACAAAGTCGACTGTCCTTTTTTGTTACAAGATTCTTTTTTTTTTTTTCTTCCTGTTTTCACACGTGGTTTGGGTTGCACCCAAAACAGTGACCCCTAAGCCTGCAGTGGGCGCTGTGTACCAGCAGCCATGGGGCCCTCTGACATGGGGAGCACTTGGTTCATTTTCAGTGATTTCTCAACCCTTTCTCTCCCCCTGGTAAGGTGAAGCTGGAAGGGCGCCTCCTAGTGGCGCAAGGGAACCAGACCTGTTCAGTGTGGTGAGACTGCTCGGGTTATTCAGGTCATTTTCTGCACTGGCTGGGGCATGGGGAAGTTCACCAGGTCAATTTTTATATTTGAACCAGGCAATATGAATTTAAATATCCAAATCAAATCATTTGGACTCCCCCCCCCCCCCCCCCAGCTGAAGTTTCTTCCCCAAACTGCTAACGAGCAGGAGATCCCTGAGCTAAAGTCTGTCTGGGTTCAGTAATGGAGTGTGAGCTCCCTGGGCGCTTGATAGCTCGCTCATTACTATGGCAACCCGCTTGCATGCTACAGATATTTTCTTCCCTTTGGACTCTGTGACTGTTCTGCCTAGATCTCCTGTGCTCCTGGAGATGCCACACTGGCAGCTGTGCACAGATGGGGTTGGAATTTTTCCCCCCCGCAGCTGTTTCCCCTCTGCAGCTGGAGTGGAGAAAATTTTGAATGTTCGTTGGTGTGTTTGATCGGCACGTCTCAGCAATGCTGGAAGCGTGGCTTGTGTCACGTTGGAGTGGGCCTGGGCCAGCCTCTCCTGTGCAGTTCAGGAGAAGCCTCTGTTTCCGGCGAGCCTTTGGTTTAGTTCCGGTTCCCTGCTAAACTGCAAGCGCAGGTTGTGCTGTGTTGGAGCAGGTTGAATGGGAACTCAGTGAGGAGGTCAGCGTGGTCCAGTGGTTGGGGTGCTGGACTGGGAATCGGGACATCTGTCTTCTATTCCTACCTCTGCCACTGACCTTCTGTGTGACCTTGGGCAAGTCGCATCACCTTTTTGTGACTCTTTTCCCCCTCCCACCTTCTTTCTCTTGAGACTGTAGGCAGTGTGAGGTATGGGTTGTGTGTGTGCAAAGTGCCTAGCGCAATGGGGCCCTGATCTCAGCTGGAGCGGGTAGACCCTGTAATACCAGTACTGTCAGCTACAGACTAGACTGAGACCCACTTGATATGCCCACTTGATTTGGGACCTAAGCCAGGATTGAAACTTAGCTGTCTGGGGGCAAAAGGCCAGGGACTGCAAGCTCCCTAGGCCACTCAGTTGCCTCACTGAGGAAATGTCAAATTGTGCTTTCCTTGGTGTTTCTTTCTGAGCAGCCCGTCCGGAGGAACCCTCCGTGCCCTGGCTATTTCAGAGACCTCTTGGGTCCCACTGCTGGGAAGGTGGTGAGGGGGCGAGGTGGAATCCTGCTTGGGCAGATACCTGCTCGGCCCATCCTTGTGTGTCCCCCCTCGGCAGCCATTTCAAACAGGGCGGCCATTTATGGGAATGCCAGGAAGCCTCCAGGTAGGTTGGTGCCTCGGGGTGTGTGTGCGTGCTTTGCTACTGTGTCTTGTAGACCATTCAGCAGGAAAGAGGTTAACTGGAGAGCAGCAGGCAAAGTGCGTGAGTCCACTTTGAGGTGGATAACGGCTGAAAGCTGCCTGCTTGACGTGAGGATCTCCATATAAGGCCAAGACAGCTGCAGATACAGCCTGTTCTAACACTCATGGCTGAGCCCTCTTGAGAAGAATGCTCCCATCTCCAGCTGGGCTTCGCCTGTAGCCGAACACTGTACAGTTGGGGACCTGGCTGACCCTGAAGCCCAGGCTGGCATCCAGGGATTTGGGTCATCGTTCCAGATCTGACAGATCCTGTGAGGATTGGGCTTAAGGGAGTGTAGTGTTTGTGACATACGTTCTCCCATTTCAGAGCACTGTCCCTGTTGTACAGGTGTGGGCTCTGAGGCGCAGAGGTTGTGTCTTGCCCCAGGCTGTCGAGTTGGCTCAAGACTTGGGAATGGAGCCTGGCTCCCAGTCCTGTGCTCAGGTCGCTGCTCTGCCTGCTGGTGCGGGTCCTGATGGAAAGGTGTTTAGCCCTGCTCGGTGTTTGGACTTGCTCTCTCGTGAAAGAGAACATGGGCTCTCCTTAAAGGGGCCCCCTGGCTGGACTCGGTGCCCCCAGGTTCTCTTCTCCCCTTTCATGTCCCCACTCCCAAATATTAACCATTAAAAATATCCCTTTTCTCCTGGAGAGGGTGAGCCGGGAATTATTTTTACTTCTGCTTTTACCTCCTAGCTGAGGCCCTTGGAAATCTGCTGCTGGGGCCTAGTATGCAGAGACCAGCGTGCACATACCCAGCATTTGCCTCTGTTCTCTAGCCCCACTCATCTGTTCCCTCGGAAGCCATTGCCTTCCCACTGTTAACTTAGGCCTTGATCCTGGCATGGGCCCAAACAGAGGCACCTTGCGTCCATGCAGAGCAACTTGCAGAATCAGGGTTGAAATTTAACATGGGCATGTTGTTCTGTGATCGACAAGCAGCTTGGGGGTCAGAATGGAGGAGAGGCAGGCAGGACTCTGGGCTCTATTATGGATTTTCTGAGCCTGGGAGGTGAGGCCTGATCTCCCATCAAACTGGGCCACCATTTTTGCAGCAACTTTGCACCAGAGTGACTTTCCCCTGCGGTTTTGTACTGACAGTGAATTGCTGTGGGAATCGTCAATGAACAGTGACTGTAATTCACCGTGGGTGCACAACTGTAACTGCAAAAGCAAAGGCTGGATTTGCAATTCAGAACTTTGGTGCCTCAGTTTCCCTGTCTAAAATGAGGATAGTGCCACCTCACAGAGGGTGTGAACATTCTGAATGTCTGGAGGGCATCCGGAGCTAGTGGGATGAAGGGCAATCGCTGTTAGTAAAGGCCATACCAGAACAGGCCCCGATCCGTAGAACTTCTGGATCTCCACTGTCTGATGTGCAAGTCAAGGCTCTCTGCTTGCTCCCTTACCATCCCAGGCAGGCATGGAATAGTGATGCACAGGGCTGAAGGGAATGACAGAACAGCGAGGCTGCTGGGGATTTGCTCAGGGCCTCCACCTTGGTGTACCAGAGAAGATGTTGCACTTCCTCGCTGTCAGTAATAACTTACTTTTCGATAGCCTCATGTGAAGCCCAAGCAAGTTGGAGTCTGCCCATTGACTCCATTGAGCTGTGGTCAGACCCCTGGTGACTGGCTCGTTGCTGTATATGCTAGGCTCCTCACTAAAGATGTGGGATAAGTTTCAGAGTATCATGCCAAATGTGCTGTGCTTGCTTCCCTGTTAAAGGGGAGGGGGCAGTGATCAGGGCAGTGGCCTTGCACTTGGGAGACCTGGGTTCAATTCCTAGCTCCCCCATAGGCTCCCTGTGTGACCCTAGGCACCTCACTTAATTTCTCTGTGCCTCAGTTTCCTCATCTGTACAATGGGGATAATAGCCCTGCTTCTGCCTCACAGGGGTGTTGTGAGGATAAATACAGTAAAGATTGCGAGGCGCTCAGATTCTGCAGTAATGCATGCCCTTAGAATGGATGTAGATTTAAACCTACAGAAGGATTTAAATTCCTGGGAACATTAGTTTAGGAGCTGCTAGCGGATGGGGGAGAGGATGTCTTAGGATGGTGCTACTGAAAGGAGAGGATAAGGGCAGGGAGCAGTGACCATATTTCATAGGCCAAATCACTTGGTTGTGGTATGGGAGAGCAGCTGCCTGTGCTCATCGCAGGTGGAGAATGAGATCTGGGATGGGCGAGGTGGCTAGCTTTAATTATGTCGGAAGGAGTGGGGAGATGGTGGTTTCCCTTCCTACTTGATGAATCTATGGGTGACTGCTACAGTCTATTCTTTTATTGAGCCAGCTAAGGTCACTTTCGAGAGGCTTTTGTCTAATGAATAAATCTAGGACAATAAGCCTGTTAGATGATCTATAAGAATGTAATAAAATCTGCCCAATAGAGAGCACTGGTTCCATTGTTGCCATATTGATAACATTGTGTCTAGTGGCAGGCAGTATGAAGTGCTCATTAAGCCGTGCCATTGTCCTGCTGCTAATCACGTGGCATCACAGAGGATTTCATTGCAAAGGCAGCAAAATGACCAATTCCTTCAACACAACTAGGTTGCAGCTATGCTATACAGAGCACAGTGCTTAGATCTTACGGGGTGGATTGAAATCACTGATTTTAATCATGAATTAAATCAGCAAGCAGGAAATCTTGATTTAAATCATCAGTTTTAATCTTGGTTTTGCATTTGTACTTTTTTTTTTTTTTTTTTTTTTTAAATCTTTAAAAAAGAGGTGGAAAGTGGCTCATATAACTTGGTCCTTCATTTTTACTAACTACTAGAGTACAGGTTTCAGAGTAGCAGCCGTGTTAGTCTGTATTCGGAAAAAGAAAAGGAGTACTTGTGGCACCTTAGAGACTAACAAATTTATTAGAGCTCTAATAAATTTGTTAGTCTCTAAGGTGCCACAAGTACTCCTTTTCTTTTTACTAGGGTACACTCTATTTAAACAATTATATAGCTTAACATGCATGTAAACACTAAGAATCTGAATAAATACATTTTTGTTAGAAAATGGTGAATGATGCATTTCTTATTTATTCATAGAATATCAGGGTTGGAAGGGACCTCAGGAGGTCATCTAGTCCAACCCCCTGCTCAAAGCAGGACCAATTCCCAATTTTTTTGCCCTGGATCCCTAAATGGCACCCTCAAGGATTGAACTCACAACCCTGTGTTTAGCAGGCCAATGCTCAAGCCACTGAGCTATCCCTCCCCCCTTTACTTGATTGACTTTTTTAGTTGTGATTTGTTTCCAACTGTATTTGGATGGAATCTGGAAATTCAATTAAAATGCACAAAAACAGCATTTTAATTTTTTTTAAATAAATACCTTAAATGTGCTGGCTACATAAATTTTTTTTTTAAAGTAAGTTTATTCAAACATACAAATAAATTTACATGCCAAACATGTTTTGCGTTTAAAACTGGTTTATTATGCAAAGGAAGCTGCTTTAGCTAGTGAATTGGACTTATTGTTCACCATGGCCTTCAGGATTTTAGAACTAGTAGATCTCATGCTCTCACCTTGTTTTTATTCAAAGGTTGGAAGAAGAAAGCAAACTTTACAGCTTTTTCAGCTCCCAATTGGTTTCTCAGATTTGAATGACCTAGGAACTGAACTAGTTGAACAAACTGAAATGAAGAAAATATTCTTTCTGCACTGGCAGAAGAGGCTACTGCTGTCAAAAGCTAGTTTAGCACATCAACAAACCCAGATTCCACATGCTAAGCCTGTGACTTTCACCAGTTCAGTGGTTTGGCTTTCTTTAAAATTCTAGCAACAAACATGTAGGGCTTGAATGTTGTTTTGGTATTTACTTGGTTATTGTAATAGATTGTAGTAAATTTAGGCCTTAAAATAGGTTGCATTAATCTCAAATTTAATTGTAAATCAGTTACTTTTTTTTTGTAAAAATAATTTAATTTAAATGAAAAAATAATATTTTTTTTTAAAGTAAATTGATTTTTATCCACTCTGCCTTCTTACCATCAAGGTTTATTGGAGGCATCCAAAAAGCCACTGCAAGGGCTTTTCGTTACTGGTGTCCTTCCACTAGAGAATTCCTTTTTTCTATTATCCTGGTGCCAGATTTATCACTCTGGATTTTTTGTTTTTGTTTCTCCTCCCCAGGCTTTGTGTGTTTCTAGTGAGTTTTTCTTGGATCTATGGTTTTTGCATAGGAGGCTGGGTTATACTTTGTTAGAACATCTTTAGTTCAGTTTCATAACGATATCCCCTTTTGGATAAAAGCATAGGACTTGGAGCTAAGAGATCTAGTTTCTATTTACCACTGATTTTCTGGCTTTGGGAAAGTCACTTAAACCTCTCTAGGTATGTCAATGCTGAACAATAAGCTTGGGTCTGTGGGACCCAGACATGTGAATTCAGTGGGTTTGTTTACACTATGGCGTAAGACCAGGATTAGTAGAACTCGAGTTAGCAGACACTGGATTTGTTAATCTAGGGCATGAGTGTCTACACTCATTTGTAACCCCAGGTTTGAATTGTTGAACTCCCTGCCCCAAGCTGGGTCTCCAGCATCTACACTTCATTTATGTGAGCCAGAGTCCAGCCACCCATATCCCAGACTTCGTAGCAGCCTCCCAGAATGTGGCCGCTCTAGCCCTTCGTTCGTGATACAGAGTTGGAAAACTTGATTGTCCAGCAGACTTGGCTTTCCAGGGGACAAAGAAAGTCAGCCCATGGAATTGAGATACTTTTGGAGGATTCCCAGAGCACAAGTCTAGTGGGGCTGCATCTACACTCCAAAGCAATAGGGCTTGAACCCTGGATTGACTCAGGTTGGGTCCTGGCACCCTAGATCTGAGTCTTGGGTTAGCACAATTTGTGTATAGATGAAAAGGGGTTAGTCTTGAGCCTGAGTTCAAACCCTGGGGTCATGTTGCAGTGTAGACATATTGTGTATTTCTAAGTCCATGCTTGAGCATCCACACTACATTGTAAACCTGTCTTCGCAGTTCCTGATCCCTGGACTCCTAGCTGTGCTGATGCATCGATACTGCACTGCCTAGAGCTCCAGACTCGGGTCTGCGGCTTGACCTGGATCCACACTGCAGAATGACAGAGCTTGGATCTGAGTCACAGAGGGACTCCCTCCTCTCCCTCCCCCCTGCAGGGTCCTGAGTGCTTGCTGATCCGACTGATTTGTGTGTGGACAGAAGTGGGACTTGGGCTCAAAGCTGAGTCAGAACCCAGGGTTAATGTGCAGTATAGACATACCCTCCGTGCCTTGTTTTTCCCCACTGGTAAGGTGGGGATGATACTGTCCCATAGGAATGCCGTGAGGCTTAATTAATGTGCATAAAGGACAATGAGCTCCTCAGTTGGAAGCTGCTATAGAAAGGCAAATTAATATTATTCCTATTGCTTTCCCTTCCCCTTCCTGAACGAATAGAGTCATGGAGTTTCAGGCTAGAAGAGACCACCAGATAATCTCATCTGACCTCTTGAATAGTACAGGCCACCAACAATACCTCTGCATGGAACTGCCATGCTGCTGGAGATGCCGGATTCTAGTTGTCATGGAAAACAGAAATCCTGATTGCTTGTGGCCATTAACGATCCTGTAGCCTCTTAATTAAGGGCTCCTAGGAGCTGGCTCCAGTGCTGTGTCCTTGCTGCAGTATCTATGCCATGGTCACCAGCACACTGAAGTACTGCAATGGGACCTATCTGGAGTTCTCTTGAACACCACATGGGAAGTTTGGCTAGCGTAGAATATAGTGGCTCAATTACAGAGGTGTTGCAATGGCTGCCAATTTTGTTTTCAGTGCAGTTCAGGGTGTTGAGTTTACTTTATAAAGCCCTGCTTGGTTTGTGTCCTGGGTAATATCAGAGATGGCCTCTGGTCCAGCTCACCTCCCAGTGGGCAAGGTTAGTTGGTGCACTGTAGCTACCAGTCTCCAGGTTTGAATTCTGGAGGCAGAGTGTAAGCTGGGAGCCCTCTGCCCTGGGATTCACTTTGCCTCTTGGTCTGGCAAAGCTGGTGGTGGTGATCTGAGATCTGTCTGCTCGTTTAGCCTGGTGCTGAATTTTATTCCTGGGCTGGAGTCTTTGGACTGACACAAAAGCTAGTATCTCTTACTGGCTTAATGCTGGGCATGAACCCATACTGCTTTGATGGGCATGTGCTGTGTAGGGAACCACAACCACAGCCTTGTTACCGCCATTCTTCTTGCGTTGGGTTCACTTCTTGTCCAAAATGGCAGCGTAGCACTGGTGTTAAACAGCCAATGCTTTGTACTCCTGAGGTGGCTGCATTTCAGCAATAGCTGAACAGATGGAGCCCTTTGTATAATTTGTGGATCACTTTGCAGAGTATTGGCGATCCTTCAGGATGAGAATCTCTCTAACTTAATTTTTAATGAATATTTTATATTTAAAAATGTTAACATTCAATGTAAAATATTTCAGCACTAAAATGTTGTGAATTTTTCTTCCGTTTATTCCCTCGGCTGTTTCAGCCCCATTGGAAATGTAGAGCAGAGTAAGAAACTCTGCCCGTGATCGTTTTTAAGGAAAGCGTGTACCAGAGACGCTCTCCCAGCAAAGTCGTGCAGCATTAAGGCCATCCCTCTGGTGTGAGATTGCAATGGGTAACAAGCCTCGATCCTTCCGAGCAGGGTGGTTGGGTACTAAGGGAACCAGTGTGGCATGGGAGGTGCAGAAATTAATTCTCTGGTTCTTGGCAGAAAATAAAAAGCCCCTTTTGTTTGTTTTCAGCTTCCTCCCCTCATTGCCCCTTTTTAATGTTGTGTTCCAGATTTAATCATTCCAGGTTATGTAAGAGAGCTTGGCTGCTCCAGAGGGCTGGAACGTGTCGGAACGAATACACACAGTGCCGTGGCACCTATTCGGAGTAGATCTAGAGAACATGGCACTCAGACAATCCCCCTGTGTGCTCTTTGCTAGAGCTCCTGCTATTGCTACCATGCTCAGAGCTGTGCTGTTGGCAATAGTGGCAGAAGTTCAAGGAGAAAGACCAGTGCGGGTCAGGACTAGAGCTTGACAGCCTCTGATGGCTGCTAGACAAGTGTTTTAAGCCCCAAAAGTCCCCAAAACATTCATAACCCTGTGTCCTCCCCTTCCCTTCCCAACATCTAAAAAATGTACAGAATTCAGGGTCTGGCACAGATGAATCCTATTTGTTTATAGGACCCCTCTGAATCCTAAAGATGAACATCTCCTTGCAGGATCCCACAGAATAAACACACAACAGTTAAGGTCTCTTCCTCTTCCTCCTCTTCTCTCTCCCTTTAATACCTTGCTGGCTGGCTGTGACTTCTCTCTTCCACACGGATCTCAAAAGGGTTACTTTCTTTCCCTTGTTCCCCTCTTTCCCTTCCCTCCTCCCCCCCCAAATGGTTCTGCTTACTCGCACACTGTGAGGAAGCAAGGACTGGAAATGGGACATGAAGCATTTGGAATCCAGCCCAGTGGCCATAAGTAATTCAAAGGCCTAATTGAAATGAATTGGTGGGTCTCAGTCCAGTTCCCATGGGACAGGTGCCCATGTCAACTGGTGTCTATTCTGGGAGTGGTTTCTTAACACCCGTGGCAGTTTCCCTAGGGAGGCAAAGGAGAGGATAAGTTGCAGAGGCTGAACTTGGCTCCCGAGGTGTTCACTCCAAGTTAGGGCTGACGCAGCGTAGAAGCAGCATGTGTTGGTGTTCCCCATGGTATCTGCTGTATGGGTAAGACAGGGCTGTAGCCCCTCAGGGCCATCTGGCCAGTTCCCTTCACCAGTGCTGAGTTCTTGGGGAATTATCAAGCTCTGGAGAGCTGTACGTTCGAAAGGTGGTCTACGCAAAACTTGGCTTGAGCCCCCTTGCCACAGCACTCCTTCCCCTCCCCTTGCTCAGCCTCCAGCCCTGCTGTCTCCTTGTCAGTCCCTGAACATACAGAATTGTGCTCACTGCCTGTATCTCATGGTAGTCCACTAGGGACCCAGCCTTTAGTCAAATTTCCTGTGGTGTCACATAGTGATTGGTATGGACTGTGAACTGGCCGCTTCTGAATTCTGAGCGGGGCCCATTGCTCTGCAACTTGTGGCTTCCCAGCGAACTGAGCAGCTGTGCCAGCTGCTAAAAGCCCTTAAACACCAGCATGTTAAAAATCAAGGCCAGTCTGGCACGGGGTGCGTGTTGGAATTCCAGGGTCTTTCCTGGGGTGTCGGTGCACTGTCCTGTGTTGCTCTTCTGGTGTTTTGAGTAGGGATAGGTAACTGGGTTTGATTCAGACTGGAGCTACCCCTTGCTCCACCAGGAACCTTCCCTCCCACTGCCCCAAACACAGACTGAGTTGTTGAGGGCTGAAGAAATTCAGGTGTGACTCCACCCCACCCAGCTTGTTGCTGTTGTCTCAATTGACAGATCTATGAGGTCGGGCTGATCCTTGAGACTGAAGCTGCAGATCTTCGGGTGTTCCACCCATTGCAAAGTGTTACCTGGTCCTCTTCCTTCAAGCATGCATTAAAAGGGCTGCCCTTGACCATAAGCCATGCAAGTGACTTGGTGGCGACTGCAAAGGCTCCCGGATAGTGCTCTCCCTGGCAGCAGAACCAGACAAGAAGGCACCTTTCCACCCTCATCTCAGACTGCAGCTTGGGAACCCAGCAGTCCCTAAGGGGATTGTTGCTACTGAGGCATGGACTGTTCTATCTGAAGGCAGTGGGGCATCCAGGGGCAGTGCCCCCGGACGATGGTTGCACTGGGCCAGGCCTGAACTTGGGCTTTTTTACACAGCATCTCTGCTTAAGGTTCAGCTCTGAAATGTGTCTAATGGCTTGGCTCTGCTCCCGTCGACTGCAGTGGTGCAGGGCTGAGCCCAGAGTACTGTTGCAAGTCTTACTGGATCTGGACGGCGGATTAGGCTGGCTTGTAGAGAATCCTCTTTAGGCTGACCCGGTATTAGGTTGTTTTTTTTTGGGGGGGGGAGGGGGACAGATAGTGAAGCTGCTTTGTTTAATTTCCTGTAGAGCACAGAATTCGGAACACTTTATTCCTTTCCCGTTGGCTCTGACGTTGAACTCTTTTCTGCGTTGTAGAAGATGGAACCTCATCAGGAAATGATTCAGAGCTTGCACAAGAGAGGTGGGAGGCTCGGGAGAGACAGACGTCTTCTCTCCAGTGCTGCTTGTGTGCTGTTCTCTGTGAAAGGTCTCTGGGGTCTAATCCAAGTTCACTGGGAAGACTTGATGATGAGGTTATAGAAGTGGAAAGTCAAGCACAGTGCGTCTTGCATGTTTGGTAACCCCAGCTGAGGAGTGTATTCCATGGGCTTCGTGTTGGAATCAGAATGCATGCTGTAGGCAAGTGTGTGTATAAATACTATCTGTCCTACCTAAGGGAAACGCTAATGCAATTCCTCCTTGGCTCTTACTCCAATGATACTACTAGCATCTAGATCTGCAATTGCTCATACTGTGTGCTTGCTCTCCTGCGCCCTCCCCTGGTGCCAGTGTGTTATAAACTGACAGAATGGAGGGCACCATTTTGTGCTTGCCGTTTTCACTGGACAGTGACTGTGGCTTTGCTCCCTGCCTCAGCAGAGAGGACATAGCTAAGCCTTGTCTCTCAGTCTCTCACCTCTTCATGCTTTCTTGAGGCATAGTGCCATCGCTCCATGCAGAGACTCCTGTTCGAATTGGGGTGGGGAGAGTTGCATTTGTGGAGCCGGGATTGAATCCGGCCCGGAACATACAGGATAGGAGCTGCTACTCCATCTTTCTTGTCCATCGTGGGGATGGAATGAGGAGGATCACAGGCATTGAAGCTCAAGCTAAGATTGGAGCATCAGCCTTGGCTCATGCGTGCTAGGCCGGGGCTGGACCCAAAGGCTTCCACTGACTGCAGCAGGCTTGTGATCTGGCTCCCAATGAATATTTGCATGTGTAGCTTTATATCACGTCTGAAGGCTTAACTGACATTGCCGCCTTGTGATTGTCTCTGGCATCCCTGTGTTAACTCCTCCTCCCCGTATTGGTATTTACTTTCCTTTAAAAAATAAAAAAATTAAATGCAACTTTAGCACTGGTCCAAAGGAATGTTTTTAGTATAACTGGGTGACTCGTGCTGGGAGAGGTGCTGGGTTTCAGCTGCTAAGACCCAACAATTCCCCTGCTCCTTTGCTGATACTGGAGCCCAGTTAGTGCTAGTTGTGATGGTGCAGACACCTGCCTGGTAGGAAGTGAAGGGAGACCGGAGACCCTCCCTCAGCCCTGTGAAAAACCACGAGAGAGTAATACCTTCCAGTCACTACCGGTCAAGCTTGCATCCTGCAGGTGAAATGCATGCTCTCAGGGGGCTTCAGACTCTTCCAGAACGGGCTGCACATTTTAATAGAGAGGGTTTAGTAACTACCTACCTTCCTATTCACAATCATGGCCCTGCTGCCCTTCCCTGGCATCCTGGTGGTAACTGCACCATTGGCATGGACATCTAATGCATCTGCAGCTTCCTTAAGTGCAGTCTAGGAGATGGAGATAAGGAAGAGGGGCCAGCACTGTGTCACTGCCCAGCACTCTGCAGACAACCAGCAAGTGCTCTGCAGTCCACAGTTCAGGAACCTCTGCACTATCTAGAAGCTTTTCTTTCTGTACCCTACAGTACAGTCACTAGCAATGAGCAAACTGCCTTGGCCCTCTCTGTGGAAACTCAGGTTCCTGTAGAAGTTGATTTTCTGCTTGTACTGTGTGTGTGTGTTCCATTTTGTGGTATGTACACTTACCTAGCTTCAGAGTCTCTCTTCTCTGACTCCTGGGCTACTCAGGATAAATAACTCCTGGGTTAGACCCTTGGTGTGCCAACTTTTGTCTTCCTCCCAAGAGGAAGGTAAAACTCTGCGGGGAGGGTTATTGACAATTGGGAAAGGCCTGCGAGGGCTGGGTATTTTCTGGTAAGTTGCCACGTGTCTTGTGTCCCTATTTATCCTATGACAGGTTTTAGAGTAGCAGCTGTGTTGGTCTGTATTCCCAAAAAGAACAGGAGTACTTGTGGCACCTTAGAGACTAACAAATTTATTTGAGCATAAGCTTTCGTGGGGTACAGCTCACTTCATCAGATGCATAGAATGGAGAATATAGTAAGAAATTTATACATACGGAGAACATGAAAAGGTGGAAGTACCCATACCAACTGTAAGAGGCTAACTAATTAAGAGGAGCTATTATCAGCAGGGGGGAAAAACTTTTGAAGTGATAATCAAGATGGCCCATTTCAGACAGTTGACACGAAGGTGTGAGGATACTTAACATGGGGAAATAGATTAAATTAGAGTAATGACCGAGCCATTCCCAGTCTCTATTCAAACCTAAGTTAATGGTATCTAGTTTACGTGCCACAAGTACTCCTTTTCTTTTTGCGAATACATGCAGAATACACGGCTGCTACTTGGAAACATATTAATTCAAGTTCAGCAGCTTCTTGTTGGAGTCTGTTTTTGAAGCTTATCTGTTGCAAATTTGCCACCTTTAAGTCTGTCACTGAGTAATTAGAGAGGTTGAAGTGTTCTCCTACTGGCTTTTGGATGTTATGATTCCTGATGTCAGATTTGTGTCCGTTTTATTCTTTTTCCTATGTGGTTTTCCCTTTCCTCTCTCTCCGTCGTGCGTGGGTCTGCTCTGCCAGTTGTGTGGCACAGGCATCTCCATGTTCAGCTGTACTGGCATCGGGTTAAGTAAAGCCCATTCAGGGTTCTCCTCCCTCTTAGGTCTGTTGGCTGTGCCACTGGTTTGGTTTGGAGAGTCAGTGTTTCACCCCAAGGAGACTGCTTGTTCCTGGCTTTCCAGGTTCCTGCCCTGGGCTGGCATGGGTTGTCCCATCCGATGTTTACCTTTGCTATCTTTTGCTAAAGAGAGTCCATTTGCCTGGCTCATTTCCCCCACTGCTTTCTCTTGGCAGTGTCCTGTGTTTGCGGGGACCCTGGGGGATCAGATTATACAGCAGCAGTGGAAGGGTGGTGCCCACACTTGCTCAAGGTGTGTGCTTGTTTGCACTTCGGGTGTGAGAGACTGTGTGATTCCCCCGACCTTTGCCCTGTACCTTTTGGCTTCAGCTCCTTCAAACTGGCTGCTGATGCTTGGGGCTGAGCTGGGGGGCCAGCTGGCTGTGTGAAATCCTGCCCGCGTTGGCAGAGGTTACTCACTCAGCGCTGCGAACTCCATGTTTAGCAGAGCCACTTTCCAAGCCCACATCCTCAATCTGGCCTCATCCATTGTAACAACACTTAGCAGGTGTGTAATTAGTTAGGTCTCTGGGGTCGCTAGCCCACTCCCATAAGAACAGCCACACTGGGTCAGACCAAAGGTCCATCCAACCCAGTATCTTGTCGACTGACAGTGGCCAGTGCCAGGTACCCCAGAGGGAATGAACAGAACAGGTAATCTTCGAGCGATCCATCCCCTGTTGTCCAGTTGCAGCTTCTGGCAGCCAGAGGCTAGGGACACCTAGAGGATGGGGTTGCATCCCTCACCATCTTGGCTAATGGCCATTGATAGACCTATCCTCTGAGTTGAGTGGGATGCGCTCTTACCAGTGCAAGGATGGGCGAAGGGACAAACCATGCCATGCAATTGCTGTCTTTGCAGCAGCATCCTCCCTGGGTGTTGACGCAGCCTCAGCCATGCTAATCTGCCAAGCACGTATTCTGGTGAATCTGGATATTCCCTCTCGTGGCTGGCAAAGGGGAGGAAGGAATAGGAATAAAAACTGCAATTTCCCTCCTGTCCTGTCCCCTTTAAATCATAGAATCATAGAATCATAGAATATCAGGGTTGGAAGGGACCCCAGACGGTCATCTAGTCCAACCCCCTGCTCAAAGCAGGACCAAGTCCCAGTTAAATCATCCCAGCTAGGGCTTTGTCAAGCCTGACCTTAAAAACCTCTAAGGAAGGAGATTCTACCACCTCCCTAGGTAACGCATTCCAGTGTTTCACCACCCTCTTAGTGAAAAAGTTTTTCCTAATATCCAATCTAAACCTCCCCCATTGCAACTTGAGACCATTACTCCTCGTTCTGTCATCTGCTACCATTGAGAACAGTCTAGAGCCATCCTCTTTGAAACCCCCTTTCAGGTAGTTGAAAGCAGCTATCAAATCCCCCCTCATTCTTCTCTTCTGCAGACTAAACAATCCCAGCTCCCTCAGCCTCTCCTCATAAGTCATGTGCTCTAGACCCCTAATCATTTTCGTTGCCCTTCGTTGTACTCTTTCCAATTTATCCACATCCTTCCTGTAGTGTGGGGCCCAAAACTGGACACAGTACTCCAGATGAGGCCTCACCAGTGTCGAATAGAGGGGAACGATCACGTCCCTCGATCTGCTCGCTATGCCCCTACTTATACAACCCAAAATGCCATTGGCCTTCTTGGCAACAAGGGCACACTGCTGACTCATATCCAGCTTCTCGTCCACTGTCACCCCTAGGTCCTTTTCCGCAGAACTGCTGCCGAGCCATTCGGTCCCTAGTCTGTAGCGGTGCATTGGATTCTTCCATCCTAAGTGCAGGACCCTGCATTTATCCTTATTGAACCTCATTAGATTTCTTTTGGCCCAATCCTCCAATTTGTCTAGGTCCTTCTGTATCCTATCCCTCCCCTCCAGCGTATCTACCACTCCTCCCAGTTTAGTATCATCCGCAAATTTGCTGAGAGTGCAATCCACACCATCCTCCAGATCATTTATGAAGATATTGAACAAAACGGGCCCCAGGACCGACCCCTGGGGCACTCCACTTGACACCGGCTGCCAACTAGACATGGAGCCATTGATCACTACCCGTTGAGCCCGACAATCTAGCCAGCTTTCTACCCACCTTATAGTGCATTCATCCAGCCCATACTTCCTTAACTTGCTGACAAGAATGCTGTGGGAGACCGTGTCAAAAGCTTTGCTAAAGTCAAGAAACAATACATCCACTGCTTTCCCTTCATCCACAGAACCAGTAATCTCATCATAAAAGGCGATTAGATTAGTCAGGCATGACCTTCCCTTGGTGAATCCATGCTGACTGTTCCTGATCACTTTCCTCTCCTCTAAGTGCTTCAGGATTGATTCTTTGAGGACCTGCTCCATGATTTTTCCAGGGACTGAGGTGAGGCTGACCGGCCTGTAGTTCCCAGGATCCTCCTTCTTCCCTTTTTTAAAGATGGGCACTACATTAGCCTTTTTCCAGTCATCCGGGACTTCCCCCGTTCGCCACGAGTTTTCAAAGATAATGGCCAAGGGCTCTGCAATCACAGCCGCCAATTCCTTCAGCACTCTCGGATGCAATTCGTCCGGCCCCATGGACTTGTGCACGTCCAGCTTTTCTAAATAGTCCCTAACCACCTCTATCTCTACAGAGGGCTGGCCATCTCTTCCCCATTTTGTGTTGCCCAGCACAGCAGTCTGGGAGCTGACCTTGTTAGTGAAAACAGAGGCAAAAAAAGCATTGAGTACATTAGCTTTTTCCACATCCTCTGTCACTAGCTTGCCTCCCTCATTCAGTAAGGGGCCCACACTTTCCTTGGCTTTCTTCTTGTTGCCAACATACCTGAAGAAACCCTTCTTGTTACTCTTGACATCTCTTGCTAGCTGCAGCTCCAGGTGCGATTTGGCCCTCCTGATATCTTTCCTACATGCCCGAGCAATATTTTTATACTCTTCCCTGGTCATATGTCCAAGCTTCCACTTCTTGTAAGCTTCTTTTTTATGTTTAAGATCCGCTAGGATTTCACCATTAAGCCAAGCTGGTCGCCTGCCATATTTACTATTCTTTCGACTCATCGGGATGGTTTGTCCCTGTAACCTCAACAGGGATTCCTTGAAATACAGCCAGCTCTCCTGGACTCCCTTCCCTTTCATGTTAGTCCCCCAGGGGATCCTGGCCATCTGTTCCCTGAGGGAGTCAAAGTCTGCTTTCCTGAAGTCCAGGGTCCGTATCCTGCTGCTTACCTTTCTTCCCTGCGTCAGGATCCTGAACTCAACCAACTCATGGTCACTGCCTCCCAGATTCCCATCCACTTTTGCTTCCCCCACTAATTCTACCCGGTTTGTGAGCAGCAGGTCAAGAAAAGCGCTCCCCCTAGTTGGCTCCCCTAGCACTTGCACCAGGAAATTGTCCCCTACGCTTTCCAAAAACTTCCTGGATTGTCTATGCACCGCTGTATTGCTCTCCCAGCAGATATCAGGAAAATTAAAGTCACCCATGAGAATCAGGGCATGCGATCTAGTAGCTTCCGTGAGTTGCCGGAAGAAAGCCTCATCCACCTCATCCCCCTGGTCCGGTGGTCTATAGCAGACTCCCACCATGACATCACTCTTGTTACACACACTTCTAAACTTAATCCAGAGACACTCAGGTTTTTCCACAAATAAAGGTGCCAGGGCTCTATTACCTGAAACTCCTCCCAGGAGACTGCAGGGTGGGTCTGCACTGCAATATAAGCCCAGGGGTGGTGGAACTTGAGTCACTGGACCCTGGGTTGGAGAACCCAGGGCTAGGGCAGCAACTCTGATTACTGACCCTAGGTTGAGAATTTTTGAACCCGGGCCCAATCCAGGGCTCCAGCATCCACCCCGCAGTACGCAGGCCTGAGTCCAGCCAACTGTATCTCAGGCTTCCTGGTGCCCTCCTGTAATGTGGCTGTTTTAGCCCTTCATGGGAAATCTTGACTGGTCACCCCACGCGTCACGGAAAGTTTGAGCAGCCTGCCAACGCATCCTGCTGAACTGTCACTTGGGCCCATGTGCTGCCAGCAACATGGCGGAGCCGCCATTTGAAGGCCTTCTCTCGCTTGTGCTTTAGCTCTCCTTAAAGGAGGACAGAGAATAGCAGCATAAGTGAATCAGTGGCCCGGGCTGTCCTTTGTGTTGGTAAATAACCAGATTCTTCGGGAACAAGTCTGAGCCCCTCTTTCGGTTGGCCTGGCTTTGGTCCCTGGCATGATCGGAGCAGGGAGCAGGACTGAATTTACACAACAGTCCAGAGGAGTGAAAGCTCAGGCTTTACCACAGAAAAGTGAAGCGATGGTGTTTCTAGGACTCTAGTTGGAGTTCGTGAAAGTTTCTCCCTCCTCTTTCCCTCCTCCCCCACAATATTTACAGTTACTGGAAAGCTGGGTTTTATTTTTGTACAAGACAAAAAAATCCTTTTAGGGATCGACTTCCTTGCCACATCAAATGGCAGTGCCAGCCTATGGTTTCTGGAACATGATGTAACTGTGTACTTGGTCCATCCGTTCCTCCTTCCCCGCAGATCTCAAAGTGATTCACAAACACCAGGCCCAAGGATTTCAAAAGGGACTTGTGATTTTTAGGCATCTCCGATTTTTGGCTGCCTAACTTGAGATGCCCTAGGGGAGCCTGATTCTCAGAAAGTGGTGATTCCCTGACCTTTGGAAATCAAGACCTGTTAACATGTCTGAGGCTGAGCCCTTCCGTATTGATGCACCCAGAATCACTGGTCACTTAATAATCTTGCCTGGAGTCTTGTATGTTCTGTCCCTCCCCCCTTCATTTTGTCTGTCTTGTTTAGTATTATTTGTATTGCTGTAGCGCCTAGCATGGACCTGGACTCCATTGTGCTAGCTGCTGTATAAACACAGAACAAGGAGGGCAGGGACCGTCACTTATCCTGTGTTTGTACAGCACCTTGCACAGTGGTTCTTGTTTGGCCCTTAGGCTCTATCATAATATATACAGTTAAGTCTCTCAGTGTTTTTGTGAGGTAGGGAAACATTTTCCACATTTTACATCTGGATAAACTTAGGACAGTGGGGTTAAGTAACTTGCCCAAGATCACAGTTAATCTGTGACAGAGTTGGGACCAGATTCCCAGGAATCCTGATTCCCAACCCCTTGCGCTAAGCACTAGTCCATGCTTCCTCACTTATTTTTTTTTAACTGTATAGGCAGCTCTTGAAGATGCTTCAGTGGTAACTGTGTTCGTTTCCATGGCAAAGCACTCTACAATGGTTGCCAAAAATAATTCTCCTTGCCAGCCTCACCATCTGCAGGAGGAAGTGTCAGAGAAGCTGGTTTGGATGCTTTCTCTGTGCCCTCTTTCTCTTCCTCTTCACAGTATTTGAAACGTGTAGGCTTCTGTTCTGCTCACCTTGCTATTTTCACAGCAAGGGTCTAAGCGGTGCTAGGGAGAGGGATATGGGGAGCAAGGAAGGGGTTGAAGGCTGGCCCAAATGGAGGCTGGTGCTGAGATCAGTCCGTTGTAGAGCCGTTTTGGGAACACTCCTTGTTGCAATGTGCTGGTGGTCCCAGTGTCTGGCCGGGGGAGGACTCTGTGGGCCAAGGCAGGCTTTTCATGGGCAGCCAACTCAGGTTAGCTGATCCGAGAATATTAGGCCTCCAGCCTCTGCCGCTTTGGGTCCTGGAGGAAGTGGGGTTTCAAAGGGCTCTGTGTGAGAGGGCTGCTGCCAGTTGAAGCAGCTGGAGGCGGTGATGGGAGTGAAGGAGTGGGAGAGTTGGGGGGGGCCAGTGCAGGAGGCGATACTTTAATCGGATGAGAAGGAATGACTGCTCCAGATGGACCTGTCAGCTTCAATGAGCACCGACACCCCTCCCACTCCCTGTCGCACTTTCTCTCTGCTTCTTTTCCTCTCCCCCTTGTCTGAGTCCCTTCCATGTTCTTTTGCTTCCCCCTTCCTGGCTTGGATCCTCTCTGGCTTTTGCAAGTAACCCCAGGGCCTTAGGCTGGGTGCTGCCTATTAAAGGGTCAGTTGCCTACTTCTTTGTGCCCTTGTTTTGAGGCCAGCATTTGCCGATTAGAGGGGGAGGCACTAGGCCTTTGCAGCCCACATGAAAGGGAGAAGGCAGAGCTGGAATCTTAAATTATGTTTATACTTGTGACGGTGTGTAGAGTTCAGGCACTATATGTGTGGCTGCATGCAGCAGTGAAAGGCTCTAGCAGCAGGGAAGGTGTCTGGCAGGAGGGGAGCTGCGGGAGCCTTTCACTGGGATGCTACACTGCTGAAATAGCAGTATGAACATGGGAGGCAAGGCTTGGACATGTACATACCCGGCACGGTTCTCCACCCTGGGGGTTCGGGCATGTAGGCCGCTTTGCTCATCCAAGTCAAGTCCACTGCTGTTTATACCCAGGCTGGCTGGGTATGCGGTGTCTGCACTCTACATGCTGCCGCAAGTGTATCCCGAGGTTTGGACTGTACTGCAGCAAGGGGTGTCATGGGGCAACCATGCGCCTCGCTGGGGATTGCAATGCCCTCCATGTAGCGCACATTTTATGTCTAGAGACTGGTTCAAACCCAACCCTCTCTCAATGGATTGGGGATGAATTGACTCCACTCCCGTCACTGGATCAGGATCCATCCCAAAGACTGTTACAAAAATGCATGCAAAAAATCCTCCCCTGCCCACAAGGACATGCAGGATCCTGCCGTCTCCATCTGTGGGGAGTGTAGCTAAGGGGTGCTGACGCTACCTACCTTTTCCCTGGGCTCTGGCCCTGGACGTGGTGGCTGCTGCTGCTGTGGACTCCTCCTCTCCTGGATCAGTGTGGGAGAATATGCTCCGGGAATCGAAAGAGGGGAACAGAGTAGCACCTTCTCCTGTGCCCTGCAGCACGTTAACAAAGAAGATGCCAGCTGTGATGTAACAGGGCCAGATCCTCAGTGTTTTTCTGCTGAAGTCAGGAGAGGAATTCCGATGTACACCACCTGTCCCGTAGTCTACGTCTGCACTATGACCTAGTGTAGCTGCAATAGCACGGGAAGTGGAGCCATGCTGCACCGAGTACAAACCTGCTTGAAACTGGTGGGCATGTCCTTGATGCAGGTAAGCTATCCCTGCACTGCTGCCACTCATATGACCGTGACTACGCAGCTGTTTGTTCTCTCACTAGCTTGATGAGGGGTAGCACGAATATGTGCTGGGAATCACACCCCTAGCTCATAGTGTAGACTGAGCCTGAGTCATTGCTGGGCGCTGCTAGCACCTTTATTGACCCTGGCTCTCAAAGCACTTCCCAAAGATTGAAATGCATTATTCCTGTTCCTCAGTTGGGGAAACTGAGGCCAAGTGGCCGCCCACGGTCACACAGTATGTCAGTGGCAGAGCTGAACGTAGGCAGTTGGTCTCCTGAACTCCCAGCCTCCCACTCTAGTGACTGAGCCGCACTCTCTCCCACCCCTTGTAGAAATCATTTCCACAGGGTGGGTTTCTCTGCGGCCTGAGGAGAAGGCCTGCCTATTCCACAGCACCTGCATGCTCCTGCATCTGCCTGGCCTTCCTGTGCCATGGCCTTGCAGGTGTTGGAGAGCCCAGGGCAGTGGAAATTCCCCTCTCCTCCCACCCCCTAGCACAGGCCGCTGTCTCTTTAATAATCTTCCCAGGTGACGACTGTATCTTCAGTGTCTCTCAGACAGTAGGGAACTGAATTCCTTCCATCCCCCTGCTTCTCCCCACACGTGTAAGAGCGGCTCGGGCACCTGCTTAGACAGCCGTGGCAGATTAATGTGGGGCCTCGAGGCCGGCAGGCGCAGATGCCGGCAAACTTGATGTTTCATTAACTTTAATGGGAAAATCCTACAGAGTGTGTACTCGGGCTTGGCTGGCTGCCCACCCAGCCAAATGAAAAATCAGATTCCTCCTCCCCCTTCCCGGACAAGGGTCAGGTCCGGAGCAGTGTGACGTTAGCCCGTGTGTCTGTATAAGAAAAACACAAAACGGAGCAAGACGGGGAGCGCAATCATGGCCATAAAGATGGGGCATGACATGAGATCGCCCTTCCTGGTGGGGGAAAGATCCCTTCACTTCTCTAGCCCAAGCGCTGACACTGCAATTAAACAGCCCCTTAGCCCATGCCCAGTGGTTCTGAGACAGCTGGCATGAGTAGGCGCAGGTTTTTAAATGCAACGTAGACATATCCCATGTGCCTTGAGCATCAGCTGGGGGCATTGTGGATAGCTGGAGCCTAGCTTGGCTCGCTGGCAGCCATGCTACAGCGCTATCTGCACTGTACTATATTAGCTACCCCGTGAAGGGATTTGCTCACACATGACAGCACCCAGCAGTTAGAGCGAGGCTATGCTGTGGTGTAGTCCATGTGTTAACTGTGTTCCTGAGCCTTGTTAAAGCTTTGGGGCAAGATTTTTCAGTGGTGCTTTTCAGTGCCTCAATTTTTAGCTGCCTAGCTTGAGAGGCGCGTGCTGAGCTCCTCTGAAAATGAGGCCCCTTCATACGAGATTTAAGTTGAGCGCCCAAAATCTTTGATTTCTTCTGATGATTCTTGGCCTTGGATTCTAGCAGGGCTGACTCCCGGTTCAGGAACAAGGTTAAAACACTGGGGTGGTGCTGTTTGTACACTGCAAGGCCACACTGTGTGTTAAAGGTCAGGAACCAGATCTCTTGACTCTACACGTCCTACAGTGTAGACCATAGACTAGTCCTCTTCCTGCCCATCCCGAGCCCCCACTTCAAGTAGTTGATGCTCAGCGTGTTGTGGCCTTCAGTTAAAATAGCACCGTTTTACAGGGTAGCCTTCAGACCATGTTCCACAAGGTCCCGTCTGAGCTGGTCCAGGAATCGTGCTAGCAACAGCTGCCTGAAATCATGGCAGCTGTTGCCTAGGTTCTGATCCCAGAGCCGGCCTGGCCAAGCTGCAGGAAGTCAGAACCAGAAGCATCTGCTCAGAGCCGGGACTCTGCTCTGTCTGCGCTTGTGTGTGATGGTTATTTTGCCTGCGATTTGCTTTCTATTTTTGTAGCGTGGGGGCATGTCAGCCCTTGCAGCTGCTGTTTCCTCCTGCAGTTTCTGTTTGGAGTTGGAATCATTAGGCCGTTTTTAATGGGGTGCCTGGGTATGTAATGTTTGTCCTGCCAGCTGGTCAGGCTGTGTTGCAGGGAAGGTCTTCTGTAACCCTCGGTGAATGGGTGTCTACACAGCGATCAGTCTGCGAAGTATCCAGGGGAGCAGGGGCCTGATGTCTCTTACGAATGATAGCCATGCAGGAATACCTTGATACCAAGGTTCGTAACTCTTCTTGCCATTGAGAGCAAGTTACCAGTTTTTTTTGCTTGGCGTTCCCCCCTGGCCCTGGGGAAAGACGTGCATGGAGACAGGAGCCTGTCCCTCCAACAAAGCAAATGGTGGTGGAGGATTGGAGGCAGCCAGACTGGGAGAGGTTTTGGGAAGGCTGGTAGTGGGGGCAGGTTGTGGGAGCCGGGTGGAGGGAGGAGCTGTGGCAGGTCAGATCTGATGGCGAGCAATAAATGGAACAGTATTTGGGACAGCCAATGGAACTCTGTTTGAATGCCTCTTAGATCTTCGGGGCAGTGAGCATTGATGTAAACACCAGGCGAACGGGAGAGTTGGTTCTTCTAGCAGGTTTCCCCAGCCCTGGGTGGTTGCGGAATCTGCCTGGCTGGAGGTAGCACTTCCTGCGAGTCGTGGAGGGGAAGGGCTGCCTGTCCAGAATGGGAGCTGGGACTGTACATGGCCGGCTCTGCGAACTGTCAGAGACCAAGGGGTGGCTTAAGTGAAGCTTTGCCTTGGGCAAAGGGCGATGGGATAGGAAAGTCTGGAGCAGAGTTACGGATGGCACAGTCAGCTGGACTCCTGAGCTTGTGAATGAATAGATGTGTGGAGAGTGCTGGGTTCTATGCTGCTGGGTGGGGGTGGGATGGCTACCAGGCAGTGTTCGGCTCCTCTACTCCTTCTTTTAAAACCTGCCTCCTTCTGTTCCAGCCCACGACCCTCCCACAGGGCACCATCAACATGAACCAGTGCACGGATGTTGTGGATGGGGAGAGCCGGACGGGACAGAAGTTCTCCCTGTGCATCCTGACCCCCGAGAAGGAGCACTTCATCCGAGCTGAGAACAAGGAGATCATCAGTGGGTGAGTCAAGGCCCTGGGATTTACCTTCCCGGAGGTCATGTGGGGTTGTCTCTTAGGTTTGCAGCACAGGGGTGGCACCAGAGACTGAGAGGGCTGGACGGCTCAAGCGACTTGTGATATGGCACCTCTTGCTTTGTCTGAATCCTGCTCAATCGGGTAGTGTCTTTTGTCCTCCCACAGCTATTTCTGTGGTGGGTCTCCACCCAGTTCTTAGTTGGTGGCTGCTCACAAAACCCAAGCGACTGTGGTGTTTGTCCCCCTTCCACTGGAGTTCAACAGAGATGCCCGGGGTGGAAAGCCATGAAAACTATGCCACCCCAAGCCTCACCCTAACATGTGCTCCTGCCATGCTAGGTGGAGGCAAATGGATGGGGGTGGTGAAGGAAAGCTCTCATTGTTACTGAGATATGGAGCACGGTGGCAAAGTCTTTCAAAGCATTCCTCAGTGTCAGTTATTCCCCCACTTCTGCCATGGGGTGATACCACCCCTTGATGTGGCCCTTGGCTGGGAATGAAGATGCACTGCTGCCCTATGCTGGACGTGTGCTAGCCCAGCCCATGTCGTCTTCTGTTCCTCTCTTCTGGATTTTCCATTCTTTGAGACCCATGCATTAGAGAGAGGGATCCCCAGTGCATTCTTGGTGCTTTGTGTTTCATGGGCATCTGAATGTTGAAGGTACCGCTGCCACCAGTTCCAACAGTCGAGTCTCCTGAGGATTAAAATGCTTTAGTCTAACGTCACTGGGCTCAGGGCAGGGGTAAGAGGGTGAAATTTAATGGCCTGAGAGATACAGGAGGTCAGAGCAGATGTTCTAAAGGTCCCTGCTGGCCATAAATGCTATGAAATTATGATGGGTGCAAATCACCCATTGCACAGCCCAGTGCCCACAGGACGATTTGCAAGAGGGGTTGGTCATGCAACATCAGAACAGAGATAAGTCTGTAATAGTAGCAGATCCCATCTCTGCGTCCAGGCTATAGTATGGTACTAAATAGGCCTCATAAACTAACCCAGCTTTGTGTCTTCCTTGTTCTTGTAAAAGCAGTGGGTCAGATTCTGCCCTCAGTTGCCTCACTGAACCAGAGGGTTGTAACCGAGGGCAGAATTTGGCCCCAGTGTGTCCTGGTTTAAGCAGCATGTGCAGTTGTGTGTAGCTGCAGGTCTACAGAAATTGCTGTTCCAGAATTCTGCCTTGCTCTGCACACTACCTGCCTTTTGGCTCTGATCAGTGTCTGATACAGGATGTGGGGAGGGAAGTGAGGCCGGAACCTGCTTTGGAAAGGGGATGGATTCTGTGGTCTGAGCTCCAATCCTGCATTTTCCAGGAAGCCTGAGCGATGGCTAGGAGTGTGTGTGCAGCCCGTACCTGGGCCATTTGCCAGCATCAGTGTTTGACCATTTGGCACTTGGTTGGTAGGGCAGCTCTTTGATGTGCATATATTTAATGATGGGTATTATGAGGGTGATAAACCTCTAATATTAGAGAGGCTCTAATTGCATTGGTGCCTCCTGAATCCAGCTGGCAGCCAAGCCCTGCCACTCTCCAGTGCGACGCTTTGCAAGAGGCTGTAGGGCTGGGTGGAAATAAAGTCCACCTTTATCACTATTGTGCTCGTTGGCATTGGAAGCCAAAACAGTCCAGCTAGCCAAGTTCAACAGTGAGCACAGGGGCTGTGCTGGCAGATTGTGCGCTGCACATCTGGACCAGATGGGCATAAACACACACTCTGGGGAAGAAACTGGAAGGATTACACTGAGACTGAAAATACACTGGCAACTGCTTGCTAATGGTTGGATTTGATGATACCATGGGCTGCTTGTAATTCCCCTTAACAGCAGACATTTATCTTCCACTGACTTTTGCCCTTTCCCACTTGGCTAGTTTTCCTCTTCTCTCTCCTCTCCTGTCCCCAGATCCCCACAGGCCTCTGGCACTTGTAATAAAGCAGCATGACTGCCCGTAGGGAATTGACTGACTGCATGAGAATCATGCATGACTTCAGCAGGGATATGATCAGTGATGGAGCATTTAAGTCCTGAAGTTGGGAGTGCACCCTTCTGGGCTCTTCTCCAGCACATTCTGAAACTCAGTCATCTGCCTTTGGAAAATCAGGTCCGATTAAGGTGTCTCTGGTGGTACCCCAGAATTGAGACACCCAGAGTCTCTAGTTACTTTTGAAAATTTTGGTCAGATAGTTGATTTTTGTTGTTGTTTCCCACTGATGTACATCTTACCTATTGACGTACTGCAGGAAGGAGGCTTATGGAAGGGGGGAATTTCTAAACACACTGTAGCATTTGCAAAGCGTTTTGAAAATGGAACTGGCTCACGGTGCTTGGGAAGTGATGTCCCTAGTCTGTCTCGTCAGTGGATTGTATCTTTGTGGTAACAAATACCGGCCATTTACAAGACCAGTCAAGAAGCTGATAGGGATCGTCACTAAGGAGGAGGCATGTTGCTGTAGTCTGTGCTTATACCGCAGTATCCTGAGCTATTACCCAGCTGGCTAGTCCCCCTCATGAACACGTCATTAATAACTGCAGGACTTGGAGTAGTCGTCGTTGTCAGCATCGTGGCAGATCCCAAAGGGACATCTCTATTGATGTCCTTAGGAGGTGTGGCTGAATATTCAGTTGATGTCCATCACCGGTGATCTTACCATACCATTGAAGCTTTTGGTGACCACATCATTGTCAGCTGTGTAGCAGCAGTCCTTGCTTTGGAATTTGTTGGTCTTCCATCCTAAAAATATGCGCATACCAAGCAAGCCGCCAAACCAAACTAGTGCTGATGGAGGCAGTTGAAGATATTTATAACCAAACCCAGCATCACTGCTCTTGTCCTGATTACTTAATAGACCTTCTATTCCTCTGTTATACCTGATGAAAATGATGAGAATCAAAAACCTCAATCTGTCACTCTTCAGCCTTCTTCAGTGCCCATGTTTCACTGCTGAACAACCGAGAGAGGTGGTTTAACCATGATTTTATAGATCCGGAGCTGTGTAGCAAACTTGTTGTCATGGCAACAGCTGCTAGTATATGAGTGTCCACCTCTTTCAAGTGTTCTCCAACACTTCCCAAGTATTTGAGCAAGTGGCAATGTCCTGTTCGGGTAGGTTAATACTGAGCTGGTTGTAATCTGGAGTTGGAGGCTGGCTGTGGGCCAGGCACTTACTGCTTTTCAACTTCAGAGCACTTCAGCATCCATTTAATATGCCCCCTGGCTTTCCTCATTTCTTCTCTTCTTAATTGCTGGATGGCTTCTCTCTCTCCTATTTCTATGCAGGGATTGAGAGAAGACGGCACCTCCCATCAGAAAACCAGTGTCACTGGGCATTAAAATCAGAGAGTCCCTTCTCTGGGTTCCCATCACAAGCTGTGTGGCTGTCTTGGAAAATGTTGGTTTAAAGACCTTCATAGCACTAAATGCAATAATCCAATCCCGTAGAATGCACCTTCAATCAGACAGAACTTGTGAGCCATGCAGTGGCTTTCCACGGAGCCCTTGTGGATAGCAAAGTTCTCCTGACCCGTGGGTCTAATGCAGAGAGAATGGAACGTGCCTGATCAGCCTTGCCACCATTTGTGTGGCTTGTTCACTGTTAGTCCCTGTGACTGAAAGGGATTAGAGAAATCAGGATGGCTTTGTGAATTTGATAGCCCATGGCATTGTCTGTTTTGCTCTTCTCTGCCCCTCCCACCCCCACTCTGTTTAGTTCCCTCTGTTGCTTCTGTGTGGTGTCTCCATCCCTCATGCTTTTTCGCAGGCTGCCCACAAAGTTCTGATCAATACAATTTGTTGCAATCACATGGACGCCTGCCTGCTAGGAGATGGTGTGAGACCTGCTAGAGGTTCACGTTAGGCCACTGAATACCTAACGTCTGGGAACAGTTCATAGTCACTGGGTAGCAGGGGATTTATTGTTAGATTTCATGGTGTTTCTATTAATTATGTTGTTTTTTAAACACCCCCTCTACCCCTGAATGTTGGGTCTAATGATTCTGAACCGTGCTTCCCTCTAGCAATTCCACAGCTGGGCACCGTCTCGTCTCCAGGGAACTGTTGCCTGGCACATTTCCCCCCCCCGCCCCCCTCTCATGTTTTACTCTCCTGTGTTGTTCTTGTCATCCCAGCTGGGTAGCTCTCTCTGCTTGTCCTTTGTGGGAAGGAAAGTGGAAAAGGTTTGGCTGATCACTTTCTCCTGTAATTGGATCGCCTGCTGCCAGGCTTCCAGCAGAGCAACTGGCCTTAAGAGGAAAACTAAAATGAAATAACTCTTCTGTCCTATGCCCGCTGCTGGTGCTCAGTTGCTTAGCAACACTGAAGGTTGGACTGCTAAATAGAGAGAATTCCTTGTATGTTTCCCCATCTTCAGGCCTGGGATGAATGCTCCCGCTCTCCTAGTGGGGTGAGAAGGAAAGGGAAGCTCAGGTTTATTCTGATTGAAAAGGGAAGCTAAACCTGGACTGAGCAAGGCAACTGAGAGCCGAGGGCCAGCTGTCTTCTCATGGTGAGACTCGGGCATGGAAGAACCATGCCAGTACAGTGCTGCACCTGGAGATCTTTCCTTGTCCCTGTTGCTGTCTCCTCTCCTGGGCTGCTTCCCTTTACCTGTGCAGAGGCAGTGCTCTGTACCTTCTTCATCTAGTGCTCCACCGCTAATCACTGCTCTGCCCCTCCCCATTGCCAAAAATATCCCCTCCCTCACACCCAATCCAAATCAAGCTCACGGGACTGCCAAGCCCATGCTAGAGTCACCATCCGATCCCATGGTTGTAACTTCCCCAGCCCCTCTGTGCACTGGCTCCTTCGAATGTAAGCTCCCTGGGACAGGACCCTCGCCTGGCATGCTGATGCTATGCTGGCAGATGTTAGCAGAGCAAACGGAGCTGGTTAAGAGCAGAATTGTCATCCCCGGGGAAATATCAGTGTCTTGGAACTAGTTTTTGTTCCGTATCAGAATAGCAAGTTGAAAGAGCGAAAAGTCTCCTACTACGCAAGTTTCCAAGAAGTTCTTTGGGGTGGAAATGTTGGAACAAAAATTGTTGATGCTTTTTTCTATTGTAACGAAACAATTTGACATTTCGAAACGACATTTTTGATTTTGATTCTCCTCTGGGGAAATTTAATCCAAATTGGCATTGATCCTGCCCCAGCAAACTTTGATTCTGACAACACTGCATTTTCTGAAGGGACGGGAAAGCTTTTCACGTAAAAGGACTCAACCAGCTCTTTTAGCAAACAGAAGAGTCCAGATTGTCTCCCCTCTTCTCTTCCTTTCCTCCCCTCCCACGGTTTGCTCTCTACACTTGCTGTGTTCTATCTGGGTAGGACAAAGACCTTGTACCTTGGCATCTTGCAAGCCTCTCGGTTGTTTCCATAGCACTGGGGACGTGCACTTTGCACATCGTAAGGAATAACTGGATCTCTGACTGGGCTTGGGATCTCTTGTTTATCTTGTGCTATGGACTCTTACCTTTCTCTCAACCCTGAGTCCTCCCTGCCCCTCCCAAATCAGGACTGAAGGCTGCAGTCAGCCGGGAGCTGTGCTGGCAGCTTCTTTTTAGGGGTCCCTCTCCAGCTGTGGAGCTGGGATGCTGAGGAGCCTGCCTCGAATCCACTCCCTGGCCACATATGGAAGATGAGATGAGGTGTTGGGGATGCCAAGAATGAACAGGTGGGAGGGCAATAGTCAGCAGTGCTACCATATCCTCTCCTCTGGCAGAGTCCCAGAGGGGAAGGGGGCACAATTCTATGGATGGCCTATGTGTAAAATGATTTCTCCCTTCCCCCCCCCTCCTGTTTTTTCCATCCCCACTTCACTGGTGCCAGGCCTTGCTCTCAAACCTTCCTCCAGAGAAACTCTGGTTTCCCTGCCCCAGTGAGCTTTCTTCCTGCCAGAGGGAGCAGCCAATGGGATTTCTGTTCCTAGCACCAAATGGGGCTCCCAGTAGAGAGGGGCTGATGCTTTGATTTTTAATTAAGACTGGGACTCTCTTCCAGAGGCTGGGGAGTGACAGGAGTTTGGGAGGTTGAGATCTCTTCTTGCAGGAAAGTGTGCTGATGAGTGCCAGCAAAGCCCTTGGATGAGCCAGTAGTGTCCTGTGTTTGGTGGAGTGGGATGCTAATCAGCATCCTTGCCTGCACTAAAACCTTGTAGCCATAATCCAGGTGGCCCCATAGTTAGATGTCTGTGCTTTGTCTGCACTTGTGCTCCTGGGTGGGCTGGCTGGCAGGTGCTCCTGGGCTGGCTGGCAGGTCAGCAGGGAAGAACGGGGCTCTTCCTTGTTGTGGGAGAGGCGGTGGTGTTCTCACTTCTATAAACCTCTGACTGATCATGTAATGATCAGTTCGGAAGCTGAAGGAAACCACAAGTGAGAGGCACAGAGGAGTGAGCAGAGTGTCCCTGGGCCCATCGTACAGGGCTCGCTCCTGCTTCACCCGCTCTGGGTTTCCAGCTAACACCTGCTCCACTGGAGGTTCCTGCTTTCCCCTGTGTGGTGATATTGACTGGATACAGGCGGGGATCTCCCTCTGTGCTCTGCTTTCCGACTCTTCCCCTGCCCTACGGCATCATGGGACACCAGCCTCCCCCTTCCTCCCGACTCCCCTTAGGGTCTGTTTCTCCCACTTGGCTATGCCCTATGATGTTACAGACACTTTCATGCTTCCCCCAAGACTCTCCTGCTGTGCTTGGTCATGCCCTGAAGCATTGGCAAAAATGTTTTCTCCCCCTGATCCCTGTGCTGTGCCCAATCATGCAGTTGTTACTGGTATCTCCTGACTTCCCCTTTCTCCCATGCTCCACTATCCAGCTCAACCTTCCATTACTCTACCCCACTCTGCTCCCTGCGGGTAGTGTTAAGAGACCCGCATGCTGCAAAGCAAAGTGGGGCTGATTTGTCGTGCATCTTATTTTGAAACTCTGCATTTGCCTCCAACCATGGCATTAATCATCCCACTTGGTTTCAAGCCATGGTAGTTTTATTTTGCAATTGCAGCACGCTGCTAAGATTCCCGTATTCGGAGAGTTGTCTTGCGTCCATTGCGTGCTTCTGATATTTATTGCCTAACCAAAACCCACTTGATGTGGTTGTCCCAAAACTCGTGCGACAGCTGCGTGCACACACTCAACCAGGGGCTGGGGGGGAGGAAATTAGGTGAAGCGAAGCACAAAACATCTGGAGCAGCCATTGGATCCTGACTGCAACCAGGTTGATTGAGATGTATGGGCTGCTCATCCAGACATGACAAGAGCCAGTAAAGGAATCCACAGCACAACTGACTCATGGCAAGGGCTGGCCTTTTTAATGCTGAATTTCCTTTCTGTTTGTTTTGTGGATTACTCTACAATAAAATGCAGTGGGAGCATGGAGTTAACATTTGCATTTCTGAGAGCGGAAGACAGACAGCCCTGTCTAGCAGATACATTCCAGTAGGTTGGTCTGTGAGGTTTTCCTGATGCATCCCGGTCCTGTCCTACAGTCTCTTCTTTTCCTTCCCTTCCCTTCCCTCCCTCCCCCCCCCCCGTATCATTCCTGTCTTTCCCCTCTCTTGAGAAAGGACTGTGCCAAATGGTTTGTCTTTTCTTCCGATGAGGCCAAACCTTCACTTGAAGAACTAGGATGAGACCCAGCAAACTCATTTTGCCTGTGACCTCAATGCTGGTGCCTTTTGGGGTTGGCACTGCAGCTGTATTGGAGGGGCTGTAGCTCAGAACTAAGAGACAAGGGTGGCAGGTGGGGTTATGGGTGGTCCTGGAATTCTGTGCTGCACTTCATGTCTTTTGAGTTGCTATGTAGCTTTGTATGGCTGAGTCTCTTCCGCCCCGCCCCAACCCCAATCTTTGCAAAAAGAGCTCTTCCTCTTCAGGCTGTGGTTACTGTCTACTGCGAAGATGCAGAACTTCTGGGTATTGTTTGCTATGTTGTCCCTAATGAGCTTCGAGAAGTTGAGATTCTGTGCGTGCCAAGTTCCTGCTCGGAGGGAGGTTTTATGGTCAAGTTATAAACCCCTGAAAATATGGGTTAGTAACGGAAATGCTGATGCCACCCAAGCTCTAATGACATTCACTGCATTGCTGGAAGGCAGAGGAGAAGTTGCTTGCAGAGTAATATGTCTTCAGGATACAGCATCCAACCGGTAACGTGGTCGAACCCACCTATGAGCTGGAACGAGCTGTTATCCTCTGCTCTTCATGGAGGGAAGAGCGGGTGAGGGAAGAATGGGTATTCTGTGGGTCCAGGAAGGGGACACTCGTATTAATTTAGATGGACTATATGGCCCCAAAGAGGCAAAGGTGTTAACATGACCAGGTCACTATCCAACATTAAACAGTGGTTGTTTACGAGGTTCAGTATACAAGACCTCAGCCTGCTTAGTACTGTGGCAAACACATCATTGAAAATCTTTTTTTAAGCTGTTACTGAAGATACAGGAAAGAAGGAAAAACAGTTAAAGCCTTTGAAATTTGGAGTATTAAGGTTTCATTTTAGCAACGTCCCTTGTTCCCTTTCCCGTTAGCTGTGGAAAGCCTTTGGAAGGAATTATTTTGACAGTCTCTTAGATGGTAAAAACTGCCCTTTTGGGGAAAGGAGAAAGGGATTTGAGCTGGGCTGGAGCAGTTGGTCTGATCCCATTTCCTAAAAGACACAACAAGACAAACATGCATGAGAGGAGAGAGAAGAACAGCAAGGAGAGAAAATTCAGCTTCTGTCTCCGGCGTTGACTTTTGCTTTCAATCGCACAGCACACAGTCTTCTATTCACATTGAGGCCTGGCAAACTGAGATCAGCATTGGGCTGTTTAGGGCATTGCGTTTAGCTGCCTCTTTGGTCCCAGGCTGACAGCAGTATTGAAGAATATCCAGTTGTGGCTGACTAAGCCTGACTCTTATTAGACAGAAGGCAGGAGAGAGATCGGAAGAAGAAATAAGAGGGGGGAGGAAAAGGACCCACAAGAGGACAGGGGCTGGAACAACCAAATCTCACATCCTGGGTGGTGGTTGGGATTTAGCCAGAGCCAGCGAAGATGGCAATGTCATCTGGGTCCCTCTTTTGGTCTGATGTGGTCAGAACATCTTTCAGGATGATAAAGATCCAGCAACAGTAGATCCCAGGGTAGCAGGAGATGGTGGGAATGGCAGCCATGAATGATGGTGAAGCTCACTCCTTCCTGTTCTCTTGTCTTTCAGTCAGCTGGCACCTGTGTCTTCTAATGTTTCTCCCTAAAAGCTTTTCTGTGAAGGCCCACACTGATGGATGGAACAGCCCATTCCCTCGTTATCTTGTCCACCAATTAGGCCTCATTTCCAATGCACCAATTTTGGACGCCATGACACCTTGAATTCCAGTTCTGCACGTTTCCTGTTTACCAGGCATGATCTTAACACAGTCTTTGAGTTGTATCAGTGGGTCTTTCCGTTTGGATTCATTCAGTCTTTGTCTCCCTGTTCTACCTTTTTCCATCAACATTTGTTTTAGGTGGTTATGAACTTTCACTCACTCCTTACAGCTGAGCTCACAATCAGAATGAATTTGTAGGCTCAGTTATTACAATGTAAAGTCATTGATTGTACAGCCGGAAGGGATCACTGTGGTCACCTGGTCTGCTCTCCTGTATAACACGGGCCCTAAAACTTCCCAGAGTTAATTCCTGTTTGAACTATAGCCTAGATTTTCTAACTGGAGGGTGTGCCCCTTGTTTATCAGGAGGGCGTGGGTAAAACGGAACATTCCCATGTCCTTGCTGCTTTCCAGGAAGCAGAAGCTGGTTGAGACAGCGTCTCTCTGGAGGCAGGTGCAGCGGGAGCAGCTGGCACACAAGGGAAGTGATTACTGGCGTGGGTTGGGGTGGGAGGATTTGGATTTGGAGAGTGAGCCTACTTCTGCAGTACCTGTTACTTCCCTCCTCCTCCCCAGCACATGCAGGGTGTGGGGGGGGAATGGTGGGCCGGTGGTAATGGTACGGGGACCTGAGTCCAGGCAACGGTGGCAGCAGCAGCATGGAGGAAGCAGCTGGAGCCAGTGAGTGGAGTCAGCAGGCACAGCCCAGTAGGGATTGCAGCCCAGTTATGAGGGGAAAGGGGCTTGCTAGGGCCCCAGGCTGGAAGAGGGGGTGGGGGAGGGTAAAACAAGTGGCTTGGGGATGAGGGAGGATAAATTGGAGGGCACACATTGGGACACAAATCTCTGAAGGAGAGTGCAGCAAAAAAAGTTTGGGAACCTGCATCTGATTTCCCGTCTGAATTTGTCTAGCTTTAGCTTCCAGCCATTGGATCACGTTATACCATGTCTGCTACCTTGAAGAACCCTCCGTCAAATTCTTAGAGACTGTGATCAAGTCACTCCTTAACCAAGGACCTCCAGGTGTCCACATGTATTGGCATATGTCCATGGCACCCAGTGGTATTGCGCTCTGGACTCTAAGCCGAGTTGGGGTGAAGTTGGGGGTGTTCTGTGCTATCCCCAAACCTATTTTCTGGGCTCCCACACATCCTTTTACAATAGCAGCTACGCATAAAGGGTTATTACACTAGAAGCTGAGAGTTCAGACAGCATCTTCCATGGCCCTGTGTCCAGCTGAGAGGGGGCAAACTAAAGCAATGCAGATCTAAAAGCCAAGTGCCTCCCTGGCCAGCCCAATGACTGGGAATCCAGAGGACACTGACTTCTGCTGGGAGCGAGCTCTTTCCCAGGCTGTCCAGCCAGTGCCTTTCCCCTGTTGCTGCCCGTCTTGCTCCTTGGGAGGACCTTACCGTAGTTCTCTGTTTGTTTGCAGGTGGCTGGAGATGTTGATCGTCTACCCAAGGACAAACAAGCAGAATCAGAAGAAGAAGAGGAAGGTAGAGCCACCAACCCCGCAGGTAACCCCAGGCAGTGACCCCCTCTCATTCACTGTGACCCAGAGTTCTCTTCAGGGGCTGGATCCCTTGGGACTAGAGTGGAGAGCCAGGAATGGTCTGTCTCCTCACATTGGCTCTCTCCCAGGGCCCTTGCTGGTTTCCAAGGAAGGGTGGGAACATCTGTCTTGTTAGCCCAGTTGAGATGAGAAATGGGCTTCTGGCCCTTTAGAACGCTTCTGTTCCTGGGTGTGCAGAGCGGTAAAGTGGAGGAACCAGTGCAGCGACGATGGTGTGAATTAATTTCCGGATGTCACTTTCCGAGCTCACTGCTCCTCCCCCAGTTTCAAAGATGAAAGTGCTGTATTAGTGCTTATTTGCCTGGCTCTAAAACTCCCCATAGCAGCCAGTGCTACAGCAGCTGCATTAAACCCCTGGTCGTCCCCCTCCCCATCCGGTTTCTCAGATCTGGCTGAGTTACTATCCCAGAAAGCAAGAAGGATGCATCTTCCCTGCTTTTCCCCTTTTCCCCCCAGGCCTGGTTCCCTCTGTGCCTGCTGGTTGAATCGCAAGGGGATGTGCAGGGTTGTATATCTGAGACGGGTCTACAGCCAGGAGTAGGGCTGGAAGTGCTTGGGTTTAGGTAGGTGCATAAGGAAGAGGGTGTGGCATGGTGGGAAGCTCGCCACTTCTCCAGCTACCTTCTCTAACACACAGGCCAGCTCCACAGACAATTACAAAGCTTTGAACAGTATCTTTTGGGCTCGGGGGCATGTGTGCAGAGGGGGAGGGAGGATGGGAAGAGGAGGAAGCGATCCTGGATGTTCACAGCCCTCGTAGGGCCCGGGAAGAAATTCCGCAGGGCTCCAGTTTCCCTGCATGAGATGACCCTGGAGATAACTAGAATGAAAGGAAAATAATGAAGGCCAGGCCTGAGCTGGGAGTTTTGGGGGCTGGAGCTGTGCTCTCCAGGGACCCAGCGACAGCTCTGTGCTTGCTTTGACTATAAATGGTAAAAGCTGGGGCTGCCCATGACCCACTCATTCCTGCCTGTGTCTTCCACATGGACAGAGTGGGGAAGAAACCCACAGGTTCGGAATCCCACCCCTCGGCTGAAATAATCTCTCCTCTCTGGGGCTGCAAACAGCCTTGATTCATGTGAGAGTGTGTCCTGGAGCTGCTGGCCAGCAGAGCAGAGGTGGTTGGACTGGAGGAATTCACCTAGCAGGCCTGGGCGCTCACAGATGGTTACCTGTGAGCCATTTGTTTTCTCCTGGGATTCCCATATAAGGGTCAGATTTGGGCACCTGAGGAAAGCTGGGTGTGGCTTCACATGGAACAGCTGTGGATTGCCCCCAGCAGCCAGGAGGGAGAAGGAGCAGAGCTCTGGCTTCCTCAGGTCCCACCCTAGGCCCTCTGAGGGGTACAGGGTGGGAGGAAGAAGGGGAAGGGGATCAACTCTTTACATAGATTATCTGTGGCCAGTTCTCTCCCTCTGCCTCCCTTCTGGAAGATGCTCCTACATCTGATGCTGGGTCATCTGAGCTGCCCCCTGGAGTGTGGTGAGGACTTGGAACTGGCCCCAGGAAACCTTGTGGGGAAATGTTGGCTCCCGAGTGCCATGGATGTGATGATGCTATGCTGACACCCGTTCTGTCCTGGGGGCTTTCCCCTCTCCCGTCGTCAGTGAGAACCACCAGCTCAGCAGAGGTGCTGACCTCTAACCTCCCAGCCATGAACCCAATCCTGGACCCCTTTGTGGGGACTTGAACTGGAAGCATTGATGCCCCAGGGTGTTGCTTTCTGGGCATTCTGGGAAATGGCATCTGGCTGTGCAGGGGCTGCGGCCCAAAAGCTCCCTGCACGTTGGGGGCGGGCGGGGGCGGGGAGAAAGGAATGGTGCTGACTGAGGAAATGTTACCCAGCATAAACCCAGCTCCCAGAGCTGTCTGCTTTTGAGGGGGGAAAAATGCAGCCAGAATAACATCATTTTGGGTTACGTTTCATCACCATGGCAACTGCTTGGAAACTGTACAGGATCTGAGCTCCTGAGCACCAAATAAGGCAAGTGGCTCTGGAGAGGATGCACCCTGCCCACGCGGAGGCGGTGCAGAAGCCCTGGCTCCCTGGAGGCTGCCCAGGTGTACCCAAGGGTGGGGCATGTGGGGGCCCAGTGGGGCGCAACCCCTGTGTCTCGCTGCCTTAAGCACAAACTCAGGAGCTTAGTGTGGGAATAGAGAATACCACTATCACCTGCAGCAAAATGCCAAAGCACAGACCCTCCTGCCTGGATGCCAGCACTGGGTGTGTAGTCCAGGCCAGGTTTGTACTTCAGCTGCCTCTGTACTGAGAGCTCACGGTGAATGAGCTCATGTTTTCTATTTATTTCTCAGCTTCAGCTCCCTGGCCCTTGGCTGCTCTCGGAGGTCTTCCCCCAGGCCTCCATGGAATCCCGATTGCTGTCACAGTTGTCCTCTGTTAGCTGGTCTCTTCCTCGCCTCTTAGGTTTCATGGAGGAAGGCTGTGTCGTGCCTCTCCAATACCCCACTTATCCCTTTGCAGGAGCTCTCAGTGCCCTGAGAATGATCCTCTTGTCTCTCTTCTGACTCTGCTCCATCAGAGCTGGTGTTTAATGCTTCCTCCTGCTTTCCCCCACCCCACTGCTCTCCATAACAGCCTTTCTCTCTTGAAGGCAGTGAGGTATTGAGCTTGTGTATTTCTGTCCACTCTTATGCCAAGTTCTAGTGTGTGCAGGTAACTGCCCAGAAAACACTGCTGCATGCCACTCAGGGGGATGGGCTCGGAGTGTGGCACAGAGGTTAATACCCACAATTCAATAGCATCACTCGTATTCCATTCAAGCCAGGCCCCCCAGCAGTAAGATCGCTTGGGGCACTTTGCTCTTAGATCAGCTGAATAAGGGCTCCATCCTGTGTGGTGCCGAGCACCTCCCCGTCACCAAGAATGGGAGTCCAGGACGTTTCCAGATTGGCCCTTGAAGGATTTAGTAGGAATAAATAGAGACAGCAAGATCAATTAATAAACCTCTTCCACCCTTCATCTTGCAAATCTCTCCAAGTTCCTTAAGCAGCCCTGGTGCTGCCGCAGCCCTTGTCTCTGCTTGAATTGAGCACAGAGGTCTTCTTGGGTTTCCACTCCATGGTGTGCCTTAGCTGGAAGGCAGCATTGTAACAAAGGGCCAGCACCCATGGGGCTGAGACTAGCAACTGATCAAACAAGAATCTTCTCCTTCCTCACCCCAGACCTCCCCCCAAACCTTGAACCAAATCTTTAGAAAGGAGCATGGAATCTATTTATGGTGTAACTTCCACTTTCCAGACAGCCCCTTGCCCTGCTGGGTCCTAGACAGAAGCAGTTGCCACCCCAGAACTCTCTCCATTCCCTCAGACTTCCAGCTCCTGCTCTTTGATGCTGGAGGCTCAGCTGGGTTGGACAGCTCAAAGGAGCATCTGAATTCCTGAGCGCTTCTTTGAAGTCAGCATCTGAGTTGGCACTGTCCTAGAGTTGAGTGCATTTGGCCTAAGCCCACGTCTGTCCCAAACCTTTGAGGGATGTCTGTAAGGAATTCAACAAGCACTGTATGAGACTGTCCCACACCTCTGTCTGCTCCTTAAATGTACTGTCCGGCTGACGGGGACAGTGCCCAGCTCGAAGGCCCGATGTGGCCTGTTGAGTGCTAGCCCTTGGGACTATCAGCTCTGTCGTAGGAACATAGGAAAGTGGATCAGATATGAGTACCCTCTAGTCTGGTGTGTCTTAACAGTGGCCAGCTTCAAAGGGAAGGTGTGAAAACCCTGCACAGCAGCACGAGAGCAATGTTGCTTAACGGTGGGCTCCTGCCCTGGGGGAACTCAGACCATGTCTGGCTTCCCTGAACCTTTCCCTAAGGGGATGAGCACAGGGCCCATATTTGGGCTGGAGGTGCCTCTTAAAATTTTTATTCTAAAAAATGTATTGAAATGTGCAGCCCATAGGCTCAGGCCAGCTGCCTGCATGGCCTCTTTGTACTGGAACATTTGTGGGCCCTGTGTCATGGATCCACAGGACTGGTGCTATGACCCCAGCTTTGGAGCAGTCTCAAGGAGCACCCCTTCAGTAAGCCAGACCCCCTAGGGGGTCTCACTCTTCCTCCTGGGCAAGCCACATGGCTTCACCGCCTCCTTAGGCTGGGCCTCTGGTCCTTCAGCCCTCCTGCTTCACACTGTGAGCTTCGTTCAGCGAGTCCAACTGAGGCAGACCCCTGAGGGAAACTTGTACAATCTTAGGAGCAATGCACCTCTGCTGTCAGCATCTGTAGCAACACTCAGCCGGCGTTGTCAGACAGTTTATTTGTCGCCTGGAATACAGCATAGGAAGACCTTGGTTAGCACAGAGAAAAGAAATACTTGTGGCACCTTAGAAACTAACAAATTTATTAGATCATAAGCTTTCGTGGGCTACAACCCACTTCATCTGGGTCTATGCATCCAATGAAGTGGGCTGTAGCCCACGAAAGCTTATGCTCTAATAAATTTGTTAGTCTCTAAGGTGCCACAAGTCCTCCTGTTCTTTTTGCGGATACAGACTAACATGGCTGCTACTCTGAAAAGAGAAAGGAAAGTTACAGTATAGTCCATCCTGGTCAGCACACAGCCCAAAGCCTTGTCCCTCTGCCTCAGTCCAGGTGTGTCCCCAGCCGACTGCTTCCTGCAGCCAAATTAACTTCCATCTCACACTCCTCCCCCTATTGTTCCTGAGCTGGGGAGATGTGGCTTAGCGGACTGTGGAGAGGCAGGGAAGTCCATATCTCTGTGGGTCATTGGTTGCTAGGTGTCCATGTACAGGCAATTGGATTTGCCATTGTCTTTTCAAGAGCTCCATTAATATGGGGCTCAAGCCCCAGACAGCTAGGTGCCATTCACACCTGTGCTTTATGCTTCCTAGAGAGCAAACAACCTCCCCTCCCCCCAAAACTAAGTAACTCTGCTGCAGATAGGGGACATCGAGTCACACGCAGGCTTCATAAAAATATTACAAAAGATTCCCACTTAGTCACATCCTGTATAGTGTTCTGCTCTACAGAAGAGCAAACCAGTTGCTGTGCAGCAGATGCTTAAAGCTGGGTCACTGGGTGATGCAGGCGAAACCTCAAAGCCAGGAAGCTCAGTGAGGAAACTGGGAGCTTTCCATCATAATCAAGGGCTGGAATGGAAGGCAGGAAACTCCATGTGTATCTGTTGCTACAGAGATTTTGTTTGCCAGAACATCTCCGGCAGGATAGCGTTAAGCGCCAGCCAGAGCGGGACTTTTTATCTTTACCTTTATGCATTCCTCACCAACTCTACCCGCTTCCCCATCTGCTTTCCTCCTTGTGTCAAATACAAAGCAGCCACAGCTTCCAAGTCTTTCTCCTTCTCCCCAAAGCAGCCTGGAAATGAATTGATCCCAACCTCGCGCTCCGGCCACGCAGCACCGGAGTGGTTAGAGTGGCTCAAGCCACCATGCCAGAAGCTGTCACCACAAACTCGGTGCGGCTTGTTAAAGGGGATGGAGAGACCGTTACCAGAAAAGAAAGGGCTTCTATTGAATTTGGCTGCCTGTCAGGCCTCTCTCTCCTTCTGCAGGAAAAGAGCCTTTTGAAAACAAAAAAATACCCCTAATCCAGCAGCAAATATTGTCTGCAGCAGCACTGGCTGTTGTGGTCACTTTCATGATCTGTTTTCCTTTTACCTGCAAACACTTCTAGGTGGCTGGGAAACATCATTGATTTTTAAGCCAGAAGGGACCACTGTGATGATCTAGTCTGGCCTCCTGCATAGCACAGGCCATAGAAATTTAGCTCTGGTCTTCTCATACCAGCTGCTGCTGGCCTTTGAGTAAAATGGCATGAGCCCTTCCATGGAAAACTGTTTTCAGCTCTTGTTCTCATGGCTTCATCTAATTGTAAAAATGTGAAAATTCTCATCATCTCTGCTCTTCCCCAGCCAGAAACCATATCAAGGCAGGGGTCAGTGGATGATGCTGTTAAATATAGTGTTTTTTCTTAGCATCTGAGCACTTTTTTTAATCTTGGAAGGAAATGCAGGCAGGTGGCTAGTTTTCTGATGTTTTTCTGGGGGTGGGGGGTGACAAGCAGCAAGGGACCTTGCTCTCTGCTTTAATCTCTCTAACTGGAGTCAGTTGTTGGTGCAGAATTGCTCCCTGGAAACGAGGACATTGGTATTTGGGCAGAGATCCCTGAAAGAAGGGATTGGGCTCCATGCTATTTGTTGTCACCACTGTTCCAGGACTTCTGTTTCTGTGCTGCGCTGATTTCAGCTCCCACTGAAAGCTAGTCTCCAAGGCATCTGCTACAACTCAGCAAAGGGGTGACATTATAATACAAAATTTAAACAGCTAAAGAAATGGAAAGAAGCCATCTTGCCTACTTGCCTGGGCAGTGCTGCTTTGCTCAACTGTATCCTTTTCAATCAATCTCTCTCTCTCTCGCTGGATATGTGTGTGTGTATGTATTCATTAATACACGGAGATGGACTAAAGTTTCAAAGGAGATTAATAACTTTGAGTGCCCAGTTGGAGACATCTTTAAGGACCTTCAGAAGATGGTTAAATATTCACTCTCCGAAAATAACCCATTAAAATATCTCCAGGGAGATGTCTAAAAATTGAGGCAGTTGCTAGTCGTCCTTGAAACTGTGGGCATATGCGTGTATTGGTGTATTTATAATGTATTCATGTGAGAGCAGAGACCAGATTCTTTTCTATATATAAAATCACCAGAGCCTCTAAGGGCCTGAGCCTACAAACACGTATTTCTTCTTAATAACACACACAATCCTGTTGACTTCAGTGGGATAACTCTCAGCAGCAAGCACTGTGCTTGGGTAGCCAGTGAGTTTATAGGTTTACAGCCCATTGTGCCTCATACAATAGTTAAGATTCACCTTGATTTGCCCATCCTGTGCCAAGTGGTCAAGAGACATTGCAAAGGGCTGTCACAATTTTTTTTAAATATTATTTCTGGCTGTGATTAATTTTATCATTGATTTGTTCTGACAAGTACTTGGGGGCTCTAAGAAAAATTCTAAAAAATTCCCTAATTAATAGAATTGAACTTTACGCCAGTTGTTAAAGTCTCCATCCCTTCTCATGCATTAACCTGCTAAACTGTCCTTTCCTCATCACGAACTAAGTCAGTGGTCTTGGCTTTCTGTTGCAAGGATACTGAGTAAAATGGCAGCTGTTGCTGATTTATGTTAGGGCCAGTCATACTTGGAGATGCATTTAAAATAACTGGTATTTCCTAAATTGTATTTTAAATTGTGTTAAATATCTCTTCTCTTTTTAAAGTAAATGTCCATTTAGCCATCTCAGACGTTAAGGCATTCCATTTTTTCTTTATTTGTGGCTCGTTGCAAACCAGACCAGATAAATGATTAATGCAGCTGTTGAACAATAGGGAATGAATTTCTCTAGCTTTAATTCTTTTTTGAAGCCATTGCACAAAAATATTTTCTGATGTGAGCAAATTCAGTTTGTCTGGCAAATGAAAGCAGAGGAGACAGGCCTAGGGGTCATGGGACGTATGTTAAGGGCAGCTGGGGTTTAAGAGCTGGACTGTCAATGGCTGGAGACTGAGGGAAATAAGTGTGTGTATGTGTGTACACAGAGGGAAGGGGATTTGCTTTAGAGAGTGTGTGTGTGGATGTGGATGTGTGTATACATAGCGGGAAAGAGGGTTGATTTCTTGGCTGGAGGCAGAAGTCTAGGGTAGGGATTGTGGGGGATATCAGATTGACAGATATAGGAGGGCAGAAGGCCTTGAAGTGAAAAAGAAAATGGAAGACCTCTTGGCTCTATGTAGGATTGCTGTGACGGGGGCGATTCCAGTATACCTCCTAAATAACAACTCCTCTGTTTCCAAAATGAAAGGCCCGTGGACAGAATTTCCTGTTTAACTGCAAGTACTGAACTCAATTCCCAGAGGTTAGGGAGGCTCCAGGGCCTCGGCTCAGGTGAAGAGTGTGGCTTTGTTACCTCTTTCTTTTTAAGCTCTCGGGAGATTGTCTCCTTGCTTAGGTTTCAGAGTAGCAGCTGTGTTAGTCTGTATTCGCAAAAAGAAAAGGAGTACTTGTGGCACCTTAGAGACTAACAATTTATTTGAGCATAAGCTTTCGTGAGCTACAGCTCACTTCATCGAATGCATCCGATGAAGTGAGCTGTAGCTCACGAAAGCTTATGCTCAAATAAATTTGTTAGTCTCTAAGGTGCCACAAGTACTCCTTTTCTCCTTGCTTAGTGTTTAGTGCATATTTTTAAACATGATCGTGAAAGGGGATGGAGCGGAGTGGGAAGGTTCTGGGCCCACACAGGATCTATCTAATGGCAACTCCACAGAAACCATCTAAATGTTGAGGTCCTAGGTAGAATGCTGCCTTTACAGAAAAAAAGTTCTGCTTATGATGTAACGGGAGAAAAATCCATTTGAGAGACTGGCGCATGGAGGGGGTTCCAGAGTGACGCTGTCAGCCAGCAATGGGGCTGCATCAGAGGGACAGAAATTCTTATTCCCTTTGTTGTCATTTTGAGCCATAAATGATAAATCAATCTGCTGACGTGGGCTGGGCCAGGTTATCAGGTGGACCAGGCAGAAGAGGGAGGGAACAACCACAAGCTCAAGAAGCTAAGCTTCAGGTGTTAATAAACATTGCTTCAGACTTCTTCAGCGCTCATTCAGTAATAACCGCGTCCCTGCTGTGCTTGTCAATACATCAGTCAAAGCTCTACACCCGCTGTGCTGCAGCGACAGCATGCAGGTGAGAAGGGCTCTGATGTGCCCTGCTGCTGACAGTCAGAAGCCCTTCCGAATACTGACTTAGCCCATATGCCACTAGCTGGGGGTTCTGTGGCTTGTTGGTGGAAATGGACAGCACCTTGCAAAAATGAAGGTGAGGAGCTGCTGTTTAAAAATGGGTGTAAACCAGAGGAAAAAGGCATGTGACATTTCCACCTGCAGCCCTGTCTCTGGGCTCCCAGGCAGTAATGCTGGGAAGCCGCTAATCTCTCTCTCAGCAGGAAGTGCGGCTTGGGGCTGTAGCCTAGCAGGAAATAGCTGGAAAACCAGGCTAGAGGGTATGACTTGCATTAGCGGAAAAATAACCCCTGTTCTAACTGTAAAATATACTCAAGTGGGGGGGATGGGTGCAACTCAGGTGTGCCTCCCACCCCCTTAATGTATTATCTGCTTTCTAGTCACATAAATCCCTTCTTTGTCTAAACCGGAGGAGCCCCGGGAGGTAGATTGTGCTGCTTGTTTCTAGCCAGGGAATTTGTCAGGTAATAGTCGCCTTCTTGCAAATGGAACCTTGTTGAAATGTGACTCGATGGACTCTAGAAGTCCTGTCTCTAAGAAGGTCTTCTGGGCAAAAGTTCAACGCACATGGAGCCTTGGCTCAAGGCCATTCTCCACATCCACTGTTGATGGACTGGGCGAGGGCAGCTTTGCCAAGTTGTGGGCACGTTTGTCTGATGAGAGCTCTCACTCTTGGCCGTGCTTCCCAAGATCCAGGGCCTGGCTGGGCTTCAAAGCCTCCCCTCTTGGCGAGGTTCACTGCTCTCTCAGGTGCTGACAGTTTGTGAAATGTTGCTTTGAGGAAAAAGCCACGCTCAAGACCGAAGAATGCAGAGTTCGATGCGGCGTTCCACTTGAAGTGGTGTCCAGGGCCAGCTGTTCCCTGCCATCCCAATGGAAATGATTTGCAGTTGAAGTTGATCTTTCCAGTCCTCAGAGAGAGAGAGAGAGAGAGAGAGAGAGAGAGCGCGCGTGAGAGGGGTGGGGTGGGGTGGGGGGTAGATGTGTACGTTTCTTGGATGTGAGGATGCTTCAGAGTAAACATTTGTGGTGGGGTCAAAGCAGGTAACCCATATGTTAAATGTCACAGAATATAAATCCATTAAGGGTTTTTCATGCATGTTCAATGCCCTGGTTGACCAAAATATCCCATCTCCACCTTCTGCCGCAGAGGTGGTTGCATTGCTGGATTTCTGTGTGTGTAGTTGTAATCCTTGGGGAAGAAAGTGTTTTTATAATAATAATGTAAGATCCTCCACCAACAACGAGATATCTTAGACATCTCCTGCCATGTGAGTGTTTATAATACCTATTGGGCTGTACTGAGGTGGTTCTGTGGCAAGTGATAGCACTGACCTTTCACAAGCATTCTTGCCCTTGATTGGGTCAAAATGAAGTGAGTTTGCTAGGCCTCAGTAGCTCCTCAAGGAAGCTGATCCCCACAGATTAGAGAAAGATCACACTGAAATAGAATCCATCTCAAAATATGTGTGCTGTGCTCATTGGTCTGGTGACAGCATGCCTCACCAGACCTATAGCACGCCTACTTGGGAAAGAGTCAGCAGCAGGCATCACAGTCAGGGCTGGCGTGTGTTGGCCGAGCTTTAGGGCTCGGTTAATTCATGGTTTCATGAGCACGAACTCTACACAAACCAACAGTTAAAAGCTCTGGTATTGTGCTGCGTCCTGTCTGCCGAGCTGGGAGGGGCAGTTCCTACTGGAAAACAAAGCACAGCACAGCAGAGAGGCCCCTACCATGTATATCTGCCTCGTCTCAGGGTCAGTAGGCTTCCTTCATTTGTGAGCTTACCTTTGCTCTGGTTCTTTCTCCAGCTGGACGGAGAGGGAGATATGGGCCATTTTTGGATCCCTCCCTCGGAAGAGCATATTAAAGACATTTCCTTTTTCTTTGTAAGAGCGGTGCTTAGCTGCCTTGCTTAAGGAAGCCCTGAATTAGCCTGTTCCATTTGGGAGAAGCACTTAGACCTGCCAGCATTTGAAATGTAGAAATCAGATCTTTCAGGGAAGGGAAATACACACACCCCTTTGTAAGTGCATTGAAATGCCATGTGGTCTAAGAGCTTGAGGTAACATGGTCCATGTGTCTCCAGATAAGGACTTACCTGCCTATGGTAAATCAGGATGACTGGTGCTGGGACGTAGAGAACATGCAGTGATACCCAGTGTCTTTCCTGTTCTCTTCAGGAACCTGGCCCCGCTAAGATGGCTGTGACCAGTAGCAACATTCCTAATGCAGAGAAGGTCCCCACTACCAAGTCCACACTCTGGCAAGAAGAAATGAGGGGCAAAGATCAACCAGATGGGAGCAGTAGCATCAGCCCAGCCCAGAGCCCCATACAGAGCCAGGCCATGCTTGCCAGCTCCTTGAAGGAACCTATGTTGGAAAGTAAAGAAGGTAAGGACCAGAGGGATGCTGGCACTGGTTCCTGTTCTCCTCTACCCTGGCAGCATTCGATACCTGATTGGGGGGGAGCTTTCTTCTTCACCCTGAGGTTGTGCTGTGTAGTGACTGGAGCAGGGCCTGGGAGATGAAACTCCTATGGCTTGATGCTCAGAAACTGCTGAGTACCTGCAACTTCAGGAAGTCCATGGGAGCAGTGAGCAATGTCACTTCCTGGCTCTGCCACAGCCCCAAGAGATTGTTGATCAAATCACCCCAAACGCTTCTGTGCGTTAACTTACCCCTCTGAAAGGTGGATCTAATTAATACCTTACCTACCTCACAGGGATGTTGTGAAGCCTACTGTTTAAGTGCTTTGTTATCCTTTGATGGAAGATACTTTCAAAGTGCAAAATGCTATTATTAATGGCTGATTAACCCCAAGTTGTTACTAGGACTGGAAGGTTTTCCTGCAGCAGTTTGAGTTTATTACATAGATGTCTTGACTGCAGTGGTGTGGCTCTCTTAATGGGACCTAGTCAAAAAGTTTGGTCTAAATTTGCTTTTATTAAAAACATGAATATAAATGGTTTCTTGTCTTTGTGTATTATGATTTCAGTGTTATGGGTTTTTTTTTTTTTTTTGAACAAATGTAACAGTTCCCCTACTGGTTTGGAAACCCAACTGCCTGTTAGTATCTAAGATCCCACAATTGCCATAGAGAAACCGAAAGAAACTGCACTGTTGATGATGAAAGTGATATTATTTACATTGAGGCAGTGCCTGGGTAGGCACAGTCATGGACTAGGGCTGATTTCATTGTCCTGAAATGAGTGAAGTGCAAAATGAGGAAGAAACTGACATAAGTGGTGAAAAGAAAACTAGAATCCCCTCCTGTCGTGTCCTCTCCCCCCCCCCATTTTTAATGTTTTAATCCAATGGGAATGGCTCAGCGCATTGTCAGCCTACAAAGATCTGAACTCTTGCGGCATTTCCTAGGGTGGTACCTGTGGGGGCATGGGGGAGAGAAGGAGGAGATAACTGTGAATAATGGGATGAAATTAAGAAAGGGGGAAAATCTGGATAAAGTACTGGAAGGCAGAGGTAAGGAGGATGGGATGACCTCACCGGTCTTTCCCACCTCTAACAGGTGCGATTCCAAGGCAAGGAAATTTCCTTTGAAATAAATGAGCTTTTGAACAGTGATCGTCCCTCTTTATACTAGCCACTGAGTGATTCCCAAATGTTTCACTATGGCAGCCCACCAACTGCATTTTGTCTTAATTTGCAACCCGCCCAGGGTCCTAATGCATGGAGAGCAGGGAGGCAAAATCAGAGGCCAGCTTCCTTTGCTACTGCCTCCTCCTCGCCCCACGAATGGGGCACCGGCCATCCACAGCAGCCCTCTCGGCCCAGTTCCGTGGGACAGGAGCACTCTCACTGCAGAATGAGTGTGGGGTGGGCTTGCTATCCAACCCCTCTTCCTTCCCCCACCCCCCACGCCCTCTCAGTGGTCTCCCCTCTGGACTGGGCCCATGACTTATGAACAGCTTTCCAGTGGGTTGCAGCCTACCCTTTGGGAAATAGTGCCCTAATGAATACATGCCTACAGTTGGTCCTGTTTTATTGCCAGGCACTGGGGCGCTGCTTCCTCCTTCCAACCCTATATCAGGGCAGCTGTTTACATTTTGTCTCCTCTGATTAGTCCATGGACGCCTCCCATGTCTGCTGTATTGTTCTAAATGAAACAATAGAGACCTGGGCTTTTTTCCTGCTTTGTATTATGTGTTCCCCTTGGATAAATCGGGGGTGGAGGGAAAAGCTGAGTTTGTTGCATGTTCTGAGCGGCTAGCTAAAGCGATTGCTTTCCTCCTTGCTCTCTTGGGATTAGCTAATGGAAGAAGACTGCTCCCTTTGTGTCTCTCTGATTTAGCTGGTGTCAGCAAAGCCCTGTTTTTGATGAATCAATAGGCTTTTGCCCTTGACACCTTGGGATGTGGTGATTGGGCGAGAGAGAGAAAGTGTGCGCGCGTGTGTGTGTGTGTGTGTGTGTGTGTGTGTGTGTTACCTCTACAGATGCTGCTTTTCATTCACTCGTTTTCTGGTTGGAGAAAACAAAATAATTTACCATCCAGCTTATGATCTTCAGAATGGATGGGAAAGTTGCTGCTGGATGTAGACCTCTCTGCTGCCTCTCCTTCTTCCCTGCACGTGTGCGTGTATCCATACACACCTACTAACCAGCAGGTCAAGTCTGCCTGGAACAAAATGATTTTCTCCACATTCCAACCTTCACATGGAGAATCTTCTAGAGGCCAATAATTCAGGAAGTGCAGTGGTGATTAGATGCAGACTATTTTGGCCCTTGAAAACAAATGCTCGTGCACAATTTTGTGGGAGTGTGAATGCAAAATGGGAATTGTTCTTTGTGCCCTTTGTAGCAAGAAGCTTCAGTGTGAAGGGATTCCCCTTTCCTTAATGCCTTTGTCTGTGCTGGCATGGAGGCTGATGATCACTAACTCACTCTGGCAAAAGGATGCATACAGCTGTTTTTCATCTCATTCAAATGGAGGGCCTGACACCCGAATTGCAATGTGGCCTTAATGCTCTCCTAGCTCCCCATTTTTTCTGGGGAGGAAGAAATGAAGAGCTGTTGATGGAGCCACGCTTCCTCCAGCTGTTAACACACTCTCTTGTTCCCCTCTCCTGACCTTCTCCCTTTACTGTAATCAGATACCACCAAAGTTGATTTTGCTTGTGATTAGGAAATGCATTGGTGTTTGCTGGCTGAACCTCTGAGCTTCCTTCTAATATATACAGGTACAACTTGTTGAGAAGCCTCCTCTTTATGTCTTAACAAAACACCCGCTCTTCCCTGTTCTTGTGTCCCTCCTCCAAGACTCTGTGGAGACAGACTGGTCAGATCATTGCGTGCTTGGACACAGAGAAATAAGGGGAGACTTTATTGGCCCTTCTGCAGTATGGCTGCTCCTGAACAGATGCGAGAAGCTGGCTGGGCACCTGATAGCATTCTGCAAGCTACATTCCCACCTGTTGTGGAAATCTCTGTTGCCATTGTCCAGTTTTTCCCTCTGTAAATAAGTCAAAAGCACCCATCCCACCTTATGTCTATTGGAGCTTTGCACGTGGCACCTATCGTAGGCTGTTCAGTAATCCAAGTGTGAAATGCTGGTGATTGGTGGTCCTAGTCGACCTCCAGCAGGTCAGTCTCCACATCACAAAAACCCTGTTCTTACCATCACCCTTTCTGGCAGTTCTGGGCACAGAAGCCAAAGATGCAATGGATCCTGAAACTGAACTTCCGGTTTCCCTCCAGAGGTGGGTCTTCCAGGTCAGGTTTGTGTCTGGGTCCATAGGCTCTGTAATGCTGGTAATTCAATGCAGCTGTTTCCCCTTCTGTGGAGGCACGGCAGTTTGTCTTAAAATCCTCTTTTATATAAATGGAGGAGAGGCTAAATCAAGTTTGGGACCAAGCGTAGTAACCTCCACCCAACTCCTTCCCCTTGTTTTCTGTTCCGTTTCTTAGATGAGAGCTCCATGAACGGTGACCGGATAGACTGTGGGCGGAAGGCGCGTGTTGAGAGCGGTTACTTTTCCTTGGAGAAGACCAAGCAAGACTCGAAGTTGGAAGAGCAGCAGCTGCCACCTCCACCATCCCCTCCCAGCCCCAGCACCCCGCACAACAGGTACAGTTACCCCAAATCACCCTTCCAGGAGCACAGCCACCCCTTTCCCTCCCCAGGTACCAGCTCAAACAACCGAATGGTTTCCAGCTACTCACTGAACTCCCTGGATTCAAAGAGTACTTACCCCACGTGCAAGGACTCCAGCAGCAGAGACGGGGGAAGGGGAGCTGAAAGAACGGACCACTCCCTTTCCTTCAAAGCCAGTCGGCAGTACGCCACCCTGGCCGATGTTCCCAAGGCCATTAGGATCAGTAACCGGGAGGCCTTCCAGGTGGAGAGGAAACGGCTGGAGCAGAGGACCCGGGCCCGCAGCCCTGGAAGGGAAGAGGTGGCCCGGCTCTTTGGCAACGAGAGAAGGTAAGGAGCCAGTGGTGGTTCTGTTTAACTCATTTGACCATGACCACATGGTGGTGCTTGCTCTGTTAGTAAATCAGCGGCTGCTGGGACTGATGGCCCTTCATAGCCCATTGTAGAGGAAATTATTTATTTGGACGATTATAGTCCTGAGCCCTCCTCCCTTAAAACAGGTACTTAACTGGTGATCATCTCTCCTCCTTTGAATCTATTAAATGGACTGGGAGGGAATTCTGATTGAGCCATGCCACTTTTTATGGATCCGATGGTGTGAGGTAATCCATGCTTAACAGCTCTCTCTTGTCGCCCATCCCCAGCCAAAGATATTTGAGTGAACTCCCAGCTGCCCAAAGCAGGGGGCATTGAGCCAGTGCAAAGAGATGCCTCAAATTTGTACCCAGGCCATCTTTCTGAGTCTCCGTTATTTTCCAGACTCCCCTTCACTCTCAACTTCATATACAGGTCATTCCTGTAGCCACCGGGAAGCGCTCCTGATGTGGGCATAGCTAGGATATCCACTCAATGTTAACCAGCGAAGGATGTGATCCCCACCAGTGCTGTGTTAGCACAGGTTACCGATGGTTCTCAGCAGATCCTTCTCTTGGGGTAGTAGGCTGGACCTTCCTCCAGTAAGCTGCCATGTGATGCTCTGTAGTACCTCCCTTCTCCTCCACCCTAGCTCAAGTGGCAGCTGGCACCATTAATTAGAGTATTTCTATAAACTGTGTTGGGGCCATGTATGTTATTGTAATGGTCTGATGAGCTAAGAGAGAGGTTTCAAAGTGTCACAGTGTTAATCTTGGAGAGAGAGGAGTTGGCTGCCACTGATGCAGAACTGAGTGGGTGGCAAAATAGCTTAGTGGAGAAGGCTTTGTGTCCTGTGCACACACTCAGTTTTTCTGGGTTTAAGGCCCAGTGGGGAGGAAGAATAGATTTAACTTGCCCTGAAAAAGCCCCATTTATGTGATGACTGTTGAGTAAGTCATGAGACAAGGGCGCTGGGCTAGAGGGCTGATTGTCAGTCTGATTTGCTTGCACTTGGGTTCCTGCAGGCATGTTCGCTAAGCACTTGTGGTTTGCTTTTCACATCCCCTGGAGGACTGTTTTCACGCTGGCCCAAAATTAATGCAGGCATGAAGCTGCACTGCAAAGCACAGCAGCTGCTATTGCACAAGCAACACCGCTTTGCACTTGTGTGTGTTCCACTTCATTTAGATTTGCAACTGAACCGTATGTGTCTAACCTGTGCTCACCCAAGCAGTGTGTAGCTTTGCTGCCTGGCTGCAATCTTGGGTGGAGGACGGGACTCAGAGACAGCAATATCTTGGCTTTCTTCTCCCACCTGAGGATATAGTCCTTTCTGTGTCTGGCAAAAAAGATGCTGTGCTTGCCTCCTGAGGACCCCATCCTGTTACACTGGGTGGAGAAAGAACAGTATTTCTTGGTTTGTGAATTGAGTGTGTAACATGTCACCTGCTGGTAGTTGGCTTATAGCAGTGGCTCTCAACCTTTCCAGACTACTGTACCCCTTTCAGGAGTCTGATTTGTCTTGCGTACCCCAAAGTTTCACTTCACTTAAACTACTTGCTTACAAAATCAGACATAAAACACAAAAGTGTCACAGCACACTATGACTGCCAGACATCTTACTTTCTCATTTTTACCATAAAATTATAAAATAAATTGATTGGAATATAAATATGATACTTACATTTCAGTTATAGTTTATAGAGCAGTATAAACAAGTCATTGTATGACGTTTTAGTTTGTACTGACTTCGCTAGTGCTTTTTGTGTAGCCTGTTGTAAAACTAAGCAAATAGCTAGATGATTTGATGTACCCCCGGAAGACCTCAATGTACCCCCAGGAGTACATGTACCCCTGGTTGAGAACCCCTGGTTTACAGAATATTAAAAGGTCCACTACTACTGCCAGCTTAATAGTTCAGGTTTCAGAATAGCAGCCGTGTTAGTCTGTATTCGCAGAAAGAAAAGGAGTACTTGTGGCACCTTAGAGACTAACAAAATTATTTGAGCATAAGCTTTCGTGAGCTACAGCTCACTTCATCGGATGAATCCGATGAAGTGAGCTGTAGCTCACGAAAGTTTATGCTCAAATAAATTTGTTAGTCTCTAAGGTGCCACAAGTACTCCTTTTCTTAATGGTTCAGGTACTAGAGACTTGTGTGTTCTTTTGGAGCTGAAACTCCCAAGTCCTAGCCCCAGTGTGATGCTGCATAGCTGAAAGCAGTGATGTATGTGCAACTCCTGGATTCAATAGCTTTTTAGAGTGGTTACTTTTGAACAGCTAGTAGTGCCAGTTGGGGCGCTGGTGTGCAAATGTGTGTTCAAACCCAGTTTTAGGCATAGGGAGAGGGCATGGAATATCTGATGAGGGAGACAGGCATACAGATAACAGATACCTGGGAAAAGAAGGATCTCAGAGCTTCTGCTAGATATTGTCCTTTTTTTATTTCATCCCTGCTGATTTCTGGTTGGTGGGATGGGTTCCTCCTCCTCCTAGAGGCTACTGCACCCAGCCCCTTTGTTTCCTGAGCTCCTGAGGCTATTATACAGCAGCAGGAGATTGGATTTTATTGTGTCAACATTGGTGAAAACTCTCCTATGTTATGTCAAGTCAACTTATTGCCTTTATTTGAAGCGACTTTGCTCTGCCTAGCGTGTGGGGACAGATGAATGTCTCCTGTGCTCTTGGTTTTATTTATGTATTTTAAAAAAACATGCTTTAATAAACTCCCATCAGCACAATGACTGTGACAAGGGTGGGTGTCTTTTGTTTGATTTCTGAGGCTGCCGGAAAAAGATTTTAAGATAAACAAGTCTTTCACATTGTCGCTCACCATAATTCAGGGGCTGGTGGGCTAATGTCCTGTCAAGCCAGCCTACATTTTGTCATTACACAGATTGTGACAATAGCTCACTCAGAAGGGCTTTCTGTGATCAACCTTCCCCACACACCCGTCCCAATGTCCCTAAATTGTTTCCCTTTCCTCTCTGCCTCCTGCCTGCAATCAGGGCTGGGAGAGGGGTTGGGGGTGGAATTGTCAGCACCAACAGAGAAGGGTTGTGTTTGAGCAGTGATGAGGCAGCAGCTTTCCCTCCTCCCCTCCCTTTTATTTAAGAAGACATTCTCCAGTAGTGTAGGCCCCAAATCTTGTGTGTTTAAAAAGTTTTACCTAACCTTCTATAAAGAGAAGCATCTTCATGATTTGAGAAGAGGTAGGTTTCTGAGAGTGGGAGGGAAAGGTGATGGCACACTCTGACAGGGCAGTGTGGGAATGATCTCTTTTTTCATCAGTGTGTCAAGTCAGCTATAAATAGAGTGAAACTGGCAAGTTTCTAGTTTCACAGTTGAGGGGGAAAACGTAAAATAAATATAAACAAACACTATAAATGGTCATGGATGGGGAGTAGGTGTTTAAAATGCTCCAAGCTTTAATGATCTAAGATCATGATAGTGACAGATAATTGTTCCAAAATATTTAACTTGACAGTTTCCTCCCACAAAGATGGCAGATAAATGCATGAGAGAATTAAAGGCATGTGTATCCCAAACTAGTTGTTAAGATTAGCAATGATCTCTCCTGCTTTTGGGGGACAGAAAGGGAGTTATTCCCTTCTCAACAGCACAGCCCTTTCTGGCCATGTGTGAGGCTGGGAACAGGGCCTCCTTCAGTCCTCCTTGGCCAGAAAGGTAGTGCTTGGGAAGTGTATGGACACTGACAGGAAAGAAGAAAGGGGTTCCAAGAGGGTCATGTGGAGAAGCAGTAGTTGGGAGGAATACAAGTGTAATCCAGGGCTTTGAAAGAGAGTGCAGCCAGTTATAAATGACCTTCAGTCTCAGCTGGAGATGATCTGGGTGGTGTGGGTGGGAAAGGTCACATTTTCCCTGAGCCAGGGAACTTCAGTGTTTCAAATGTTCAGGTGGACTTGGTGGAGAGAGCTGGTTTAGCACTGCACTCAAAAATTAACATTTCCCGACTCTCCGCTTGGCTTGGCTGCTTTTTAATTTGATTTACTTAGTTTACATGTTTTTCTCTGCATTGAATCTGTGCCCTTTGAGATTGAGCACTTGTGCAACTTCACTTCTCAGACTGCAGGTGCCAGTTTTTCTTTGGTGCTTCAGAGCATTCTGAATGATCCTGTCCAGTAACTTTCTAACAGGTACTCCATCTCATTTTATGCTGGGAATTTACCTAGAATTATTCAACCCTCATGCGGACCCCAGTGAACTGCATCTCTTTGTCAAGCAGTGAAACCAAATGAATTTGCTAATGTTCTGTCAGTATTTTCAGCTTTTCCTCCCCTGCTTCCACCAATCCACTCCAAGGCTATATCTACACTAGGGACCTTACAGCAGGATAGCTGTACCGATGCAGCTGTGCTGCTTTAAGATCTCTCTTGTAGCCACTCTAAGCCGATGGCCCCATCAACATAATTAAATCACCTCCAAGGAGCGGCAGTAGCAACCACATATGTGTTGCCGACATAAATGGTAGTGTAGACATGGCCTAAATTATTGCATGAGGATTGAACCTCAAGACAGAAGAGCACTATACACTGATTTCCAGTAGCCCTAGTTAGGGCAGCCTCTCCTCTTAGCAGTCCTGTTTTAAAGATACTCACTCCATTTTTTTTATTATTATTATTTTAAGAGATCCTATATAAGTAATATAATCATAGTGAATGTTCAGGACTGTGTTTTAAAAGAATCCTATTGATTGTTTAGACCTAAATTTTAACCTCTGATTCATAGATGCTGGAACTAGGAGTTCTGGGGGGGGGGGGGGGGGCTGCTGCACCCCTTGGCTTGAAGTAGTTTCTATCATATACAGGTTTTACAGTTTGATTCAATGGCTCTCAGCACCCCAACTATACAAATTGTTCCAGTACCCCTGCTCTGATCCCTTTACAATTTTCTGTGGGGAGGGTCTGCCATATTCTAAATCTCTTCTTTATAAAGTGAACCCACCTTTTCTGATAAACTTTCAACAACACTATTTTGGTGCATCTCACACATAGTCAGTGTTTGAGCTCCCCTTGCTGGTCTGCAGTTATAAATTTGGTGTTTAATGCTGTGTCTACATCTCTGCACAGTCCAGCTTGCATTGCCAGTGAACAAAGAGAGAACAGGAAGTGAATTCAAGGCCCACAAGCTTGTTTCTTTAGCGCTGGAGACATAGTAAAATGGAAATTATATGAATACAACAGTCATTTGTCCCTGGTGCAGGTAACAGCCTGGGTCTGAGTCAAGTGTGGGTTGTGGCTTTTGTTGTTCTACATTCCTTTAGCTGAGTTCTGGGTGGATTTGGTAGCGCTTCTACTCGGTGTTGTTGGAATAGGAGCCCTTGCAGAGATGCTGTGCCCACAGATGCCGGAAAGGCTAGCTGGGCCCACAGACGCCGAAAAGGCTAGCTGAGCAATAAATATAGCCCAAGTGTCCTCCCAACCAGGTACAGGAATATGGGCATCTCTCTGGAAACCAGATACAGGACTGACCGAGAACAAAAAGGGTTTCAAGACAATGGTAGGGAATAAGCCAGGGGTCAACATACACTGAAATGTTGTTGTGTTATATGCAAGTGTTGTGTGTTACCGACCTCTTGCAATGAATCCTTCACCCTCAAACCCAGATCTCTGCTGGGTCAGATGGTAGATATGTGCAAGCAGGGTAGCCTCACCCAGTCCCCTCTGCCAGGTGCTGTGAAGCTCCATTCAGTTTGGGAGAGGAAGACTGGGCTCCCCATAAGATTTCATAACTCCTTTCCTCGTCCAGTGTCTCCCCTCCCTGACCTGAGTTCTCTTAGCTACCAGGGAACCCTCGGGCCCCAGGGCATTCTGCTTAACTCAAACCCCTTCCCTCCCCCCCCCCATGCCTTGGCATTCCACCTAATGATGCCTGTTCCCCCCCATGCCTTGGCATTCCACCTAATGATGCCTGTTCCCTATTCCCAGCTGCCACGGATTCTTCAGGCCTTGCTGTTCCACCACCTGACAGCTCCTTGGACAACTTTTGTGTGATGGTTCCTAAGTCGTTTCCCCACAAGTGACACATGCAGTCCATCATCCCCTACTCCCTCAAATACAATCTGTTTTACAAGCTCTTTGGAAACTGTTTAACCAGCTGGAGAAAGGAAATGACCCTTACTCACATTGCCTCCTGAGCTTCCTTATTTATTTCAGCCTCTGCCCTTACTGATACCAAGCAAGGAGCCTAGAGAGGGAACATGACCAGTTCCAGGTGGTAATATCTTAATTTATGCCCTGGATGAGCTGCTCCTGTAGGGGTTTGTCTACAAATACAGGATTTATGATGGGCAATTCTTGATATAGCAAAAATCTTACTGCCATCTAGTGAGAGAAGGCTTAAAGGTAACTGGAATTCAGATGTGATGACTAACCACAAAGCTCTGCTTCTTGGATTACCACAGTATCCTCTGAAACCATGATGTGGGCACTCCTTGTCTGTAGCTTGGAGTTTCATGAGGCATTCACTCTCCGTATAGTGTGTGTCATGTTAGTAATGATAGCACATTCCACTGCTACTCAGTGCTGATCTCTGCAGAGCTTTGAGGCCCTCTGATTGATTGGTGTTTACCCATGCTTGCTTATAACCTGCAGGGTTTTAAAGGAGATTCTTCTTACTGAGACCTGGTCTACAATACAGAGTTAGGCTGACGTAAGGCACTTACGTTGACCTAATTATGTCAATGTCCACACTACAGCCTTGCTCCCACCAACGTAAGTGCTCTCCTACACTGATATCATAACTCCAATCTTCACAAGAGACGTAGGGCTTATGTCGGTGTAGTTAGGGTGACGCAGTGTCCCTATAGACACAGTGGGTTACTTACATCGTCTGTTGGCTGTCATTCTTTTCAATTTCATGGCTCCCTGCTGGAATGTGAAATTGACAAGAAAGCCGGCTCACAGCTCAGGCTGTCACCTGGGGTTGGGAGGGGGGCTCCCCACTCCCAACTGGGCTGCCGACCGGGCTCCCTGGCTGCACCGAGGCTCACGGCTCGCTGCTGGGAACCCGGCAGCTCTCGGGCTTCAAGCGCAGAGCAGGGAGCCAAGAGGGTCAGCCTAGCTCCTGGCGGGAAGCTGCACATGGAGCTGAGAGCTCGGGCTCTCGGCCCCCCACGCTGCCCCTCTTAAGTCGGTGGAAGCACTCCTGGTGAGGATGCGCACCACCAACAGTTGTGTGGACATGAACTACCACAGTAGTTACTGTGTTTCAGAGTAGCAGCCGTGTTAGTCTGTATTGGCAAAAAAGAAAAGGAGTACTTGTGGCACCTTAGAGACTAACAAATTTATTTGAGCATAAGCTTTCGTGAGCTACAGCTCACTTCATCGGATGCTGTTACTGTGGTGACTGTAAGTTGACGTAATATAGGTCAGCTTAAGTTTGTAGTGTAGACATGACCCATGTCCTAAATTCTACCCTCCTCTGATTACGGGAATTGGGACCTGCTATGGAATCATAGTTGCATGTTTGCTGAAATATTTCTCCCTCTTTTCAATAAATCACAGAGCTGCCCTGAAATTGCAGACAAATTGTACTGATGGATTTCTCTCAGACACCTTCTCTGTGTCTTTGAGTCTTAGAAGTGAGTGTCGTCCCCCTGCAACCCCAATGCGTTACACCTTTGCTTTGTAAACAGAGGTTACTCACTCCTTCCTTTCATTTTATTTATTTTTTTCCTTGTAACAATCCTCCAATGTTGTGCATCCCTTGGGGTAATTCCCTTTCCTGTCTCTCTGAAACACTCTCACAATCTCTCATGCAGCTAAATAATAAATGAATACAACAAAACTCTTCCCTATCAAAGAAAATCATTTTAATTATAGATTTTTGTTGTCAGTCTTTGTAGCTCCCCCTTTACTTTCACTTTAACTCAATTCTGTGGCTTGTGTTCAGTGGCATGGAGCAGATTAACAGCTTGCATGGAAGATGAGCTCCCTAGGACTAGCTTAAGAGTTGAGAGAATACTGAATGACACCACATCTCTTTAAATACTTCATACCTGCTTTGAAGCTTGGAGCCGATGTTCGTAGGGGCAGGTTCTCTCTCAGGTGCCCATGTGTAGCTGTCATCCGCCTGGGATGAACAGAGAATGGATTAATCTCAGCTCTCTCACACACTCACCGTGTCTTTCTCAGCCACTGCAATACCTGTCTTGAAATATTTAACCAATGGAGGGAGCAATCTAATGATAACAACACTGGGTTCTTTGATTTGGTTGCTATGATTCTCTTCCCCCCTCGCCCTTCCGCCCAACCTTTGGTAATGAATTCTTGGGATGATTTTGCTTTGATTTATTTATATAGAGAGATATAGATGTATATTTTCCTTTTCCGTTCATTCATTTTCCAGCCTTGTTTTCTTCCAGGTCTTGTTGCTCTCCTCCACCTCCTCCTGTGTTGCTGTGTGACGTGTCCTTTATTCCACCTGCTTCGCTACCATCTCATCTCAATCTCAAGCCGTAGACAACTCGATGGTGCAGCCCCTTTCATGAGAAATCAACTTGCTTTTGGTTTTTTGGTTTTGTTTTTAATTTTCTTCAGAACTTCACCTGAAAGGGAAGAGACAGTGTTAATTTATGGGTCTCTTATTCCATGCTAAACTGAGTCCGAGAGAGAGGGCTGGGCGGTGAAAGGGGCACTGTTGGGTTAAAAATCAAGTATGCAAAGAAATTCCCCTTACCTGTTTTACAAAAGATTAGGCCCCAATCCTGCAGGCTGCATTGTGTGAGAGTACCTCTGCACCTATATGGGGCTTTAATTGGTCTCTACAAGGGTGCAGGATTCTAGCCTGCAGCTTTCAGGATTGGGGCCTTAGATGGTTCAAATGGAGTGAGCTATTTCTAAAATCTGATTGATTTTAAAAGACTGTCCTTACTGATGTTGTCTACGTTTTGCACTTTCTTTATCTTTTCCAGTGAATGCAGACCTAGTAAACTCTTGTTTCTAGTTGATTTCGCTGTCTGGTTCTTATGGTCTAGTTCTGTGCTGCATTGTTTGGATTACAAACACAGCAAGAGAAAGTTTATGTTTAAGCCATATTTTACTTTATGAAATTTGCTAAAAACTTGTAAAACCCTAACTGACCTCACAATTTCCCTTTTAATAGAAGAATGGAAAATTAATTGTTGGTAACTAAACAATTTATTTCTCCTGAATTGGCTGCTGTTTGATGATGCGTTTTGGGGTTTTTTTGGTTTTTTTTGGTTTTGGTTTTTTTAATACATATGTTGGAGATGAACATGAGCTAAACTCGGATTCAAACACTTCTGAACCTTATGATTAAGAATTTAAGCCCAATTTGGATCCAGATATTGTGACGAGGCCTCATCTTTCCAATGCATTGAACTTTTAGCAAGGTTCAAAATCAGGGTCCAAATTTTGCAGCTTGGGCTCCTCTGTTGCATGTGCTAGTGATGAGTGAATCTCTAAAAAGGTTCCTAGTCTCAGATAAAAGCCCAGAGATTGATCCTTATCTGAACCTCTTGGTTGTGCAAAATTGTTCTCAAAAATCTCTCACGACCAGGCCTCTTTGAGAATTCCGGTAGTTCCTGGTATGGGGTTGGGCAGAATAGCCTTTCATGACATACTAGAGTGCTGCTGATCCCAGCTGCAAAAGTGGGCAGTTTTCCAAACCTCAGAAGGCTTGTGATTTGGGCTTAAGGAGATGTTTTGGGTTGGTTCCTTGCTCATCCCGCTCATATATATGAGTTATCCCCTCTCTGCTATTAGAGCAAGGGGTGACCAGTGTCTTGTATGAGAGGCTCTGCTGCTTAGTACTGCAGTTGGAGATTGGTCAGTGCTGCAGCAAATAACCTCCTTCCATACAGGATATGCAGAGTGGTTTAGACAAAGAGGAACCTTTTGAAATGAAAAGTATGCCATGTTACTGCAGTAATAGCTTTTGATGTTTATAGACAATCTAATGACCAATGCACTAACCCTACAAAAATTTACACATGCACTTAATTTATGCATTGCGAATAGTCCTACTAAAAGTGTATGTGATTACTCACAGGGCATAGCATTAAGCATGTGGGTAAATCTTTGCAGGGTCAGGGCCCTACTGTTTATATTGGGGCTACCAGAAAATAACCTTTTTCCTTTGTACTCTGAGAATGTTCCTCTCCATCTGTAAACGTTCTCAGTGCAACACTGGTCTGCTGGTTAGTTTGTTACAGAGTTGGAGAGTGAAGGGATGAACACAGAACCAAAGATGCCGAACAGGGAAGGCTCATTGGGAAAAATAGTTATTGCTGGTTTAGAAAATGTTTTCAAGATTAAAAACAATGTGCCGGGGCAGGAACGTTCTATGGCGCAACCCACTAGCCGTTGTGAATTGGGGAGGAGATCATTGAGACCCTGTTGCATTAAATCATGTGCAAATATTAGGGGTTGGAAAAGAAGGGCAAACAGACCCTACTAATAATATTAAAAATAACTTTGTGTGGAGGTGGAACATACTTGGACCTCAGAAGCTGTGAAAGGTCAGACTTTCCTTATGAAATCTGCTACCTCTGGCTGAGTGTGTATCAGAGACCAGAAGAGCACCTTTTCTGTAGTACATGACCAGCAAAGAGTTCATCTCAGTTTGATCTGACACAAGCAGTTAGTTCTCCTAGGCTGGAAGTCAAGCATTCTGTAATCTTTTCTTATGGCTTCAGAGCCTGCAGGTAAAGTCCTGCCTGTCTAGTTGAGACCTGTTCTTTGTCTTGAATCCCCCATGTTTTCCAGCATGCAGGGGGAACTTGAACAAAAAGGCATGAATGCACAGGCTTCGAGAGGAGCAGTTTTTCCAGAGTTCTGTAGGTTGTAACCCTTGTTGCCGCTACCCTGGGATAGTCTCTTGCTCTATGGGATTCTGTTGTGACTCGCAAAACAATCGCTGCTTTGCGTTAAACAGGCACCGGTTTCCTCTCTCTCTCTGTTCCAGGCGGTCCCAGGTAATTGAAAAATTTGAGGCATTAGATATAGAGAATGCAGAGCATATGGAAACCAATGCGTCCGCAGGCCCCTCCCTCTCCAGCGAGACACGTCAGGGCAGGAGTGAGAAGAGGGTTTTCCCCAGAAAACGGGTAAGCCTTTTGTTTCTCTCTGAGGTAGGATGAAGGCACCTGCCTATGTTCTTGGAGAATGTGGTTTTGGCTGGCAGCTTATATTTAGTGCTCTTCCTAGTACAGCTAGGATTGTCCTTGGCTTCAGGTCCTAACTGGCAATTTCTGTGCATGGAGCACAGAATCTAGAGGTCTTGGGACAGAGGGCGCATGTACCACAGCGGGCAGGCCTCGAGCACGAGTGAGCAGTGCTGATTTGCCATTCACTGCTCTGTCTCCTTGCTTCGGTGGTGGGATCAGAGTAGAAGACAAATCACCTTTCTCTCTCTCTTCCTCTGGGATAGGAAAGGGAGGCATCAGATCTGGCATAGAAAAAACAGCAGATGACATGAAGTATTAATAAAAAGAAATTAACTAATAGAAGTATGTGATCTTGAAAATCTTGTAGCCTAAAGTGAGTTTAGACGTACTGGAGCCAGTCTAATGCCTCGGACTCTGTGTCCAGAAGAGCCAGGTGCTTCTAAAAGCACACGAAGAAAAGTATGGTGTGAGCTCATTAATTTTAATTGCGGAGTCTAAGAAATGTACACCACTGGGTCTTTGACATTGTGAGAGATGGGAGTTGCTGTTTTGTGTTGATGTTGCGGTAATTTGGGCTAATTCTGTTTTCAGGACTTCACCTCTGAAACTGCAGCAGTAGGATCCATCCTGGAAGTCTCAGCTTCCCCTTTGTCTCCACACCGTAGAGCAAAATCACTGGATAGAAGGTCCACTGAGTCCTCCATGACGGTGAGCCCAAAAGGTTTTTTTCACTCAATACTGGCATGTGGGAATGAAGGCATTGGCATGGTGTTCTTGGTTGAAATGCTACATCTCTTTCAGCTGTTAGCCTTGTGAGAGCTCCTCTGCCATTGCTCTCCACCACCACAGTGGACTAGGGGCCAAGTTCAGATCTGGTGTAAACAGCTGCAATTCCATTTACTTGAACTCAATCTGAATTTGCCTCGGAGTATGTTAGAAGCTAGACCTGGAAAAGAGAAATCCTGTAATTTATCTAGTCCATCTCCCTGCCAGGGCAGTGGAGAGGCAGAAACCTGGAGGAGGGGGTTGTTTTCCTAAGTGCATTGAGCAGATGCAAGAGCTGATCTGGGAACTGGCTCCTCATTCCCTATTTGACAAACAATTTTTCTGTGTAATAGTCAGTTACCTGAATCAGAGTAGCAGCCGTGTTAGTCTGTATTCGCAAAAAGAAAAGCAGTACTTGTGGCACCTTAGAGACTAACCAATTTATTAGAGCATAAGCTTTCGTGAGCTACAGCTCACTTCATCCGATGCATCTGATGAAGTGAGCTGTAGCTCACGAAAGCTTATGCTCAAATAAATTTGTTAGTCTCTAAGGTGCCACAAGTACTACTTTTCTAGTTACCTGAATGTTATGGTTTGCCATACAGGTGCATGTGCTTAAGGTGACAAATCAGCCCAACCATTACCAGAAAGGAACATTCCCTTCTTTTGTTTTCACATACTGTCATCTGAGGTGGTTTACTCAGACCATTTCAGCAGGTTAATACAATTTTCTGGGTCCCATTCAGTGCTCCAGAATCAGATCAATTGCAAGTTCACCACTCCCATGCAGTCAGATAACACCTCAGACTTGGTGTATTAAGAAAAATTAACAAATGAACACTGAAGTATTCTTAAAAGCTTTACTTTATGTATTTATGCAAAGTAGATATCAGTGGAAGAAAGCTTGAGAGGAAAGTTTGGAAACTGAAATCCATAGCTTCCTTCCACTTGCAATCAACAATGTTAAAGATGGGCAGTAATACACAAAACTTTCCCAGAAGTTCTGTTCCTTCTACTTTGCTGTGAAATAACACAACCCCCTTATGTTTAAAGTAGCTTCACAGGCCTGCATTCCTTGACAATAAAGGTCTTTATTTAGCAATGTAAGCACAGCATAGTTTTAGAAATAATGATTTTTGCAACACAAAATTTCGGTAAGTCTTTGTATTTCTCTGTGATTCAAATGCCAACCAGACTTAAACAAGGTTAGCAGAACAAAATGAGACAACTTCAAGCAGTGCTCTCCTCCCACCTACTCAGTGTTGTATGCTAGTGGGTGGTATAAATCTGCATGCAACTCTGTGCACAAGACCCTGACCCATTCTAAATAAGCGCTACATGTTTGTCTGCAAACAGCTTTTGTTCGAGCTTTGTGTACAGACATGCACGCCCACCCAGCACGTGCTCTCACACAAAGCATTGCATTTATATATCAGTTTTTACTGTAGGATTTGTACATCTACAAAAACTCTTTATTTTTATACCGTTAGCACTGTTCCCAAGTTACTTAGTATTTGTGCAATTCAAGAAGCGTGACTTTGTGTTAACCATTTAGTTAAGGCAAGGAATTACATAGTCCAATTAGCAGGATATGCACTGTTTCCTTGCACCCCTTATCCCTTTATTTTGCAACTCCTGCTGTTAAAGTAACAGAAGTTGAACAATTCTGTTACCAAGCTCATTCACTCACTTGTTTATTTCTCCCCCTGTTTTATAACTTTGTGATTCCAAGTTTCCCCTGAAGACTTGGCTAGTCCTATGGGACTGGGACATTTATTATCAGGCAAGTCTTTCTTCTCAGACACAGGCTAAGGGTTGCATTCACCCACTTCCCCTTTGTTGTCAGGATTTCTTTGGTTTCTGGAGGATCATTCATGTGTGGATGAAGCACTGGGTCCCTCTCAGGTTCATGTTCCGTCTGTCCCTTTGTCCCCCAGTCTGTGTGCATCCCTCTATTTGACCTGGTCATCATGGGCCTTCTAGTTCCACCAAGTTGTTAGTTCCAGCATCTGGCTCTTCTCAATCTCTGGCTCTAGTTCCTTGTACGAAGGCACTGATCCCCCTCACCACACGTCTGTGCATGGCATACAGCAAACACTAGGTGCGGTGACAGATTTGCCTAAGGGTATGTCCACCCTGCAGCTGGGAGTGAGCCTGCTAGCCCGGGGCGACAGACGCACATTAGCTCCGCTCAAGCTGGCATGCTAAAATTTAGCAGCATTATGACGCAGGCAACAGCTCAGGCTGGCTGCCAGGGTCAGCCCACCCAACCGCCTGGGCCCGAGGTCAGGTGACTAGCCTAAGCTGCTCTGCCCATGCCACAACACCCATGCTGGTATTATTAGCATGCTAGCTTGAGCCAAGCCAGTGCTTGTCTGCTCACTTGGGCTGGAGGCTCACTACCAGCTGGTGGTTAAAAAGCTCTGTTGTCTTCTCTCATTCTGGGTCAATGTTTCAATGAAACCCCTTCTGCCTTGAAATATGGTTCTGTTACTGATGAGGCAACTTAACAGCATCTTCTTGCTACTGTGGCTTTTAAATCCTTAGTTTCACTAAGTTTAAACTAAGAGCTCTAGTTGACTTTGAAGGTTTGCTAAGCAGGGATCTAATTATGCTTTAATAGAAGATTCTTCCCCAGGGGTGTCATTTGTCATGGTGCAGGGTGGCAATTGCCACCCCCTTCCCCCCCCACCCCAGACTTTTCATAGTTTTGTATGCTCCATCCAACATTTCTGGATATAATATAATCACACACAGCGTTCTAGAGGCTGACAGAACTTTGCCTCTCCCAGAATTTTTCTGTAATGATGACCCTGCCCTTCCTTTCTTTTCCTTTTTTCAGCAAGTAAGTATTCAGCCCTCGAAAGTCTGTAACATCTTCACTAGTTCTGCTTTCCTTTGCAAAATGCTTGGCTGGGAACAAATGAACGTGGATCCAAAATACAGTTTCTTCGTAGCAATACAGAGCTCTCTTCAACTCTCCATGGGTGATCATGAAGCTCTTCTCTGTAGTCTTTGTCTGCAGAGAGGCTGTGGCTCACCAGGATCACTGGTGATATGATCAGAACATTGCCTTCTCTCACAAGAGAACCCGGGCTCTTTCATTAGGTTAACTAATCATAAAATAAAGATGCTGCAGCTCACATAGCTTAGTGAACTTGGTTTCTGGAAGCTCTAGATACTCAGCACTGTCTCTTACCTGTGCCAAATCCATGCAGCATTCAAGGCTGCCTTTTCAACAGGGATTATCTGTTAGGGTCCAGTGGGTGTATCCCACCTGGTCATGCTTTTGCAAATGCAGGGTGATCCTGGCCATTGGTGAATCTCTTTCCTGTCTCCTCCTTGGATTCTGTAGTGTTTCTGGAGCAGTGTTCGGGTATTATTCCCCTGGGTTTTGTGATGCTGAACTGGGCATCCTTCCCCTTAAGGACATTGAGGGACAAACTGGATTTAACAGATTGCTGTTTAGATTTCCTTTCCCCTGTGTTCACGGCTTCCTTTGCCATTGCCGATAGATTTGTGCTGGTTCATTTAAACCTGGCTTCTCTCCTCCTCCTCTGCTCCCAGCTGCATCTCTGACTTGATCCTGCTGTGAGGTTTCAAAGCCGCAATGCTTGGCATCCGTCACTTTCATGACAACAGGTTGTGATGTCCTAAAAACAGGATTATATCTTGCCTGCAGGCTGAAGCTGAAGGAGGAGCTGATCAGCGAGGGAGGGAAAATACTTCCTCCACCTACATTAATATGCAATAAACAGGATGCGAAATAAGAAACTTTCAGCTCACCCCTGTGTGGAAAAGTCCCCTCTTCAGAGTTAAAGGCTGTTCTTTTAGGTGCAGCCTACTGTTAAATCCACTTATAAGGAAATCTGACCAGGGTTCCATATGGGATAATGAGATGCTGGTACTCCCTTCATACAAACCTCTAGGGTATTTCATGGCCTCGTAAATAGGAACTCGGCCGTATGTTGATAGGCACTGTACCACGTGATTGCCAGCTGCCAGCCATGCCAGGCAGAGTTTATAAGTAGAGGCAGAGAAGCAGGGAGTGAGGGCAAGGAGGCTTTGTGGATGGAAGACTAATGAAGAGCCACAAGGATAAGGTAGGCCTGGGCTTTCTGATTGTCCCAGCAGACTCCAGGGTGGTACCTAAGAGCTAATGGGGTGGGGTGGGGCGGGGCAGGGGGAGGGGCAGGGCCCTTAGAATCTTCCTTGCTTTGGAGAAAAATCTCCTTCCCCGTCACACCAGCAAAAGCTGTGAAGTCATGGATGTTGCTCCCCAGGTCTCCAAGGATGAAAAGCTTGTGTGCAACGCCTGGAGTTGAGCAATAATATGGCACCCTGGTATGCACAAGGAAGGCAACACTCTGCCTCTCCCTGCTCCCATGGGGCATATCGGGGAATGCAGCTGGCACCACTTTGGTGTGAAACAATGTAGAAACCCAACACGATGTTCTGGATAAATAGGCTGGACTCCATGTCGGCCGCATCTTCTCTCACCTCATCCCCCCAGTCATCTTCCTGCTCCAGTAGCATAGACTAATTGTATGGGGTCTGGCCAGCATGAAGAAAAAGATGGATCATGGGTGATGGGAGGGAGTGGAAGTGGAACTTCTTGAGCAGGTTTCTGCTGGCTGTGTGTGGCTGCTGTCGGGGAAACTTGCACTTTGCTGAACTTCGCCATTACCCGCAATCTTTGCCTACCCAGCCAGCGCAAGGACCAGCATAGATGCCTCCCCAACCCTCTTTTTACACTTAAGTGGCAAAAGTCCAAAGAATCCTTGAGCAGGAGACACCAGGCTCCTGCTCTTCTAGCCACGGGGGCAGTTTTCTTGCTTAGGGGAACTTTAGAATTATAGAAGCTTAGGGTTGGCAGAGACCTCAGGAGGTCATCTAATCCAATCCCCTGCTCAAAGCAGGACCAACCCCAACTAAATCATCCCAGCCAGGGCTTTGTCAAGCCACACCTTAAAAACTTTATCTGATTGGATTGCCAAACCTGAGTTGGCAATTGGAAGCCTGATTGGACCCCGCTAGCTGGTCAATGTCTGCGATGATGTTGAGCTTTGCACAACTAGTCTCCATTTGGAGACCTCCCATCTGCTTGCTTTCCCCTGGAGAGCTGATGAATTTCCATCTGTCTCGCTTCTGATTCCCACCCTCTCCTGGCCAGTTTCCTTGGCTTATTTTTTGCTCTCTGTTTTGATGACTCCTCCCTGCCCAGGCACTGCTTCACTCAGTCTTGTATGCTTTGGGTGCCTTGGAGGAGGAAGTAGGACAGCTGTGCAGTCACCATTAAAACACCTGGTTAGTCAGTGGCTCCTTGTGCTGCTGTATGTCTGAGTAATTGGGGAGCAGAGAATAGCTTCTCCAGCCAGCAAGCTTGGGAACTTGACAGCTTTTCCTTACCTCTCTTCTGACTAGATGTTCTTTGTTATGAAGGGGACTCTGTAAGAAATGGCAGCAGGGCACATGGGTTCCCCTGCAAAATACCTTCTGCATGACTGTGGCTGCCCAGGTGATACCTAATCTCTGAAACACCAAGGCCTTGTTTGCAGCAGCCTTTTTCATCTAGTTTAGACAGGCTGGGTTAAAAAGCCAGCAGTTTTGCCTACCCCAGCGTTCCCATTGTTGCTCCCTCTGGACCTCCCCAGCCTGGGGGGGAATCCCAGTCGCTGTGGGGCAGGCGGAGAGAATCCCCCATATCTTTCCAGCATCCACGGGTGGGGGCATCCCCTGGAGCTCCCTAGTCCCTGCGGGTTCAAGGGACCCCCAGAGCAGGCAGCAGAGGAACCCTTGCAGCTCCCCGCCTGGGGAAGAATCCCCCCACATCTCCCCAGCCGCAGCAGCTCCCAGCCAGTGGGCAGGGGCCGCAGTTCCTGGCCACAGCAGGGCAGGGTGCTGGACCCTCCTCTCTCCCCATTTTGTCATAGACATTTTTAGTAAAAGTCAGGGACAGGTCATGGCTTTTGTGAATTTTTGTTTATTACCCATGACCTGTCCATGAGTTTTTTACTAAAAATGTCCATGACAAAATCATAGCCTTAATTATATTGTATAAATCACTGCTGAGGGATTTCTCCGTGGTAGAGTTGGAAGCCAGCACTTCATCTGAATCCTTGAAAAGATCTGAATGTCTCCCTTTCTTTCCTCTCTTTGCAGCCTGACCTGCTGAACTTCAAGAAGGGATGGCTGACGAAGCAATACGAGGATGGACAGGTAAGTCTAGTGGAACATGCTCTTTCTCAGCCACCATCTTGGATGCTGTGGTCAGTCCGCATTCGTATGTAACCAGGCATTAGCCCACCTTTAACATGGCCTCCTTAGGGAGAGGACTGTCCCTTTTCCTTGTGGCCTGGCGCAGCGCAGTTGTCTGTCTGCGTTTGTGCACATGGCGCTGTGGCTATACCCAGAATCCAAATAAATGGCTAAGGGGTGCAGCTGTGTGGCTGCTCATATGTGAGCAGGATAGATTCTTCGTTAAAGGTGAACTCAAAAAGCTTTCCACCCTGTCCAGCCCCTGGGACAGGACTCAAGATTTCCCTCGTCAGAGCTGGTGCATTTCCAGCTTCCTACCTTGCTGTAGAACTGAGGGCCTGAACTCCTGATCTGAACAGGTTAATAAGGGAGAAGGTATGGAGGTGGGGAGGGAGAGTGTGTGTGTGTGTGTGTGTGTGTGTGTGTGAGGGAGGGAGGGAGGGAGGGAGACACGTTTCGGGCTCCTTGTATGATTCATGTGCAGTGCTCAGCATTTATATAGCCCTTTCTATCTTCCCACAGTAACAAACTTGTACCGCCCCTGCAAGGTAGATCTGTATTTGCCCTGTTTTACACCTGGGGGAAACCAGGTGGAGGCCTCTTGGTAGAGCAGTGTGCAGAGAGAACTCAGTCAGATCTATAGCCTGGCACAGGCCAGGCAGCCATTGCTAGGTGAGCTCTACCTATCTCCCCCACCATCACCACACAAGCAGGGCCTACCTGGGGCAGGAATGGCTGGCATTCTGCATTGCAGAGGATTCAGGCCCCTGCATCTGAATGTCATTTAACAGGTTTCTAGGGAGTTGAGGTCAGCATTGGTTCTCTTGGCCTCATCTCCCTTGTGGTCACAGCCACCTCTTCAGAATCACTAATCAGGTGCAGAACAGGTGCCCTCAGAATCATGGGAACAATGAGAGAGACAGCAATTAGATTAAATCAATGTCTCTATTAAGGCACTAATGGAAGCACCAGCTTCCCACCTTCCTCTCCTTCCCTCCCTGAGCGGTTGTGGTTAAGTGCTCAGCTCCCAAAGCCTTAAAGGCTGGCAGATGATACTGGGCTGTGACTGAGCTCATGTTACTATTTATAAATAATCCCCCTCCCTTGATTTTTCCCTATGTCTTCCCCCTGCCCCCACTCCCTCCCCAGCAGGGGAGGCTGGGGGAGTGATGTGGACTCTGTAAGCTGGGGCTAGGCTACAGATTCTGAAGCTTGGGGAATTGGTGGGGAGTCCATCCTCTCCTCAAAGTGCCATTACCATCAGGAGAGCGACTGACTGTAAAAATGACATCAAGTTTGTTCCTTGCTTTTCTGCACATCCAGTGCATTCAGTTTAGCAATGCTGTCCTGCCTGCCACCGTTGCATCTCAGTCTGCTGCGTGAAGATCCAAGCTCTGCCCTTTCTATTAATCCCCAGCACTACAGACTAGAATCATAATTTAGTCAGCTCTTTTTTGGGGGGACTACAAATTGAGCTATGAGATCCAGGTTCGGCAGGGTTCAGTTCTCATCAGGAAATGTCTCTTTCCGTGCAAACAGGGCTGGAAATACAAGTGCATGTAACTGAAAGGCAACACTTGCAAGGGAAAGCATAGAACTGTTTGATCTGGTTCCCTTCGATGGGGGAACTGGAATCTCTCTGGCAGCAAGTCAAGGAAATTAATATGGTTATTAAACCCTGATTTTTAGCTACAACACTTTAAATGAAGTGCTAGGATGTGAGTTCTGAAAGAAATGCCTTTCTGTATCCATCTATTATCTCTTGTCTCATGGATCATTGGTCTGACCCAGTATGGCCATTTTTATGTTACTCTTAGAAGCTGGGACTGGATGAAAGGGGATGGACCACTTGATAAATTGCCCTGTTCAGTTCATTCCCTCTGGGGCACCTGGCATTGGCCACTGTCAGAAGACAGGATGCTGGGCTAGATGGACCATTGGTCTGACCAGTGTGGCTGTTCTCATGTTCTTATGTAAATTGTAAGCTCTTTGGAGCTGTTCATTTGTTCAAGCTTTGTGAAGTAGCTAATGCAGTGGGGCCCATGGTTCATGACTAGGGCTCCTAAGTGGTACAGTAATATAAATAATAGTAGTACGTTACTTTAAATGGACCAAAAAAAGGGGGAAAATATTTGGAAATTATTGTGAGTTTTTTGCTCTTAACACAATAGAGGTAATATGAAGGACCCTTGCAAACACAGTGGGAGGGATCCAAATAACTGTGATACTAACTACATGCAAAATGCAAAGTCTAGCTACATTGCTGCTCTGGAAGGATTGTGGCGGCCTCTGAAATGGACAGGGAGTGCCACTAGAGGGGTCACGCACAATCTATTTAAAGGAAAACCACCCAATTTCTATATGCTCCAGAAATAAACAGGAATGTTATCTGTCCAAATTCATAAATCATAAAGAACACGTCCTTCCGAGCCTAGGAATGCAGCCATTAAACACAGTGTCTTGTCAGTAAACTGCAAGAGAAGGACTCTGAAGGTCCAAGGAATGCAGCATATTTGTGATGACTTTTCTGGTCATGGCCACATGTTATCATTGAGCGATGGTGGAGCCTTTGCAGCTCAGACTGTTGTTGGCTCAACAAACATCGCCACTCAGACGGGAGAGAATCCTATAGGTGGAAGCCATGTTCTTGACTCACCTCAGCATCCCTCTCCCTCTCATTGATTTTTCTACTGGCTTTCAGCTGTGAGAGGTTGAGTGCCCCACCAGAGCACAGAGCGGGTAATTGCAGTCTGCCCAGCTGTTTATACAACAGTGAGGGATGGTCAACAGTTCTACCTTTACCTTGGTGAGCTGTGAGGTGATACTGCAGCTGCCCCAGACGTGGGAAAGGAACAGTTTGTTAAAGGGCCTGCCTTGTTTGTTTCCTAGTGGAAGAAACACTGGTTTGTGCTGACGGATCAGAGCCTGAGATACTACAGGGATTCCGTGGCAGAGGAGGTAGGAGTCTCTTTCCTCAGAGTTTAAACCCTATTCATTGCAGAGTCTGGTAAGTCTTAAATTACTTCAGTGGGCCCAACTCCCAGCATTGCTCCTACAATTCTCCATATGAACATAGCTGTGTCCTGGGTGGGAGTTCAGGTTCCTGTTTGGATTTGTGTTTATGCCTCGCAAGTGAGCTAGAAGAGCAGAAAGCCTGGGGGTACATTGAAGTTAATTGGATGCTTCCAGCAACAAGAGCATCCCCAGCAGTGTTCATTCTCAAGCTCCCAGTCCTCAGGGATTCAGTGAGAGGCAGAGCTTGGTGCAACCCCAGATCAAAGCCACGTCTCTTCCTGAATAGGAGTTTGATCGCTCTTTATCCTAACTCTGCAGGTCCTTTGATGGGGTGGAGCATCCATGTTAATATGTCTGTATGGGTTCTATTGTGTGTCTTGCTGTAAGTCCTTGATGCTGAGAATGAGAATGCTGATCTTGTGGTGAAGCTTCCTAAGTGGCTTCTTGTTAGATGCTGCTTTTGAACATGGGTGTGCACACTTTTAGTGTGCAACAATCCCTACAGTTTTCCTCTCTCTCGTTCCCCAGGCAGCTGATTTGGATGGAGAAATTGATTTGTCTACATGCTATGATGTCACCGAATATCCAGTTCAGCGGAACTATGGCTTCCAGATCCATGTAAGAATGCTTCGGGGAATGGGAACACTGCTATGGGGAGCAGTTGGAGAGAGGGTTGCAGACGTTTCCTTACCCCAACAGACTCAGTGGTCCAACTCCAGCAGTCACCAATGCTGGATGGATCAGAGGCAGATGAAACCACTCTTATAACACATCTCACTGTGGATACTATCCTATGGGAAGGGAAATGTTTTCCTGACTCCCCTCACATGGTGACCAGCTTGTGCCTTGAAGTATGTGATTGGCTAGTCATTGGTTCATGTTTTGATCAATAGTTGCTGGTAAGAAATGGGGGTGGGAGAAAGGAGTGGATTTGACGATTCTCTCCCAAATACCCAATGAAAACGTTCTTAAGGACTTGAGTGATATACATTTGGCAAATTCAGGGCTTGTCTACACGGTACCACACTATGACCTAGATTTCTAGTCTCTGCACTGAGGGATGAAGAGTGAGGCTGGGGAGTGAGTCCTGGCAACCCCTTGAAGGGAAGGAAAGTGCTGCCCAATAGAATCAGCCATGTTGACCTTCTCCTCCTCTTTGTCTAGACTAAAGAAGGGGAATTCACCCTCTCTGCCATGACCTCTGGGATTCGACGAAACTGGATCCAGACAATCATGAAGCATGTTCGCCCCACAGCTGCTCCAGACGTGACCAGGTAAAGAACTAGGAAAAGAATGATGCCCATCTCTCCCATTTTACCCATTCCCCTCTATCCTCTCACTTGCTGTGCAGAAATACCCACCCCATTTCTGACTCTGGTCCCTCCCATTCAATGTTCTGGCTATTCCCATTCTCTGGGCTTAGGCTGGACACCCTTTGCTCTCCTGCTGTTTATGCAATCTGCACAAGATGCGTAGAGCCAAAGTTCCTCCTGTTTTGCACACCGATGTGCAACCATCTGTAGAAGGGAGCGTTCTTCCAGCTTGCATCTGCTAAAGATCATTTGCACATGCACCTGCCTCACCTAGAGGCTCGCACCTGTATTCATGGTCACTCTTAGATGTGTGTGCAACCCCTGGCTTGGGGTTGGTTATACTGGGTTTCCCATTTCCTTTTTTCAGCAAGATCAGCCTGTCACCTCAGCAAATGCCAATTATTAAATTAAAAGCTGAATTTGCTTGAACCCATTTTTTGTCTGTGCTCAGTAAGAAGCATTTCTTCTCTGACCTTCCAGATAGCGGCAGGAACTTCTTCCCCTTCACGTAAGATACAGGATGGCCTTAGTCCAATTGGAAAGCTTTCAGTACAAGAGGAAGGCATCCACAAATTTCATATAGTGCCTGCTGTCAGACCTTGCAGCTGTTGGTAAAGTGGGCTTTACTTTCTCTCAACTAAAAATTATCGTAGTTCGGCACTGCATCAAGCCACACACATCCTGATCCCTGGGTTCATTCACTGCACAACAGTCAGCCAGGAAGATGCACCCACACAATTAACCCCTTTTCTCTTATGCGTACTCAACTGCCAGCAAGTGAATTTGTGCTTGATTCTCCCAGCATCAGTGGAAGAGTTCTCTCCACCCGGTGCTGTCTATCCAGAGATGTTCCATGATCTCTTTCCCCTCTCCCACTCAAATACCCCCTCACCCCTGACAGGGCTGGCTGGTGGATCTCTCATGGCTCTCTGGGAATCCTCCTCTTTCCTCACTCCTGCATATGTTTGATTTCCATGCATTCCCAGGAAAAACTTCTCTTTGAAACTATCGGTGCTGAAGCCCAGGTTGGAAAACTGTGTTCTCTCCTGTATTAACATTCTGTGGTTTGTATCTCCTGTGAGTCACTGCATGCTCCCCGTTTTCTGCACTCCAGATAGAAAGTCCTGAAGTTTTCATTTCTTTTTAAAATTAAAATGAGAAAGAAGGGAAGAAGCAACCTGGTCTTGATACTTGATTTCCACACAATGGTATCTTCCGATGTGCATAGTTACGAAGATGGACAAGACCAAGTAAATTAGAGGGGACAGTTAAACTTCTAAGGATTTGAAATTCCTAAATTCCTGTTTCTTCAAGTTAGCAAAAATAAATCTAGGTCAATTGCAATAGTTTTAATTTAGCTTATTTCAGAATTTTTGTGCAATGAGTGAATTTGGTCAGTGATGTGGATTGGAACTATTTGAGCATGTGCCTCCACAACTAAGCTGGAACTACCAAAGGTAGAGAGAACCATTGCCCTGTAAATATGATCTCCGGATCCCAGGAGTGCACTTAACATCCTCGTGTATGCGCCCATGCACTGGGTGCCCCAGCCCATCTCAGTGCGTGTTGTTAACGTTCTCAAATGGCTGGGAGGCGGGAGTTCTGTGAGGCTGAGACCCAGAGCACAGGAGGTTTGCAGGGCTAAGGGCTTGCAAGTGCTTTACCCTGCAGTGCTAGTAGTGATGATCTATATCCCACTTTGGGTGTCATGGGGTCAGAGCAGTTTAGTCTTCATGGTCAGTTCAACATATGGTAAATCTGCTGAAAGTGCCCCCAAGGTGACCATCTGTGATGGTGGTTTTGCTGATGTCAGCATCTCTCCACTAGGGGCTGGATTGATCCACCAAATTCACTTTAATTCCCTTTTAACATCTGTTTGTTTGCCCTGTGTTATGTCTCCTGAAATTCATTAAGTCAAATATACGTGTTTTAAACTCCAGTATAATTCATATTTGCATTGTGGTAGAACCTATGAGCCTGAGTCATGGGCCAGGACCCCATTGTGCTGGGACCTGTATAAAACCAGAACAAAAAAATGGTCCCTGCACCAAAGAGCTCACAGTCTAACTGCAAAAATTTTAGTTGGGTCAGAATAATCACCACCAGAAAAATAAAGTAACAACAATGAATGCACTCAGCACAGCAAGTGGGTCCTTCTTTACCTGCTAAATCCATCCACCTCCTACTTGGGCTCAGTCTCCAAGCCAGCTCAAACTGCAATTGCCTGCCAATTTCATACCATTTTTGAACACTTCCACACCCTGTTCCTGACCTAAAAGGAGCGGTAACCAGACATTCCCCACAGCTATTAAAAAGCACCCTCCACCCCACCCTCCTGGCCAGTGATTGCCTTTCCAGAGCAAATGCAGGCTGAGGTAACTCATTTGAGCAGAAGGAGAAAAATGGGTTGTAGGTGAGAAATAGTCAAGCAGTATTAATGGCAATGTGTGGGCTGTTGGGCATGTCCAAGACTTCCTTTTTATCTTCTAGATCAGTGTCACTGCATCCTCCTCAGTTCATTTCTAAATGCTGTTCATATGACGTGACATGTAATCTGTGCCCCTCTGAAGTGTGCAGAGGGGAAGTAAGTCGGTAACAGATATGACAACAGGGCATTCTTGACTCATTTTGAGAAGTCTGGGGTCAGAGCTGTATCATTTCAGTCTTCAGACAGTGGCTGGGAGTCCAGGGATTCTCTTTGCTCCCAACCCCCGTTCTGTTTTAAGACAATGTCTCTTCTATTAACTTTTGTGTAAAATGCTGTTTTAACCAGATTGACTTGCTGGCTGTACGTTTGCTTTGGAGACATATAGCCTCAAACATGAGGGTCGAAAGTACCTCTGAACTCGAATAATGCAGTTTCATCATGGTGCAGTATGGAAGTTTCTTTTGTTAGCTGCAGTGGACAGTGCTGAAGAGCATCTCTCCAGGCTGGTTTTCAAAGACAAACCTGAAACTTCAAGAGTTTCTTAAAACTAAGCCCACCTGAGCCTGTAGTTTGATTATGGATGAAAGTGCATCGGAAGATACTAGCATAGGAAACAGGCAGAGTCATTCCCTTGCGTTGCATTCTTTGGAAATGTGCACATACGGGTTTTGGTGGGGTACAGGTAGGGAGGAACCTTTTTGTTGTAAATGCTCCAAGGAAATCCTCTGCTGTTATGCCCACTGTAAATGGTGGCAGTCTTTGTGCATGTAGCTCCAGTGTCAGGGTACCGCTTTGATTTTAGTTGGCTGCAGTGATCGCCCCATACGAGAGCTTTATGGCTCTCTTCACTGCATCTTTGTAGGAAGCTAAGTAGCTTGACACATCAAAGCTTGCTGAACACAAATGTACCTAGCTAAGCTAAGGACAAATGTGGGGGTGCTGTCCCTTTAAGGGGCAAGATCAGGGCAGAGGAAGGAGGGGCTGGTCAAGCTGAAGGTGAATTCAACAGCACGGGTGCAATTACTGGGGAAATGGCACCACTGGAGGCTCTGTTACCAGCAGGGTTTGAGTGATGCCTCCCGGACCCTCCGGGCCAGAATTATCCTGTGGGAATCACATTCTATGGAGTTGGCTTATTGCCATTTTATTTGTTTTAATTCTAATCTGCATGTACAAGGCTGGCATGTCTGCATTTCTACTGAATAATCCAGGACTTTATTATAGGTTGTCCATAGAAGCTTGGACATACATTTCCTTTCCATACTAACTTTACCCTTTCCTGCTTGACAAGTATACATCTCCCCCATCCCACTCCCCTCTAACTCGGCACTAGAGGGCCATTGCTTCCTTTGATTTACTTTCTTGTTTGAGCATTTGGCATCATCAGTGACGTTTGCCGTAGCATGCACAGCTCTTGTGCTGCTGCTGCCCAGGGGGGAAGCATAAGAGCACATGGTCTCCGAGTCCAGGACTACAGTGTTGATCACAATTCCAGGGGCCAGTGTTTTCAGTCCAGAAAGTGGCATGGAGAAGTTCCAGTGTGAGCCTTTGCCAAGCTCGGAAAAACCTTAAAGGTGTTCCAAACCCTTCCCAGATGGTCATGTGCTTCTCTGTGCTTCCTCTTCTGTCACTGCTGAATCTCCGCCTCCTTCTCCATGCCTTTCTGAACTTACATCCCAGAAGCACTGTGATAGTGACCGATTGCAATATTGCAACGAACACATGCCTGTGGCTCATTAAATGAATTGGGTGGAAGGATCATGAAGGTTAGAAAGGGGGCTTCACGGGGGGATGGGGGGATGACTGGATGGCTCTGAAGGGATGTACTGTTCAAAGCCTGCCTGTGGGGTTAATGATTATAAAGTTAGCACTTGAGGGCTGCTGTTTGACCTCAGTCCTGTTCCTAGTGGACAAGTGCCCACAACCCAATACTGCCACTGGCCCCTTTGTTGGCGGTCTCAGCAGAGAAGACCAAGTCCCGAGTGAGCAGCATAGAGAGAACTCTTGTTGCTAGCAGGGTATGTTTGAAGGGGGAGTGGGCCTCCCAAGCCAATGCTGCGGCACAATGGCGAGGGGACAGTGTGGGCAAGTTTGCACTGTTGCCCTATGCTGCCCCACTCTATTGAGAAACTAAAGGGCTTTGCGTCCTCATGCTGCCAGCTGGCACCTTCCATCAGCACTAAATTCATACACAGAGTTCAAGGGAAAAGGAGAGCAGTAGCTCCTGGCCAAAGTCCAGATACCATGAGGAGCTTCAATGATGGTGGGAGAGGGATGCCCAGGAACACACATGACATTTCAATGGGCTTTGGTCATCTCCCTGTGGCAGTGGCTCTTTCGGCATAAGTGCGATCATGGGCTGCATCTCTGTAGTGGGCTGAGGGATGTTTTCTTTCCTCCTCTGTCCTAACAGCTCCTTGCCAGAAGAGAAAAGCAAAACCGGCTCTTCCTTTGAGACCTGTCCAAAGCCAAGTGAGAAGCAGGACTCGGACCAAGCTGAGATGGATCCTGAGCAGAAGCGGAGCCGTGCCCGGGAGCGCAGGAGAGAGGGGCGCTCCAAAACCTTTGACTGGGCCGAGTTCCGCCCCATTCAGCAAGCCTTGGCACAGGAGAGAGCCATCACTGCAGAGTCCTCGAAGAGCAGCTCCACGACCTTCCCCAGGGAACCTGGCGCTCTGGACACAGACTCTGGGGAGCTGGAACGGGAGCGGGCTCGGCGGAGAGAGGAGAGGCGCAAGCGCTTTGAGATGATTGATGCTGTTGATGGGGCAGGCCCAGATGACGTGTTGAGGATGGAGGTGGACAGGATCCCAGGCCTGCCCATCACAGGGGAGGTGAAGCCACAGAATGTTCATGTGGAGATCGAGCAGCGATGGCACCAGGTGGAGACGACCCCACTACGTGAGGAGAAGCAAATCCCCATCATGCCCCTGCACCTGGCCCAACCGGACAACAGAGACGACGGGATCCACAAACAGCAGCTAACCTCACTGCTGGAGAAGGAGGTAAAATGAGAGGAGTAGGGAGCAAGTCAGGGCTTTGGCTCCAAGGGGCTGCTTGAGCTGCCTTAGCCTGTATGGTGATGGGCCTTCACGTTACACCAAAGTGGGTAGCAGCTGGACGGTTCAGTCACAGGCTGAATTTATTGCTGCATTAAGAGCAAAGGGGATAAGTGGACACTATAGGGCCCCTTTGGGGAAATACAGGGACCAGGCCCATGACCTGGTATTTCCCATTTTCTTCTGATTTGATTGGCTCTTCCCTGCTTCTACATCTCCTGGAAGGACAATTATTACAATGGGGGTCCTTTGGCATCTTTTTCTAGTCAAGCCAGACCAGAGGCTGTAGTGGTTGTTTATTAACAAGCCTTCCACTGTGATCTGAGCAGCATCTGAACCCAGTTCAAGTATATTAATGCTATCTGAAATCAGGCTTCAACTTCTGAACCTATAATTGTGAGTTTGATTTTATGTGTACATGTGTGCACAACAGCTCTGCTGACCAGCACACCTTGTAAGTGTGTAAAGCTGGTTCTGCTTATCTGTCGAGCACAATGAACCATCTTGTGTTGTTGGAAACCAGAAAGAAAGTTGATGCCATAAATGACATAGGAAAGAAGGGGTAGGAAACTCAACTCATTTGGAAGAGGCCCAAGTCTGGCATAACATGGGTTGGTTGCTGCAGGTCAGAATGAAGGTGCATTAGCAGAGCTGTCAGAAATGAGCTGTGGTTGGGGGAAGGAGAGCTTGCCTGGGTTATGCCTGGCTCCTGCCAGTGCTGTTAGTCCCTTATTTCAGCGAACTTCAAAAATTAAACAAATTCCACAACGTTGGGGTTTTCTGTGTTTGGTCTGAGAGAGGGGGGTGTTGTCAAATTAAATAAAGCCCAAATCTCAGCAGGAAGAGAGGAGATCGCTCCATGCTAAATGCTTTTGAACCACTTCCTTCTGTACTTCTTCAACCACCCCTTTGGGTTCTGTCTTTGTCCATTTCCAACAGTTGGAGCAGAGCCAGAAGGAGGCATCAGACCTCCTCGAGCAGAACCGGGTCCTGCAGGGCCAACTGAAGGTGGCATTGGGCCGGGAGCAGAGTGCCAGGGAAGGCTACGTGTTGCAGGTAGGAGAGTGAGAAATCTCCATCTTTCGCTGCAACTGCAAACCTGTTGGGCTTCAGTCCAGGGTGCTCATGAGTGCGTCCGGCGTGGAGCAGAAATGTGCAAACCCTATTGTGCCCCAAGAGACTTTGGCCCCTCTTAAATGCTGCCATCATCCTTTCCCGGCTTTCTAAAGAGCATTTCTTTAATAATTCCTTTGCTGTTCCAATGGTCTGGATTCTGGGGGAGAGGAACTCGTCCCCTCAGGGCATCCATATCTGTGTAGAGACAGAAGATATGATGGCCAGCAAGGTTTCACTAAAGGAATATGAGCCCCAGAGATATAGTGGACACAACCTTGACAAAGTTCACTTTGATATCAGTGTCGATGCGTGCACACACCCCCATCCTCCTGTCCGGTGCATTCAGGGCTGTGAATTCTGCTCTGGCCACGTGGCCTTTCTTACGGACTTCTGTGGTGGCTTTTGGTTGTATTAAAAGCTGGTGGCTCTGAAAGGCCTGGAATTGTGCTTTGGAGTGGTTAGGAAAGGAGAGAGGAGCAGCTACTCTCTTCCTCCCCACTCTTTTATAGGCTCTTAGATACAGCAAAGAAGACTCCTGCTGTGCCCAAAAAGAAGGGGCAAAGCTTATGGAGCTGCAGCAGGCTGGCTCAGAAGAATTTCATCTTGTTCTCTGGTCTAGGTAGCATTTCAGCTGCTGACTTTTACATGGTCAAACCTGCTGTGGAATAAGGTGGCTAGTGGCTGTGCTAGGGGCAGGAGGGGTGGAGGGGCTGGGTTTGGCATTCAAGGCTATGCCCGCTTCCTGGGCTAGAAGCACTGGGGAGGTAGCATGCTTAGCCCAAGGGAGGCAAGAAGCACCATGTGTGCTCAGTCAGCCATCCTGCTGGAGGAGGAGGATTGATCTGTTAGTATTTGTATTGTGGGACGGCCCAGAGGCCCCAGTCAGGATCCAGGGCCCATGCTGTATGAACATATAGGAAGATACAGTCCCTGCCCCAGGAGCTTACAATCCAAGCAGTGTTTGTCCGGGAGGATGGAGTCACAGTCTGGGATTTCTGGGGAGGGAGGAATTCCCTGGGTTCTGAAATGAGAGCAGAGATCCTTCCAAGAGGAAACAAAATGGGCCCAGCCAGCTGTGCTGCAGAGGAAGAACCCTAAGCTCCCAAGAGGGAAGAGCTGCTCTTACCGTGCTACTGCCAGCTCTCTGCCAGACTTGGGAGCTCTACCTAGCCTCCTTAAATTGGAAGACTAGCTGGCAAGAAAAAGGGCTTTTGAGGATGGAGAGGGATGAAGGTCTTGGATGGGCTGACCCATGGGGAGGGGAGAAGAAAGCTAGACAATTCTTGTGTTTGTTAGCAAATTCCCAAACGTTCATTGGACTTGCCATTTCATAATCTGCAGCTGTAGCTTCATGTTCTTAGACTGTGTTTGATCTTCTGTTACAGCAGCAACTCATGTTGGCTACAGGCCCTGGGCAGGATCCCACATTTCCACAACAACAGACCAACTGTGGCTTCCCTAGAGCAAAGATATCTTGCCTCCCTTAAACTGGAGCCCAGCAAATAGTAGACCAGCACAAAATTGGCTACCAAAGCCTGCTCCACCATGCTTGACGTTCTGAGTTGGCTTTAGTGCCTTTGAAGTTAGGAATAAGAGCAAGAATCAAAGTCCTTAGTAGGTGGGCGCAAATCAGCTCTCATACAATACCAACCAACTCACTTTTTCATCTAAAACTAAATTGAAACTTGTTGAGAGTCTGAGAATGTCTGTCTTCCCCCTCCCCACCTTTGATGGCTGCCTTTGCATTTCCTAATTCTGGTAGACAAATTCCAGAGCCAAAATTCCATGTGAGAATTGAGTATTTCTAGTCCAGCAAGAAACCATTAGTATCTGAGAGAGGGATCCTGTTCCCCGTTAACCATCAGAACAATTTACCAAGGGTCATGGTAGGTGCTCCATCACTGGCAATTTTTAAATCACGATTGGACGTTTTTCTTAAAGTTATGCTCTGGAATTATATTAGACGTTCTCTGGCCTGTGATGTACAGGAGGTCAGACAAGATGATTTATGAATCTTTGAGAGTTCCAGCGCTACTCTGCAGACCCAGAAAGTCTGGATAAACTTTAGGGTAGTTACCTGAACAGAGTTTCTGTATTTTTTTGAGGTCTTGCCCACCCTCAGTCCTTATCCTTTTACAGATCCCTTTCATGGGCATTAACACTGTTGGTTCTCGACTGGCAGCAAACACTCTGCACATTTCTTAATAATAACAAAGCTGTTGAACAAGAACTGGTACTGATGCATGCACCTTGCACTGAAGCCCTTTTTGAGCTCTTGTAACCCCTCTGACATTTCTTGCTGTTAAGTTTAATCACAACTGAAATATTTTGAACCCTTTGAATTCTAACAGGTGGTAAAGCACTAGCGCTCACTCTTACTCTTTTAGATACCTGGAATGTCTTCCAGCTCTGGTGAGGGAGGGGGTCACTTTACTAACCTGTCCTGGGTGGATATTCTTGCATGTTTTTGGTGTTAAGCATGACTTTAATGTAACATAACTGAGTGTCACATCTGTGGGCTTTCCCTACCAGCCAACAGAGTACAGCAAGGCAGGCCAAATTTCTGGGCTTAACGCTGTGCCTCTCTTGCCTTTTCCTGTTTGTGTATTTCTTTTAAAGACCTATAATTTCTGTCGACTTGCGCATGACTCTCTTTGTGAGTTTTTTCTTTGCATGCTACACTGCTTTGGTTTGAATCTCACAAAGGTTTGTTTTTATTTTACGTTCTCATCGTACCTGTTTTCCCCTTTCACTTGTCTTTTTTTACAGGTAGAGAGATTAGATCCTCCCCACTCTTAAGATTTAGAAATTATATATATATATAATATTTATTTTTAAAAGATGAGCATCCAGATGAAGAAGCCTGTTTAGCCATTACAGAAATGACATCACTATGGCAGCCATCTCCTCTTCCTGTGGCTTGGCAGAAAGTGATGTCATTTACTTTCAACCTCACTTCCTGTTGTTGTTTTTGTTCTGAAGGACTTTGTTATCTGGAATTGTGCACTTTTTGTTTCACAACAAACTAAACAAATACACCAAATGGAGCAGGTCCTCTCTCCCCAACCTGTTCCTTTCCCTCCCTCTCATCCTCGCTCCCTTCCAGTCTTTTGTCTCTGTTTTATTTTACTAGTGTTTCCTTTTCCATTGTTTTGGTTTTGTTTGACTTGTTTCTCATAGACTGTTACCTTAGAGATTTTTCAGTGTCACCATCTGTATTTTCTGTTAATCAGAAGCAGCTATTGCCCCCTTTAAAAAAAAAAAAAAAAAAAAAAGTGGTTTAAAAGAAAAATTGAGCCAAGAACAGAAACCTTCCAAAATTGGAGCATATGGGTAGCAGCCAAAACAATCCAAGGAGCTTTCCCCTGGTCAGACCTGGCCAGAGGTGTGACACTCAGAACTGGGACCCAAGTGTTACTAATCTAGTATTTAATCAATTTTTTTAAGACCGAGGTGGCAGCCTCACCATCGGGTGCCTGGCAGAGGCTCCATAAAGTCAATCAAGACCTCCAAGGTGAGCTGGAAGCCCAGTGCCAGCGTCAGGAGCTGATCAATCAGCAGATCCAGTCACTGAAACGTAGCTATGGTGAGGCAAAGGATGTGATCCGGCACCATGAAGCCGAGATTCAGAGCCTGCAGGCAAGGCTCAGTAATGCTGCAGCTGAGCTATCCATCAAAGAGCAAACTCTGGCAAAGCTGAAGAGTGACTTAAAGAGTGAGAAGGAGAAAGCCAAAGAGCAGCTGGAGGAGTGGCAGCACAATGAGACTACTCTGAGCTCCCAGTTAAAAGCCAGTGAGCAAAAGCTGAAGAGTGCAGAGGCGCTGCTGCTGGAAAAGACACAGGAGCTAAGGGATCTTGAAATGCAACAGGCATTGCAAAGGGACCACCAGAAAGAAGTGCAGAGGCTCCAGGACAGGATTGCAGACCTGAGCAGGCAGCTGAACGCTAGTGAACAGGCTCGGATCCTAATGGAGGAGAAGTTGCAGAAGAATTATGAGGCTTTGTTGGAAAGCTGTGAGAAGGAAAAGCAGGTTTTAATACAGAGTCTGAAGGAGGTGGAGGATAAGGCCAGCGAGTACGAGAATCAGCTTCAAAACAATGAGCAGCAGATGGAAATTCTTCAGAAAGAGAAACTGAATGCAAAATTTGAAGGCAGCGAGATTGTCCACCAGCTAGAGGAGCAGCTGGAGATGAAGGAGGCCAGCATCCAGAAACTTGCTGAGGACATCAAGGAACTTGAAGAGGAGAGAGATCAGATCAAATGTAGGTTCCAAGAGCTGATGAATCAGGTTGAAGAGTCAGATAATGAAGTTGCCAAGCTGCAATCAAAGTTGAAAATGGAGGAGACCAACTATGATAAGCTGGAGCAATTGTACGAGAAAGTATCAGATCAGTTCCAGAGTGTGCAGAAGGTGCTGGAAGAAAAAGAGGAAGAGCTGACACACGTTAAGGAAATGCACTTAAGAATTGTTGAAAAGAAAGATCAAGACCTCAACGAGGCTTTGGTTAAAATGGCTGCTTTGGGCAGTAGTTTAGAGGAAACAGAAGTAAGGTTACAGGCCAAAGAAGAGGTTTTAAAGAAGTTAGCTAATTTGGACTCAGTACCGTGTGCTAAAGATATGGAGGATTTCTGCACTAATCTTGAGGCTGATGAAAGTCACATTCCAGACATGCCAGCTCCTGAGGGGCTTCCAGGTTTGAATTATGCACTAAAGGAGGATGCTGAATGTGCTGAGACCAGCCAGAGTCTGGCTGGTGAGCATACCATGTTGAATGCCGAAGAACTTGGGTCTCTATTGAAGTCTACTGAGCTTCAAGACAGAGAGCCACAGCAGAAAGCCTTAGTGAAGCCTGATATAGGAACCCTAGGTGCCAAAAGGCAAAGAATCCGCTTCTCAAACATCCAGTGCCAAAAATACATCCATTCAGATGGGTCGGAGAAAAATTGGACTAGTAGCACATCTTCAGACACAAGCCAGGACAGATCACTGTCCGAGGAAAGCATGTCATCAGAACCAGTTCTTGGTTACCCAGCCTCAGAAACCAGTGACTCTGAGACTTATCTCTCAATCATCCATTCCCTGGAAACCAAACTTTACATCACGGAGGAAAAGCTCAAAGATGTGTCCATGAAGCTTGAAAGCCAGCAAGGTCATAACCAGGAAACCCTGATAGCGCTCCACCATCAGTGGGCCAGCACAGAGTCCCAGCTTAGGGAACAGCTCCAAGCTAGCTTATCTGAAGTTGGTGCTCTGGTTTCACAGCTGGAAAATGAGAGACGGGAAAAGTTCAGAATGATAAAAAATCATGTCAATGAGCTGGGAGATTTCCAAGTGAAAAATGATCAAACCTTGATCTGCTTAGAAAAATGCAGAGAACAGCTAAGGGCTTTACCCAGATCTTACCAGGAGAAAGAGAGAGATTTGTTTCTTGCCAATCTGTCCAGCATGGAAACCACCTTGTCAAATGCAGTCCAGGTCTTGCAAGGGACACCCATCTTCTCTGATTATCAGCAGAGCGAAAGCTGTGTGGCTCAAACTCCACCTGCTGAAGGGAGTTTGCTGGAGGAACAGAAACTCATTTCCCAGCAGCAGCAAGTTGAAATGTCTGATGGAGACCATTTAAGATTGCTTTCTGAGAGGATAGCATTTGAAGCCTCCCTGATCAACCAAATAGCAGAATCTTTGAAAAATGCAAGCTCAGAGATTTCCCAGATTCTCAGAGAGATTCATGGGACAGCTGAGGTGGTTTTTTTAGAGCCGGCAAATGTGTCACATACAGCAATTGCCTTGGCCAACATCTTATCTAAGAAGCTGCTACTGGAAGGTGAATTTTGGAGCCAAGTGGAAGAATTGAGAAAGCACTTGAGCACCAGAGAAGAGGAGGTAGAAAGCAAAACAGAAGCAGCTAGTTTTAGTTTTCCCCAATGCCTTGTCCAAACAGTAGCAGATGCTACATTGATCAGGGCAGAACTTGGTTTTGTTGCACAGAAGATGCGAGAGTTTTTTCATGAGAGGTTAAAAACAATTGAAGAAGACCTCCACAATACCAAAACAGCTCTCCAGCAACATAAATGCATGTTGGAGGAAATCATCAAAGCATATAGGACCTCTGAATTTGACAGGGTTATACATCAAATTTCTGAAGCACTTGAAATCCAAAAAGATGCTTCAGAAAGAACCCAAACCTCTTGGGATAGGAGTCACCTCAAGGTAATGCCATGTCAAGATTCAGCCAAGATGATACAGGCCCATGGTTTGCCAGACCATAGTAGTGAAGCTCTTGTTGCCATTCAAGAAGACCTTGCCCAACAACTAAAAGAAAAAGCAAATGTTCTTAAAGAAATATCTTTTGCCTTACTATCCTTGTCCCCTGAGGAAGCCATACGTGATTGCCAGAAGCTCCTAAAAATTTCTCGGTGTCTTTCATATCATACGTGCATGGGAGATCTTGAGCGCTATTCATCATTGTTAGTTCAAGATGCAATTATCCAGGCTCAGGTTTGTTATGGGGCTTTCAGAGTTAGACTCGAGTATGAAAGGGAGCTAAAGTTTTGCAAAGAGTCCTTGCAAAACATGGATGCTCTGTGTCAAGAGCGTGTAAAGACAGTGTCTGCCCTTCGTGAGGAGTACGAAGACTTGCTTCGAAAGCAGCAGAGTGAATATGCCGAGATGATAGCCATCATTGAAAGGGAGAATGTAGACCTTAAGGCAAAAGTCTCTCAGCTGGACAATCAGCGGAGGCTCTTGGAGGAAGAAGAGCACAAACACAGGAAAAACTTATTTGAGTTACAAGGCAGATATGAGGAGGAGATGCAAAATGTGATTGAGCAGTTGACTAGGACGGAGGACACTCTGAAGGCAGAGAGAACAGAGGGCCTAAATCAACTTGATGCCATCATCCGAGATAAGCAAAACATGGAGAGGTATCACCTTGAGCAAATGCAAATGTTGGAGGACAAGTTCCAGGCCAAGATAAAGGAACTGCAAATCATCCACAATGAGGAACTGCATACTTTGCAGGAGCATTACAACCAGAACCTGCTGCGCTTACAAGAAACACTAGACAATTACCAGAGGCAGCACCCAGAAGCCTTGCCTTCCAAAGGGTCTGAAACCAGTGACGGGAATGAATGGGCAACAGATCAGCCCGAGGGCAGGATGCTGGTCTCCGAGAGCGAGTTAAACTCCATGCATGGTTTGAGAGAGCGCATTCAAGAGCTGGAGGCCCAAATGAATGCCATGAGGGACGAGCTGGAGAACAAGCACGTGGAGGGGAATGCTTCAGCACTGAGGGAAAAATACCAGAAAGATTTTGAGAACCTGAAGGTTTTGAATACATTTAATTTTACCCCACAACCCTTCCTTCTTATCAATGCAATGTTCCAGATTCTTCGGAGGCCCTTCTCGTACATATGGTTCCCCACACAGGGACAACACTCCCCATAATACCTAAGACAGTTAAGAGAAACCAAACCAATTAAAATGACCTGTAAAGTCTCTCTCAACGCACATTTAGTTTTTTCCATGCTTCCCTTCTCTGTGCTGGGATGCATTCTAAATGCATTGCTTAGCGCTTCCAGTCCCTTGTACCTGGCTGTTTCAAAAAGCTCAGGCACAATGAGAGAGAATTATTTGATTGGGAACGGTGGCAGAGGCTGCTGGTGACTTAGTGGTGGGAGTCGGGGTCCAAAATGGCTGTAATAACGTCACGCTGCAACCAAGCCTCCTCCAAACACGAACATTGCAGTGTTCTCCTCATGCCTGAGTCATACATTCTGCGCAAAGCAGCTTCCCAGAGCTCTTTCCCGGTCTGATCAAACTCCCAGCCCAACTCCCTTGCCTTCAGAGCCCTAATGCAAAATGTAAAAGTATACTCTCAAAATGTATGTTTGTGGGAGGAGGGGAGAATCTATCTGGTTAAAAGAGGACAAGTTTTATAGACAAAAAATTAATACTAATCTCGGCTGTATGTGGCTAACAGGGAAATCCAGTGTTGCTGTTTTTTCCAGCAGTTTTTTACGTGACAAACAGTGCACAGTTGTTGGAGCCTGGAAGTAAGTGCAGAAACAAAGTTTGAAGGAACAGGAGCAATGGTCACAAAATGCATTTACACACGATGCTCCACCATTCAGGGCTGGCTATCAAAGCAGCACCTGGCTTTACAACTTCTAAAGACTGTTGTTTTTTGAACTTGAGACCATTTCCAGCTGGGAACTGGTTCTGTAGCAGTGAAATATGGACTTGCTAACAGCGCTCGAGCTGATTTCCAGGTTGAATATGGAGCGTAGGTACCAAAAGGTCAGCCAATCCAGACTGCAAGCAAGGACCCAGGGTTCATGGGCAGAAGCAAGTCAGACAGAGGTGCTTGCAAGGGACCAATAATCCTTCAGAGTCAGCAAAGAGATTTTAAAGTGATGAGAGAGCCTGAGTCTAGCAGGAGCATTATTGAACAGTGCAATCTGTAAGGCTTGGAAGTAAGGGATGGGGCTAGGGTTTATGCCAGTTTCTGGATACATAGAATTTTTAGTCTGGGAAGAATGATAAATCTACCCAAGTTCCTCTTCCTTTTCCTGAGACAAACCCCTCATTTGGCAGAAGGTGCCGGATAGATTGGAGCGTTAAGGACAAGAACCGCATTTCTTAAACACACAAGTCCTAGGGTATCTGTTGCCGTGACTTCCACAGACCACTCCAAACTCCAGTTACTCTTTGAGAGGAAAATCCCTTCCTAAACTCTTACCCAACTTCTCCCTCAGCCCAGTCACTGCCACGGTTACTCTGTCCTTGAAAACTAAAAAGTCCTTGGAATCAGTGTCCCAGGCAACATGCCATTCTCCAAATAGAGTCCAGGAGGAAGAACGTTCTTACTTTATAAACAATTCCCTTTATTGTGCATCCCACAGTGGCCTTTTTGCTGCTTCCAAACTCACTCGAAAAGCCATTAGACCTCACTGCCTCAGCTGTTTTCAAACTGAGACTCCCTATTGGAGACTGCTGGAAACCTGCAGTTTGCCAGATGGCAAAACAATGGAACAGTAATCTTTGGCAGACCTGTGTTGAGGAAGGACAGAGAGAGAACTCTAGATCTCCCTCCCTCTTGCCTTCCCTCACTTGTATGAATTGAGGGGACAGAAACAAAAATATCAAATTAATCTTGGTTACTAGGAAGCTAACCCAGGCACTTTCCAAAACACTCTTTAATACACATATTAAAATAGCATTAAAATACTTTTCTCCTTTCCTTTGCATACTCTGGAGAACTTTACGACCCTCACTAATTTCTCGGATTTACAGCAATGCATTTACAATAAACTAAATACTGTACCTACCAATGTTATTAAGAAGCACTTGCCAATTTTCCTCCCTACGTTATGCCTGTAGATAAGAATCCAAGCATAACAAAGCTACCTCAACCAGATGCTCAGTCAGCCAAGTCCAGATAGGTTATGGCACTGGGTTATTAGCAAGAAACAAGGTTGAGAAAAGGAAAAATGCCTCAGGATAAAAAAGCAAGTCAAAGAATAAAATCCAGACCCAGAATTCACACTGATCACATAGCATTAGACGATGAACAGGGGACTCTTAAGAATAAGAATCAGTAGGGCTCAGTGGGTAATACTCTCACCTCTGGAGTCACATGTTAAGTCCTACATGATGACTTAGGCTCATAACTAGTGCTGATGCTACAGGATAAGCTCAGCAGGTGCTGTACTGATACAGGAGCCATTAAACTTTAGCCACTGAAGACAATGCAGGTTAAAGTTTAAGCTACTCTCGTTAGTGCTGTCATTCAATAAATCAGACTCTGATGACCCAGGCTGTATATCTGAGTGCATAGAGCAGAGAGAAACTGGCAATGCAGGGTTGGATTTGTGGGGTAGAAGTTGCAGGGAGGTCAGTTCACAACCCTTAAATTCTGCTTTGGATTCATTCTGACCTCAAACTTAACTGAAACAGTTAAGTTTCCATGGCTCCCACCAAACACACTGGTGTAAAATTAAGAAGAACTCCAGTGAGGTCAAGGTAGCTGAATGACACCAATCTCAAACTGGCATAAATAGGAGGAGAATCTGACCCGTGACTCAACCCCTGTTTGCCAAGAGGTTCATGAAGTATGATGGAACCATTTGGCTAGTTTAGCTCTAGTGTCAGGTTTGTAACACAGCCCTGAATACAGTCATGTTTCAGAACTCACTAGCAGAATTTTCTAGTTCTCATCACCAAGCTTTGTCTACATAGGTCCTGCCCAGGATCTGATGCACTTTGAAGCTCCCGGAATCTCAGTTGCATTCTCTCCTGCTTGCTTTCCTGGAGTATGGGTCTGGCAAACGCATTTGTTGCTGTGTGGAGAACTGAAACTGTAATTCCCAGTTGCTTTGCCCTTCTGATTCGTTTTCGGAGCTCTCTTTCCAAGTGAGGTGCCAGGAGGAGCAGATTAGAGGAGCTGGCTGGCTTCTGAAATGGAAGGGAAATCTTTGAGCCAGGGTGGGCCTCCAAAGTGACCTACTGAGAGCGGAAACAGGGCTGGCTCCTGCACGGGGGAGCCAAGTACTGCATGTATTATTTCTTCTGTAGCTGATGGCCTGGCATGGGGAATATGGCACCTTCATGAAATAAAGAAAAATCTAAGCAGGAGCCATGCAACTCATGACTCAGCCATCTGTGCTCAATGGGAGCTGGTGGGTAGAGATGCTGAAGATCAGAGCTGTCAGCTTCTCCCCTGACCCAACAAATGCAGGAAAGAGGCCGTGTAGATTGGAGTTTGGTTCCTGTGTTGGACAAGCACAGGGAGGATCCATGGCTACAGCCCTAACATGTGGGTTGTGATGCTGTTGGATCTCATCAGGGCCTGGTAAGCAATTGGCTGGTGCTCCTAAGAGCAGCACCTATGTTCTGAAGAGGAAATTGCTGGTGATGCAGTGGGTGAAGGTCTGCTCTCCGAGTAAGTATAGAATAGAATCGAGGTCCCAGTGCTGGGATGCAGGAGGTGCCATCATTTAGATGAGAGCCAAAGTTCAAGACCTCACTGTTTGTGATTATTATAAATCCCATAGCACTTTCCCCAAGAGATGGCCCCATTGTCCCAGCCTAACTCCAACTCTGCTAACTAATTCTAGTGCCCTGAATTCCTCAGACAGTTTCAACTGAATGTGGTATTTGTACATCTTCACCTCCTGTCCTAAACTATAATACAGTGTTGCTGTTAAACAGCTATATTCCATCCCAGAGGTGGCTGCATTTCAGTGATGGTTGCATGCCCCTTCTGTAGCCTGCACTGGAGATTAGGGGTTTGAAAAGAGACTGGAAAGCACAAATTTAATTGCTTTTGAAATTGAGGAACTGGTAATCTGGTAAGAGCCCATCATGTTGCGACTCCAGCCTATGCAAACTCGCCAGTAATCCCTTTCCCTTCCCAAATAGATCATTGTCACTGCAGCTCAAATAGGCCCTGCAGCCATTGTCCTGGACCTCGCATATGGCCCTGCTAATGGCTCGCCAGCATACCAACCTGTACTCCAGCCCTGGGCCCCTACACGCCCCTGCCAATGCATCTGAGTCTTGGCCTGCAGAACACCCTTGCGCTTGCCATTACATGCCACTGCTGTACAGAGGCTGTCACTCAGGCTGAGCATCAGAAGTTTGGGATGGGAGAACATGGGAAAGATTCCTGGAGTTCAGTGGATTTGCTGGAGGCTGCTGTTCTGGGTGTGTGTAGTTGTCCCTCGTGCAGAGAGCAATGAGTGGTACAAAGGAGGTAAAGGGGTTCGAGGGGGGTGTGAGGAACTAGGTGGAGGCTAGGAGGGAATGAACTCCAGCACAGTCTGGGGGAGATGGTGCAGGACCTGAAGGGTGAGAGCAAGGCTCTGGAAGTAGATGCAGTAGAAGACAAGAAGCTCCCAAAGGGATGATAGGGATGCATCCTTATTACATACATTTTCCTTCCCCCATTTAAGGCCTGATGCCAACCCCACTGAAGTCCATGCTAGTCTTTCCATTCACTCCAGTGGGCTTTGGATCGGACCCTTAGAGCAATCTCGAAAATGGAACTCTCTCCCCCACCACCCGGACAGCTGTTGGGCCACTCCTTGCCTAATAGAGTCAGAGATGGGAAAGACCCCCTAGATCTGCCAGTCCCTGCCCCTTGGCTAGGGCAGGGCTAGTCCCTACTACGTGCTTACTTATCCATTGTCTATGTGTCCATCTGTTGGCTGATTCACATTGTGTTCCCCTCTCAGGCTGTTGGGGCAGTGTGTGTGTTCACTGCAGGCACCTTGCCTGAGAGGGCATCGCTCCAGACCTTATTAGGAAGGTAAATTCCAGCTCCTCTTCCATTTTGCAGGCGACATGTGAACGAGGGTTCGCTGCCATGGAAGAGACGCATCAGAAGAAGATTGAGGATCTGCAGAGGCAGCACCAGCGGGAACTGGAGAAACTGCGGGAGGAGAAAGATCGCCTGCTAGCAGAAGAAACAGCCGCTACCATCTCGGGTAAGGGCCCAGCAGAGCAGTTGCTCCACTGATGTGTGTGACATGAGGGGAGGGGAAGGTTCCCTCAGCTGTGTGCATGAGGAAAGGGGGTGTGGATGGAGCACTCACCGCAAGACAAGGTGGACAGAAAGTGCTGCATGATCAGTGAAGAGCCCAGGGCTAGTTTCCAGTCTGACAGTGGGAGATCAGGGTGGTTGGAGGGAGCACGGGCTGTGGAGTATAATTGGGGGAGGGTGCGAGGTCTCTGGGGCACAGTTGGATGAGGGACGAGGGCGGATGGGGCAGGGTTTTGGGGGGGGTGATTGATGGAGAGCCACCTCCCATCTCTTGTCCTGTTCTGATGTTCCTCTCCTTGGCGATAATGTAGCCCAGCCAGTTTTTTGCTCCATCTGAGGGAGGCGTTACTTATTGCTGGGGCTAATTTATTACCGATTCCACAGTGACTTCATTCTTCAGTGCCCAGGAGAATTTAAAATGCCCTAACCCAGGCCTTGTGCATTCAGAGTCCCATAACTCAAAAAATAAACTGAATCAGGCAATTGTTGAACTTTATTAAAAAGCAAGATTTGCAGAAGCCTTTTCACTGCTTTATGGCCAGTGCCATGTAATAAAGTGATTGTGAAGCAGGGAAATTACTCACCAAGGTGACTCGCATTTTGGGGGAAGGTGGGGGGGAACCTTTGGACCAAGTGGTAAATGCATCACCTCCTGCAGAGCATTAATCCTCTTTCTGTCCTGTGCAGCCATTGAAGCCATGAAGAACGCCCACCGCGAGGAGCTGGAGAGGGAGCTGGAGAAGACCCAGCGCTCCCAGATCAGTAGCGTCAACTCGGATATTGAGGCCCTTAGGAAGCAGTACTTGTAGGTTTCTCCCTCTTTCCTCCCCCCCTCCCCCTCTTCACCTTGCACTATGTGCTGCTAATGCTTTAAATTAGCTTGACTTGCAGGACACATTTTTACTCCCTTTGGAAGTGAGGCACTGAGATAGACCTGTTATTATAGAGGGTGATGTGGAAGCTCCTCTCAGTGCCCCTCCATCCTAAACTGTGCCCTGCCCCAGATCTCCACACCACTCTGCCAGTGCTCCTCAATCCTGACCTGCAGCCCCCTGCCATCCCTGTTGTAGGCTCCCAGAAATCTTTAAATTTTCAGTCTCCAGATACCATTATCTGCAGCATTCTCTGTGTTACAGTTAACGTAGTGTGCAGATGCATGGTGGTGTTTTCCCTGCCGCTGGAACTTTGTTGTTGCTCAATCAAATGTGTTCGCACAAGGTAAAAGCACTAGCCTTCAGTGAGGACCAAATCTGTGTTAGCAGGGGAGTTGGAGGAACAGCTAAGCTGCTTTAGCAGGCTTTCTGCCCATGTATAACGCATCTGTGTTCAACCCTGTCCACCCATGCATACTCTTTCCATCTAAGCTGAGAACAAGCATGGTAGCTTTTAGCCCAAAGAGTAATTTTTAAGTGATCAAAGGAAGTGCCTGAAAGGTTGAAGTGCCTCCATTACAGGTGCCAGAGGTCCCTTCTGGTGCAGGGGCAGGGGTTTCAGGAGAGAAGGAGGCTAGTTGGCCACCTGGTATTCTTCCAAAAGCAGTGTGGTCTCCCTCATCCCCCAAGCAGATGTCCTGCTAACCTTGGGCTGTGAGGTGCCCCCTTCGTCGGTGGAAAGCTGTGTACACAGCCCCAGCCCATCTGTCTCTTGGCTTGGCCCCTCTGCAGGGAGGAGCTGCAGTCGGTCCAGCGGGAACTGGAAGTCCTTTCGGAGCAGTACTCCCAGAAGTGCTTGGAGAACGCTCACTTGGCCCAGGCCCTGGAGGCTGAGAGGCAGGCCCTCCGCCAGTGCCAGCGAGAGAACCAGGAGCTCAATGCACACAATCAGGTGAGGCACCAGCTGCCCCAGAGCGCCTTGCCTGGCCACTCAGGTTTCAGTGGGATTTTCTGGGGCAGCGGGTGGCTTCTCCTATGGGAAGAGAAGTTGGAGGCAAAGCCAGCCAGCTGATCTCCACTAGCTGTGCTGGCTCTGCTGTCCTGGCCCTAGGTAATAACATTAAAGCAATGCTAAAAGCAAGCTAGCACCATGGCAGCCCTCAGGACTTGCACGGTGTCTGTATTCCTTCATGCATTCAGCCCCATCTGAACCGTACGGCATCGCATAGGGGGAGCCCCACAGAGGGAGCCTTGCAAGGCAACTGGGGTCAAAGCCACCCACTGCAGCATTGGATTGGGAAATCTTGTATCCCCTCTGCTCACTCAGTGACTCTCTCTCCTCTTCCCAGGAGCTGAATAACCGCCTGGCTGTAGAGATCACACGGTTACGGACCGGGGAAGGAGGGGGAGAGGCAGCTGGCTCGCCTCTCACGCAGGGCAAGGATGCCTATGAGTTAGAGGTAAGTGCCCTGCCCCCTTTACTACTAGCATATGAAGAGGACAGGGAGGTAGCCACAGAGAAGCTTGTCTCTGTTGACCAACAGGATTGTAGATGGTCCCAGCTGTAGATGGGCAAGGAGCACCATGTAGTGTAGGCCCTGACCCCCACCTGGTTCATGAGTGCATCCAGGGCCCATCCCGGGTGCTCACAAGGAAATGGCCTGGCAGTGGGTTAGGAAGAGAGGGGAATGGTGGTCAGAATTATGGTAAAACCACGCACGGTGTGGTCTGAGAATGAGACTGAGCCAGCAACTCCTGGATTCTAATCCCACTTCTTCCTCTGGTTCCTCTGCTAGCCTTAGAAACGTCATCTAACTTCTACCCTCAATTTTCCAGCCCTAATGTGGGGATAATGCTTATGATGCACTGGGGCTCAGTTTTGATAGAGGCACGTGAAATGTGTTGATGTGAGCATGTGCGAGTGCACCTCATTGTCAGCGCAAACCCCAGCCTCAGTTTTCTCTCCACAAGTGGGCACCATCTTTGAACTGCCCCAAAGAACAGTCTGGTTGGAACTATCATAGAATTGTAGGACTGGAAGGGACCTTGAGAGGTTATCTAGTCCAGTCCCCAGCACTCAAGGCAGGACTAAGTATTATCTAGACCATCCCTGACAGGTGTTCATCTAACCTGCCCTTAAAAACCCCCAATGATGGAGATTCCACAGCCTCGCTAGTCCATTTATTCTGGTGCTTAACCACCCTGACAGTTAGGAAGTTCTTCCTAAAGTCCAACCTAAACCGCCCTTGCTGCAATTTAAGCGCATTGCTTCTTGTCCTGTCGTCAGAGGTTAGAGAACAATTTTTCTCCCTGCTCCTTGTAACAACCTTTTATGTACTTGACAACTGTTATGTTCACTTTGTCGTCTTTTCTCCAGACTAAACAAATCCAATTTTTTCAATCTTCCCTCATGGGTCATGTTTTCTAGACCTTTAATCATTTTTGTTGCTTTTCTCTGGACTTTCTCCAATTTGTCTATATCTTTCCTGAAATGTGGCTCCCAGAACTGGACACAATACTCCAGTTGAGGCCTAATCAGTGCGGAGTAGAGCCGAAGAATTACTTCTTGTGTCTTGCTTATAACACTCCTGCTAATACATCCCAGAATTATGTTTGCTTTTTTTGCAACAGTGTTAACACTGTTGACTCATACTTAGCTTGTGATCCACTATGACCCCCAGATCCCTTTCCGCAGTACTCCTTCCTAGGCAGTCATTTCCCATTTTGTATGCGTGCAAACTGATTGTTCCTTCCAAATTGGAGTACTTTGCATTTGTCCATATTGAATTTCATTCTATTTACTTCAGATCATTTCTCCAGTTTGTCCAGACCATTTTGAATTTTAATCCTATCCTTCAAAGCACTTGCAAGCCCTCTCAGCTTGGTATCGTCCACAAACTTTAAGTGTACTCTCTATGCCATTATCTAAATCATTGATGAAGATATTGAATAGAACTGGATGCAGAACTGATCCCCATGGGACCCCACTTGTTATGCCCTTTAAGCTTGACTGTGAACTACTGATAACTACTCTTTTTGGGAACATTTTTCCAACCAATTGGGCACCACCCAATAGTAACTCCATCTAAGTTGTATTTCCCCAGTTTGTTTATGAGAAGATCATGCGAGACGGTATCAACAGCCTTACTAAAGTCAAGCTATACCACACCTACTGCTTCCCCCCATCCACAAGGCTTGTTATGCTGTCAAAGAAAGCTGCTAGGTTGGTTTGACACAATTTGTTCTTGACAAATCCATGCTGATTGTTACTTATGACCTACTCGCTCAGTTATTACCTGGCCAGGCTCAATGGGCTCCTCATTACACCTGAAGCTGTGGCTTGCTGTCTCTCTCTAGAGTGTGTGTGTGCTCGCCCCCGTGTTACTGAGTGAAAATGCCTGATCTCTTTTTCCCTACAGGTCTTATTGCGGGTCAAGGAATCAGAAATCCAGTACCTGAAGCAGGAGATCAGCTCCCTCAAGGATGAGTTGCAGACGGCACTGAGGGTAATGTCTGGAGCAGGGCTATCTCTGAACATGCACAGAGGGAGCCCTCCGTCCTGTATGGGTTTGCTCATTTTCAGGGGGGCTAACTAACTTATTTAAGAGTTGAATCAACATTTAAACATTGATCTGCCTTAATTAACACAGCCACTTACTGTTTGTGGATTATCGTCTTTGTGCTGCAAATTAAGCATCTGGTAGCATCAAACTAGGATTCGCTTTGGTCTCTTCCTGGAAAGATGTTACCTTAAATGTTTTTGTCCTGGTTTTCTGTGATCTCAGATTTTAAAGGCCCAGTGTTACAAACACACAAACCCTGCAAATGGGCCAATCACAATTGCTCTAGGTGGTTAATTTGCCAAGGCAAGTTCTCAGCATTTTAATTCCATGCCATTTCCCTGACGTAACAGAAAGCCACAAACAATAAATTCTGTAACAAACTAGCTGGTGTACATGTGCAGCACTGCTCTCTACTGGATGGAATCTGAACTGCCCAGCTGTGTCTCCTAGATCCTATAAAGCTGTTAGCCAAAGGAAGCTCTCATTTAGCACACGTGAATTGGCAGTAAGTGTGCTTGTACCAGGATGATCTGAGTTCTGCCCTTGCTGTCACCAAGAAGCTCTCTATGGGAGTGCCGAGAGTTCCTGGGTCTGTCCCAGAATGCCATTTCCTGTGTTGCTGGGGTTTGCCACGTCACCCTCTAGTAAGCACACAAACTTTCTGTTTCCGTCTGTCTGTCTCGCTCTGTGACAACCCTGTGGGTTTTCCTTGTTCCTTTCCCAGGATAAGAAATACGCCAGTGACAAGTACAAAGACATCTACACGGAGCTGAGCATTGTGAAGGCCAAGGCAGATTGCGACATCAGCAGGTTGAAAGAGCAGCTGAAGGCAGCCACAGAAGCACTGGGCGAGAAATCCCCCGAAAATACCACCGTGTCGGGATACGGTCAGTCCCTTTGCTGTGCTGAGCAGCCTCGTTCCCTGCCCCAACACATGCAGCAGGTGGTAACAGCTCTAGTGTGCTGGAGCCTAGAGGAGCGAGGGCAGGGCATGGTAGAGTCCTTCAGGAGCTCCAATATATCCACTGTGAATGCTGGGAGATTCAAACAAACAGGGCTGTATTCCTCCCTCCTGTTGCACCACCTCATTTATTGGAGTAACACCAGGGAGGAAGACGGCCCATGTTGTGCGCAAGGTGAACTGGAGCATGGGCTGCCTGGCTCAGATTGTTCATGAGGTTGGGAGCCGTTCACCTCCAAGTGGTCTGGTGGAATGTGGCCCTGGTTTGTAGTGATTAGAAGATACCCTCTACAAGAGCTGTTGGGTGGCCTGTCAGAATTGGCATGCGGGGCAGGATCTCAGTCTAGTTCCTAAATAACAGGCAGGTGTCCTCATTGCAACCTCTTTCCCATTCCAGACTCTCCCTGTCCCCTATCCCCTTGCAGAGGCCAAGGATTGAATGTGCCTGGAGCCTGAACACCCCTCACACCCTTAGTGGTGCTTTCTCCTTCCAGCTTAGGGATGGGAAGCTTCCACTGGGTCTTTAGAAACCACCTGTGCCCCAGTCACCCAGGGATGTCACTTGCATTCTGGGGCCTCTTGCCTCATGCAGTAACTGGGTGAGAGGCCATGTTTCGCTTGTGCTGTCCCTTTGGCTCTGTAGGGCCGTACCTGCCCTCTTCTGAGTCACCTTCAGGGAAGCTTTGCCTAGACTGAGCCTGCACCGCTCCCCGGCAGCATTGCCCCACTGCTGACCGACATGTCCCCAGCCTCTGCTCTCCTTTGCGAGAGGGTCAGGACTCTGCAACCATAGGGCTGTAAGCAGCAGGCTCACGCTGCTCCCTTTGCTCTCCCCAGATATCATGAAATCAAAAAGCAACCCCGACTTCTTGAAGAAAGACAGATCCAGTGTTAGCAGGCAACTAAGGAATATCAGGTCAAAGGTGAGTGTGTTTCTCTCTGCCCAGGTGATGCAAATGCCCCACATAGCTCTCTAGTGGGGGTTTCTGGGAAGATTTCCCAAGGAACAGAGGAAACTGAGGCTGATTAGCAGGAGGATTTTCCCATCCTTACTGCTGGTCTTTGTGTTTGCATCCGCATGTAGTCACCCTTGTACTGGCCAGGCCATTGGAAGACCAGTTACATGGGTATAGTGGCAAGTCAGCCTCATCCCCTCCCACTCACAACATGATTGCAGGAGAGTGGTCATGATGGGATTAATTGAGTTACCCAGAGTATTATGGGATGGCACCATGCTCTCTTCTGCCCCCTTACTTCCTGTTCAGTCAGTGGGTGTTTCCCTCCACTCTGCTGTGATGCAGTAGAATAAAGCAGCAAGTTCCCAACAGCAGTGCTCTGTAGAGACTTGTTTTTGTTGCAGTGAGTGGTCTCTTTGCAGAGCTGGCCTCTTCCAGAGGCACTGTGCTGCTGAAATCTAGGTGTGACGCTGACATGCATAGCTATTGGAGTTGCTATCTGAAAAGAGAGAGGGAGTTTGCCCTGATTCTCAGGCATTTCCCAGGAGGATCCCCTCTGGCACTTACTCCCCATTTTTGTGGTGAGGTTTGGCAGTGAAGTAACTGGTGTAAGCGTGCCTAGATACCACTGTGATGGGTACCTTGAGGATAATACAGTGTAATTCACTGCAGTCTCTTTAGTCTGTACAGGGAACAGGACTAGTTCTTACCTAACATTTTCTTTTACCTGTGGAGATTGGGGCTGATGGCCTAGTGGTTCTCAGTGCTTTAAAGCCTGGCCATGCTGTACTTGTTGCACATCCCAAATCCAGTTGTTCCAGTCACATGTCCCCAGTGTTTGGCCTGCCAGCTGTCGGGATTCCACCCTTCGGGGCATTGATCCTCTCCATGGGGCCACAGGCACCCCGCTTGAATGGGAAGGGCAAAAGAGAACTTCTCCAATCAGCCTAGGCTGAGTGTACTGGGCAATCACACAGAAGAGCTCTCAGCATAGACCAGGCTTGCTTCCCTTCTCATTACTGATATTGAGCACCTCATGCTGATATTGGGCTACTGTAGACAGAGTGAGAAGCCAGGCCAAGCATTTTAGCTCTATCCTCTCCTAACACAGGGGGAGCCAAGGCTCGCTGCCCAAGCTCTCCAAGGCTGCCATTTCAACCGGTGGTGGTGACTAAGCTGCTAGAATGAAATGTACAGGGGCCCCCACTGTGGACAATATACAGGCTTGCACATGCAACACCCTGTGCTTGTCACGCTAGGCCCAGTGTGCGTGTGCACGGATCCCCCTCTCATATGTGCAGGGAGTGCCTGTGCATACCGAAAGGTGCAGCTGAGGTGATTGGTTTGCAGACTAGCTCTTGAGGGTCTGATGATCAGTTTCCCTTCCCCACTTCACCTCAGTTTGCTTATTTTGTCATCCCCTCTGTGTCCATGTTTATTTGGTGTGCTTGTGGGAGGGAGGAAGAGGGCAGTGTGGAAGGTGCAGATGGGCACACTGTCTGCTTGTCCCGCTAAGGAGGGGACAGAGGGGCTGGGGCTTTGGAACCATCAATGCAATTAGGATTTATGTGCTTCTTGTTTTCTGTTTTTCTTTTTTCTTTTGCTTTTTCCTCTGACAGTCCGTTATTGAGCAGGTCTCATGGGATAACTGAAATGAACCAGAGTCCAGGTTCCCTGTCACGTAGGTAACCAAACCAGCACCCACCAAACAATGCAGCTCCCTGAGGGGGCGGCCCACTTTGCATGCCCTGCTCACTCCTCCATGGCAAACGAGAACCTTCTCTTAATTATTGATTTGAAATTGCTCTTCGGGGTGGGGGGAGCCGATTATCCTTAAACAAAATCAACCAGTATCGCTCTTCCCTGGGGAATTTGGCTTTCTCACCCACCCACTCTCCCTCACCCTCACTGGCACAGAGGTCCGTCCCTGGGAGGGTGTGCGCACCTCTTGGGCACACTGTGTAGGGGGTGTGGGACACCAAGTGTGCATGCTTAATGACTGTGCATGCCTCACACTAAACTCACTTTGACATGCAGCCCTTGCAGGAAGAAGGGAACCTTGCTTTCGGTCGTGTCAGGCTGAGGCTGGGCGAAGTCTAGGAACTCTCCCTTACCACTGAAGAGCAGCTAGAAGTGATGGAAAGGAGGAGGCCAGTGGATCTACCCTGAATTTCCCACCGGGGTGGCAGCGCAGACAGCACTGCTCTGTGTTTACGTTGCCCATCACTGCTGCTTCCTTAAATGAACTGTACCTGAGCACAGGAGTTTCCTAAGGAGGAGCATCCTCTTCCTCCTGCTGCCCAGCAATGCTCCAGCTACCCAGTGGTTGTGATACTACAATTCATCACCTCATTAACAACTGTCCTATCACAGACACTGCCTTGTGGCTTCCAAAATCATCTGGTAGGAGGAGGCAGCTGATGAGAGAGGGGGCCGTTCCAATTAGTATATCCTGGGTAACCAGCAGCAACAGGAAAGTGGCAAAGGCTCTGAGAGTGGGATAGTCCCTGGGAGGAAATGGGATTGGTTTCCAGTGGGGTTAAGGGGAGAGGGTTTGAAACGGTTGATCAAGGAATTCTGTGGGCTGGTGGAAATTTTGAATGAGTGTCTTTATTACAAACTGAACTCTGCACTATGGTATCGGGATAAGTGATCTCAGAGACTCCCTTACTGAGTGAGGGGTTTGCTCGGCTTTCTACTCTTGGCAGTACAGTCTAATGCATTACCGTGTCTTGATCTATAAAGAGATGAGAGAATTCAAAGATCCAAGGTGGAATTTAAAGGGACTCTGTTAATTTGAATAGGCTCAATATTTGACCTACTTTCTGATAGTCAGTAGGTAGAGACCCTCCTGAATTTTGAGTGTTTCTTTCCTGTCAGCTAAAAAGAGAGCAAAAACAGTATTGAAACTGGTGTAAAAATCCCAGTTCCTGCTCTCCATTGATAATGGATTTACGTTTCTCTCAGTCTGAGCAGTGAAACCAGTAGAAATGCAATGGTCACTGCAGTGTCTTCACAATATCACAGCCATCCTATCCACACTGGGTTTTGCAACCTCAACCTCCCACAATAGCCGCTTGTTAACCAAAACTTGGCTTTGGGGCCTACATGACTTAACATTGTCCCTTTAGTTTTCTGTTACGGCAACCAAGGGACTTAAAAAAAAAAAAAAAATGGGAACATTGCAGCCAGCTACTTGACAGGATCTGTGTATAAAGTCTTGCAGAGCTGCCATGTGTTGATTTGTGGAGGAAGTATCAGATGCTGATGATGTTGTGCAGAGGACGCAGAGTGAACTGCCTAACAGATGACTCTGCTGCCTGCAAATTGCCAAACACGGTGGCCGATTGGCTGCCTGTTTTTGATCAGCTGGGCACATCCTGTTTCAGAGCAGGGAAAGCAGTTGTCACCCCCCTGAGATGGCAGCAGGTTTTATGTTCTGCACCTATGCAGTGCACAGACATTGCATGCTTGACCCTGGGAAAGCGGTCTGCTGCGGTGGAGAATCCATTAGCCCCCATCAGCCTTGAGATGGGACATAGTGCACCTATGGCCTTGACCTGGTGTCTGTGGTCAGGTCTGCTCCGTCCCAAATGCAATAAGCATGGGGATTCTACCATACGACTGGGGGGGTGGGAATTAGCAGTAAATCATGCAGCCACTTGTCCTTCTCCCTCAGATTCCATGTGGGCTGGAGAGGCTCACTCCCAAATGGCAGTGTTGAAGGCTAGATAGATGGAAGTTGCTTTCACTTCTGAGTCTTTCACTTCTGAAGACATGGGTTTAAGATCTGGATTGGGTCATGAGAAACTATAGGAAACACGTAATGAGATTCACAGTCCAGCTCAGGGGCTTACTTGGCAGTGTGTGCTTGAAAAAGGTTCCCAGCCTTGGTTAACTGAGGGTAGAGTGAGATTGTCACTCAGAGTTGTGCAGACAAATGTTTGGAGCCACGACCACCCAAAATGGACTCTTAATGAGCCCCGAAGGAGAACCAGTGTGCTGGTCCCTCTTAGCGCTGTAGCAGTTGCTGTCAGCAGAACCAAGGTGTGCTGCTTTGGCTCTTCTGAAAGCCAAGGGCCTGTTCCTAAAGCTGCCCTGGTGCTCTGTATACTGCAAGCTGCAGGGATCGTTGTCACAGTCAAGCTAATCACACTTGCAATCTTGTGTGCCTCTCATTTGTTTCTGAAGTTTGTCACCTGGTTAATTTCCAATCGCGCGCTCTAGGTGTGATTCACCAATAATAACATTCCATAATAGTCTGTTCTCTTGAGCATGTTCCACTAATCTCTCCTTCGGGGGGGGGGGTTTGCTCTCCTACCCACATTTCTTTTGCCTGAGCATCTGCCCCATCCTCCCGTTGGCTGCTTTCGCCGCATCCTCCTTCAGTGTTTGACGCTGTCCTTCTCTTGTCTCTCCCAGAGTCTGAAGGAAGGCCTGACCGTGCAAGAACGCTTGAAGCTCTTTGAATCCAGGGACTTGAAGAAAGACTAGTTCTCCCCCTTCAGCTTGAACATGCGCACCTCCCAGCTTGCGATCGCACGGCACGAGCACCGCGTGTTCCTAGTTCCTTATGATCTTCTGTGCTGTTATTCGTCTCGATGCTCCCAATCAGACTGAGTGCGGCTGGCGGTTCTTCCTGCCCATGGCACCTTGACTCCACAGCTCCTTTCCCTGCACCGTGAGATGCTTCAGAGACTCTGCGAGGGAGAGGAGGGGATGGAGTTCTGCCCCCTTTGGCTCCTTCCTTCACTGTAAACCATTACACTAAGTGTCAGTATTAAGGCTCAGCAGCCTATCGATAAGCTAGCTCTGTCATACCGACTGCTTTGGTTTAGAAATGGCCTGGCTGGCAAAAGCCAGACCCAGCTCTACTGCTGTTTGAGTGACCTGGTGCTCAGTCACACGCCGTGAGTCAATCCTCTGAGCTTGCGTTCCTTGCACCTCCCGGGGAAAAGCCTGTGGTCAAAACGTCAGGAAAGGCAGGTCAGTTTGTGTTGGAAGCAGCCCCATCCGTCAGGTGTGTGCGTGGGTCACAGCACCAACAGCCCGCTAGCTGCCGGAGAAAAACAAGGGGAGTCTGCTGGGAGAGTGGCTAGGGTTTGGGCTCCATTCTCCCAACCCAGAGCCCCAGCAGGTCTCGGCCTTGGCTTGTTTTCAGTCTGTTACAACCAGAGCGTTAAGGATGTTTGTTAAACACAGATTTCAACAAAATCTGCCCCTAAGGCTCATCTCCCCCCTCTGCTTTCTTCCTCTCATGCCCGTGCTCTGAGTAATGTATTCCAGGGCCCGAGTTGCAGGGCCTGTCTACCCAAATCCAGCCCAGCTACAGCCAGTTCCCTACAGCCACTCTGTCCCTCTTTGCATCAACCACTGTGTGTGTGTGAGCTTCCCTTTTCCAGTCTGAGGAGGGATACTGAGCGGAAGACAGAGCCTGCGCTGGCTGTGAACATACACACACAGCTCAGTCCAAAGACTGCTGCCTTTTCATCAGCTCCTTTCACCAGCCCACAGCTCCGATTTTCATACTTTTATCTATGGCGACATTTTGCTTTTCTCCAAAATAAGAGTCTCGGAACTTGCCTGTTCTCCAAACCATCCGTATTGCAGCTTCCCAGGACATCTTCCTGCCTGCTCCCAGCTCCTGAATGAGCATCGCTCTTAAAAATCTGTTTAGTAACACTGCGCAGCATGAGGCCAATGGAGTGAAGTAAAAGAGAGTGAGGGAACCCAGCGGTGGAGGTGCAGCATTAAGCCAGTGTCGCTCGGCAAAGGGGAGGGGGAAAGAATCTCTCATCCTGTAAATCCTCATGCAGCTCTGCAGTGGCCATGGTGGCTTATTCGCCATGCTGGCAACGGCATCCACATACTTTCTCCCCTGTATGCCTCCTTGGATCTATGCCGTGCGCCACCGATTGACAAGACAACTCCTGCCTCAACTCTGGGACTAGGGCCTGTTCCAATACAAACAGTTTCTAACCGAGCTTGGCTGTCTAGTGTGGACAGGCCTAAATCACATTGGACTGTGCCCTTGACTCTCTAGGGAGCTAGGCTACTGCCTCTCTCAAATTGTGTCTAAACATGGTTCCTCGCTAGCTGTGGTTGTGTGGCCAGCTTGGTTAAGGGGAAGTGCCCTCATGAGCCCTGCCCAGCGCTCTGACGCCCTCGGTCCCAGGAATGCTCAAAAGAAAGTCTGGAAGGCTTTGTTTACAAAGGGCCATTTGGGAGCCCCCTTGTGCAGAGTGGCGGCCATGCCTGATCCTGGTAGCATGTAAGACCAATGTGGGAGTTTCTAGCCTGCTTTGACAGTGGTTGGACAATCCAAAGAACACACCTGACTTTCCTTTGTGATTGTGGAACCGTTGGCTAAAGGTGGTTTGAAACTAATTTCTGGTCTCTCCCATCGGCCACCCATATTGCCACGGTCCCCAAGGATCTCCCGCCTTGCCAAGATGGCTGTCGCCAGCTTGGGACTTGCGTGGTTCTCAGCAGGCCTCTTAGCTCTGCCTTCCTGGTGAGAGGAGCTGCTTGTGTATCCCACAGATACCCAAAAAACACATTGAGTTCTCAGCTTAGTTGGTGGCTGGGGGCTGTTTAAGTCCCATCACCACCCCCAACCCTTCCCTCAGATTCCACCCAGAGCTGCATTGCTAAAACCCCTTACACTAGTGACTCTATTGGTGAAGCTAAGTAATGGTTCCCCCCCCAAAACTCCAGTGGCCATGGCATGGGTCTGCCTTCCAGCCAAGGACGCCTAGATGTGACTCCCACCCTCAGTGTTCTTTAATCAGCCGGAGGGGACACTGTTTAGGCAGGGGAGGCATTCCCTCTCTGCCCCCAAATTCTCATCCACTCTGCAGAGCTTGAGCATGTTGCTGCTGTTAGATTCTGCTCATTCTGTTCTTGGAAGATGTCAAAGCTCTCTGCCTGATTCAGCTTCCGCTTATCCCTGTAGCTCCATTGGCTTCAATGTGGTTCCTCCTTCTCACCACCGTGAGATCAAAACCAGTCCCAGGATGAACCCTTGGGGGCCAAATTCTGATGGAGCTGGAGGAGGGGTTCCCATGGGAAAGTGAGACTTCAGTGGGAGCTACAAGCAGCCAAGGGCAATGTGGTCTTTGGGCTGAATTCTGGAGCCCCACGCAAGCTGTGAGGGGACCTATCTCGCAGGCCAGTGAGGATGTTGGTGCTGTGACACGGGTTGCATCTGGCTCTAGATACTGCCGGGGAGGGTTTGCTTCCCTGCTGTGTTCCCTATACTGTATATGTCCCTCCACATGCAGCAGAGGTCTTCAGACGTCACCTAAGAGACCCAGCTTTCTCCATCTCTGACCTTTCCTGGTCTTCTCACATCAGCAATCACCAGAAGAGAACATCCCTTTGTTCTTATGCTCAGTCCCTGCCTGGTCAGGGGTGGAGGGTGTCTGCCCTCTGCTAGCTTCCCAACCCTGAATTCTCCCTTCAGATGGTGGAGCCTATGGGACATAGGTACGGGTAACATGAAGTCCTTCAGCATTGGGATTTCTCCTCCCTCACCTCACAAGAGTCCACTGGAATGTGACATTTCCAACGAGGACACACCCCAGCCTGTGCTTCCCTGGAGTCCGATGAAGGCTTCTTACTGCTAAACCATCTGAGCAAGGTGTGTTCTGTTCTCCTGTTGGAAAAGCCACTTATCTCTCTCTTCCTCCGGCCATCTGGGCTCTGAGCTTCTTGCTACCCAACAAGCTAATTGCTGCTGCTTTGTTCACTTCTTTTGCTTATGATCAGTTACTTTAAGGGTAAGAAATGAAGGTCACACACCTTTTCTGCATTTAGAGTGGTATGCCAGTGGGATGGAGGCTACAGGATGGTGCTGTAGATAACCATGGCCTGATGCCCTTTGTGGTACTGCTTCATTGCACTGAGCCTCAAAGAGATCCTGGTAGTGATGCTCCCAGGGGGCTGAAGCCACCTTTTTTCTGCTGTGCGCTTCCCCACTCCATCCACTCTTTTCTCTTGAGGCTCAGTGTCTCTCTGCTTGGACCAGGAACTCTCAGTGAGTTATTGGGATCTTATTTTTCTTTTTTTACCTCTGTGTCTGTCCAGATCCTGATTTCATAATGGTAGAGAAGGATCATTAGAGGAGGAAGTGTCTCTGGTGTAACCACACAGATGTAGATACCATTGGATGATGCTACGAGGAGCTGGCTTGGAGAAGGGTTGCAGCATGCTGATGGACAGCTTGGTGATGGTTTTGGCCATTCATATGGCAGAGGTGAAGAGGAAAAACTGTGGTTGAAGTGGGGACTGTCTTTTCCATCTTTTGACCCAGATAGTGTACATGGGTGAGGACATGAGAAAAGGCACTGTGGTATGTTTTCAAAGTGGAAGCACTTAGATAGTAGCTAGTGTAAAAGGAGAGCAGGGAGAGAAGCATATAAAGCAGTGGAATAGCAAGCCACATAATAAGAAGTGGTATTAAAGAAACGGCAGATCCAGTGGGTTGGTCTGAACAGCTTTCTGCTTGTGCTCTAGTCCCATAATTATCCTGTAAAGATGCAACTTTGCAACTTGGGGGGCGGGAGGGCTTGTTCAGGTTTGTTCTTGTGATATGCAGGGTCCCAATGACTGAGGCAGAGAAAAACACTGCTTAGAGGAAGAGAATCTTTTATTTGATGGGTTTCTTAGCCCATTTTCCTTTCTCATGTGCACATACCCCAAGCAAAAGGCTGTAATTAGGGAAGCTTTGAGTAGCCCATGTAAATTTCTTCTCTTGAGGAGATGTGCATAGTTCTGCAAAAGTCCTGGGACCTGGATATGATGGATGAGACACTGGCAGTAACAGACTTAAGCAAGATGTTTGTTCAAGCTAGCTGGTATTTTTTTCTTTAAGGCTGGTATATCTTTATTTCCTACCTTACTGCAAACTCCTCATCCTGTGACCTTCATCTTACTTGGTCAGTGGATCAGCTTAAAAGGATTTGCTTCAAGGTGTGCCAGGACTAATGGATCAGCAGAATCTGAACTTGTGGGAGCGGATCTGTCAGTGAAGGTTTGCGACTGGGGATCTTTGGATAATGCATCTTGGCCCACTTTTCTGGACCTACATACTGCCCCTAAAAGCTAACTAGAAACGCAGTTTCACTGGGATGAAATGGAGCCACAGATACCAGCTGTAGCCAAAACAAAAATCTAGTGTTACAAGAAATGAGCTCCTCTGGAGAGGACATACATACCATGCATGAAGGAGTGATTGGGACCACCCTTTGGTGTATATTTTTAAAGCTTCTAAGAACCTCTAACAGGCCAAATAAGTGTTGTTTTGCTGAACTTGCTGTTCTGAAATATTATTTAACACCTAAACAAAGGGTCTCGTTCAACTGTTTGTTATATACTGTCCCTTGTAAGAGCAGGTGCATTCTGAAGCAGACACCTCTCCAAAGCGGGACTTAGGCTTTGTTTTTAATGTTTTTCTGCTGTGCACGGGGTATGCGCTCTAAAGTCAGTTGTTCAAGGAGGCGGAAGAGCAGCTGGCTCTCTGCCCATCTGTGCAGCTTCTCCATCCCATCAGACTGCATCGCTCCCAACTGGAATAAACATTGCAATAACTGATCCTTCCAGAGGTCAACAAAAAAGCTGTGGCACAAGCACGCACTTCTGTTTTCTCTGATGTGCTGGCAGATGCCTCATTGCTGTGTCTCCCTGTAGTTTTGATGGACACCTACCTGAGCTAGGAGGAGCCCTCATCAAAGTATTAGGCAGTGTGTTCACCTCCACTCCACCCCAGTAAACACAGCGATCTTCCACAGGTTAAAAAAAAAAATGGCAAAAGTCTTAGCTGAGTGCAAGGTTCTGTGTTTCACCCCAGTTCTGCCTTCTGCTTCAGGCTTCATCTTTCTCCATGAGACTAGAAATCAGTGTTTCTCAGATTGAACTGACAAGGAGGGTGGGGGGCATAGCAAGAGAAACCTCCCCCCCCCCCCGCCAGCCCCTTTGCCCAAGACACTTTCTGATTCCATCTGCATCTTCCATTGTGTATGTGAGAGACAGCAGAGCATTTTCCAATTCACTTTTCCTCTGGCTGTGTTCCAGGCACCCTCCGTACACAACAGGGCAAATTGGCATGGTAGCTGTCTCGCTTGCATTGCTCCTAAAGGGCACAGTATATACAGTGTGTGAATACATATATGTTGCAAGCAGCTGCATTTTATACAATCCTACACTATGAAAAGTACCTGAATGTGAGGTCTAATAAAACCAAGTTCAAAATAGCCGTAGAAACGTACACACCTAATTGCTTCCAAAGTTTTTGTCTTTTGTGGAGAATTTTTCAGCCATTTTTTTCCTTCTGGAAACAATTAGGTTTAAGTTCTTTTTAACTGTGATTAATCTCCCCCCACTCCCTCCCCCATCCATTCATCTAAGAGAGGGAGCAATTTTTTTTTCCTTTTGCTTCAAAAGCAGAATTTGTGCTTATGTGCAAAACACAACAAGGCTATTTTTCTGTAACCGGTTGAATGGAGTGCATTTAAGCAATCCTAAGCATTGTACAATGTGTCACTTTTGTAATGACTATATATTTGATTGGAATTCCACTAGACCTTTGCATTTTTGTGGTTCATATACAGTACTTAGTTTGTTGTGAACACTTAAGCACATGCACGTTCAGTGTAGCTTGCCTTTACTTTGTAATTTTTTCCATTTTTTTTTTAAAAAAGCTTTGTTATTCTCTTTAAAATAATTTAAAACCTGTATAGTATTCAAAGCACGCAATGTAAATATTTATTACTCAGAAGTTAGCGGAGGGTTTGTGTGTGTGTGTGTGTGTGTGTGTGTGTGACTAAGTTCTGTTTTTTTGGTTTTCTTTTTTAATCTTGTTCTAATACAGATGTTTCTTTTGGGGTTGGAAGAGATTTGCGTGTAAGATTTTGAACCTACCCTGTGTCCTCTTATTAGAATGTTTTTTGATGACTGTTATAAATATCTTTTAAAATTTTCTGACCTGTACCTTTAGCTTTGAAGATACCTGTCCAAAGAATGTGTCGAGTCTGTTTGAGAACTGTTAATCCTAAAGCGCTATAAATTGTTTTTCCATTGAGAATTCAGTAATCTTGTATTTGATAGTGGCATTAACACCCTGTGAATGTGCAAAATTGCTATCTATATATAGAAGTAGTAACTACTGTGTGACTAGAGCATACACAGATATCCTTGCATGGTAACTTAGGACTGTTGCAGTGAGTGAACTAAGGTTCCAGGATCTTAGGGCCTAGTATATAATTGTGTAACTCACTTATGCATCAGCATTGAAGCTACTCTGTAAGGCTACATGGAATTTACAAGGGAACTATCTCCTAGCTGTGCAGTTACATATTGTACAACAGCATGGAAGTTTACTGTAACTTACAATGATATGTAAGTAACTGTTTAAAATATAACTTTCAATACATCGTAGTTACTACTGAGTTGCACTTATGATGTGATTCCTACCACTGTAATACAGAGCATTTCTTAAAAGTGGCTGCAGAAATATTGTTGTGCGACTGGGGAAGGACACTGAAGAGCCATGGGGGCTGAAAACGAAGCTGTCAGCTCTAGTGGTTTAACTTACCTCAGCCTGCACTTTAAGAGACTACTAGAGGAGAACGAGGGGGCAGGAGGCATTAGCAGAAACCTGACTTGCCTTTGAATTGGTACCAACAGCACTAGCCCTCCTGGCCACTGACATTAGTTTAGTGCAATCACAAGCAATTATTTCATCACCCTTCCTGTCTACTCTACACCATGAATGTGTGCTGGATGGTGCAGGATCACTGACTCTGTTCTAATTTAGAGAGAACGAAGTGTGTTGTAAAATACTAAAGACTTTGACATGTAGCAAATAGATGAGGATTCTTAGTCTTTGATCCACATACACCCTTTTGGGACCTGGAGTTTTGGTTTGACTTGAGATTTTAAACTTTGGGGGTAGGGGGCAAGAGGGAAACTGTATGTATTTGAATGATAACTCTGTGAAGTGGCAATAGACACCCAAGTATTGATGGTCAATCTTCCTCACTTCACACCACCAACCCAAACAGAATTGAGGGACTGCCTTAGCTCTGTCCTGTCTTATGCATGCCTTCAATCAGCGGCCTCAGTCAAGAGAGATGGGTTCCCGATTGAAATGCACGCACCCTCCACTACCAGCTGAGTTGCAAGAGCTTCAGTTCCTGGTGGAGATGGAAATAGAAATCACAATTAATTGTGGTTTATGGTGAACACCCAAGAGTCAACCACAACATCTCCAGTTCCTGTGATGATGAAGACAGAGAGAGCCACCTGTCCAACCTGCAACCTGCCTGCATGGGGTTAATGGTAGAAGATTGTGTAACTTACTTCCTGGGTTGCTACTGTGGTGGTGAGACTTGTGCACCAGCCTCAGAACTAGCATGAAACAGGGGTGGTGACCAGGGAGAAGTGGCAGCTGTGTTCCAAACCCATCAGGCTGCAGGTCTGAATGGTGTGCATAAGGGGAGGGTTCCACACACTCACCCAGCAATGGAGTGACGTGTCCTGATCCATTTCCTCTTGCAAAGGTGAATGCACATGCATTTTGTGGCCCCTGTGATACTGAGTATGAGTGGAATCTTTTTTCTCTCTTCTTCCCCCTACCCCCTTTGCTTTTATTTCAGTGCTTTTATTTAAAAAAAAAAAAAAAAAAAAAAGCCACTGTTCACTGTAATAGAAGCATCACTTTGGTCACAATATTTATTCCTTACAAATCCTGTGTGACATGCTAGGTTCCCATGGATGTAGCTGATCATTTTTATTTTGTAAATATAATTACTTAACTTTACATAAACTATATCGTAATAAACTATTTTTGCACCACCCTTTGCATGCTGTGTAGTGAGGTGTTTGTTTGGATATGGTCATCTATGTGGAAAGGAGACGCAGGCTTTCAGGTTAGCCACTTAATACAGTCCTACCACTGTCTGCATTTTCTTTGATGCACGTTGCTGTTCAAAGCATTGTGAAGCTAATACTCCTGACTGTTGCAGTGGAGGACTGCCCACAGCTGGTACAGCATGGATATCTGCAGTGGCAGATTCCTTCCAGACCTTTGCCAGTGTACCTAGCCTGATCTAGAGGGACCGTACTAAGGGTAAGTGGGTAGACTAATCTCTGTTTGCTTTTACTGGTTGGGGCCTCTGGCCTAAGGCTTTCCATAAGTGGCAAATGGGGATTTTGTGAGCTAGAGCCTATGGGGCCCATCAAACTCTTTTCACACTGTTCACCTGTAGTGGTAACTACCATACAAAAAATTCCTTGAACTATCCCATTACGCAGCAGAAAGAGCTTGGAAAAATTGTCTGTATTTGCTGAAATGTGGTGGTGTTAATAGTGCTAATCGCTATACAGATTATAACAGGACATTGGCAACACACTAGTGGGACTTTTAGCGGTACAGACTTCAAGGACTTCATCTGTTTTACAAAGATTAAGCCATTTTTAACCAGACATGGGGAAACAGACAAACCCATGGGCTTGTAAGAGTCTGTATCAAAATTGACTGTTTGTGCCACAAATTAACCTACCTTAAAGTATGAGGGCAAGGTTAATTTCCCAGAATATTCAGAATAGCCAATTACATTTACATAACATGACCCCTCTGCTGACAACATCATAGCTATTAAGTTCTATTCTGAAAGCTATGTTTTCTGTTAATTACTGGTACAGTAATAAAGCTCTTAAGCGCAATGTAAACTGAAGTTGTGGTAAGTGTGGAATAACATATTTAACTGTGAGAAGTGAAAATAGCCACAGTAACTTGAAGAGACAAGAAGAGGGCCAATTACCCAGGAAAACTGTTTTTACAACCAATAACAAGTCAAACACCACAGCTTGAACTGTATGTGCCAAAGGCTGTTACTGGGACCGCAAGACTCAACGCGTTACAAACTTTATGCTGCAGTTAGTTTTACAAGCAAACCTTCACTATAGCACTGTGGCATAAGGACATGAACCCTCCTACATTCCAGGTCACTCTTTCAAGTGTACAGGCAGATATGTCTAAAACAAATTGGTGTGTTCCATTCTTATTCCATGTCAACACCACAAGAACTCTCACTAAGAGCCAGGGATGTAATGGTTATGGAAACTGAACTAGCTTCTTAACCCCTGAGAGGAGAATCAGGGACATTAAGCAGGGGAGAGCTTACACATGCATGGGTATAACAGCTTTTGTTGCCTGTCACATAGCATCTTCAAGAGCAGTAACCTGCTTTCCATTAGACATGAAATGGCTTCATTTTTAGGAAGTCAAGAATCTACCCTGACCTCTGAATTCCATTTAGGAGACTGCCACCATAACTGGAAAAGGGAGGTAGATGATTTTAAAAGCCCACTTCCCAAGAGGACACGGACATGATGACACCTAGTATCTGCAAAAAAAATGCAGGGAAGGCTTGCACAGGGGAGAACTTGTCCCAGCTAGAAAGCTGCCAATCCATCCTGAAGATTAAAATGGGAAAGATGGTGTCCTATATTCTCTATTGCCAAGCCAAGTTGGGCAATTGATATGGATGGGGTTATGCTGCTTTTCTTCTATATGAACAGATCAAGCAGCCTATCCTCTATGTGCACTGGGGTTTCCTTTTGCAACTCCTTTCCCTGAGCGGCAGCAACTCCGCTACAGTCAGTTTCTCAACTCTTTGCACTCCAAGTATTTCTCTCACACTGCTGGGCTGTTACAATGGCCAGCCCGTACTTGTTTTTCTGCAGATTGCCATATCTACTCTCCAGCCCCACCAGGGCACTCTTTCTAGGATTCTATTACGCTGCAGCTACTGAGAAAGTGAACTGACTAGAGGGAGGCTAATCAACATTGAAAATAAATTTTAAAATTCCTGATGTCTCAATCAAGTTTTCCATAACAAACCTTGTCTTACCTATTTTAAAGGTTAAATGTCTAATATACTTTCCACTCCTAATAAAGTAACATACCTAGTTCAGTCCCTGTGTGAATTATAGCTTTGTGCAGAGACCCTTACCCAATTCTTTTAGAACTAGTGATGAGGAATATTTTCACTCTTATACTGCCATGCATGAAATAAACGAGTAGTTTCCCAGCAATGATCAGCCATACCAGAAACAGTATACATCATTCTGTAATGTCACTAGGGGTAACCAGTAAGTGACTATTTCACTGTCAAAATATCCAGTACTCTAAAACATTCCAAACTTTGCCTTCTGCCAGTGCATGGCAGTGGCCATTATCTTTTGAGCTCCAGCATATCAGCTGTAATGTGCTGGCCCTTCTACTGTATCACTACTTACCAAGAAGTTTAGAGTGATGCACTTTCATTTAGTACACACTGAGCTTTTCACTGAAGAGTAGAGAACTCTTCACCCTTGTATGATGCTATAGTCCTTGTAGCTATAACAAAATTAAATACAAAGAAGCTTGCTAGAAAAATGCTATTTGTCAAGGACCCTTTCAGCTCCTAAAAGCTGCTGTCATTTCTGTTCCTTTTTGTTGGGGAAAAATGTATAATTAGCTGGATTGTACTCTTCCCACATCCTTTCAAACTCGGCCAGGAATGGCTCCACGTACTCCGCATCCTCCACAATCAGCACGTTCTCACGGTTGCTCTGGATAGCTTGAGTGGTCCAGTTGAGGGAACCAGTGATGAGCATCTTTTTGTCCACAATAGCAAATTTGTGGTGCATGTAGCCACTCTCCTGGTCGTGACGCACCTGAATACCTGCAAAACAAGGAGAACCTTTTCAATGCTTCCTCTTCAAGGTAAAAAGCTTTCTTATGACCGAAAGCTACACTGTGTTAATAAAAAGTGTCCCAGGAGACTGGTTGAGAACCTGTTGCCCTTAACCAACCAACCAACAAACAAACATCAACGTGATGCCATTCCTCACCACACCAACAACAGGAGAGGGGAACACTGAGCCTTGTGGTCATCTTGCCACATGTCTGTCCCTTGTGTCAATAGGTGTTTGCTTCTCTCCCACCTGCCTGCAAGCCCAGGGAGCTTGGCTAAGCTTGTTCCAGGGTGCCTGCCTCTTCTAACAGGGGAGAGCAGGTGGAGGGCTCATAGGGGCCCGCGGGGCTGCACCTGAGCAACCGCCCTCGCCTTTAATGTGGAAGATCACCTCGTCCCAGGGCTCAGCCAGGCTCCCACAATGTCGCCCCCAGCTGCCCTCTGTCAGTGCTTCCCCTGGCACATGCACCAGCCCCACAGCTTCTCCCTGGGGTCCTAGCTCCTTCAGCCCCACCTACGCCCAGCACCGCCCCGTAGCTCCCCTGCCCCTCCCCCTCCTCCTGCGACCGCCCCTCACCCGCCTGCCGCAGGCGGCCGATCTGCGAGCCGGTGAGCCCCATGGAGCCGGAGTCGGTGACGAGGCGCACGCGCACGCCCCGGCGGTGCAGCAGCTGCACGGCGCGGCCCAGCGGCGGGCTGGAGAAGGCGAAGAGGCAGAGCTCCAGCGAGCGGCGCGCCGAGAGCAGGCGGCGCAGCAGGCGGGCGAGCGGGCTGTCGCCGTGCGGCAGCGGGCAGGGGCAGGGGCAGGGGCAGGGCGCGGGGCCCGGCTCGCCCAGCAGCGCCGCGGGGCAGGTGGCCGGCGACGGGAAGAAGAGCACCTCGCGCCGCGGGGCCGGCCGCCGCCGCCGCCACCCGCGCACCAGCAGCGCCAGCCCGAGCGCCAGGGCCGCGCCGCCCGCCCAGCGCCCCGGCAACGCCTCGAGGCCCGGCCGCATGGCTCGCGCGCCCGCCCCGGACCACGTGCCGGGGGTCACGTGAGCGGCGCACGGGTCTCCGTCGTGCTAGGAGCCGAGTACGCGACGTCGGCGGGTCACGTGATAAGGGGGGGGGGGAGGCTGGGGTTTGCCGCGCATGGGCGAGACCCACCGTCCCAACTCAGAGCGGCGTGTCCCTGAGCAGCCCTCGCTCCCCGGGCGCGCGCTCTGCCCAGCCCCCTCCCCCTCCCCAACCGCCCCAACCGCCGCGAGGCATTTTCTGCCCGCCCGCCTCGCCTCAGCGTTTCGCTATTCCTGCGGGGGGGGGGGGTCGTGGGGCTGGATGGGGGGTGGGGCTGGAGAAAGTGGGGGCTGGGGAAGGGTGAGCCTGGGAGGTGGGCGGGTTGGAGAAGGAGGTCGTGGGCCGGCTAGGGGGCAGGGCTGAAGAAAGGGGAGGGTGAGCCCTGGGGGGCGTCATGAGACTGGCTAGGGAGAAGGGCTAAAGAAAGGGGAGCGTGATTGGGGGGGGTCATGGGGCTGGCTAGGGGGCAGGGCTGAAGAAAGGGGAGGGTGAGCCCTGGGGGGGTCATGAGACTGGCTAGGGAGAAGGGCTAAAGAAAGGGGAGGGTGAGCCGGGGGGGTTCATGGGGTTGGCTAGGGGGCAGGGCTGAAGAAAGGGGAGGGTGAGCCTTGGGGGGGGGTCATGGGGCTGGCTAGGGGGTAGGGCTGAAGAAGGGAGGGTGAGCCCTGGGGGGGGTCATGAGACTGGCTAGGGAGCAGGGCTAAAGAAAGGGGAGCGTGATGGGGGGGTCATGGGGCTGGCTAGGGGGCAGGGCTGAAGAAAGGGGAGGGTGAGCCGGGGGGGTTCATGGGGTTAGCTAGGGGGCAGGGCTGAAGAAAGGGGAGGGTGAGCCGGGGGGGGTCATGGGGCTGGCTAGGGGGCAGGGCTGAAGAAAGGGGAGGGTGAGCCCGGGGGGGGGGGTCATGAGACTGGCTAGGGGGAAGGGCTAAAGAAAGGGGAGTGTGATGGGGGGGTCATGGGGCTGGCTAGGGGGCAGGGCTGAAGAAAGGGAAGGGTGAACCGGGGGGGGTCATGGGGTTGGCTAGGGAGCAGGGCTGAAGAAAGGGGAGGGTGAGCTGGGGGGGGTTAGGGGGCAGGGCTAAAGAAAGGGGATTGCTGGAGAAGAGGGAAGGCTGGCTGTGCAGGGGATGTTTGTCTAGGAGCCCATCTGAGTAGGGAGAGGCTTTGGGGGCCCCTCTGATGGCCTTGTACCAGTGGTGGGGCCCTGAGAGCTGCTGGGCATGTTGTGACTGTGATTGCTGCCCAGGTGGCTAAGTACAGCACACCTGCTATTGTTACCCCATCGCCCACCCTGACCCGCTTGTCCCATCCACCTGTTACAGCTTGTCTTTTGGGTACCTCTACACTGCAAGTGCGGGTGTGATTGTAGCACAGGCAACCATGTGTTAGCTTTAATCTAGCTTGCATAGGTAACAATAGCAGTGAAGGTGTGCCAGGTGTGGGTACATACTTGGATTGCTGGCCCACACTGAAGTCCATGCCACTGTGTTTTCACTGCCATTGTTACACCAAACCATGGTACAGGTGCACCTTAATTTGCAATGTGGACATACTTTCCAATGGTAGGTTTCAGAGTAGCAGCCGTGTTAGTCTGTATTCGCAAAAAGAAAAGGAGTACTTGTGGCACCTTAGAGACTAACAAATTTATTAGATCATAAGCTTTCGTGAGCTACAGCTCACAATGCATCCGATGAAGTGAGCTGTAGCTCACGAAAGCTTATGCTCTAATAAATTTGTTAGTCTCTAAGGTGCCACAAGTACTCCTTTTCTTTTTTCCAATGGTAAGCTCTTTGGATCGGTGGTTTTCATTTACTAGAGTTGTACAGTGCCCAACACAATGGTGGGGGGGTCAGATGGTCTTTAGGTAAATAGCACCACTGCCTTTGATCTCTATGCCTGCAACTTATAATCACTTGAAATCTATCTCTGGAGTTAATAAATCTGTTTTATATTTTACCTAAAACAGCGTGTTTTGGGTTGAGCTCAGGATAACAAGGATTGTTGCATGTCCACTAGCCTTTGTTGGAGTGGTGAACTAATCAATGAGCATGCACTGTCCAAGGGCAACTTGAGCAGTGTATTTCTGGGGTGACACCTATGTCATGAGTGGCTGAGTGTGGGTCTCGACATGCTGATGGCTGAGTGATCACAGCACCTGGAGGGGTTTTCCGCTTGTCCCTGGCCTAGCATTGTGAGAGATGGCCCAGGCTGGAGAGTTAAGAGTGCACAGTGGTCCAACGGTTCCAGGAGGCTTGGGGCTGCAGCTGGGAGGTGCGTCTGGGGCCGGGACCGGGGCCAGAGCCATGGTCAGGATCTGAGGCTGGGGTTGGGCCTGGAGCAGGGCAGCCGTGAGTGCCAGCAGTGGGGCAGGGGCAGGGTTGGGTAGCAGTTCCTCCCTGCTAGGGTTGCCAGGTGTCCAGTTTTCAACCGCAACACCCAGGTCAAAAAGGGACCCTGGCAGCTCCCGTTGGGACTGCCAACTGGGCCGGTAAAAGTCCAGTCGGCAGCACAGCCTGGGCCCGGGGCTAAGGCAGGCTCCGTACCTGCCTGGGCTCCACACTGCTTCCAGAAGTGGCCACCAGGTCCCTATGGTCCCTAGACACTAGGGCAGCCAGGGAGGCGCTGCACGCTGCCCTCACCCCTAGGGCCGGCTCTGCAGTTCCCATTGGCCAGGAACTGCAACAAATGGGAGCTGCTGGGGGGTGGGCGGCTGCACCTGTGGGCACAAAGGCAGCATGCACTGTGCATAGCCGCTTGCCCACCCATGCACCTAGAGGCCACTGGGACCTGGCGGCCGCTTCCTCAGAGCTGCAGTAAACGCCACCGGGACTCCTCACCCGTTCCTGCATCCCAACCCCCTGCCCCAGCCCAGAGTCCCCTACCACAAACTCCCTCCTGGAACCTGCATTCCCCCCCCCAACCCCCTGCCCCACCTCAGGGCCCACACTCCCAGCTGCAGCCCACCCCCTGCCCCCCAACCCTCAGCCTAGTGAAAGGGAGCTAGGGTGGGGAAGAGCAAGCGAGGGACAGAGGGGAGATGGAGCGAGCGGGAGGGGAGGAGCCTCAGAGAAGGGGCAGGGCAGGGGTGTTTGGTTTTGAGTGATTAGAAAGTTGGCACCTTACACCCCACCATCTGTAGGGGCTGGGCCCCCTCCGAGAACATACCTCCTCACTACCCCCCCAGGGGGGGCCAACCACAGAGTTTGGGAACGTCTATCTAGTTAACCCCCTCCATGCAACCTGAGCTACTCCCCCAGCCCACACACAGCCCCAGTTCAGTAGTCCCCAAACTTTTGAGGATTGTGCTGCCTCAACTTTCTGTGCCCTGCTCCCCCTGACCTCCCAGAGTCATGGCCCGGAATGGTGCTGCAGCTCCGCAAGGTAGGGGGGAGGAAACGTGGACAACACCAAGGGGTCCAAGGCTGGGGCTGCAGTTGGAGGTGGGGCCGGGGCCAGAAGCAGGACTGGGGGGGGGGCAGAGCCACGACCAGGGGCCATGGCTGGTGCTGGGGCAGGTCTGGGTGGAACTCCCTCACTGCCCTCTGTGGGGGCTGGCCTGGGCCTGCCCCCAAATGTTATGACTTGCCTGGGGAGAGTTGGGGGGGAAATGTGCCTCTACCTAGTTACCCAGCATGCCCCTGGCACACAGCCCCTTGCTACCTCTCTTCCACTCCCATGCACCCTGAGCTACCCACTGCCCACGCACAGCCTCTAGTTACCCCCTGCCCCCACGCAGCCCTGCTCCTTGCACTTGAGCTACCCCCTGATCGCACCCAGCCCCTAGCTACTCCTCTCTGCACCAAGCTATCCCCCCTGCCCATACACAGCCCTTAACCCCTCCCTGCACCGAGCTACCCCCTTGCCCGTGCCCAGTCACTAGATACCCCCTCCCTGTACCCTGAGATACTCCCCTGGCCCACAGGCGCCTGCCACCATGAGATACTCACCATGCCGCACAGAGCTCCTAGCTACCCTCCCTCACTCACTGCACTGAGCTACCCCCGCCAGCCACACAAAGCCCCTGTCTACTCTTCTCCTGTCACCCTGAGATACCCCCTGTGCTGCACACAGCCCCTAGCTGCCCCCCCGCACCCTGAGTTACACCCCTCACTGTACACAGCTCCGAGAGACCCCCTTGCCTGCACCCCCCCATTATAATTTTTGGGTGTGCCCTCTCCCAATTCAGACAGACTGGGTGGCCTGCGGAGGTGAATTGGGGTGGATGCGTTGCTTTCCCAGCAGCCAAAGCCTGGAGCCCCAGCACCCTGCTGGGCTAAAGCCTTTACTCCCCTCTCCCTTGCCCCGGCTTTGGTGAACATCAGTTAGCAGGAGAGGACTGGTGAAAGATGTCAGTCATGGCCCTGGTTCCCTCCCCCATCCCCCGTTAGTCAATTAACCCAGGCTAAGAACAATGTGTTGATCCCCGCTATAGCTTCAGTGAGACCAGCAGGCCTAGAGCTGCAAGAACATTGCTTATGTGAAAATTCTTGCATTTGCGGCATGTTTATGGTGAACCTTAAAGCTAATTAAGCTGGGCAGCTTCTGAAGTAACAGGATAATGGTCTCTCCACTGGGTTGGGTACACCCTGGCTGTGTCAGCTTCCTGGGACCCCCGTGCATAGTCCAGAACCTCTGAGCTGACAAATCAGTTGTTTGGGATTAAAGCCAATTGGGACTAACTCTTTCTTACGAACACGAAGCAGAATCTAAGAAACAAAAAGATGTACAACGTTCTGCAGTCCAAACCCTGGGAACCAGTGCAAGAGAAGTCCCGTGGTTAAATTGCAGCTCTTGTGTCCAGTCCAGTTTTAAAATACTTAAACACCAAGACAAATCAGGTGCTCTCCATTTTACAAAAATAGCTCTGATTGAGCTTTAATTCTTGTTGCCATTTTTACAGACGTTATTGACAAAAAATACCCGTGGACTAAATATACATAAAAACTGTACCTGCAGACAGGTCTGAATATCAGCTCTGGTTCTTGTTAAAATGCGAACACATTGGGTCAAGGGGATTACAACTCGCTTCCTTTGCCTTTTTTAGTTGTAATTTCTATCGTCCTGTCAAGCTTTCCAACAATAACCTAGGATAAAATTAGAAATACAGTAATTCCTTTACAGTAAGATGTTCACTAAGAGCCAAAGTCAGTAGCTAAAAGATGCACAGATGGTGCTGCTCTTCTGGTGCATGCTCTCCTTCCCATGGTATTGGCAGACTATTAGGACTTCAAACTGGCTACTTCAGGGTTTCACAGTGAGGGAGAGTCTGTAAACTGACTGTTTCCTGCGTAACTACACACTAGCTGGAACATTAGGATACAGAGAGCAGTAGAGCACTTCTGAGGGAAGGAGAAAGGTAAGAAGAGCTTGTCCAGGATAAAGTACCCTCTGTGCTTGAAGTCTTACATCCTTAAGCAAAAAATAAAAAGGAACTTTGCCTACACATCATCATTCAGTGTGTGCTTTGAGACGATCCCTGTGTCGCTTACAATTTTGGACAGTAGCAGATTTCTGGACCAAACCTAAAGTGTAGTTTTAAAGTTAGGATATTAAGATGATGGAATGACATAAATCAAATCAGAGTCCTCCTGCAATTCTTGGTAGTAGCGCAAGTCATGAAGTTCTTCAGATCCAGCCAAATCTACTGAGCACGAAGTAATAATAGGAGTGATCCATAACTAAGGTTAGGATGTAGTAACCCCAGTCACATGGCCTAAGATTTTTTCTTGCTTCTTTGCTCTTCTAACCTATGGAGATGTTAAGTGGGACCTACAGAGATATTATGTACAAATGGTTTATTTGTCTCTAGAGTCCCAAGCATCAAGATGTCACTTTATGGCAACATCCAAGATAAAGTCCAGGGTTGCAGGAGTTCTACTGTCACCCCGTTAGTGTTAAGGCTGGCACAAGGGCACTGACTGGTTTACTCTGGTTCCTTGAGTTACACTGAATTAGATTCAATTTGCAGGCTAGGTTCAGAGTGGAGTTGCAGCCCTACTGGGAGGCAGAGAGCAGCCCTAATTGCATGCATTCTGAGGAGCACAGTCTCACAGCAATTCAAAAGACTAAAACTAGAACTCTTAGAGTTAGTCTGAGGGCAGAAAGAGGTTCAATGGTGTTTCACTATTCACATGATGCACGTGCTGAAGGCTCAAAGAAAACTCTCTCGGTTCCTTGCATGTATTCGAAGGCAGCAAGTGAGGCTAGGCATTCCTGGTTAGTTCCGAGACTCTGAAGAAGTTGGGCTGCGGACTGTCGACATCAGGTGCGACTTGTATGTTTTGCTCAGGCCAGTCATCCAGTACTTGAGGAGCTTGACATTGTCTTCCTCAGCTGCCCCCAGAATGCTCAGCAGTTTTTGAGTGTCCTCCTTGGGTCGACTGTCCACTTTGGTGAATTTAAAGAGGACTTTCACTTTACTGCAGAAACAAAAAATTCCTGTCACTAGAGATTCATTAGGACACATTATGTTTGAGATACAGGCATAGGCAGCACTGCAAGTTTCTCTTTCGTACCCAATATCCTATTCTGTGCAACAAGATGCAAATACAGCATCAAAAGGAACATCCCAAAGGAGCTCCTCTTGTGCTCAGAGATTTGGAAAAAGGAACTGGACATAATTATTAGCCATTTCCAGCCCTGATAATATTTAGCAGTTCTGAATTTTCCCTTGGTCTCCTTTCCCATTTTAGCCTTTATGCCTTCCTCCATGCCACCCTGCACACTTGGAAGAGCCTCCCACAGAATGTGCACATCCAACTCCCTCCTAGCTTTCAAATCAGGCTAAAACCACACTAGTGCCATGAATTATTTCACCCAATTGTTTGGTCTTCCATTGTAACCACTTGTGCCTTTACATGCAGCACCGGTGGACAGCACTATGTTATCTATTTGGCAGTTACCTGCTGTAGATCTTAGTGGACATTCACAGCCCAATATACATTTGCAAAGTGCTCTGAAGATGGAGACAGCTCTTGAATCCTCCTGACACTTTTGTAAGGTAAGCAAGATTTGCCTTGTAGGCAAGCATTACAAATGGGGAGATTGAGGCACAGAGATTAAAAAAGACTTGCCCAAGGCCACAGAGGGAGCTAGTATCAAAGCTAGGATTAGAACTAGGGCTCAGATCACCAGATCATACTGCTCTCCAGAGAGTGGGGCTCAAAACTAACGTCAAAGGTCAACTGGCTACTAACTGGTCGTGTATAGAGTGATGAATATGTAAATTGTTTATCCCACCACTGTCTCCAGAAAACCCTTTGGAAAATCTTGATGGGATTAAATTAACAAATATCTAAAGCTGTTTCACAAAAACCAAAGCAGTTGCCTCTTACTTCATCCACTCCTCCTTCAGGCAGACAAGGCACTGATCCACAACGTCTACAGAAAGGTTCTGGTTAGTCAGAGCAGCTTCGATCTTGTTCAGGATTGTAGGGCCAACTGCAAGCACAGGGAGAAGGGTCACAAGAGGAACAACACGAACTACAGATTGCCTTTATCAGCAGTTAACATGGGATACCTACGCTTGTCTAAGGCTCAGTAGACTACAGCTGTACATATGCTAATAGGATCCTCCAACCATAGCTGGGGACCTGCAGCAGCTTCTGGAATGCAGTAAGGTCTTCTTCTGCAGTGCGTGAGAAGTCCCTATTTTAGTTCTCTTACACCCACGTCCTTAAAGGGGTGGTGAGAGGAAAGAGGGGATCAGTCTTGTGCCTCCTCTTACAGCCTATGAAAATAGCTCTTCTAAATTAAAAATGGACTGCTCTGAAAACACTGAATGCGCTGTCTACATAGGTGCCTTGGGGTCATACCCAGTCCAAACGACTGGGCCCACTTGGAAAGCGGAATTTGTAGGTAAAATTAAGCTCTCAGCATGGGAGCATCAGGCACATTTTTTTAAACAAGGTAAAGCTGAATTTAGTCCTTGTAGTTCAGTCCCAGGAAGTCAGTATCAGACACTGGAGCAAGATAACTTTATCATTATCATCTAGCTGACTAGCAGATTAGAGTACACTCACATGAGGTCAGGGAACTGACAAGTTTCAGAGCACAGAGTGTTCAACATGGATCAGGAAGGTATCTCCCTAGATACATTATTGTAGGCCACGTGAGTTATACAAGATGCTTCCTCTTCTCTGAAGAATATTAGACAAACTGCTGAGTTGTATGGCAAATCCTATCTAATTAAGCAGGCTGTTGAAATGCTGTTATCTAGAGAATATCAAGTTCTCTAAGACCATATTTGTGTACTGACGTGGCCTTGCATACAGACTTTCTTAGCAGCCAGAACACAAGAATAAGCCCACACAGCCAGATGCTGATGAATGAATGCTAACAGCTACAGACAGAGATTCTATTCCAGCCACAGTTGCATAGGAATCTCCTGACAGAGTTCCACCTTTCCAAAGCACCCACCTCGGTCTGCTGCCACAGGGCTCCCACTGGTGACCACAAACTCGTACTTGCTGAGGGGCTGCTCATCATCAAACAGGACTGGGTAGAGGCTGCACCGGGTGGCAGTGCGGACTTCCACAAGGACAGCAAATTCTAGCGTGATAAACCCCCCAGCACATTAAAACCAATCTATATGAAAAATAACATATCAAAAAATGTAAAACTCTGTGCTTCAGAAGGGCTAATTTCCTCAAAGTGGAGGGAAATTGTGAGTGAAATTGATCAGGAGGAAAAGTTTAGACTGCAAAAATGTGAATGAAAATTGGGAGTTCTTTGAGAAGAATTTATTAGATGGCCAAAAAAAACATGATTCCACATTCAAGAAAGGGGACAACTTTGGCTAAAAGCCCATTTGGTTCACTGACTAAGTGAAGGCAGCAATTAGAAATATAACAAATCAAAAAAAAGGAATCTAGACAGCAATCAATATAAAATTAGAAATTATGAAATGTAAAAAAGCTAAAGACATCGAGGGGAAATAGCTGGCAGGGCTAAGGACAATAAGAAGTTTTTAAACTATATTAGGAACAAAAGAAATCCTTTCAATGGCATAAGCCCATTACTAGATGAAAATGGTAAAATTGTTAATGATGCAAAAAAGGCAGAAGCATTCAATACATATTTCCGTTTTGTATTCGGAAAGAAGCAGGATGATATACTCGCATCCTATGGGGATGATAAAGTACTTTCCTGTCCATTAGTAACAAAGGACGATGTTAAACATCTACTTAGGGTAAGCATTTTTAAAATCAGCAGGTCCAGATAACTTGCACCTATGAGCCCTAAAAGAATTGGCTGGGGAGATCCTGGCTTGCTGATGTTAACTTAATAAATCTTGGAAATATAATAGCAAACACCTGCGCCGCCGCTGTAAAAGTTTTACTATAAATGAATTCCTAACACCCAGCTCTGGCTACGACTTTACTGTCTAACATCTACAACATTCTCCATCTAAACCATTTGCTCACTAAGGCTCTGATCAAACTTCCATTGAGGCCAATGGAAAGACTCCATTTGACTTGAGTGGGAACTGGATTGGGCCCATACTGTTGCTGTATTTGTTTAGGATCCCCATTCAGAAAGGCTGACATGGCCCTCAGATGGACAAAGTTTAAAACACCTCTAGGTTAATATCTCACACAAATCCGCCACACACAGCAGATTGTCATAGATTTGTATGTGTGCATATAATCTGAGTGCCGCTCTGGCAGGCTGCAGTGTTTGCTCCATATACAGCAGTATTAGCCTCTTATTAACCAGGAACTGGGATTTCTAGTCATTGAGCCCACTGCAAGCAATGATCATGCAATGTCCCTCAGCAACAGAATGGGTAAGGTCACCTGGAAAACAGCATAAAGGGGCACTGGTTCTAGCTCATTCAAGGATGCTGGGCTTTAGTTGCCAACTCTTTGCCTTCACAAGGTATTTTCTTTAACATGGGCAACAGGGAGAGGAGCTGGTTCAGGAGCAGGCTCTTACCAGATGACAGTATGTGGGGTGGGATATGCACATGGGGGCTGAGCCCCAGGAAGTTACACCGATATGCCTCCTCATAGCGGTCACTGTAGGGGATAATCCGAACACAGCCTACAGGCAGCATGGTCTGTGGAAGGAAACAAACATGGCAAGAGAAACTTTAGAACTAAATAGATATAGGCCCAGTTCACGTCCAAGTTTCTGTCTCACTTGTCAGGCTAGTGGCACCTTGGACGGCTGCTAATGCAGCTTGCGCCAACTCTGGGAGACGGAAGTACCTCATCTGGCTTGAAAGACTCCCTTCGGTCAATATGATGCTGAGCAGGGAATCACTCCCAGCCCTCCTTGGCTTAGAGGCTGCAATATGGAGCCTTCAAAGGGGAAAAAGTCTCCTAGAAACCCTTGGAATAAGAGAGGTAGTACCCTCTTTTTCAGTTCTACACAGTGATGTTTTCTCCACTGCTGAGAAGAAGTCTGATTATTTCGGTTCTCTTGCTGCTGGTTGTTACACAGTAGCAAGACTTTTTTTCCACCAAATGCATCCGATGAAGTGAGCTGTAGCTCACAAAAGCTTATGCTCTAATAAATTTGTTAGCCTCTAAGGTGCCACAAGTACTCCTTTTCTTTTTGCGAATACAGACTAACATGGCTGCTAGTCTGAAAAAAGTAGCAAGACACTAATTATCGCAGACCCCACATAAACGATAGAGGTGTTGGGGTTTTTTAATGTAAGGTTTTGGTAACAAAACAGTATTTTTTGTTTAAAACTCTATTAGAATTCAGAGCACATTCCCCACCAGATTATATTTTAAGAGGCAGGTCAATTTGAGGGCCTAAACTATTAAACAACTATGCAAGAAGATGCAACAGGGAGACGAAGAAACAAGTTCTTACCCGTAGGATGTCAAAGGCAGATTGGACGAGATCTGCATCTCGTGCTTTCCAGATGACCTGGTTCCCCATTAATACGTGCCACGCCAGCATACGGAAAGCTGATGCCCCCAGGACCTGAAACAAGATAATCTGGAGTTTACTTGGATATTTTACTACTTTCCTTCACCACTTTAGTCCATCACAAGCATGTTTGCAAAGTAGCCTTCCTGGCATGTTACCGATTACCTATTGGAAATGCTAGTGAACTATTACCATTAAGTCGATCTGCATACAGCACAAGTTTAAATATGTATTTTAGTGTTGGTGAAAGATGCCAGACTGAACGCATGTTGGGGCTCTTGTATTAATTTAGATGGAATATATGGGCTCAAAGAGTTAAAGGTGTTAATATGATTCTGTCTCTGTCCAACATTAAACAGTTGGAAACAAGGTTCAGAGTTTGGTATACAGAGACCTCAACCTGCTTAATGCCATACCAAACACACGATTAAAGTCATTTTTAACCTTCGTTAAAGATACAGAAAAAAAGGAAAATAGTTAAAGGACTTGAAATGTAAAGTGTTAAGTAAGGTTTATTTTAATAACAGCCATTGTTCTCTTTCATTGCAAAGAGCCTTTAGAAGGGGAAAAAAACCCTTGTTTGACAGTCTTTCAGCTAGTATTAAAGATGGTGATAACTGTCTTTTGCACGGGGTGGGGGGGAGGGAGAGAGAGAGAGAGAAAAAGTTAGTTGAAATAGGCTGGAGTTGTTACTGCTGTTGTCAAAGTCTCCTTTTGTTTCCTAGACGACAAAACAAGAGAAACCCATACAAAATGGAAAGACGAGAACAACACAGCTAGAAAATGCAGCTTCCATCTCTGGTGTTGACTTTCACTTGCAATCTCACTGCTGGAAAACAATAGGCACAGCACACAGTCTTATCAGCCACTCGGAGACCTGGAAAACTGGTACCAGCATCGGACTGTTTGCTTTTATTTGCCTTTCTGGTCACAGGCTGATAGCAGTATTGCAGTCTTAGCTGGGCTAAGCTGAATGCAAAAGGAAAGGAATAGGAAAGAAAAGAAATGAGATAGAAAGCAAAAAGGACACACAAGGAGTGAGTGGAGAAAAAGTCTCACACCCCAGGGGGTGTTTGGGAGTCAGCTGGAGCCAGTGGAAGTGATGATGGCATCTACGTTCCTCTCTCTGGCCCACTCTGGCCAGATCTTTTGGGACCAGAACACAGATGGCCCAGTGGTGTTATGGTAGATACGGGGATCCCAGGAGATGGTGGCAGCCATGCTGGTAAAACTGACTGCAGTGATAGTTGTCAGACAGCTTTTTCTTCTGCTAATTTCCCCCCAAACATCTTTCTTTTTAAGAGCCCCAAAGAAGCAATGGGTGGAACAGCCAATCCCCTCATTATTTTGTTCATCTATTAGGACTAATTTCTGACACACCAATTTTGGTCCATTGATTTCTGCTCCCACACTTTGCCAGGCACATTTTAACACAGTCCTTGAATTATATCAGTCAGCCTTTGGTTTGGACTGAGTCTCCCTTTTGCCCCTTTTCCCACCAACATTTGGTGTTATAGGTTATTGCAACATTTTATAAACTTTCACTCACTTTTTGCTGTTGCACTCACAGCTAGGGTCAATTTATAGGCCCAATAATCACAGCAGGACTTCAGCTCTGTCTCAGAGCAAGCACAAGAGCGCATACTTCCCTGCTAACACTCCTGTCCACAAGCTAGGACTGAATTCAGTTCTAACTACAGGTAAGAGAACAGCTCAGTTCCCAGGGACATTCACTCACTCCTTGGTCTCTCAGCTGAGGCTGCCAACAAGTGGGCCAATCCATGCCAACTGCGCTGGTGGTTTGGGCAAGACAGACACTTGCTCATTTGGAACAGGACTGAGACCTAACACTTCATTACAGGCCAAACTGTCAATACATGACAACAACTTTCAGTCACTACTGACCTGTGGTGTGTTCACACTACTGGTCCAGGGATGAAAATGCCTAACCCCCATTACCATTGCCCTGTTTGCCAACTTTGACAGGTGTGGAGAGCTGTGTGTTAATCTACAAACAATATTCATACCATTGTAAGTGACCTGATCAGTGAACTAAAGATTCTGTACAACTATGGAGGGTTATTAGAATCTCTTCTACAAAGGTATTGATCTACCTTAAGAGGGGGCTGTGGAAGCACAAACAGGAAAGCCCTACAATAGTCCTAGACAAGCAGCACTAAGCACATGCCTGGAAGACAAAGGGCCAAGCTGTGAGCTTTGAGGATCCTGTCTCCAACGAGTTGTGAGCCTTGTCTTGCCAGGCTGGGAGGCTAGAGACAAAAAATCTAAAACATTCAAGAGGCTCTCTCAAGGAGACATGCTGACAGACAGAGACTCGGGGGGCGGGGGATCTAAAGAAATCAGGGCTTCCCAGATTCAGGGAAGCCTTAGGGAAAAGCTAGACATGCCTACAGTTTGCTTTATAATTTTTCAGAGGGGTTTTCTCTTAAATGCTTTTGTTTTAACTAAAGAATACTTTGCTCTAAAGAGGTTGGTTTGTTGCTGTATTAAACCACTGTCATGGCTCTCAGAGGGAACAGGGAAGTGCAGGGGCTGGACATAAATCAGGCCTGCTGAAGTAAATCATGCATAGGGGACTGCAACTCAGGGCCTGATCTGTGAGAGAATTGTGCAATTCCTCCCTGAAAGACAAGTGACGGCTAGATGCCGGAGACCTAGAGTGGGAGCACTCAGACCAAGAGGAGTTAGAGATGCAGTTCACCTTATAATCGTGACCCTCCCCACATGCTTCAGATGCCAGACGGTTTTCAAGTTCTTTGCTGACTCCTCTTTGAGCAGCATTGCTGACATTCAGAAGTAGGTGAAAGAGGTACCAAGAAAGAAAAACTGAGTTTAGACCCCAGGAGAAAAGCGTGTGTGTGTAAAATACAAAACATGGCAGTAAGTAGCCATTCTCTTCTGAATAAAGGCTTTGCCGGCACATAGGTCAGAAAGCACCCAGCTAAAGGCTCCAGTCCTCTTTTCCTACCTGTCTCATATGCCTGAGGGACCGGAAGACTGACAGCCTTCTGGGAGCTACATTCCAGCTGCTGCAATCAGACATCAGAGATGCATCTGTTGGGCATTTAGTTAGCTCCCGCCCTTCTACAACATCTGGCTGGGCAGAAGACTTCTCTTCTTCTCCCTCTGAGCCATCCCAGCCTTCTGACTCTTCTTTCAGGTCTCCAAGAGAAGAGAAAGATCATTTGTTATGTTCCCTCCAGATACAACAACTGCCCCAGAGCTCAACTTCTGAACATCATCTAGTATCGTTTCACACTTGACTCACTATGGCCAATTTTGGGAGGGAGGGGAGAAATGGGTAGGCCTTTACATGACAGTAGTATTTGCAGCTTATTATGTAAGCTATGGTAATAAGTAATCAAACCTCATGCTTCGGGGCATAAAATGATCACCAGAGTCAGGAAGTAAGTTTTCACCCAGATAGAACACTGCACAATTGGCCAAATACACTCTGGAGCTTTCTCAAAAAGAAAAGGAGTACTTGTGGCACCTTAGAGACTAACAAATTTATTAGAGCATAAGCTTTCGTGAGCTACAGCTCACTTCATCGGATGCATTTGCAAATGAGCTGTAGCTCACGAAAGCTTATGCTCTAATAAATTTGTTAGTCTCTAAGGTGCCACAAGTACTCCTTTTCTTTTTGCGAATACAGACTAACACGGCTGCTACTCTGAAATCTGGAGCTTTCTGTATCCTTCCTTTGAAGGGACCAGCTGCTCCTTGAGGCAGGCTATGAAGATACTCGAGTAGATGGACTGATGAACTAATTCAATGTGGGAAATCCATGTTTCTATATATTTAGGAAGTTTGTGAAATAGTAAGAAAGAGGAAAGCCTCATGTCATGCAATGGTAACCTCTCTTGGCCGGCCAGACACAGTGTGAGGTACATGCCAGCTAAAAGGTACAAATATCATGGAAATGCGAGGCCAATATGCAAATAATGAATGCACACAGGGAGACTTTAAACCTCCACAGGTCTTATTTTCACATCAGATTTCTTTCCACACGGGAGGACATGAGTCATTAGGCAAGTTGTATCACAGGATGACAGAGGCAAACAATACTTATACTGGGGATGTAATGAGCAGAAGTTCACAGTTTCTCCATCCAAAGCATTCTGAAATGCTCTCCCTGCTCCAGAAGCTTGGAGACTCACCTGCAAGTTTTTCCATCTGAACTAGGGTATCCTCTGTGGGAGCTCCCTCCAGAAGCTTCTCAGTGAGTCGGCTGCCACAGGCTTTCAAAAGCCTGGTGAAGTGGGGAGAGAGAGGGGAGGGGGAAAAAAAAAAATCAGCATTCATCAAGCCTGTTTGCTGGGGGCAGAGCTGTCAGCATGAAACCTGGCAAAGTAAGCTTACCAAGAATCAGGCTGTCACTGAGATGTGGCTCATTTGAGCAGGCCTTCAATTCCCCATGTTGTAACTACTAAAATTTTCACAATGGACTGGGACACCCAACGGCATTGGAAAGAAAGGCTGGCATGCTCCAGTAACATACTATTACACCCCTCCTAAAAAAACCCAAAACCATCTCATCTCCAGGAATACGCCACTCTCCACAGCACCTCTCCAGAGGAGTCTGATGTCTGAATCTGGCATTGGCATAGCATGCTGTGAAATTTCACTAACGCACACCCATTTGGCAGGGTAAAACATCTTATACTCTACAAGGTACAGTACAAGGTACCAGGGCATGGCAGAATTAGACTGTTCAACACAACAGAGTTACTACTGTCAAAAGTTAGGTGCAGGGTGGGGTGGGAAAGAAGAGCTCTATTTCCTCCTTGCACTTTTGTCTGATGCTTTGCAGAGCCCCTCCCTCTAGATCAGACAGGCTGATCAACATGGTTCCTACCGCAGCCCGTCAGTGCTGCTCCTGAGTCACTGGAACGTCTGCTGTAGAGCAATAGGAAAAGAAAGGGACCAAGCAGGCTGCTGCATCAGCATGCCCAGTCCCTGCTAACTCAGGGCTTGGGGATAGAGCCCCACATAGTACTGGAATATAAACAACTTAGATGCTCCCTGCTATTCTAGGATGCTGGGAAATCTCTCTGTTATTTCAACAGGTGACATAGACCCCGGAGACACAGAGGGCATTACCAAGCAAAGGAGGTGTGCAGACATGCCCACAGGTTCTCATCGTTGGTCAGCGATGTTAGGGAACGAGCTGCATTACCATTCCTCTGGTGCAAAAAGGGGGTGAAGGCCGTATTCATGCGCTGGGCTCGCTGCGGGCAGCCATACTGCTCAGCTTCAAACACCTGAGTTACAAAATAAAGACAGTTAGAGGACAACAGAAGAGACATTTTTTATTAAATATGACACAGTAGAACAACTAGGCAGATGCACCTTATAACGCAGAATAAAACACTATTTCCCATCAGCTACAGAATCAAGCTGGCAATTCTTGGTCCATTGCTCTGTGCCTCTTTTCCCACCAGAAGGATGGACAAATTGAAAATTTTCCCCTTAGATCCAGGAAAGATGGAGAAAGAATGACATTATTACAGACAAGACTTGATTGGGCTGGTATATGGCAGTTTGCCATACTGGCACCTCTCTCAAGCTGCTCTCTTATTCTCCAGAATCTCAGCTTTAAAAGAAAGAAACAAATGGAAAAAAATAAAAGTAAGTCTCTAACATTTATGGTTGTGAGGAAACCTCAAAACAGAGTGAAACGGATGCAGAAATGACTAAGTATGCAGTGACTGGGGATACAATTTTCAAAAGCACCTTGTCCCACTGATTTTCAATGGGACTTAGGCACTTTTGAAAGTTGGACTTGGGAGCCTAAAGCACCTAAGTGATTTAGAAAATTTACTATAGCTCTGTGGGGTGTGAACTGCCCCATTCATTTCCAAGAGGCATTATCTCAGATACCCAGTGATGACAGGTAACGTTAACATTTACATTATTTCACTCCTCATGTGAGAAAGAGAGAAGAGCAGATCTGCCCAATTTCCTGTGGGAGACACCACACTTTGGTGCCACAAGTGGGTGGTATTTGGGAGCTATTTTGCCCGCCCCAATCTGAAAGCAGCCAAGCCCAAGAAACCTAGCAGAGACTCTAGGCACAGTTAAGCCCCACCAAGAAGGAACCAAGCAGAGTTTGAGTGCTGCACAATCAGATTTTGAACATCTGCACAATCCACCATGAGTGGCCTTCATTCCAATGTCTCACATGGGGCGAGTTTATTTTGTGGGAAGAGCTTGGAGGTATACCACAATTCCTCTCTCCCCCCTCCCACAGTTCAACCCCTGCTTACAGGCAACAAAAGAGATGGGATGGAGAAGATGTCTGTCTTCCCTCCTGAGGCATCCACAGCATGGGTCCATCCCTATGTGCCCCTTAATCCCAATATGACCACCTAAATTTCCCTTACAGCTCTAGTTGCGTACATTACTCTTTACTTCTCTCCCAAACACACCCATCCCACTTAACCTTCTTTCTCTCACCCGTATTTGTGTTCTCTCTTGAGCTGACCCACCTTGAGTGCTTTTCCCTGAAGCTCATCAATGATGCCTCGGATCTTCCCCAGCAGGAAAGGCCAGGAGTTGATGAGATAGATCCGGTCCATCATAATAGTGATGATGCTGTACCAGCGCTGGAAGCCACGCGCCAGGCTGTCTTTGATGAAGAAGGTGTGGCTGAACACAAAGCCATGCTGTTCATCCCCAAAGAAGATAGGGCCTTCACGTCCCGGGCAGACCTGGTGGGAAATGGACATGATAGAACACATTGGCTGAGCACATCACTTAACTGAAATTACGTCGAACTCTTCAAGCAGAGCTTTCCTACTTGTTAGAATATTGCCTGCTGAGGCATGGGCAGCCCTTTCAGGAGTGCCACCCAACACAGAAGGACTGATAGACGGAGCCGAACATCTCCGCTGCTGCCCCATGTACCTGGCACAACCTTCAGGTTAATTGGAACTTAAGAATGCCTCTGTATTCTGCTGAATACAGAAAAATTGATGAAGTGAGCTGGGGCAATCTCAACTTCTGTAAGGCTTGCCCTCCTTTTGTAAGAGGCTGTACTTTATCAGTCTACAAAAGTCAAAACCAACAGTTACCAATACGAAGCAACAGCCTGAAACATTACAATCGAGGTGGCTTATTTTGGAAATAAATAAGTAAAATAAATAAGTAAATAAGTAAAATAAATACAAGAAAGTGAAAACACAGCTCTGAGATCACAAGTGCCTTTGCTTCAGGTGAAAAGTAGGCATCCCAAAGTTAGCAAAGGTTCTCTCCAGTAACAGATCAGATGAGAGAGGGACAAGGTGGGTGAGGTAATCTCTCTTACTGGACCAACTTCTGTGGGTGAAAGAGACAAGCCTTCAAACTACACCAGTGGTCTCCAACCTTTTTATGCCCAAGAGCACTTTTTGAATCTAAGGGCAACACAGGATCTACCAAAAGCCCTGCCCCGCTCACTCCATTTCCCCCCCCCCAGCCCCTGTTGCTCGTGCTCCCGCACCCTCACTCACTTTCACTGGGCTGGGGCGGGGGTTTGGGGAGGAGGTGCAGGCTCTGGGCTGAGCCTGGAGCAGAGTGTTGGGGTGCAGGGGGGTATGGGGTGCTGGCTCTGGGAGGGGGCACCGGGCTGGGGCAGAGTGTTGGGGTGATGTCAGCCCCCTCCATAGCCACAGGAAGGGGTTGGAGACAGAAGGCAAGGCAAGACACTAGGTCTCAGCATTTGGCAGAAATTTTTAAAAGTGACTGCAAAAGAAAAAATACTGGACTCTGCCCTTTCTGATGCATAAAGAAGGCCTGAAAGGATTTTATATAAAGTTTCAGTCATTTCAGAGCTATGATGAATTAATTTTTAATTTTCATCATCTGATCACCTCAAATGCTCTCTAGCGTAAGTGTTTTAGCATCCATGGTAACTAATCTGTTCCACCTTTATATTTAGCTGTGACACTTTTGAGTACCTTTCCCAGACAAGAAAAAGAGCTCTGTGTAGTTCAGTGGTCGCCAACTGATCGCAATCGACTGGGAGATCCTCTAGGCCTGACCAGTCGATTGCGATCTCCGGTGGCGCAGCGTGTGTTGCTAAGGCAGACTCCCTACCTACTCCAACCCTATGCCGCTCCCGGAAGAGGCCAGCGCAGCCCCACGGCAATGGGTGTGGGGAGTAGGGGTCTCCCGCCGCACGCTGCTCCTGCCTGCAAGCACCGCCCTGCAGCTCCCATTGGCCGGAAGAGCTGCAGGGGCGGTGCTTGCAGAGAGGAACAGCGCACAGAGCCACATGCCTCCTGCCCACCCCCCAGGGGCCACGGGGCACACTGGCCCCTTCCAGGAGCTGTATGGGGCCGGATTAGGAAGGAAGCCTGCCTTAGCCTCGTTGTGCCACCAGAGGTAAGTGCTGCCTGGCGGGAGGCCGCACTCCAACCCCCAACCCTGAGCCCCCTTCCGGAGTCAGCACCCCAAACTCCCTCCTGCACCCCAAACCCTGCTCTGAGCCCCCTCCCAGAGCAAGCACCCCAAACCCCCTCCTGCACCCCAATCCTCAGCCCCCTCCCAGAGTCTATACACAGATTTTCTTCCTGCATTTCATATCACTTACCTCACAACTTAGGCTGCGGACACAGGCCTGACGCACAATGCTAAACAGCTGCGGATGGTTTGGGTGCTGGTGGCTGACATATTTGATTGATGTCTCTGAATCATGGCTGACATATCCAGGGTGTCCTGCTGCAAGAGAGCGGCAACCCTGACCACAGAAAGAAAAGGAAAATCCTATAGTAAAGTAGGACACAACTATCTTATGTACTTATATGTAGGCCTCATTACCATAGCACCTGAATGACTAACAATCTTCAGCATAGATATCCTCATAACACCTCGGGGAGATCGGAAAGTATTTACAGACCGGGAACTGAGGCACTGAGAGGCTGAGTGACTCACTCATGGTCAGGAAGTCTGTTGCACAGCAGGGACTTGAATCCAGGTTTCCCAAGTCCTAACCACTGGACCATCCTTCCTTTCCTACAGCCTCTTTCACAACTCCCTCCCTCCCTGGATTTTGTATTTGATGTTGGCTACACCTCTGGCCAAATTCAGCTATTGGTGGAAGCAACCATGAATCCACTGACATACTGAAATCTGTCACCACTTGAGAGACACAAAGCACACTAGGAATAGCTTAATAAAAAAGGTACCAGAAGTTAAGTGGAAGAGCTCCAATGGGAACGGACGGATGGACGGATACATGGGTGAATACATTTTCCCTACAATTTTAACTAGATACAGAATTTTTTCCATTTCCTGTTTTATACTTTTGCATAAGTGTTGCGGCTGTTAATCAATGGTTAGGCTTTAACTACAGAGATGGCTGCACGTCAGTTGTGGGCAAAACGATTATAATCTAATCTAGAGTTTAGAAGGGTTTCGGGCTCCTTTGTTGTTACTGGTTTCAGAGTAGCAGCCGTGTTAGTCTGTATTCGCAAAAAGAAAAGGAGTACTTGTGGCACCTTAGAGACTAACAAATTTATTAGAGCATAAGCTTTCGTGAGCTACAGCTCACTTCATTGTTACTGGCACAGTGCAAGTATAAACCATTTTCTGTGCACTATTTTTTCTCCCAAACAATAACATGACCCTTCACTGAGAATCCCAAAGCCCATTAGTTCAGCAAAAGACACAGGATGGCCATATGCTCACCTCACACATATCTGACTTCTTTGGCCCCGGGCTACTAGAATCAGCGCTAGCACCTTCCGCTGGGCTGTGTGAGCGGATCCTGCTGCTCATCTGAATGCCCCCTTCTTCGTCTTCTGCTTGCTCACTTTGCCCAGGGCTGTCTCCATTCCCTGCGCCTTGAGGAAGCGGCGAATGCAGCACCTCTGTACAAAAGAGGGTGCGAGGGCCATGGAGCTCACAGAAATGACAGAGGGCAACGATGGCGTTCATAGTGATAGCTTAGCCGGCTCCTCAGCTCCCCTGCAGGTGCAGGAGGAAGGACCCAACATCAGTCTAATAAACAGAAACCAAAACATCCCCCCCATTCCGATCAGGACCAGCCCTGATCTTTCCACTCGGGAGACGCTCGGAGTCTGGTTCAGCTCTGCGGCCAGGTCACTTCCGAAGGGGTCACGCAAGCTACAAGTCACAGATCTCAGCGGGGCCCTTTTCTCGTTAGGCAAATGGGCGAGTCTAGTGCAGGGTTCTCCGGCCTGGGCACTAGGAAGATCCAAGGCAGTGGAGGGTCCAACCCAGGGGGGCTCCCCATGCTGCCCCCTGCCTCAACCCAGACCTGCAGGGACACTTCTAAGGACGAGAGGGGAGATCAGCTCTCCCCCCCCCCGTACCTGACTTTTGTGTCAAGGGAACAAGTCTGGGCTACTCATGGGGCACCTGTTCCCTAGCCTGACCCCCAACTCCCCACATAGGGGCACCTCTCTGCCCCCTGCTGGGACCTGGCTTGACCTACCCTCCCCCCCGGAACCTGCCTGACCCCATCTGCCCCCGCTAACACCTGGCCCGATCCCCCCCCCGGGGACACCTGCCCCCTAGCAGAGACCTGGCCCGATCCCCCCCCCGGGGACACCTGCCCCCTAGCAGAGACCTGGCCCGATCCCCCCCCCGGGGACACCTGCCCCCCAGCAGAGACCTGGCCCGATCCCCCCCCGGGGACACCTGCCCCCCAGCAGAGACCTGGCCCGATCCCCCCCCGGGGGCACCTGCCCCCCAGCAGAGACCTGGCCCGATCCCCCCCGGGGGCACCTGCCCCCTAGCAGAGACCTGGCCCGATCCCCCCCCGGGGACACCTGCCCCCCAGCAGAGACCTGGCCCGATCCCCCCCCGGGGACACCTGCCCCCTAGCAGAGACCTGGCCCGATCCCCCCCCCGGGGACACCTGCCCCCCAGCAGAGACCTGGCCCGATCCCCCCCTGGGGCACCTGCCCCCCAGCAGAGACCTGGCCCGATCCCCCCCCCGGGGACACCTGCCCCCCAGCAGAGACCTGGCCCGATCCCCCCCCCCGGGGACACCTGCCCCCCAGCAGAGACCTGGCCCGATTCCCCCCCTGGGGCACCTGCCCCCACCAGCTAGGACCGGACCGGACCGGACCGGACCCGGCCCGACTCCCTCCCCGCGGCAGCGGTGGGGAGGCTCCGGCCTGGCCCCCCGCCCAGAGACCCCCAGCGAGGGGGGAGGGGTCTGGACACTCACCGGCAGCTTCTCCGAGCCCCCTCCCGCCCCGTGCCTCAGGGCGCCTGACACTGACTGACGGCCCGAACCAACGCCACCCCCGCGGGGGGGGGAAGCGATCCCGCTGCCTGGCCTACACCAGGCGCGCTCGCCCGGCTGGAAGCGGGGTCGGCAGTGGGAGCGGGGCGGCGCGGGCAGACTGTGGCACTTCTCGGTCTCCCTCCTGCTCCCGTGTTTCCAGCCGCGGCCCCTCTATTCGCCCCCCCCCAGCACAGGTCAGTGGTTCAGTCCGAGGCCATCCCGACTCACAGGCAGTGGTCTGAACCATTTCTTCGGGCGGGGGCTTGGTTCTGTGAAGCCAGGGCCCTGTGTCTTTTTGCGCTAGGCGGGGCAGAGCAAAGACGGGGGCCGAGTCAGCCAACGACCGGGCTGGGGTGAGGGAGCAACAGCCGAGCTCTGGGCTCTTGGGTAGCGTCGCCCCACAGCAGCAGGGAGATGGTACACTCCGCCAGGGCGGGCCTGGGATACACAACTCGTGCGTGTGGGAGGGGCTGCGCTGGGCGGGGCCAATCCCAGGGTTGCCCAGAGGGGGGCGCTGCGCAGATCAGGCTGGGAGGTCCTGGGTGCAATGCTGGGGCAAGATGTGGCTGGGGGGGGGAGGGGAATATAATTTGTTGGTAAAAATCTAGAGACTCCTAGTGCCCATGTTTCAGAGTAGCAGCCGTGTGAGTCTGTATTTGCAAAAAGAAAAGGAGGACTTGTGGCACCTTAGAGACTAACAAGTGCCCAGTGCTGCTGCAGGATGGGGGGGGACCCACTACCCCTCCCGGCTCTGGGGCCTCCTGGTTGGAGGAAATGTTGGTGCTACAGGAAGGTCCAAGGCGGGGGGGGGGGTCGAACCCAAGGGCCCTGGGAAGGGTGAAGAAATGGGTGAAGACAAATGGGGTATCCTGGCCCACGAACACCAGGGTACCCGCCCTGCCCAACCTAGAACAGTTGTTTAAAAACAATCACGAAAGTGTCTTAAAAAAACTTTTTTTTAACATTATACTTTGACCCAGGCACCTCAAACATGCAGCCCTCACGCAGTTAAAGGGTGACTGTTGACCAACTGTATTAATTAAGGCACAAGAACATGATACCTGGTTAATTTTCGGAATGTTACAGGTTACTGTAAATGGAAGGAGTATTTCAAGTCGATTTCCCATCATTAAGGCTACGATTTAGTCATGGGTATTTTTAATAAAAGCTATGGACAGGTCACAGGCAATAAACAAAAATTTACAGCCTGTGACCTGTCTATGACTTATAGTGCAAATACCCTGACTAAATCTTGGGGGACCACTGCTGGAGGGGAGCTGGGGGGGGTGCTGCTCGGAGGAGTGGGAGGGACTGTTCAGGGGGCATTCTGGCGGGCTGCTGCTCAGGAGTGGGGGGACTGGGCCAGTAGCAGCAGCTGGTCCGGCAGCCCCCAAGGCCGCTGCTGGGGGAGAGGGGCACCAGGGCCAGTGTTGCCGAGCTGTGGTTGCTCCCGCCACCACTGGGGACTGCTGCTCCGGTTGTCCCCAGGGCCAGCTGCATGGGGCTGACAGGAAAATTATCTTGCATGCCATCAATGCAACAGAGAGAGATGCTACTGCGCTCTGGATTTTTGCATAAGACAAGCTGTTCTAATGCTGTCTGTGAGATTCTACTCAATTCAATTCTGTTTTTGTGGCTGCTGCTGGGGAACAGAATCGCTGTACATTCCAGAGATATATTCCTATCACTCAGACCATTGAAAGCCACTGCACTGCAAGATACCCATGCCCCTTCAAGCTGTGATACTACTGGAATTTAGCTGGAAAGACGAAATAATCTTACTAGAAGGCACCTAATTCAGACTCTGAAGATCCTCTCTTCACTTGGAACCTCTGAGACAGTAACTGATGAGGTCATATGTGTACTGGAGGCATTCATATGCCAAATTCACCATTTGAAGACCAACATTGTGACACTTGTCAATATTTTCCAAGAAGCAGACAAATGGAGAAAAATTGTCAAGGGGTACCTTTTCACTTGCTATCAAGGAGGCAAATTATTAAGCAATGGAATGGCTCCAGGATGATCGAGTGCATCCAGAACTAAACCTATGCTATTAGGCATGGATGTGCCCATGCATGGGCTTGGAGAATGTACTGACCACACCAGTTACGTATGAAATACTATTCACTCCTACATCAGTCCCACAATGCTTATGCCAAAGACCAGATGCTCACCTTTCCAGCAGCCTGCCTTATTGGAGATGTGTGAGTGTGGGATGGATAAGGATCAGTGTGATATGTCTAACAGTGGTGCCCTTGAGAGAGAGAGAGAGGACACTGATATTTATCTATTTGATCTTTTATTTAGATGATACTCTCAGCACCTTTCCTAAACCTGAAGAGGTCTGTGTAAGCTCAAAAGCTTGTCTCTCTCATCAGCAGAAATTAGTCCAATAAAAGATATTATCTCGCCCACCTTGTCTCTCTAATATCCTGGGACTGACATGGCTACATCATAGCCTTGACATGTAGAAGTTAATACAAACCTCCCTAGGATTTTCGAAGATCAGTGGGTTTGGTTTTGTTTTTAATATAAACAATGCATCCCTGTGTTAAACTATAATTAAAAACAGTTGATTTTAAAACATTTTCTCAAATATATATCTACATAATTGATCTAGCCTTGTCATGTTTGGTGTCATTGCCTTTGTGGGAGAAGGGCTTTTGAACAATATGATGTTCACAGAAACCCAACTGAAGGACCTGAAAATGGGAGGGGAGGGTGCAAAGAGCAAGTCCCCTCATCTTGCCGCAGCTGGTGACACCATTGAAATTATGATTCTGTAGATGTTTTTGAACCAAATGACACTCCCTGTACCTGTCAATCACTACCTTGCCCATGGAATGAGATTTTACTACATTATGCACCCAGCCGAATGCTCCCATTGAGGATTATGCAACACAGGCTAGTGCTGATAACCAATGTTCCAAGCCTTTACATATAAAACCACCACATAAAACTTCACATACGCCAAACATAGAAATTTCCATTCTGGTTCAGAACTGAGGTCCATCAAATTCAGCATCCTGCCTCCAACAGTGGCCTGCTCCAGAAGTTTGAGAGGAAGGCGTAGGAACTCCCTACACCCCCCATAAGCAAATGCCCGTTCACCAAGCATCTTCCATTTCTACTAGAGATGCAGCATGAACTTTGAACCTTTGCCAATCACTATACAAACTCCTGACTAAAGCACAATGCATTGGAAGCTGTATAATGTCACTCTAGACACGATTACAGCTCTTGGACAGGGTTAACGTTGCTAAAAAATGTGGCGGAAAAACCCAAAAGCTGTAATGTAGCCAATTCGAAGCCTCAGCTAACATCTCACTATTATAGGGCAGGCGTAGTATATGTAAGACAAACTTAAAAGAGTTACACTTCTGTTTGTGATCTTTATTTTTCAATACTACATTTAAACAACTTCTCAGGACTAACCTTCTCAGCCATTCTGGCCATGCAGCAAACCACATTTCCTAAGTTATACAGATAACCTATGACAACACAAGAAATGAGTCACAATTGTAGCCTACTAAAAGGAGGGGAGAGGTGTGCCGAAAGAAGCAATTTTAGTCAGGCAGCAGCACCTGGAGCAATGGCAAGTATACTGTGTGTGTGAAAAGCTCAGTGACCTGATTATGCTGCAATGCTCCTTAAAAATGGCACTAATATTATCGGAAGATATCCAGAAGCAACTTCTGGCCCTTTCTCAACCTCTGTAAAACATCTGAATTAAAGGCCCCACCCTGTGGCTAGAAACTGTAGTTGCAAGTTGTTTTAAGGAAGGGTATAGCTTACCCTCCACAAATTGAAGTACAGTTGCAAACTAGATGCACCTAAGTATGTACTAGATTTATTTCATTGTACATGCATCTAACAGTTTGTGGACGCATCTTGTGGGCACTTATGACATGAAGATTGGGGCCACAGGATTTTTGAGATTTTAAAGTCAGTTGCGCGTAACATGCAATGTTAAATTGAATCATATGTTTTCCCCTAAAATAGTATTTAAATCCAGAAGGCTTAAGTGGTGGCAAAGCTTCCAGTCCCTCACTGGGGTCTGAACTGTTCTGCACCTTTCAATGACCAGGTCAGATGAAAGCAATGCAAGGAGTTAATTTGTTGAAAACCTACAAAACGTTATTTGCAACAGTCCCAGAAGATGTACAGATGCCAGAACTGAGTCACTCTAGCCTGTTGTCACTCTTGTCCTACTTCAGCCCTTCCAACTGCACCCGTCTTGGGGCACTATGGCTCATGTTAGATGGTAAGCTCTAATGAGCTGGGAGATCTTGATTACAATTTTCAAAGCCAACTAGAGGATTTATCCACACAATTTCTGTCTGTTCCAATGAGAATTGTGTGGCTAAACCTGTCAGCTGGCTTTAAATATCTCAACACATCTTTTAAACATTTAGAACACTAGAATACTATAGCATAAAACAAGGACTATATAACTTGGAAATTTTATAGGTGTGTTTACACCACCCTTTAAACTTGTTCATGTCGCTTATCTGACCAGCACGAGGACAAAAAATGCAAATTATACAACTGTTAACAAGCAGCTGTATCAAATCAACGGCATGACTAACACTAGTTTGCTCAGTGGTACTATATTAAGCTAAGTAGTTTGTTGACAGTTATTTGAGACAAGTCCACAAAAGCACAAATAGGAACAGCTTAAAATTGTGTAGTTGAACTATCACTTAGATGAAGGTTGATGGGGGTTTTTAAACTATTAAAATGCTTTGATTATATTCACTTCCTATGCCATGTTTTTAATGATTCTTCTATGTGAAAGGAGGCCTTTTCATATGTTTGTATAAGCTGTAGTTTGTACTTAGTCATTTTCTGTATCTGTTGTGTGGTGACTGCACATAATGAAGGACTCTTTCACAACCCAGCTTCTCACTTGAACCTGCAGTGCTACCAATCTTTTATTTAAGATATTTCTAGAGCACCAAACAGGATGGCACATTCAGCATTTAAAATCGCTGCAGGATTAAATAGGAGAGAAGGAGCAAGGCCCAGCTTTGTAAAAATATTTAGGTGTAGCAGTGTTCAATTTAGAAGCCCAGATCCCATTTGGATTCAAGTGCATAAAGCCCTTTTCAAAATGAGATGTAGGCTCCTAGCTCAGTTTAGGCATTGCAAGGATGAGCGCCGTCATGTCCAAATGTCTTTAAAAATCTGAGTCTAAGACTTAAAATCACAAATCTTTACTAATTACAAGTGTGGCAAGGCAACGTATGAAACAAGGACTTGCTGTAAGGTTAGGTGTGAAAGCTGCCTTCAGTATAGAAGCTGTTCCACGATGGGAAGCAGCACATCCAAGAATGTGTTTATACTAGAAAAAAATATACCCTGCTGCAGTGAGTCTCAGAGCCCAGGTATACAGACTGGGTCCCATGCTAAAAATAGCTGTGCAGATGTTCTGGCTTGGGCTGTTGAAGCCTGCTAAGGGGGGTGGATTTCACAGCTCAAGCTGGAACGTCTAGACAACTATTTTTGCTCTGTAGCATGAGCTCGAACCTATAGACCTGGGCTCTGAGATTCACTGTTGTAGGGTCTGTTTGTGGTTTTTTTTGCTTTTTGCTGGGTAGACATACAAAATAATGGAGCAGGCTGTTTAGGGTAATAGTTTTAAACAACACTCGTACACCAGCTACAGACAAGCTTGGGCATCATTTTTCCTTTTACTGGAGAGGGCATAGCTCTGTCAAAGAAGGCTCTTCTAGATTTAGAGCTCTTTAAAGGCAGTTCTCAATATTGGCGTTGAAAGCACAGGTGCTCTATAGCTCCACAGTAGTCTCGCGTGGAAGAGGGCCTTCAGTGGTACTCAGCACTCAGCAGCTCCCATGGAGATACCTAAGTGGGGACTGTGGGATGCTGAGCAATTCTGAAAAATCTGAATCAGTGACATGTTTATGTCTGATAGCAGGAGGGCAGCAGTGACAGCAACTGTTTCAAAAGTGCTCTGTTAACAGTGAGAAGTTTCAGATATACTAAAACTACAAAACTAACAGCCAACCTGTTGATTCAATGAGTAAACTACTTAAATAATTCAACAAAGCGTCAATGGTTGAAATGAATCCTTGGATTTCAAATTGCAGAACACTATTCCAGCATATGTTACCTCCATAGGACATATCTGCTTTTATATTAGTAGTGTATTAAAAGTGCCACAGAGAGGTAAGCCTCAACAGGAGCTCTATAGTACCTTTTGTACTTAAACTGAATTCACATACAGCCAAGTTCCAGGCTGTTTTAAAAGCTCCTTTATGTCAGGCTGTGTAGTCTTGAGCCACTAGAGTTCTTTTCAATGCAAACTGGACTTCACCTCTGTCTTGCCCCACAAAATCCAGATTTTAAATACCCTTTTGTTTAGCTCTAGAAATTTTCATCTGATTGCAAGAATATTGCATTAATATTGAAGGACATTCATCCTACCACTGGTTTTTAAATTACTGGCATAAAATAAATAGTTGTCATATACAGAGGACCCTACAGCCTTTTGCGCTCTACAGCAGAGCCAGCTAATGCTACATTCTAATTCCATACCAGCACTGGAATGCTTTGGTAATATTCTCAGCCTTTTGGGATGAAGAGGGTTTATAGTTAATCACCTAATAGACATCTGGATTGGGTAGGGACAGAATGTAAGTTTACAAAAATTGTTACTCTTAAATAAAGTAAATTATTTTTTCTATACATATGATAAATAAATCTGTATTTATAGAGCAAACTGAGTTCAAAATGCTTTCAAATAATGAATAATTGTCTTGTATAAGTGACCCATACCTGTTTGTATTCTTCCCTGAACAAACACTTTAAACAAATTTTGTAGGAGAGGAAAAAGGACTGCTACAGAAACAGCAACATTCAAACCATTTAAAACAAAAGGAAGATTATTTAATGCATTAACGATGTTAATCTGAAGATAAATAAATCCACAACAGACTTTAAAATTTCTTTGAGATTTCCTTTCTTTGCAGAGAATATTTTTGAAATCATACAGTACTGAGAAGGTGTCATTTTATTTTCTATATGTCCAGGTGAAAGCCTCAGTTCTCTCTGCTCTCTTCATAGGACTTTTCAAGGCCCAGTCCAAAAGGTGGTTTTCTTTAGCTTTTACTTTAAAACAGAATAGTGGCCAATGTTAATTTCAAGAATAACTTGAAGGTTTGTTTCCTGAATCATCTTCTTGAGAGCCCATACTCTGTAAGGGAAGAAGAGAAGTTAATTCTGCAAAAATTCTTTCCCGAGATTTATTTTCATCCTAAGAATAACTCTAAAACGTCTAATTACAAGAAGAGACAGGAAAATAAAGTAGACATAACAGAACCAGCATTCTCACTTTTTGCACAGTGCTCACCATGTGTGGTGTTTAAATAAAGTCAGATGTGGAAAGTGGGTAGATTCTTAAGTTCAGTATACATTCTCTGTGAAAGACCTTATATGTCAGTTACCTTCTGCACAAACTGAGGGTTCACAGTGATCTCTTGATCCATGGCTTTCAGTCGTTCGTCAAGCTCTATACACTTCAGCATCTGAGAAAGGCATGTTGAAAACAGCAAGTTGATTAGTTTGTCCAAGTCCGTTTATAGCTCAGATGTGTTATGAGCTAATGAAAAGCAAGCATTTGGTAGCTAATGTTACAGATGAACAAGATTTTTAAAATAGAAGAATAATTTTTCTAGTATTTAACTCAGTCAATTCTATTGACATCACATAGTCAAAGTGCTGCCATGCCTCAGCTTGTGCCTAGTGTACAATAGGGAAGTCAGCACTGACAGTAACTGCCTAGTAGAGATGGTAAATGACTACAACCTAATTGCTACAACAGCAGAATAATATCATAGCACTGCATTTCTGCTATATTGAGGTGCTTCACCTTGTAAAGCACCTGGCTTCCACCTATTCAAGAAGTGAATGCATCACAAAATCTCTTCTTACAACACCATAATTAGATTTTGAAGGCAACAGCAAGAATGTATTAAATGTTATTTACCTCCTGATCAATGTTATGAAGCATAGCCGGATTGTTGTATTTTTCAGGATTATCATGGAAACAGACCATACCATCTTTCTGATTAATACTTGCAAAGATTTCACCATCTTCTATCTGAAAGAGGTGAAACAGTTTGTAATACAAAGATTAACCTGAATACGGAAGAGTAAAAAAAAAAAAAAAAAATTTAGATAACCCACAGTGATGATTCAAACACTGATCTTAAATATATTTTAAAATTTAATCATCAGTCTTGGTTCTTCCTTCCCAACAGTCTATTCCAAACAGAGGAGTGTACCATCATTCTAGTATAAAAGAGGCATTACCAATGTTTGGTTTGGATTAAAGCAGTTCAGACGTTTTTGGGCAGGAGGTGGCAACATTAAAAAAAAAATAAAATAAAAAAAAGATCAGGGATTGTCAATGCTAAATCAAATATTGACTGGTCACATCAGAATATTAACAAATTATAGTCCTTAAAGTGATTTGGGTGTGTTTTGTAATTAAAAGCCACTTTAGTCAAGTAATATTCCTTACCATGTGAAGGACGTATTTTTCTGCTTCCTGGGGCCCCGAGAGCTGCACTCTACTTGCCATATCTTGTAATGACAGGGTTAAAAATGTCTGAAAGTTAGAAGCATAGCAAACCATTATAATCTGAAACCACCTGCTGTTCCTAAGAGTTCTTTATGGACTCCATAACTAACTGCATTTTTTAAACTGATCTGTTGACTAATAATGGTGTGAACATGCAGATAGGCAGGTAGTACAAGACTATCATGGAAATACTCGAGTAATTTCTTCAGTGGAAACTGATGTTTTCTATTGCTAGGTGCACGTATGTGCAAAACTGGGTGACTATTACCAGAATGCTCCATTTATAATTCTTTCCTTCCTAAAGGAAGTCTAGGTGATGTCAAGCTTCCTTTTTCCCCATGAAAGTTCTCTGCCAGACTAACACAGCTATTTCTTTCTAGAGACGTATCGATTTCCAAAATAATCTTATTACAGTAGGACCTCAGAGTTATGAGCACCTCGGGAATGGAGTTTGTTGGTAACTCTGAACAAAACATTATGGTTGTTCTCTCAAAAGTTTTCAACTGAACTGTGACTTAATACAGCTTTGAACCTTTACTATGCAGAAGAAAAATGCTGCTTTCCCTTTATTTTTGTAGTAGTTTACATTTAACACAGTACTGTACTTGCTTTTTTTTCCCCAGTCTTTGCTGCTGCCTGATTGTGTACTTCCGGTTCCAAATGAGGTGTGTGGTTGACTGGTAGTTCATAACTATGGTGTTCGTAACTCTGAGGTTTTACTGAACATTATATGCCTGCGGCAAACACCATTTGAGTTAATTTAAGCAAAAGAGGATCTTAACTTTCCCTGATCACCTCTAGGAACCAATCTGATCTCTACTCAGTTGCATGCGTAAGCGACCCCACTTCTTTCCCAATTCTTCTGCAACTGGACAGTCCCACCCTTCTTCTTTCCTACTCCAGAACTCAGATGAAGTTGTAAAGTTCAGTTTCACACAGAAGACGGGAAAACTGAAGGTACCAGGGGGGGCATCTTTACTGACTTCTTTGGCTACATATAAAAGTTGTGGGCAAGTTCTCAGTTGATATAAATAAGTCAGCACAGCCTATTGACTTCCATGGTAGTACATCAGTTTATTGCAAGGTCTGGAAGCTTTGGCATAAAAAGGAGGCAAGCAAGTGAATCTATATATGTAATACAGAAGCAAAGAGGCCCCCTACTTCTGTATCCAGAGTTTTTGCATTCCTCATACAAAAATACACATTAACCTTTATTTAAAATATGATTAATTTTACTAGCTCATTATATAGATCACCAATTTTCACTTCAGTAGCACTATATTCAACAGATGCATTTACTAAATAATGCTATTACTTTTTAAAGTGACCATTACAGACATAATCAATGTACTATTGATCCAATCTATCACAATGTAATATACATACAAGACTATTTTTAGATTAGCCCTTCCAGATATAGTGTGCTAAATGCAGAACGCCTGGATGACTGATGCCAAAAGAGAACCTGCACCTTACCTTGGTTAACCTCTGTATATTCTTTTTATAAAGAGATGACAAGCACTGCTTAACCAGCCCCATATTGTTATCTCTGGTGAATGTTTCACTATGTTTGTTGACCAAGTTTCGGAGCTCCGATGGTTTATTGGTTGAATAAACTTGTGCTAATTCATGGTACGCATTACTAAGGGGCTGCAAATAGAAAAACAGATTTTTAATGCATATGGAATTAAGTCTAACAGTCTATTTAATAGTTTTGTACTGAAAGTTATTTAAGCCACTCTTATTGTCAACACCATAACATTTTTTTTTAAAAGGGGGCTCAGGTCCCCCAGTGGGTTAATGCACTAGACTTTCACCTCTGAAGATCTAGATTTAAAGCATGTAGAACACAAGTTTGGTGGTTTCAACCTAGCTCTCAAACATCTGCTCGTATCACAAAAGCATAACAGTCAGACTGTAGGCTCCTTGAGGCAGGGACTGTCTTTGCACTCTACCCATATTCAAGCCAAGGGGGTCAGATCTTGCTTAGGGCCTTTTTTAGAATCTCTGCACAATAAACTGAATTATTCAGTATGGCATTCCTGAGATTCAAGTAGAGATCAGCTATGTGAAACTAGAGGGTTTTGTTGTGTTTCAGGACATGGACACTGCTAACAGGAGCTAATGGGAAACCTGGGGAGTCTTGCTTACTATCTAGCAAAAGCAGAAGGCTAGTGAGTTCACCAAAGTTCATTACTAAGATGTCAGATTGATCAATGTGAAGCCACATTTATTCTTTTGTCTGGAATCCATTTCCATTTAAGATGTAAAAACTGTGTTGCAACATAATCAAAAGTGCCTATGTTTTTTTTATATTATATAAATAACTGAGAAGGCATGCAATCACTTTCTAGCCATGCCTTTTTTGTGACTTACAAACAGGCACAAGCCCGAATGACATTTGTTTCTAACATTTCCAATAATCTAGAAAAGTAAACAGAACTGCATAAAAGATCCAAGGAAGACAGATTCTTGGCAAACATTGCAACTTTTTATTCTGAATGTATAGTCCAGATTATTGTTCAACTGCCTTTTGAAGAGAAAAAAAAAACACAACCCCCCATCCCCCCCAAAAAACAAAACAAACAAACAAAAAAAATCACACTTACCTTAATGAATCTACCCACTATCTGAGAGGTGTACTTCGGTAGCTGTTGAACTTTGCCAAGTAGTATCAAAGAAACTAGAATGTACTTTTTATATGATTCCAACATAATATGACTGACAGCCATGGCTGGAGTAGTTATTGCCTAAGCAAGACAAAGGGATGGGAATAAAAAATGATTTTTAATAAGGTTTATGCCAGTGACATTCATTTCTAGATTTAAAACTCCATATGTAAAAAGGATGTGATGGAACATGTAATTCACCAGTGTGTGTTAGGCTCTATGAAAATGAAAGTTAGTTTAGTGAGAATCACTCAGAAGTGCCTAAAAAGCAACTTCTAGACCAGCTGCTCAAAACCACAACATAACATTTTGTACAGTGAAACTGGTCTTAAAATGACCCCACAAGGGTCAAAACAAAAAACTTTTTAATTTAGTAGTGGTGGGCTTTAAGAACAGATCAAGAATTGTACTTGAAACCTTTGGGAGCCTTTGAAGAGATTACTTGTAGGAAGGGCTGGCTACTGAAGGTAGTTTGGTCATTTTCCATATGATTTTTATCCATTACAAAGACGTACAAAAGTTTTGAAAAGCTTTAGATCATTTGTTTGTACAGAAAATCATTTAAATTCAAGAGTACTAAAAAAGGTTAGAGGGAAAGTTAAATTCCTTTTGTCTCAAGGTTTTACTCCTGCGAGAACACCTACAATTACCAAAAGAGCAGGAAAAAAAAAAGTTTACTTTGTGCATTTGACCACATTTGTCATCTACAGAATTTCCCATTTGTGGGTCTTTCACGCAGAAACCAGAAGGAAAAAAAGCCATTTACAAATAAGTAGAAAAACAAGAGTGACAGCAAATACCAAAAATTAGTAGTGGTTTCAGGGGCAGATGTACTAACCGAAACCCCTAAACTGATTTTTTCTTGAAGTTAGCATGTGATTTTAAATCTTAATACCTGTTTATGAAAGTCAGCCTGTGAATGTTGCCATCCACTACGAAGTAAGAAACAAATGGCAATCCAGGAAAGTTTAAAAGGAGATAAAAAGCAACAAAAGCATTTGATAGCCAGGCTCAGTCATATGATCTTATAGGCATGTAACCATATCCCTTGAGAGGTTCTATGGTGCAGTAACGCTTGGATTTTTGGCTGGAAATGCACACTGGACCATTATTTGCAGCCACACAATATTTTTTTCCTATACAGCCCTGATTTAAGCAGAAAAGGATATAGCAAAATCCTAGAATAACTGAAAACACATCTAACTTTGATTTGCTAGATAACTATATGTGCACAGACATAAAATAGCAGTAGTGAAGTATATATAAGGCCCTCAAATACTGTGGTGATGAGCAGCGGTATAAAACTCCAGGATAGGTATATTTAACACAAGTAGAAGTACAAAATAAGAATCGAAGACTCTAATACCC